>NC_064635.1:59775292-61170292 GCF_023864275.1 Schistocerca cancellata
GGAACGAGCCAGGAGGAGAGTTCACGGCGGCAGTTCGGGTCGTGCCGGGGACAGGTACCCCTTCCTGCACGGCTAATCGGGCGGGCTAAGAAGATAGATAACAGGTGCTGAATGAGGCGCGACTATTGGGAGATTTTTTTTTTGTGGTTTTAGGGCGCACAACTTCGATGGTCATTAGCGCCCAGACTACGTTAGGAACGCACCGCGAGGCACAAGTTTAAAACAGCAACTGAAAGGGAAAACACGATAAAAGACAGACTGACAGGCATAGGATTAAAAAAAAAACAGCATAATCAAATGTCCTTAGTGAGGTTGGTCAAGTCGATAAAACGAAGAACGCGAGCAGCTGCTCGTGGGTCATCCGCTAAAATGGCATCTAGACTACATGGCAGGCCAAGATCAAGACGCAGCGTGTTAAAATCCGGACAGGACGTTAAAATGTGGCGGACCGTCAGCAATTGCCCACATGGGCAGAACGGCGCCGGCGCAGCCGTCAGCAGATGGCGATGGCTGAACCGGCAGTGTCCAATTCGTAACCGGGCCAAAACGACCTCCTCCCGCCGAGAAGGGCGGGAGGAGGACGTCCAAGCCGCGGAAAGAGGTTTCAAGGCCCGAAGCTTGTTGTCTGTAAGTGCAGCCCAATCGGCATGCCACAGCGATAAAATGCGCCGACAAATCACCCTGCTACTTTCTGACGAAGGGACACAACAAGAAGGTGTCCGAGGCTGGAGGACCGCAGCCTTGGCCGCGGCATCTGCAGCTTCGTACCCAGGGATACCGACATGGCCAGGAACCCACATAAAGCTAACCGGAGAACCGACGTCCACCAGCTGCTGAAGAGAGCGTTGGATCCGGTGCACGAAAGGGTGAACGGGTACGGATCACTGAGGCTCTGGATGGCGCTCAGGGAATCGGAGCAGATGACGTAAGCAGAATGTTGGGCCCTGGCAGTCAGTTGCAACGCGTCTGGAGCGCAGCCCGGGCCAGCCAGTCGCCGGCTCGCAGCTGCAGTGAGCCGTGCGTGGACAGCGCCCGCGTCACCTAAGTCGGGCCTGACGTTTGCTGGATTGTCGGTCGGTCGGTCGGTCCGAGGACATCTCCGTGCGGCGCGGTCGACTGGGCCGCTGGCGGTCTCTGCGCAGTGTCCGAGTCTGTCTGGAGCTGTCCGATCGCTACTAGCATCGTCGCTCGCAGACCCAGGACGTGAAGGTGGAGTGGTTTTGAACATTACGATGTTGGTTCCGGCGTTGCTGTCGTGGAGATTTTCCTGTGAGCAACAATGAGTGAAATGTTCGAGATAGCCGCCGTCAGGTGGAACTGATCGCCGGCCGGAGTGGCCGAGCGGTTCTAGGCGCTTCAGTCTGGAACCGCGCGACCGCTACAATCGCAGGTTCGATCCTGCCTCGGGCATGGATGTGTGTGATGTCCTTAGGTTAGTTAGGTTTAAGTATAGGGCTATTACAAATGACTGAAGCGATTTCATAAATTCAGCGTAGCTCCATTCATTGACATATGGTCACGGCACACTACAGATACGTAGAAAAACTCATAAAGTTTTGTTCGGCTGAAGCCGCACTTCAGGTTTCTGCCGTCAGAGCGCTCGAGAGCGCAGTGAGACAAAATGGCGACAGGAGCCGAGAAAGCGTATGTCCTGCTTGAAATGCACTCACATCAGTCAATCATAACAGTGCAACGACACTTCAGGACGAAGTTCAACAAAGATCCACCAACCGCTAACTCCATTCGGCGATGGTATGCGCAGTTTAAAACTTCTGGATGCCTCTGTAAGGGGAAATCAACGGGTCGGCCTGCAGTGAGCGAAGAAACGGTTGAACGCGTACGGGCAAGTTTCACGCGTAGCCCGCGGAAAATTGGCTTATGCCACAACTGGAGACCGAGCGCCGACTTCATCTTTCAACAGGATGGTGCTCCACCGCACTTCCATCATGATGTTCGGCATTTCTTAAACAGGAGATTGGAGAACCGATGGATCGGTCGTGGTGGAGATCACGATCAGCAATTCATGTCATGGCCTCCACGCTCTCCCGACTTAACCCCACGCGATTTCTTTCTGTGGGGTTATGTGAAAGATTCAGTGTTTAAACCTCCTGTACCAAGAAACGTGCCAGAACTGCGAGCTCGCATCAACGATGCTTTCGAACTCATTGGTGGGGACATGCTGCGCCGAGTGTGGGAGGAACTTGATTATCGGCTTGATGTCTGCCGAATCACTAAAGGGGCACATATCGAACATTTGTGAATGCCTAAAAAAACTTGTTGAGTTTTTGTATGTGTGTGCAAAGCATTGTGAAAATATCTCAAATAATAAAGTTATTGTAGAGCTGTGAAATCGCTTCAATCATTTGTAATAACCCTGTAGTTCTAGGGGACTGATGACTTCAGATCGTAAGTCCCATAGTGCTCAGAGCCATTTGAAGCATTTTTGTGGAATTGATCAAATTAATTTACCCATAGTCAAGTGCACCAGCGGAATTTTCTGCCTTGTGGCCGTTAGTGTTCTGGTTACCTGCTCTGGCCACTGACGTTGTTTTCAGGCAGTGTCTTTTTCTCACCTGTTGTTGCTTCCCAACATGGTGTGTAGTTTTGGCAGCTCAATTCACATACGCGTTTGTTGGGGAATAGTGATACTCATAAATTTTTGGGGGGGCCTTGAATTCTCGTGTAGTCCGTCGTGACTGTCCCTTGGTTGGATTCGCACGAATTAAGCGTAGTTGGACTCACCAGCTGTCTCGCCTAAGTGAACGAGGGCACACCGATCCACTGGAGGCTCCTGAGTGCCGTTCTCTTAATTATCCCTTTGGCAGTGTTAATGCTGTTCTAATTTAAGTCTATTTTATACTTTCAATTTGGCAAGGTTAGTCGTGGGCCGTCAGCCCTGGAAACATGTTCTCAGAATTTCCTTCAAGTCCAAACATTATCGCGTTCTGCTCTCGAAAAGTTATTGTAATTTCCTCTGAAAGATTTTACAAGTTATTGTGGGCCTTCCGCCGTTGGTGTTGCAAAGGAAATTTGTAAACTTAATTTATTGTTTTACCAATTGTTGCAGTGTATATATATTTCCTTAATTTTCAGAATTTTACCTTGCGGCCTTCAGCCATCTTATTGCGTTTGTTTATCTCTTTCTGTGCACCTTGCCGGCCATCAGTTCTTTTAGCCTCCTGCCTTCAGTAATCGTCGTAGTATATTTGGAATTTTGAAGATTTAATCCGGCGGCCTTCAGCCGCTCCGCATACTGATCTCCTATATGTATACGATTTATCTTATTCCTATATCTAACGGTGTGTCATGGCTTTTCAAAATTGAGCTTATTCTAAAGCATCTGGAGATCTTCAGCCGCGAAGCAAATTTAATTCTTTCAAAAGTGTATTTGTGAAGTAAATGATAATAAATTACAATTGTGAAATGAATCTGATCGCAATTCCCTTAGCCCTTTCCACAACCCTAATTACCTCTTAGCCCTGCGTGATCTACCGGGCGTTTCAATAATATACATGTACAGACGAACAAATGGATACAACTTCAGAAAAATTCGATGATTTAGTGAAGAGAAAGAGTTTTACAAATTGAGCAAGTCTATAAAGCCCGTTTCATTGACTGATGCGAGCTGCTGCATGTCCTCCTGAGGTATACCGTGCCGAATCCAGTGAGATTAGCACGTCATATCGTCGGCATTCCGAGCTGGTTGGAGGGCGTTGCAGATGTTCTCACTTGGGGAGAGAGCCGGCGACCTTGCTGACCAGGATAGGGTTTGGAAGCACGAAGAAAAGCAGTAGAAATTCTCGCCGTGTGCGGGCGGGCATTACTTTGCTGAAATGTAGGCCCAGGATGGCAGCAAACTCGTGGAGGGAGACCAAGAGATGAATACAGTAAGCAGATTCAGACGGGTGTAGGTTGCAGTAGTTACTCGGAGATGAAGAGGCTTGCACAGGATAGAGTAGCACGGACAGCAGCATCAGACCAGTTTTTGGACTGAAGACCACAACAACAACGACAAAAACAACATTCCATTACCCTTGTTTTGCATACATCTCCTTTGAAGACACTATCCATTCCGTTCATCTGCACTTTCACGTCCTTTGCTGTCACTGACAGACCGAGGATCAAAAGCATAGAGGCCTCATTTGCTGACTGCTGAGCCCGCACTTTCACGTCCTTTGCTGTCACTGACAGACCGAGGATCAAAAGCATAGAGGCCTCATTTGCTGACTGCTGAGCCCCCCCCCCCCCCCCCCCGCGCCCTCCGCTCTTACACACACACACACACACACACACACACACACACACTTCCGCCGCTTTGTCACTCAGAATTCCGGACGTCCGGACCATTTTCCCGTCCCGTGATCCACGTTCCCCTTGTCAATGGCCATCCGCCTCGTGTCACAATGCAGTGCAGCTGTTTATTCAGCAACGATGTTCCGCCTGCGAGACCCACGCGGCTAGGAACAAAGAGCGAGGCAAGTTTAGCAGCCATAAATCTTCCGATTTTTCAGTAGCCCTGCGGCACTGGCCTATGAGACGCTACAGCAGGTGTCGCAAGATAACTTCACAGACAGGGAACAATGGCGTGTCCCTGCGACAAGAACGAGTAGAAAGTTTTCGGTTTATAACCGCGTAGAATTTCAGGTTTGCTGTTAACTCTATAGCTGAGTCGTGGGTTGTAAACGAGAGATTCTGTCTGTCACTGTTTCCCCTAGCAGAACATGGTAACGATCCCACCTGCTGATCTTATGTTCCCTGGACCGAGGAGACATCAGGTTACGCAACCAACAGCACGGAATTTGCTTGCCGAGGTAAATGAGTTGAAGCGAGCAAAGGAAGTACTGCAGACCAGTAACAGACAGGGAATCGTAGAAAAAGCGAGTATATTCTTTTGTATCCCGCCTGGCAGGCGGCGCGTGAGTCAGCTCCTGAAAAATGAAGGGTAGGCCGAATGTACGAGGTGCATTCAAGTTCTAAGGCCTCCGATTTTTTTTGTCCGGACTGGAAAGAGATAGAAACATGCGCATTGTTTTAAAATGAGGCCGCGTTCATTGTCAATACGTCCCAGAGATGGCAGCACCGTACGGCAGATGGAATTTTACCGCCAGCGGCGAGAATGAGAACTGTTTTAAATACTTAAAATGGCGACGTTTTCCTTACTTGAACAGCGTGCAATCATTCGTTTTCTGAATTTGCGTGGTGTGAAACCAATTGAAATTCATCGTCAGTTGAAGGAGACACGTGGTGATGGAGTTACGGATGTGTCGAAAAGTGCGTTCGTGGGTGCGATAGTTTAATGAAGGCAGAACATCGTGTGACAACAAACCGAAACAACCTCGGGCTCGCACAAGCCGGTCTGACGACACGATCGAGAAAGTGGAGAGAATTGTTTTGGGGGATCGCCGAATGACTGTTGAACAGATCGCCTCCAGAGTTGGCATTTCTGTGGGTTCTGTGCACACAATCCTGCATGACGACCTGAAAATGCGAAAAGTGTCATCCAGGTGGGTGCCACGAATGCTGACGGACGACCACACGGCTGCCCGTGTGGCATGTTGCCAAGCAATGTTGACGCGCAACGAGAGCACGAATGAGACTTTCTTTTCGTCGGTTGTGACAATGGATGAGACGTGGATGCCATTTTTCAATCCAGAAACAAAGCGCCAGTTAGCTCAATGGAAGCACACAGATTCACTGCCACCAAAAAACTTTCGGGTAACCGCCAGTGCTGAAAAAATGATGGTGTCCATGTTCTGGGACAGCGAGGGCGTAATCCTTACCCATTGCGTTCCAAAGGGCACTACGGTAACAGGTGCATCCTACGAAAATGTTTTGAAGAACAAATTCCTTCCTGCACTGCAACAAAAACGTCCGGGAAGGGCTGTGCGTGTGCTGTTTCACCAAGACAACGCACCCGCACATCGAGCTAACGTTACGCAACAGTTTCTTCGTAACAATTTGTCCATTATATTTGGACTGTTGAGCTCCGTGGCCGTGGATAATGATATTTCGCTGTAAAAATACAGCAACCAGCCACTTTTCAAAGCGTTTTATTTATGCCAATATGCATTTCGGGTTTGCACCCAGCTTCAGCTGGCAAATTACATGGATCTTCAGTTACTACAGTAGTACAATCTCGACAGCAGTTTGGATGCTGCAGCAGGCCTGTGCAAAAGCAACGATTCCAATCATTTACTTCAATTTCGCGAGTTTAAAGTTACGCACTATCAGTTGTTCATTTTACTTACATTCTCCTCTCCTTGTTTTTTCTTGGCTTTTCTTCTTTTTTGCAACTACACAAACACTTTTTATCACGTATTTTACACAGGCGCACTGCGTTATCCGCCATGTTGTCGACTGACAGTTTTTGTCCACATGCAAACGGTTTATCTATGGACAGAGCTATATTTTTCGAAAGTTTTGAGGTTATAAGATAAGCTACTGTTTTCTAAACATTGACTTGGGTGACAGAAGTATTCTAAGTACGATGTATACAATTTTTTTTGTAGTATTGAAGATAATAAACTAACATAACACATTTATACAACGCAGTAATTCATACATTTACAATATAACAAAGATAGAATTAAGATTTTTATTTTTTATGCTATTACATGCATTTGTTGGGTTTATATTAGATTATGTTATTTCTTGATTGTGCTTAGTAAGTGGTTTGATAAGTAGAGTGTGGAAGTTTTTCAGAAATATTCGGTTTGGTAGCTCTGTTTGGTCGTTAAGTATGTCAGAAGGGGATGCATGTTTATGTGAATAACTTTCGATTTCTTCTAGGAGGTTCATTCTTTTTCCTTTGTTGGCTAGGTGGAGAACTTGAAGGTTATGGGATATGTCTGTTACTTGATGTTCTTCTTCTGCTACATGTTGGGCGAATGTGGATTTATTTAAGTTTTTTAAACGAAGAGCATCCATGTGTTCTCGAAACCGTATGCTGAAGTTTCTCCCTGTTTGGCCTATGTATGTTTTTGGACATGAGTTGCAGTTAAGTTTGTATATTCCTGATTGACTGTACGGTTTGGTATTATTTTTAATGTTATGGATAGCTTTGTCCTTTATTTTGTTATTTGTATAGTAGTTGATTTTGATGGTGCTTTATACTATTATTATTATTATGTGCTTTCTCTATTTGTTTGGTGATAAAATTGTTAATTGTTAACTTTGTGGCTACCAGTAGATCGATAGAGGCCTCCATTGGAGGGTACGTCTGTTGGCTTTCCCGATCTTGAAAGCAACCACGTGAAGAATCAGCCTGCTGTAGTCAATACTTTCCGCTATAGAATGCTCGTGGAAACTCTGCCTGTGATTTAAGATGCAGATATGCGGTTTGCACCACGAGCCACTAGCAGCACAACTTGGAGTTGAATTTTTTAAAGAGAACATTGAAGGGAAATGAGTATGATAGTTATTCAAATGGTTCAAATGGCTCTGAGCACTATGGGACTTAACTTCTGTGGTCATCAGTCCCCCAGAACTTAGAACTACTTAAACCTAACTAACCTAAGGACATCACACACATCCATGTCCGAGGCAGGATTCGAACCTGCCACCGTAGCATTCGCGCGGTTCCGGACTGAGCGCCTTAACGTTAGTTATTCAACCGACAGGGCTTTTAGGCTTATTCCGCTAATAAGAATGACGAGGAACCGCCTTCTCACTCCGTCAGGTTACCGTTCGTTTCTGGGGTCACTGACCGCATAAGCAGAATTTTGTATAAAAATGGTATTCAGACTTCCTTCTTTAGTCGAAACAAAATAAAAGACTTTTTCCGACGGAAAACGGATGCACCTGATTACCTCCACAATGCAGGCGTCTATCAAGTGTCATGTGGCTGCGGCAAGGTGTATATTAAGCGAAACGGGAAGAACTGTTAAGGAACGCATTAAGGAACACGAACGGCACATGCGGCTAAAACAAAGTGCAAAATCGGCAGTAGCGGAACATCACGAGAACTGTGGCTCTGACATCGATTTTAATAACGTACGTGTACGAGCTAAGGAAACAAACATTTACAGAAGAAAGGTCCGAGAAGGGGTTGAAATTTCCGAGAATGCGTCTAATTTCAATAGGCTGAAGCTCTCTTTGCTTTCACAGTAGTTTCCTAACTTTGTTGTTGAAACACGGTGGGTTTTTCCCGTCCCTGACAATTTTACTCGGACGATTGCCTTGAACTTTTTCCATAAACACTGAACATTGTCAGTGTCGGAACAGAAATTTTCGTTTTCATCTGTTAAGTAGTCTGAAATCTGCCTCGTAATGAGAGGTGGCATGAGCCCCCTCTCATTTTCTATCTTACGATTTTCCTCTCTAATTGCATGCAGTGAAAAGTCGCTATTCCTTCACACGCGGACTTCCCACGCAGCGTCTCTCGTCACCCGGGTGGTCCGGTGACAGGTGGGCTCTGCTGATCTGGAAAGCGTTAAGCCGATGGGTGTGAGGAAGTCGAGTGAATGCTTTGCAGACGCCGACATTGTCAAAAGACACGCCTGGAGGGGTCTGAAGTAGCGGCTGGGTTAGAGGTTCCGTTACTTCGCAGAAACTTAGCGAAAAACACTTTCTGGCGGGCTACCAGCGAGGCGTGGGAATGACTTGTGTACCCAGGCAGTTGTGGCGGGAAAATTCCCGCGCTTTCTGCAAAATAGTAACTGTGATTGGCTTGCTCAGGGCATAGCTCCGTGACGTAGCAAAATCAGCGCAGAAATTGGCGCCAAGAATCTCCACTGGTGGAATGGTAGTGCTCCGGCAATAGAGTGGAATTTTCCGCCGGTTTTCGAGTTGCTGATTGGAACGTTTAACCACGGCCACTGTCGTGGGGGCGGGAATGCGGTGTGTTCGGCCTGTACGGGTGCTCGGGGTAGTCGGCTCTCGCCTTTCGGTCGAGGACGTCGAAGCAACCAGCCATCGCCTCCGGTACGCCAGATCGTGTTCTGGCTGTTAAGAAGACAGTTTGGTAATGTATGTCCGCAGCACCAGCAGATAGGGATTTTCCTAGGTGATAATCAGAGCTCAGCAGAGCGCGCCTGTTCGTCTTTTTCTAACTTTGTTCTGTCTTGAGTAGCAGCAATTAATGTTGGGTTAGCTGTGTGTCTCTCTTAAGATTTGAGTGGCAAGGAATTGGCTCCACATACCACTTCGTCTTAAACCTCACAATCTAGTTTAGGGACAACTTCACCTTCATAGCGTTTGTTTGAGTATCCAATTTGAGCCAATTTGATGTATTATAAATGTTTCATGTGTTTTTGTTTATTATCTTGTGTTTAGTCTTAATAAATCATATTGTTATTTTGGACAGAACTTTCATTCTGTTACTCGGTAGAGCAACCCATCATTTCTCTCTACGTTAATGAAACCTTCCTTTATTTAACTTATTTATCAAATTAAATTATTGCAGGTGCCAAACTCTTTTCTACTCCACTTGCAGGGTTGATTACAGTCAGTTCGCGTATATTTTTTAATCCATGTGCAACAGCAAAAGTCGGAGTTAGAATAGTGGGGGCTTAGAGCATCATTTACATATGGAGATTCTAGAAGAATTTAGTGTTAAATACATTGCTTGCCCCGGCACCTCGCAGTATTACTCTTGAGCGTATCTGGGACGCCTTGCAATGAGCTGTTCAGAAGAGATCTACACCCCATCGTACTCTCACACCTTTACGGACGGCCTTGCAGGATTCATGGTGTCAGTTCCCTCCAGCGCTACTTCAGACAGTAGTCGAGTGCATGCCACGTCGTGTTGCGGCACTTCTGCGTGCTAGCGGGGGCCCTACACGGCATTAGGCAGGTGAACCAGTTTCTTTCGGCCCTCACTGGAGTAATGGTTTGCAGTTCCTTGAAGACGGACAGCAGTTGTCGGGCTCCAGAGATGCTGGGCCCCGCGCTGTACCCGGCGTGTCGTCGGTAGAAGAGCGCGCCGCAGAGGCGTCTGGGAGCTGAGCGGGACCCACCGCTCACTCGAGAGCCGCGCCTCGGCCCAAACCGGCGACGCCGGAATACAGTGGCGGCTGCCGGGTCTGGGCGGCGTGGGTGGCGTGGGCGGCAGGCCGAGGTGACGTGAGGTGAGGTGAGTCGAGGCGAGGGCACGAGACAGGGCCTGGCGTGGCGTGCGCCGGCCACTCCCCAGCCGAGCTGCGTTTCCCGGCTGCGCCCCAGCACCACGCGACACTACTTGTTTACATCGCGAATAAATTACCGCTAATACGGGGTCGGTGATAACGCCGAAGATGTCAACAGTAATATCGTCGGGTTTAACGCGCCGCATCTGGATTTCGGTTGGCATGTTTGGGGGAGGAGTCCAGACAGCGAGGTCATCGGTCTCATTGGATTAGGAGAGGGCGGGAAAGGAAGTCGGCCGTGCCCTTTCAAAGCAACCATCCCGGCATTTGCCTGGAGACATTTAGGGAAATCACGGAAAACCTAAATCAGGATGGCCGGACGCGGCATTGAACCGTCGTCCTCCCGAATGCGAGTCCAGTGTGCTAACCACTGCGCGACCTCGCTCGGTGCCACATCTGGAGACAGTGACGCGATACGCCGCAGGTGTCAAAGTTAAAATTAACAACGCGATAAAAGTAAGCTGCCGCAATGAATCTCGGTGATGGTGACAGTCATTCTGTACATAATTCGCCACCCCTCAATGCTACACTTTTCTTTCCAACGACGGACTGCTGCGGAGATCTCGGTTGTAGAAGACTACATCTTCGCTCTTGAGGGGGTAAACCACATTAGGGGGGGGGGGGGCGGCAAAAAATCCGATTTCTTTTATTCCATAAATCGTTAGCTTAACTATCTAAGAATACGTTGTCAAAATTTCAAAGCGAAATTCGCATTCGTTTAGATGTTATGATCATCAAGTTTTAAAAAGCGAATGTATAGACTACTGGTCATTGAAATTGCTACACCAAGGAGAAATGCAGATGATAAATGAGTATTCATTGGAGAAAGATATTATACTAGAACTGACATGTGATTACATTTTCATGCATTTTGGGTGCATAAATCCTGAGAAATCAGTACCCAGAACAACCACCTCTGGCCGTAATAACGGCCTTGATACGCCTGGGCATTGAGTCAAACAGAGCTTTGATGGCGTGTACAGGTACAGCTGCCCATGCAGATTCGACGCGATACCACAGTTCATAAAGAGTAGTGACTGGCGTATTGTGCCGAGCCAGTTGCTCGCCCACCATTTCAATTGGTGAGAGATGTGGAGAATGTGCTGGCCAGGGCAGCAGTCGAACATTTTCTGTATCCAGAAAGGCCCGTACAGGACCTGCAACATGCGGTCGCGCATTATCCTGCTGAAATGTAGGGTTTCGCAGGGATCGAATGAAGGGTAGAGCCACGGGTCGTAACACATCTGAAATATAACGTCCACTGTTCAAAGTGCCGTCAATGCGAACGAGAGGTGACCGAGACGTGTAGCCAATGGCACCCCATACCATTACGCCGGGTGATACGCCAGTATGGCGATTACGAATACAGGCTTCCAATGTGCGTTCACCGCGATGTCGCCAAACACGGATGCGACCAACGTGATGCTGTAAACAGAACCTGGATCCACCCGAAAAAATGACGTTCTGCCATTCGTGCAAGCAGGTTCATCGTTGAGTACACCATCGCAGGTGTCTGTGACGGACCGTCAAGGGTAACCGCAGCCATGGACTCCGAACTGATAGTCCATGCTGCTGCATACGTCGTCGAACTGTTCCTGCAGATAGTTGTTGTGTTACAAACCTCCCCATCTGTTGACTCGGAGATCGACACGTGGCTGCACGATGCATTAGAGCCATGCGGATAAGATGCCTGTCATCTCGACTGCTAGTGATACGAGGCCGTTGGGATCCAGGACGGCGTTCCGTATTACCCTCCTGAACCCACCGATTCCATATTCTGCTAACAGTCATTGTATTTCGACCAACGCGAGCAGCAATGTCGCGATACGATAAACCGGAATCGCGATAGGCTACAATCCGACCTTTATCACAGTGGGAAACGTGATGGTGCGCACTTCTCCTCCTTACACGAAGCATCACAACAACGTTTCACCAGGCAACGCCGATCAACTGCTGTTTGTGTATGAGAAATCGGTTGGAAACTTTCCTCATGTCAGCACGTTGTAGGTGTCGCCACCGGCGCCAACCTTGCGTGAATGTTCTGGAAAGCTAATCATTTTCATATCGCAGCATTTTCTTCCTGTCGGTTAAATTTCGCGTCTGTAGCACGTCATCTTCGTGCTGCAGCAATTTTAATGGCCAGTAGTGTACACCACGTCCAGAAGAGAATGGGGACTCGATATTGAAACATTCGAAAAACTAAAAAGCTTGTTGGGAAAGTCAAACTCACAGAGTCATTAGTGAAAAAGCTCTGCACTTATTACGGAGCAGCGATTCGAAGACGTATAGATAGTGTGCAAGACATGAAAAAAGCTATAATGGCGACATACTATCATATGATTTCCACGGATGAAAATTGTCGACACGGATATTGCCCAGAGAGAGAAGACACCTCGCGTATGGCAGAAACAAACACCCCTTGGAATGGAGTATGAACCGCACCCTACTCCATTGCACCACGACGTACAAAAGAAATTCTTGCAATATATGAAGATTTATCAAGGGTTGAATTACTGGAGAGGCATTCTGGTAGCCACACACAAAATGCGAATGACAGTTTTAATTCCACTATTTGGCGATTAACTCCTGAACACTTGCACTCCTGACTTATTGAGCATATATGGAATGTCTTGCGACGTGGTGTTCAGAAGAGAGCTCCACCGCATCGTACTCTTACGGGTTTATGGACAGCCCTGCAGGACTGATGGTGTCAGTTCCCTCCATCACTTCTTCAGACACTATTCGAGGCCACGCCACGTCGTGTTGCGGCAATTCTGCGTGCTCGCAGCGGCTCTACACGATATCATGCAGGTGTACCAGTTTGTTTGGCTCTTCAGTGTATTACTTCACTTTTTTACATGAATCACAGAAAGATTTACTTAACTTGATGCAATCCGTTGCCACAGGACTGCAACTGTCATTGACTACTGAAGGGTAACGGCCTTGCCACAGTGGATACTCCATTTCTCGTCAGATCACCGAAGTTAGGCGCTTTCGGGCGTGGCTGGCACTTGGATGGGTGACCATCCGGGCCACCATGCGCTGTTGCCAATTTTCGGGGTGCACTCAACCTCGTGTTGTCAATTGAGGAGCTACTCCACCGAACAGGAGCGGCTCCGGTCAAAGAAAACCATGAAACGACTGGGAGAGCGGTATGCTGGTCACACGCCCCGCCTATCCGCATCCTCAGCTGAGGATGACACGGCGGTCGGATGGTCCCGATGGGCCACTTGTGGCCTGAAGACGGAGTGGGTCATTGACTACTGAAGAATCACTTGTTGCACACAATCGCAAACTCTGCTCATGAAGCATAATGTTCAACATTTACAATAGTGCATTTCCGTCTGAGGCTTGAATAACTCTTTAGCTCTACATGACGGTGTTGACTGCTTCAGCTGACGTCACGAACTGAGACTGAGCACTTCCACACTCGGTTCTATACTGACCTCCATGTGAGAGCGACGCGGTGCTAACACAAGGGGGGGGGGGGGGGGGGTTGGTCTTGTTTAGCCTCTTCCGTATGTCGTTGCGGATTGCATGGAGGCGCCGCTAATGTCTGCGGTATCGATATGCGCGGCCGACTTTGGTGTGGCACCGCAAGTGTTCAGGACATGGAGGACGTGCCTGACAAGAGGAGTCAGCTGCTCCGTGGCACACTTCACAACCGAACCAGTGGATGCAACCAGGACAGACGGGGCGGAGCTCTGAAGGGTGAAGTTTGATTTCCTTTCCTGTTCCCCTTCAGCATGCTTCAATTTTGTTGTGAGACAGTGTATACTGACAGAAGCTTAGTAGTCACAAAGCATGGCAGCAGCATAAACTATAGAGGGGTGGAAGTGTTTTCTTTCTCCTAATGAGTTTAGTGTCTCCTATCATTTGTATGATTTTGAGCCTAAAGGTCTCTGATACCTTGTCTCTTTCAGTTGTAACGCCGGAAATGCATATCCTCCTATTTCCATCTATTGTACTATTATTTTTTTCCTTGTTTTGTTACCTCAAGATATGACATTTCTGTCTCTTTATATATGTAATTGTTTTACTGTTTGCATATATATATATATATATTATATATATATATATATATATATATATATATATATATATATATATATATGCATTTATGTCGATGTATAATTGGTTTGTTTCGTAAATATTATTTGTATTTTTACGCTGGGTCTTGCCTAGGGAAAACTGCTATCGAACGATTACAACGATAGGTCGTGTGAAGAATCAAAGTGTGTAGGATCTCTGGTAGTGTTAACTCTGCCGCGTGGAGCGCGGGAAGAGGGGGTCTGGCTGGAGTAGCGAGTGGAGCAGGTGTGTTGTGTAAAGCTCCCGCGAGTTGCCGCGCTTTCGGGGTTTGGCAGCATGTAATTGCGCTCGACTTGCGATGATAGTTTCTGACATGGTGTCGCGGACGGGAAGCATTAGCTGGCGCACATCAAGAGCCCGCTTCGTCTGGTGACCGTGTCGAGAAGAAGGCGCGCCAACACCCAGCTTCTGCAACAGCGACGGCCGACAATGAGTGACTGTCGCCACCTCCTCGATCGACGGCTTCAAACCTTCAATCAACCAACAAGGAAGACTGGAAGCACGTAAAGTTTTAGAACTGTATGGCAGACCTCAGCTTTTCAAACTTTTAAAATTGTTGCATCACAAAATTACAGCTACTTAGCATGAACCTTTGTTGCTCATTGTCCCAATTGCATTACCAAGCAGGGTCCCTTCCTTTTCCGGAATGAACCCGAGTGTCGTTGAAATTCAAATTCGATTTCACTGCTTTAATTTCAAAGTTCAGTTAAAGTATTCATAGCTGGCTACAATATTAGATTACGCAAGCACAAACTAAGAGTGCGAGTTTTGTTACCATATTTTAGCTTACCTGTGACTGCAGCTCAGTTTGGTACGTACTAAATTTTACTATTGTTAATTGTTCAGAATCATTTATTTCAAGTGCAAAGTTAAATATCTTATTTCTAAATTGCGTAGATTCAAGTAGCTTTTTGAAATGATTGTTGAGGTAGTCCAAGACTAACCGTATTTTGCTGAATTTCGATGTGCTTCAGAAAGAAAGCTCACTATTAACTTCAGTCACTAAATTAACTTTCGATTTTCCGGTTTTATTAATTCTTTTGCTAAATTATGTCAGAGTGTAGCGAAATTTATTACTTCTGACAAACTTTCATTTCTCACACTACACTTGTCAACCTTCAGTTGCCACGCTTCTAGTGCTAATTATATGTGTAATAATCTTTCTTTTTCAGTTACTATAGTAATTGTCCTTAGGACTGGCGACCGTAATTTCCCCCAAATCTCAAATATCTAATTACCGCTAGTTGATTGTTAACGTAACGGCCGCACATTTACTTTCTTTATTAACTTTACCCCTTATTCAAAATTAATTTCCACCAGTTTCATTAGCGATTTTCCTTTCGTTTAGATGTAACCCTTTCCTCCCTCTTTACCGACAAATTAACCTCGGTGACGATTGCTTTTCCCAAATTTCCATTAGGTACACGCGGTTTAATTTTTCACTGTCATAAAGGTCGATAAGTGAGGGAGAGGTTACACAGTGACTTAGCCGTATAAAACAAAGCCTAACTATTTACTGACTATTTACTGGAAGAATACACGACAGAGAAAGAGAGACTGTCGGTTTTGTTTGTCTTCCGGGAAAACCGCTCAGAGGCGTGAAACACACATTACGAGTTGTTTTGTCCCGGCGCGGCGGGTGACACAACGCCGCTCTGCGCTGTGGAAGCGTTGCTATGCGGACGAGCGACCGGTACGCGGTCTTACGTAACTTCACTCCGCAGTTACAAAGATGTTGCCGTCGTCTCGTTACCCTAGGCTTTCTTCACCCGAGCAAATAAATAGGGCGAAACGAAGTCCGGCCACCACAATGCAATTCCTTGCAAGTTAACAGTGTAGAGACGTTTCTAGCAGAGTTTCTGGCCGTGGATATTTTCGGTAGAAAATGAACGTCAAAGAAAGCCGTTTTGCCAGCAGCGTAATCACAGTGTGCAAGTGCCTTCGTGCAGTACTACGCGGCTCGTTGCGCAGTTAGGGCAGCGGGTGGAGATTTACGTTAGAACTCCCCAACTGCAGATTCCGGTTCTAGCTGTGTCTTTTTCTTTATTGTACAGTTTTAGACAGCGCGATACGTTACCTGACTTCCTAATCGTCACACGTAACTACTGCAGATCTTATAGCATGCACGTGAAATCGTTTAATACTAATGAACGAATGGGAGTACAAACAGTGTTACGAGTATTTTTTCTGTTGTCTTAAACGCACAACACTTCATGGGCTCTGATCCACTGACACGCTATCACTGATAATGTATGTAAAATATGAGAAGTGACTGCGAATGTAGTCTCTGTTTTATACTCCGGGGTTACTTCCCAAGCATAAGTATTCATTTAGAAGTGGTATTACATCCTTGATGCAATCAGAACCAGAACTTAGATACGGTCCCCTGCAGTAGAAATGAGGCGCATTTCCTCGACTGAATGGAAGCGTGGCTTATTCACTGTGGCATTATGTTTACGTTCGGCACGAGAGAAACTCCTGCCTCTACTTTTCCGTTCAGATTCTCACCTCCTTCCGCCGTCGAAGCTGTTGATCCTCTTCATCTGTCACCCTAGACAGGACACTGTTTTGGGAATTTTTAGCGAAATGTCGTTCCTCTCACAATTCTCGCTTCTCAACTGAGGTTGGGAGTGGCAATCGCAGACAAACAATAGCAAGAGAGGCAGACTCTAGAAGATGCAGAAATCACGATATTTCAGAGACAAAGTACGGAGACAACAATATTTCGAGGAACGCCAGATTGGGATATTGCGTGCCTGCAATCGGACATATCTTGTATGCAACGGAGACGATTATTAAGCGGAGGAAAACCTCTCTCTTATCGAAAGACGATAAACGAAAGATTCTGAGAGATATTTGGCGCACAAAAGTTGAAGTGAGTTTGAAGACACAGATAAAGACAGAAGTTGCATGAGATACAGAAAAATGCCAAGCATTGATACAGAAGAACCGAGTCAGATTTCCAGGGCACATACCGGAACGATGATGAGCGACATCATCTTGGTCAGAATGAAATTGAATGAAAAAAAAGTTTAACGAGGTCTGGTAGCTGTAAGAAGTCATGAAAGATTGAGAAGCAGTTATAACAAAGGAGAAGTCCATGTACACCAATGCAGGGCACGTCCAGACAGCAAATAGCCAACACAATAGGTGAACTGTTATCACGTTTACAATTACGACCACAGAGAGAGTGAGAACCAGGAGAAGCCAGAAAATTAAGTGGTACTAGGAAGAAATGCGACTTCTTGAAAAAAAAAATCAGCCATGATCCTGAAAGGGAACAAAACTACTAAATCAACAGATATTAGAAAAATGTATTTATGTACGAGTGTGAGTATTTTCCACATCCCCTCATAAAGCACTGGACCGTTATACCAAACTTGGTTCACTTATCCCTTACTGTCAGGCAACTAACACTGTGGGGGTAAGAATCACCTAACTATCGTACTTCAAGAGATATGACATCGTAAACGATAACGTGTGACATATTACTTCTACGCTACTAATGATACAATAAATTTCCGAGACAGTAACCACCTAAATCCGCTAAATGCACCCACAGAATTATATTATGGTACCACACATAGTTCAGGACATATGACGTCATAAACACTGAGATGCGTGAAAAAAATGCCGCATGAGGCATTAAGTTTTAAGACATTCATTCTTTACTACTGAGACACTCCTACAGTCGAGTCACCTTCAGGATATCCCTGACACCTGGCACTTTCAAGCGCGAAGCGTAAATGGCTGTACGCCACTGCAATAGCCTCATATAGAGCTACGAAGAGGCGTTGCCGCAGAGAATTGTACAAAATCCGGTTGTAGACTTGCATTTGCGTTTACATTTAACAAATCAGAGGCGCAGTCTATTAAATTCTGACGGCCGCTGGTGGCCGAACGGTTCTAGGCGCTCCAGTCTGGAACCGCGCGACCGCTACGGTCGCAGGTTCGAATCCTGCCTCGGGCATGGATGTGTGTGATGTCTTTAGGTTAGTTAGGTTTAAGTAGTTCTAAGTTCTAGGGGACTGGTGACCTGAGATGTTAAGTCCCATAGTGCTCAGAGCTATTTTTTTATTAAATTCGGAAGGGGTGGATTTCACATCACCGCGTTTTTCTCACGGATATGTCGCTTGCAGAAGGATGAGCTCACCAATAATTTATTCATCATAGCTCCTGAACTTTTAACTAGAAATACCGTTTATAATCAAATTCCCGAGTTTAATAAGGAGAATTTGTGGTTTGTAAACCACGTTTCTTAATTTGGATATTGTACTTATGCGCTGATAAGCCAAAACAGGATGACCACTGCCTGCCGCGACGTTGGATGCCGCCCGGTGACGCGGTAACGAAAGTACCTAAGCGGAGCAGACACGAACGGAGGATCACCCTAGCGAAGACGTGGACTGCAAATGTGGGAAAACCCATTGAGATAAGCGGCTTTGACAGAGGACAGATTACTATTACACAGAACCTGTGAACGAGAATGTGGTGTCACCGCCAGACACCACACTTGCTAGGTGGTAGCTTTAAATCGGCCGCGGTCCATTAGTACATGTCGGACCCGCGTGTCGCCACTGTCAGTAATTGCAGACCGAGCGCCACCACACGGCAGGTCTAGAGAGACGTACTAGGACTCGTCCCAGTTGTACGGACGACTTTGCTAGCGACTACACTGACGAAGCCTTTCTCTCATTTGCCGAGAGATAGTTAGAATAGCCTTCAGCTAAGTCCATGGCTACGACCTAGCAAGGCGCCATTAACCATTGCTATATAGAGAGTCTCACTTGTGTCATCAAGAATGCTGTATACAAATGATGGACTAAAGTTAAGTATTCCAGCAGCTACGTACTTTTCTTTATAGCAATCATTACGTATCCTGTTCCAGACCTCACGCCAGTCTGCGTTAGATTGAAGCGTGCATTTCGGCCTCCTCTAACTACAAGGTGTTGGCACATCTGCCAACACATCAGAGAACCTCCAAAACGGCGAAGCTGGTCGAATGTTAACTTTATACTGTCGTGAGCATCTACGAAAAGAGGTAGGAGGACAGTGAGACTACCACTAGGCGCTAAATGTTTGGACGTCCACCACTTTTCACAGAATGTGGAGGTCGGAGTAAAGTAAAGTAGGACAGGTGGTGATGTGTGGCATCTCTGCCGAAAGAGCACAATGCTGGCGCACGCACAAGTGTTTCTCAGCGCACCGTTCACCTTACATTGTGGAACATGGAGTTCTGCAGCGGAGCACCCTTGTGTGTTCACGTGTTGGCCCAACGACATCCTCAGTTACGATTGCATTGGGCACGGGATCATCCAGATCCGACCGTCGATCAATGAAATCGAGTGGGCATCTCGGGTGTTCCTTCTCTAGATTGTCGAACAGATGACAAAATGGTAGACATCTAAATTCACTCCTCGAAATGGAAAAAAGAACACATTGACACCGGTGTGTCAGACCCACCATACTTGCTCCGGACACTGCGAGAGGGCTGTACAAGCAATGATCACACGCACGGCACAGCGGACACACCAGGAACCGCGGTGTTGGCCGTCGAATGGCGCTAGCTGCGCAGCATTTGTGCACCGCCGCCGTCAGTGTCAGCCAGTTTGCCGTGGCATACGGAGCTCCATCGCAGTCTTTAACACTGGTAGCATGCCGCGACAGCGTGGACGTGAACCGTATGTGCAGTTGACGGACTTTGAGCGAGGGCGTATAGTGGGCATGCGGGAGGCCGGGTGGACGTACCGCCGAATTGCTCAACACGTGGGGCGTGAGGTCTCCACAGTACATCGATGTTGTCGCCAGTGGTCGGCGGAAGGTGCACGTGCCCGTCGACCTGGGACCGGACCGCAGCGACGCACGGATGCACGCCAAGACCGTAGGATCCTACGCAGTGCCGTAGGGGACCGCACCGCCACTTCCCAGCAAATTAGGGACACTGTTGCTCCTGGGGTATCGGCGAGGACCATTCGCAACCGTCTCCATGAAGCTGGGCTACGGTCCCGCACACCGTTAGGCCGTCTTCCGCTCACGCCCCAACATCGTGCAGCCCGCCTCCAGTGGTGTCGCGACAGGCGTGAATGGAGGGACGAATGGAGACGTGTCGTCTTCAGCGATGAGAGTCGCTTCTGCCTTGGTGCCAATGATGGTCGTAAGCGTGTTTGGCGCCGTGCAGGTGAGCGCCACAATCAGGACTGCATACGACCGAGGCACACAGGGCCAACACCCGGCATCATGGTGTGGGGAGCGATCTCCTACACTGGCCGTACACCACTGGTGATCGTCGAGGGGACACTGAATAGTGCACGGTACATCCAAACCGTCATCGAACCCATCGTTCTACCATTCCTAGACCGGCAAGGGAACTTGCTGTTCCAACAGGACAATGCACGTCCGCATATATCCCGTGCCACCCAACGTGCTCTAGAAGGTGTACGTCAACTACCCTGGCCAGCAAGATCTCCGGATCTGTCCCCCATTGAGCATGTTTGGGACTGGATGAAGCGTCGTCTCACGCGGTCTGCACGTCCAGCACGAACGCTGGTCCAACTGAGGCGCCAGGTGGAAATGGCATGGCAAGCCGTTCCGCAGGACTACATCCAGCATCTCTACGATCGTCTCCATGGGAGAATAGCAGCCTGCATTGCTGCGAAAGGTGGATATACACTGTACTAGTGCCGACATTGTGCATGCTCTGTTGCCTGTGTCTATGTGCCTGTGGTTCTGTCAGTGTGATCATGTGATGTATCTGACCCCAGGAATGTGTCAATAAAGTTTCCCCTTCCTGGGACAATGAATTCACGGTGTTCTTATTTCAATTTCCAGGAGTGTAGACGACACAGGGATAGAGAAACAATTAAAATCGCTCAAAAGAGGAAAGGCCCCTGGACCTGATGGGATACCAGTTAAATTTTACACAGAGTACGCGAAGGAACTTGCCCCCCTTCTTGCAGCGGTGTACCGTAGGTCTCTAGAAGAGCGTAGCGTTCCAAAGGATTGGAAAAGGGCACAGGTCATCCCCGTTTTCAAGAAGGGTCGTCGAACAGATGTGCAAAACTATAGACCTATATCTCTAACGTCGATCAGTTGTAGAATTTTGGAACACTGATTATGTTCGAGTATAATGACTTTTCTGGAGACTAGAAATCTACTCTGTAGGAATCAGCATGGGTTTCGAAAAAGACGGTCATGTGAAACCCAGCTCGCGCTATTCGTCCACGAGACTCAGAGGGCCATAGACACGGGTTCACAGGTAGATGCCGTGTTTCTCGACTTCCGCAAGGCGTTCGATACAGTTCCTCCACAGTCGTTTAATGAACAAAGTAAGAGCATATGGACTATCAGGCCAATTGTGTGATTGGATTGAGGAGTTCCTAGATAACAGGACGCAGCATGTTATTCTCAATGGAGAGAGGAGGAGGAGGAGATTAGTGTTTAACGTCCCGTCGACAACGAGGTCATTAGAGACGGAGCGCAAGGATGGGGAAGGAAATCGGCCGTGCCCTTTCAAAGGAACCATCCTGGCATTTGCCTGAAGCGATTTAGGAAAATCACGGAAAACCTAAATCAGGATGGCCGGAGACGGGATTGAACCGTCGTCCTCCCGAATGCGAGTCCAGTGTGCTAACCACTGCGCCACCTCGCTCGGTAACAATGGAGAGAAGTCTTCCGAAGTAAGAGTGATTTCAGGTGTGCCGCAGGGGAGTGTCATAGGACCGTTGCTATTCACAATATACATAAATGACCTGGTGCATGACATCGGAAGTTCACTGAGGCTTTTTGCAGATGATGCTGTGGTGTATCGAGAGGTTGTAACAATGGAAAATTGTAGAGAAATGCAGGAGGATCTGCAGCGAATTGACGCATGGTGCAGGGAATGGCAACTGAATCTCAATGTAGACAAGTGTAATGTGCTGCGAATACACAGAAAGATAGATCCTTTATCATTTAGCTACAAAATAGCAGGTCAGCAACTGGAAGCAGTTAATTCCATAAATTATCTGGGAGTACGCATTAGGAGTGATTTAAAATGGAATGCTCATATAATGTTGATCGTCGGTAAAGCAGATGCCAGACTGAGATTCATTGCAAGAATCCTAAGGAAATGCAATCCGAAAACAAAGGAAGTAGGGTACAGTACGCTTGTTCGCCCACTGCTTGAATACTGCTCAGCAGTGTGGGATCCGTACCAGATAGGGTTGATACGAGACATAGAGAAGATCCAACGGAGAGCAGCGCGCTTCGTTACAGGATCATTTAGTAATCGCGAAAGCGTTACGGAGATGATAGATAAACTCCAGTGGAAGACTCTGCAGGAGAGACGCTCAGTAGCTCGGTACGGGCTTTTGTCAAAGTTTCGAGAACATACCTTCACCGAAGAGTCAAGCAGTATTTTGCTCCCTCCTACGTATATCTCGCGAAGAGACCATGAGGAAAAAATCAGAGAGATTAGAGCCCACACAGAGGCATACCGACAATCCTTCTTTCCACGAACAATACGAGACTGCAATAGAAGGGAGAACCGATAGAGGTACTGAAAGTACCCTCCGCCACACACCGTCAGGTGGCTTGCGGAGTGTGGATGTAGATGTAGATGTAGATGATCACATTTCTGCCTCACTAGGCCGATGGTCGTCTCCACAAACGCCATTATCGATGCGAATGGAGCCTATTAACGTGCTGCGCGCCACGGACGCGTGCTGGTTGGAATAGTACACCACTGGCCATTAAAATTGCTACACCAAGAAGAAATGCAGATCATAAACGGCTATTCATTGGACAAATGTTATTATACTAGAACTGACATGTGATTACATTTTCACGCATTTTGGGTGCATAGATCCTGAGAAATTAGTACCCAGAACAACCATCTCTGGCCGTAATAACGGCCTTGATACGCCTGGGCATTGAGTCAAACAGAGCTTGGAAGGCGCGTACAGGTACAGCTGCCCATGCAGATTCAACACGACACTACAGTTCATCAAGAGTAGTGACTGGCGTATTGTGACGAGCCAGATGCTCGGCCACCATTGACCGGACGTTTTCAATTGGTGAGAGATCTGGAGAATGTGCTGGCCAGGGCAGCAGTCGAACATTTTCTGCATCCAGAAAGGCCCGTACAGGACCTGCAACATGCGGTCGTGCATTATCCTGCTGAAATGTAGGGTTTCGAAGGGATCGAGTGAAGGGTAGAGCCGCGGCTCGTAACACATCTGAAATATAACGTCCACTGTTCAAAGTGCCGTCAATGCGAACAAGAGGAGACAGAGACGTGTAACCAATGGCACCTCATACCATCACGCCGGGGGATACGCCAGTATGGTGATGACGGATATACGGTTCCGATGTGCGTTCACCGGGATGTTGCCAAACACGGATGCGACCATCATGATGACGTAAACAGAACGTGGATTCATTCGAAAAATGACGTTTTGCCATTCGTGCACCCAGGTTCGTCGTCGAGTATACCATCGCAGGCGCTCCTGTCTGTGATGCAGCGTCAAGGGTAACAGTAGCCGTGGTGCCCGAGCTGATAGTCCATGCTGCTGCAAACGTCGTCGAACTGTTCGTGCAGATGGTTGTTTACTTACAAACGTCCACATCTGTTGACTCGGGAATCGAGACGTGGCTGCACGATCCATCACAGCCGTGCGGATAAGATGCCTGTCATCTCGACTGCTAGTGATACGAGGCCGTTGAGATCCAGGACGGCGTTCCATATTACTCTCGTGAGCCCACCGATTCCATATTCAGCTAAGAGTCATTGGATCTCGACCAACGCGAGCAGCAATGTCGCGATACGATACACTGCAATCGTGATAGGCTACAATCCGACCTTTACCACGGTGGGAATTGTGATGGTACGCATTTCTCCTCCTTACACGAGGCATCACAACAACGTTTCACCAGGCAACGCCGGTCAACTGCTGTTTGTGTACGAGAAATCAGTTGGCAACTTTCCTTATGTCAGCACGTTGTAGGTGTCGCCACCGACGCCAACCTTGTGTGAATGGTCTGAAAAGCTAATCATTTGCATGTCATAGCAATTTCTTCCTGTCGGTTATATTTCGCGTCTGTAGCATGTCATCTTCGTGGTGTAGCAATTTTAATGGCCAGTAGTGTATTATGCTTTGGAAGACAACCATCCGAACCGAGTTAGTGCATGTTGGTAGGTTGGTTGATTTGGCGGAAGGGGACCAAACAGCGAGGTCATCGGCCCTATTGGATTAGGGAAGGATGGCGAAGGATGTCGGCGGTACCTTTCAGAGGAACCATCCCGGCATTTGCCTTAACCGATTTAGGGAAATCACAGAAAACCTAAACCAGGGTGGCTGGACGCGGGTTCGAACCGTCATCCTCCACAATGCGAGTCCAGTGTGCTAACCACTCCGCGACCTCGCTCAGTATTACGCTACGAGAGACACTATCCTGCGCTTGCATGCGACCTATATTGGTAATCGAAGACACGCTGACAGCTGCGAACCACCCGCATCCCTTCATACTTGATGTCTTCCCAGACGGTGATGTGATCTTTCAGTAGTATAATCGTCCGCGTCCCGGAGACAGAACCGTGCCACAGTGATTGGAAGAGCATTGTACTGAAAGTATGTTGATGTTTCGGCGACCATATCCGCTTGGTGTTAAGCCCTACGGAACCTATATGCCTATATCTCTGACGTCGATGTTGTAGAATTTTAGAATATGTTTTTTGCTCGCGTATCATGTCATTTCTGGAAACCAAGAGTCTACTCTGTAGGAATCAACATGAATTCCGGAAACAGCGATCGTGTGAGACCCAACTCGCTTTATTTGTTCATGAGACCCAGAAAATATTAGATACAGGCTGTAACATTATGTGATTGTCTTATCATTTTAAATCATTCACTAATCGAGCAGTCGCTCGGCAACAGCTACAGTTAGCAAATAATGTTGCGAGGATGTAAAAGGTGAACGACCTGTGACGTAACTTGTTTATTGTCGAAGCGCCGTCAGAGATGCAGTGAGTTATTGACTTTGAAAACCGCGGCGCGAAAAACGGACAGAAGAAGAACACTTTTATTCCATTTTTTTTGGAGGTACGAGATATTCTCGATGAAGAGTCACTCATTCTTCTCTTGTCTCCTGTAACTTGTGTCGGACGCGCATGTCTTGCCGCCGTATTATTATTGTTAAAATTAATATTGTTCTAGTGTAAATGTGTAATACTAAAAGTGCCTAGCAGTAGATTTATTGTGCGACGTGTATGTGAAAACGTCGAAGGAGTTGTTTTCATTAAGAGAAGTGCCAGTCAAAACGTCATCCATGTTAAATCCTTCATTGCAGTGTAAGTTCGTCTATTAATTGCCATAAATTCAGAGTTTCATGGAACTGGTGTATGGACTATTTATTTAATATAGAATCTATGTCTCACTCCTTCATGAAGTTATTTAATTTTCTTTATGTTTCTGCCAAATAGAGAGTTCACAGTGACGAATTCTTTCGTCGAGTTCGGACGGAAGTTGCATGCGGCGAAATATTTATTCCGCGCCATACTCTACTGATAAATGCATGATAAACTACGGTCCCTTAGGAAATTCATGTTGAGCTATCCAAAATAATTATATTTTGAATAGGCATTTACTCTCCTCTGCAATGCAACTTCCGACTGATCAGACGATCAAAGAAGAATCAGCCGCACACGGTCGGCGTTCGCAAATATGTTTCCACCGCTGATTATAGCTATATGTTACAGCACAAAAGTAAACATATTGTTATAATTAGCGACTGATCAGACAACGAACGGGGACATTTATAACTGTATGTTTATGTATACTCATTACGTAAACATATCGTTATAAGGCTCCCAGGTAGATGCCATTATCCTTGACTTCCGGAAGGCGTTCGATACAGTTCCGCACTGTCACCTGATAAAGTAAGAACCTACGGAATGTCAGATCAGCTGTGTGGCTGGATTGAAGAGTTTTTATCAAACGGAACACAGCACGTTGTTCTCAATGGAGAGACGTCTACAGACGTTAAAGTAACGTCTGGCGTGCCACAGCGGAGTGTTATGGGACCATTGCTTTTCACAATATATATAAATGACCTAGTAGATAGTGTCGGAAGTTCCATGCGGCTTTTCGCGGATGATGCTGTAGTATACAGAGAAGTTGCAGCATTAGAAAATTGTAGCGAAATGCAGGAAGATCTGCAGCTGATAGGCACTTGGTGCAGGGAGTGGCAACTGACCCTTAACATAGAGAAATGTAATGTATTGCGAATACATAGACATAAGAAGCCTTTATTGTATGAGTATATGATAGCGGAACAAACACTGATAGCAGTTACTTCTGTAAAATATCTGTGAGTATGCGTACGGAACGATTCGAAGTGGGATGATCATATAAAATTGTTGGTAAGCCGGGTGCCAGCTTGAGATCCATTGGGAGAGTCCTTAGAAAATGTAGTTCATCAACAAAGGAGGTGGCTTACAAAACACTCTTTCGACCTACACTTGAGTATTGCTCATCAGTGTGGGATCCGTACCAGGTCGGGTTGAAAGAGGAGATAGAGAAGGTCCAAAGAAGAGCTGCGCGTTTCGTCACAAGGTTATTTGGTGAACGTGACAGCGTTACGGAGATGTTTATCAAACTCAAGTGGAAGACTCTGCAAGAGAGGCGCTCTGCATCGCGGTGTAGCTTGCTGTCCAGGTTTCGAGAGGGTGCGTTTCTGGATGAGGTATCGAATATATTGCTTCCCCCTACCGAGGAGATCACGAATGTAAAATTTGAGAGATTCGAGCGCGCACGGAGGCTTTCCGGCAGTGGTTCTTCCCGCGAACCATACGCGAGTGGAACAGAAATGGGAGGTACTGACAGTGGCACGTAAAGTGCCCTCCGCCACACACCGTTGGGTGGCTTGCGGAGTATAAATGTAGATGTAGATCTGGGACGTTATTGGGCGCCATCACCGCGTACGCAAAATGAGCGGCCCGTTATTTACGCAAATCACTTAACCTGGGCGTAGACACATAACGCCACATACCTACACAAACCTACCAAGAAACTGTCGGATCGCAAATACGCAGAATCAGTGTTTTATTACGTTCCAAACGCGGACAAACAAGCTATTAGGAAGGTAGCCATAATGTTTTGGCTCATCAGCGTACATTTGTACATCATACATATGTCTTTGGTACCACAGTCTCATAATTTCGAAGAATACATGGAAATGAAAGTTTTCCGATATTGCGTTACAAATACAGTTTTTTTGTTTTGTTTTCGTTTCTAATAGAAAATTGGCGAAACGAGTACATTGGGCAATGCCGGATTCGTCGGCTGGTTCAAAAAATGGTTCAAATGGCTCTAAGCACTATGGGACTTATTATCTGAGGTCATCAGTCCCCTAGACTTAGAACTACTTAACGGGAGGCTTACCATCGTTCGGTTCAAAAAATCGATTTTTTAAATTGCATTTTTAGATCCATAAAAGGGTTTAGAATCGACCCCTGAAAAGGTTTTTCCGAATACGGAACGGAAATGTTTGTTATTCGCGGTTGAACAATAAATGCACCTGCCTGAAATCGGCTTTTTTCACGCACCAGATTTTTGTCCTTCAGAGGACGAGTTATTGTACCGGTGCTTGGGAGGAAACACACAAAATTCAAATGAAAGTTTGAACGCGTGTGTTTGGAATTTAGCCCCCAAACATTTGCATTCTGGTGCGAAGACTGTGGAGACTGCGACATTCCTGGCAGTGAGCAGCTTCAACGAAGGGTATTCAGCAATTCTGAAGACCATGACAACGACGGACTTCACCCTGGGACTCTATTCGACGCAGTTCGCTAAGCATTCGGACGACCACCGGATTCAAGCGGCCGAAAACCGCTTGTCACCGGCCGTACGAGCGGCTCTGGAGCAGCGCAGGACGGCCCAGGTCGAGCAGAACGCCCTCTGCGAGGAAGAGGAAGGACTAGTTTATGGACCCGGAATAGGAGATTGTACGTAAGTTGCATAATATTGCATTTATATGTAGTCAAAACCTCGAACGCGTTTTTCTCGAAATGACTTTTTTTTATCGCGCGGTACGGTAACTTTAAATCTACTGAACCGACTGGCATGATTCTTTGTTTCCGACGAAGTTAACTAAATTGTCTAGAAGTTGTATTACTTTTATTCCGATCCATCAACTATAAATATTTTTACTTGGCCGACGAAGTCGAAAAATCGATGAAAAAAAAACTATTTTTTTTTCAAATGGCCGCCATTTTGTTTCCTATGGTCCAAATAACTTAAGCGAGGCACAACTCTTAAAGAATCTTATATACTTCGCTAACGTCAACTCAATTTTGGTTTCAGACGAGCCGGCTGACCTGTGACATATCGCGCGTGGAGGTCTACGTTGAAAATTTGTTTCGTTCCGACGGCACTTCCGCCTTTGCTCTTCGACATTTCCGGTCGAAAAAATTCCAGTTTGTAGAGGAAATATCAAACATTTTGACCAAAAATTTGACATTGATATCTATAACACATCCCAAGAAAAAAATTCTCAAAGAACATGCTTTTTTGGGGTCAAAGATAGTAAACCTCATCTTAATTACGACCCAGGTTTCGGCCTTTTATGCCATTTTCAAGTGATTGACTTTATGTCATTAACATATGTTGCAGGACATCAAGCTCAAAATTGGCCATAAAGTAAGAAAAATATTGGCTCCTTGCGAAGTTCCAGATGTGAAAATCACCAACTTGTAGAAAGATCACTAAGTAATAGTGGAGGCACGTCATATTTATTAAAGACTGGTTTACTTTGGTATGTAAAAGATGAACACATGTCCTTGAGTCTTATTGATAGTGAATTATTCGAATCAAGGACACGTGTTCATCTTTCATATACCAAAGTAAACCTGTTTTTATTAAATATGACGTGCTCCAATTAGTATTTACTGATATTTTTACAAGATGGCGATTTTACATCTGGCATTTAGTGGGGAGCCAATACTTTCGTTAATTTATAGCCGGCGGAAGTGGCCGTGCGGTTAAAGGCGCTGCAGTCTGGAACCGCAAGACCGCTACGGTCGCAGGTTCGAATCCTGCCTCGGGCATGGATGTTTGTGATGTACTTAGGTTAGTTAGGTTTAACTAGTTCTAAGTTCTAGGCGACTAATGACCTCAGAAGTTGAGTCCCATAGTGCTCAGAACCGTTTGAACCTTAATTTATAGTCAATTTTGACCTTGATGTTCTGCAATGTATGTTAACGACATAAATGCAATCACTTGCAAATGCCGTAAAAGGCCGAAACCAAGCTAGTAATTAGATAAACAACAGGCGGTGTGATCATTTAAAAATTATTGTCTGACTGTTACTGAGCAATATCAAAAATGGTTCAAATAGCTGTGAGCACTATGGGACTTAACATCTGAGGTCGTCAGTCCCCTAGAACTTGGAACTACTTAAACCTAACTAACCTAAGGACATCACACACATCCTTGCCCCAGGCAGGATTCGAACCTGCGACCGCAGCAACAGCACGGTTCGGGACTGAAGCGCCTAGAACCGCTCGGTCACAACGGCCGGCCGCCCGCTCGTAAATGATTAAATGAAGACGAAAATGTACTCAATATCTATTAGTGATTTTGATGTGTTGGCAAATGTGCCAACACCTTGTAGATAGAGGAGGCTGAAATGCACGCTAACTAACGCAGACGGGCGTGAGTCTGGAACAGGATCCTTTAGAAGGCACTAAAGAAAAGTACGTATCGTATGTTTACTTAACTTTACTTCATCCTTGTGGTACATCGCTCTTGACTATACAAATTAGACACTCTCCAGATAGGGTTAATGGCGCCTTGCTAGGTCGTAGCCATGGACTCAGCTGAAGGCTATTCTAACTGTCTCTCGGCAAATGAGAGAAAGGCTTCGTCAGTGTAGTCGCTAGCAAAGTCGTCGTACAACTGGGGCGAGTGCTAGTCCGTCTTTCTAGACCTGCCATGTGGTGGCGCTAGGTCTGCAAATACTGACAGTGGCGACACGCGGGTCCGACATGTACTAATGGACCGCGGCCGATTTAAAGCTACCACCTAGCAAGTGTGGTGTCTGGCGGTGACACCACAGATTTCATTCCTACCAGCTCCCGTTTCCGTCTTGTGTGTGTATATGTGTGTGTGTGTGTGTGTGTGTGTGTGTGTGAGAGAGAGAGAGAGAGAGAGAGAGAGAGAGAGAGAGTATGAGTATGGAAACCCACGTACGCAGTGGCGGCGCGCGTCACGCCCGTGGAATGGCGGCGCGCTGCTGTTTCGGATTCAGCTGACGCGCGTCCTTCGGGAAGAGGGTCACCGTGGCAGGCGGTATCAGCGGCAAACCGCGCCGCGCCACGCCGCGCCACCTGCAGCGCAGCTTGCTGGGGCCGGCCAGCACTCGCTCTCACTGCCTAGCGGCGACGGCGCGACGAACAGCCTGTCTCCGACAACTGGCTCAGCGGTCAACTGTTTTCTCGTTCAGTTGTTTTCTTTTTTCGCAATCGACTGGAACAACCGAATGGAACTAGTTTGTGCAGCCACGTCAGCTACGTGAATGTCTTCACTCACTACGCGGGTGTCAGTGGTTCCTCACATGGGAGACCAGGCTGTTGAGATCAAGGATTTACGTAAGAGGCTCCGGAACGCCCTATACTTGCAATGTTAAAATAACGCTTATAAATTACATCTTCCCTCACAAAGTATTTGAGGTAGTTGAACTTTTTACAGATTATTTATTGGAATATGGGCTACAACTTAACACAGGGATTTTACAAAATTTTAGTTCAGTTATTAAAGATGATTTCTTTCAATTGTAATGAAAATTCACAACATTTTTTTGCAATTTTTTATTTATATATTCAATAATATACAGTTTTTTGGAAAAAGGCTGTGTTAAATTATGCAGAAGGTACTGTGTAACATTTACTGAAAGTTTGAAACAAATATGTTTGGAAGACCCTTAGAAAACATGTAATTAGTATGAGAAAATGAAAGTTTTGGGAATCGAGCGACAAAGATTGGATTAACTTTTTAGTGCATTCCAGGTCCATAGGATGGATTATCTTCATCCTCTGCAAACTCCTCCTCCAGCTTCCTCTTGTTCCTCCTCCTGTTTACTCTTGCTTGTATTTCTAGACTCTTTACAGCCCTGTCTGCAGCCCGAAGGCGTTCCTTGTCTAAAGCAAGCATCGCTCGTACCATGTTAGAATGTTATTATTTACAGTAATAACACATACCTTTGGCTTTCCAACATTTCTCCTTTTCTTAAAAGCCTTCAGAGGATTTCTAATAACTTTACTTTCACTCATTATTATACTTCAACAAAACAGAGACTCAAGAAACAGAATTATTTACGAATATTTTCGAGATAACGACAGAGTAAATAAACATGAAACAATCGACAATCACACCAGCGATATATATTGAACCATCACAGGTTAGCCACAACACATACTTTATCTCCCATCACTAAAATGTACCTGATGAACACGGACGTTAATAATAACACCATTTGACAGCAGTTTAACAGCGCCACAGTGGGTCACGCCCATGTAGAACACATTTTAAAAAAATTTAAAAATAGTTGTAGTCTTCGGAATTGAATAAATTATATATCTATTAAAAGGTAATATCTGCAGATTCAGAAAACGCAAAAAAGTAAAAATTGAACTTTTCGTGATTTTGAGCCTTTCCGGAGCCCCTTAAGACTTTTTACACCTTTGCTAGGCCATTAAAACAACATAATGTGTAAGTAGTAAGGTTCAGTACCCTGGAAATTCTCTGAAAGTAGCAAGAGAAGTTTAAACGTCTATTATGTAACTGATTTACGGGATGACAATTATTGAACATGAGGAAAGAACGTCTTCAGGCCACGAGTGGCCTACCGGGACCATCCGACCGCCGTGTTATCCTCAGTTGAGAATGCAGATAGGAGAGACGTGTGGTCAGCACACCGCTCTCCCGGTCGTTATGATGGTTTTCTTTGACCGGAGCCGCTACTGTTCGGTCGAGTAGCTCCTCAATTGGCATCACGAGGCTGAGTGCACCCCGAAAAATGGCAACAGCGCATGGCGGCCTGGATGCTCACCCTTCCAAGTGCCGACCACGCCCGACAGCGCTTAACTTCGGTGATCTCACGGCAACCAGTGGATCCACTGCAGCAGGGCCGTTGTCCATTGAACATGAAATTAGTTACAAACTACAGCGTGCTCACACTTTATTCAACATGTAAACGTCACTACAGATATTCGGATTTAGGTTATGACATGTTCGATATGCCTGCCGTCTTTCGCGATGATGTGGCGTAGACGAATTGCGAAATCCTGCATGACCCGCTGAAGTGTCGGTACATCGATGCTGTAGACCTTATCTTTAATACAGCCCCACAAAACGGAGTCGCATGTTTTCAGGTCCGGAGAATATGGCGGTCAATCGACGCCCATGCCAGTGGCCTCTGCGTACCCCAGAGCCAGAATGCCGTCCCCAAAGTGCTGCTCCAGGACATCAAACACTCTCCTGCTTTGACGGGGTCGAACTTCGTCTTGCATGAACCACTTCTTCTCGAAATAAGGGTCACTTTGGATAAAATCTTCAAGTACCGTTAAAAAAAATGGTTCAAATGGCTCTGAGCACTATGGGACTTAACATCTGTGGTCATCAGTCCTCTACAACTGCTTAAAGCTAACTAACCTAAGGACATCACACACATCCATGCCCGAGGCAGGATTCGAACCTGCGACCGTAGCAGTCGCGCGGTTCCGGACTGAGCGCCTCGACCGCCAGACCACCGCGGCCGGCAATTACCGTTCGGTAGTCACCGTGCCATCAAGGAATACCGCACCGAAAATTCCGTGACTGGACACTGCACACCACACAGGCATCCTTTGAGGGTGAGGCGACTTCTCGATGGTGAAATGCCGATTCTCAGACCGCCAGTTTTGCTCACTGACGAGCCCATCCTAGTGCAAATGGCCGACAACAACACGGTGCGTGCGCACGCGCATACTAATTCCTATTATGTCTCGAGGTGTTTGAAGGTCTTAACGCAAGCCGTTCAGAAGTTACGGCGATTTTATTTCACATAGTTCAAGAATTGTGATCTTGTATGTGTTTGAAGGTACTGGCCTTAAGAAGTCGTTGTGGTTGTTGTGGACTGACAAGACAGCCAGTCCACAGTGACGGGTAACCGAAAGGCACGCGTTTACACACGCCGGCTGGCGTTTGGTCTGAAACAGGATACGTAATGAATGCTATAAAGAAAAGTACGTAGCTGCTGGAATACTTAACTTTAATCCATCATTTGTATACAGCATTCTGGATGATACAAGTGAGACTCTCTCTAGAAATGGTTAATGGCGCCTTGCTAGGTCGTAGCCATGGACTTAGCTGAAGGCTATTCTAACTATCTCTCGGCAAATGAGAGAAAGGCTTCGTCAGTGTAGTCGCTAGCAAAGTCGTCGTACAACTGGGGCGAGTGCTCGTACGTCTCTCAAGACCTGCCGTGTGGTGGCGCTCGGTCTGCAATTACTGACAGTGGCGACACGCGGGTCCAACATGTACTAATGGACTGCGGCCGATTTAAAGCTACCACCTAGCAAGTGTGGTGTCTGGCGGTGACACCACAGTGGTCAAGTTTGCGACGTGGACGAAGCGCCGGTTCGAATCGCACTTTGGTGTGCGTACTGTAAGACCTTCGGTACACACACCGTCAGATTATTTGACTTGTCGCTCTAACGAAGTAGGCGAGTGTCAGCAATATGTCTCGTGGTCTTATCGTGGCGTGTTTATCTTCTGCCGTTAGGTCAGACGATAGAAATGCCCCTTGCACGCTTAGAGTAGCAGATTGACGGTGACCAACTTTAAACAGAACTTGATTTAATTTTCACACACATTTATTAAAATAGTAAAAAGCGTAGACATTACGTAACTTGATTCTGGATGCTGTTTACAATTGACAATCTGAAGTTCCGTTGGTCTTGGACGTTAATCTTATTCTCACATATCTCTGATACTTGACAAAGTGTCTATACAATTATCTTCAGGGCTATGTACAGAAATATGATAATCTTCTTAGGTGCAGACTGAAACTTCACTATAGACTGGTACAGACTAATGCAGACTGGTACGGACTGGTGCAGACAAATGCAGACTGACTTATCGGAGGTCTGTACACTCGTTATAAAACCTCGCGCGTTCAGGTATCACTGCGCGAGTGTGATCCGCGAGGAGAAAAGGTTCTACGTTAGCGGCAATCTCATTGGCTGCGTTACATATTAATACGCGGATCGGCGGAAGCAGAATTTGGTCGGTCTCTTAGGCAACGCCATCTCGTAGTGCGGAGATGGACGAGCGCTGCGCCTGCGCTGTTGTGCTTAGCGGGGCGCACTCTAGTGGGGAAGTTGTGTACGCGCTGACTACGCGGAACTAGTATTTACACAACACCCACCAACACTTATTTTTTAATCTATTTTTTTCATCACTGGTCGCATTATTATTATGACATTTGAGAGGTAATATAATGAAAAAAACAAAAACCGCTGCATATTCATGAAATTGTAATGACCTTGACACGTTATTTGACTATTTACTATTTTAATTAAATTTTCAAGGACGAGGAACAGGCTTGTAAAGCCCAAGTCAAACCTCGATAAACAATTATGTGAATGACGCTATTCAGTAATATACTAAGGCACAATGTTCCAGACCATAATAGTAACGCACAATTACTCGTCGGATGTGCTCTCGACATCACACGGATGGTATTTGTCGTACAGAGGTGGAAAACATAAATTGAAACAGTATAAAGCACATCGAATGACTGCAGTTTCCCCGCATTTACAGGGAATGTTCAGAATTTCTACTGGAAAACACATCTCGTTCACATTTTCAAAAATTTCTATTTCTTCCGGTAGGTAGATTAACCGTCGCTTCACACACGTTCCTCTTACGAACCTGGAACGCTAACCACTTTTTTCGATATCCGTGCTGGTATTGATTGCACTTTTTTTTTTTAAGGAACCTTCCCGGCGCCCGAAGGGAGGGGTGGGGGTAAAGTGGGCAGGGGTTGCAACCCGAACCTGGCCACCATGTTCCGTTCCCACCTTCCAGGAACCTAGGAAAGCATAGGGAACGTGGAGTAGAGGTAAAATGAACAGCCGCGCGGGATTAGCCGAGCGGTCTGAGACGCTGCTGTCATGGACTATGCGGCTGGTTCGAGTCCTCCCTCGGGCATGGGTGTGTGTTTTTGTCCTTAGGATAATTTAGGTTAAGTAGCTTGTCTGCTTTGGGATTGATGACCTCAGCAGTTAAGTCTCATAAGATTAAAAAATAAAAAAAAAATAAAAAATAAAAAGAACATCGTTTATTCATTTACTTTTCTAGCGTTCTCTTTTGTTATCTTTATTCATCTATTTATTTTATTTGTCTGCAGCTCGTGGTCTCGCGGTAGCGTTCTCGCTTCCCGAGCACGGAGTCCCGGGTTCGATTCCCGACGGGGTCAGGGATTTTCACCTGCCGCGAGATGAGTGGGTGGTGTTGTGTCGTCTTCATCATCATCATTCATCCCCATCACGATCGGAGGAAGGCAATGTCAAACCACCTCCACTAGCACCTTGCCTAGTACGGCGGTGCGGGTCTCCCGAATCGTCCCCTATGCTCTGTTACGGAATATGGGACATCATCATCATCATCATCATTTATTTATTTATTTAATACCACCGAGAATATCAGTAAACTGGTGGCACGCGAGGAGAAGAGCGCAGCAAGACGTCAGATTAATTGAGACTATTCCGATTACCAGCGAATATGTCGGTTCTAAGCGTGGAAGAGGCGGGGATCGGCTCTTCATGACAGGAACACCCCAGGTCTGGGGTGGGTTAAAGAAGACATTGCAGAGGAAATTCGACAGAAATTGTACGTATTTTGGATTGTGGCGCTCATCAATGAACTACTAAAAGTCAATCACAAATCCACCTCACAGGGATCTAGACCACCATGAATTCTAACGTCCGGCGCCTATGCAGAGGTACATCAGTTACGTAACAGACGCGTCAAAACTTCTGTCGCTATTTTCTCGGAATTTCCAGAGCAGTGCACTTCTTACTACTCGTACATTGTTCTTTTTATGGCCTGCTAAAGATGTACAAAGTTTGAAGTAAATCCGCGATCCGAACGTATGCCCTCCCTCTCTCAGAGGGAGACGTTCGACCGACACAGGTCTCTGACGGTCGCAGCAGGTGTATTGACTTCTTCGCTCAGTCTCCGGGTTAGAGTGATTTCACTTGCATACTTTTTACCGTTTTCCGTTGTCCACGAACCGAGACTAGGGTTGTCAGCTTTTTGAGAGACGAATGATGTATCTTATTTGAAGGAGAGGTGAATAAATAGTATGTTTCTAGAAATAAAGGATTTTCCAGATTTATGTATTTACTGACGTAAATATGAATTTTCGTACGTCTGGCGTTAACCTTCGCATTACCGAGGCAGTGCTTTACGTCCACATTTTCAAAATATTGTAATTTAATAACGTACTTTGCATTTTGTAATATTGAAAAATATATTTTTTAATGATTTCTCATATCAGAATCCGTAACCGTTTTAAATCTATCACCAAAACTTAATGCACAAATTTAAATCTTAAACAGTGAATGTGACTTTTCGCACTACATTTTGTATTCGTATTTCGAGGTTCAGGACCGTCATTACACATCTACATATGTTTAAAAAGGATAACGTGCATAAAAGGAAATGACAATTGACGAAATTTGTATTTTTTTAAATTTTCTTGTTGTGATCATGAAGTACCCTCTGCTCGGAAATTGCGGTGGTACCGCTGAGACCGCGGTAAAAGATAATTTCGAGTTTAGGACCGTTCTTACATATCAACGGATCATTGAAAAATCTGTTGCGTGTTAAAGTCAATGACAATAAACGAAATTTGTATTTAAAAAAAAATTTTGTGATGGGCATAATGTTCAAAAATGTACAAATGTGTGTGAAATCTTATGGGACTTAACTGCTAAGGTCATCAGTCCCTAAGCTTACACACTACTTAACCTAAATTTTCCTAAGGACGAACACACACACACCCATGCCCCAGGGAGGACTCGAACCTCCACCGGGACCAACCGGATGGGCATAATGAATCGCCCCCTTGGTATTACACGTCGGGGAGAATGCATTGGTATTGCTAGGGTTTATCGACTTTTGCCTGGTTTTAAAAGATTAGTAAATGGTGCTACACTGTAAATTTTCGTAGATGTAAATGAAGAATTACCTTTTTAATTTAAATTTGTTGAAGCTCTTTCTTTGTCTTCCCACTGGTTTGCAGCCATAACCGATAATTCTATTCGTAAATGTTAACGTGACGCGAGAAGAAAGTGTGCAAAATACAGTGCTTCATTTTTAAGCATATACTGTCACTTGTAGAAAGTACTTTTTTTGCGAAAAGTATTTCTCATCATTCGTTAATTTTCTTTTAATTTCTACAATTAATATACTTTGATAAGATCAATGAAGTTGCAGGTACTGCATACTGCACTGAATTTGTCACAAGAATCATCTTTTATCCAGTCGTACGATTTCCTCCAGTCACACGCCACTGAGCTTTTCGCCATTCTAATCCACACACACACACACACACACACACACACACACCAAGTACGCCGTATAAAGAACTCAACTAAAACCTGCCTTCACTCGCACTCAATAAAAAGCAAAAATGTGGGAACGGCAATAAGAATGACGACAGGCGATAACGGAGTGCAGTGAACGATAGTTACCTAACAATGGCTGAACGATCGCGTGTTTCAGAGCTGAAGGCGCCGGACTGCGTCGGCCGCTTCCATTCGCTTGCTCCTACAGTCTTGTTTCCCTGAAAGGAATCAACGAATACCCCAACCCATACGCAAAGCTACAACCATATTGCTCATTCGTTACTCCCATCTACTAACCTGACTCGAAAGAACCAATGAATAACGCAACCGATCCCTAAGACTACGACCGAACAAGTGAATTGTTTTTCAGTAATTAACTGAGTCGATCGTTTTCATCCGGTTCTGGCCGACGCTGAGCGACTGCGGCCGTCGTTACGTACAGTCATCTGCCTCAGTGGTGCTCGTGCAGCTCTCACGTGAAAACGTCTGGCCGCTCATTGGTCGAACTACGAGACTAGCTGTGGTGTCACCGCCAGACACCACACTTGCTAGGTGGTAGCTTTAAATCGGCCGCGGTCCATTAGTACATGTCGGACCCGCGTGTCGCCACTGCCAGTGATCGCAGACCGAGCGCCACCACACGGCAGGTCTAGAGAGACGTACTAGCACTCGCCCCAGTTGTACGGACGACTTTGCTAGCGACTACACTGACGAAGCCTTTCTCTCATTTGCCGAGAGATAGTTAGAATAGCCTTCAGCTAAGTCCATGGCTACGACCTAGCAAGGCGCCATTAACCATTTCTAGAGAGAGCCTCACTTGTATCGTCAAGAACGCTGTATACAAATGATGGATTAAAGTTAAGTATTCCAGCAGCTACGTACTTTTCATTATAGCATTCATTACGTATCCTGTTTCAGACCTAACGCCAGCCTGCGTGAGTTGACGCGTGCATTTCGGCCTCCTCTCTCAATTAGTGTGCGTTGTGTTGGCTAATCTGCCGACACAACACTAGCAATGCACAAACGATCGGTGAGCCTACAACAGACAGATCATTTGCCTATGTTTTTGTAGCGCAGTATTTTCTTCGCTTGTGACTTCGTCGTACCACGGTAGGCGCATGTTTGCGATTATTACGATTTAGCATTGCGTAAAGTTACGAATTTACGCGAGAACTATTTCAGCTCGGACATTGACGCGGGCGTCATTGTGAAGAACTTGCGGAGTCCTGATAGGACCCACAGTGAAGTGTCGAAGCAGAAGTGAAAAAAAGGGTATTGCGTAGAAAATTACGCAACGATGAAAGTTGTCGTCGTGGCTGGACCACAGGACACACAGCGACAGTCCTAAGATGTAACTGATCTGTTCTGTAACCATTACACTATTTTTTGTAACAATTTCATTAAAGAGATTGACGAATATATTACATGTAAATATGAAACACTTATTATGTTTTTATCCTGCTCTGAGGAGACAGCAGACAGGTGGAAAGAATACATTGAAAACCTCTATGAGGGTGAAGATTTGTCAGATGTGATAGAAGAAGAAACAGGAGTCGATTTAGAAGAGATAGGAGATCCAGTATTAGAATCGGAATTTATAAGAGCTTTGGAGGACTTACGGTCAAATAAGGCAGAAGGGATAGATGACATTCCATCAGAATTTCTAAAATCATTGGGGGAAGTGGCCACAAAACGACTATTCACGTTGGTGTGTAGAATATATGAGTCTGGCGATATACCATCTGACTTTCGGAAAAGCATCATCCACACAATTCCGAAGACGGCAAGAGCTGACAAGTGCGAGAATTATCGCACAATCAGCTTAACAGCTCATGCATCGAAGCTGCTTACAAGAATAATATACAGAAGAATGGAAAAGAAAATTGAGAATGCGCTAGGTGACGATCAGTTTGGCTTTAGGAAAAGTCAAGGGACGAGAGAGGCAATTCTGACGTTACGGCTAATAATGGAAGCAAGGCTAAAGAAAAATCAAGACACTTTCATAGGATTTGTCGACCTGGAAAAAGCGTTCGACAATATAAAATGGTGCAAGCTGTTCGAGATTCTGAAAAATGTAGGGGTAAGCTGTAGGGAGAGACGGGTCATATACAATATGTACAACAACCAAGAGGGAATAATAAGAGTGGACGATCAAGAACGAAGTGCTCGTATTAAGAAGGGTGTAAGACAAGGCTGTAGCCTTTCGCCCCTACTCTTCAATCTGTACATCGAGGAAGCAATGATGGAAATAAAAGAAAGGTTCAGGAGTGGAATTAAAATACAAGGGGAAAGGATATCAATGATACGATTCACTGATGACATTGCTATCCTTGGTGAAAGTGAAGAAGAATTAAATGATCTGCTGAACGAAATGAACAGTCTAATGAGTAAACAGTATGGTTTGAGAGTAAATCGGAGAAAGACGAAGGTAATGAGAAGTAGAAGAAATGGGAACAGTGAGAAACTTAACATCAGGATTGATGGTCACGAAGTCAATGAAGTTAAGGAATTCTGCTACCTAGGCAGTAAAATAACCAATGACGGACGGAGCAAGGAGGACATCAAAAGCAGACTCGCTGTGGCAAAAAAGGCATTTCTGGCCAAGAGAAGTCTACTAATATCAAATACCGGCCTTAATTTGAGGAAGAAATTTCTGAGGATGTACGTCTGGAGTACAGCATTGTATGGTAGTGAAACATGGACTGTGGGAAAACCGGAACAGAAGAGAATCGAAGCATTTGAGATGTGGTGCTATAGACGAATGTCGAAAATTAGGTGGACTAATAAGGTAAGGAACGAGGAGGTTCTACGCAGAATCGGAGAGGAAAGGAATATGTGGAAAACACTGATAAGGAGAAGGGACAGGATGATAGGACATCTGCTAAGACATGAGGGAATGACTTCCATGGTACTAGAGGGAGCTGTAGAGGGCAAAAACTGTAGAGGAAGACAGAGATTGGAATACGTCAAGCAAATAATTGAGGCCATAGGTAGCAAGTGTTATTTTGAGATGAAGAGGTTAGCTCAGGAAAGGAATTCGTGGCGGGCCGCATCAAACCAGTCTGTAGACTGATGACCAAAAAAATCCTGACGTTTTCACGGGATCGAACAGCCCACACGAAATTATTTATTTATTTTTGGGTGTGAGAGTGCTTTGTGTCGAAATCGTGACTCAAGGTAGACTGCTTTTTGGGAATGCGCTCTGTATTTCTAGGAGTGACTTGACACATAGGAGCCTAAACGGCATTACTAGATGCGTTAAACAATGATGAATAATGACAGTGAAAATGAAATGGTGGTTAAAAAGCAACGAACATGGTATAAAGGTAAAATGAACAATTGAAACGAACCTCCTCCTCTAGGAGACCATTTGGTATGAGCTTCTAGGACAACCGGTGTCCATGCTCCAAAGTTAAAAATCTCCTTCATCGGATTGCCACGCTGAGTTCTGCAGCCCAAGCTATACCTGCTAAAGCCTCTCATTACTGAGGTGATAAACACACACTGAAGAGTAAAGGGTTCAAACAAGCTGGCACTGGCTTAGAAAGTAGCGCACAGTCGGAAGTTAGTTACAGCCAGAACAAATCTGAGCTTGTTAGCACCGACAGACGACCGCTGTTGGTGCCAGAGTGATGGGACGGTAGTACATACAGTATACCAACGCCGAGATCGTCCGAGAGGATCCAACAGCTAGATTCCTGGAAAGTGGAGCTACGCACAGTCCTGGCGGCAGCATCGGCAGCCTCATTCCCAAACACAGCACACGTCCAGGAATTCAGGTTTGACGCCCCATCGACAGCGAGGTCCTTAGAGACGGAGCAGAAGCTCGGATTGGGGAAGAATGGCGAAGGAAAGTGGCCGTGTCCTTTCGAAGGAACCATCGGGAGTTTCTCTGAAGAGATTTACGGAAGTAACGCAAAATCTAAATCGGCATGGTCGGACGTGGGTTTGAACCGTCGTCCTCCCTAATGCGAGTCCATTGTGCTGACTACCGAGCCACCTCGCTCGGTCCCAGGAACCCATGCGGACGACACACTGGTGTCATCTGAGTGAGAACCCTTAGGGCATTCCTGTACACTTTGTACCAAAGGCAGGGTCTTTGGAGAGCAATAATGAGGGAATCAGAGCAAACCACAGATGAGCTTCGTGTCGCTTCATGTACACGGTGGCCAGATAAAGGGCAAATTGTACAAAAAAACAAAAAAAGATAAAAAGGGCTCGCGCTCTGAGGGTTCATATGAAATTTGTATACATAATAGTTCAACCATCACTTGAGTTAAAAATCAACGGCTTTTGCCTTTTGTCGACTCAGATACTGCCAAGATATCGGTCCCGGGAGTTGCAAGACTTACGAGGACGTTTTAATTTTGAAGTCGGATAAATAATTACAAAAGAAATATTTCTTCGCGTGATATAAAAAAATTAACAGTTTCCTGATTTTTCCCCCCTTTACATGCGGCTAAGACCTTGCTTCTCAACAAATTTTACGGTTCTACGTCAACGGGGATTACCCTGTAGATTTTGATGAGTTAGTCTGGTACTATCAACAAAGATCCGCCAGGTTGGCAGAGAGCGCTAATGCGCTGCTTCCTGGACTCGGGTAGGCGCACCGGCCCCGGATCGAATCCGCCCAGCGGCTTAACGACGGAGGCCGGTGTGCTGGCCAGCCTGGATGTGGTTTTTAGGCAGTTTTCCACATCCCACTAGGTGAATACCGGGCTGATCCCACGTCCCGCCTCCGTTACACAGCTCGCAGATATCTGAACACATTCGCACTATTCCATGGATTACTCTAGACACGGACAGCTGGGGTACATAATTTCCGTCCTGGGTGGTACAGGGTGGCGGCGGGAAGGGCACCCGGCCACCCCTTAAATTAACCATGCCAATTCAGATTAACCATGCGTCATTGTGGGAACAAGGCACAAGCAAAAGAAATAAAGAAAGTAAGTCTGGTACTATCAAAATAAGCGATGTAAATGGCCGTAACTTTTGACTGCACTGATTTAGATGCTTAAGTGTCTTACACCGCCCTGGGACCGTAGACCTCAGTATGTGACATAAATTGCTACTCAATACGCCTATCTGTTCCTGAGAAAAAGATATCTAAAACAGGCGGACGGAAAAAGAGATAGCCGGATAGCAAATGACAGTTTTTTCATGTCATATAATTACTAATTAACAATTTCAATTTTTTTCATTTCTTTGTATTGTGAAGCCTTTCATTTTGCCTATAGTCACGCTGTAAGGCCAACAGGATGTAGGCTATAGATTTTGATGAGTGAATTTGCGAGTATCGAAATATGTGACACAACTGGTCGCATCTTTTGATTGCACTGACTTAGAATCTTACATTTATTACAGCACCGAGGGACTACAGACGTTAGTACGACACACATTTCAGCTCGAATCTCCTACCCGTTCCTGAGAAAAAGGATTTGTAACACTTGGACAGAAAGACGGTCGCCGAGTTCCGCTCTGCGAGGAATTCTCGCCTGTTGAGATGCTGTGGTGGAGTTCGGCCACGAGAAGCAATTAGTGCGACCAGTTGGCGTCGGGAGTGTGGCAGAGGCGTCGCGCGACACTGACTTGACGCCCGGCGGGCGAGTTCGCTTCCGAGAAGTGGAGCTCTGCCGGAGCCTGGGATAGTCGGGGCGGCCGGAGTCGGCGCTGCTGCGGAGCGGAGTTCCGCGAACAGGAGCGTCTTGTGCGCGGGGCGGCGAGGAGGCGCGACCGGCTGCGTCCAGAGGACGGCGGACAGGGCAGAGGCGCAGGACGGGGCCGCGCCTTGCCTGTCTCTGCGTTTAAGGGGCTCCGGAAAGGCTCAAAATCACGAAAAGTTCAATTTTTACTTTTTTGCGTTTTCTGAATCTGCAGACTATTACCTTTTAATAGATATATAATTTATTCCAAAATTTTTTTTTGAAATGTGTTCTACATGGGCGTGACCCATTGTGGCGCTGTTAAACTGCTGTCAAATGGTGTTATTAATAACGTCCGTGTTCATCAGGTACATTTTAGTGATGTGAGATAAAGTATGTGTTGTGGCTAACCTGTGATGGTTCAATATATATCGCTGGTGTGATTGTCGAGTGTTTCATGTTTCTTTACTCTGTCGTTATCTCGAAAATATTCGTAATTAATTCTGTTTCTTGAGTCTCTGATTTGTTGAAGTATAATAATGAGTAAAAGTAAAGTTAGTAGAAATCCTCTGAAGGCTTTTAAGAAAAGGAGAAATGTTGGAAAGCCAAAGGTACGTGTTATTACTGTAAATAATAACATTCTAACATGGTACGAGCGATGCTTATTTTAGACAAGGAACGCCTTCGGGCTGCAGACAGGGCTGTAAAGAGTCTAGAAATACAAGCAAGGGTAAACAGGAGGAGGAACAAGAGGAAGCTGGAGGAGGAGTTTGCAGAGGATGAAGATAATCCATCCTATGGACCTGGAATGCACTAAAAAGTTAATCCAATCTTTGTCGCTCGATTCCCAAAACTTTTATTTTCTCATACTAATTACATGTTTTCTAAGGATCTTCGAAACATATTTGTTTCAAACTTTCAGTAAATGTTACACAGTACCTTCTGCATAATTTAACACAGCCTTTTTCCAAAAAACTCTATATTTTTGAATATATAAATAAAAAATTGCAAAAAAAAATGTTGTGAATTTTCATTACAATTGAAAAAAAATCATCTTTAATAACTGAACTAAAACTTTGGAAAATCCCTGTGTTAGGTTGTAGCCCATATTCCAATAAATAATCTGTAAAAAGTTCAACTTCCTACCTCAAATACTTTGTGAGGAAAGATGTAATTTATAAGCGTTATTTTAACATTGCAAGTATAGGGCGTTCCGGAGCCCCTTAACACGCCGCCTGTCCAGTCAGCGCGTGCCTAAGAGAGAGAGAGCCTCCGCAGAACGCGCACACATACAGGGTGTTACAAAAAGGAAACTTTCAGGAAACGTTCCTCACACACAAATAAAGAAAAGATGTCATGTGGACATGTGTCCGGAAACACTTAATTTCCATGTTACAGCTCATTTTAGTTTCGTCACTATGTACTGTACTTCCTCGATTCACCACCAGTTGGCCGAATTGAAGGAAGGTAATGTTGACTTCGGTGCTTGTGTTGACATGCGACTCATTGCTCTACAGTGCTAGCATCAAGCGCATCAGTACGTAGCATCAACAGGTTAGTGTTCATCACGAACGTGGTTTTGCAGTCAGTGCAATGTTTACAAATGCGGAGTTGACAGATGCCCATTTGATGTATGGATTAGCACGGGGCAATAGCCGTCGCGCGGTACGTTTGTATCGAGACAGATTTCCGGAACGAAGGTGTCCCGACAGGAAGACGTTCGAAGCAATTGATCGGCGTCTTAGGGAGCACGGAACATTCCAGCCTATGACTCGCGACTGGGGAAGACCTAGAACGACGAGGACACCTGCAATGGACGAGGCAATTCTTCGTGCAGTTGACGATAACCCTAATGTCAGCGTCAGAGAAGTTGCTGCTGTACAAGGTAACGTTGACCACGTCTCTGTATGGAGAGTGCTACGGGAGAACCAGTTGTTTCGGTACCATGTACAGCGTGTGCAGGCACTATCAGCAGCTGATTGGCCTCCACGGGTACACTTCTGCGAATGGTTCATCCAACAATGTGTCAATCCTCATATCAGTGCAAATGTTCTCTTTACGGATGAGGCTTCATTCCAACGTAATCAAATTGTAAATTTTCACAATCAACATGTGTGGGCTGACGAGAATCCGCACGGAATTGTGCAATCACGTCATCAACACAGATTTTCTGTGAATCTTTGGGCAGGCATTGTTGGTGATGTCTTGATTGGGCCCCATGTTCTTCCACCTACGCTCAATGGAGCACGTTATCATGATTTCATACGGGATACTCTACCTGTGCTGCTAGAAAATGTGCTTTTACAAGTACCACACAACATGTGGTTCATGCGCGATGGAGCTCCTGCACATTTCAGTCGAAGTGTTCGTACGCTTCTCAACAACAGATTCGGTGACCGATGGATTGGTAGAGGCGGACCAATTCCATGGCCTCCACGCTCTCCTGACCTCAACCCTCTTGACTTTCATTTATGGGGGCATTTGAAAGCTCTTGTCTACGCAACCCCGGTACCAAATGTAGAGACTCTTCGTGCTCGTATTGTGGACGGCTGTGATACAATACGCCATTCTCCAGGGCTGCATCAGCGCATCAGGGATTCCATGCGACGGAGGGTGGATGCATGTATCCACGCTAACGGAGGACATTTTGAACATTTCCTGTAACAAAGTGTTTGAAGTCACGCTGGTACGTTGTGTTGCTGTGTGTTTCCATTCCATGATTAATGTGATTTGAAGAGAAGTAATAAAATGAGCTCTAACATGGAAAGTAAGCGTTTCCGGACACATGTCCACATAACATCTTTCTTTGTGTGTGAGGAATGTTTCCTGAAAGTTTGGCCGTATCTTTTTGTAACAACCTGTATATATATATATATATATATATATATATATATATATATATATATATATATATATGTGTGTGTGTGTGTGTGTGTGTGTGTGTGTGTGTCACCGGGCGCAGTATTCATCCAGCAGGTCACAGCTTTCTCTAATAATTCCCATGATTCTGTACACACTCTATCAGTCCAAACAGTTTCGAGACTTAATACGATGGTAATCTCAAAAGTAAGGTCTCCTACTTGTTTTATTAGTACATAGACCTGTTTATTTCTGCAATGGTTTACATCAGTTTACAGCTTGAACATTTAGCTATTTTCCAACGTAATCACCGTATCTGACGGTGCACTTTTGTAGACGCTGTGGCAGTTTTTGTATGCCCTTGTCATACCAGCTCGCCTCCATGCCGTTCAGAAAGTTATGAACATCTTCTCTCACCTCATCATCGGAGCTGAATCGCTTTCTGGCCAAATGTTCTTTCAACCTAGGGAACAGGTGATAGTCACTGGGCGCCAAGTCAGGGCTATAGGGTGGGTGGGTGATTATCTTCCACTGAAACTGTTGCAGGAGAGCAAGGATTTGCCGAGCGATGTGTGGGCGAGCGTTGTCATGGAGAATGTGTACGCCCTTGCTCAACATTCCTCTTCTCCGGTTTTTAATTCCCCGTTAGAATATTTCAGAGTCTCACAGTACTTGTCAGCGTTAATTGTGGTCCCAGCGATTCAGCTCCGACGACGAAGTCAAACAAGGGGTTCATAACTTTCTGAACGGCATGGCGGCGAGCTGGTATGACATGGGCATACAAAAACTCCAACAGCGTCCACAAAAATAAATCGACAGAAATTATGATTATGTCGAAAAATAGCTAAATGTTCAAGCTGTAAACTGATGTAAACCATCGCAGAAATAAACAGGTCTATGTACTTATAAAAAAATAGGAGACCTTAATTTTTGGGATTACCTCCGTATAATGAAGATCCAAAGAAACTGGTACACCACTCTAATATCGTATAAGGCCCAGCGAGATCGCAGAACTGAAGCAACACGTGGCATGGACTCGACTAACGTGCTGGAGGGAACTGACACCGTGAATCCTGCTATTGTTCTTCGTGTAGCAATTTTACTGGCCAATAGTGTACAAAAGTTCTTTAATAATACGATTTAAATAATACTCGGAAGTATTTTTCACATTGCTTTAATATTCGTTTACGTTTCAATATCTTGTCGGGTATCCATTCTGTCATATCAGTCCTCATTGCATAGTGTTTATGATTTTTTTAAAAATAGTCGTTACGTAGACGCTTAAGAGTTTCGAGTTTGGGCATTCGCATACTATTTCTTCCTAGCCACTCTTCCACTGTAGCCAAGACTTTTCAATGCTCTGCGAATCGTCTGGGGATGTTCCTTCTTTCCAGTCTCGTTTAGAAGCTCACTTGCTAATTTGAGTGCACTGGTGTAGTATCCTTCCTTATTTTTCGTATCAGATTCCTCTTGTCACATCCATCCATCTTCTTCGATCGGCCCTTTTGAGCTACAGAGCCTATACGGTCCTCGTTTTTGAATCATCTTACGACATCTGCCAGAGTATTCTTACTCATTTTGAGCAGTTGTCTATACGAGTTACCTTTCGCGTTTTGAATAATCAGTAGTTGTCGGTTATCAACAGGGGTATTGCTTTTTCGTGGCATTCGACGGACGGGACAGTCAGCTGCCTTTGTAAACAAACACTGCCTGCTAACTCACAATATACAACTTTCCGGGAACGACCAAAACTTTAGGTGAAAAAATGAAATTAATGACGAGAATAAAAAAACATACAAAATAAAAACAAACACAAAAATGTAAAATACAGTGAATTAGTAAATTTAAATATCTTCGAGGAATTACGCAGAGGAATGCACTGAAAAAAATGCAATACGTGTACGAGATAATAAAATGGCTACATGATATGGTTTGACAAAAAATATCTACAACAACAAGTTGATATCTAGAAAAATAAAACTAAAACAGTCTACAATAGTGTCAAGACCAGAATGTTTACGTGCACTTGAGTGGAGTATTGATTCGTGGCTATATGGCGGGACTCTTGACTGACAGTTAGTTTGAAACATTCACTAGCTTCCCGAATCAGAATCGAGAACGGATGCTTGCAAAGTGAAACGGTGCTAAAAAATGAGATAGGAGTCATTAGCGTCGGCTTCACAGAGCTTATGTCCATCGTTTACTTGCTCGACCTACTGCGTGTCTGTCCTTCCTTTCGTGTTTCTGTCCAGCGTTTTCTTGGACGGTCTTTCATCTCTTATACTGTTCAGAGACTGTTTACACCTATCTGCAGTCCGCAGCTCGTGGTCGTGCGGTAGCGTTCTCGCTTCCCGCGCCCGGGTTCGATTCCCGGCGGGGTCAGGGATTTTCTCTGCCTCGTGATGACTGGGTGTTGTGTGATGTCCTTAGGTTAGTTAGGTTTAAGTAGTTCTAAGTTCTAGGGGACTGATGACCATAGATGTTAAGTCCCATAGTGCTCAGAGCCATTTGAACCATTTGAACCTATCTGCACATTCATCTATTTTCTGATCAATAACATGGACACTCAACCCATAACGAACGTTTGGATTTTCGATTACATGTCTTCTTGTGTGGCTCTTCAGTCTCCGCAATAATCGAATCTCTGCTGCTAATACTATGCTGCCGTCTTCATTTGTATTTATGCATGTCTCACGTCCCAACAACTGTACGGGTATTGCACTAAGTTCATAAAATTAAATTTTTGCGTCTTTTCCTGATCTGCAATTAAGTGTTGCTCATTGTTCAACATATTTCTTGAAATTTTTGCGGCTATTAACCCACACCATTATCACAATCATAACTCGTATACCAGTCCAGATATATAACTAGTGACGTCATTTCGACCATTTCAGCGGTAATTCCTGTACAGTGTATGTACTTTGAGAAGCGACAACTTGCGTCACATGTAATGAGACTTTAAGATCGTACTGTGTACGTATTCAGTTTATGGAAGGTGCTGTAAGGTGCAAGTCATATATATAAAGTTATTGCTGACAACTACTTTGTCAATCGTCGTAGGTACACGATTCCCATTTCGGCTGTTATGCCGTTTTCAAGTCATCCTACGATATTAAGGACGGTAAACTCTTTGTATCAAATTAAAGAAGTTTATTCTGGGTGGATTACGTCTATGTTGGTAACTATTTGCCTTACGTTTTATAAGTTGCAGTATATAGCACCCCGGAGTGTTTTGGGTTGGGTTGTTTTGGGGGAGGACACCAGAAAGCGAGGTCATCGGTCTCATCGGATTAGGGAAGGACGGGGAAGGAAGTCGGCCGTGCCCTTTCAAAGGAACCATCGCGGCATTTGCCTTGAGGGATTTAGGGAACTCACGGAAAACGTAAAACAGGATGGCAGGACGCGGGGTTGAACCATCGTCCCCCCGAATGCGAGTCCAGTGTGCTAACCACTGCGCCACCTCGCTCGGTCCGGAGTGTTTTGCTGAGGTTATTTCTCAGTTTTTGTGCTGTAGGAATTTGCCAGAAATTTACGTGTGAAGCTGACTTTCGTATTTGCGTCCGCAGTCGTTTGACAGAAAGCTTACTCCATCGACGCATTTATGTTTAAAATGAGTTTACATTCGCGGAAAATCAGTGGTAGCACGTGCATTACGAAGACCGTATTACTTAATGTCATATCGTTAACGTGCAAAGATATTTGTGTGTTGAGATTTCTGCTACTTTTAATTTATTTCCTGGCCGTCAAGAGGCATTGAAATCCATTCTTTTCCATTTAGGAAGTTCAGAAATTTTTCTAACTATTTTGTGTAGTTTCGTTCCACTTGTTCATTAAGAATTTCGTCTGGATACGTTTTTGTGTGGATGTAGATTTGTAGCTCTTCAATGATACTCTTTCTTAATTATAACAGCGAGTTAATAAAGTCGATGTACAGCAGAAACTCGAAAAAATGTTCACTAGCCGTTCACCGATTGATGCATGCTGAGGGCTTATCAGAAAAGATACATTAAGAACATAGTTAATATCAGCGCGGTGAAAGGGAACAATCGTTGCTTCACACCTTGAGTAATTTTTCCCTCGCCTGTCTTTTTGTATCGTGTTACAAATTTTGATTGCCTTTTCAAGGTGTAGTGGGTTGTAGCCACTGTCAGTCATTATTGCCCATAATTTATTTCGATTAAATCGATCGAAAGCTGTTTCAAAAACTATGTAAGCATTGAGCTTTCCAAGATTCAGTTTCCTTTGTTTTTCTAAGAGCCGTTTTACTGGGTAAGCATTGTCCATAGGCGTTCGTCCTTTTCTTAATCCGCTACAAATTTCTTGAATAACTTCATCATATAGAACTGTTAGTCTATTGTTCACAATTTTGGTGCACACCTTGTACGAAGCATTGAACGGCCTCTGTAGGTTCCACATCCGTTTCTGTAGATGTATTGAACATTGTCATAGCTTCCGCCGTGGCGCACTAGTTTGAGATTTCGCACCGTTGACAGCACATGGTGGGAGACATGCAAATCTGAGGTGAAAGAATGACAAGTAGAGTGATCCTAAAAGTAATCTACAAAATCGTAGAAGACGTACATTGTTTGCCAATACAGATATGCGAGACGCGTTGCTTGCGGAGTCCACCACGGAGCGGGTGTGTCGTTCGTGTCCCGTTAGGATCGCGGGAGGCAGCTATTTGTGGAACTGAACCGCTAGTGCAGTTCTCGCGACCGGCGAGCTGTGTATGGATAAGGTTGCTAGCGAAGCTTCCCGTGGCTGTCATTTCCGTGTAGCGGCGGGCTAAATCGTAACTTTTCGACAACACTGATGGCTGTTAATATTATGTCTCAGTAACCGCTATTTTTAGTTGTCATCTGTAATATTTTTAAATAACATTTTACGAAATCACAGCCTATATCCTTTAGCGCTTCACCAACGTGTAAACTATTTCTTCTGTTATTTATCACTGTAGCGGTTACACTGCGATTAGTCACAAGTAACAACTGACACCGATTGACAAGGCATATCTGCTAAATGGTGTATCTGTCCAGGTGGACTGTGTCAAAGCAAGGGAAGAGGGGCGTTCTCGCATGGGAAAGGCGATTACTTGTCACACCCTAAGGCTAGCGTTTTCACTATCCCAATTGACAAAAAATTATGAAAAATTATATTCTTAACATCTACAACTGTTCTGCCACAGTTGTAACATGATAAACAAAAGTTACGTGGGAAGTAGACACGCGTGCGCATAGAGAAATTTTCATCCCAACAAAAAATTCTTTATAAAATAGGCTTAAAATTTGGTCTGTCTTTGACTTGAAATTTTCTTTCTGTCATTTTTCAAATACCTTCGGAAATTCCCAGTTACATATGGTCAGTGCGCTCATTTCTTCGGCCGTATTTGGGTTGTACAACTACACAACTGGCCATTAAAATTGCTACACCAAGAAGAAATGCAGATGATAAACGCGTATTCATTGGAAAAATATATTATACTAGAACTGACATGTGATTACATTTTCACGCAATTTGGGTGCATAGATCCTGAGAAATCAGTACCCAGAACAACCAACTCTGGCCGTAATAACGGCCTTGATACGCCTGGCCATTCAGTCAAACAGAGCTTGGATGGCGTGTGCAGGTACAGCTGCCCATGCAGCTTCAACACGATACCACAGTTCATCAAGAGTACTGGCTGGCGTATTGTGTTGAGAGAGTTGCTCGCCCACCATTGACCAGACGTTCTCCATTGGTGAGAGATCTGGAGAATGCGCTGGCCAGGGCAGCAGTCGGACATTTTCTGTATCCAGAAAGGCCCGTACACGACCTGCAACATGCGGTCGTGCATTAGCCTGCTGAGATGTAGGGTTTCTTGGGGATCGAATCAAGGGTATGGCCACGGGTCGTAACACATCTGAAATGTAACGTCCACTGTTCAAAGTGCCGCCAGTGCGAACAAGAGGTGACCGAGATTTGTAACCAATGGTACCCCATACCATCACGCTGGGTGATACGCCAGTACGGCGATGACGAATGCACGCTTCCAATGTGCGTCCACCGCGATGTCGCCAAACACGGATACGACCATCATGATGCTGTAAACAGAACCTGGATTCATCCGAAAAAATGACGTTTTGCCATTCGTGCACCCAGGTTCGTCGTTGAGTACAACATCGCAGGCGCTCCTGTCTGTAATGCAGCGTCAAGGGTCACCGCAGCCATGATCTCCGAGCTGATAGTTCGTGCTGCTGCAAACGTCGACGAACTGTTCGTGCAGATGGTTGTTGGCTTGCGAACGTCCTCATCTGTAGACTCAAGGATCGAGACGTAGCTGCACGATCCGTTACAGCCATGCGGATAAGATGCCCATTATCGACTGTTAGTGATACGAGGCCGTTGGGATCCAGCACGGCGTTCCGTATTACCCTCTTGAACCCACCGATTCCATATTCTGCTAACAGTCATAGGATCTCAACCAATGCCAGCAGTAATGTCGCGATACGATAAATCGAAATCGCGATAGGCTACAATCCGACCTTTATCAAAGTCGGAAACGTGATGGTACGCATTTCTCCTCCTTACACGAGGCATCACAACAACGTTTCACCAGGCAACGCCGGTCGAGTGCTGTTTGTGAATGAGAAATCGGTTGGAAACTATCCTCATGTCAGCACGTTGTAGGTGTCGCCACCGGCGCCAACCTTGTGTGAATGCTCTGAAAAGCTAATCATTTGCATATCACAGCATCTTCTTCCTGTCGGTTAAATTTCGCGTCTGTAGCACGTCATCGTCGTGGTGTAACAATTTTTAATGGCCAGTAGTGTATAACGTGAGACGCAAGATTCTTAGAAGGTCAACAGATGTGCATACGGAGTTGAATGCTGGTTGCGTACTTTTAGTTGTCACTTGTGAACTACACTGTTCTTGACAATGATGAAAATAACACGTTACATGCACGATAACATGAACGCCATAAAACAGATGGCGCGCTCTCTAGTCACGACTGATATCACGGACACCTTGTTATCATACTAAAACGATGACTTTTCAGTAACTTGTGATTTGTAACAGGTAAGTTGTTTCAGTGCGTGAGGGGAGTCAGAAGGGCCAAGTGCAGAAAGCAGTCGGCTTTCGGAGACCGTAACGCATGTCAGCGTTACATTCGTCACTAGTATGACGTAGAGCCTGGAAGCTGCCACTAGTTGTTGTGTACATTCTGGTAGAGCCCAATTATCTAGTCTCCCCAGCAACTTACACTTACTATTGCCGGGCCGGCCTAAACGGCCGAGAGGTTCTAGGAGCTTCAGTCGGGAACCGCGCGACCGCTACGATCGCAGGTTCGAATCCTGCCTCGGACATGGATGTGTGTGATGTCCTTACGTTAGTTAGGTTTAAGTAGTTCTAAGTTCTAGGGGACTGATGACCTCTGATGTTAAGTCCCATAGTGCTCAGAGCCATTTGAATTTACCATTATCACTTCAATTCAGAAAGAAAACTATGAAAATTCTCATTTTGCACATTTTTCGTGTCTGGGAATCATTAGCTTTTTGCAGTCTTTCCATCCAATAGTGTGCCGCATCATTGGCACGTTCATTTGTTTTCCACAGATTTTCAGTCGATTAAAGTTACAACCGCTCATCGGTGAAAAGGCACCAGAACCGAATGAGATACTTGCGAGAATCTACAGAGATTATGGGAAAGAACTTGCTCCCCATCTAGGAGTAGCATACTGTAGGTCGACGGAACAACGAGGGATAAGAAGCGATTATAAAAAAAAGCGCTGGTAATTCCGGTTTTCAAAAAGGGTTGTCGAACTGATTCACGAAATTATAGGCCCATACTGCTGCCGTCAGCGCATGATTATGGAACATGTTCTACAAGAGTTGCCCAGAAAGTAATGCACCGCATTTTTTCCTTCGACAATTCTTTACCGAACATAATCAGAATTATACTCATGAAATAACAGTGTTTCGTCTACACACTCTATTTTTCCTCGTAATCTCCATTCCGTCCTATTACGTTAGTCCAGCGCGAAACCAGGGCGTGTATGTCCTGTCGGTAGCAATCCTTGTCCTTGGGGCGCAGCCAGTGCTCAACTGTGCGAATCACCTGCTCATCGTCCTCAAAGTGTCTTTCACGAATGGCATCCTTTAACGGCCCAGACAAGTGGAAGTCCGAGGAGGCTAGGTCAGCGCTGTAGGGTGGATCGGGTAACACTGTCGAACCCTGTCTTGCGATGTGTTCAGCAGACATCTCTGGGGCCGAGCGTTATCGTGTTGAAGCAAAACATCAGCTGGGTTGCGCGTCTTTTGTTAAAGTGTTGACATATGCTTCTGAATCGGAAACTGGTGCCTCTTGGCATCAATCAATGAGAATCACACCTTCACAGTTCCAGAACTCGGTGATTATGATCTTATCGGCGGAAGCAGTTGCTTTGAATTTCTTCTTCTGTGGAGAGTGGGAATGGCGCCATTCCATCGACTCTCGTTTTGTTACGGGCTCAAAATGGTGAACCCAGGTTTCATCACCTGTCGCAATCCGGCACAAGAAGGGCTCCCCCTCAGTTTCAAAACGTTGCAACAAATCAAGACAAACGTTTTTTCTCTGCGATGTGATCCACTGTTAGATACGGCGGAACGCATCTTGCACGCAATTTTGAATATGCAAGAGAGGGGTTAATTGCTTCCACACTTCCTTTGCTCACTGACAGATGTCAGATGTGACACGTTCGACATCATTACGAAGTGTCGTATTCATGATATATGCAACAAGTACTAATCTAATCTAATGTGACAGCCATGGATGGTCTCCCGGGCCGCTACAAATCGTGGAGCTGCGCCGAACCGCCTTCTGATGACCTCACCCTCCGTGCCCAGCGACTAACTATACTTCTGTCGAGAGCAGACGCTCCATAGACTTTGCACAAACGTTTGTGAATGTTCTCCACAATTTCTCTCTCTCTGCGGCGAGAAATTCTATGACGGCACATTGCTTGTAACGTACATTACCTACAGACGCCATTTTGAAACTGTCCTGCAGCTACGCTATCTGTCGGAAGTGACGGAAACTTGGCGCGCTCACTCAGAAGACTTCAGATAATACATAACGTTTCACACTCGTAGCGTTGTTTTCGGCTGAGAAGAAAAATGCGGTGCATTACTTTCTGGACAACCCTTGTATGCTCACGTGTTACGATATTTCTCGAAAACGAAAATTTCCACTATATAAACCAACAAGGGATCCGTGAAAAAAACATCTGTCAAAACTGTGTATGTGGTCCTCCACGAAAATGAGAGCGCCAAAGAAAACGGCTCCGACGTTGATGCGGTGTGCCTCGATTTCCGGAAGGAATCGGATACTCAGTTCCGCACTGCCGTTTGGTGAGCAAACCAGCTTTGTGACTGGATTCAATACTTTCTTAGAGCTTGAACTCAACACGTTATTTTTAACGGGGTGACATCGAAAAATGCAGAGTTTATGTCTGGACTACCGTCAAGCAGTGTTAAAGGGCCATTACTTTTACAGTACACGTAAATTCCGGTAACAGCGGAAGCCGCGTGAGACTATTCGCAGGCGATGCCGTTAGCTATAAAAAGGCAGTGACGTCAGGAGGCTGCAGGATGTCATGGAGAGGATCGATGGCTGGTGCAGGGGCTGGCGGTTCATCCGGAACTTGAATAAATTTAACGTACTGCGCATAAATTAGCGAAAAGATACATTACCGTTCCATTATGCTCTTGGTCGAAATCACTGGAAACACTACAAACATGAAATGCCTACACTGAAGCACCATAGAAACTGGTACAGGCATGCGTATTCAAATACAGAGATATGGAGACACGCAGAATACGGCGCTGCGGTCCGCAACATCTAGATAAGACAAAAAGTCTCTGGCGCAGTTCTTAGAGCCGGCCGGAGTGGCCGAGCGGTTCTAGGCGCTACAGTCTGGAGCCCCGCGACCGCTACGGTCGCAGGTTCGAATCCTGCCTCGGGCATGGATGTGTGTGATGTCCTTAGGTTGGTTAGGTTTAAGTAGTTCTAAGTTCTAGGGGACTGATGACCACTGCAGTTAACTCCCATAGTGCTCAGAGCCATTTTTGCAGTTATTAGATCGCTTACTGCTGCTGCAATAGCAGGTTATCAACGCCAAAATGCGTTCGAGCATGACGATACAGTCGCGCACGAGCGATGGGACACAGCATCTCCGAGGTAGCGATGAAGTGGGGATTTCCCCGTAGGACCATTTCATTTCACGAGAGTACTTTGAATATCAGAAATCCGGTAAAACATCGCTGGAACTGCAAAATGATCCTGAGAGAACGGGACCAACGACGACTGAAAAGAATCGTTCAACGTGACAGAATTGCAACCCTGCCGCAAATTGCTGCAGGTTTCAATGCTCGGCCATCAACAAGTGTCAGCGTGCGAGCCATTCAACGAAACATCATCGATATGGGCCTTTGGGAGCCGAAGGCCCACTCGTGTACCCTTGATGACTGCACGACACAAAGCTCTACACATCGTCTGGGCTCGTCAACACCATTGGACTGTTGATGACTGGAAACATGTTGTCTGGTCGGACGAGTCTCGTTTCAAATTGTATCGAGCGGATGGACGTGTACGGGTATCGAGTCAACCTCATGAATCCTGCATGTCAGCAGGGGACTGTTCAAGGTGCTGGAGGTTGTGTAATGTTGTGGGGCGTGTGCAGTTGGAGTGATATGGGGCCCGCGATACGTCTAGATACGACTCTGACAGGTGACACGTATGTAGGCATCCTGTCGGATCACCTGCATCCATTCATGTCCATTGTGCATTCGTCCGGCCAGGCAACATTTTTCAAGTCATCAATAGTCCAATGTCGGTGTTGACGGGCCCAGGCGAGGCGTAAAGCTTCGTGTAGTTATCAAGGGTACACGAGTGGGCCTTCGGCTCCGAAAGTCCATATCGATGACATTTCGTTGAATGGTTCGCACGCTGACACTTGTTATTGGCCCAGCATCGAAATGTGCAGCTATTTGCGGAAGGGTTGCACTTCTGTCACATTGAACGATTCTCTTCAGTCGTCGTTCGTCCCGTTCTTGCAGGATCTTTTTCCAGCTGCAGTGATGTCAGAAGTTTGATGTTTTATCAGGTTCCTGATATTCACGGTACACTCGTTAAATGGTCGTACAGGAAAATCCCCGCTTCATCGCTGTCTCGGAAATGCTGTGTCCCACCGCTCGTGCGCCGACTGTAACACTCACTCTCAAACTCACTTAAATCTTGATAACCTACCATTGTGGCAGCAGTAACCGATCTAACAACTGGGCCAGACACTTGTTGTCTTATATACAGGGTTATTACAAATGACTGAAGCGATTTCACAGCTCTACAATAACTTTATTATTTGAGATATTTTCACAATGCTTTGCACACACATACAAAAACTCAAAAAGTTTTTTTAGGCATTCACAAATGTTCGATATGTGCCCCTTTAAGGATTCGGCAGACATCAAACCGATAATGAAGTTCCTCCCACACTCGGCGCAGCATGTCCCCATCAATGAGTTCGAAAGCATCGTTGATGCGAGCTCGCAGTTCTGGCACGTTTCTTGGTAGAGGAGGTTCAAACACTGAATCTTTCACATAACCCCATAGAAAGAAATCGCATGGGGTTAAGTCGGGAGAGCGTGGAGGCCATGACATGAATTGCTGATCATGATCTCCACCACGACCGATCCATCGGCTTTCCAATCTCCTGTTTAAGAAATGCCGAACATCATGATGGAAGTGCGGTGGAGCACCATCCTGTTGAAAGATGAAGTGGGCGCTGTCGGTCTCCAGTTCTGGCACGAGCCAATTTTCCGCGGGCTACGCGTGAAACTTGCCCGCACGCGTTCAACCGTTTCTTCGCTCACTGCAGGCCGACCCGTTGATTTCCCCTTACAGAGGCTCAAAATGGCTCTGAGCACTATGCGACTTAACTTCTGAGGTCATCAGTCGCCTAGAACTTAGAACTAATTAAACCTAACTAACCTAAGGACATCACACACATCCATGCCCGAAGCAGGATTCGAACCTGCGACCGTAGCGGTCACGCGGTTCCAGACTGAAGCGCCTTTAACCGCACGGCCACACTGGCCGGCCCTTACAGAGGCATCCAGAAGCTTTAAACTGCGCATACCATCGCCGAATGGAGTTATCAGTTGGTTGATCTTTGTTGAACTTCGTCCTGAAGTGTCGTTGCACTGTTATGACTGATTGATGTGAGTGCATTTCAAGCACGACATACGCTTTCTCGGCTCCTGTCGCCATTTTGTGTCACTGCGCTCTTGAGCGCTCTGGCGGCAGAAACCTGAAGTGCGGCTTCAGCCGAACAAAACTTTATGAGTTTTTCTACGTATCTGTAGTGTGTCGTGACCATATGTCAATGAATGGAGCTACAGTGAATTTATGAAATCGCTTCAATCATTTGTAATAGCCCTGTAGGTATTGCCGACGGCGGCGTCATATTCTGCCTATTTAAAAATCTCTGTATTTGAATACAGGTGCCTATACCAGTTTCTTTGCCGCTTCGAATATTGCAGTCTGGAGATCTTCAGGAGTGCAGAAAGCTTTTTTCATTAAAAAATTTTTGAGGTTGGTTCCAGAAACATTTTTTTTTTAAATTGACAGAAAGTGCAATGCTTTTACTGCGATTTCTTCGTGATTACGCAGTGCCTTTCTCCAACAATAGATATGTCCTCGAAGGCTCGGCTAGGCAGTGAAGGCTACTTTTGCAACACGACAAAAATTACGCTATTGCAAAATATTCTAAAGAAAGTATATAAAAAGTTGTGCGAAATTCGTCTACTCTCGCAATGAGTTTAATTTTGTCCTATGCATCTTTTTTTCAGATGTTAGTGTCTTTGCAAATAAACAGCCTGCTAACATTTCTCAAGTGTAACAAAATGGAAACGGTGATCTTTATTTGTCATACTTCGAACATTTTGCCAATGTTAAGAAATACAGCAAAGAGTAAATCGGCGCATGTTGTGTTAATTTCGTGAAATTACTTATCCTAAACGTCCAGACTAAGGTGATATGTAGATGACGGCATACATTTCTTATACGGAATAAACGATTTCATACTGAGTAACGGTTAGTTTCCTAGCACGATACACATTAAAGTCACACTTTGAGATCATGCTTCGCGCGGCTCTTGTCCGAATGTAGTCACCGCCCAATAAATCGTCCATTTTTATACTTCCACTGGGCGGACTCCTTATTCTCGTTGTTACAGCTAAAGAGAGCTGCTAGAAGCGCAGTCTGCTCGCTATCGTAGCGGGCGCGTCGTTGTCTCCAGCGGTCGTTAGTGCCAGCCCAGATAGCGGGAGACGGCCGGCCACGCAACTGTCACCCCCCGTTCACTTCGAGCGCTCCTCAGTGACGCAGCACACACTGTGTTGGCCGCGGGTTCTGCCACTGAGTCACTGCGTGCACTCCCAGACGAGGGTCCGGCGACGAACGGAACCACGGAACCACGCAAGTCAGCTGCCGTCTGCAAAGCGCCTACTCAGACATCGTCCCACTCGCAGAAAGACGGCCAAAAGTCAAACGTGAACACTGGATCCTGTGGGCAAGGGTCGTAGTGTTACAGAAATTACGAGGGCAGTTCAATAAGTAATGCAACACATTTTTTTTCTCGGCCAATTTTGGTTGAAAAAACCGGAAATTTCTTGTGGAATATTTTCAAACATTCCCGCTTCGTCTCGTATAGTTTCATTGACTTCCGACAGGTGGCAGCGCTGTACGGAGCTGTTAAAATGGCGTCTGTAACGGATGTGCGTTGCAAACAACGGGCAGTGATCGAGTTTCTTTTGGCGGAAAACCAGGGCATCTCAGATATTCATAGGCGCTTGCAGAATGTCTACGGTGATCTGGCAGTGGACAAAAGCACGGTGAGTCGTTGGGCAAAGCGTGTGTCATCATCGCCGCAAGGTCAAGCAAGACTGTCTGATCTCCCGCGTGCGGGCCGGCCGTGCACAGCTGTGACTCCTGCAATGGCGAAGCGTGCGAACACACTCGTTCGAGATGATCGACGGATCATCATCAAACAACTCAGTGCTCAACTTGACATATCTGTTGGTAGTGCTGTCACAATTGTTCACCAGTTGGGATATTCAAAGGTTTGTTCCCGCTCGGTCCCTCGTTGTCTAACTGAACACCATAAAGAGCAAAGGAGAACCATCTGTGCGGAATTGCTTGCTCGTCATGTGGCTGAGGGTGACAATTTCTTGTCAAAGATTGTTACAGGCGATGAAACATGGGTTCATCACTTCGAACCTGAAACAAAACGGCAATCAATGGAGTGGCGCCACACCCACTCCCCTACCGAGAAAAAGTTTAAAGCCATACCCTCAGCCGGTAAAGTCACGGTTACAGTCTTCTGGGACGCTGAAGGGGTTATTCTGTTCGATGTCCTTCCCCATGGTCAAACGATCAACTCTGAAGTGTATTGTGCTACTCTTCAGAAATTGAAGAAACGACTTCAGCGTGTTCGTAGGCACAAAAATCTGAACGAACTTCTCCTTCTTCATGACAACGCAAGACCTCACACAAGTCTTCGCACCCGAGAGGAGCTCACAAGACTTCAGTGGACTGTTCTTCCTCATGCACCCTACAGCCCCGATCTCGCACCGTCGGATTTCCATATGTTTGGCCCAATGAAGGACGCAATCCGTGGGAGGCACTACGCGGATGATGAAGAAGTTATTGATGCAGTACGACGTTGACTCCGACATCGACCAGTGGAATGGTACCGTGCAGGCATACAGGCCCTCATTTGAAGGTGCCGTAAGGCCGTAGCATTGAATGGAGATTACGTTGAAAAATAGTGTTGTGTAGCTAAAAGATTGGGGAATAACCTGGTGTACTTCAATGCTGAATAAAGCAGCCCTTGTTTCAGAAAAAAATGTGTTGCATTACTTATTGAACTGCCCTCGTACTCTGCGTTCGAAACAGGGCTGAATGAATGCTGTGCGCCGTTACAGAAAGAAGTAATATTTGATACATTCTCCTTCCTTACTAACTGTCTAATTTATCGTAGTTTGTGTGCATGGTATCAGGTGCTGCATATGTTGCAGACGCCAACGCGTTTGGGACACGTTTCATTCTACCAGCTTTCAATATTTAGAATCACCTGAGTCACAAATTGTAGCTTTCTAAGGTAACCAGAATCATGACTTGGCTGACGCTGTTTTCTGAGAGTGTCGTTCTATAAATAACGTTCCTTTCTTTTACAGCCGTTAGTATATTGTAGGTAGGCTGTTTAGGCTCTCTAAGTAGGCTGTTTAGGTTTTTATGTTGGTAACGCCACGTAGCGCTCTTTATGAAAATCACTGGCTGTGCTGTGTGCAGTCTGTGGCTGGTTTGCTATTGCTGCAATATTCTCTACTGTAGAGCTGGGCAGCTGGATGTGAAGAGCGCGTAGCGCTGCGCAGTTGGAGGTGGGCCGCCAGCAGTGGTGGATGTGGAGAGAGAGAGAGATATGGCGGAATTTGACTGGATGTCATGAACTGATATATACAGTATGACTTTTGAACACTATTAAGGTAAATACATTGTTTCTTCTCCATCAAAATCTTTCATTTGCTAAATATGCCTATCAGTAGTTAGTGCCTTCAGTAGTTCGAATCTTTTATTTAGCTGGCAGTATTGGCGCTTGCTGTATTGCAATACTTCGCATAACGAACATTTTTGTGAGGTAAGTGATTCATGAAAGATATAGATTATTGTTAGTCAGGGCCATTCTTTAGTAGGGATTATTGAAAGTCAGATAGCGTTGCGCAAAAAAAAAAAACAATAAATAAATGAATAAATAAATAAAATAAAAAAATAAAAAAATATTGTGTGTCAGTTTAGTGATGATCAGAATAAGTAAAGAGAGAACTGTCTGAGTACCATCAGTTTTACTCAGCTGTCTTTGTACCAAATAACGCAAGAGTTTTTCCAGCACTGTCATTCATAATTTTTCTAAGGGGACGTTTCAATATACTACATCTTATCAAAAGTATCCGTAAACCCCTATCTGATGGGAAACTGACCAGTGGATGTCCCGAGACGAGGTTAAGACTGTTGTGGGTTGGCAGGAGAGCCAACACCGTATTATTAGAGGAAGCCGAAGGGCACGCGTTTTAGCTCACGCAGGCGGGCGTGAGGTCTGGAACAGGACAAGGAAATTAGACTTTAGAAAAGAGGATGTAGCTGGTGGAATACTTAACTTTAATCCATTAATGATGAGCGTCGCTCTTGACGGTACACATGATTACAGCATCAATAGTAACTGGTAATGGCGCCTTGCTAGGTCGTAGCAAATGACGTAGCTGAAGGCTATGCTGACTGTCGTCTCGGCAAATGAGAGCGTATTTATCAGTGTAGCTTCGCTAACAAAGTCGTCTGTACAACTGGGGCGAGTGCTAGGAAGTCTCTCTAGCCCTGCCGTGTGGCGGCGCTCGGTCTGCAATCACTGACAGTGGCGACACGCGGGTCCGACGTATACTAACGGACCGCGGCCGATTTACAGGCTACCACCTAGCAAGTGTGGTGTCTGGCGGTGACACCACAAAGACAACGGTAAATGAGGAAGGATATAAGCAGTTTACACCATTGCCTACTGCCTACTTTAGAGGAACTCTTTGGTGACGACGGCTGTTTGAGTGAACACGACAGCGCACACCGTCGTAAGGCAAAGACTGTGAAACATCGCTCCGTGGTCAATAGTATTGCTGAACCGGACTAGCCTACCGTGAGTCCCTACGTTGACCCAATGGAATGCCTTTGGGATGGGTCAGAACAGTGACTTCGCTGCAGATCCGTGCGACCTATATCTGTACCTTATTTGTTTTCGGCTCTTGAGCAACAACGTGCAGCCATTCCTCCAAAGATATTCATACACCTCAATGAAAGTGTCTCCATCATAATCCAGGTCGTGGTGAAGATACAACCTATAGAAACTATACTAATCTTCACCAACAGGCGTCCGGATATTTTTGACCAGACGGTGAACAGGAAGACGTCCATTTAGGTGCTTGAAATTTCATGTTTCGAACAATTCCGACAGATGGTAGTGTGGTGTCACCGCCAGACACCACACTTGCTAGGTGGTAGCCTTTAAATCGGCCGCGGTCCGCTAGTATACGACGGACCCGCGTGTCGCCACTGTCAGTGATGGCAGACCGAGCGCCGCCACACGGCAGGCCTAGTGAGACGTACTAGCACTCGCCCCAGTTGTACAGCCGACTTTGCTAGCGAAGCTACACTGACAAATACGCTCTCATTTGCCGAGACGATAGTTAGCATAGCCTTCAGCTACGTCATTTGCTACGACCTAGCAAGGCGCCATTACCCGTTATATTGAGATTCAAATTATGTATCATCAAGAGCGATGTTCTACAATTATGGATTAAATTTAAGTATTCTACCAGTTACTCTTGTTTTGCTAGTCTTATTTCTCTGACCTGTTCCAGACCTCACGCCAGCCTGCGTGAGCTTAATCGCGTGCCTTTCGGCTTCCTCCAAACTCCGTGAATTGGCTCCTGCCAATTCACAACAGGTAGAGCCATAGTGAACTATAAAAATGGCGTCTACGCAAGGCACTCGTCACAAGCAACGTGCTGTTATTTTATTCGAGGTGGCGGAAAAAGAAACAGTGCTGAACATCCACAAACGTTTGTGTGTAGTCTATGGTATGGCTGCAGTTGACAGGAATACTGTAGGGTGATTGGTAAAGGGAGTTAAAGCGCAAGGAACTGCAAACACTCAGCTTCCCGACTGGCCATATTCGGGACGTCCTGCCACTGCCACTGCACCCGATATGGTGAACTGCATAGACGCCGCTATTACTCGAGAACTGGCTTAACAGCTGTCGGTGTGCATTGGAAGTGCCTGCGCAACGACTCAGACTCTTGAGTGTTCAGAGGTCTGCTTGAGACGGATTTCACGAATGGTCACGACAGACCACAACATTCCCAGAACACCGTTTCATGTGAACTGCTGGAGCAGACTGAGGCCCATGGAGAGGCCTTTCTGTCGCGGACCGTTACAGGTGACGTAACCTGGGTGCATCACTGAGAACCAGAAATAAAAAATCATACACTGGAGTGGTACCAGCCGCAAATCATTTGCTGGCAAAGTAAGGGTGGCAGTTTTTCAGTATGGTGATGGAGTTATTCTCATGACTGTATTACCGAAAGGGTCTAGTATTAAGGGGCTCCGCAAAGGCTCAAAATCATGAAAGTTCAATTTTTACTTTTTTGCGTTTTCTGAATCTGCAGACTATTACCTTTTAATAGATATATAATTTATTCAATTCCGAAGACTACAACTATTTTTAAATTTTTTTTTCAAATGTGTTCTACATGGGCGTGACCCACTGTGGCGCTGTTAAACTGCTGTCAAATGGTGTTATTATTAACGTCCGTGTTCATCAGGTACATTTTAGTGATGTGAGATAAAGTATGTGTTGTGGCTAACCTGTGATGGTTCAATATATATCGCTGGTGTGATTGTCGATTGTTTCATGTTTATTTACTCTGTCGTTATCTCGAAAATATTCGTAATTAATTCTGTTTCTTGAGTCTCTGTTTTGTTGAAGTATAATAATGAGTAAAAGTAAAGTTGCTGTTGCGACTTTCAAGTAGGTAAGGTGCAAGGTATGTAGAAATATGGGAATGAAGATAGGTTCTAACATGGTACGAGCGATGCTTGCTTTAGACAAGGAACGCCTTCGGGCTGCAGACAGGGCTGTAAAGAGTCTAGAAATACAAGCAAGAGTAAACAGGAGGAGGAACAAGAGGAAGCTGGAGGAGGAGTTTACAGAGGATGAAGATAATCCATCCTATGGACCTGGAATGCACTAAAAAGTTAATCCAATCTTTGTCGCTCGATTCCCAAAACTTTTATTTTCTCATACTAATTACATGTTTTCTAAGGATCTTCCAAACATATTTGTTTCAAACTTTCAGTAAATGTTACACAGGACCTTCTGCATAATTTAGCACAGCCTTTTTCCAAAAATCTGTATATTTTGGAATATATAAATAAAAAATTGCAAAAAAATGTTGTGAATTTCCATTACAATTGAAAAAAAATCATCTTTAATAACTGAACTAAAATTTTGTAAAATCCCTGTGTTAAGTTGTAGCCCATATTCCAATAAATAATCTGTAAAAAGTTCAACTTCCTACCTCAAATACTTTGTGAGGAAAGATGTAATTTATAAGCGTTATTTTAACATTGCAAGTATGGGGCGTTCCGGAGTCCCTTAAGCCAGAGACGTATTTGAATACTCTCATATAACTCAAGAACCATGTCCGACGTCCTCCATCTCACAAGAATTCGAAAGAAATCTTCCTTCATCATGGCAACGTACCGGGTGATCAAAAAGTCAGTATAAATTTGAAAACTGAATAAATCACCGAATAATGTAGATAGAGAAGTACAAATTGACACACATGCTTGGAATGACATGGGGTTTTATTAGAACCAAAAAAATACAAAAGTTCACAAAATGTTCGACAGATGCTGCTTCATATGATCAGAATAGCAATAATTAGCATAACAAAGTAAGACAAAGCAAAGCTGATGTTCTTTACACGAAATGCTCAATATGTCCACCATCATTCCTCAACAATAGCTGTCGTCGGGGAATAATGTTGTGAACAGCACTGTAAACCATGTCCGGAGTTATGGTGAGGCATTGGCGTCGGATGTTGTCTTTCAGCATCCCTAGAGATGTCGGTCGATCACGATACACTTGCGACTTCAGGTAACCCCAAAGCCAATAATCGCACGGACTGAGGTCTGGGGACCTGGGAGGCCAAGCATGACGAAAGTGGTGGCTGAGCACACGATCATCACCAAACGACGCGCATCTGTCGGACATTTTCTGAACTTTTTTTTTTGTCCTAATAAATCGCCATGTCATTCCAAGCATGTGTGTCAATTTTTACCTACATTATTCCGTGGTTTATTAAGTTTTCAAATTTATACTAACTTTTTGATCACCCGGTATTTCCACAGATATGTCTGAGAATCAGGAAACACATCGCCACACTGGGTGAGACGTCGTTGCGGCATCCACCCTACATCTCAGAACTGGCACACTAAGACTGTCATCTGTTTGGGGGCTTTTCAGGAGTTTTTATGTGTGACACACTCTGAAGATGTTGAGAACGTAATTCACGCAGCAAAAATTTGGCTACGAGCAGAGGACTGTAGTTTTTGACGACAATTACTACATGCTCGTGTAAAGCCATATAACTTGATAGAGAGTGTCTAGAAAAAAATAGTACACGTAAAAAATAGGCTGATTAACATTATCGCTTAAGGTTAACTATGTTTTCGGAAACAATTGTGGGCCGTTATTTATTGAATGACTCCGGTAAAATCAGGTTGCCATCTGAGGTCAACGACGCTTTCATTTCGCCACCTCCAGGCGGGTTCAAGTTGGAGGACTATTCAGTCGCTGAGGATGCTGGACCCCTTCTGCACTTTTACTATTCGCCTCAGCTGGTGGACAGGTTGCCGGAGTCCTGAGAAGTGGATAGCATCTGGTCCGCGAGAACCGGCGGCGGTGCTTACGCAGGCACTGTCAGGGAAAACACTGCGGCTATGTGATGACGGCTGCAAACCGCAACTGGAAATAGCTGCCGTTTCACAACAGCAGAAGCTCAGTTAGGCTGTTTTTCACTTGCTGACTCTCATTATAAGGCTATTTAATCCTCCTCTTTAAACCAACAGAGGCTACAAACGTCAAATGTTTTGTCGATTAAGAATACAGTGCCAATGTTATCCTGTACATGTCACTAAAGGAAACATCCATCTAGCGTCCATAACTAATACTTCTAAATGCCAGGCAGAGGTTCTAAATTTGCCTCCGTTTTGATTAAAGGCTGGTCGTCAGTCAAACTGAGTTTCTTTTGCTTTCTTCCCAAATATAGAAAATCTTATAATCATTTCAATAGAGCAGTTATAAGCTATGTAAGTTCTTTGATGTTGTCGTAACAAATACTTTGCCAATCTTATCGCCACGATCGACTCTTTTTTTTACATTTTTTTCTCAAAAAACTCTGTTTTTCGACCGTCTTGGTGGTCTTCTTCCGATTCTCTATTCTTTTGTCAAGGCTCTGATGAATCCGTCTTCTTGTGAACCCATTACATGACCAATGGACGTAATCCTGTAAACTTTTGTTGGAATGTCACGATCTTCAAACAGATCGGACAGCTATATGTTTTTTCGGATTCACCGATCACTATCCAAAGAAAAAAGCATAGGATTTACAGACCATGGGAGGAAATGCGGTAAAAGACACGAGATTCACTGTTCAGGTGTCCTGATGGGAACAGTTCCTACTGACTGTGTTTCTTACGTTGAAGTTTCGCCAACAAATGAGACTCTGCGATCGAAACTGACTCACGGCTGCAGAATCAGTTTCCGGTGAAACATTATGAATATCAATTAAAAACACTCAATAACTATCCAAACTATCACAAAAACTGTGTGTTTTTATAGTTATTTACAATGTCTCTGAGATGTGGTTTCCGTCTCCAGAAACTTGTCTACATCAGGAGAAACACCCTACCTTAACACTGGAAGTATGAATTAGAAGACGCCTATAGTCACAAATTTTCTTGTTTCATTAAGTACACGACGCATTGCGGACCCTTGTGGGTCAATTATTAGCTGTAAATCATCTTAATACATGGTTTATTTTTGCTCTTGAATTATGTGAAATGCATGTTCGTGTCACGAAAATGTTCGATGTTAGGTTATGAATTTCCTAAATCAAATGCCGAAAACATCTGGGAAACAGTGGGAAAATGAATAGTGTGAACTTACCACACAATCCAAGAAAAGCATTTTTATCTTTTGAACACCATCGGAACCACCTACAGTAGAAGAAATAGAAAAGACTATCAAAGCATTGAAGAATAACAAAGCACCAGGAGAGGATGGGATAGTAGCAGAAATGTGGAAACTGGGTCCTCATGGAAGAAAATTCACAAGGTAATTAAAGACATTTGGAATCATACCCAGTGACTGGGAACAAGCATTAACTCATCCTCTCCATAAAAAAGGAGATAAAACAGACACCAACAACCAGGGCTATATCCTTGTTACCAGTAACATACAAAAAACTGTCTAGAGCACTTTTAAAGAGAATAGAGAAACAAGCAATACCCAATATAGGAGATTATCAAGCAGGATTTAGAAAAGGTACATCATGTGCAGAACAGATTCTTAATTTAAAAACAATTTTGAGAGTGAGAGCTATACAAAATATAAATACAGTAGTTACTTTCGTAGACTTCAATAACAGACAAACACTATTCCAGATACTTTATGGATCAGGGATGGACGAAAACACCAGAAGACATGTTGAACAAACGTTCACAGATACAACATCACGGATTAAGTTTCAAGGCGAAACTTCTGAACCATTCAAAATCAAAACAGGAGTTCGACAAGGAGATGGACTGTCCCCAATTCTCTTTAACTTGGTTTTAGATAAAATAGTAAAAACATGGGAAAGGACATTAAAAAACAGAGGCACAAAGGGAATAATCATGGGCCAAGGAAAGAACAAATTTGTGGATGATACGGCATTGATAACTTAAAACCGAACATACGCAACAGTTTTGCTTGATCTGTTACACGAGATTGCTTAAAGGACTGGGCTAAAAATATTCTATGAAAAAAACGAGTATATAAAACACAAACATAATACAGGAAAGTTTATTAAAACAAAGTATGGAAAAATTAAAAGAGTTGATAAATTCAAATACCTGGGGGAATGGATCCAAGACAATGGACTGGATAACACAACAAATAAAGAAAGAATAAAAAAATCAGAATTTGCATATAAATTAACACAAAACTACTCCAATAAGATATCAGTATCCATACAAGCGAAGATTAGGCATTATAATTCAGTTATTAGGACACAAGCAACTTAAGGATCAGAGTGCCTAACATTGAATAAGAAAGGCGAATTAAGAGAAGAGAGAGAAAAATACTTAGAAAAATTCTAGGTTCTAAGAAAAACAATGAAAATACGTGGATTAAAAGGAGAAATGAAAATCTATACAAGACTATAGAAAAGATGACAGATACAATGAGGAATGGACATTTAAAAAGAACAGAAGAAACAAAGATTACAAGAAAAAAAATTTAATTATGTTAGGAACCTGAAAAAACTGTAGGATGAATAGGAGCAGTAAAGAAAGATACCAACAAAATAGGTGTCACGGAAGAAATAATACGTGACAGGAATCACTTCAGGCTACTGATAGAAACCCAAACTATGAAGAAGATGAGCCAAAACCTCGACCCAAGAGAGTGTGGACAGATGAACAGAGACGAGCAGTTGGAGAGAAAATGAAGAAGTACTGGGAAGAAAGGAAGAAAAAGAAACACCATTAGTCTTAGGTTGTACGCGATCCATAGCTGGCCAAATTCATAAATAAAAAAATTATGATCATCGTCATCATGATTATCGCTGGGAAGTTTTGTAATATTTTTGTATGTCTTGCCACTGACTAGCAGGAGACGGCTCGAAGGCCCCAATCTGATCGGGCTAAAAAAGCAATAAATAAGTAAAACTGAAGCTCATGTGAGAAGCTCTCTCAAACACTCGCCTCCCTACACTGTGTACTGGTTAGACTGCGCAATAGCGTCCTCAACTAAGTCTCTAAAAACGGACAGTCTCCAAATTTTGAGCCGGCCGCTGTGACCGAGCGGTTCTAGGTGCTTCAGTCTGGAACCGCGCGACCCCTACGGTCGGAGGTTAGAATCCTGCCTCGGGCATGGATGTGTGTGATGTCCTTAGGTTAGGTTAGGTTTAAGCAGTTCTAAGTTCTAGGGGACTGATGACCTCAGATGTTAAGTCCCATAGTGCTTCTCTCCAAATTTTGAAAAAAAAAAAGAGAAAAATACACGCTACATTCAGTTCTGTGTAGCAAACAGAGCCATAGCAGCAGTTGCTGTAGCACATGAGCAGAAGTCAGTAAATACGGAAGAATGCTCCACAGTTTTGGATGTACATATAGATGAACACATAAACTGGAAGATGCATCTTACTGAGCTTCTCAAACAGTCAAGTTCAGATACTTTTGCTCTTCGTATAACTGCCAGTTTTGGGAACAAACGCATCAACCTTCTGGCATATTTGCACTCAATAACGTCGCGCGGAACAATTTTCTGGAGTAACTCATCACTTAGAAATAAAGTACCGATTGCACAATAGCGAGCAATAATAACGACGTGTGGTGTTCAGCCACGGACACCATGTAGGTACTTGCTCAAGGAGCTACACATTTCAAATGCACCGTCACAATAAGCATATTCGCTAATGAAACTCGTCACACAAAATCCATCACGATTCGAGAGAACAGTGATGTCCATATGCACAACATCAGAGGGAAAAATGACCTTCATTGCTCTTCATTAAAGCTGTCAGTGTCTCCTAAAGGAGTTCATACAGAAGCAAAACTTTTCTGATCACTTGGCCAGTAACATGTCTGACAGGTAGCGAAGCAAATTTTTAATCTAATTTTAAAGTCAGTTTCTCCTGTACAACTCCTTCTGCTACAATGACGAATTTCTGCTTAAAAAATGGTAGCTACACTACTGGCTATTAAAATTGCTACACCGCGAAGATGACGTGCTACAACGCGAAATTTAACCGCAGGAAGAAGATGCTGTGATATGCAAATTATTACCTTTTCAGAGCATTCACACAAGGTTGGCGCCGGAGGCGACACCTACAACGTGATAACATGAGGAAAGCTTCCAACCGATTTCTCATACACAAACAGCAGTTGACCGGCGTTGCTTGGTGAAACGTTGTTGTGATGTCTCGTGTAAGGAGGACAAATGAGTACCATCACGTTTCCGACTTTGATAAAGGTCGGACTGTAGCCTATCGCGATTGCGGTTTACCGTATCGCGATATTGTTGCTCGCGTTGGTCGAGATCCAATGACTGTTAGCAGAACATGGAAGCGATGGGTTCAGGAGGGTAATACGGAACGCCATGCTGGATCCCAACGGCCTCGTATCACTAGCAGTCGAGATGACAGGCATCTTATCCGCACGGCTCTAACGGATCGTGCAGCCACGTCTCGATCCCTGAGTCAACAGATGGGGACGTTTGCGAGACAACAATCATATGCACGAACAGGTCGACGACGTTTTCAGCAGCATGAACTATCAGCTCGGCGACCGTGGCTGCGGTTACTCTTGACGCTGCATCACAGACAGGAGCGCCTGCGATGGTGTACTCGACGACGGACCTGGGTGCACGAATGGCAAAACGTCACTTTTTCGGATGAATCCAGGTTCTGTTTACAGCATCATGATGTTCACATCCGTGTATGGCGACATCGCGGTGGACGCATATTGGAAGCGTGTATTCGTCATCGCCATACTGGCGTATTACCTGGCGTGATGGTATGGGATGCCATTGGTTACACGTCTCGGTCACCTCTTGTTTGCATTGACGGCACTTTGAACAGTGGACGTAACATTTCAGATGTGTTACGACCCGTGGCTGTACCCTTCATTCGATCCGAGCGAAACCGTACATTTCAGCAGGATAATGCACGACCGCATGTTGCAGGTCCTGTACGGGCTTTTCTGGATGCAGAAAATGTTCGACTGCTGCCCTGGCCAGCACATTCTCCAGATCTCTCACCAATCGAAAACGTGTGGTCAATGGTGACCGTGCAACTGGCTCGTCACAATACGCCAGTCACTACTCTCGATGAACTGTGTTCTCGTGTCGAAGCTGCATAGGCAGCTGTACTTGTACACGCCATCCAAGCTCTGTTTGAATCAATGCCCAGGCTTATCAAGGCAGTTATTGCGGCCAGAGGTGGTTGTTCAGGGTACTGATTTCTCAGGATCTATGCACCCAAATTGCGTGAAAATGTAATCACATGTCAGTTCTAGTATAATATATTTGTGCAATGAATACCCGTTTATCATCTGTATTTCTTCTTGGTGTAGCAATTTTAATGGGCAGTAGTGTAGTAAAAGAAAAGGTGTTTTTACACGAGTGGGACTTAAGATAAGGATGTGTTCATTAATTTTATTCTCGCTTCCCGTGCCGGTGTTCCCGGGTTCGATTCCAGGCGGGGTCAGGGATTTTTTCTGCCTCGTGATGACTGGGTGTTGTGTGGTGTCCTAAGTCGTTCTAAGTTCTAGGGGACTGATGACTATAGATGTTAAGTCCCATAGTGCTAGGAGCCATTTGAACCATTAATTTTAAACTCATTCGTTCGACACCATTTCGATAATACAATCTTTGAAATGATCTATGCAACATGAAACTAACTAAACTGGAGACGCCTCCTATGCATGTACCGGATCGGCAAAGATGATATTTTAGATGTTGAGACAGTGAGGAGCAAGCATAGCGGCCATGTTTTGACGGAGTACCTGTGGAGCCAACATCGCCTGGCGGAATCTGCCCGAACTTACACCACTACCTTTGCCAGATTTTTACGAGTCGCAATGGTTCATGGTTACCAAAGGGTATTCCAGGCCGACTAAGGCGCCTCTTCCCGGCCTTGCCTGTGTCTCCCCTGGAACTCTGTCACCCGAATTGTCACATTTCCCTTGACTTGCCTATGCCTTCGAGTGGTCGTTGGCCCTCTAGGCATCCCTCGAATGGCCTATTCTTCGTTACTCCTGGACTGATAATCGGACACATGAGCAATTATGTGCACTCTGTTTGGAATAGTATTAAGACATTGGAAACCACGTAATACACCTTAAAGAATCCTTATTTTCGTTACTTCTCTGGGCGATGGAATTATCTCGCCGATTTCGTTTTTCGTTGTGTGTGCTGCCGTCCCTGTTTTCATTTGCCTTCATTTTCTTTCTTTATTTTTCCTTTATTTCTTTAATTCCTTGCTTCACACCTGCAGGTCGAGGTGTCTTTCAGAGTAGTGTGTCGTCGCTCCCTGAGGCATAGCGGAGTGTGCCTCTGTTTTATGTTTAGTTCATGACCATTAGACTTGCACCTGTCAGCACTCTACTTTAAGTGCGGTGACGACACTAGAGGATGGCGGCAATTTGGAGCGGAAAAGGTTGGGCTATAGGGGAGGTAGGAGGCCCAATTAAAAAAAGAAATGCCCCGACACCTGCGTGGCGCAGTTTAGGGAGAACGCATTTCCAGGAGAGACACCGGGGCTTCCGCTGTACGACACCGGTGTCTCAGTCAGTTCGGGTGGTGCTACTGTTCCTAGCTGCCGGGCCATTGCTACAGAGGCACGCACGCACGCACCTCTGCCGCCGCCCTGCTGTTCCCGTTACGGCAGCTTCTCGTCTCCTCGCGCCTCATTAGCGCCGACCCGCCACGCTGCGCAACGCCGGCGGAGTGAACGGCCGCTGATTCACGCACCGCGTGTGCCGGCACGCACTCGCCGAGCGGACCTCCCGAACGTCGCTCAGCTCCCACCTCCACACAATGTGAAATACGTCGGCTGTCTGTGCCTGCGGAAATTGGCGGTGTTCTGATTGCTGCAGCGCGGGTTGCATACATCGAAGGCCGCTGAAACATCGTAGCTATGTTCGTTCATTGATGCACTCGCTTAGTATGCTGGCGAAAAAAAAAAAAATGTTCCACATTCTGCCACAACGTGAAGAAATTGCGCTGTAAGCAGTCAGTGTGTGGTGTGGAGCTGGCCACTGTGACCGAGCGCTCCTAGACGATTCCGTCTGGAACCGCGCGACCACTACGGTCGCAGGTTCGAATCCTGCCTCCGGCATGGATCTGTGTGATGTCCTCAGGTTAGTTAGGTTGAAATGGTTCAATAGGCTCCGAGCACTATGGGACTAGAACTACTCAAACCTATCTAACCTCAGGACATCACACACATCCATGCCCGAGGCAGGATTCGAAACTGCGACCGTAGCGGTCGCGTGATTCCAGACTGAAGCGGGTAAAACCGCTCGGCCACACCGGCCGGAGTTCGTTAGCTTTAAGTAGTTCTGCCGGCCGCGGTGGTCTAGCGGTTCTGGCGCTGCAGTCCGGAACCGCGGGACTGCTACGGTCGCAGGTTCGAATCCTGCCTCGGGCATCGGTGTGTGTGATGTCCTTAGGTTAGTTAGGTTTAAGAAGTTCTAAGTTCTAGGGGACTTATGACCTAAGATGTTGAGTCCCATAGTGCTCAGAGCCATTTGAACCATTTTTTTTAAGTAGTTATAAGTTCTAGGGGAATGATGACCTCAGATGTTAAGTCCCATAGTGATCAGCGCCATTTTTTTCTTTTTTTGTGGTGTAGATCTAGGGAAACGGACGAACGATTAAGCACATACACTCAAGCGCCAAATAAACTGGTACAGGAACGCTAATTCAAATAGGGAGATGTGTAAAAAGGCAGAATGTGGCGCTGCGGTCGGCAACGTCTATATAAGACAAGTGTCTGGCGTTGTTGTTAAATCGGCTACTGCTCCTATAATTGCAGGTTTTCAAGATTTAACTGAGTTTCAACGGGGGCTATAGCCGGCGCACGAGCGATGGAACACAGCATCTCCGACACAGCGATGAAGTTGGGATTTTCTCGCTCGACCATTTCACGAGTTACCGTGAATGTGCGAAAAGCATTCAGATCTGACAGTTATCCAGTGGGCAGTGGAAAGATGCACGTGGGAACTATTGGAACAGACTGCAATCTGACTTGTACTTATAACCGTAACAGAAAAAAATTATAGTGATGGGCTGGACATGTAGGCTGACGAATAGACGGTAGCTGGACCAAGAAATTCATTTCCTAGATTCTAAGAGATAAGAAAGACTGAAAGGATGAACTAATGGAAGGTGTGTAGATGGCATTTCCAAACACGGATGCTATGAGCTGAAAACGAGGAAGCATTCATCCAGCAGCAGATGTAAAATGGCGGCTATTGCTGCTGCTGATGATGCATTTTGGATGATGTTGGAAGTTGGCTGGTGATTATGAACTTTCGACAAAGATGGTCCATAAATAACGAGCATCTGTTGATAGCCTCGGCCTGTGAACATGACTACAGCCACCTTGGGGTTGAAGCTCTTTTTTTCCATGTTTGCTTTAACAATACGTATGTTTTTGGATAGGGTCCGCCTTTAGCAAAAACACAATTTTGTTTTTTAACCCAAACATGTTTCACTGCAGTTGCAGCATCTTCAGTGGGCTTTTATTCAACATCTGTTAAAGACAAAGAGTGTCCTTTCCTGTTTGTATACACGTAGCTATTAGTTTTTAAATCGTAATCACACATATTTTCAAAAACACACAAATTATGAATTCATACCTTTTTACCACACGGTGTGGTATTTCTGAGGTATTGTGTTTCTGCAGTGACTGTTTTGTTCCACAGTTTGTCATCTGCAACCACTTATACCTTAAAGTAGATAAATTGTTTAACCCAAAATTATGATTTGAAAACTTGTTATTTCTTTGCCTGAAATTATTTAATTCTATGTGTGTGTGTGTGTGTGTGTGTGTGTGTGTGTGTGTGTCTATTTACATAGTGTTTCACTTACATTTTCTTTTTATTCATCTTCATCACTGTCAGACAGTATATATTGATTTGCCACTGCCACTGTCACTGTTTCGCTGTTTACCAGCTCTAAAAACAAACATGGCTGTCAGTGGAACAGTTGAAGGTGTAAAAACAAGATGGCTGACAGTGGAACAGTTGAAGACTTCAACTGTTCCACTGCCCGCCATGTTTATTTTTACAACTGGAAAACAGTGAAACAGTGGTAGTGGCAACTCAATATATAGTGTCTGACAGTGATGAAGATGAATAAAAAGAAAATGGAAGTGAAACACTATGTAAATACACACACACACACACACACACACACACACACACACACACACACAAACACACACACACAGAGGGAGAGAGAGAGAGAGAAAGAATTACATAATTTCAGGCATAGAAATAACAAGTTTTCAAATCATAATTTTGGGTTAAACAATTTATCTACTTTAAGGTATATGTGGTTGCAGATGACAAACTGTGGAACAGAACAGTCACTGCAGAAACACAACACATTAGAAATACCACACCATGTGGTAAAAAGGTATGAATTCATAATTTATGTGTTTTTGCAAATATGTGTAATTACGATTTAAAAACTAATAGCTACCTGTAAACAAACAGCAAAGAACTTTATCTTCAACAGATGAAAAATAAAAGCCTACTGAAGACGCTGCAACTACAGCGAAACATGTTTGTGTTAAAAAACGAAATTGTGTTTTGCTAAAGGCGGACCCTATCCAAAAACATACGTGTGACTACAGCCACGTGCACTTTTTGAATTTTCATCTAGTAAAGGGGCTCAGGTTGCACATACTGACACTTGATGTCTGCATCATATTTTCCACACTCACTAACGTCATTTCGATTAAGTCATTGCTGTATAAGGCTGCGGATTACTATGAGGCATTTGAGCCAGTACACATCCTCTCAACGTTTAAAATAGATCCACAGTAGATACAAAAGAGGTTAATGAAACTGCTACCAAAAGTGGCCTCAATACTTCTTACGAGGAAACGCAGTATATGGAGTCCGAGCTCGCAGATTTGGCCTTCCTAATGAGGATAGCCGGCCGGAGTGGACGAGCGGTTCTAGGCGCTACAGTCTGGAACCGCGCGACCGCTACAGTCGTAGGTTCGAACCCTGCCTCGGGCATGGATGTGTGTGACGTCCTTAGGTTAGTTAGGTTTAAGTAGTTCTAAGTTCTATGGGACTGATGACCTCAGCAGTTAAGTCCATAGTGCTCAGAGCCATTTGAACCTAATGAGGATATATGGCGACATCACAGTCTTTAAGAATTTAGGTGAAATTATGGGGAAATGACAGAGTTGTCAGTAACAACGTGCAGGAAATCTGCGTAGAATCTACAACAAAATATTTCCTTCTTCCACAGATAAATTTAGCCACTGCCATCTCTTCTCTCAGAGCACTCTAAGCGGTTGAGACATCAGTAACCAGGAATGCCAAAGTGAGAGATCTCTTTGAAACGACGTACGTTGAGTAAAATATTCGAATCGAAGACCACGGAAGGAGTGTGTCTGCAAATGCTCAGAGTAACTTTGTTCCTTGATCACACGATTTAGTTCCGTTGAACGGAAGATATCTGAAGTTTTATGGACATCTAGGGAGAATGGTCGACACACTATTGATTGAGATATCTTTCTCGAGTAACGAAAACCCAAAAAATGTTAAAAAGTGCTCTTGACCCACAGGCGGCTACACGGATCACATACAGGCAAAACGTGAAATCTGGTAAGTTTTTGACCAAACAGTTGACAGGAAGGAGTCAAAATCAAAAGCGCATGGGCACCAGGAAGACCACAGACCTACAGTGAGAGGATGAAGTAGTTTTGGGAAACTGGAATGACATACGAGGTGCATTCAAGTTCTAAGGCCTCCGATTTTTTTCTCCGGACTGGAAAGAGATAGAAACATGCGCATTGTTTTAAAATGAGGCCACGTTCATTGTCAATACGTCCCAGAGATGGCAGCACCGTACGGCAGATGTAATTTTACCGCCAGCGGCGAGAATGAGAACTGTTTTAAATACCTAAAATGGCGACGTTTTCCTTACTTCAACAGCGTGCAATCATTCGTTTTCTGAATTTGCGTGGTGTGAAACCAACTGAAATTCATCGACAGTTGAAGGAGACATGTGGTGATGGAGTTATGGATGTGTCGAAAGTGCGTTCGTGGGTGCGACAGTTTAATGAACGCAGAAAATCGTGTGACAACAAACCGAAACAACCTCGTGCTCGCACAAGCCGGTCTGACGACATGATCGAGGAAGTGGAGAGAATTGTTTTTGGGGATCGCCGAATGACTGTTGAACAGATCGCCTCCGGAGTTGGCATTTCTGTGGGTTCTGTGCATACAATCCTGCATGACGACCTGAAAATGCGAAAAGTGTCATCCAGGTGAGTGCCACGAATGCTGACGGACGACCACACGGCTGCCCGTGTGGCATGTTGCCAAGCAATGTTGACGCGCAACGAGAGCATGAATGGGACTTTCTTTTCGTCGATTGTGACAATGGATGAGACGTGGATGCCATTTTTCAATCCAGAAACAAAGCGCCAGTCAGCTCAATGGAAGCACACAGATTCACCGCCACCAAAAAAATTTCGGGTAACCGACAGTGCTGAAAAAATGATGGTGTCCATGTTGTGGGACAGCGAGGGCGTAATCCTTACCCATTGCGTTCGAAAGGGCACTACGGTAACAGGTGCATCCTACGAAAAAGGTTTTGAAGAACAAATTCCTTCTTGCACTGCAACAAAAACGTCCGGGAAGGGCTGCGCGTGTGCCGTTTCACCAAGACAACGCATCCGCACATCGAGCTAAGGTTACGCAACAGTTTCTTCGTGATAACAACTTTGAAGTGATTCCTCATGCTCCCTACTCACCTGACCTGGCTCCTAGTGACTTTTGTCTTTTTCCAACGATGAAAGACACTCTCCGTGGCCGCACATTCACCAGCCGTGCTCCTATTGCCTCAGCGATTTTCCAGTGGTCAAAACAGACTCCTAAAGAAGCCTTCACCGCTGCCACGGAATCGTGGCGTCAGCGTTGTGAAAAATGTGTACGTCTGCAGGGCGATTACGTCGAGAAGTAAAGCCAGTTTCATCGATTTCGGGTGAGTAGTTAATCGGAGGCCTTAGAACTTGAATGCACCTCGTATTGGCTAAAGCTAACTAACAGTTCTACGTGGTCCTTAAAAGGACGAACGAAGGAAAAAAAAAATCGAACGAAATTTTCGCGACATACACAAGGCTGTAGCAACTTGTCACCTGATCGTAAAATTAGGTGATCAGTTCGTGTTTGCTTATTATGACGACTTAAAACGATGACAAGGATGAAGCCTGGAAATGACGTGGATGATTTTTATCGCGGTAACAAGCATGGTGCTTTTGGTGATGATATCATCAAAACGATCCTATTTCTTATAATACTTCTTATGATTGCAGCGATAGTTGCAATGGTGTTTATGACGACGATACTACATGATATATCTAAATTTATACTCAGCAAACCACCCATCGGTGTGTTGCGGAGGGCACTTTACGTGCCACTGGCATTACCTCCCTTTCCTGTTCCAGTCGCGTATGGTTCGCGGGAAAAACGACTACCGGAAAGCCTCAATGCGCCCTCGAATCCCTCTAATTTTACATTCGTGATCTCCTCGGGAGGTATAAGTAGGCGGAAGCAATATATTCGATACCTCATCCAGAAACGCATCTTCTTGAAACCTGCACAGCAAGCTACACCGCGATGCAGAGCGCCTCTCTTGCAGAGTCTGCCAGTTGAGTTTGCTAAACATTTCCGTAACGCTATCACGCTTACCATATTACCCTGTGACGAAACGCGCCGCTCTTCTTTGGATCTTCTCTATCTCCTCTGGCAACCCGACCTGGTACGGATCCCACACTGATGAGCAATACTCGAGTATAGGTCGAACGAGTGTTTTGTAAGCCACCTCCTTTGTTGATGGACTACATTTTCTAAGGACTCTCCCAATGAATCTCAAGCTGGTACCTGCCTTACTAACAATTAATTTTATATGATCATTCCACTTCAAATTGTTCCGCACGCATACTCCCAGATATTTTACAGAAGTAACCGCTACCAGTGCTTGGTGCGCTATCATATAATCATACAATAAAGGATACTTTTTTGTATGTATTCGCAATAGATTAAGCGCCAGTCGCCACTCCCTGCACCTAGTACCTATCCGCTGCAGATCTTCCTGCATTTCGCTGCAATTTTCTAATGCTGCAACCTCTCTGTATACTACAGCATCATCCGCGAAAAGCCGCACGGAACTTCCGACACGGTCTACTAGGTCGTTTATATATATTGTGAAAAGTAATGGTCCCATAACACTCCCCTGTGACACGCCAGAGGTTACTTTAACGTCTGCAGACGTCTCTCAAAAATGGCTCTGAGCACTATGGGACTTAACTGCTGTGGTCATCAGTCGCCTAGACTTAGAACTACTTAAACCTAACTAACCTAAGCACATCACACACACATCCATGCCCGAGGCAGTATTCGAACCTGCGACCGTAGCGGTCGCGCGGATCCGGACTGTAGCGCCTAGACGTCTCTCCATTGAGAACAACATGCTGTGTTGTTTGCTAAAAATTCTTTAGTCCAGCCACAGAGCTGGTCTGATATTCCGTAGGCTCTTACTTTGTTTATCAGGCGACAGTGCGGAACTGTATCGAAAGCGTTCCGGAAGTCAAGGAAAATGGCATCTACCTGGGAGCCTGTACCTAATATTTTCTGGGTCTCATGAACAAATAAAGCGAGTTGGGTCTCTCACGATCGCTGTTTCCGGAATCCATGTTGATTCCCACAGAGTAGATTCTCGGTTTCCAGAAATGACATGATACGCGAGCATAAAACATGTTCTAAAATTCTACAACAGATCGATGTTTTTGCGCATCTGCTCGACGACCCTTCTTGAACACTGGGACTACCTGTGCTCTTTTCCAATCATTTGGAACTTCCCGTTCCTCTAGAGACTTGCCGTACACGGCTGCTAGAAGGGGTGGTGCTGAATGGTCTTAGGTTGTGGTGGTGGTGGTGGTTTTTGCGTTAACTGTTGTAGTGACGATGGTCAGAATGATGCCTGTGACGGAACTTGAGGAAATGATAGCGGTGACGATATGATTTATGTTGACGGCTCCCGCAGCAACGGCAGTTATTATGCGAGACAACGGACCACAGCCACAGAGAGATCCAGCGCCGACATTCCAGCACAGAACCGGCGTGTCGCCGGGCACCAGCCAGTCGCGACGCCCTGAGGACGACGCCATAACATACGTGTCGGCATCGGCAAACTGTCGGCCTCTGCCGTGATTAGCGCGCTAGCAGAACAGCCCGACGTGCGAAGATCTCTCTCTCTCTCTCTCTCTCTCTCTCTCTCTCGCTCTTTTTCTCCGTTTCTCTCCTCTCTTTTCTTCTAGAGGTTAGGAGGGTGGGAAGGGGGGATGGAGGGTGGCGAGGATGAGTGAAAACCAGCTAACAAACACACAAAGAGAAAGATTGTTCGCCAGTGGCAATGCCGTTGTTTACAATGGGAGTAACAGCCACTTACAGCAACGACCTCCACCGCACTGAATTCAGTGGGGCACCTTTGAGCCTTCGTCAGAGTATTTTACCCGTACCACTACTTTTCATAACGGATCTCGGAGACTTGCTCTCAGTGCGTACCAAACAGTGCCAGACCTCTTTCATTTGATGATGAACAAAACACCGAGAGTCACCTCTCAGCTCTCTGATATTGGGGAACCCAACGTCTTACCAGCAATCGATTTAGATATTTTGTGCTTATGTCCGTCGGTTTCTAGTGTCCTGAAACTAACGGCAAAAGTAGAGAGAATATGAAATGCAGACTAGCAGTACCTACAAAAGCATTCCTGCAAAAGGGAAGTATGTAAGTATCCAATATCGGTATAAATTAAAGTGTTAGGAAGTCTCGCCTGAATATAAAGGTTACTTCAAAAGAAATATATGTACTTCGAACGCCTATATTTATTAAACTGGAGGACATAAACTGAAGAGCCAAAGAAAGTGGTACAGGTATGTGCTGGCCGGGGCAGCAGTCGAACATTTTCTGTATCCAGAAAGGTCCGTTCAGGACCTGCAACAGGCGGTCGTGCATTATCCTGCTGAATGGAGGGTTTCGCAGGGATCGAATGAAGGGTAGAGCCACGGGTCGTAACACATCTGAAATGTAACGTCCACTGTTCAAAGTGCCGTCAATGCGAACAAGAGGAGACGTGTAACCAATGGCACCTCAACGCCGGGTAATACGCCAGTATGGCGATGACGAATACACGCTTCCAATCTGCGTTCACCGCAATGTTGCCAAACACGGATACGACCATCATGATGCTGTAAACAGAACCTGGATTCATCCGAAAAAATGACGTTTTGCCATTCGTGCAGCCAGGTTCGTCGTTGAGTACGCCATCGCAGACGCTCCTGTCTGTGAAGCAGCGTCAATGGTAACCGCACCCACGGTCGCCGAGCTGATAGTCAGTGCTGCTGAAAACGTCGTCGAACTGTTCGTCCAGACGGTTGTTGTCTTGCAAATGTGCCCATCGGTTGACTCAGGGATCGAGACGTGGCTGCACGATCCGTTACAGTCGTGCGGATAAGATGCCTGTCATCTCGACTGCTAGTGATACGAGGCCATTGGGATCCAGCACGGTGTTCCGTATTACCCTCCTGTACTCACCGATGCCATATTCTGCTAACAGTCATTGGATCTCGACCAACGCGAGCAGCAATGTCGCGATTCGATACACCGGAATCGCGATAGGCTACAATCCGACCTTTGTCAAAGTCGGAAACGCGATGGTACGCATTTCTCCTCCTTACACGAGGCATCGCAACAACGTTTCACCAGGCAACGCCGGTCGAGTGCTGTTTGTGTATGAGACATCGGTTGGAAACTTTCCTCACGTCAGGACGTTGTAGGTGTCGCCACCGGCGCCAACCTTGTGTGAATGTTCTGAAAAGCTAATCATTTGCGTATCACAGCATCTTCTTCCTGTCGGTTAAATTTCGCGTCTGTAGCACGTCATCTTCGTGGCGTAGCAATTTTAATGGCCAGTAGTGTATTCTGTACTGTACTGTACTGTGCTGCTGGGACTGGGCGGCCGGCCTTGGCTTCTTTCGCCACGGCAGGCGCGACCAGAGCGCACGTTGCCATCCATCCTCGTTACCGGCCGCTCAGTTAGAGAGGCGCGACGTCATCCGAGTGCGGACAAACTGTCCCTCCTCTTCCACTGGTGTTCCATATTGGCACCAGTTCGGCGCTAGGTTACGGGGCGACTCCGTGAAGGTGTTACAGACTTTCAGGGACGATGGAGAACAGTAAAGGTACCAATCTGAGGTAGGGGCCGCTGATTCGCAAACGACCGCGTCGGAAGGTATAAGCGTAAGTCGTTCCGATAGCTCAGACAGTGGAATACGTGTACCGCAACAGTGGCCGCTAAGGTTTGTATCGGGCAGGCAACTTCCAGACGTGGTGGTACGAACCAAAACAAGATAAAAATGTCCAGTAAACATGGGCACTAAATTATATACCTTAACCCTTTATTTGGCGCAAACACGGAAATATTGCGAAGAAAAAGAAGCTACTTAAATTAGATTTATATGATCGTGCGAACAATTTTACATACATTGTTTCAAAATACAATGTGTTACCTGTAACTGCAAGGCGTGTTTTTTTTAAGGAAGTACCGTTTTGAAATTAAAAAAAGACGTGCTAAAATATCTCAATAATTTTATCCCTGAGGGCAAAGTCTACGCTTCCCTTTCAGCCTTTAACCTGGACAGTGATCAAAACTGTCATATCGTACATCATTCACGGGCACAGGAGCTGCTGTTTCCTTCCTCTTACGGTCTTGTTGTCCATCAAATATTTGCTCCTCCGAGAAAAGCTAAGTCTGTCTGCAATATCACGGGTAAGAATTCACTAATACGTTTGTACAATAACTCACATTCAAAAGTTCCTTTTTCTGTTCACACGCAGTTTTTGTTGCACTCTAAAAGACAGCATCACACAATCGAAAGAAACCGCTAAACCGGTAACTGATGCTTACATATCGTTGCACGACACCTGCTGAAGTCGATCACTATGCAGAAACTTTTCGTCAGAGACAGCAAAATATGACTGTGTATGGGATGTTTAAATTTGCTTGCAAGCACCATTATCCATGCAAGAACGAAACTTGAAACATCATGATCATCATCATCATCATCATCATCATCATTTAAGACTGATTATGCCTTTCAGCGTTCAGTCTGGAGCATAGCCCCCCTTATACAATTCCTCCATGATCCCCTATTCAGTGCTAAAATTGGTGCCTCTTCTGATGTTAAACCTATTACTTCAAAATCATTCTTAACCGAATCCAGGTACCTTCTCCTCGGTCTGCCCCGACTCCTTCTACCCTCTACTGCTGAATCCATGAGTCTCTTGGGTAACCTTACTTCTCCCATGCGTGTAACATGACCCCACCATCTAAGCCTGTTCGCCCTGATTGCTACATCTATAGAGTTCATTCCCAGTTTTTCTTTGATTTCCTCATTGTGGACACCCTCCTGCCATTGTTCCCATATTCTAGTACCTGCAATCATCCTAGCTACTTTCATATCCGTAACCTCAACCTTGTTGATAAGGTAACCTGAATCCACCCAGCTTTCGCTCCCATACAACAAAGTTGGTCGAAAGATTGAACGGTGCACAGATAACTTAGTCTCGGTACTGACTTCCTTCTTGCAGAAGAGAGTAGATCGTAGCTGAGCGCTCACTGCATTAGCTTTGCTACACCTCGCTTCCAGTTCTTTCACTATGTTGCCATCCTGTGAGAATATGCATCCTAAGTACTTGAAACCGTCCACCTGTTCTAACTTTGTTCCTCCAAGCAGAGCAAAACTTGAAACATACTGCAGAAAAAACTGTGCAGTTTTGAGCCATGAGCACTACTTCATCTTCGTTATTGTGAAACACCTCTTCCACTGACCAAGTCCTATTACACCCAAAACTCCAGGTTTCAGTCAGATCGGTACCAAACGTTTAATATCGACAGAGTATCGACCAAAACTCCGATATAGTTTATTCTGTGTGCCTTTGCCCTGCAGAATGTTAGTAAACGTTAAGCGATAAGTAACACAAGCGCAACGGAGCACAGGAAAAGCGCGTTAGTTTGGCGTATCAAGGGTCCCGCGATCGAGCCCTGGCCGTGCCACTTTTTGTACTGTAGTACCGTTTAAGCACGTTCTGCTGCACGACAGCACACAGAATAAACACGAGTTTCGCTAGTACTATGTCGATATACAACGTTCGGTACCGATCTGACGGACACACATCTGGAGGTTTGCGTATAATCTCTTGAGTTATGCCCTTTACAGCTCTTCTGTACTGGACATTTTTTTCGTGTTTTGGTCCATACCACCACCTCTAAAAACAGTCGATCCTACAATTTTAGCAACAACAATACCGGTATGTGTATCCCACTGAAAGAGGAATCAGAACCATTTTCGCTTATAGCTTTCGACCCGGTCGTTACTGCATCACGGCAACTTACCTCAAACTGACACATTTACCATTTTCTCCATCGTCCTTGAATTTATATCACCACCACGGAATCACGTCCTATATAAATCAGCTTATAGTGATCAAACAAAAACACAGCTCTGTGCTGCCGGCCGAAGTGACCGTGCGGTTCTGGCGCTGCAGTCTGGAACCGCGAGACCGCTACGGTCGCAGGTTCGAATCCCGCCTCGGGCATGGATATGTGTGATGTCCTTAGGTTAGTTAGGTTTAACTAGTTCTAAGTTCTAGGGGACTAATGACCTCAGAAGTTGAGTCCCATAGTGCTCAGAGCCATTTGAACCATTTGAGCTCTGTGCTGACGATGCAAGCATCATAATCAAGCTCAACGAAGCTACACCAGCAGAAGGAATGATAAATAACGCACGGTACTACACAGAAAAAAATTGTTGCTTCTCGGTAAATGGCGCATCAGTTAACTAAAACGAAGTTCATTTAGTTACGTACCAAGCAGGGCGTCGTCAGCGATAGAACACGAGCGAAAGGCAATACGTGGAACTGTACGTCCAAAACTCTTGGCTATGCGTATTTATCAGATCCTGATTCGGAGACGCTTGAGTTCGACAACATTTCCTATACTTGTAATTGCTCGTTCTGGTGATGAAATCGCCAGCAAATTTGTTTGATTTATACTCTCTCATTCACTGCCATATAGAACAATTTTCTAGGAAAGTTCCACACATAGACAAAAACATTCATTGCACAAAAAGGAGGTGTAAGAATAAGATACTATGACATCAAAAGTGTCGGGACACCACTATGTACCGAGCGAGGTGGCGAAGTGGTTAGACAACTCGCATACGGGAGGACGACGGTTCAATCCCGCGTCCGGCCATCCTGATTTAGGTTTTCCGTGATTTCCCTAAATCACTCCAGGCAAATGCTGGGACGGTTCCTTTGAAAGGGCACGGCCGACTTCCTTCCCCATCCTTCCCTAATCCGATGAGACCGATGACCTCGCTGTCTAGTCTCCTTCCCCAAACAACCCTCATCACCGCTATGTAATGCGGAATTGACCACCAGATATCACTATAGCCGCACCAGACAGTATGAAAGGGAGGGGGGGGGGGCGAGGAATACTGTGTTGTCAGTAGATAAGCAGAATGCCTCGGTCACGAGAGCTGAGTGACTTTGAACGTGAGCTAGCCAGTCATTGGTTGTCACCTTGTAACACCGTGGATATGGTATGGGTAGATTCACTAAAATCATGTTTACAATTTGTTCCAACTATTCACGCAATATTTCGACAGATAACATCTGTAGACAACCTCAAAGTTCTGTAAAGAAGAAATATAATACAGATTTTACAGATTATCGAAAACTGTTTGCAATGTAGGCTTACAACCAAATTTTCATCCACACAGTTCAAGAAACAAAAGTATTTGAAACAGAAAAGACAAACATCTGAGCACTACCATTATCGAAATAGCTACGTTCATTTCAAAAACAAGTCAAAAGACGGGATGGTGCAATATTGTTAAATTATTAAGTAAATCATGTTTTGGAGTTTTATGTCTCCTCCGAAATATTAGGCGACAGAGAGGCTGAAATGCTTCCTAGCTTTTGTCAGTTCTGTCCCAAATAGAAAACAGCCAAATCAGAAGTATGAAAACTGCGTCGTAATTTTGAATTCAAAAACATAGTTGATTCTCTAATCTGTTCACACCAAAATTACTTTCATTATTTGTAATTCGTGATAGCAAACATAAAACATATGTGAAGTATTCGTAGAAAACACAATACTGCAAAACACCAAGTTCACAAACAAAGCGGAGAAAACGCCCAAGCCAAATTAAGTATACACTGAGGAGGGTGGCTGTAAACATATCGCTTCAAATCAATGCAAGGAACAGCTCGTGAATTCCCAAGGGCAACCAGCACTCCAACTCGCGCAGTGACCCTCCGCATAGAGAACCCAGCGAGGTGGCGCAATGGCTAGGACATTGGACTCGCATACGGGAGGACGACGGTTCAGTCCCGCGTCCGGCCATCCTGATTTAGGTTTTCCGTGATTTCCCTAAATCTCTTCAGGCAAATGCCGGGATGGTACCTTTGAAAAGGGCACTGCCGACTTCCTTCCCCATCCTTCCCTAATCCGAAGACACCGATGACCTCGCTGTTTGGTCTCCTCCCCCAAAACAACCCAACCCCCCTCACCGCCTAGAGTTAAACAGAATGGAATACAATTGCCACGCAGCTCCTTAAGAGCCAGACATTTATTAGGTGACGCTTGAGTTTTGTGGTGTAAAGGATGACCCCAATGGATAATCGATGACTGGAAACGAGTAATTTGGAGTGGTGAGCCACACTAGACCACGTGGGAATGCGATGGGAGAGTTTGGATTTGAGGAATGACTGGAGAACGTTATCTGTCATCATGTGTAGTGCCAACAGTACGGAGGATGAGGTGTTATGATGTGGGTTGTCTCCCGTGCTTAGGTCGTGCACTGCTTATTGCGCTTAAAACAGTCTAAATGCGGATGGGTGTGACACGGAATTGCGTGCTGCGTGCAGTAGAGGGACAGGTCGGGCACGGAGATCGTTTGTATCAGCATGACAACGCGCACCACCTGTGTGACGCAACGGTCTGTCGACAATAACATTCCTGAGGGACTCGAGTCCCGACCTGAACCTTAAGGGGACACCACCGGGATGATGACAACGTCGGCTTTGCTCCAGGATCCAGCGTCCAACATGAATACCTTCTCCAGTTTCGGCTGTTGATGAAGAATGAGCTGTCGTTCGTCCACAGACAGTGAGACAGTGTTCCCAGCCTCTAATAGCTCACTGTGCAACAATGAAAATGTAAATCGAATGAAAATAGCCAATTGGCTTGGCTCTGAGTACTATGGGACTTAACATCTGAAGTCATCAGTCCCATAGAACTACTTAAACCTAACTAACCTAAGGACATCACACACATCCATGCCCGAGGCAGGATTCGAACCTGCGACCGTAGCGGTCGCGCGGTTCCAGACTGAAGTGCCTAGAACCGCTCGGCCACACGGCCGGCAAAATAGCCAATTCCTATCAATTCTAATGTGCTGATAGCGAATATCACAATGACAATTCAAAATCAGCTCTACGTTTCCTTTGGCACTGTTCTACTGCGGTGAGATAATTATATACAGATTTTTATGTTAAGTTTAAAATCAAGTATTGTAATGGTTTGTCAAAGTCATAATAACTAGTAACAATGGATTATATTATTGTACCTGGTCTTACTTGTGTGCAATATTTTGGATATAAATATTTTGATACCAATTTAGTGATCTTTTTGTCTCCCTATTAGGTATGCAGTTAGGGTGTACTAAATATTGCTGCTTTTTCTGTGAATGGGACAGCCGAACTCGTGCACCTCATTACAGTAGACATGAATGGCGCACAAGAAAATCTCTTCGACCAGGTATAAAGGACATTAAGAATGAACCTCTAGTAGACCCTAAAAGAATTCTGCTCCCGCCCTTACACATCAAGTTGGGTCTCATGGAAAACTTTGTTAAGGGAATTAACAAAGATGGTGACACGTTTAAGTTCTTAAAGCAAAAATTCCCTTACATAAGTGATTCCAAAGTAAAGGTGGGCATCTTTGTAGGCCCACAGATTCGAGCGCTTTTTGGAGAGCACACTTTTGATGGAATCATAAAAGGTGATGAGAACTTGCATGGGAATGTTTTGAGATAGTCTGTTTACGGTTATTATGAAACAAACGAGCAATAAATTAGAAGGAGATTGTAGATAACATGTTTTCATCTTATCAAAAACATGGTTGCAACATGCCACTGAAAATGCATTTCTTACATAGTCATCTTGACTTCTTCCCTGAAGATTGTAAGTGATGAACGTGGGGAGTCATTTCATCAAGATATTACCACATTTGAGAAGAGGTATGCCGGAAAGTGGAGCCCTACTATTTTAGCAAAGTACTGCTGGACTGTCATAAGGGATGTTCCCGAGTATTTGTATAAACGTAAAGCCAAGCGAAAACGGTCATCATCTGAATTTATCTCTGAACAAAATATGTAATTGTATATACTGTACTTATGGACATTTAACATTTGTAATTCTATACATACATTTGTAAACAATTAATTTATATATTTTCTTTTGTGCTCTACATCGTACTGGTACAAAGTAGACTTATAAAGTATTTTAATTCATGTAATACTATCTTCATTTTTTCTTAATATTTTACTTTTGTATTTCCACAACGGTAGTGAAATTTATTAATGCGTAATACATAACATAAGTCAAGTAATTATTCACTTAAAATTTGTTATGCTGAATCTTGGAAAATGAATGCATATTTATTTAGTGAGTTATTTATACAAAAATGTAAATTACTTTTTAAAAAAATATTATGAAGATGATGATTTTATATCATTTATACGAAATAAACATAACTACCTCAAAACCATGCAATTTACACACTTTCACTTCAAATTTGTTGTTCACTGTAGTCGTCCTGATACTTTCAGTCAGATGTTGTTGTTGTGGTCTTCAGTCCAAAGACTGGTTTGAAGCAGCTCTCCGTGCTACTCTATCCTGTACAAGCCTCTTTATCTACTAGTAACTGCTGCAACCTACAACATTCTGAATCTGCTTATTGTATTCATTTCTTGGTCTCCCTCTACAATTTTTACCCTCCACACTGCCCTCCAAAACTAAACTGGTGATCCCTTGATGTCTCAGAACGTGTCCTAGCAATCGATCCCTTCTTCTAGTGAAGTTGTGCCACAAATTCCTCTTCTCCCCAATTCTATTTAGTACCACGTCATTAGTTACGTGATCTACCCATCTAATCTTCAGCATTCTTCTGTAGCGCCAAAATTCAAAAGCTTCTATTCTCTTCTTGTCTAAATTATTTATCGTCCATGTTTCACTTCCATACATGGCTACACTCCATACAAATACTTTCAGAAACGACTTCCTGACACTTAAATCTACGCGTATACTCGAGGTTAAATAATTTCTCTTCTTCAGAAACTCTTTCCTTGCCATGGACAGCCTACATTTCACATCTTCCCTTCTTCAATCGTCATCAGTTATTTTCTTGCCCAAATAGCGAAACTCATTTACTACTACAGGTGTCTCACTTCCTAATTTAATTCCCTTAGCATCACCTGATTTAATTCGACAGATAGTCGATGAGAAATAAGAGTGAAAGTACGATTGTTGCTTGTGCGACTGCAACCGCTCTTCCTCCATAGTGACTAAAATTTGTAGAGTTTCAGACTTATTCCGTCACATGTTTCTCGTTGTTTTTATGTGCCTCAGCGGCTAAGAAGACGAGTGTTTGAATAAAAATTCAATAATCCGGGGTTCAGTCATCAGTCGGAGATAAGATTTTTTTCTGCCACTTATTGCTTCTGCCACATGTACAAAAATTTGTGTCTGTGAAAAACAGACAGTTGCTTCGTTGTTTGGAGCCATTTTTAGCTGTAGATCAAACCATAAGCGGCTGGCTGAAACAGATGTCAGATGATCAGGCAAGGGCGTACCACCTCCACTAGGGACCGCAGTAGCACTGCACAGCAGTGTTCCAATCGACCTCCGAGTTGGGAACAGATTTACATTACTTATGTTATAGGTTATTTTAACCGGTTGTTTGCAACATTAACCCTGAAAAAAGTCGCAAATTCCTTTTAACGAATATCTTTCTCGTAGTTTATAACAATCGTTCTATCGATGCACTCTTCTCTTCAAGGTCCACGCAAACTGCTGGCGTACAAAGGTAAATTTTAAAAGCACCTACACTGACTTCAGTGTCTCAGAGGATGAAAGACGTACGATCATTGACTACACAGCATAATAGATGGTCGCATCTCACGCCGACACTTGACAACCTCGTTCGAACATTGTCGGCGTTTGTGGAAATGTTCGCGTTCGGCCGAAGTGACTCACACTGCTTTTGGCGGATATACACTCAAGAGCCAAAGAAACGGGAACACCTCCCTAATATCGTGCAGGGCCTCCGCGAGCACGCAGAAGTGCCGCAACACGACGTGGCATGGACTCGACTAATGTCTGAAGTAGTGCTGGAGGGAATTGACCCAAAAATCCATAATAGTACGAGGGGGGGGTGGACATCTCTTCAGAACAACACGTTGCAGAACATCCCAGGTATGCTCAGTAATGTTCATGGTGTGTCAGGAGGCGAGCGGAAGTGTCTAAATTCAGAAGAATGTTGCTGGAGGCACTCTGTAGCAATTCTGGACGTGCGAGGTGTGACGTGGTCCTGCTGAAACTGCCAAAGTCCGTTGGAATGGACAAAGGACACAAATGGATGCAAACAATCATACAGGATGCTTACGTACGTTTCACCTGTTACAGTTGTATCTAGACGTATCAGAGGTCCCATGTCGCTCCAACTGCACACGTCCCGAACCATTACAGAGCCTGCGCCAGCTAGAGCAATCGCCTGTTGATGGATTTGTGAGGCTGTCTCCAGACCCGTACACCTACATCCGCTCGATAGAATTTGATACGAGACCAGGCAACATGTTTCCAGTCATCAACAGTCCATTGTCGATGTTGATGGGCTCAGTTGAGGCGTAAAGCTTTGTGTGGTGCAGCCATCAAGGATATACAAGTGGGCATGTATCGATGACGTCTCGTTGAATGGTTCGCACGCTGACACTTGTCGATGGCCCACCATTGAAATCTACAGCAATCTGCAGAAGGGTTGCACTTCTTTCACGCTGAACGATTCTCTTCAGTCGTCGTTGGTCACGTTCTTGTAGGTTCTTTTTCGGGCAGCACCGATGTCGGAGATTTTATGTTTTACCCGATTTCTGATATTCACGGTACACTCGTGAAACGGTCGCACGGGAAAATCGCCACTTCATCGCTACCTCGCAGCTGCTGTATCCCATCAGTCGTGCGCCGACTATAACACCACGTTGGGACTCACTTAAATGTTGATAAGCTGCCATTGCAGCAGCAGTAACCGATCTAACAAATGCGCCAGACACTTGACGTCATACACTCCTGGAAATTGAAATAAGAACACCGTGAATTCATTGTCCCAGGAAGGGGAAACTTTATTGACACATTCCTGGGGTCAGATACGTCACATGATCACACTGACAGAACCACAGGCACATAGACACAGGCAACAGAGCATGCACAATGTCGGCACTAGTACAGTGTATATCCACCTTTCGCAGCAATGCAGGCTGCTATTCTCCCATGGAGACGATCGTAGAGATGCTGGATGTAGTCCTGTGGAACGGCTTGCCATGCCATTTCCACCTGGCGCCTCAGTTGGACCAGCGTTCGTGCTGGACGTGCAGACCGCGTGAGACGACGCTTCATCCAGTCCCAAACATGCTCAATGGGGGACAGATCCGGAGATCTTGCTGGCCAGGGTAGTTGACTTACACCTTCTAGAGCACGTTGGGTGGCACGGGATACATGCGGACGTGCATTGTCCTGTTGGAACAGCAAGTCCCCTTGCCGGTCTAGGAATGGTAGAACGATGGGTTCGATGACGGTTTGGATGTACCGTGCACTATTCAGTGTCCCCTCGACGATCACCAGTGGTGTACGGCCAGTGTAGGAGATCGCTGCCCACACCATGATGCCGGGTGTTGGCCCTGTGTTCCTCGGTCGTATGCAGTCCTGATTGTGGCGCTCACCTGCACGACGCCAAACACGCATACGACCATCATTGGCACCAAGGCAGAAGCGACTCTCATCGCTCAAGACGACACGTCTCCATCCGTCCCTCCATTCACGCCTGTCGCGACACCACTGGAGGCGGGCTGCACGATGTTGGGGCGTGAGCGGAAGACGGCCTAACGGTGTGCGGGACCGTAGCCCAGCTTCATGGAGACGGTTGCGAATGGTCCTCGCCGATACCCCAGGAGCAACAGTGTCCCTAATTTGCTGGGAAGTGGCGGTGCGGTCCCCTACGGCACTGCGTAGGATCCTACGGTCTTGGCGTGCATCCGTGCGTCGCTGCGGTCCGGTCCCAGGTCGACGGGCACGTACACCTTCCGCCGACCACTGGCGACAACATCGATGTACTGTGGAGACCTCACGCCCCACGTGTTGAGCAATTCGGCAGTACGTCCACCCGGCCTCCCGCATGCCCACTATACGCCCTCGCTCAAAGTCCGTCAACTGCACATACGGTTCACGTCCACGCTGTCGCGGCATGCTACCAGTGTTAAAGACTGCGATGGAGCTCCGTATGCCACGGCAAACTGGCTGACACTGACGGCGGCGGTGCACAAATGCTGCGCAGCTAGCGCCATTCGACGGCCAACACCGCGGTTCCTGGTGTGTCCGCTGTGCCGTGCGTGTGATCACTGCTTGTACAGCCCTCTCGCAGTGTCCGGAGCAAGTATGGTGGGTCTGACACACCGGTGTCAATGTGTTCTTTTTTCCATTTCCAGGAGTGTACATAGGCGTTGCCGACCAGAGCGACTTATACTGCCTGTTTGCATATCTGTGTATTTGAATACTCATGCCGATGCCAGTTTCTCTGGCGCTTCAGTGTAACTTCAGTGCCCGCAGTGACTCTGTAAAGCTGAAGCGCGCCTCGGCCTCGGCTACCCCGCGACTCGGTTGAGCAAGCCAACGCCGGGAGGGAGGGAGGGAGGTGTCGTAACGCTGGTTACGGTGCCGGCCGCTGCTGCTCCCAGCTCTCGGGTAGGACGAGCACACTAGTCGTGCTTGCGAAACGGCCGTGAACTGGTGAGTCGAGAGAGAGAGAGCCAGCCAGCCATCCAGACAGCCTCACCACTGCTTAATCACCCCACACAGCCCCTACAGGAACCGGCACTTCAGCCAACAGGGACGGGACAATCGGTAGTCGGCCACTGAGATCTACGCTGACACCATAAACCTAACACGACTGTCACAGGTAACCTCCCTGAGCAACACAGCGAGAAGTATAAAGATATTTGCGGAATTCTCAACGACCACCAGCTCTCACTCTGGAGCAACATCAGGGTCGAAATGGTTCAAATGGCTCTGAGCACTATGGAACTTAACATCTGAGGTCATCAGTTCCCTAGAATTTAGAACTACTTAAACCTAACTAAGCTAAGGACATCACACACATCCATGCCCGAGGCAGGATTCGAACCTGCGACCGCAGCGCTCGCGCGGTTCCAGACTGAAGCGCCTAGAGCCGCTCGGCCACAGTGGCCGGCCAACATTAGGGTGGATGTGTGCAACTAACACACTACAAGGCCCACGAAAGACAACGATCAAAGTAAATGATACATATTGCCGAAACTTTAATATCGAACGTTACGATCCAGAAATACGTGGTGACAACTGTTCAACTATATGAAATAAAATCATCATAACTTCTGAACGGTATTAGAACAAATAAGCTCTAGGTCACGAATATTAAGCCAAAATTTACCAGGTTTCGACGCTACTATGTGCGTAGTCTTCAGAATTAGACTAACTGTTCTAAATGGTTCAAATGGCTCTGAGCAGTATGGGACTCAACTGCTGTGGTCATCAGTCCCCTAGAACTTAGAACTACTTAAACCTAACTAACCTAAGGACACCACACACATCCGTGCCCGAGGCACGATTCGAACCTGCGACCGTAGCAGTCGCGCGGCTCCGGACTGAGCGCCTAGAACCGTCAGACCAAACTGTTCTAAAACATATTAAGTATATAATACATTAATAAAATTAAAGTTTGCACTGTCTTGTTGCAACCCTTGTTCACTAAAGTACGAGCAGCCCTTAGCGGCTCGCCATCTTACTTATAACTATTCATGACGTCGCCTTTCCGGCTTAGATCTTTTTTAATATGTGACTTGTAAGTACTGCATCTTTTTCCAGTCGATACAAACTTTAATTTTATTAATTTATTATATACTTAATATGTTTTAGAACAGTTACTCTAATTTTGAAGACGACGCTCATAGTAGCGTCGAAACCTGGTCAATTTTGACTTAAGGGGCTCCGGAACGCCCTATACTTGCAATGTTAAAATAACGCTTATAAATTACATCTTTCCTCACAAAGTATTTGAGGTAGGAAGTTGAACTTTTTACAGATTATTCATTGGAATATGGGCTACAACTTAACACACGGATTTTACAAAATTTTAGTTCAGTTATTAAAGATGATTTTTTTCAATTGTAATGAAATTCACAACATTTTTTTGCAATTTTTTATTTATATATTCAAAAATATACAGTTTTTTGGAAAAAGGCTGTGTTAAATTATGCAGAAGGTACTGTGTAACATTTACTGAAAGTTTGAAACAAATATAGTTTGGAAGATCCTTAGAAAACATGTAATTAGTATGAGAAAATAAAAGTTTTGGGAATCGAGCGACAAAGATTGGATTAACTTTTTAGTGCATTCCAGGTCCATAGGCTGGATTATCTTCATCCTCTGCAAACTCCTCCTCCAGCTTCCTCTTTTTCCTCCTCCCGTTTACTCTTGCTTGTATTTCTAGACTCTTTACAGCCCTGTCTGCAGCCCGAAGGCGTTCCTTGTCTAAAGCAAGCATCGCTCGTACCATGTTAGAACCTATCTTCATTCCCATATTTCTAAATACCTTGCAACTTACAATGTTGCCATCATTGAAAGTCGCAACAGCATCATACACACCAAAGCGAAGTGTTTCTATTCCAACAAATACAGTCTTGGGGATTCTCGACCATATAACACTATTTACACTTTCATTGGGGTTTTGAGTTTTTCCGTGAATGCACTTTTTCAACAGTTCAGGTGCTGCTAAGTCTCTGAAAATAGGTTTAGCCACAACACATACTTTATCTTACATCACTAAAATGTACCTGACGATCACGGACGTTAATAATAGCACCATTTGACAGCAGTTTAACAGCGCCACAGTGGGTCACGCCCATGTAGAAAACATTTCAAAAAAAATTTAAAAATAGTTGTAGTTTTCGGAATTGAATAAATTATATATCTATTAAAAGGTAATAGTCTGCAGATTCAGAAAACGCAAAAAAGTAAAAATTGAACTTTTCATGATTTTGAGCCTTTCCGGAGCCCCTTAATATGTGTGACCGAGGGCTTATTTGTTCCAATATAATTCTGACACGGTCACTGAACCTTAGCAGCCATGTTCAAAGTGTTACTTGTGAACGTTTTTCGCCAGGACATTCAACATGGACGGTTTGCCGCGGGGCACTTTTTTTTTTTTCTTTTTGTGGTTTTAGGGCGCACAACTTCAATGGTCATTAGCGCCCTGACTACTCTAAGAATGCACCGCAATGCACAAGTTGACAACAACAACTAAAAGGGAAAACACGATAAAAGACAGACTGACAGGCATAGGATTAAAAAACAGCATCAAATGTCCTTAGAGAGGTTTGTCAAATTGATAAAACGAAGAACACGAGCAACTGCTCGTGGGTCATCCGCTAAAATGGCATCGAAAGTACTTGGCAGGTTAAGATCTAGACGCAGTGTGTTAAAATCTGGACAGGACATTAAAATGTGGCGAACCGTCAGCAATTGCCCACATGGGCAGAACGGCGCCGGCGCAGCCGTCAGCAGATGGCGATGGCTGAACCGGCAGTGTCCAATTCTTAACCGGGCCAAAACTACCTCCTCCCGCCGAGAAGGGCGTGAGGAGGACGTCCAAGCCACGGGAAGAGGTTTTAAGGCCCGAAGCTTGTTGTCTGTAAGTGCAGCCCAATCGGCATGCCACAGCGATAAAATGCGCCGACAAATGACCCTGCTAAAATCGGACGAAGGGACACAACAAGAAGCTGTCCGAGGCTGGAGGACCGCAGCCTTGGCCGCGGCATCTGCAGCTTCGTTCCCAGGGATACCGACCTGGCCAGGAACCCACATAAAGCTAACCGGAGAACCGACGTCCACCAGCTGCTGAAGAGAGCGTTCGATCCGGTGCACGAAAGGGTGAACCGGGTACGGATCACTGAGGCTCGGGATGGCGCTCAGGGAGTCGGAGCAGATGACATAAGCAGAATGTCGGTGGCGGCAGATGTAAAGAACAGCCTGGTAGAGGGCAAAGAGCTCAGCTGTGAAGACCGAACAATGGCCATGGAGCCGGTATTTGAAACTTTGTGCCCCGACAATAAAGGAACACCCGACCCCGTCATTGGTCTCAGAGCCATCTGTATAAATGAAAGTCATGTTGATGAACTTCGAACGAAGTTCCAAAAAACGGGAGTGGTAGACCGAACCGGGGGTCCGCGGGGCACGATACGAACTAGTATGCGCTGTAGGCTTTGGCTTACCGACGAAGACTACTTTCATTTGGATGGGTTCGTCAATAAAGAAAACTGGGGCATTTGGGGGACTGAGAATCCGCATTTCGCGATCGAGAAGTCTCTTCACCCTGAACCGTGTGGTGTGCAATGTCCAGTCACGGAATAATCGGTGCGATATTCATTGATGGCTCGGTGACTACCGAACGGTACATGAAGGTTTTGGGACGTGATTTCATCCGCATTATCCAAAGTGACCCTGATATCGACAATCCGGAGCTCGACGCCATCGAAGCGGGAGAGTGATGTCCTGCAGGAGCATATTGGGGACCGCATTCTGGCTCTGGGGTACCCAGAAGCCACTTTCAGGGCTTCCATTGGCCGCGATATTCTCCGGATCCCAACACATGCGACTCCATATGAAGATAGTACAGGGTTATTACAAATGATTGAAGCGATTTCACAGCTCTACAATAACTTTATTACTTGAGATATTTTCAAAATGCTTTGCACACACATACAAAAACTCAAAAAGTTTTTTAGGCATTCACAAATGTTCGATATGTGCCCCTTTAGTGATTCGGCAGACATCAAGCCGATAATCAAGTTCGTCCCACACTCGGCGCAGCATGTCCCCATCAAAGAGTTCGAAAGCATCGGTGATGCGAGCTCGCAGTTCTGGCACGTTTCTTGGTAGAGGAGGTTTAAACACTGAATCTTTCACATAACCCCACAGAAAAAAATCGCATGAGGTTAAGTCGGGAGAGCGTGGAGGCCATGAAATGAATTGCTGATCATGATGTCCACCACGACCGATCCATCGGTTTTCCAATCTCCTGTTTAAGAAATGACGAACATCATGATGGAAGTGCGGTGGAGCACCATTCTGTTGAAAGATGAAGTCGGCGCTGTCGGTCTCCAGTTGTGGCATGAGCCAATTTTCCGCCGCGTTCAAACGTTTCTTCGCTCACTGCAGGCCGACCCGTTGATTTCCCCTTACAGAGGCATCCAGAAGCTTTAAACTGCGCATACCATCGCCGAATGGAGTTAGCAGTTGGTGGATCTTTGTCGAACTTCGTCCTGAAGTGTCGTTGCACTGTTATGACTGAGTGATGTGAGTGCATTTCAAGCACGACATACGCTTTCTCGGCTCCTGTCGCCATTTTGTCTCACTGCGCTCTCGAGCGCTCTGACGGCAGAAACCTGAAGTGCGGCTTCAGCCGAACAAAACTTTATGAATTTTTCTATGTATCTGTAGTGTGTGTCGTGACCATATGTCAATGAATGGAGCTACAGTGAATTTATGAAATCGCTTCAATCATTTGTAATAGCCCTGTAACTGTTCTCGAAATAACAGATACCACTGATGAACGTGCAGCTTCTCTAGAACAAATGATACTTAATTGAAACCCTCAGCTGTCGACAGGTGTTGTTGATATACCGCGATGGGGACAGTTAAAAATGTCTATTAGGTACACTACGTATGTACGAGGCGTGTTTTTTAACTAAGTACCGTTTTGAAATTTTAAAAAAAGATGTGCTAAGATATCTCAATAATTTTATTTTTACATGAAAGCCTGTACCTGAATCTACTTTTCTACATAATTTCCGTCAATATTGAGGCACTTGTCACAACGCTGTACCAGTTTTTTAATATCCTCCTCATAGAAGTCTGCCGCCTGACTTGTTAACCACTGCATCACCACTGTTTTGACTTCGTCATCGTCTTGAAGACTCCGACCGCCCAGGTGTTTCTTCAAGTGTAGAAACAGATGGTAGTCACTGGGAGCAAGATCGGGGCTGTACGATGGATGAGTTTCCCATCGAAAAGCTGTGATGAGATCTTTGGTCTGATTCGCCACATGCGGACGGGCATTGTCTTGCAGCGAAACGATGCCCTTGTTTAACTTCCGTGGACTGTTGCTTTCATTCTGGTGTGACGCAAGCCACCCATGTTTCATCGCCCGTAACAATTTGTCTTAAGAAGAAATCATCACCGTCGTTGTGGTACCGCTCAAGGGAAGTCAATGCACTGTCTAAACGTTTGGCTTCGTGCACATCCGTCAACATTTTCGGTAATTCAAGCGCTCGGTCACAATGCCATACAAAACACTACGAGAAACGTTAGGAAAGTCATCCCGCAAGGCGGAAATGCTAAAGCGTCTGTTTTCTCTCACCTTATTATCCACTTCCTGCACCAAACTTTCATTAACGACCGAAGGACGCCCATTCCGTTGTTCTTCAGGCACATTTGTGCGGGCATCTTTAAATGCTCTCACACACTTTCTTACAATTCCATCACTCGTAATGTTTCCTCCGTAAACTGCACAGATCTCACGATGAATATCGATCGCTTTTAGGCCTTTAGCATAAAGAAATCTTATAACAGCCCGTACTTCACAGTCGGCGGGACTCACGATTATCGGAGGCATCTTAAACTCTCAGCACACAACGTAAACAAGGAAGAATCAGACTGTAATGGCGTCAGTGCGTAGATTAAGGTACGGGCTTTCATGTAAAAATAAAATTATTGAGATATCTTAGCACGTCTGTTTTTTTAATTTCAAAACGATACTTACTTTTAAAAAAACGCGCCTCGTAGATTGTGGATATTTGGGAATGTAGGTCTCACGGGAAGCGTGCAAGGGATAAATCCCTGCAGTCGCGCTATTTATCTGTGTCCTCGGTGACTCAGCCGGCACGGTAGCTCAGCGTGTTCTGTCAGAGGGTTAGCTACTCTCTGTAATAAAAAACTGAGTGAACGGATCAACGAAGAACTTAAATGGATGTCATCGGACGTCCGCCCCGAATAAATTCAACGAACAATATATAGAAAAAAATGAGATAAAAAAAAGATGGATAGAGCGTCTGCCGTGTAAGCGGGAGGTCCCGTGTTCGAGTTCCGGTCGGGGCACACATTTTCAGCTGTCCCCATCGAGGTATATCAACAACACCTGTCGGCAGGTGAGGGTTTCAATTAATTATCATTTACATGCGACTCCTTTTGTGGGGTTATATTAAAGACAATGTGTGCAGCTATAACCCCAAAACCACTGCTGAGCTGAAAACAGCCATTCAGGAGGTCATCGACAGCATCCATGTTCCGACACTACAGCGGGTCGTACAGAATTTCGCTATTCGTCTGAGCTACGTCATCGCCAATGTTGGCAGGTATATCGAATATGTCCTAACCTAAATCCGAATATCTGTAGTGACCATTACATGTTGAACAAGGTGTGCGACGCCGTAGTTTCTAACCAATTTACGTTCTTTTCATATAGTCCGTGGTTCATGGTGTGGGTTCCTGTAGTCATGTCCTAGTTCATGAACCATGGGCAAAGTATGAGTGGCCAAGTAAGTGGTCCCGACAGTCGGGATACCAGTTACTTTGGAATAAGGCTGGGCATCTCGGACATATTCTGAGTCATGGTCACCTTTGTGCTCATACGGCAAAGACTACCAAATCCACCGGTTAGTCCCTCAGCCGTCAGGGGTAAAACCCAGTGGGACTTGGGGCAAGTAAGGCTAGCAACCTGCTTCCCAGGTACTTTATATATGATGCTGGCAACAATCAGAGCAAAATGCCTCGGATCTTTGGAGGTGACGGAGTCCCACCTCTAACTGACAAACCAGGGACTCCTAAGATACGACTTGGCAAACAAATGGTAATGAGATGGGGAGCTATTAATATCAATGGGGGCTACTCTGGGAAGAAGGTAGAGCTGGCAGAGACTGCAAGTAAGATGGGGCTGGACGTTTTAGCTGTTAGTGACATTCGGGTAAGGGGTGAGAAAGAAGAGGAAGTGGGAGAATACAAGGTCTACCTGTCAGGAGTCAAAGCAGGAATAGCAAATGGGGTGTAGGGCTTTACATCAGAAAAGAAATGGAACCCAGCGTAGTTGCAATAAGGTATGTAAACGAACGACTGATGTGGATAGATTTGACAGTGTCTTGCAAGAAAATTAGGATTGTGTCAGTATATTCGCATTTTGAAGGGACAGATCAAGATAAGATGGATAGTTTTTATGAGGCACTCAGTGATGTAGTTGTTAGAGTAAAGGACAAGGACAGTGTTCTGCTCATGGGTGATTTTAACGCCAGGATTGGAAATCGAACAGAAGGGTATGAAAAGGTTATGGGTAAATTTGGAGAGGCTATGGAGGCCAACAGGAACGGGAAACAACTCTTGGATTTCTGTGCCAGTATGGGCTTAGTAATCACAAACTCCTTTTTTAAACATAAGAACATTCACCGGTATACTTGGGAAGGCAGGGGAACCAGATCTGTCATTGACTATATAATAACAGATCAGGAATTCAGGAAGGCTGTGAGGGACACACGTGTATTCAGGGGATTCTTTGATGACACTGATCATTATTTAATCTGCAGTGAAATTGGGATTGTGAGGCCGAAAGCGCAGGAGGTCAGGTCCATATGTAGGAGGATAAGAGTGGAGAAACTTCAGGATAAGGAAATCAGGCACAAGTACATAACAGCGATCTCAGAAAGGTACGAGTTAGTTGAATGTAGTCAATTACAGTCATTGGAAAAGGAATGGACAAGGTACAGGGACACAGTACTAGAAGTGGCTAAAGTATGTCTTGGAACAGTAGTGTGTAAAAGTAGCATGAAGCAAACAGCTTGGTGGAATGATACAGTCAAGGCAGCTTGTAAAAGGAAAAAGAAGGCGTATCAAAAATGGCTACATACCAGAACCCAGGTAGACAGACAAAGTTATGTTGAAGAAAGAAACAAAGCCAAACAGATAATTGCAGCATCCAAGAAGAAATCGTGGGAAGACTTTGGAAACAGGTTGGAGACTATGGGTCAAGCTGCTGGAAAACCATTCTGGAGTGTAATTAGCAGTCTTCGAAAGGGAGGTAAGAAGGAAATGACAAGTATTTTGGACAGGTCAGGAAAACTGCTGGTGAATCCTGAGGATGCCGTGGGCAGATGGAGGGAATATTTTGAAGAGTTGCTCAATGTAGGTGAAAATGCGATCAGTAATGTTTCAGATTTCGAGGTGGAATGGGATAGGAATGATGATGGAAATAGGATCACATTTGGGGAAGTGGAAAAAATGGTCAATAGATTGCAGTGCAATAAAGCGGCTGGGGTGGATGAAATTAAGTCGGAACTCATCAAATACAGTGGAATGTCAGGTCTTAAATGGCTACACAGGATAATTGAAATGGCCTGGGAGTTGGGACAGGTTCCATCAGACTGGACAAAAGCAGTTATCACACCAATCTTTAAACATGGAAACAGAAAAGATTGTAACAACTACAGAGGTATCTCTTTAATCAGCGTTGTGGGTAAAATCTCCTCAGGTATTGTTGAAAGGAAAGTGCGAGTATTAGTTGAGGACCAATTGGATGAAAATCAATGTGGGTTTAGGCCTCTTAGAGGTTGTCAGGACCAGATCTTTAGCTTACGGCAAATAATGGAGAAGTGTTATGAGTGGAACAGGGAATTGTATCTATGCTTTATATATTTAGAAAAGGCATATGACCGGATTCCTAGGAGGAAGTTATTGTCTGTTCTACAAGATTATGGAATAGGAGGCAAACTTTTGCAAGCAATTAAAGGTCTTTACATGGATAGTCAGGCAGCAGTTAGAGTTGACGGTAAATTGAGTTCATGGTTCAGAGTAGTTTCAGGGGTAAGACAAGGCTGCAACCTGTCTCTACTGTTGTTCATATTATTTATGGATCATATGTTGAAAACAATAGACTGGCTGGGTGAGATTAAGATATGTGAACACAAAATAAGCAGTCTTGCATATGCGGATGACTTAGTTGTGATGGCAGATTCGATTGAAAGTTTGCAAAGTAATATTTCAGAGCTAGATCAGAAATGTAAGGACTATGGTATGAAGATTAGCATCTCCAAAACGAAAGTAATGTCAGTGGGAACGAAATATAAACGGATTGAGTGCCAAATAGGAGGAACAAAGTTACAACAGGTGGACGGTTTCAAGTACTTAGGATGCATATTCTCACAGGATGGCAACATAGTGAAAGAACTGGAAGCGAGGTGTAGCAAAGCTAATGCAGTGAGCGCTCAGCTACGATCTACTCTCTTTTGCAAAAAGGAAGTCAGTACCAAGACTAAGTTATCTGTGCACCATTCAATCTTTCGACCAACTTTGTTGTATGGGAGCGAAAGCTGGGTGGATTCAGGTTACCTTATCAACAAGGTTGAGGTTACGGATATGAAAGTAGCTAGGATGATTGCAGGTACCAGTAGATGGGAACAATGGCAGGAGGGTGTCCACAATGAGGAAATCAAAGAAAAACTGGGAATGAACTCTATAGAACAGGCTTAGATGGTGAGGTCATGTTACACGCATGGGAGAAGCAAGGTTACCCAAGAGACTCATGGATTCAGCAGTAGAGGGTAGGAGGAGTCGAGGCAGACCGAGGAGAAGGTACCTGGATTCGGTTAAGAATGATTTTGAAGTAATAGGTTTAACATCAGAAGAGGCACCAGTGTTAGCACTGAATAGGGGATCAAAAAAAATGGTTCAAATGGCTCTGAGCACTATGGGACTTAACATCTGTGGTCATCAGTCCCCTAGAACTTAGAACTACTTAAACCTAACTAACCTAAGGACATCACACACATCCATGCCCGAGGCAGGATTCGAACCTGCGACCGTAGCAGTCGCGCGGTTCCGGACTGAGCGCGCAGAACCGCTAGACCACCGCGGCCGGCGAATAGGGGATCATGGAGGAACTGTATAAGGGGGGCTATGCTCCAGACTGAACGCTGAAAGGCATAATCAGTCTTAAATGATGATGATGATGATGATGATTCATATAGTCCAATAACAGTCACACTGTACGTTATGGTATCAATGTACTGGTATAGTTGTTATGTAACTCTAGCGGAAACAGTTGACGTTTATACGGTGAGTGGGCAGTCCGTGCTGTCTACGGCAACTGTGTCATGGGTAAACATTGCATTACCTGTGCTGTGTGTCATTCACGAGTGGCCGAGTGGTTCTAGGCGCTACAGTCTGGAACCGCGCGACCGCTACGGTCACAGGTTCGAATCCTGCCTCGGGCATGGATGTGTGTGCTGTCCTTTGGTTAGTTAGGTTTAAGTAGTTCCAAGTTCTAGGGAACTGATGACCTCAGATGTTAAGTCCCATAGTGCTCAGAGCCAATTTGAACCATTTCGTCATCACGAGAGTTGTATTGCTCCAAGACGGTTCACACAACAACCGCAACTTAGGATCGGAGGCTCCGTATAGCCACCTTAATGGAGCAGGGAATGGGACCGGTGGACGTCGCAGCCAATGCCGCTTTGAGTCAAACTGTCGTGTGTCTAGAATCTGGAACAAGTTTCTACCGACAGGATCAGTTGATCATCGCAGTAGTGCCTACCTAAGAGAAAATAACAGGTGTGCAGGACCGATATGTGCTTGGAACAGCAAGCAGAAGCCTTGCACACAATGCTACACGTCCGCGGCGACAGGTCCAAACAGCTGCAGGGGTGGACGTCTCAACACAAACGATACAAAATACGTGCCAGAAGACTTATCAAGACGGCTCCTCTAAAACGGGCTCAGGGAGGGGCTCGTGTCACGCGCACACGGAAACACACTAGCTGGGCTGTGCAGCACTGCGACCGGATGATCTTTTCTGAAGAGACCCTCATCAGCTGGGGCTGTTGGGAAAATACTGATATATCGATATGTCGATAGTTTTTCAAAGTTGTATCGATGTATTTCGGCGACATAAATCCACCGATATATCGATAACGAAATGGGAATATCGAGCGCCGGTATTTTTATTTTCTATTACATTTTTCCACAATTTTCGGCAAACATTCGAAGTTGTTCTTTTGAAACTGTAATAGAAGGAGCCTTACTACTTTCGGAGCTTCCATCACGTCCAGTTTCTCTCTCTGACGGTGTCAAGCAAGTATATGTGACACAAATGAAGAAATAGTCCGATTGCACTGTTGCATTGGTGGGGAGGGGGAAGGGCTGGCGGTGTGAATCGAATAACAAGATTTTCAATTTGAAGAAATAACACACCATTCGCATTAAAGAACAATTTTTAATGCAACTTGTGTGTTATTTCTTCACATCGGCATTCTTCAAAAACAGTTGCTGAAAATGATGTACAAAAACCTAAACGTCAAGATTGATCTTTGCGGTCGTCGGAGACGTGTGAGGAGGAAACGCTGACGTAATCTGCGCTCGGGGCTACCAACAGAAACTGCAACGTTTGACTTCACCACGCAACTTTGGTACTACAACTGCTAGGTCGCTGGCGTTGGCAGAAATTATATATATATATATATATATATATATATATATATATATATATATATTAAAAAAACAGACAAGTTGACATGAAGTGTTGCGGAAAAATCCGATATGTGACGAAACTGAACCACGGATCCATCGAATACCTTTTACGGTAATTACTATTAAAAACAGTCTTGATCACGATTTATTTAACAAGGTGACCGGTTTCGACCACTACTGTGGTCATCTTCAGACCTACAAGATGTATACAAAGCACTAATTAGAGGGCTACATGCATTAATGAAAATACATAAAGTTATAAGGCTATAAAGCTATAAAACGTTGAATTACCATTGAGTAGGAACCTCTTTCTGTTGGAGAATCACAACTGGAGAAACCAGTGCACGTCTGACTATATATAATGGAGGCTCCACCCACTTCTGACTGCATGATGTCATTATTAACCAATGAGTTATAAGTCGAATTACAATTTAAAATTTCTTAGTTAAAATAACATTGTCAAGAATTAGAAATAAATACACACTAAACTTAGCTTATTAAACAGCTATTGTCAATTAAGAAGCGTTAAAATATTTAAATATGTAGGAAAATGAACTTCGGTTTGGCAGTACATGGGTTGCCCTCTCATGGCCTGTCAGTGAACCATTTGGAACCATTGGTTGCTATGGTGAAGTTAGACGCCGTTGCAAAGATGAAGAAGCAGGCTTTTTCCACTGAAATTGTTGTAGAGTCGATAGTCGAACTAGTGGTTGCCATGGTGAGGACAAACGCTGATGCAAAGATGTGGCGGCAGGCTTCTTTCCAACGAAGTTGTTGCGAAGTGGAATGGAAAAGACTGTGGCGTCAGACGATGTATTATTGAGCAGCAACTTGTCTTTATTGAAACGAAAAGAGTAAGCTACAATAATCTGTAGCTGATATATATACTACATGCTGCAGAAATACGCTATGAAGTAGTTGACCGTATATATGAAATATTATCTATGAAGTTAATATGTAGATTACAAGTGCCAATTTTTTTTTAAGGCATTGCTATTCCTCAAGTTACATACCAGTCATATAAGCAAATAAAAATTAAAGAATTTAAAATTATAAAATTATGAGCCATTGTCAAAAATAAAATAAAACGATGTGAATTATCAAAATGCAGTCTAAAAGCATAAAAGCAATAATTCTAAAACAGATAGTCAATCATAAAATAATGTTTGGTAAAATACAATTACAATGTAAAGATAAAATATTTGCTAAAAGTCTTAATAATTTAAAAGACCTTTTTTAGAACAAATACAAAAGGGTAGACATTCTAAAGCAGATCATCGAAAATCTCAAAGAAATGTTTGTCTTTGAACTGAAGTTGTTCGTTTAAAACAGATAATGGATTACTTTTGTGAAGTGAAAAAATTTCAATTTCTTCTAAGGTATTTAGCAGTGGTCCTTTTGGCACAGTATGTAATATTTTCAAACTGCTAGAAATGCAACCCTCAAAATGATTGTATTCATCAAGGTGTTGACCTTTTACGGTACGTACACGCAGTTACCACTCTCAGCGCAGTGGTTTTCGGCAAGTGTGAACGTGCATCGCTTTCCTTTCATTTCTTGCTCCAAGGGTGAAGGCAGGCTACTAGCTTGTTGGAGTATGTAATAATAAATCAATACTTAATACAGTTATAAAACTGGCAGTAAATTTACAATGCGCAGCTGATGTTTTTATAGGCAGATACGTTCTGTCAACATGTCGATATATCCTTTACTACTTCTAGGTATATCGAGAGGCGGTAACACCTTCTTAAAAATATCAATATATGGGGGTTATCGATACTTCTTAAAAACATCGACCGTCTTTGTATCAGCCCCCACCCTGAAAATACCGATATTCCTGTGTGGAGGCAACCAGGACGACGTTTATACACTAACTGTATCGTAGACCGCCACCTTTGTCAAGGCGGTACAGTCATGTTTTCGGGTGGAATCACGTACGGCAACAAGACACCCCTCGGGCCAAAGATGGGACGATGACTGTTGTGAAGTATCGGGACGACATGTTTGCGTGCACTGCGGTTCCATTTGGTAAACATATTGGAGAAGGGAATCACGCTGGTGGACGACAATGCGTGCCCCCATCGGCACAATCTTGTGAACACTTTTCTAGTGGAGAACAGAATGAGTCGGATGGAATAGCCTCCAAGTTTTCCATATCTCAACTGCATTTAGAATGGATGGGCCGTGCTAAAACGAGCGGTATGTATCATCCTGTGCCAGCAGGAACGTGCAGGCGGCTGTGGAAGAACAGAACAATATCCCAAAGGCTTATGTGGACAATTTGGTAAGGAGTACGCCTAACTCCAATCAAAACTGTATCCAGTTACGAGGAGGAGCAATTTGCTCATAAACTGCAGCTTTGGTTCTGGAATCTTTTGTAAGGTCTTGTTTTGTGTTTCTGTTTATCAAGTCGAAATGACTGTGCCTGACAGAACAAAATCGGTTTTGTTTCTTACTATGTCCAATAGTGACAACAAAACAATATCCAACATTTATTTTGACCACTGTATGTCTGAATCATTCTGAGAATAGACATACGAATCGTCATTGGTAGCGAATGGGACTTTAATCTGTTTACCAGCTGTTTCAGTTACATAATACACGCACAAGAAGATAATATTCTGCCCTAAATCGTGTTCTAGCTCTCATTAAGAGGACCCTATAACATTCGTATCCGGATGGTTAAGAGACCGCAGAAAGGAGAGGTTTCTTCAACTTCATACACGTCAAATCTATGTTGGAGTTACTAAAGAGTACAGCAATCAGTCGCGAGCAATGTTTATTGCATATCCATATTTCAGTCACTGTGTGAGCAACTGCAGTGCAATAAATATAAGTTACAACATTAAAACCACATAGTTCACACTCAGCCTTTGACATAATTAGTCCAGGTTTGGACCATGGGCATATATAAGTGGTTTTAATGTTTTAACTTACATTTTCTGCACTGAAGATGCCCACACAGTGACATAAATATGGATATGCAATAAACATTATTTTCTACTGATTGCAGTGCCCTTTACTACTTGAATGAAATAAATAGGTCGTTGGGTGCAACTGCTTCTTCATACGGAGCGCCAGAAGCGACTAAGGTGTGAGATGGAGGAAACTGAGGCTCATAGTGTGATCGCATTCCTGTTTTGAGGAGTAACAGTGCAAATCAGTGCTAAGATTGCCCATCTTATGACACTACTGTGAGCCAGAAAAGAAATTTTCAAACTGGTGTACATTTCACTGACAGACGAGTCAGTGCAGAAGTCAGTTGGGAAGTTGATGATTTCAGTTTTTTTGGAACGTCAGTGAAGTCAGCCTCACACAAATTACGTTGACAAGAGTCAGATCGTCTCTGGCAGATACTATACCAATCTTCTAGACAAGTTGCGGGAAGCTCTGGCTAAGGAATGCCGTGTTACGCTCTCCAGAGGCGGTCGTCTTCTGGCTGCCACTGCACAGGTTCTTTCATTTCAAACTGTAGTTGAGAAAATGGGGGCATATGGCTCTGAGGTCTTACAGCACCAAGTAACTTTTTGTGTTCCCAGAAATGAAGGATAACTTGCGTTTGGTCGCCGATTTGCCAACACAGATGACGTCGTTATTGAAGCGGAAGGGTGATCTGAGGTAAAATCTGCAGACTTCTACAATCAAGAAAACGAGAATGTCAAGAACGCTGCAAAAATGTATAAATGTGAATGGGGACTACGTAGAGAAGAATTAACAACAGCCGGCCGGAGTGGCCGTGCGGTTCTAGGCGCTACAGTCTGGAACCGCGTGACCGCTACGGTCGCAGGTACGAATCTGACCTCGGGCATGGATGTGTGTGATGTCCTTAGGTTAGTTAGGTTTAATTAGTTCTAAGTTATAGGCGACTGATGACCTCAGAAGTTAAGTCGCATAGTGCTCAGAGCCATTCGAACCAATTAACAACAAAAAATCAACACAAACTCCTTACCATATTTTTCTAAGGCTGATGATTAGAATTTTACGGTACTGCTTTACATCTACACGTACATCGGTACTTTGCAATTCAAATCCAAATGCTTGGCAGAGAGTTCACAGAACCACTTTCACTGTTCCACTCTCGAATAGCACGTGGAGAAAAATGAACGCCTACATCTTTCCACGTGAGATTTGATTTATCTAATTTTATTTAGTTTTCTCATTTACCCCTATGTGGGTGGGAGACAAGACAGTATTTTCGCATTTAGAAGAGAAAGATGGTGACTGAAATTTTGCGAAAATGTCTTTCCGCACTGAAAAACGCCGTTATTTTAATGATTTTGAAGTATGAGCTGTCCTGCTTCGAAGTTTTGCGATATCCTCCATCAGACCCCTATCCGGTAAGAGTCCAACACCGCGCAGTGATACTCTACCAGAAGAGATGGCTGGCAAGCATGGTGTAGGCAGTCTCTTCACTCAAATATGGGAGTCGTTATACAAGCCCTACTCGAACAGATTCGTTGTAACTCACTGAATATGACCGCCTACGAAGGCTTAACAGACCTTTTCTTTCATTCTGATAATATAACCCATTATAAGCGGTGGCTTATACTCCCTCAACTGTAACAATATACACTCCTGGAAATTGAAACAAGAACACCGTGAATTCATTGTCCCAGGAAGGGGAAACTTTATTGACACATTCCTGGGGTCAGATACATCACATGATCACACTGACAGAACCACAGGCACATAGACACAGGCAACAGAGCATGCACAATGTCGGCACTAGTACAGTGTATATCCACCTTTCGCAGCAATGCAGGCTGCTATTCTCCCATGGAGACGATCGTAGAGATGCTGGATGTAGTCCTGTGGGACGGCTTGCCATGCCATTTCCACCTGGCGCCTCAGTTGGACCAGCGTTCGTGCTGGACGTGCAGACCGCGTGAGACGACGCTTCATCCAGTCCCAAACGTGCTCAATGGGGGACAGATCCGGAGATCTTGCTGGCCAGGGTAGTTGACTTACACCTTCTAGAGCACGTTGGGTGGCACGGGATACATGCGGACGTGCATTGTCCTGTTGGAACAGCAAGTTCCCTTGCCGGTCTAGGAATGGTAGAACGATGGGTTCGATGACGGTTTGGATGTACCGTGCACTATTCAGTGTCCCCTCGACGATCACCAGTGGTGTACGGCCAGTGTAGGAGATCGCTCCCCACACCATGATGCCGGGTGTTGGCCCTGTGTGCCTCGGTCGTATGCAGTCCTGATTGTGGCGCTCACCTGCACGGCGCCAAACACGCATACGACCATCATTGGCACCAAGGCAGAAGCGACTCTCATCGCTGAAGACGACACGTCTCCATTCGTCCCTCCATTCACGCCTGTCGCGACACAACTGGAGGCGGGCTGCACGATGTTGGGGCGTGAGCGGAAGACGGCCTAACGGTGTACGGGACCGTAGCCCAGCTTCATGGAGACGGTTGCGAATGGTTCCTCGCCGATACCCCAGGAGCAACAGTGTCCCTAATTTGCTGGTAAGTGGCGGTGCGGTCCCCTACGGCACTGCGTAGGATCCTACGGTCTTGGCGTGCATCCGTGCGTCGCTGCGGTCCGGTCCCAGGTCGACGGGCACGTGCACCTTCCGCCGACCACTGGCGACAACATCGATGTACTGTGGAGACCTCACGCCCCACGTGTTGAGCAATTCGGCGGTACGTCCACCCGGCCTCCCGCATGCCCACTATACGCCCTCGCTCAAAGTCCGTCAACTGCACATACGGTTCACGTCCACGCTGTCGCGGCATGCTACCAGTGTTAAAGACTGCGATGGAGCTCCGTATGCCACGGCAAACTGGCTGACACTGACGGCGGCGGTGCACAAATGCTGCGCAGCTAGCGCCATTCGACGGCCAACACCGCTGTTCCTGGTGTGTCCGCTGTGCCGTGCGTGTGATCATTGCTTGTACAGCCCTCTCGCAGTGTCCGGAGCAAGTATGGTGGGTCTGACACACCGGTGTCAATGTGTTCTTTTTTCCATTTCCAGGAGTGTATATCACCTGATAGGGGCCACTTACCACAGGGACCGAAACGTTGGTTTGTGTAACAACGTGACAACGCAGGCACTTACCCGGAAAAACTTTAATGAAGATGACAATGGTCACTGAAACATACGCTCATACAGCTCTCCTGAGGGTGTATTTGTAAGTACGGACAACAGTCTTTGCGTAGCGTACTCGTTTCATGTTGTGGATGCGTGAACTGTCGGAGGAGGAACAGGCAGAGGACTGCACCCTTTCAATCCGCAATAAAGGTCAATTCTACGCTGAGATCCAACTAGTAATTAGACGTTCGCCCAATTTCGAAAATTTCAGACGAGCAGGAAATTGATGACTAACTCGGCACAAATGTGAAAAAACCATAGTTCAACTCGTTCCCACTTAGACGGGATACGCATCAAGTATAACCCTTTATGTGACTGCCAGGAGAAGAAACTGTAATCCACCTGCGGTTTTCTTGCAGTTTTTAGACACACACCAAAACCATGTACCGCAAAAACTTATGAAACTGGAGGTGCCTACTCAGATACACGGTCCTTTTTTATTGCATCATGAAGATCCTCAAAACTGCAAACCCCTTTTTGGTTTTATACGACATATTACCTTGTGTACATTTGATGCTCCATAACCACGCTAATCTACATGTGCCTGCTTTCTGTTCTCTACGGATTCTTTTGCCTTACATTCTACTTTGTCTACAGTTGATATGCAAAGATTCCTTAGCTATCAGTATTGAACCTATGTGGAAATCGTAAAACAATTTAAAAATCATTGTTCAAACTACTTACATTGTAGTTTCTTTGTATATATTATATTTGTGTCATGCTGCTGGCAGTATGTTTCAATAAAAAATATTCCTCACAAAAACAACAGACGCTGACATTGGCCAACACAAAAAAACCTGCTACACACCTGAAAGGTACACAAGCAGCACGTGTGGCATACTTTGACACTCTGTATACCTGTAGCCCTCACATACCTAGTTTATTCACCTGAGGCAGCAGCTTTTAGCCTGAGTCGTGAGGTCATTGTTCAGATTCCAACTGCGCTGCACGTCATGATGATGGGCTAACTGCTACATCAGCTGACGTGTTATGTATTGTTTATTTATACTGAACGCTAATTTACCGTGTGTTTTAGTGATTCAGAGTGCTGTTTCATTATGCATTCAAATTGTGCTCTTATCACATCGACTGAACCTGGGTGGCGCGGGTAATAGCGCTAAATACATAAGAAGACACCACATCTTGACGTATATAAAAGAATTGATTTGGGGATTATTAATCTCGAATCAGATTTTGTGTAGGTAACACGTACGAAAAGTGATACATTTTTGGTGGGGAATGTTTTAATTTATTCATATTAAGTAAAAAGGTCTTTTGTGAGGAATGAGGTGTCAATGGCGGCACTCCAGTTGCTTCAAAAAGTTTCCCCTAAAATGTTTCTATACATAAATGGTGCCGTATTTTCACATGTCCGTATTGGATCACTGCAGCTGTACCCCGTAAAATTTATCGTGTCTCAGCGAAAGAGAGGTGGATCTGATAGTTTTAAATGTTGGCAACGGTAGACGTAAATGCTAAAAAGTATGCCAAAACCGAAAACTTGTATGAGGTTTTCTACTGACTAGCTGATGAGCATGACTGGTATGAACATAAACAGCAAATTTCAAGCATTATAATCATGTATAATCATGTTCGAAAACCAAAGAGCCTTTAGTCACGTGACCATTGAATGCTACCTATGGATCTTTGAATAACGAGGACAATGAAGTTGTGTAAAGAAGACGGTTAGGGTGAACTTCCTTACGACCACAAGGTCCTTGCCATAGGACAGGGGACCAAAAACTTCTTCCTCTGATGGAACGCTTCCAGAATCCTGATACTTCGATGTGAAGGTTAATAAATTTATTCACTGAGTACTTCAATTTTAAATCATATGTAATAATATAGAAATCATACTGAAATTTTAAAAAAATCAGTATCATATAAAGTCAGAAAAAACCGCCATGTTACTATCAGTTTTTGACAGAGCACTTATCCATTTCCCAAGCAAAATCCAGTGTTTCGAGGAACACTCTTTCAAATTCATAAGATATCAGTGGTAGAATACAGGGAGCGAAAGGCTATTAACAATCTGTACGGAAACCAGATGGCAATTATAAGAGTCGAGAGTCACGAAAACGAACCAGTAGTTTAGAAGGTTGTAAGACACGGTCGTAGTGTAACCCTGATGTTGCTCTATTTGCACACTGAGGAAGCAGTAAAGGAAACCAAATATTACTTGGGAAAAAAAATTAAAATTCAAGGAGAAGAAACAAAAACTTTGAGATTTGCCGGTGACACTTCAATTCCGTCAGAGACAGCAAAGGACTTGGAAGAGCAGTTGAACGAAATGGACAGCGTCTTGAAAGGAGGGCATAAGATGAACATCGACAAAACCAAAGCAATCGTAGTAGAATGTACACTCCTGGAAATTGAAATAAGAACACCGTGAATTCATTGTCCCAGGAAGGGGAAACTTTATTGACACATTCCTGGGGTCAGATACATCACATGGTCACACTGACAGAACCACAGGCACATAGACACAGGCAACAGAGCATGCACAATGTCGGCACTAGTACAGTGTATATCCACCTTTCGCAGCAATGCAGGCTGCTATTCTCCCATGGAGACGATCGTAGAGATGCTGGATGTAGTCCTGTGGAACGGCTTGCCATGCCATTTCCACCTGGCGCCTCAGTTGGACCAGCGTTCGTGCTGGACGTGCAGACCGCGTGAGACGACGCTTCATCCAGTCACAAACATGCTCAATGGGGGACAGATCCGGAGATCTTGCTGGCCAGGGTAGTTGACTTACACCTTCTAGAGCACGTTGGGTGGCACGGGATACATGCGGACGTGCATTGTCCTGTTGGAACAGCAAGTTCCCTTGCCGGTCTAGGAATGGTAGAACGATGGGTTCGATGACGGTTTGGATGTACCGTGCACTATTCAGTGTCCCCTCGACGATCACCAGTGGTGTACGGCCAGTGTAGGAGATCGCTCCCCACACCATGATGCCGGGTGTTGGCCCTGTGTGCCTCGGTCGTATTCTGTCCTGACTGTGGCGCTCACCTGCACGGCGCCAAACACGCATACGACCATCATTGGCACCAAGGCAGAAGCGACTCTCATCGCTGAAGACGACACGTCTCCATTCGTCCCTCCATTCACGCCTGTCGCGACACCACTGGAGGCGGGCTGCACGATGTTGGGGCGTGAGCGGAAGACGGCCTAACGGTGTGCGGGACCGTAGCCCAGCTTCATGGAGACGGTTGCGAATGGTCCTCGCCGATACCCCAGGAGCAACAGTGTCCCTAATTTGCTGGGAAGTGGCGGTGCGATCCCCTACGGCACTGCGTAGGATCCTACGGTCTTGGCGTGCATTCGTGCGTCGCTGCGGTCCGGTCCCAGGTCGACGGGCACGTGCACCTTCCGCCGACCACTGGCGACAACATCGGTGTACTGTGGAGACCTCACGCCCCACGTGTTGAGCAATTCGGCGGTACGTCCACCCGGCCTCCCGCATGCCCACTATACGCCCTCGCTCAAAGTCCGTCAACTGCACATACGGTTCACGTCCACGCTGTCGCGGCATGCTACCAGTGTTAAAGACTGCGATGGAGCTCCGTATGCGACGGCAAACTGGCTGACACTGACGGCGGCGGTGCACAAATGCTGCGCAGCTAGCGCCATTCGACGGCCAACACCGCGGTTTCTGGTGTGTCCGCTGTGCCGTGCGTGTGATCATTGCTTGTACAGCCCTCTCGCAGTGTCCGGAGCAAGTATGGTGGGTCTGACACACCGGTGTCAATGTGTTCTTATTTCAATTTCCAGGAGTGTAGTTGAATTAAATCGTGTGATGGTGAGGGAATTAGATTCGGAAATGAGATACTTAAAGCGGTGGATGAGTTATGGTATTTGGGCAGCAAAATGTCTGATGATGCTGAAGTCGTAGAGAGGGCATAAAACGTAGGCTGGGTATGGCGAGGAAATTGTTTCTGAAGAAGAATATATAGTCTTAAGCGTTATGATGTCTTTTCTGAAGGTATATCTCTGAGAGTAGCCTTGTATGGAAGTGAGACGTGAACGATAAACATTTCAGACAAGAAATGTGGTGCTATAGCATGATGTAGAGAAGGTACTCGACAGCGAATAGGAACTCGTCAACAGTTTCGAAAAGTGGTACACCGCTCCACATGGTGGTAAAATTTCAGATAGCTTCGCAAAAGTTTAAGGTCTTCTCATTACTGAGCTGCGTTTTGTGATAGCAACAGCATATCAAAATTTTTATTTTATATCAAAGGTAGATTTCTACCCTTTTCACAGACTGGTATGTATAAAATCACATTCAGGCACTGTGTGAAAGTGAAAAACGTATTTTAAAAAGTATTCCGTATTCTGAGAGCTGGTAGCAGGGGCCAAAACAAGACAAAATGACCACTAATCATGGAATCTAAAATGCATGCTTTAGGAGATATTAACACTTGTTTACCTTTGCTACTGTGAAACTCATCTGTTCTTCTGAAAGCTGTTGGCTTTTAAAAATGGCTTACGGAATGCAATAAACAAGAGAGAACACGTTACCGTGGTGCAATGTGCTGTGAATATTTTTCAGAATAGAGGAGACGGTCTCGATGGTTGCTTCCACTTGCCTGACCATTAAAGGAGATCAAGTCTGCCATTTCCCGTGAGGAATAACAGATTAATCGGTTTACAACATGTTGGCAAGTGTAGAGATGAAACAACACTGTAAAAACATTTCACAAACTTAATCAAAATAAAACCCGGTTCCATTAGAGCTAGTGTATGCACTGTACTTACACGGACCTGTGAATACGGTTTACGGTAACGACGCAGTCGTAACACTAGCAGATGTTTGCAGTACGCTTTATCTATGGAAGCAATAGAAGGACGTGTTCTCATTTGTTTACTGCATTCTGCACGTCGTTCGTAACAGCAAGTGCTTGCGGTAGAAGAGATCACAATAGCGAGGATGACAAAGTGCTCACAGCACTTAAGGCGTGCCTTTTAGAACCCACATTTACCGGACAGTTTTGTCTTGTTTTCACCTGCACCAGCAGCTGTTGAGATATAGTGTACTCTTTCTAACCCCCTGTATGTTTTTGAGTCAGGAAGAGCTTTCGCAGTTAGCTTGTCTGAACATGAAAGAAGCTGGAAATAAAGAGAGACCGACTTCTCTTTTGCCGAACATCTATTAACAGGAAAACATCCGTACTGTGTACATTGTGAAGCTTTACAAACTGTTAAGAAAAGCAAAAATATCACCCTACCGCAAATACTCGATATCATCAAACGTATGTCACGGAATGCCAACTCAGTATTAAATGAGACAAACATCAATTTTTTCTGTTCTGTTAAATTACTTATATAAGTATTAGATTACAATTGTAAATTCACCCTTACTTTTCACTTGCTGTCAAACGTAACAATATCGAAACCAAGAACTTTATTTTTGATTTTTAGTTACATACTGTACAGAGTGTTTACAAATGAATATCGGGGTTTTAACGCTTTATAATACACTCCTGGAAATTGAAATAAGAACACCGTGAATTCATTGTCCCAGGAAGGGGAAACTTTATTGACACATTCCTGGGGTCAGATACATCACATGATCACACTGACAGAACCACAGGCACATAGACACAGGCAACAGAGCATGCACAATGTCGGCACTAGTACAGTGTATATCCACCTTTCGCAGAAATGCAGGCTGCTATTCTCCCATGGAGACGATCGTAGAGATGCTGGATGTAGTCCTGTGGAACGGCTTGCCATGCCATTTCCACCTGGCGCCTCAGTTGGACCAGCGTTCGTGCTGGACGTGCAGACCGCGTGAGACGACGCTTCATCCAGTCCCAAACATGCTCAATAGGGGACAGATCCGGAGATCTTGCTGGCCAGGGTAGTTGACTTACACCTTCTAGAGCACGTTGGGTGGCACGGGATACATGCGGACGTGCATTGTCCTGTTGGAACAGCAAGTTCCCTTGCCGGTCTAGGAATGGTAGAACGATGGGTTCGATGACGGTTTGGATGTACCGTGCACTATTCAGTGTCCCCTCGACGATCACCAGTGGTGTACGGCCAGTGTAGGAGATCGCTCCCCACACCATGATGCCGGGTGTTGGCCCTGTGTGCCTCGGTCGTATGCAGTCCTGATTGTGGCGCTCACCTGCACGGCGCCAAACACGCATAAGACCATCATTGGCACCAAGGCAGAAGCGACTCTCATCGCTGAAGACGACACGTCTCCATTCGTCCCTCCATTCACGCCTGTCGCGACACCACTGGAGGCGGGCTGCACGATGTTGGGGCGTGAGCGGAAGACGGCCTAACGGTGTGCGGGACCGTAGCGCAGCTTCATGGAGACGGTTGCGAATGGTCCTCGCCGATACCCCAGGAGCAACAGTGTCCCTAATTTGCTGGGAAGTGGCGGTGCGGTCCCCTACGGCACTGCGTAGGATCCTACGGTCTTGGCGTGCATCCGTGCGTCGCTGCGGTCCGGTCCCAGGTCGACGGGCACGTGCAGCTTCCGACGACCACTGGCGACAACATCGATGTACTGTGGAGACCTCACGCCCCACGTGTTGAGCAATTCGGCAGTACGTCCACCCGGCCTCCCGCATGCCCACTATACGCCCTCGCTCAAAGTCCGTCAACTGCACATACGGTTCACGTCCACGCTGTCGCGGCATGCTACCAGTGTTAAAGACTGCGATGGAGCTCCGTATGCGACGGCAAACTGGCTGACACTGACGGCGGCGGTGCACAAATGCTGCGCAGCTAGCGCCATTCGACGGCCAACACCGCGGTTCCTGGTATGTCCGCTGTGCCGTGCGTGTGATCATTGCTTGTACAACCCTCTCGCAGTGTCCGGAGCAAGTATGGTGGGTCTGACACACCGGTGTCAATGTGTTCTTTTTTCCATTTCCAGGAGTGTATTTATTACATTAAACTTACAGTTATAAATGATATGTCAAATGAAAGAGCAACTCATACAATTTTACCAAGAATCTTATAAATGTTCACTGGCATAGCGAAGTACGCGGTTGGTTGAACTTCACTGTACCCAAGCGCTGGATAGGCCGCAAGGAGCCTAATGACAGGGCTTGCTTTGCGTGGCCTCCACGTTCACCCGACCTAACGCCATGCGGTTTTTTCCTTTGGGGCTTCATCGAGGACCGTGTGTACGTGCCTCCCCTACCAGCAGACCTCCCTGAATTAAGAAACCGGATTGAAGCAGCTGTTGCTACAATCACTGAAGATACGGATTGAAGCAGCTGTTGCTACAATCACTGAAGACACACTTATCAACGTTTGGGAAGAACTCGGCTATAGACTTGATGTGTTCCGTGTGACAAATGGTGCTCACATTGAACATTTATAAGGTTCTTGGTAAAACTGAGTTGCTCTTTCATTTGACATATCATTTATAACTGTCACTTTAATATAATAAATATTATAAAGCGCTAAAACCTCGATATTCATTTGTAAACACCCTGTATAATTATTTCTGCGTGGCTTGAAACTGCATACTTTCTTTTGTAAACACTCTACATTTCGGATTGAGACTAGAACTCGCGACCTTTGCCTTTCGCGGGCAAGTGATCTGCTAGTTCTCCACGGTATGCAGGAGAGCTTCTGTGAAGTTTGGAAGGTATGGGAGGAGGTACTGGCGTAATTGAAGCTGTAAGGAAGTGTCATGAGTCGTGCTTGAGTAGCTCAGATGGTAGAGCACTTGCCCGCGAAATAAAAAGGTCCCGAGCTCGATTCTTGGTTCGGCACACAGTTTTAATCTGCCAGGAAGTTTCATGTCACGTCACACTGCGCTGGAGAGTAAAAGTTTCATTCCGGACTCTATATGTGATCATTTGATCTTTAGTATCTTCTGTGTAAGTAATATCTGTGTTTGCAACAATCAGTTCTCACTTGAAGGCGGCGTAAGGAGCTGAAAGCTGGTTCGTGACCAAATAACAATAATTTTTACAGAGCATTAGGAAAGCGTTTCACATTTGATGTCTGTAACGCCGGAAATGCATATCCTCCTATTTCCATCTATTGTACTATTTTTTTTTCCTTGTTTTGTTACCTCAAGATATGACATTTCTGTCTCTTTATATATTGTAATTGTTTTACTGTTTGTATATATATATATATATATATATATATATATATATATATATATATATTTATGCATTTATGTCGATGTATAATTGGTTTGTTTCGTAAATATTATTTGTATTTTTACGCTGGGTCTTGCCTAGGGAAAACTGCTATCGAACGATTACATCGATAGGTCGTGTGAAGAATCAAAGTGTGTAGGATCTTTGGTAGTGTTTGTCGCGTGGAGCGCGGGCTGAGCAGAGAGGGAGTCTGGCTGGAGTAGCGAGTGGAGCAGGTGTGTTGTGTGAAGCTCCCGCGAGTTGCCGCGCTTTCGGGGTTTGGCAGCATGTAATTGCGCTCGACTTGCGATGATAGTTTCTGACATGGTGTCGCGGACGGGAAACATTAGCTAGCGCACATCAAGAGCCCGTTTCGTCTGGTGACCGTGTCGAGAAGAAGGCGCGCCAACATCCAGCTTCTGCAACAGCGACGGCCGACAATGAGTGACTGTCGCCACCTCCTTGATCTACGGCTTCAAACCTTCAATCAACCAACAAGGAAGACTGGAAGCACGTAAAGTTTTAGAACTGTATGGCAGACCTCAGCTTTTCAAACTGTACCATTTTCGTAACTATAATTACAGCAACTTAGCATGAACATTTGTTGCTCATTGTCCCAATTGCATTACCAAGCAGGGTCCCTTCCTTTTCCGGAATGAACCCGAGTGTCGTTGAAATTCAAACGCCAGCATTAAAATAATAATATAGCATTTCACTGCTTTAATTTCAAAGCTTAGTTAAAGTATTCATAGCTGGCTACAATATTTAGATTACACAAGCACGAATTAAGAGTGCGAGTTTTGTTACCGTATTTTAGCTTACCTGTGACTGCAGCTCAGCTTGGTGCGTACTAAATTTTACTATTGTTAATTGTTCAGAATCATTTAATTTAAGTTCAAAGTTAAATCTCTTCTTTCTAAATTGCATAGATTCAAGTAGCTTTTGAAATGATTGTTGAGGTAGTCCGAGACTAACCGTATTTTACTGAATTTCGATGTGCTTCAGAAAGAAAGCTCACTATTAACTTCAGTCACTAAATTAACTTTCGATTTTCCGGTTTTATTAGTTCTTTTGCTAAATTAAGTCAGGGTGTAGCGAAATTTATTACTTCTGACAAACTTTCAGTTTTCACACTACACGTGTCAACCTTCAGTTGCCACGCTTCTAGTGCTAATTATATGTGTAATAACCTTTCTTTTTCAGTTACTATAGTAATTGTCCTTAGGACTGGCGACCGTAATTTCCCCCAAATCTCAAATATCTAATTACCGCTAGTTGACTGTTAACGTAACGGCCGCACATTTACTTTCTTTATTAACTTTACCCCTTTTCAAAATTAATTTCCACCAGTTTCATTAGCATTTTTCGTTTCATTTAGATGTAACCCTTTCCTCCCTCTTTACCGACAAATTAACTTCGGTGACGATTGCTTTTCCCAAATTTCCATTAGGTACACGCGGTTTAATTTTTCACTGTCATTAAGGTCGATAAGTGAGGGGGAGGTTACATGTCGTTCTCGTTATCTGCCGAGCGTCGACTGAGTATTAGGTTAATGTCGAAGGTATAGGTTGTCGAGACAATTACTTCAGTTTAAACGGGTAAAATTCCGAGCAGAGGCGAGGACGGTTTCGAGCAACGTATCGCACATTCAGCGTTACCCAGCTGCAGCACTTGACACACTCGCTCACTCTTGGATTTCACTAGAGAACTCCCCGGCGCAGCCGGTGTTCACACGCCTTCCCGGCCTGGGAAACTAAGCGAGGACCGGCGCACTCACAGCTTGCTTAATAGTCTGCTCTAGAAGCGCTATTTTCGCAGCTACTGTCTGTTCCGGCACAACACGCGGTAGCAACGAAGCACAACGTTGGAGAAACAGTTCCTGGAACGGCACACATAAAGTCAAGTCACAAAGCTGGAATGGGAGTTTTAAAAGCAAGCAGCTACAGAGAGACACAGACACATACATATGAATAGACAGAGTCGGACAGGCGCCGGGGGAGGGGGGGGGAGGGGAGTATTGGCAACAGAAGAGAGGCGTCAACACTGTATGCTGTTGGCCCTGCACCAACCACACGTCTCTGACATCGGAATTGACAGATTTTAGCAACTTACCGGGCCTCTGCGTATGAGAGAAAGTCCATCGGGAAATAATTAGTAGATTTTGTGTGACGACAGTAGTTGAAAACCGCGCTCTGACCAACTTACAACCACTGGTAATACTGGAAGGAGCTTCACGCAGCAACAATTAAATCTTCAATGGTAAATCCAGTATCAACTACGGAGAAAGTAGTATTGAAAGTAATCTTACATCTGTATCTACATTTATATCTACATCAATACTCCGCGAGCCTTATTAGGGTGCGTGACAGAGGGTATTTCTACAAGCACTATGATATACCTCCTTTTCTTTTCCAGTCACTTATGCCGTCAGATAGCCGACATATGTTCACAAAGTAACATTTCTCCTAGATCACCCACTCTTGAATTCTTAACAGAAAGGTTCTCCGTAACCTACAACGCCTCCCCTGTAGCATTTTCCGTTCGATTTGAAAGAGATCTTCGAACCTTCCCTGTTTCCCCGCTTAATACTGCCAGATAAATGTCCCAGATTAACGGGCAATGCTCAAGAATCTCTCCAATGTGAATATTGTAATCGACTCTTCTGTAAGTGGATAAAATTGGTTTAGAGATCCATCAACAAATGTGTGTGGGACCTGCTTTCCCAGCTACTTTCATGCAGTTGTTCCACTTTCTATCGCACCACTCAGATACATACACGTATTTTACAGTTTTGTTGTTTCTACAGATTGATCGCCAACCGGTTAATCGAACAATAATGAGGCCCCTCGCATATTTTGCGTGCAACATGTTACATTATGATGAGCTCAGCTACAAGTCCTTTGACATCAATATCTCGGGATTCTCTCGATATTAGTTACACATCCTACGATTTCGGAACGCTGTCATGTAGGAAGACGAGAACAGATTAAAAACCTGATAAAATATATTTAGGAACTAATGCAGAACAAAAATTAAACATTTCGCTAACACATCATCAACGATGGAGCAGGAACTCAGCTGTGCAAGCTTAGAGTAGAAAGTCGACAGTGATTTCGTTGAAGAGACCATTCCAGTATTGGGGAAACCATCGGAAAGGCTAAATCTGTTATTTTTTTTTAATATAGAGTTTGAAGGGGGCCCCAATGTGGGTCTCCGTTTGGACGGCTAGTCAGATCGTGCAACATCCAGGTCTGTGGGGCATTCTGATGTGAACGTAGCCCACTGTTGGACGCCATGATAACATGAGGGCAGGCATATTCGCCGTCAATGTTCCAGTCGACCACCACAATGGAAGATAGTGATACCTTACACCAAACACTTTGTAACCCGTTTGCATCTGTGGCTGCCGTCGTACAACACATATCGGATGCCCTGCAACACTGTGTATCTTTCTGCACCATTGGGCAGACACTAGCAGTAGTCACAGTACAGAACTACCATTCTACAAGTAAGCTATGGGAAGTAAAAGAGCAATCTCCAGTGCTCTCTAATTGATGAGAACGTTCATGGAAATGTGTGGTCGATCAATGTTAAGTGCGAAGCTGTGTGCTGGCTTAAGCTGTCGCCAGCGAACCAGTCAGCAAAGACGAAGTGCGAAGATCGATTAGTAGGAGCTGGACCAAGTGGGCCTATCACAAGAGAGGCCAGAGACACACCGACAAGCAACACGCCGCCAACGCCCTCTCGACAGCGTATGTTTAGGCCGCCGCCGCTGACTGGAGGAGCCGTGTGAGGTAGCTGCACGGTCTAGGGCGCCTTGTCGTGCTTCTGGTAGCTCGTTTAGCGGGGTTAGTCATCCCTTGGGCATGGGTGTGTGTGTGTGTGTGTGTGTGTGTGTGTGTGTGTGTGTGTGTGTATGTGTGTGTGTCGATCTTAGAGTAAGTTAGTTTAAGTTACATTAAGTAGTGCATAAGCCTAGGGACTGATGACTCAACAGTTTGTTCCCCGAGGAACTTACCACCAATTTCCAATTTCTTGACTGGAGGGCCTCACTCAATCATCCAACTTGTCATCTGTCACTTCACTCGCAGAACAGGTTTAGTTCGTCACAGCCTTCAACAGTACATAGCGATCAGATTAATGACTATAGTGGTACTAGTTTACCTCAACCAGGATTGTGATTCATATCAGTATGAAAGAGGGCTATTACTGATGAGCTTGTACCACAACACATGGACTCTGTTCAAGTTAAGTAAATGTTCCAGATCGTGTAAATAAAGAACCGTGTTAATCCACGTGTGCATCTGTGTTGTAGGAACCCATAATAACATCCTCTCCCTCGCTTCCTTGCTGTACAAGACTCTACAAGCTGGACTAAAAAAAAATATTTGGAAGTAGTAGGACACGAAGAAGTTTCTTTGCGCTTCGTAATTCAATTGCTTTTATCCACTACATAGTGGTGAACTTGTGCAACTCTCCACCATGACCTTCAACTTGGATTTCCCGAAGGCATCAACCGCTGGTGAGTCGTTAACGACGCGTTTTAATAAATCTCCAATGTGCCACTGCCTCGAAGCCGTATATTTCTGTAACATCCAAGTTATAACACGAAAAAATCAGATACCAAAATTCTTTAATCAGGAACACGACTTTTTCGCCATTTTTGATTGCAACAAATTGTACCAATACCGAAGCATTCCCTGGAAATACGTAATGTGATGCTGTCTTGAAACACCATTTATTTACAGTACATAAGTTACTACAGGGCTATTACAAATGATTGAAGCGATTTCATAAATTCACTGTAGCTCCATTCATTGACATATGGTTACGACACACTACAGATACGTAGAAAAACTCATAAAGTTTTGTTCGGCTGAAGCCGCACTTCAGGTTTCTGCCGCCAGAGCGCTCGAGAGCGCAGTGAGACAAAATGGCGACAGGAGCCGAGAAAGCGTATGTCGTGCTTGAAATGCACTCACATCAGTCAGTCATGACAGTGCAACGACACTTCAGGACAAAGTTCGACAAAGATCCACCAACTGCTAACTCCATTCGGCGATGGTATGCGCAGTTTAAAGCTTCTGGATGCCTCTGTAATGGGAAATCAACGGGTCGGCCTGCAGTGAGCGAAGAAACGGTTGAACGCGTGCGGGCAAGTTTCACGCGTAGCCCGCGGAAGTCGACGAATAAAGCAAGCAGGGAGCTAAACGTACCACAGCTTACGGAAAAGGCTAAAGCAGAAGCCTTACCGTTTACAATTGCTACAAGCCCTGACACCCGATGACAAAGTCAAACGCTTTGAATTTTCGGCGCGGTTGCAACAGCTCGTGGAAGAGGATGCGTTCAGTGCGAAACTTGTTTTCAGTGATGAAGCAACATTTTTTCTTAATGGTGAAGTGAACAGACACAATGTGCGAATCTGGGCAGTAGAGAATCCTCACGCATTCGTGCAGCAAATTCGCAATTCACCAAAAGTTAACTTGTTTTGTGCAATCTCACGGTTTAAAGTTTACGGCCCCTTTTTCTTCTGCGAAAAAAACGTTACAGGAGATGTGTATCTGGACATGCTGGAAAATTGGCTCATGTCACAAATGGAGACCGACAGCGCCGACTTCATCTTTCAACAGGATGGTGCTCCACACGCACTTCCATCATGATGTTCGGCATTTCTTAAACAGCATTTCTTAAATCAGCAATTCATGTCATGGCCTCCACGCTCTCCCGACTTAACCCCATGAGAATTCTTTCTGTGGGGTTATGTGAAAGATTCAGCGTTTAAACCTCCTCTACCAAGAAACGTGCCAGAACTGCGAGCTCGCATCAACGATGCTTTCGAACTCATTGATGGGGACATGCTGCGCCGAGTGTGGGAGGAACTTGATTATCGGCTTGATGTCTGCCGAATCACTAAAGGGGCACATATCGAACATTTGTGAATGCCTAAAAAAACTTTTAAAGTTATTGTAGAGCTGTGAAATCGCTTCAATCATTTGTAATAACCCTGTACTTTAGTGTCCAAAATTAATAGAACAAACGCAAACTTTGCGAGGTAAACGTTTATTTTGTCACAAAACAGGTGGTAGTAAATGAGAAAGAATGTAAAGAATACAGAACATAAAGAACTGCAACACGCATGACGGTAGACAAAAATGTTATTTGTTTTTTCCTACTTAACGAATTTAGCCACATATTCCGACAACTGGTTACTGCGCTCAGTAGGGGGGTGTGACCATCTCTGGCAGCAACACAGGCCTGGCAAACGACAGGACATGCTGTGAACGACGCACTGTCGATGCAATACGGCCCATTCATTCCGCAGCGCTGCTCGCAATCTTGGAGAGCGGTTGGTGGATGCTTGACGATGATGATGATGATGATGATGTTTGGTTTGTGGGGCGCTCAACGGCGTGGTTATCAGCGCCCGTACAATTGCCCAACCTTTGCTCAGTCCAATTTCGCCACTTTCCTGGATGATGATGAAATGATGAGGACAACACAAACACCCAGTCATCTCGAGGCAGGAATCGAACCCGGGACCCCGTGCTCGGGAAGCGAGAAATGCTACCGCGAGACCACGAGCGGCGGACGGATGCTTGACGTGATGAAACCTGTGTCTCTAGGTCATTCCAAAGGTGCTGTATGGGATTCAAATCGGGAGAGCGAGCAAGCCACGCCATGCGTGCAATATACACTGGACTCGCATTCGGGAGGACGACGGTTCAATCCCGCGTCCGGCCATCCTGATTTAGGTTTTCCGTGATTTCCCTAAATCGCTCCAGGCAAATGCCGGGATGGTTCCTATGAAAGGGCACGGCCGACTTCCTTCCCAATCCTTCCCTAATCCGATGAGACCGATGACCACGCTGTCTGGTCTTCTTCCCCAAACCAACCAACCATGCGTGCAATATCTTCCGTTTTCAAGTAAACATCAAGCATCCGTTCTCTATGAGGTCAAGCATTATCGTCCATCAATACGAAATATCGGTCCGCACCACCTCCCAAAAACCGCATATGAGGTCCCAAGATCTCCTCACCATACCTGACAGCCGATTCATCCGCAGAATTTCATGAAGAGGTGTTCGAGTGGTCAACATAATCCCTGCCCGCATCATTAGCGACGCTCCTGGAAATTGGGCTCTTTCCACAATGTTTGGCTCTCGAAATCGTGTTCCACATTCCCTTCAGATGCGAATCAGTCGAGAATCACTCTCCAGACCAAATCGGAACTTATCTGTGAAAAGAACATTGGCCCACTCTTCGACCGTCCAGTAGAGATGGGGGATCTGCTCTTGAACTGATTCATAGAATTGAATCTTTCAAAGGAGTGAACAATCAGTGATGCAGAAAAAAAGAACGGTAGCTCCAAACGTTTCCCACGGCAGAGAGAGAGAGAGAGAGAGAGAGAGAGAGAGAGAGAGAGAGACGGAGCATATCAGCAGCGCCTCTGCTGGTCACAGCACAGTGCACGCCACACAACACAGCCAGCGCCGGCCTCTGCCCTGCTTCTACCTTGGCTGCCTGCATTGTGTAGTGCCCTATTGGATTTTGTGTTTCACATATGCCGTGCTGTCTCTGTGCGTCGTCTGCCGCGTGCAGTGTCTGGCGCAGCTTAACTTCGCATCGCACTCTGTCGGCGATGGTTTCAGTTGCACGTCCTGCCCTCTGGGCAGTTGATGCGAGCAACAGGACAGAGAGCCACCTAGCGGATAACATAGGAACTACTTGCAACAACCTGCTCGCAAGGGAACAGACGATTTGTCTCGGAGCGGGTGAGTGGTGGCCGTTCACCGTTTCCCCCACGCTCGGAACTCGCCCGCTCAAGGCTCACCCCACCGTTCTCGACTCTAGCCAGAGCGTTGAGCAAAGCAACTCAGGTGTCACTCTGGTCTCTGCGGTCTTAGCTCACGCAGTAATACAGCTCGCGGCTCGACCTGCTCGACTCAGTGCTTCTGCATCGGAGTTCGTCTCTACTGCATATTGTTCTTCATAGTAATACCGCTATGTATATTACATTATTATGTTATGTATATACCATTTGTTTTTATTTTATTTTTATTTGTTTAAACTGATCAGATTAGGTTCCTGACGACTCCTCTTACTATAGGATTTTTATTATGGACACTCGAATTTACGCTTTAATTATGAGCGAACCGATAAATGTATCGCAAAATGTGATACACCAATATTTTCCTTGTTTTATTCTGCGTAAGGCTATATGCAGCACTTTCGTTTTACAGTCAAATTTATATATTTTTTCTTATTCTGGTACGGATTTTGCGATTTTAGGCGTCTTCCGAAGGAAACGTTCACTTTAAAAATATATGGCTTGTGATGTACTTGTATGAGGTTAATGAAATTTTAATACATTATAGCCAAATATATTGTTAATGTAAATCTCAAGTTACAACATTTTCCGATCACCCAAAAAACCACGAAAGTGTAAAATAAATCAATAATCAAAAACTTTGTCATATCATGGAAATTTCAATAAACAATACAAAATTCTTACTCATTATCTGTGTTACTTCAAAATAGGATCAAATAAGATCAAAATACAGGTATAGTACTGGAATAAACCAAGTTTAAAGGGCAATGTGCCTTCCATTTATTTTCTATTGTAAATGAGTGGTGAGTCATGAAAAAGAGCTAATTCATTTCAGGGAGTGAACAGTTCTGATCCGATCTCTGAAAAGAACAGTTTTGCCCATCTCTAGCGTCCAGGTGGCATCTTAACGACTCCAGTGTAGACGTTCCCGTCTGTGGTGACGCGTCAGTGGTACACATACTGCAGGTCTCCAGCAATAAAGGCCACTAAGCGGAAGTCTCCCGTACACTGTTTTCCTCGATACACCACCTCCAGCGGATGCTGCGAGGTCCGATACCAGCTGCCGTGCAATTCCAATGCGGTACCGTCGTGCCCTTACAACCAAATACCAATTCTCTGTCTCTGATGTCACACGTGGTCGGCCCTGCTCTGGTACCAACGTGGTTCAACAACAAAGTTACGAAACTACTGCGACGGCGAAGAGAGCTTCACTGCAAGTTTAAACGCAGCCAAAACCTCTCATACAAACAGAAGCTAAACGATGTCAAAGTTAGCGTAAGGAGGGCTATGCGTGAAGTGTATGGTGAATTCGAAAGTAAAATTCTATGTACCGACTTCACAGAAAATCTTAGGAAGTTCTGGTCTTACGTTAAATCAGTAAGTGGATGGAAATAGCATATCCAGACACTCTGGGAAGATAATGCCATTGAAACAGAGGATGACACGCGTAAAGCTCAAATACTAAACATCTTTTTCCAAAGCTGTTTCACAGAGGAAGACCGCACTGCAGTTCCTTCTCTAAATCCTCGCACAAACGAAAAAATGGCTGACATCGAAACCAAGGAATAGAAAAGCAACTGAAATCACTCAACAGAGGAAAGTCCACTAGACCTGAGGGGATACCAATTCGATTCTACACAGAGTACGCGAAAGAACTTGCTCCCCTTCTAACAGCCGTGTACCGCAAGTCAATAGAGGAACGGAAGGTTCCAAATGATTGGAAAAGAGCACAGGTTGTTCCAGTTTTCAGGAAGGGTCGTCGAGCAGATGCGCAAAAGTATAGCCCTATATCTCTGACATCGATCTGTTGTAGAATGTTAGAACAGTTTTTTCCTCACGTATCAGCTCATTTCTGGAAACCCAGAATCTACTCTGTAAGAATCAACATGGATTCCGGAAACAGCGAACGTGTGAGACCCAACTCGCTTTATTTGTTCATGAGACCCAGAAAATATTAGATACAGGCTCCCAGGTAGATACCACTTTTCTTGACTTCCGGAAGGCGTTCGATACAGTTCCGCACTGTCGCCTGATAAACAAAGTAAGAGCCTACGGAATATCAGACCAGCTGTGTGGCTGGATTGAAGAGTTTTTCGCAAACAGAACACAGCATGTTGTTCTCAATGGAGAGACGTCTACAGATGTTAAAGTAACCTCTGGCGTGCCACAGGGGAGTGTTATGGGACCATTTGTTTTCGCAATATATATAAATGACCTACTAGATAGTGTCGGAAGCTCCATGCGGCTTTTCGCGGATGATGCTGTAGTATACAGAGAAGTTGCAACATTAGAAAATTGCAGCGAAATGCAGGAAGATCTGCAGCGGATAGGCACTTGGTGCAGCGAGTGGCAACTGACCCTTAACATAGACAGATGTAATGTATTGCGAATACATGGAAACAAGGATCCTTTATTCTATTATGATAGCGGAACAAACACTGGTAGCAGTTACTTCTGTAAAATATCTGGGAGTATGAGTACGGAACGATGTGAAGTGGAAGGATCATATAAAATTATTTGTTGGTAAGGCGGGTGCCAGGTTGAGATTGGGAGAGTCCTTAGAAAATGTAGTCCATCAACAAAGGAGGTGGCTTACAAAACACTCGTTCGACCTATACTCGAGTATTGCTCATCAGTGTGGGATCCGTACCAGATCGGCTTGACGGAGGAGATAGAGAAGATCCAAAGAAGAGAGGCGCGTTTTGTCACAGGGTTATTTGGTAACCGTGATAGCGTTACGGAGATGTTTAGCAAACTCAAGTGGCAGACTCTGGAAGAGAGGTGCTCTCCAACGCGGTGTAGCTTGCTGTCCAAGGTTTCGAGAGGGTGCGTTTCTGGATGAGGTATCGAATACATTGCTTCCGCCTACTTATACCACCCGAGGAGATCACGAATGTAAAATTAGAGAGATTCGAGCGCGCACGGAGGCTTTCCGGCAGTCGTTCTTCCCGCGAACCATACGCGACTGGAACAGGAAAGAGAGGTAATGACAGTGGCACGTAAAGTGCCCTCCTCCAAACACGGTTGCGTAGCTTGCGGTGTATAAATATACACTCCTGGAAATGGAAAAAATAAGACATTGACACCGGTGTGTCAGACCCACCATACTTGCTCCGGACACTGCGAGAGGGCTGTACAAGCAATGATCACACGCACGGCACAGCGGACACACCAGGAACCGCGGTGTTGGCCGTCGAATGGCGCTAACTGCGCAGCATTTGTGCACCGCCGCCGTCAGTGTCAACCAGTTTGCCGTGGCATACGGAGCTCCATCGCAGTCTTTAACACTGGTAGCATGCCGCGACAGCGTGGACGTGAACCGTATGTGCAGTTGACGGACTTTGAGTGAGGGCGTATAGTGGGCATGCGGGAGGCCGGGTGGACGTACCGCCGAATTGCTCAACACGCGGGGCGTGAGGTCTCCACAGTACATCGATGTTGTCGCCAGTGGTCGGCGGAAGGTGCACGTGCCCGTCGACCTGGGACCGGACCGCAGCGACGCACGGATGCACGCCAAGACCGTAGGATCCTACGCAGTGCCGTAGGGGACCGCACCGCCACTTCCCAGCAAATTAGGGACACTGTTGCTCCTGGGGTATCGGCGAGGACCATTCGCAACCGTCTCCATGAAGCTGGGCTACGGTCCCGCACACCGTTAGGCCGTCTTCCGCTCACGCCCCAACATCGTGCAGCCCGCCTCCAGTGGTGTCGCGACAGGCGTGAATGGAGGGACGAATGGAGACGTGTCGTCTTCAGCGATGAGAGTCGCTTCTGCCTTGGTGCCAATGATGGTCGTATGCGTGTTTGGCGCCGTGCAGGTGAGCGCCACAATCAGGACTGCCTACGACCGAGGCACACAGGGCCAACACCCGGCATCATGGTGTGGGGAGCGATCTCCTACACTGGCCGTACACCACTGGTGATCGTCGAGGGGACACTGAATAGTGCACGCTACATCCAAACCGTCATCGAACCCATCGTTCTACCATTCCTAGACCGGCAAGGGAACTTGCTGTTCCAACAGGACAATGCACGTCCGCATGTATCCCGTGCCACCCAACGTGCTCTAGAAGGTGTATGTCAACTACCCTGGCCAGCAAGATCTCCGGATCTGTCCCCCATTGAGCGTGTTTGGGACTGGATGAAGCGTCGTCTCACGCGGTCTGCACGTCCAGCACGAACGCTGGTCCAACTGAGGCGCCAGGTGGAAATGGCATGGCAAGCCGTTCCACAGGACTACATCCAGCATCTCTACGATCGTCTCCATGGGAGAATAGCAGCCTGCATTGCTGCGAAAGGTGGATATACACTGTACTAGTGCCGACATTGTGCATGCTCTGTTGCCTGTGTCTATGTGCCTGTGGTTCTGTCAGTGTAATCATGTGATGTATCTGACCCCAGGAACTTGTCAATAAAGTTTCCCCTTCCTGGGACAATGAATTCACGGTGTTCTTATTTCAATTTCCAGGAGTGTAGATGTAGATGTCTTCGGCATACATTTTCTGTGTGTATAAACCGTCGCCACATCCGAGAAACAACGATTCAGATTAAGTGATCGGGCCTCAACAGTTTGTTGCTGTCCTGCTCTCTCTCTTTCTTTGGCCGTTCGCCGGAGAGAACCTGGTAGGCGTCTTCTGTGTGCCATACTGCACCGTCTGAGTACACAGCGATTGCGGGCGTGGAACTAACCGTGCAAACACTACCCCGCTTGATAGGTGCTCTGACGTCATCGTCGGCGTAGTTGTCCGTTGACCTGAACGCCATCTTCCGTGCAGAACACGATCGTGCGTGCGGACACCTGTCGACAGCGTCTACAATTGTATCGCGAATTAGACGCAGGACGGGGAATAACGGTTTGTTGCTTTAATTTTTGGAAACCACTGTACGTAAAACGCACCAAATATGAGCTTCAACTAAAGACGAAATCCAACATGGCGTCTGCCAAGATCCGAAAGAGGATGCTAAGTTCACCGGACTTGGATATGATGTGACGTCATTATGACGTATCACGCTACATCGAAAACGATAGAAACCGTATATCGACTATTCGACTTTTGTGAACTTTCGAGAGGTTGTGACAGGGTAGCGCTGTGCTCTGCGCCATTCGTTTAAATGTGTTTTGCGTTCCTTGAGTTTAAATCGTGTATTCTACTGTGTTTGTGTCCTGTGCGTTGTTTTTCGTTCCTCGTCTCTAATTATGTGTTCAGCATTCGAGAGACTAATGAGAGAAAAGCTGAAAAGAGTTCAGCATCGATGACGACGGGCAATTGCGTGGTTATTGTGAATCTCAAGCAGAAATTGATGTACTTCTGAACCAGCTGAAGTGCGTCGGTTGTTCGTACTCGGTGAGAAGAAGCACTCAGCAGCCAAAATCTTTAGATGCGTCAAGACACTAACCTTTCGTTAAGATTACATTGAGAAATCCACTTCCCCTCGTATTTCATCTCCGGTCGACGATTTTTCTTCAACAATGCCTCATATTTTTCTTTTTAAGTTCGAAATTCAATCATTCTACACACCAGTCATTACTGGACACTAAGGTACCTGTCTCTGCGGTCCGAGTGTAAAATTACTTGGAATTATGGTTGATAAAAGACTATCTTGGGATGGAGATGTAAATTACTTAGCTAACAAATTTGCACGAGTTCTCTTTCAGCTATATAAATTAAGAAAAAAAAGTCAGCAAGAGTATGCTGCTACAATCTAATATGTACTGACAAGACCAATTGTATGAAACCATACTAAAATATTGATAATAAATAAATATTATTTTCGGCGTAAGCATTCAATACAACAATCACACAATCTAATCTGGTCTGGACATAAGAAGACTTCACTTTTTTACGAAACGTGTTGTCCGTGGCGTTTTCAAGGCCACGGTCAGGAATATTTCTATTAATATCCAGCTCTTTTATTTTGGCGAAATACATATACGCTGCCACACTGAGCTGTTAACAGAATCGAACGTGTCAAAACAAACCACTAGCTGACGACAGTTTAGAATCTCGGAACGTTCGTAAAAGTCGATAGGTGTGTTAATCGACTAAAGCGTATATACGTGATAATGACGTCACATCATATCCAGGTTGGGTGAACTTAGCATCCTCCAGTTGCAAACGATCACGAGAGTCGACGTACTGCTCGTGCCGTCGTCGACACGGCCCGGAGCGTGACGTCACGCCCGGCCTGGTGTGTTGCGCGGCTCGGCTCGGCTCGGTTCGGCTCGGCTCGGCTCGGCTCGGCTCGGCTGCAGCTGCGCTGCGCGGCGCTGTACGCCGCGGCGTCGTTTTGGTCTTGGCGTCGGACTTGCACACAGGTACGCGGGGAACGAAAAAAGGACAGCGAGGCGGGGCGGCAGCGTAGCGCGGCTCGGCCGGGCCGGGCCACGTAACGGAACAGCAGCAGCAGCAGCAGCAGCAGGCCGAGGCTGTAGGAGGCGGGCAGCCGGCCGGAGGCACGCGCCGAGGAAGAGGCCGACTGCCGCAAATGAGGTCTCCGACAGCACGGGCCAGCTGCTCACACGAGACCACCACAGCAACAGACCAAACGTCTGTCCTTTTCACGCGCCGTGCCTCGCGGCCCGACTGCCAAGACCGACTATAGTAAATTTCCTCGAGACAGAAATGGTCTTGCCCGCAAACCGGCGCAAAGTTAGACTGCATCGCTCGTGTGAATCTCAGTGTGCCCCTTCCTCGCACTGCATCCTCTGACCCGCGGATGAAGGCCAGCAGGAAACTTGCATATTTCCGAAAAGCGTCTGATACTGTGCACCACTGTTGACTGTTAATGGAACTTCGAAAATATGGAATAGGTGTGAGTGGCTGGAAGTCTTTTTAAGCAATGCTCTGAAGCGCCGAAGAAACTGGTATCGCCACGCGTATACAGAGGGAAGTAAACAGGCGCTGCGGTCGACAACGCCTATATGAGACAACAAGTTGAGAGGTGGCATGAGCCCCCTCTCATATTTCTATCTTACGATTTTCCTCTCTAATTGCATGCAGTGAAAAGTCGTTATTCCTTCACAAGCGGACTTCCCACGCAGCGTCTCTCGTCACCCGGGTGGTCCAGTGACAGGCGGGCTCTGCTGATCTGGAAAGCGTTAAGCCGACGGGTGTGAGGAAGTCGAGTAAATGCTTTGCAGACGCCGACATTGTCAAAAGACACGCCCGGAGGGGTCTGAAGTAGCTGCTGGGCTAGAGGTTCTGTTACTTCGCAGAAACTTAGCGAAAACACTTTCTGGCGGGCTACCAGCGAGGCGTGGGAATGACTTGTGACCCAGGCAGTTGTGGCGGGAAAATTCCCGCGCTTTCTGCAAAATAGTAACTGTGATTGGCTTGCTCAGGGCATAGCTCCGTGACGTAGCAAAATCAGCGCAGAAATTGGCGCCAAGAATCTCCATTGGTGGAATGGTAGTGCTCCGGCAATAGAGTGGAATTTTCCGCCTGTTTTCGAGTTGCTGATTGGAACGTTTAACCACGGCCACTGTCGTGGGGGCGTGAATGTTGTGTGTTCGGTCTGTACGGGTGCTCTAGGTAGTCGGCTCTCGCCTTTCGGTCGAGGACGTCGAAGCAACCAGCCATCGCCTCCGGTACGCCAGATCGTGTTCTGGCAGTTAAGAAGACAGTTTGGTAATGTATGTCCGCAGCACCGGCAGATAGGAATTTTCCTAGGTGATAATCAGAGCTCAGCAGAGCGCACCTGTTCGTCTTTTTCTAACTTTGTTCTGTCTTGAGTAGCAGCAATTAATGTTGGGTTAGCTGTGTGTCTCTCTTAAGATTTGAGTGGCAAGGAATTGGCTCCACATACCACTTCGTCTTAAACCTCACAATCTAGTTTAGGGACAACTTCACCTTCAAAGCATTTGTTTGAGTATCCAATTTGAGCCAATTTGATGTATTATAAATGTTTCATGTGTTTTTGTTTATTATTTTGTGTTTAGTCTTAATAAATCATATTGTTATTTTGGACAGAACTTTCATTCTGTTAACCGGTAGAGCAACCCATCATTTCTCACTACGTTAATGAAACCGTCCTTTATTTAACTTATTTATCAAATTAAATTATAGCAGGTGCCAAACTCTTTTCTACTCCACTGCAGGGTAGATTACAGTCAGTTCGCGTATATTTTTTAATCCATGTGCAACAGCAAAAGTCGGAGTTAGAATATGGGGGGGCTTAGAGCATCATTTACATATGTAGATTCTAGAAGAATTTAGTGTTAAATACACTGCTTGCCCCGGCACCTCGCAAAGTGTCTGGCGCAGTTGTTATAGCGGTCGCTGCTGCTACAATGGCGAGTTATCAAGATTTAGGCGAGTTTGAACTTGGTGTTGTAGTTGGCGTGCAAGCGATGGGACACATTATCTCCGAGCTACCGACGAAGTGGGAATTTTCCCGTTCGACCATTTCACGAGTGCACCGTGAATATCAGGAATCCGGTACAACATCAAATCTCCGACATCGCTGTGGCTGGAAAAACATCCTGCAATCACTGGACCAACGACGACTGAAGTGAATCTTTAAACGTGACAGAAGTGCAACGCTTCCGCAAATTGCTGCAGATTTCAAAGCTTCGCCATGACTGGAAACATATTGCCTGGTAGGACGAGTCTGTTGCGGATCGTATGCATGTCAGCTGGGGACTGTTCAAGCTGGTGGAGGCTCTGTAATGGTGTGGACCGTGTGCTGTTGGAGTGATACGGGACAGCTGATGCGTCTAGGTACGACTCTGACAGGTGACACATACGTAACCATCCTGCCCTATCACCTGCATCCATTCCTGTCCATTGTGTATTCCGTCGGACTTGGACAATTTCAGCAGGACAATGCGACACTTCACATGTCCAGAATTGCTACAGAGTGGCTCCAGGAACACTCTTCTGAGTTTAAGCATTTCCACTGGTCACCAAACTCCCCAGACATGAACGTTATTGAGCTTCTCTGCGATTACTTGTAACGTGCTGTACGGAAGAGATCTCCACCCCTGGTACTCTTACTGATTTATGGACAGCCTTGCAGGATTCATGGTGTCACTTCCCTCCAGCACTACTTCAGACATTAGTCAAGCCCATGCCATGTCACGTTGGGGCACTCCTGCGTGCTGTAGGACCCTACACGATATTAGAGGCAGGTGTACCAGTTTCTTTGGCTCTTCAGTACATCATCTTCTTTCCACACACAGGTTGATACCTGTTAATAGGTACAATACGTTAACACCCGGGATAATGTAAGTCATCCACCTGCTGGCGTTCGCAGTAAACAAATGGAAGCACCAGCGAAATGGCACAGTGGAAGTCCAGTGAACAGTCTTCAGTTGAAGGTTCCCGAAAATCATCCCCACGGAATTCTTCGTGGACGTGTGCACCGTAACGAGGAAACTGGTGACGTGTTACAACGCAACGTACAATGGGTTTAGCGCTGCCGATCTCCTGTTCGAGTTGTCGCGATCCCACGCACAAATTTATTACGACAGAACCGACAACAGCACCTTCTGCAGTGTTGTCTCTCCGATTGCTGCTTCGACTTCCTTTGGGGCGAAACTTCTCGTTTCCTGAAACGTCACAACAAGACGAAAAAACAAACGTCGGGAAGGTGGATTTATTTCAGGATACCACTGTCCTGTATAGTACTACTGCCTGAATAGCATTACCACTGTCTACATTCACACTAAAACAAAGGTAATGGCGAGGCAGTTTTTTATAGACTGCCTTTACTGTACACTGTTTAGAATTACAACACTACTGTACAATATTTACCCGCACTGTAACTTAGAAAGTATTATTGCACTTACTGTTCTGCTAACTTACGTACTGCAGAGGTGAGCAGAATTTCTATCGTATCTTCGTTGTACGTTGTATTCCCGCAAGCGTTCAAGTGAAGACGATTGACTGAATGACGACTCTGAATTTTCCTTCTCTTTCCGTTTGTCTGTTGTCAGCTAAGGTAAGTGGACGAGTCACGTCACGTTTCCATTTGTCTGTTGCCAACTAAAGCCTGACGAGTCAACTCAGCACGGGCTGTGTGTTACTACACGAGAGTCACAGTCAAGTTGGTGTTATGTTATAATAAAAAAATCTGACGTCCTTAATAAAAAAAGACGTAGGCACTGCTGTTCGTACGACTGTAAAGAAGGAAATCGCAAAAAGAGAGTGACGCTATTTAATATCCCCTTGGAAGCTACACATCATTTGCTTGATACGCTTCCGGACAAAAAGTTATTTGGGTGGTCGAGATAAACTGGTGCTTCCTGTACTGTACATAGCGGAGACTATTTCGCACTATAAACGGTTGCAGTCTAACCGAGTAATAAGAAAATAGAAGCGTTTGATGTGTTTTGTTGCTACACACGGTCCAGTCACATTAAATTGATCATCGCCTATGTTCGATAGATTGAATAATTGAGAGGGGTAATGGGACCAAATGGTGATGTCATTAGTCCCGCGTTTCCGAAGCTAGCCACAGAAGAAAGAGGGTTCGCTAAAAGCAGACGGATCCAGTCAGTGGAGTCAAATGGTTCAAATGGCTCTGAGCACTATCGGACTAAACATCTGTGGTCATCAGTCCCCTAGAACTTAGAACTACTTAAACCTAACTAATCTAAGGACATCACACACATCCATGCCCGAGGCAGGATTCGAACCTGCGACCGTAGCAGTCCCGCGGTTCCGGACTGCAGCGCCAGAACCGCACGGCCACCGCGGCCGGCTCAGTGGAGTCAAATTATAAAATAATGAACATTAAAAAGACACAATAAAAGGCATAAAAGGCGAGACCAAATCTAAAAACTGGAAAAAAGGGGTAGGTCCTTCAAAAATGGCTCTGAGCACTATGGGACTCAACTGCTGTGGTCATAAGTCCCCTAGAACTTAGAACTACTTAAACCTAACTAACCTAAGGACAGCACACAACACCCAGCCATCACGAGGCAGAGAAAATCCCTGACCCCGCCGGGAATCGAACCCGGGAACCCGGGCGTGGGAAGCGAGAACGCTACCGCACGACCACGAGATACGGGCATGGGTAGGTCCTTCCATGGGGGAGTGGTCATGGGGTCCCAGACCGGAGAATACTGGAAAAGAGGTCCCAGCAACAACCACCCGCCTACGTTCGACGTCGGCGTGCAATAATCACTCGCAGACAACAGGTGGCAACACTAGCAGTGGAGGGTATTTAAAGCGTGTCGAGTGAAAACAGTGTAGTCGTTATCTTCATTTGGAAGCAGAGCGATTTAGCTGACGTCCAAAAGGGCACGATCACTGGCTTTCGGGCCAAGGGTGGAAGCATTTCCGCAACGGCTAAGTTTGTGAACAGTCAGCATGCCACCGTGGTTAAAGTACACCGCGCGCGGGAAAATGGCGCTATCTAAACAAAATGTTCAACTGCGTGTGAAATCTTATGGGATTTAACTACTAAGGTCATCAGTCCCTAAGCTTACACACTACTTAACTTAAATTATCCTAAGGACAAACAGACACACCCATGCCCGAGGGAGGACTCGAACCTCCGCCGGGATCAGCCGCACAGTCCGTGACTGCAGCGCCTCAGACCGCTCGGCTATTCCCCGCGCGGCCGCTATCTAAAACTGGGGACCGAAGGAACTCTGGTGAACCACGGGCCACAGATAGGTGTGAACGACGCCTGCGGAGATGTGTGCGGGCGAACAGACGAGCAGCTGTTGAACAACTGACCGCCCAGATGAACGAAGGCGACTGCCAACAGTGTGTCATCAACGACAGTTCAGCCAACGCGCCTGCGCCCCCACAGCCGCCGTCTGGCTCACGCTGTAAGTAGGCTGTTTAGGTTTTTATGTTGGTAACGCCACGTAGCGCTCTGTATGAAAATCACTGACTGTGCTGTGTGCAGTCTGTGGCAGGTTGGCATTGTTGGAATAGTCGCTATTGTAGTGTTGGGCAGTTGGATGTGAACAGCGCGTAGTGTTGCGCAGTTGGAGGTGAGCCGCCAGCAGTGGTGGATGTGGGGAGTGAGATGGCGGAGTTTTGAGAGCGGATGATCTGGACGTGTGTCCAGAGTAAATTTGTAAGACTGGATGTCATGAACGGGTGTTACAAAAAGCTACGGCCAAACAGGAAACATTCCTCACACACAAATAAAGAAAACATGTTTTGTGGACATGAGTCCGGAAACGCTTAATTTCCATGTTAGAGCTCATTTTAGTTTCGTCAGTATGTACTGTACTTCCTCGATTCACCGCCAGTTGGCCCAATTGAAGGAAGGTAATGTTGACTTCGGTGCTTGTGTTGACATGCGACTCATTGCTCTACAGTACTAGCATCAAGCACATCAGTACGTAGCATCAACAGGTTAGTGTTCATCACGAACGTGGTTTTGCAGTCAGTGCAATGTTTACAAATGCGAAGTTGGCAGATGCTCATTTGATGTATGGATTAGCACGGGGCAATAGCCGTGGCGCGGTACGTTTGTATCGAGACAGATTTCCAGAACGAAGGTGTGCCGACAGGAAGACGTTCGAAGCAATTGATCGGCGTCTTAGGGAGCACGGAACAATCCAGCCTATGACCCGCGACAGGGGAAGACCTAGAACGACGAGGACACCAACAATGAACGAGGCAATTCTTCGTGCAGTTGACGATAACCCTAACGTCAGCGTCAGAGAAGTTGCTGCTGTACAAGGTAACGTTGACCACGTCACTGTATGGAGAGTGCTACGGGAGAACCAGTTGTTTCCGTACCATGTACAGCGTGTGCAGGCACTATCAGCAGCTGATTGGCCTCCACGGGTACACTTCAGCGAATGGTTCATCCAAGAATGTGTCAATCTTCATTTCAGTGCAAATGTTCTCTTTATGGATGAGGCTTCATTCCGACGTGATCAAATTGTAAATTTTCACAGTCAACTTGTGTGGGCTGACGAGAACCCGCATGCAATTGTGCAATCACGTCAACACAGATTTTCTGTGAACGTTTGGGCAGGCATTGATGGAGATGTCTTGATTGGGCCCCATGTTCATCCACCTACGCTCAATGGAGCACGTTATCATGATTTCATACGGGATACTCTACCTGTGCTGCTGGAACATGTGCCTTTACAAGTACGACACAACATGTGGTTCATGCACGATGGAGCCCCTGCACATTTCAGTCGAAGTATTCGTACGCTTCTCAGCAACAGATTCGGTGACCGATGGATTGGTAGAGGCGGACCAATTCCATGGTCTCCACGCTCTCCTGACCTCAACCCTCTTTATGGGGGCATTTGAAAGCTCTTGTCTACGCAACCACGGTACCAAATGTAGAGACTCTTCGTGCTCGTATTGTGGACGGCTGTGATACAATACGCCATTTCCAGGGCTGGATCAGCGCATCAGGGATTCAATGTGACGGAGGGTGTATGCATGTATCTTCGCTAACAGAAGACATTTTGAACATTTCCTGTAACAAAGTGTTTGAAGTCATGCTGGTACGTTTTGTTGCTGTGTGTTTCCATTCCATGATTAATGTGATTTGAAGAGACGTAATAAAATGAGCTCTAACATGGAAAGTAAGCGTTTCCTGACACATGTCCACATAACATATTTTCTTTCTTTGTGTGTGAGGAATGTTTCCTGAAAGTATGGCCGTAGCTTTTTGTAACACCCTGTATATATTATGACTTTTGAACACTATTAAGGTAAATACATTGTTTGTTCTCTATCAAAATCTTTCATTTGCTAACTATGCCTATCAGTAGTTAGTGCCTTCAGTAGTTAGAATCTTTTATTTACCTGGCAGTACTGGCGCTCGCTGTATTGCAGTAGTTCGAGTAACGAAGATTTTTGTGAGGTAAGTGATTCATGAAAGGTATAGGTTATTGTCAGTCAGGGCCATTCTTTTGTGGGGATTTTTGAAAGTCAGATTTCAGTTCTGCTCAGTTGTTTGAAAATCAAATAATGTAAGGGGTTTATCGGCAAAGTCATTCAAAAATTTTTCTGAGAGAAGGTTTCGACGCACCCTTGCTGTCTGCTGTTCATTGGCGACTAAGGCTGGAATTTGTACGCCAATATCTCAACTGTACGTCCACTGACCATCTCAGTCTTTACTATGACTCATTTGAAAGCGTTGCATTAACAATTATGACAGGAAAAATAGTAGCTGCTAATGTCTCACCGTGTGCACCAAGAGGGCGACAGAAAATGAGTGGTCCGAAGTTGCTGAGATCATCCTTCTATGGAACATATATAATACACTTCACGAAATGGACATCGTCGACATTCGAGAAATATACAAAACAAACCACTGACTTGCACTCTGAACACCGAATGACAAATGGCGCGCCACAGTGATAGAGGCGAACTCTTTGGGAATTACAAACCGTGCAGGACGGTCAGTGATAAGAGATGAGGGGCACGAAAGGGAAACAGTGGTTGAGAAGTGAGTGAGGCAGGATTGTAGCGTATCCCAGATGTTATTCAATCTGTACATTGAGCAAGCACTAAAGAAATGAATTAAAGTTCAGGGCGATGAACTAAAATCTTTCAGGTTGGCCGATGACATTGTAGTTCCGTCACAGACAACAAAGGCTTTGGAAGAACAGTTGAACGGAACGGACAGTGTCTTGAAAGCAGGATATAAGATGCAAATAAAAAAACCAAAACGAGGATAATGGAAAGTAGTCGAATTAAATCGGGTGATGCTCAGGAAATCAGATTAGTAAACGGGACACTAAAAGTAGTACATGCATTTTGCTATTTGGGCAGAAAAATAACTAATGATGGCCGAAGTAGAGATGATATAAAATGTAGACTGGCAATGGCAAGAAAAGCGTTTCTGAAGAAGATAAGTTTGTTAACATCGAATATAGATGTATTAGGAAGTCTTTTATGAAAGTATTTGTATGGATTCTTCACTTGTATGGAAGTAAAACTGTGGTGTCACCGCCAGACACCACACTTGCTAGGTGGTAGCTTTTAAATTGGCCGCGGTCCATTAGTATACGTCGGACCCGCGTGTCGCCACTGTCAGTAATTGCAGACCGAGCGCCGCCACACGGCAGGTCTAGAGAGACGTACTAGCGCTCTCCCCAGTTGTACAGCCGACGTTGCCAGCCATGGTTCACTGAGAATTACGCTCTCATTTGCCGAGACGATAGTTAGCATTGCCTTCAGCTACATTTGCTACGACCTAGCAAGGCGCCATTACCAGTATAGATATTGAGATTCTATTAATGTATCATCAAGAGCGATGTTCTACAAATGTGGATTAAAGTAAAGTATTCCAGAAGCTACGTACTTTTCTTTATAGCATTCATTACGTATCCTGTTTCAGATCTCACGCCAGCCTGCGTGAGTTTAAGCGCGTGCCTTTCGGCTTCCTCACACTGTGTCTAGGCTGTCTTGTCTAGACACAACAAAAACATAGACGATAAGCAGTTCAGACAAGTAGAAAATAGAGGCTATTGAAATGCGGTGCTATAGAAGAATCCTGAAAGCGAGATGGGTAGATCATGTCACTTACGAGGAGGTACTGAACAGAACTGACGACGAAAGAAATTTGTGGCCCAACCTGACTGGAAGAAGAGATCAGTTAATAGGACACATTCTGAGACATCAAGGGATCACCAATTTAGTATTGGTGGGATGGGGGAGGGTGTGGGGGGAGGGAAGGAAGGGGGTAAAATCGTAGACGGAGATCAAGAGATGAATACACTAAGCAGATTCAGAGGGCTGTTGGTTGCAGTGGGTACTGGGAGATGAGGCTTGCACAGGATAGAGTAGCATGGAGAGCTGCATCAAACCAGTCTCTGGACTGAAGACAACAACAGTAACAAGAACTGCAGCAGCAGCAGCAACACGGATTGGGACACGGGCGGGTATAGTTATACTTAAATCGATCGGTTGGTGTATAGAGGCTTCGTCTCCGGTCAGTACGATTTTTAATGCGTACTACGGATAAGTATATTTCGATTTCATTTTCATTGTGATGGTGTGTTAATACGACTCACCTGTTTCCTAAGCAAGTAATGTCATGATATTTGCGGTTATTGGGAAGCAGGAGAGGTTGTCCCTACTAAGTGAAAGAACACTTTAAGCGAACAGGTACGCGGACTTTGTACAGCAAACATAGCTAACGGATGTGGAGATGTACAATGTGTATATTACATGAGGGGGAAAAATTTTTAAATAAATTTCTCAAGAAAAAGAGGAATTTTTATCAATATCACTTTGTAATGTATAACGTCCGAGCGACCAGTCGCACCGTGAGGTAACAGTACCTGCAGGTAGGTAAGGGCAATATACACTATGATACGAGAACACAATGTGACAGAGCAACTCAATAATCGGAGTCACTTTGAAAAGTTAATACGCGTAATTGAGGACTTCTCTTACGTGCTCGGTACTGAAAATCTGTACAGGAAACTGTAAAAAGGCATCGAGAATAATTTTGAATCTTGTGCGGATCAGTGTATATTATCTGTCGAAATCATTACATGCCGACCGATTCATTATACGCACGAACTGATAAACATATGCTCACTACATCCACATACCGTTCGCTCAAGTGAAATAAGCACAGGTAGGTGGTTGCAATTAAGATTTCGTGCAGTTGTTCCTTGATCGTTATGTAAATGTCAGCCGGCCGTTGTGGCCGTGCGGCTCTAGGCGCTTCAGTCTGGAACCGTGTGACCGCTACGGTCGCAGGTTCGAATCCTGCCTCGGGGATGGATGTGTGTGATGTCCTTAGGTTAGCTAGGTTTAAGTAGTTCTAAGTTCTAGGGGACTGATGACCACAGATGTAAAGTCCCATAGTGCTCAGAGCCATTTGAAACATTTGTAAATGTCATCATAACTATTCCTGTATGGAAATTGTATTACCGCACCACGAGATCGCAATATTTAGCTAAAAATAAGAGAGGTTTACAATTCTGTGTGTTACCTACTTCGGAATACACTAAAACCACGATCGCGAAACAAGGTAGTACTAATAGCAAGATCATTACAAAATGGTTCAAATGGCTCTGAGCACTATGGGACTCAACTGCCGTGGTCATAAGTCCCCTAGAACTTAGAACTACTTAAACCTAACTAACCTAAGGACATCACACACATCCATGCCCGAGGCAGGATTCGAACCTGCGACCGTAGCGGTCGTGCGGTTCCAGACTGTAGCGCCTTTAACCGCGCGGCCACTCCCGCCGGCAAGATCATTACAAGGCAGTCTATTACTTCGTTACCAATTCGGCGCATTAAATAGTTCCAAACTGGAAAAGATCTAAATATAGTTCCCAACTATGGATTTACTAGGCTCTGTTGAACTCTAGAAAAATTATAATTTCCTTTTCAAACACAACTTCTACCAGTAATTTCGCGTCATGCTGTATTAAATTGATTAAAAATTTTCTGGAGGCAGTTTCGTAAAATTTACACCCAATTATCAACAATGTGAACAGCTGGTATGCTAATTCTTGAAAGGACACAGGTATCGCTGACAGATTCGAACCAATAAGTAAATGGTAAACTACACTACTTGTGTCTAGTGCAGAACAACTTTAGCTACAAATCGACCGATAGAACAGAGTGAGGAAGAAATTGGGCCTTGACATAAACTACAATAAACCTAAACTTCTTTCGGTGACAGTGCGAACGCCGAAATGGCAGACACTGAGATAATCGATCGCGGAACAGAAATGCAAGAGTAATACTATAACACCGTGTACATACACCCCTGGATATTGAAATAAGAACACCGTGAATTCATTGTCCCAGGAAGGGGAAACTTTATTGACACATTCCTGGGGTCAGATACATCACATGATCACACTGACTGAACCACAGGCACATAGACACAGGCAACAGAGCATGCACAATGTCGGCACTAGTACAGTGTATATCCATCTTTCGCACCAATGCAGGCTGCTATTCTCCCATGGAGACGATCGTAGAGATGCTGGATGTAGTCCTGTGGAACGGCTTGCCATGCCATTTCCACCTGGCGCCTCAGTTGGACCAGCGTTCGTGCTGGACGTGCAGACCGCGTGAGACGACGCTTCATCCAGTCCCAAACATGCTCAATGGGGGACAGATCCGGAGATCTTGCTGGCCAGGGTAGTTGACTTACACCTTCTAGAGCACGTTGGGTGGCACGGGATACATGCGGACGTGCATTGTCCTGTTGGAACAGCAAGTTCCCTTGCCGGTCTAGGAATGGTAGAACGATGGGTTCGATGACGGTTTGGATGTACCGTGCACTATTCAGTGTCCCCTCGACGATCACCAGTGGTGTACGGCCAGTGTAGGAGATCGCTCCCCACACCATGATGCCGGGTGTTGGCCCTGTGTGCCTCGGTCGTATGCAGTCCTGATTGTGGCGCTCACCTGCACGGCGCCAAACACGCATACGACCATCATTGGCACCAAGGCAGAAGCGACTCTCATCGCTGAAGACGACACGTCTCCATTCGTCCCTCCATTCACGCCTGTCGCGACACCACTGGAGGCGGGTCTCACGATGTTGGGGCGTGAGCGGAAGACGGTCTAACGGTGTGCGGGACCGTAGCCCAGCTTCATGGAGACGGTTGCGAATGGTCCTCGGCGATACCCCAGGAGCAACAGTGTCCCTAATTTGCTGGGAAGTGGCGGTGCGGTCCCCTACGGCACTGCGTAGGATCCTACGGTCTTGGCGTGCATCCGTGCGTCGCTGCGGTCCGGTCCCAGGTCGACGGGCACGTGCACCTTCCGCCGACCACTGGCAACATCGATGTACTGTGGAGACTTCACGCCCCACGTGTTGAGCAATTCGGCGGTACGTCCACCCGGCCTCCCGCATGCCCACTATACGCCCTCGCTCAAAGTCCGTCAACTGCACATACGGTTCACGTCCACGCTGTCGCGGCATGCTACCAGTGTTAAAGACTGCGATGGAGCTCCGTATGCCACGGCAAACTGGCTGACACTGACGGCGGCGGTGCACAAATGCTGCGCAGCTAGCGCCATTCGACGGCCAACACCGCGGTTCCTGGTGTGTCCGCTGTGCCGTGCGTGTGATCATTGCTTGTACAGCCCTCTCGCAGTGTCCGGAGCAAGTATGGTGGGTCTGACACACCGGTGTCAATGTGTTCTTTTTTCCATTTCCAGGAGTGTATAACTGTAGCAGTATGTTATTTGCAAAATTAGTATTGTAGGCCTAATTTTGAGCACAGCGCAATGTATAACATTTAATGGCTTAACTCTATAGTACGTGTCTTTAGATATATGTATGTATTATTGTTGTTGTGGTCTTCAGTCCAAAGACTGGTTTGATGCAGCTCTCCATGCTGCTCTATCCTGTGCAAGCCTCTTCATCTTCGAGTAACTACACCAACCCACATACCTCTGAATCTGCTAACTGTATTCATCTCTTGGTCTCGCTCTACGATTTTTATCCAATACGCTTCCCTCCAGTACTAAATTGGTGATCCGTTGATGCCTCAGAATGTGTCCTACCAACCGATCCTTCGTTTTCATCAGGTTGCACCACAAATTCATCTTCTCCGCAGTTCTATTCAGTAGCTCATTAGTTATGTGATCTACCCATCTAATCTTCAACATTCTTCTGTAGCACCACATTATCTTTTGTCTAAACTGCTTATTGCTCATGTTTCACTTGCATACATCGCTACACTCCATACAAATACTTCCAGGACCGACTTCCTGACTCTTAAATGTATACTCGATGTTAACAAATTTCTCTTCTTCAGAAACGCTTTTCTTGTCACTGCCAATCTACATTTTATACCCTCCATACTTCGACCATCATCAGTTATTTTGCTTCTCAAAGGGCAAAACTCATTTACTACTTTGAGGGTCTTATTTCTTAACGTAATTCTAATACGTGTGTATACCAACACCTAATTATCAGCCCTTTGTATAGCAGGTGGCTCTCCTGTGAGTCCTCAGGCTCATATTCCTTAGTGTTTCGGCGACGCCCAGCGTCGATCGAAAGTGCCTGTTTCCCGTTGGAAAAAAATGCTTTTTTAAATCGGTATTTTACTCTACATCTACATCTATACTCCCGAAGCCACCTGACGGTGTGTGGCGGAGGGTACATTGAGTACCGCTATCGGTTCTCCCGTCTATTCCAGTCTCGTATTGTTCGTGGAAAGAAGGATTGTCGGTATGCCTCTGTGTGGGCTCTAATCTCTCTGATTTGATCCTCATGGTCTCTTCGCGAGATATACATAGGAGGGAGCAATATACTGCTTGAATCCTCGGTGAAGGTATGTTCTCGAAACTTCAACAAAAGCCCGTACCGAGCTACTGAGCGTCTCTCCTGCAGAGTCTTCCACTGGAGTTTATCTATCATCTCCGTAAAGCTTTCGCGAATACTAAATGATCCTGTAACGAAGCGCGCTGCTCTCCGTTGGATCTTCTCTATCTCTTCTATCAACCCTATCTGGTACGGATCCCACACTGCTGAGCAGTATTCAAGCAGCGGACGAACAAGCGTACTATAACCTACTTACTTTGTTTTCGGATTGCATTTCCTTAGGACTCTTCCAGTGAATCTCAGTCTGGCATCTGCTTTACCGACGATCAACTTTATATGATCATTCCATTTTAAATCACTCCTAATGCGTACTCCCAGATAATTTATGGAATTAACTGCTTCCAGTTGCTGACCTGCTATATTGTAGCCAAATGATAAGGGATCTTTCTTTCTATGTATTCGCAGCACATTACACTTGTCTACATTGAGATTCAATTGCCATTTCCTGCACCATGCCTTAATTCGCTGCAGATCCTCCTGCATTTCAGTACAATTTTCCATTGTTCCAACCTCTCGATATACCGCAGCATCATACGCAAAAAGCCTCAGTGAACTTCCGATTTCGTCAACAAGGTCATTTATGTATACTGCGAACAGCAACGGTCCTGCGACACTCCCCTGCGGCACACTTGAAATCACTCTTACTTCGGAAGACTTCTTTCCATTGAGAATGACATGCTGCGTTCTGTTATCTAGGAACTCTTCAATCCAATCACACAATTGGTCTGATAGTCCATATGCTCTTACTTTGTTCATTAAACTACTGTGGGGAACTGTATCGATCGCCTTGCGGAAGTCAAGAAACACGGATAGTGCGGTCCAAAATGAGTTTAGTGCAACATTCGTGTTATCGAAATGCAGTAACAGGGACAGCAAAGCAAGAAGAATAACCGGTACTCCACCGGCGAGTGAGTAGCGCTGCTGCTTGGCGCCGGCTGTCAGCACAGGCCAGGGCGGTCCTCACTCGTCGCTGCAGTACCGGTTACTCTTCTTGTTTTGCTGTCCCTGTTACTGCATTTCGATAACACGAATGTTGCACTAAACTCATTTTGGACCGCGCTATCGAATGGGCACGTAAAATCCCGAGTTAAAAAGCATTTTGTTTGGAACGTGAAACACTTTAGGTCGACGCTGGGCGTCGCATATAAAACGTGATGAGCGGGATTTGCTTCGGCTGAGCCCGCTTACACCTAGCAAAAACGAAACTTGCAAAATATGTGCCGAAACACCAAGAATAAGTGCCTGGCGACTCTAAGAATAGACAGCCTGTACACACCCTAAGACGCAAAAAAAACACCTCCACCCCGAAGGAATTATCCGAATCGTGCGGAAATCGCTAGCTTGTAACGCCGGAAATGCATATCCTCCTATAAATTTTTTTCCTTATTTTGTTACCTGAAGATATGATATATATATATATATATATATATATATATATATATATATATATATATATATATATATATGTGTGTGTGTGTGTGTGTGTGTGTGTGTGTGTGTGTGTGTGTGTGTGTGTGTGTGTGTGTGTGTGTCGATGTATAATTGGTTTGTTTTCTAAATATTATTTGTATTTTTACGCTGAGTATGGCCTAGGGAAAACTATGCTATCGAACGATTATATCGATAGGTCGTGTGGAGAACCAGAGTGTTTAGGATCTTTGGTAGTGTTAACTCTGCCGTATGGAGCGCGGCCAGAGCAGAGTCTCGCGGTAGTAGGGCGGTGGAGCAGGTGTGTTGTGTGGCGCTCCCGCGAGTTGCCGCGCTTTCGGGGTTTGGCAGCATGTAATTGCGCTCGTCTTGCTGTGATAGTTTCTGACACGGTGTCGCGGACGGGAAGCATTTGCTGGCGCCCATCAAGAGCCCGTTTCGCCTGGTGACCGTGTCGAGAAGGCGCGCCAACATCCAGCTTCTGCAACAGCGACGGCCGACAACGAGTGACTGTCGCCACCTCCCCGATCGACGACTGCAAATCTTCAATCAACCAATAAGGAAGACTAAAAGCACGCAAAGTTTTAGAACTGTATGGCAGACCTCAGCTTTTCAAACTGTTGCATCACAAAAATACAGCAACTTAGCATGAACCTTTGTTGCTCATTGTCCCAATTGCATTACCAAGAAGGGTCCGTTCCTTTTCTGGAACGAACCCGAGTGTCGTTGAAATTCATACGCCAGCATTAAAGCAATATCATTCCATTTCACTGCTTAAATTTCAAAGTTCAGTTAAAGTATTCATAGCTGACTATAATATTTAGATTACACAAGCAGAAATTAAGAGGGCAAGTTTCGTTACCATATTTTAGCATACCTGTGACTGCAGCTCAGCTTGGTACGTACTAAATTTTACTATTGTTAATTGTTCAGAATCATTTAATTCAAGTTCAAAGTTAAATCTCTTATTTCTAAATTGCGTAGATTCAAGTAGCTTTTGAAATGATTGTTGAGGTAGCCCAAGCCTAACCTTATTCTATTGAATTTCGTAGTGCTTCAGAAACAAAGTTCACTATTAATTTCAGTCACTAAATTAACTTTCAATTTTACGGTTTTATTAATTGTTTTGCTAAATTAAGTCAGAGTGTACCGAAATTTATTACTTCTGACAAACATTCATTTTTCACACTACACGTGTCAACCTTAAGTTGCCACGCTTTCAGTGCTAATTATATGTACATTAATCTTTCATTTTCAGTTATTATAGTAGTTGTCCATAGGACTGGCGACCGTAATTTTCTCCAAATCTCAAATATCTAATTAACGCCAATTAATTGTTAACGTAACGACAGCACATTTACTTTCTTTATTAATTTTACCCTTTTCTCAAAATTAATTACCACCAATTTCATTTGCATTTTTCCTTTCATTTAGATGTAACACTTTCCTCCCTCTTTACCGACAAATTAACTTCGTTGACGATTGCTTTTCCCAAATTTCCGTTAGGTGCACGCGGTTTAATTTTTCACTGTCATTAAGGTCGATAAGTGAGGGGGAGGTTACAAGCTGTCATGTAAATGTGCAGACAAACAAATGATTACAATTTCAGAAAAAAAAATTGGATGACATATTCAAGAGAGTTTCACGAACTGGGCATGTCAATAGCGCATTGTCTCACCTTTGGCCCTTTTGCAAGCATTTGTTTCGCTTGGCATTGAGTGATACAGTTGTTCGATGTCCTCCTGCGGGTTATCGTGCCAAATTCTATCCGTTTGGTACGTTAGATCGTAAAACTGCCGAGCTGGTGCGAGGGTTCTGCCAATAATGCTCCAAACGTCCTCAATTGGGGCGAGATCCGGTGACTTTGTTGGCCCAAGGTAGGGTTTGTTACGCACGAAGACAAGCAGTAAAAACTGTTGCCGTGTGCGGTCGGGCATTATCGTTCTGAAATGTAAGCCCAGGATGAGTTGACACGAAGTGACAGAAAACGGGGCGTGAATATGGTCGACGTACCGCTGCGCTGTATGGGTACCGCCGACGACAACCGAAGATGCCCGCTGTGAAATGACGTGGCTCATTACGTATTCCGCCGTACGGCGGCCGTCTCCAGACAAGTATTCACTAACTGGAGTAGAGCTGCGTCTCGTGGTGAGACCTGTTTAGAATTGAGTCCCGATGCCCCACGAACATAATCACATCTACCCATTTCCATCCCAGTCGGATAATTCGTTCGTGGTGCGTCGTTTTTATTTCTTGTCGTCGAACGTATAACACCACGCCACAACAATTATCACTGAAAACCAAACGGAAACCCATTGAATATAGCACATAAAGCTCCGATGAATGTATGATAAAACGAAAGTAGATAAACTTTATCTTGGATAAGACGAAAATTGGTTCCAATTTTTATCTGCAAGAGCGGAAAGTAAGAAGAGCTGCAACAAGCAAAAGATGAGGAAGCTTTCGTGATTTCTGTAGTTACAAAGCGAGTATTGAACTATTCTGGACAGTATGTTGTTGTCGTGGTGTTCAGTCCTGAGACTGGTTTGATGCAGCTCTCCATGCTACTCTATCCTGTGCAAGCTTCTTCGTTTCCCAGTACCTACTGCAACCTACATCCTTTTGAATCTGCTTAGTGTATTCATCTCTTGGTCTCCCTCTACGATTTTTACCCTCCACGCTGCCCTCCAATACTAAATTGGTGATCCCTTGATGCCTCAGAATGTGTCCTACCAACCGAACCCTCCTTCTAGTCACGTTGTGCCACAAACTTCTCTTCTCCCCAATTCTATCAATACCTCCTCATTAGTTATGTGATCTACCCATCTAATCTTCAGCATTCTTCTGTAGCACCACATTTCGAAAGGTTGTATTCTCTTCTTCTCCAAACTATTTATTGTCCATGTTTCACTTCCATACATGGCTACACTCCATACAAATACTTTCAGAAACGACTTCCTGACACTTAAATCTATACTCGATGTTAACAAATTTCTCTTCTTCACAAACTCTTTCCTTGCCACTGCCAGTCTACATTTTACATCCTCTCTACTTCGACCATCATTAGTTATTTTGCTCCCCAAATAGCAAAACTTCTTTACTACTTTAAGCGTCTCAGTTCCTAATTTAATTCCCTCAGCGTCTCCCGACTTAATTCGACTCGTTTTGCCTTTGTTGATGTTCATCTTATATCCTCCTTTCAAGACACTGTCCATTCCGTTCAACTCCTCTTCCAAGTCCTTTGCTGTCTCTGACAGTATTACAATGTCATCGGCGAACATCAAACTTTTTATTTCTTCTCCATGGATTTTATTTCCTACTCCGAATTTTTCTTTTGTTTCCTTTACTGCTTGCTCAATATACATATTGAATAACATCGGGGAGAGGCTACAACCACTGCTTCCCTTTCATGTCCCTCGACTCTTGTAACTGCCATATGGTGTCTGTACAAATTGTAAATAGCCTTTCGCTCCCTGTATTTTACCCCTGTACCTTCAGAATTTGAAAGAGAGTATTCCAGTCAACATTGTCAAAAGCTTTCTCTAAGTCTACAAATGCTAGAAACGTAGGTTTGCCTTTCCTTAATGTAGCTTCTAAGATAAGTCGTAGCGCCAGTATTGCCTCACGTGTTCCAATATTTCTATATTTTCTTGATTCAACTGATCTTTCCCAAGGTCGGCTTCTACTAGTTTTTCCATTCGTCTGTAGAGAATTTGCGTTAGTACTTTGCAAGCTGGGGCTTATTAAACTGATTGTTCGGTAATTTTCACATCTGTCGACACCTGCTTTCTTTGGGATTGGAATTATTGTATTCTTCTTGAAGTCTGAGGGTAAACAAAACACACACACACACACACACACACACACACACACACACAGACAGACACATACGCGCGCTCGCTCCCCTAGAGGAGCGATGGAGAGTAGGGCTACACACACAAGAAAATGAGCAGTAGCCTCCCTACCGTTCGATGCGATGGATCTCAGAATACCAACCAAGCAAAGCACTGGGCGTATGGAACGCTAAATCAAGCGACGAAACCTTGAAGCGGACGGGTCAAGGTAGAAGCAGATCCCCTTCGGAGGATCCACGGCTCTGCTCAGCTCAGCTCAGCTCGAGCGCAGTCGCGGGGGTGTGAGGGCGGGCAGCATCGGGCGACCTCATTTCCAGGGGGATTTTTTTACGCCGCGCCACGCCGGTCGCCGGCATTCCAGTGCTCTCTCCTCTCCTCTCCAGCCGGCATCCAGCCCAGGCCACCCCCTCCTCCCGCCTCCAGATCCAACTCCAGCAGCGACCCGCCTCGCGGGCAAGGCCAACCACCTCACCTGGGGCCGGACAGCACAGCGCAGCACAGCAGTCCAGAGGAGAGCCGCTGCGCGCCCTTTCTGCTGCACGTTCTCTCTCTCTCTCTGTCTGTCTCTCTCTCTCTCTCTCTCTCACACACACACACACACACACGCACACACACACACACACATACAAAAGCAGTGTCCCCATTCCTGCAACCAGCTCTCAATCACACACACTTCCACAATATTAGAAGTACCGTGAAGAATCTGTTTCGCACGGTAAAAGCTTCCACATAAAAAAAAAAAAATCCGTCATTCGCTTTGCCTACCACTAAACCTGTGTGGATCATTTCTCCACACATGATTCCTCTCAGGTAGTTTCCAGAACTGAAAACACAGACTCCGTCAACTTACATTTCCGACAGGTCTTCGATACGTAAACATCTTTGCGACTGCTCCCCAATTCACACTTAAGTACTTCGCGCAGGGTTTTGATTAGATTAGATTTGTTTTTCGTTCCAGAGATCCGTGCTGAGGAGATCCTCGTGGATGTGGAACTTGTAATTTAAAAAAAAAAAGCTGAAATAACAATACTAATAGTATGAATATATACAATACATCATTTGTTTCTATGAAAAAATTCGTCATAGGAGTAGAAGGAGTTGGCCAATAGTAAGTCTTTCAGGCTCGTTTTAAACTGATCTTTATTTGTAACTAATTTTTTTATGTTTGCTGGCAAATTATTGAAGATGAGTGTTCCTGAATAGTGGACCCCTTTTTGAACTAAAGTAAGTGTTTTTAAGTCCTTGTGCAGATTATTTTTGTTCCTGGTATTGCATGTATGAACTGAGCTGTTTGTTGGAAAAAGAGATATATTATTTAGGATAAATTTCATTAAGGAGTAAATCTACTGAGAGGCAGTAGTTAGTATACCCAGTTCTTTGAAGAGGTTTCTACAGGACGTCCGTGAATTTACTCTACAAATATTACGTATTACACGCTTTAGGACTGTGAAAACTTTTGTTTGACTTGAAGAGTTACCCCAAAATATTATACCATATGACATTATCGAATAAAAGTAGGCAAAGTATGCAAGCTTTTTCATTTTCATGTCGCCTATGTCTGCTAACACTCGAATTGCAAATACAGATTTGTTGAGGCGTTTCTGCAGTTCTGTGGTGTACTCCTCCCAACTGAATTTACTATCAAGTTGTAGTCCCAGGAATTTAAGACTGTCAACCTCTTCTATCTGCTCTGCTTCTTACTTTATGCATATGCTGGGTGGAAACCTCTTACAGGTTCTGAATTGCATATAGTGAGTCTTTTCGAAGTTTAATGTCAGTGAGTGGGCTTTAAACCATTTATTAATATCCATGAAAATATCATTAGCAGATCTTTCTAGAACTACACTCGACATACTATTTATTGCAATACTTGTGTCATCTGCAAACAAAACGAACTCTGCTTCTGGCAGTGTAACTGATGAGAGATCATTATGTACACAAGAAAAAGCAAAGGCCCTAACATGGATTCTTGTGAGACACCACATGTAATTTCTTCCCATTCTGATGATGACTGATGACTTAATTTACTAGTCCCTTGCACTGATACCCTTTGTTTCCTGTTAGTGAAGTGTGACGTGAACCATTTTGCAGCAGTGCCCGTGACACCATAGAATTCTAATTTATTTAAAAGGATGTTGTGCTTCACACAATCTAATGCCTTTGACAAATCACAGAAAATACCTGCTGCTTGTAACTTGTTATTTAACAAATTAAGTACATTTTCACTGTAGGTGTAAATAGCCTTCTCGATAACAGAACCCTTCAGAAATATAAACTGTGTTCTTGACAATATGCTATTTGTGGTCAGATGGTTGAGAAGCTGCCTGTACATTACTTTTTCTAAAATTTTGGAGAATGCTGGCGAAAGTAAAACCGGTCTGTAGTTTGATGGTATCTCTTTATCCCCTTTCTTGAATAGAGGCTTAACATCTGCATATTTTAGCCAGTCAGGAAATGTCCCAGTTATAATTGACTGGTTACACAATCTAACAACCCTACCACAACAAAGGTCAACATTTTAATAGCGATTGTGGTGTTGCTCACGCTGCTAAATACTGCATTATCGGGCAACAGCAGTCGTATTATGTGGCAGGTGTCATTAGAGCACAGTTAATAAAGTCATTTCATGTAATAATCAAAAAACTAGGCGCTCATATTTTTGTGTTTCCGACGCAGGTCTCGTGAAATCATGGCTCAATCGTCGAAAATCTAGGTGGTGATGATTCCAAGCTAGGATGCAAAGAGGCCTAGGTTTTATTCTGCTATATTCAAAAGTTTTGTAGATGCGCTTCTCAAACCATTCTTGGAGATTAAACCTTTCAAAGATAACACAATGGTGATGTAAAAAAAATTATCAGCACTCCGATTTTAAGTTACACTTCCTTTTAACTGCTTTTATTGCAATATCACGTATCACACATAACATCACTTCACAATACAAAACATACTTGAAAACATCTTCCTCACGGTCACTGTGAAAGTTTACATTTTATAAGCGGACTATAATACGCGTCTTTCCAACATGACGTCCAAGACTTGACTTTTTCAAGGTCCAACTCTCTAACAACTCAACAACTAACTAACTATCGCTTACGCGCCCAAAAATCAGAGTTACAAGTACGTCAAAGATCATAGTGACAAAAGAAAGAATACATATAAGAATAATATCATTGCAATATAAACATATCGATGTATCACAAATGAAATCAAATCTGAATGTTGTCTCAGAAATATGTTAAGTAGTTAACAGAAATACAGTTGAATATTACTGGTATCGAGAGGTTCAGCTGAGGTACCACGATGGTTACGTAATTCAAGTACCATTACAACAAGTAACTTAGAATTGTACTAAACTCACAAGAACATGCCTTAATTAACTTTGTTGATATTTCATCGTAACCACTAGAATGCTTTGTTTTTAAAGATTTTGTTATGGAAGTTTTTTTTTCTTTTGGTAAAGTGAGTGACATATTCATGTACCTGAAGCTATTTGTAAAGGCTAGTTTCAGATATTCAAGTGCATTATTTACTGATCCTGACAATCCCATTCTATCAGTTACAGATATAAAGTACTTGTTAAACAGATATGCCACACTATGCCCATCGGTTACTAATGTGTCATCTACCCTTAGTGCTATTTGCTCCTGTTGATAGCACCATTTGCACAGTATTTCTCTACCGTTCCACTCTCGACTGAAACGGGCGAAGAACGAATTCTTAAATCCTTCCTTGCGTGCTTTGATTCCTCTTCTTTTATTACACTGACCACTTCTCCTACCGAGATAGGAGTTCAAATGGTTCAAATGGCTCTGACCACTATGGGACTTAACTTCTGAGGTCATCAGTCCCCTAGAACTTAGAACTACTTAAACCTAACTAACCTCAGGACATCACACACATCCATGCCCGAGGCAGGATTCGAACCTGCGACCGTATCGGTCGCGCGGTTCCAGACAGTAGCGCCTAGAACCACTAGGCCACTCCGGCCGGCGGAGATAAGAGTCAACAAAATATTTTCATACTCGGAGGAGAAACCTCGATATCAATATTTCGTGAAGGTGTCGCAGCAAAAACGCCTTTGTTTTAATGACTGCCACTCCAAACGCACGTATCATATCCGTGACACTTTCTTCGCTGATTCGCGGTAGTACAAAACGAGCTGCCCTTATCTGGACTTTTTCGATGCCCTCCCCCAATTCAGTCTGCTAACCACCGCATACCACACAGCAGTACTGTAGCAGATGAGGGACAAGCGTAGTATAGGCAGTCTCTTTAGTACATCTGTTGCATGTTCTAACTGTTCTGCCACTAAAACAGTCTTTGGTTTGCCTCTCACACCACATTATCTAAATGGTCGTTCCAACTTAAGCTGTTCGTAAATGTAATACCTACGTATTTAATTCAATTGAAATCCTTTAGATTTGTGGCATTTGTCGTGTAACCTAAATTTACAGTATTCCTTTCGGTACTCATGTGGATGACATCACACTTTTCGTTATTTAGAGTCAATTGCCAATTTTGCATACCATACAGAAAAGTTGTCTGTATCATTTTGCAATTGGTTTTCATCTGATAACGTTCTGGATGGAAAGCGACAGCATCATCTACAAACAGTCTAAGAGCCCTGCACAGACTGTCTCTCAAATCGTTTATATACACACGTCAGAAAGAGTTTTGCACCACCTCTGTTCCGAGAGTTCCGGAACTTGTACAGAAAATTGGAATAGAAATCAACATAAACATCATTTCCGCCCTTTTCATAGTACATGAAAACACACACTGCATGCTGTACCACCATACAGCGAGACCTTCAGAGGTGGTGGTCCAGATTGCTGTACGCACCGGTACCTCTAATACCTAGTAGCACGTCCTCTAGCATTGATGCGTGCCTGTATTCGTCGTGGCATAGTATCCACAAGTTTATCAAGGCACTGTTGGTCCAGACTGCCCCACTCCTCAACTGCGATTCGCCGTAGATCCCTTTCAGTGGTTGGCGGGTCATGTCGTCCATAAACAGTCCTTTTCAACCTATCTCAAGCATGTTCGATACGGTTCGTGTCTGTAGAACACGCTGGCCACTCTAGTCGTTATCTTGAAGTAAGTCATTCACAAGATGTGCACGATGGGGACGCGAATTGTCGTCTATGAAAACGGATGCCTCGCCAACATGCTGCCGATATGGTTTCACTATCGGTCGGAGGATGGCTTTCACGTATCGCGCAGCCGTTACGGCGTCTTGGGTTCAAATGGCTCTGAGCACTATGCGACTTAACTTCTGAGGTCATCAGTCGCCTAGAACTTAGAACTACACTCCTGGAAATTGAAATAAGAACACCGTGAATTCATTGTCCCAGGAAGGGGAAACTTTATTGACACATTCCTGGGGTCAGATACATCACATGATCACACTGACAGAACCACAGGCACATAGACACAGGCAACAGAGCATGCACAATGTCGGCACTAGTACAGTGTATATCCACCTTTCGCAGCAATGCAGGCTGCTATTCTCCCATGGAGACGATCGTAGAGATGCTGGATGTAGTCCTGTGGAACGGCTTGCCATGCCATTTCCACCTGGCGCCTCAGTTGGACCAGCGTTCGTGCTGGACGTGCAGACCGCGTGAGACGACGCTTCATCCAGTCCTAAACATGCTCAATGGGGGACAGATCCGGAGATCTTGCTGGCCAGGGTAGTTGACTTACACCTTCTAGAGCACGTTGGGTGGCACGGGATACATGCGGACGTGCATTGTCCTGTTGGAACAGCAAGTTCCCTTGCCGGTCTAGGAATGGTAGAACGATGGGTTCGATGACGGTTTGGATGTACCGTGCACTATTCAGTGTCCCCTCGACGATCACCAGTGGTGTACGGCCAGTGTAGGAGATCGCTCCCCACACCATGATGCCGGGTGTTGGCCCTGTGTGCCTCGGTCGTATGCAGTCCTGATTGTGGCGCTCACCTGCATGGCGCCAAACACGCATACGACCATCATTGGCACCAAGGCAGAAGCGACTCTCATCGCTGAAGACGACACGTCTCCATTCGTCCCTCCATTCACGCCTGTCGCGACACCACTGGAGGCGGGCTGCACGATGTTGGGGCGTGAGCGGAAGACGGCCTAACGGTGTGCGGGACCGTAGCCCAGCTTCATGGAGACGGTTGCGAATGGTCCTCGCCGATACCCCAGGAGCAACAGTGTCCCTAATTTGCTGGGAAGTGGCGGTGCGGTCCCCTACGGCACTGCGTAGGATCCTACGGTCATGGCGTGCATCCGTGCGTCGCTGCGGTCCGGTCCCAGGTCGACGGGCACGTGCACCTTCCGCCGACCACTGGCGACAACATCGATGTACTGTGGAGACCTCACGCCGCACGTGTTGAGCAATTTGGCGGTACGTCCACCCGGCCTCCCGCATGCCCACTATACGCCCTCGCTCAAAGTCCGTCAACTGGACATACGGTTCACGTCGACGCTGTCGCGGCATGCTACCAGTGTTAAAGACTGCGATGGAGCTCCGTATGCCACGGCAAACTGGCTGACACTGACGGCGGCGGTGCACAAATGCTGCGCAGCTAGCGCCATTCGACGGCCAACACCGCGGTTCCTGGTGTGTCCGCTGTGCCGTGCGTGTGATCATTGCTTGTACAGCCCTCTCGCAGTGTCCGGAGCAAGTATGGTGGGTCTGACACACCGGTGTCAATGTGTTCTTTTTTCCATTTCCAGGAGTGTAATTAAACCTAACTAACCTAAGGACATCACTCACATCCACGCCCGAGGCAGGATTCGAACCTGCGACCGTAGCGGTCGCTCGGTTCCAGACTGCAGCGCCTAGAACCGCACGGCCACTCCGGCCGGCTTACGGCGTCTTCCATGACCACCAGCAGCGTACGTCGGCCCCACATAATGCCAACCAAAAACAGCAGGGAACCTTCACCTTGCTGCACTCGCTGGACAGTGTAGTGTGTCTAAGGCGTTCAGCCTGACCGGGCTGTCTCCAAACACGTCTCCGACGATTGTCTGGTTGAAGGCATATGCGACAATCGTCGGTGAAGAGAACGTGGTGCCAATCCTGAGCGGTCCATCTGTACCGCACTGCATGGTGTTGTGGTTGCAAAGATGGACCTCGCCATGGAGGTCAGGAGTGAAGTTGCGCGTCATGCAGCGTATTGTGCACTGTTTGAGTCGTAACACGACGTCCTGTGGCTGCACGAAAAGCATTATTCAACATGGTGGCGTTGCTTTCAGGTTTTCTTCGAGCCATAATCCGTAGGTAGCGGTCACCCACTGCAGTAGTAGCCTTCGGGTGGCATGTCATCGACAGTTCCTGTCTCTCTGTATCTCCTCCCTGTCCGAACAACATTGCTTTGGTTCACTCCGAGACGCCTACAGCATGTTGAGAGCCCTTCCTGGCACAAATTAACAATTCGGACGCGATCGAATCGCGTTATTGACTGCCTGGGCAGACAACACGAGCCGTGTACCTCCTTCTTGGTGGAATGACTGGAACTGATCGGCTGTCGGACACCCTCCGTCTAATAGGCGCTGCTCATGGATGGTTGTTTCCATGTTTGGGTGGGTTTAGTGACATCTCTGAGCGGTCAGAAGACTGTGTGTGTGAAGCAATATCCACGGTCAACGTTTATATGTAGGAGTTCTGGGAACTGGCGTGAAGCAAAACTTTTTTTTTTTTATGTGTGTAGATTAGGAACAACAGAGAGCCTGTAGCAGTTCCTCCGGAAACTTCAGATATCACTTCTATTTTACTCAGTGAGTTACATTAATTATTACTATTTGTGGCCTTTCTGACAGGAAATCACGAATCCAGTCGCACAACTGACACGAAACAACTGACACGAAACTCCATAGGCAAAACTGCAAATCGACGTCAGCGATATGGGGCTGTAATTCGACGGACTACTTCTCTTTCATTTCTTGTATGTTCGTGTGGCCTGTACAGCATTCCAGCCTTTCGGTACGGAGCTTTCTTCGAGCGAGCGGTTGTGTTTGATTGCTAACCACGGAGCCATTGTATCAGATCGTCACCCAATAACCATGGTACAACCGTACCATCTTAGCAAATGTGTGATTGGTTAGACATGTTTCACCAATGGAACGCTTTACTTTATACTAGACAGCGAATTTTCAACAGAAACGAAAGTAACAAGTGTGTACCCGAGTAAATGTATACGTAAAACAGTTTATCAGACAGGACCATCAGCACTGTAAGATTATTCTCTGAAACTTCCTGGCAGAATAAAACTGTGTGCCGGACGGAGACTCGAACTCGGGACCTTTGCCTTTCGCGGGCAAGTGCTCTACCAACTGAGCTACCCAAGCACGACTCACGCCCCGTCCTCACAGCTTTACTTCTGCCAGTACCTCGCCAAGATTATTCTCTGTTAGTGCTCCGGTCGTAAAGAAGTGCACAAAGACATGAGCATAATTTCTACTTGGTGTAATAAATGACACCACTTTTAAGAGATGTAAGAGATTGTCTGTAACAAATACAAAGGACCACATAGTTTGTGATTACAATGTCAGTTGCGAGCACGTCACTACACACTTGAGTCTGCCACAGTTTTGGGGGTTATTATCTAGTAAGAATTGCAACAAATATTGAACAAATTCAGGGAGCCGTTGCAGGGACGTAAGATGGTTCAAATGGCTCTGAGCACTATGGGACTCAACTGCTGTGGTCATAAGTCCCCTAGAACTTAGAACTACTTAAACCTAACTAACCTAAGGACAGCACACAACACCCAGCCATCACGAGGCAGAGAAAATCCCTGACCCCGCCGGGAATCGAACCCGGGAACCCGGGCGTGGGAAGCGAGAACGCTACCGCACGACCACGAGATGCGGGCAGGGACGTAAGACCCTGTCAGAGAGTTCAACCGAAATCCCCATGGAGCATAAAGGGGCGTCTCTGGAAGAAAGACGATCTGGTTCACCTGAAAGCCTACTGAGTCGACGGTCGCACCGTCATCATCATCAGGCGGAAAGCACCTTTCACGCAGCTGCTGTCAGTGGCAGGTATTATCTGTGTAGTGGGAATCAGTGCAGGTATTGTTATTGGTGACTGAGGACCGCGTACTGAACATCATTACATCAGTATTTACGTCATTTGGAGATTAATAATCGCAGCAGTTACAAGCTGTATGGTTTTATGTTGGTTGGTACCTGCAAGTAAACGTGGCAAGAGCGAGCCATTAATGTTTATTTTCCTCCGGGCAGTAGGTCAAGTGCTGAAGTGTGACTCATGAACGCAAAACGGCTTATCTATACTGACATGCGTAGTGTACTTACTGGTGCAGTGAAAACCGCGGAGAAAACATAAGGTTGTAAAGCTTGTGATACGTATGTGGGAAGACTGTTCCACGCAGAGGAAAAAAAGAAGCATTTATGTGTATACATATTAAGTTATCACATACAAAAATATTTGCAATTACACCCGTTACACTACTGCAAGCTCTTTGCTTTCCATATGTTGAAGATGGTAGTACGGGCCGAAGCAAGAAAAAAGTTTAATAAACACGGGCCTTAGGATGCTTATCTGAAGCTCTACGGACGCCCGACTAGAAGAAAAGGTATAATTCACTGTAGCGAAGGTGTGTAAGTTCTTACAGCTGTTAAGGTATGCAGTTTGGAGACCTTGTTTACTACGTTTTTCTTCAGACGATCGTTTCTGTCGTATCTCTAAATACTGATAATTCCTCCAGAGACGTTTGATAATCTGATCTATACACATACATGTCCCAGGAGGAATGGTGACTACTCAGGAATATATATAATGTTTGTTTTACTTCGAGACAACTAATATCTTGAAAAAGACACATCGTATGGAAAAAAAAGTTTTAGGTGAAAAATTAATATTAATAAACAGCACATCTGTTTGTGCTTGAACTGGCCACCTCCTAACAAACATCCCTCCTTTCTGCGTGGGTGGAGTCAACATTGTGTTTTCAAATGTGAACCCAATTTTTATTGCGTAGTCGGATCCTGCGGCAAAAAATACGTATGGTTTACCAAACCATTGTTTCCCATTCGTCGTAGATGGCGCTGTAATCGATAAATATCCACTGTGTCCGTTTTTGCCATTAAGAACCGACACATTTGCTTGTACATGTCATTTATGACTAAAATATAAATCTTTGTGCTGAACGGTTCATCTTTATGTTCGAAATTTATTTTAGTGTTGCACATTTGATCGTTTAGTGCAATAAGGATAGCCGTTTCAATGTATGGTTAGAAACCACATTTACCGTGTTCCAGGAACAACGGCGTGGGATGCAACAGTTTTCTGTTCAAACGTTAGTTGACTGTCGGCGATGTGATTGTACAATGCAAACAACTTGTACGGTAATGTAGTCCTCTGTTGTCTGCGGGACTGATTGTGTTGAGTCCCTAAACCATCGGAGTGCTCGATTTCGGAGGCCAACCCATTGCCCGCCGCCAGGGTGACTGATTTCCGTGTGTGTTTCCATCCAGCCGTCATAACTCTCGCATTTGCCACTACGCAGCTACCGACGGAATAAAAACCAGAAGCAATGTGATACAGAGAAACGTCCGTGAAGTGATACCGACAGATGCACCTGCCGTGGGTACCCACCAGGCCCCCACAACCGCTCGAGTGGTCGACTGTGAAGAGCGGACAAATTGAATAGCTGGGCGGCGGCCATTAGAGTGGTAACCTGACGCGCGGAGTTCGAATGTTTATACATCGCTTTTGGTTATAAAATGCCTTCCCTTGAGTTGGGTCACAAACATAATGCCTCATTTAAATACGTTACTACAATATACTTTTTAATTTATGAACAAACAGCAAATAGTCACTGTTTATGATTTTATCTTACGTAATACATGGAAGCTGCCGTAGCTAAAAGTTATGTACTGGACCCCTGGCATTTTTCGTAGTTCATTTACGATAGATGTACGCAAAATGCATCAAAATACTCGAAGATTTGCCCACTATATTAATAGATATTTTCTGACTCTACCTTTCTTTAGATGTTATGACGAGAAGAGCGTTATATATGGCATAGTGCTTTGGCAACTTACGACCAAATTATCAAGTTTCAACCTAACCTAGACCATGAAAACACTACCGATCAGCCAACTTTCTTCAAAATGATCAGAACATGTAAAATGATTTTCTGTCGGTCGGAAATGTTGCCTACTGACAGCGTGTAACCATTTTTGTAACAGCTGTGGTTTTGAGAAAGGAAACCTGCAAATAGATGCACAGACATTATGCTAATACCGTGTTACAAAAACATTTATTAAGCAAGTGCACTGACATACAAAACAACTTAAAATATTCACTTACCTGTGAAATGTAATATTCGTTCCTTTCTCGAATTTATTTGTACAATTAATCGATGCACGACTCTTCACTTTGTACTTCTTTTGATTGGAACGTACAGACAGTAGAGTTACGAGTAACAAATACTGTATGTACGTCCCAACAAATATACAACGTTGAATCAGGGTCTTCATAAACAACAGTACTACACAACACATCAGACTACAACCACTATAATGGCGTCCAGCCGAAGGTTCAAATTTTCGCGCGACTGCAGCGCCATCAGTGAGTCTAGTTATTTTTTACAAGGTCTTTGGTACCCACGGACGCCAAGCAGCCCACTGGAGGGGGGCGAGGGCACCCACCGCTGTAAAGTGTCCCCGTGGGAACAAAAACATTCACGTCGTTTCTTTAAAGTCAGTACCGCTATTAGACTGTTTTATTTGCAGCGTTACATTTACACGATCATGATTTCGGCTTAAAATGCCATTATCAACTGTTTTAATGTTATACAGTGCCTAAGATGGCACACGGTAGTGTTTAAAATACACTATTAGACACATTGTCTAAGGGTCAATATCTCTGGTAAAATCCAGAAATATTGACCCTTAGTGTCTAATAGCGTATTAAATACGACAGTATGCCGTCTTAGGCACTGTATAACATGAAAATAGTTGATCAAATCTAAGGGTCAATATTACTGGTAAAATCCCTTAAGGGGCTCCGGAAAGGCTCAAAATCATGAAAACTTCAATTTTTACTTTTTTGCGTTTTCTGAATCTGCAGACTATTACCTTTTAATAGACATATAATTTATTCAATTCCGAAGACTACAACTATTTTTAAATTTTTTTTGACATGTGTTCTACATGGGCGTGACCCACTGTGGCGCTGTTAAACTGCTGTCAAATGGTGTTATTATTAACGTCCGTGTTCATCAGGTACATTTTAGTGATGTGAGATAAAGTATGTGTTGTGGCTAACCTGTGATGGTTCAATATATATCGCTGGTGTGATTGTCGATTGTTTCATGTTTATTTACTCTGTCGTTATCTCGAAAATATTCGTAATTAAATCTGTTTCTTGAGTCTCTGTTTTGTTGAAGTATAATAATGAGTAAAAGTTAAGAAGAGGAGAAATGTTGGAAAGCCAAAGGTATGTGTTATTACTGTAAATAATAACATTCTAACATGGTACGAGCGATGCTTGCTTTAGACAAGGAACGCCTTCGGGCTGCAGACAGGGCTGTAAAGAGTCTAGAAATACAAGCAAGAGTAAACAGGAGGAGGAACAAGAGGAAGCTGGAGGAGGAGTTTGCAGAGGATGAAGATAATCCATCCTATGGACCTGGAATGCACTAAAAAGTTAATCCAATCTTTGTCGCTCGATTCCCAAAACTTTTATTTTCTCATACTAATTACATGTTTTCTAAGGATCTTCCAAACATATTTGTTTCAAACTTTCAGTAAATGTTACACAGTACCTTCTGCATAATTTAACACAGCCTTTTTCCAAAAAACTGTATATTTTTGAATATATAAATAAAAAATTGCAAAAAAATGTTGTGAATTTTCATTACAATTGAAAAAAATCATCTTTAATAACTGAACTAAAATTTTGTAAAATCCCTGTGTTAAGTTGTAGCCCATATTCCAATAAATAATCTGTAAAAATTTCAACTTCCTACCTCAAATACTTTGTGAGGAAAGATGTAATTTATAAGCGTTATTTTAACATTGCAAGTATAGGGCGTTCCGGAGCCCCTTAAAACACTTGATAATGGCATTTTAAGACGAAATCATGATCGTGTAAATGTAACACTGCAAAAAAAAAAAAATCTAATGGCGGTACTGACGTTAAAGAAATATATTATGACTGTGGCCCCACATTATGAAAAAATTATTCACGTCGTTGTCTGGATCACCCTTTTATTCAGCGCTTCATTTGTAATGGGACACACCGGTACCTCTGACGAGAAAAAAAATCAGGACCACGGATTTTAAGAAATTTTGCCGAGTTTGATACAAAACCATCGTATTCGCACTTCTAAAACGCTCAGAAAAGCGTGAAAATATAGTTTTACGAAGTCTAAATTTCAAAAAGATCTCCAGGAAGGTCACAGTAGCGGAACCTTTCTCACAAATCAATCCCTGATACATATGTAAGGGTGTAAACGGTAACTGTTTACAACGTACCACAGTGGTGTGGATGAAACCGAGACGAACAAATTGATGCATGTCACCTGCGTCTATCACGTCTGAAAACAGCCTCAAGTTGGCCTACAAAAGCCTTCTTTACTATTGTATTTCCGTTAACAACTGTCAATCTTCGAACAACAGTGATATTTTGTTCGGATGGAATGTATAATGCGTAGTTTTTTCATTGGATAAGACTTCCTCATAATTGACTTTGAAATCTGCACAATTTCTAAAATTCCAATTAGTAAGAACTTCTAAAACACTGACTCATATTACAATCAGCACATTACGTTACGTCTGCGGATGCCTCCTTGCAAGACAGCGTGCTGAACTGTCAATAGCCAATCGTGTGGCAGACGTGGCGAGGTATCCTGTACGAACGTCTCTCGTTTAGTAAACGACCGTAAGTGCCCTAATGAAGTAGAAACCGTTGGGAATGACGCCATCCTAGTCGCCTAGCACGCCACGCTGCCTCGGCTGTTGCAACGCACCCCTACTGCTTCCTTCCTTACAAGGGAACCTCCCCATCTCACCCCCCCCCCCCCCCTAGATTTAGTTATAAGTTGGCACAGTGGATAGGCCCTGAAAAACTGAACACAAATCAATCGAGAAAACAGGAATAAGTTGTATGGAACTATGAAAAAATAAGCAAAATATACAAACTGAGTTGCCTATGCGCAAGATAGGCAACATCTACGATTATCTGTGTTTATGAGCGCCGTGGTCCCGTGGTTAGCGTGAGCAACTGCGGAACGAAAGGTCAACGGTTCAAGTCCGCATTCAAGTTAAAATTTTAATTTCTTATTTTCGCAAAGTTATGATCTGTCCGTTCGTTCATTGAAATCTCTGTTCACTGTAATAAGTTTAGTGTCTGTGTTTTGCGACCGCACCGCAAAACCGTGCGATTAGTAGACGAAAGGACGTGCGTCTCCAATGTGAACCGAAAACATTTGATCGCAAGGTCATAGGTCAACCGATTCCTCCTCAGGAAAACACGTCTGATATATTCTATACGACACTGGTGAAGGCATGTGCGTCACATGACAGGAATACGTTGTCGACCCACCTAACTTGTACACTTGGCAAACGGGTAAAAAGATTCTTCTACCTTGCCCGATTTAGGTTTTCTTGTGGATGTGATAATCACTCCCAAAAAAGTGATGAAAACATAAGAGTTTGTCACATAAACTGAAAATAAAATATTAAACTTTTCACTGGAGGCTGGACTTGAACCAAGGACCTCTCGGTCCGCAGCTGCTCACGCTAACCACGGGACCACTGCGCTCCTGAGATCGCGGCGTCCTTGATGTTGCCTATCTTGCGTATTGACTACTCAAATTGTATATTTTACTTATTTTTTCATAGTTCCACACAACTTCTTCCTGTTTTCTCGATTGATCTGTGTTCAGTTTTTCAAGGCCTACCCACTGCGCCAACTTATAACTAAATCTGAGGGGGGTGCGATGGGGAGGTTCCCTTGTTAGAGGGAAAAAGAAGCGCCCAGCAGGCGACTGAGGGTACATCAGATCCGCCGGAGTTTCTCGCGCGGCCCTCGGTGAAAACAAGGCAAGCGCTGGCCAACTGCTGCAGCGCAGAGGCCGAGAGAAAGTCGGCAAATGAATCACCCGGCGCATTCCACGGCCGTCGCCAGGAAGCGGACTGCGAACGTGTGTCCAGCCGACAAAAGTCCCTCTCTTCGACTTGGTACGCCAGGTACTGCACGTAACGAGAACATCGAGCAACTGCGGTGACCACCAGCACCGGGCAGAGAGAACTAATTTCCACGCAAGCGATATGTCATTCGGCGCCCCCCTCCCCCTCACCAACTCACTCTTTTTCCCGAATATTAGAAGAATGTTCAATATGAGTCGTAAGCTTTGTCCAGTAACATAGGAACACATGAGACAAAGCTGTAAACAATATGGTGACTGTAAAGTGATGTTGATGGCCATTTTTTTCTTCAAACGGGCTATGCTACAGATAAGTCTGGCAGCACAACGAGTTTTTTTTTTTTAGAATCACATCCGTTCGCTTCCCCAACTCACTACCGAAATGGTACCTTCCAATCTAACCTATACCTCGGGCTAAGCTACAGGTCAATGTTACCACAACCAGTGTTTGTTTTTCATATTAGTTAGGTTCGCCAACTAATTACAAAGCTGTGAATACATGCACGAGAAAGTGACGTGACAGCTGCCATTAATATTACGTCAGTGTCCAAGGCCGACGACTTGGGGTCGACAGAAGCGTCCGATCCCACGCGTCGGCTTTGACCCGTGACGTAAGGGTGTTGTCGTGTGTGACGTCATGATGGCGCAGAGTTTGGTTTGAGTGTGGCTGTCTCCATTTCTGTTTTATCTTATTTTGTTTACTTTTCTGATCTGTTCGTTCTATCTCGTGAGATTTTTTTTTAAATTTAAAAACGCTTATTACTTATTTTAATTATCTGTTTCCTCCAATTTCTGTTTTAGTTTATTATATTTATCTTTCTGATCTGTTCGTTCTATCCCGTGAGATTTTTTTTCTTTAAAGACAAAACACACTAATCAGCTACTGACGCATCTTTATCTTCTATGGGTTGCAGGGGTTACGACCCCTGGGGAGGTGGGCGGGTATTCATGCATGGCTGTCTTCACTTACACGTTGTAGCTACACAAGGCGTCTAAATTTGTTTACATTTAGTTTGCCCCCCATCCAAAACACCCCATTTCCCGCGCTTGTCCCGTTAGTGTCATTAGGCTTCTTGTGGACAGCGTGTGTGTTTGTTTTTGTTTCCGCTATATTTGTGACGTCATGGGTCAAAGCAGACGGGCGGGATCGGACGCTTCCGTATTTCCACGACTTGTATCAAGCATCCCTCTTGTCCACTTTTTTCCCTCCCTTCCTCATATTTCAATTACCGCTTCCTTAAAACTAAATCTATTCAGCGTGGAAACGCGTAGTTTTCGCTACTAATTATGATACACTCCGTGTACAAATTTCGCACTTTGACGCCAGCCCTGGTAATCACTAACTCATGTGAGCCATCACAAAAACCCAATCAGTACGGACAGAACACTATATCTAGAGTCTTTTTTCCCCACAGTAACTCTTAAACGTCGCCCCTTCTAGCAGTTAACACTTTCCAACAGCAACGCAGTACATAGGGCAATTATGATTCTAGTTATTCGAACTACGATTACTTACAGTGTGTGAGGAAGAAATCCTACAGCACGAACGCACACAGGTTAAAATAAGACTTCAGTATTTCGATTTCAAGACAAAACAGACTTGTTTACATGGGTGCTATGTAAACATAGATCGAGGGAAACAAAGTTCTTGCAGTAATAACTTTTACTGTCCTTTTTCAGCTGCTATGTAATTCACAGTTCTGTTTTAAGGGACGTCCACAATCCATCGCACCGCACTCAAGGTAAGACAGCAACAAAGGGGTCGGCAGAAGCGTCCGATCCCACGCGTCGGCTTTGACCCGTGACGTAAGGGTGTTGTGTGTGACGTCATGACGGCGCGGAGTTTGGTTTGAGTGTGGCTGTCTCCAGTTCTGTTTTATCTTATTTTATTTACTTTTCTGATCTGTTCGTTCTATCTCGTGACATTTTTTTTACATTTAAAAACACTTATTACTTATTTTAATTATCTGTTTCCTCCAATTTCTGTTTTAGTTTATTATATTTATCTTTCTGATCTGTTCGTTCTATCCCGTGAGATTTTTTTTTAAAAAGACAAAAAACACTAATCAACTACTGAAGCATCTTTATCTTCTATGGGTTGCAGGGGTTACGACCCCTGGGGAGATGGGCGGGTATTCATGCATGGCTGTCTTCACTTACACGTTGTAGCTACACAAGGCGTCTAAATTTGTTTATATTTAGTTTGCCCCCCCCACCCAAAACACCCCATTTCCCGCGCTTGTCCCGTTAGTGTCATTGGGCTTCTTGTGGAAAGTGTGTGTGTTTGTTTTTGTTTCCGCCATATTTGTGACGTCATGGGTCAAAGCAGACGGGCGGGATCGGACGCTTCCGTATTTCCCAACAAAGAAGGCAAGAGTCCCATTCAAGCAGACGTACAATAGGACAACAGTAACAGACTTCTGGTAAATGCAGTGGCTCTCACCAAAACGTAACCGGTGTAACAGTGACACTAGTCAGCCAATTTAAGATTTTATAAAATTCGTTTTATTTCCTTCACAACCAACCACTACCACTCGCTTTTACTAGCACCCTGCTTCGGGCATACACTGCCATCCTCCAAAGTCAAAAGATTGACCATCTATGGCTGAAAGAGGTCACGACTAAAACCGAGTTAGTATATTTGTTTACAAACAATTGTATAGAAACTATGAGTCACGTTTACCCATGGGTGAAGGCTTTGGTTTCCTTTTTTCAACAAATTCTCTTCGATTCAATTACATACAATTAAACACAGATTACAGAATTATGGGTTAAAAAAGTACTCGCAAAGAACAGACACCTATGAAAAAGCAATTAAAAAAAAATTCCATCCGTTCGCTTCGCCAACTCACTACCGAAATGTTACCTTCCAATCTGACCTATACCTCGGGTTAAGCTACAGGTCAATCTGCTACCACAACCAGTGTTTGTTTTTCAACTGAACTGAAATAATAGAAATTAAGCAAGTGCTATGTGGACTATGTAGGTGTTTTGGATGATTTCTTCCAGGTGTGAGGTGAGCATGAACATACCTCAACCACTGATCTCGTAATCTAAATAGGGAACAAAAACATTTATGAGTCGACTCGCAAAATAAATTCTGCAAAGCATTAAGAATCATTCGTTCTAACCCTGAAAGGAGTAATCGCAACCAATCCATCCACCCTTGAAAATAAGAAGTCAAGATACCCAGTTCCCCTTGTCACCTAGAACATTACCCACAGATACATGATTACCCGAAAGAAAAACATTCTTTGATGTTTTTCTCGATTTCTGGAAGGAGCAATAAAAACAATGCGTGTCGTGTTGGACTAATTGTGTTATGGTTTAGAAGCTACTTTAAATTGGTCAAACTGATCCGTGTACAGATCCAAAAACATTACCTGCACGCAAGAAGACAACTCAAAAGGTACGAAATCCAGTACAGCGCGGCGTAGAAGCAGCAGCAATCCAGATAAATGGCGTCGCAGTGAGAGCAGAAAGGCCGAGCGTGGACCGGAGAACACAACACGGAGCAACAGGTGGCGGCTGCTCGGATTCGGCGTCGAGGACCGGGGGCTGTCCGAATCACACACCGCAAACACAAATATCACACTGTGGCCCCCCGTGTGGAAACGTCCCAGTGGGGCAGGTCGGGTTACATCCACATCCTGTCAGCGGCAAACGAACAGGTGGTCGCACGTCACACCGACATAAGCACTCGCGTGTCACACGTCACTCGCACTTCGGATGACACGAAGAGTAAAGTGGAACGCGTCGCGTCACGCCACGCCACGGCACACGCGCGGACGGAGTCGGCGGGTCGGCGCGGTATTGCAGGGTCCGGAGAGCGGAGGAAGAACGCACTGGACGGCGGCCGCGCGGAGACTGCGGCCCGCCACGTTAGCAACACCTGCCCAGGAGGCGCTGACGTCGCGCGCCAGCGCTGCCAACATTGCGGCCGCTTAATTAGCCCCGCTGTTGTGACGGCCACTCGATCGGGCGCGGCGATATCCTCCCCCGCCGAGCCGCGACACAGCGGACGCCTGCAGCGACTGGGCTCGACGGAAGCGTCCGATCCCACCCGTCGGCTTTGACCCGTGACGTAAGGCTGTTGTGGTGTGTGACGTCACGACGGTGCGGAATTTAGTTTGTGAGAGTGGCGAGTTTGCAGATGTCGTTTTGATGCGATCGGTGGTGTTCTCTGGTGGTGTGTTAGGTGATGATTTGGTTTAGTTTGCGAGTGTGGCGTCGTGTGTGAATTTTGGTAAATTGCTTTTTTTATGTCTTTGGTAGGCAAGGATATGACTGACAGGGTCAACAGTTTTCGGTTGTCGGCTATGAAGGGGGACAGTGCGTTGTCTCCAATAAAATTTCTTAAACTATTCGGATTTTTGGATGAAGTCGTGTTCAGTATGTCGTGAAGAAATGAGGCTTACTTAAAGTTCCGGCGTCTCGGACCAGGGACGGCTGTATGTGGAGATGTAAGGATAACAGGTCAAGGGAAGTGTTCTTTCCCAATGTGTGGCTGTGAATGTTGGTATTGGTATCGGGAGATGTTTTTGAGCTATATAGGTCAAGGGAAGTGTTAGGTCCTAATTTATGGGATCGGGAGCTGCTGTTGAGCTATATAGGTCAAGGAAAGTGTCCGATTCCAGATGCTATTGTGTTTAATGGTATTTGGGGAGTTTTGTGATGTCGGTTTTTTCCGTCGTTTTGCGTGGTTTTGTATGGGGGTGGGTGTCTAAATTTGTTTATATTTAGTTTGTCCCCACCCAAAAACCTCCTATTTCCCGCGCTTGTCCCGTTAGTGTCATTAGGCTTTTTGTGGAACGTGTGTGTGTTTGTTTTTCGATGTATTTTCGTCCTCATAATGTGTACGTAACGACTTTATTGTTTATTTGCTGACTTTATATGCGCCATATTGGAATCGTGGTTTATGATCGTTTCCGCCATATTTGTGACGTCATGGGTCAAAGAAGACGGGCGGGATCGGACGCTTTCGTATTTCCCCTGTTCGTAGCGCACCCACCGAGATTTTTAAGGTTTTGTGCCTTTTCTGAAATCGAGAGCAAACCTTAACAATCTGGAACCAGACTGGTCACGTGACCATCATCGGCGCTCCAGAATGAAATTTTCACTCTGCAGCGGAGTGTGCGCTGATATGAAACTTCCAGCCAGATTAAAACTGTGTGCCGGACTGAGACTCGAACACGAGAGCTTTGCCTTTCGCGGACAAGTGGTAGAGCACTTGCCCGCGAAAGGCAAAGGTCCAGAGTTCGAGTCTCGGTCCGGCACACAGTTTTAACCCGCCAGGAAGTTTTCATCATCGGCCCTCTTGCCTAGCGCAGGTCTTCACACATGACTCTCCATGAATTCCTGTCATTTGGTACCCCTTTCGTTTTTTCATAACTGAATCGGTCACTGCAGAAAGATCTTGAGTCGAATTTTTACAAAAATGTGTTATACACCGAAGAACCAAAGAAACTGTACAAAATCATTCACGGGCCGGCCGGGGTGGCCGAGCGGTTATAGGCGCTACAGTCTGGAACCGCGCGACCGCTACGGCCGCAGGTTCGAATCCTGCCTCGGGCATGGATGTGTGTGATGTCCTTAGGTTAGTTAGGTTTAAATAGTTCTAGGGGACTGATGACCTCAGAAATTAAGTCCCATAGTGCTAAGAGGCAAAATCATTTACGGCTCCCGGGAGCACGCAGAAGTGCCGCAACACGACGTGCCATGGAGGCGTCGAAAATCTGAAGAAGTGCTGGAGGGAACTGACGTCATGAACCCCGCAGCGCAGTCCACAAACGGGTAAGAGTACGAGGCGTAGAGTTCTCTTCTGAACAGCACGTTGCAAGGCATCTCAGATATGCTCAATCAAATTCATGTCTGGGGTGTTTCGTGGCCAGCGGAAGTTTTTAAGCTCAGAAGAGTGTTCCTGGAGCCACTCTGTATGGATTCTGGACATGTAGGGTCCTGCTGGCGCTGCCCACGTCCGTCGGAATGCACAATGGACATGAGTGGATGCAGGTGATCAGACAGGATGCTTAGGTACGTGTCACCTGTCCGAGTCGTATCCAGACGTATCAGGGGTCCCACATGACTCCAACTGCACACGTCCCACACCATTACAGAGCCTCCAACAGCTTGGACAGTCCACTGCTTATATGCAGGGTCCATGGGTTCATGAGTTTGTCTCCATAACCGTACACGTCCATCGATACAATTTGAAACGAGACTCGTCCGACCATGCAACATGTTTCCAATCATCAACAGTCCAATGTCGGTGTTGACGTGCTTAGGCGAGGCGTAAAGCTTTGTGTCATACAGTCATCAAGGGTACACGAGTGGGCCTTCGGCTCAAAGCCTGCAAACTTCCTACTTCCTTTCGTAATCAGGACTTTATTAAAAAAAATGGAAAAGGTAATGTTAATAAGAACACGGTGAGGAGTTTTGGTCGAAATAACAATAGATTTATTCTTTCTTGACTTCACAAGACAAAAAAAATGACTAAAGAAACGTCACACAAACATTTTTATTTGACAAACGCTTTCACTGAATTGGAAATGTCGTGTGGCTAGGGCCTCCCGTCGGGTAGACCGTTCGCCTGGTGCAGGTCTTTCGATTTGACGCCACTTCGGCGACCTGCGCGTCGATGGGGATGAAATGATGATGATTAGGACAACACAACACCCAGTCCCTGAGCGGAGAAAATCTCCGACCCAGCCGGAAATCGAACCCGGGCCCTTAGGATTGACAGTCTGTCACGCTGACCACTCAGCTACCAGGGCGGACACGCTTTCACTAATATGGGGTCTATGGTGGACAAAGTGATCAGCTGGGGATCGACACACAACACTAACCAGAAATCTAATCGCTTTATCTGTCTTCATACACGTGACTCCTGCCCGCATCTCGTGGTCGTGCGGTAGCGTTCTCGCTTCCCACGCCCGGGTTCCCGGGTTCGATTCCCGGCGGGGTCAGGGATTTTCTCTGCCTCGTGATGGCTGGGTGTTGTGTGCTGTCCTTAGGTTAGTTAGGTTTAAGTAGTTCTAAGTTCTAGGGGACTTATGACCACAGCAGTTGAGTCCCATAGTGCTCAGAGCCTTTGAACCATTTGAACACGTGACTCCGGGGTATGGCACAAAAAGTACGCCACAATCATTTACACTCTACTATTCCATAAAGCATATATTGGAGACGTACGCCATAGCGGCGAAAACTTTACCCTCCTGCTGGTCGGGGCGGCACACCACGATGCGTTCGGCGACTGAAGTCATGAACGACAGCTATCTGTTATTAATGGTGCGCGCCCGAAAAAATGCAAGTACGCGGTCTCGGGTTCGGCTAATTCGGAATGCAGGTACTTCCCCATGAGGCTCTGAAACCCAGTGGATTCCAGTGTGCAGGTGGACCCATTTTCCGGTCTGCCAAACCAGTTTCACTCTGTCCCACAACTATGCATGACGGAATATGTCAAATGTTTAGATAGCCGACTCAAAACAAATAAGTACACCCGCATATCACCTGTTGTGTGTGTGATGCTAGAAGCAGTACCTCTGACGGCTCAGAAGGTGACTGGCACAGGCTCTAAGTGGCACACTAGCAAAGGACACAAGTCTCACCGTTTAGGTAGAGACTCGCAGTTCTTTACTAGGGAAGCGTCAGTACAAGAGAGTGACCTCTTCTCTTTCGCTCCACTTTCCTCACCAGCTCGGTAGCAAAGCACATTTATATCTCCCACTTTAGCACAAGCCAATCACGAGCTGCAGCGCCGCATTCGAAGATGGGAGACTGCCCCATGCTCTGCACAGATATGACCAATGAGAGACTTAATTGAGAGAAAAGGAAAAAAAAAATCAGCTTAGTGGCCTCTTTCCCATGTGTTTACGCCATGTCTTTTTGCTACCAACATGACCTGGATGGAACCACAGCCCTCCTTAAGAAAAGATTGTTATCTCCCCTGTTGCGTCCATTTCGAATTTTCCAAAGAACAGCCAGAAACTCGCTAAAAGCCTCGTGCCTTCACAAATATGTTTTGTAACGGAGTCTGGACGTCTGGGTGCCCGTGACCTGTACCACGGAAATTTGCGGAAAGCTCACGGTCGTCTCATCAGCTTCGTGCCTAACAAAGGCCCAACCTCTGCCTCATTGCCAGTCTTCAATGCTCTGCCCATTGCAGGGACGATCCTTGGCGCTAGTCAGCCTACCTGGATATGTCCGCTGACCGACCGGCGCCATCCAACGTGTCTGCAAAATGAGACTGCAGTCCACAAATGTTTCGACCCAGCTTACTCAGAAAAAAACGCTCCCCTGGGTCCTCAACCACTGTACGCTTTTACTATGGTCGTTTAAATCGGCACCCTATTCCTTTGAACGTACGTAAAGCTTACCGCTATTCCTTCACTAAAGCGCACAAGCAAGAGCATTAAATACTGCCTACCATTTCACCATGATGTACGAGGTGCATACAAGTTCTAAGGCCTCCGACTTTTTTTCTAATTAACTACTCACCCGAAATTGATGAAATTGGCGTTACTTGTCGACGTAATCGCCCTGCAGGCGTACACATTTTTTACAACGCTGACGCCATGATTCCATGACAGCGGCGAAGGCTTCTTTAGGAGTCTGTTTTGACCACTGGAAAAACGCTGAGGCAATAGCAGCACGGCTGGTGAATACGCGGCCACGGAGAGTGTCTTTCATTGTTGGAAAAAGCCAAAAGTCACTAGGAGCCAGGTCAGGTGAGTAGGGAGCATGAGGAATCACTTCAAAGTTGTTATCACGAAGAAACTGTTGCGTAACGTTAGCTCGATGTGCGGGTGCGTTGTCTTGGTGAAACAGCATATGCGCAGCCCTTCCCGGACGTTTTTGTTGCAGTGCAGGAAGGAATTTGTTCTTCAAAACATTTTCGTAGGATGCACCTGTTACCGTAGTGCCCTTTGGAACGAAATGGGTAAGGATTACGCCCTCGCTGTCCCAGAACATGGACACCATCATTTTTTCAGCACTGGCGGGTACCCGAAATTTCTTTGGTGGCGGTGAATCCGTGTGCTTCCATTGAGCTGAATGGCGCTTTGTTTCTGGATTGAAAAATGGCATCCACGTCTCATCCATTGTCACAACCGACGAATAGAAATCCCATTCGTGCTGTCGTTGCGCGTCAACATTTCTTGGCAACATGCCGCACGGGCAGCCATGTGGTCGTCCGTCAGCATTCGTGGCACCCACCTGGATGACACTTTTCGCATTTTCAGGTCGTCATGCAGGATTGTGTGCACAGAATCCACAGAAATGCCAACTCTGGAGGCGATCTGTTCGACAGTCATTCGGCGATCCCCCAAAACAATTCTCTCCACTTTCTCGATCATGTCGTCAGACCGGCTTGTGCGAGCCCGAGGTTGTTTCGGTTTGTTGTCACACGATGTTCTGCCTTCATTAAACTGTCGCACCCACGAACGCACTTTCGACACATCCTTAACTCCATCACCACATGTCTCCTTCAACTGTCGATGAATTTCAATTGGTTTCACACCACGCAAATTCAGAAAACGAATGATTGCACGCTGTTCAAGTAAGGAAAACGTCGCCATTGTAAGTATTTAAAACAGTTCTCATTCTCGCCGCTGGCGGTAAAATTCCATCTACCGTACGGTGCTGCCATCTCTGGGACGTATTGACAATGAACGCGGCCTCATTTTAAAACAATGCGCGTGTTTATATCTCTTTCCAGTCCGGAGAAAAAAAATCGGAGGCCTTAGAACTTGAATGCACCTCGTATGAAGTCAGATCGTGTCCAGGTACAGCAACCAAGTAATGAAGATCAACTTCCCTAAAAACATTACGCAGCATAACACCGTATTAGAAGTGAGAGTTCCCTGCAATCTCTCAAGTCCATATAAATGATGTTTCATTGAATGGTTTGTATGCTGACACTTGTTGGTGGCCCAGCACTGAAATCTGCAGCAATTTGCAGAAGGGTTGCACTTTTGTCACGTTAAACGATTCTCTTCAGTCGTCGTTGGTCCTGTTCTTGGAAGATCTTTTTCCAGCCGCGGCGATGTCGGAGATTTTATGTTTTACCGGATTCCTGATATTCACGGTACACTCGTGAAATGGTCGTACGGGAAAATCCCCACTTTATCGCTATCTCGGAGATGCTGTGTCCCATCGCTCGTGCGCTGACTGTAACATCACGTTCAAACTCACTTACATCTTGACAACCTGCCATTTTAGCAGTACTAACCGATCCAACAACTACGCCAGACACTTGTTGTCTTATATAGGCATTGCTAACTGCAGCGCCGCATTCTGCCTGTTTACATACCTGTATTTGAAAACGCATGCCTATACCAGTTTCTCTGGCGCTTCAGTGTATAGATTAGATTAGATTTACTTTCATTCCAATTGATCCGTAGTGAGGAGGTCCTCCAGGATGTGGAACATGTCAGAAAAACAACAATACATGACAAATATTTACAACTAAAACAAATAAGCTAATGTACCATTCCACAGGTCCCAAGTGGAATGATCGTCATATTTTAATGAACACTAAGAGTCATTTTACAAATACTAATGCACTGAATTTAAAATAAAAAAGTTTTTTATTTATTTATAAGGTAATAAACATGTAATACAACTACTGAAATACGTATTTACAATGAACACATTACTGCACTGAAATGGTGCAGAAGTTAGATTATACTTACACACAACCACACACACACACACAGACACACAAATTTTCAGTGAACACATTACTGCACTGAAATTGTGCAGAAGTTATGTTGTACTTATATACAAATCAGTTGGTTTTACTAAGAAATTCATCAATGGAGTAGAAGGAGTTGGCCACCAATAAATCCTTTAGGCTTCTCTTAAACTGAATTTCATTGGTTGTTAAGCTTTTTATGGCTGCTGGCAAGTTGTTGAAAATGTGTGTTCCTGAATAATGCACACCTTTTTGTACAAGACTAAGTGACTTTAAATCCTTGTGAAGATTATTCTTATTTCTAGTATTGATTCCATGAATTGAGCTGTTGGTTTGAAAAAGTGATATATTTTTAATGACAAATTTCATTAAGGAATAAATATATTGGGAAGCAGTAGTTAGTATCCCTAGTTCCCTAAACAGGCTTCTGCAGGATGTTCTTGAGTTCACACCACATATAATTCTTACTGCACGTTTTTGTGCCCGGAAAACTTTAGCTTGGCTTGATGAATTACCCCAAAAAATAATCCCATATGACATTATGGAATGAAAGTAAGCATAGTATGCCAGCTTTTTCATTTTTATATCCCCTATGTCTGACAAAATTCGCATTGCAAACAGAGATTTGTTAAGACACTTCAGCAGTTCTGTGGTGTGCTCCTCCCAGTTGAATTTATTATCAAGCTGTAATCCCAAGAATTTAACACTGTCCACTTCTTCTATCTTCTTGTCATCATGTGTTAGACATATACTCTTGGGACACCCCTTACAAGTTCTGAACTGCATGTAGTGTGTTTTTTCAAAGTTTAGTGACAAAGAATTGGCTAGGAACCAGTGATTAATGTCCACAAATATTTTATTGGCTGATCTTTCTAAGACTACACTTGATTTGCTATTTATTGCAATGTTTGTATCATCGGCAAACAAAACAAACTTGGCATCTGGTAATGTATATTGGAACGGGTTGATGAAGGGTGGCCAGATTGAAACATACAAGAAGGGCAGAAGTCAATCTTCAAATGTCGTCACTAATAGAGCTAGAAATCTTTACTCCATGTGAACTTGGTCGTGTCCTGTTTGCAATGACTATATGGAAATGTTTTTAACTGAAAGCAAAAGACAATGATTGCCCGTTGATGCTTACACTTGTATTTTTCTTGTTAAGTTTGACAAACTGTAACAATACGCTTGGTGGTTCACTGCAGAAAGGTCCAAAAATTTTTACAGCGAAATTAACGGAATTTTTGAATGCAGTGAAAACGAAAGTAATGTTTGTAGGCTGAAGTTTGACTACATGCAAAATTTACCGTTACCAAATGTTCCTGTTCAGGATATCTTTTATTTGGAAAATCTACAGCTCAATGTTAACATACGTAATATAACAAGTAAGCACTCACACTTTTATGAGTACCGCGAAGGTGAAGCCAGAAAAGGTGGAAACGAAGTTGCTCATTTCTATATCATTATATCCAGAAACATATCCCAAAAGATGTGAATGAGGTTCATCTGTTCTTCATCAGGTGAGCCGTCAGGATAAGAATAACACATTGATTGACTTTTGTTTAACACTCGCACCAAATGGAAGATTTATGGAGATGAAACATTAGGTCGCTTATATAGGGACTGGGTTTTCTCTCAAATGACGGAGATGGAACTATAAAACAGTTCTTGAGCCACCATACGTGAAGAGTACGGAATATGATCGAAAATGCATCAAGTAAATTCTTAGTGGAAACTATTGAAAATGTTATTACATTATCGTTTAAAAAGTGATGACCCGTCTATTTTAAAAAGTGTCGACTCTCCCAATCAAGCATGGGAAAATTTCATAAGGAACCCACAATGTCTTTCTCCCCATCTAAATGGGTGAGTTTTGAGTGTGTCTCACATTATTCTGAGCAAGTGAAAACAGAGCATTGCATTGATGGTGTTGTCACATAGATATTTCAACTACTTTACAGCTTCACTAAGGATCCTCCACTTCCCAATGAGTTAGCATATCCCCAAAAACGGGTTCCCATCAGTGTCAAAAAATAAAAGATATGTTGAAAATGAAAAGGTGTATTCCACATGAGTATATGAAATTCTATGAGCAATTGCAAAAATGTCCAATAGCAGGAGGGAACAAACAATAACGATTATGATCAAGAAGATTAACTTGCTTTATTGTGTTACGCTTCACTATTGTTATAAGAAGCACAGCTACAGCTCAAGGAGTAAATAAAATAGTAATAGTCTCATTTGAGTTTGCAAATTATCATATTTACTGATACTGTAATAAAATTAATAAGTTTTTTCCAAGCTTCATTTACTACAACGAATAGGTTTTCATTGCAAGGAAGTCAAGAATCAGCAATTTTTAAATTTACTTTTATGCTAAACTATAAATTTCAAATCAAAAAGCCACAACAAAACACAGTCGTTGAAGACTCAGTAACTATTAATTTCGAATAAATGCACAGATGATTTATGCTCTAGGAAGTTTTCGACTTCCCCTGGGAAATTTTACTTTTGTGGCTCATGATCCATTGAGTTATTTCCTGTCCTTATAATATCCACCATTTAGTGTCTTCTGCGTGATCTTCTTCTTTTCTGTTCACTGTTTTTTCAATATCATTCGTAAGTAAGCAATCTCTTCTCATCCAATGACCAAGACAATTGTGTTTGTCTTTCTGATTATCTCTAAAATTTCTTTCTCTTCCCTCACTCTTCTCAACACCTCATTTCTCACTTTGTCTACCCATTTTCTTCCTTCCGTACCCCTCCAAGTCCACACCTCAACTGCTTCTGTTCTTCTTTCTTCCTCTTTTCTGAGTATCCATGTCACAGCTCCATACAATATCACAGTCCATATCGCCTCTCACTTCCTCAGGTCCCTGTTCATGCACTCACATAGAAGCCCCCGCTTCTTACTATGTGCCCCTTGCCAATTGCTATAAGGGTTTTCACCTCCTTATTGCATCTTATGTCTTCCGTATATACGCTTTCCATACATCTGATAGCACTAACTCATTCTACATCGTCCTATCCTAAATTTATAGTTGTTCTTACTTTTACTGCACTTATCACCATATATTTTGTGTCTTTCTTATTAATTCTCATTTCGAGTTCCACGCCAGGGTTCCCGGGTTCGATTCCCGGCGGGGTCAGGGATTTTCTCTGCCTCGTGATGGCTGGGTGTTGTGTGCTGTCCTTAGGTTAGTTAGGTTTAAGTAGTTCTAAGTTCTAGGGGACTGATGACCATAGATGTTAAGTCCCATAGTGCTCAGAGCCATTTGAACCAATTGAACCATTCCGAGTTCCTCGTAAGTCTTATTTAATTTTTTTAATATTCCAATTATAGTCCTTTCGCTCTCTGCTAATAACATCCTTATCATCCGCAAATCGAGGACATTCTACCCTCCTACCAACAACCCACACTCCTCTTTTTCGTCACAAACGTTCTGAATGATACACTCCAAATACATGTTAAACAATATTGGGGACAAACAGCAGTCTTGCCTCACTGCTATTCCAATTGTGCTTTCCCCTGTCATCTCATTCCTAATCTGCACTCCTATTTTCTGTTGTAGACGTAGATTCTTAATGAGCCTTTATACGTCCAGTCGCCTCCATTCTTCCTCAGGACGTAATTTATTTCACTGTACTCCATCAAAGGCTTTCTCCAAGTCAATGGGAGCAGTATAAACTTCGCATCCTTTTTTAAGGTACCTCTCACCTGCAATTCTTAACAGTTCAATTGCATCTCTTGTACCTCTCCCTTCTTTTAAATCCACGCTTTTCCACGGAAATACTTTTTTCCCAATCTTCTGTGAAGTCTTCTATTTATCACCCTTAGTAGAATTTTTGCTGCATAAGAAATCAAACTTCTGTTTGTATGTTCCTCACACTTCTTGTCACTGTTTTTCTTCTCAGTCGGTATCATTTCTGCCAACAGAAAGTCATCCGGCCATTCATCTTTTTCATATATCTCATTACATAGATAAATTAAGGGGGGTGCGCACACAAAAATTTTTGTTGGTTCTTCATGTACTACATGGTACTAAAGCTTTACTTACTGAATATTTTATTTCAGTTGTACTACTAAGTATGATTAAAATGATAATTAACAAAAGCTTGCACCGAGTCGCGCCCCCTTCTTATTCTGTATATCCTCATATTATTTGCTCCTGTGGTGTCAGCTTTGGGTGTTTAACAGATCCAGAACTTCTATCGAAGTGTGTGTACGGAAAAACTCAAAATCCTAATTAAAGTTACACCTCTCTGATATGGAAACCATACCCAAGACAATATTTATTTCCACAATGGTGAAGGGAAAAGCTTGGTAATGTTGCTATTACAAACTTTTTGTGATAAAAGGTCAAACCTTTAATTGAAGAGTTTAAATCTAATGCACTAATCTGCCATTTTAGAATCTAGCTGTTGAAATTGTAGCGTATGATGCATGTTTAGTTTTCAGCCGTGATGATCTTGGCCGAGTGCGAACTCTACAGGGGCTAGGATTTGATCGAGCGGCCCCAAGACCCGAGCAAGTGGTAGCTACGGGATGCTGGCGTTGTCTGCTTTACCACAGCACTTCAGACAGTTAAAACTACGAAAACACCATAAAGCCCTGAATTTATGAATAGCCGTCATCTACAAGGCCATAATAATGAAAGTGAGCCGAAACATCTTGTGTATTTTACGACTACGAGCATATCTAAATTTTATTATTTTACCCAAGCCTGTACACGTGATTAACGCAAAATATAAGGCTTTCGCAATAATTCTGCCGGAATAATCCCACGTAGTATTACCAAGTAAAGTCTTAGAATACGAATATATTTTCTATGACATACAAGTATTTCTAAGAAATACAGAACAATATCAGATGGAGATAAAAAGACACACAGTGCGAGGTGCCGGGGCAAGCAGTGTGTTTAACACTAAATTCTTCTAGAATCTCCATATGTAAATGATGCTCTAAGCCCCCCCCCCCCCCTATTCTAACTCCGACTTTTGCTGTTGCACATGGATTAATAAATATACGCGAACTGACTATAATCAGCCCTGCAAGTGGAGCAGAAAAGAGTTTGGCACCTGCAATAATTTAATTTGATAAATAAGTTAAATAAAGGAAGGTTTCATTAATGTAGTGAGAAATGATGGCTTGCTGTACTGATTAACTGAATGAAAGTTCTGTCCAAAATAACAATATGATTTATTAAGACTAAACACAAAATAATAAACAAAAACACATGAAACATTTACAATACATCAAATTGGCTCAAATTGGATACTCAAACAAACGCTATGAAGGTGAAGTTGTCCCTAAACTAGATTGTGAGGTTTAAGACGAAGTGGTATGTGGAGCCAATTCCTTGCCACTCAAATCTTAAGAGAGACACACAGCTAACCCAACATCAATTGCTGCTACTCAAGACAGAACAAAGTTAGAAAAAGACGAACAGGCGCGCTGTGCTGAGCTCTGATTATCACCTAGGAAAATCCCTATCTGCCGGTGCTGCGGACATACACTAGCAAACTGTCTTCTTAACAGCCAGAACACGATCTGGCGTACTGGAAGCGATGGCTGGTTGCTTCAACGTCCTCGACCGAAAGGCGAGAGCCGACTACCAAGAGCACCCGTACAGGCCGAACACACAACATTCCCGCCCCCACGACAGTGGCTGTGGTTAAACGTTCCAATCAGCAACTCGAAAACCGGCGGAAAATTCCACTCTATTGCCGGAGCACTACCATTCCACCAATGGAGATTCTTGGCGCCAATTTCTGCGGTGATTTTGCTACGTCATGGAGCTATGCCCTGAGCAAGCCAATCACAGTTACTATTTTGCAGAAAGCGCGGGAATTTTCCCGCCACAACTGCCTGGGTAGACAAGTCATTCCCACGCCTCGCTGGTAGCCCGCCAGAAAGTGTTTTCGCTAAGTTTCTGCAAAGTAACGGAACCTCTAGCCCAGCCGCTACTTCAGACCCCTCCGGGCGTGTCTTTTGACAATGTCGGCGTCTGCAAAGCATTCACTCGACTTCCTCACACCCGTCGGCTTAATGCTTTCCAGATCAGCAGAGCCCACCTGTCACCGGACCACCCGGGTGACGAGAGACGCTGCGTGGGAAGTCCGCGTGTGAAGGAATAGCGACTTTTCACTGCATGCAATTAGAGAGGAGAACCGTAAGATAGAAAGGCTCATGCCACCTCTCAACAGTTCAGTAGATGTAATACGTTCTCAACGTCCTAGAAGGGTCTAGAATAGATTCAAAGGCAAAAAGTCACACGAACTCTTACAGACGCCTTTTTAAAGAGAAACTAATGACACTCCAAAATGATAATGGAGGATTTTAAGGTGAAAGTATAAAGCAGTACTTGAAGAACGATTCTGTGCAAAGATATGTGATGGATTATGTCACAAATTCGAGTGACGTTAGTATATCAAAGAATATAGACTCAGCACTAATGTTTTCATTTTGAAAGGGGCAATGGAACGAAAAAAAGTAATGGAGAACTGCCTTCATGGAGAAACATGGGACCATTATTGTAATCAGACGTGCAGCTCTTCGTCCGAAGCAAATCGACGGTCACATCTGTCTTTCTTCAAACTAAACTAAACTCCGTAAGCAGAAGCCTCGGAAGGCCCAGCGGTACCGACCGGCCGCCGTGTCATCCTGAGACCGCAGGCGCCTCTGGATGCGAATGTGGAGGGGCACGTGGTCAGCACACCGCTCTCACGGGTGTATGTCAGTTTATGAGACTGGAGCCGTTTCTTCTCAGTCAGTTAGCTACTCAATTGGTCTCACAAGGGCTGAGTGCACCTCGCTTGCCAACAGCGCTCGGCAGACCGGACGGTCACCCATCCAAGTGCTAGCCCAACCCGACAGCGCTTAACTTCGGTGATCTGACAGGAACCGGTATTACCACTGTGACAAGGCCATTCGCTGACTTTCTTCAGGGTTATAAAAAGATGGATATCGTATTGGGAGGGATTCGAACTATATGGAGGACATATAAGGGCTTCCCAGTGTAACGTCCATAGCGTAGGCGAAACGTGTGGGTCCTCCCCACATCTTCGTGGTGTAGCAATTCTAATGGCCAGTAGTGTAGTTGTTAAGGGGCTCCGGAACGCCGTATACTTTCAATGTTAAAATAACGCTTATAAATTACATCTTTCCTCACAAAGTATTTGAGGTAGGAAGTTGAACTTTTTACAGATTATTCATTGGAATATGGGCTACAACTTAACACAGGGATTTTACAAAATTTTAATTCAGTTATTAAAGATGATTTTTTTTTCAATTGTAATGAAAATTCACAACATTTTTTGCAATTTTTTATTTATATATTCAAAAATATACAGTTTTTTGGAAAAAGGCTGTGTTAAATTATGCAGAAGGTACTGTGTAACATTTACTGAAAGTTTTAAACAAATATGTTTGGAAGATCCTTAGAAAACATGTAATTAGTATGAGAAAATAAAAGTTTTGGGAATCGAGCGACATAGATTGGATTAACTTTTTAGTGCATTCCAGGTCCATAGGATGGATTATCTTCATCCTCTGCAAACTCCTCCTCCAGCTTCCTCTTGTTCCTCCTCCTGTTTACTCTTGCTTGTATTTCTAGACTCTTTACAGCCCTGTCTGCAGCCCGAAGGCGTTCCTTGTCTAAAGCAAGCATCGCTCGTACCATGTTAGAATGTTATTATTTACAGTAATAACACATACCTTTGGCTTTCCAACATTTCTCCTTTTCTTAAAAGCCTTCAGAGGATTTCTAATAACTTTACTTTTACCCATTATTATACTTCAACAAAACAGACACTTAAGAAACAGAATTAATTACGAATATTTTCGAGATAACGACAGAGTAAATAAACATGAAACAATCGACAATCACACCAGCGATATATATTGAACCATCACAGGTTAGCCACAACACATACTTTATCTCACATCACTAAAATGTACCTGATGAACACGGACGTTAATAATAACACCATTTGACAGCAGTTTAACAGCGCCACAGTGGGTCACGCCCATGTAGAACACATGTCAAAAAAAATTTAAAAATAGTTGTAGTCTTCGGAATTGAATAAATTATATGTCTATTAAAAGGTAATAGTCTGCAGATTCAGAAAACGCAAAAAAGTAAAAATTGAACTTTTCATGATTTTGAGCCTTTCCGGAGCCCCTTAACGCTTATTGCATGAAAGGTGATGGAGTGTCTTTATTTTCAAAACGGTGTAATGAATGATTGCCTATACTAGTAGACGTTGGAACGTCAGTGGAAATGAAATGGCAGGCGTAACTGAAGCCCTGTGTGGAAAAGCCCGGACAGGTTTGCTGGCCCTGCTTGACACAAGAAGTAGCCGAGATGGACGGTCGGGGCATCTGGGTGCCGAAGCACAGTACAGCTGCGGCTGGCCGGTGACGTAGCGGGGCTGGAAGGATAAACGGATAATACTTCAGAAACTCTGAAAATCTTGGACGCAGCTGAGAGGAACGAGGAAGCGTTACCTCGGAAACCACGCAGGATCGGTTATTTCCGAGGATATTTACTCTGAGAAGCGTCTCATTGTACGCAGTTCAATAAGTTTCTGAAACAGGGGTTGTTTTATTCAGCATTGAAATACACCAGGTTATTCCCCAATCTTTTAGCTACACAACACTATTTTTCAACGTAATCTCCATTCAATGCTACGGCCTTACGCCACCTTGAAATGAGGGCCTGTATGCCTGCACGGTACCATTCCACTGGTCGATGTCGGAGCCAACGTCGTACTGCATCAATAACTTCTTCATCATCCGCGTAGTGCCTCCCACGGATTGCGTCCTTCATTGGGCCAAGCATATGGAAATCCGACGGTGCGAGATCGGGGCTGTAAGATGCATGAGGAAGAACAGTCCACTGAAGTTTTGTGAGCTCCTCTCGGGTGCGAAGACTTGTGTGAGGTCTTGCGTTGTCATGAAGAAAGAGAAGTTCGTTCAGATTTTTTTGCCTACGAACACGCTGAAGTCGATTCTTCAATTTCTGAAGAGTAGCACAATACACTTCAGAGTTGATCGTTTGACCGTGGGGAAGGACATCGAACAGAATAACCCCTTCAGCGTCCCAGAAGACTGTAACCGTGACTTTACTGGCTGAGGGTATGGCTTTAAACTTTTTCTTGGTAGGGGAGTGGGTGTGGCGCCACTCCATTGATTGCCGTTTTGTTTCAGGTTCGAAGTGATGAACCCATGTTTCATCGCCTGTAACAATCTTTGACAAGAAATTATCACCCTCAGCCACATGACGAGCAAGCAATTCCGCACAAATGGTTCTCCTTTGCTCTTTATGGTGTTCGGTTAGACAACGAGGGACCCAGCGGGAACAAACCTTTGAATACCCCAAATGGTGAACGATTGTGACAGCACTACCAACAGAGATGTCAAGTTGAGCCCTGAGTTGTTTGATGGTGATCCGTCGATCATCTCGAACGAGTGTGTTCGCACGCTCCGCCATTGCAGGAGTCACAGCTGTGCACGGCCGGCCCGCACGCGGGAGATCAGACAGTCTAGCTTGACCTTGCGGCGATGATGACACACGCTTTGCCCAACGACTCACCGTGCTTTTGTCCACTGCCAGATCACCGTAGACATTCTGCAAGCGCCTATGAATATCTGAGATGCCCTGGTTTTCCGCCAAAAGAAACTCGATCACTGCCCGTTGTTTGCAACGCACATCCGTTACAGACGCCATTTTAACAGCTCCGTACAGCGCTGCCACCTGTCGGAAGTCAATGAAACTATACGAGACGAAGCGGGAATGTTTGAAAATATTCCACAAGAAATTTCCGGTTTTTTCAACCAAAATTGGCCGAGAAAAAAATGTGTTGCATTACTTATTGAACTGCCCTCGTATGTATTCCTAATTAACGGGGATAGGTACTTCCTCGCAAGGTTTCTGTGCTGGACGACAAAAGACTAAAATATGGTTGGTCGGCATTCGGAGGAATCTGTAGAGAGGGAGAATATTCCGTGGTTTCGAGAATATGATTCGCCTTCTGCTTTTACGAGAGAGGTGGACTGAACTTTGCTGGGAAGCCAGCGGTGGAGAGAATGAGGGCTACCGTCGTGAGCGCCCGTGCCTGACGGTCGCTCAGTATCAGCTTTGTTGCTACAGACGGACTTGCTGTCTTTGCTCTCAGGAGAGTTTATAGTTACAACGATTGGGCACTGTAATGTTGCGAACCTATACGATTCTGGACTTCGCCTCCGGGTAGAGAGTCGTCGTTGAGTATGCAGCGTTCTGTAATTGAGAGCACTTCTTACGCCTGTGCTCACTTTGAGACGTTATCTGAACTCCGTCCTTGTGGCTGGGAGTTCGCGTTTCTCGTCTGTAGAACACAGAGAGGAGAAGACAGTATTAGATTACACTAGTCGGAGGACCGTCTTCTGCCGTCCTAGTGTCTGAATGAGTTGTCGCTGGATTTCTTCCGTCGTCGCAGACGACTACGAGAACCATCACTCCGATGCCCCGGACGCAGTACATACGGTGATACTGTAAGTAGGCTGTTTAGGTTTTTATGTTGGTAACGCCACGTAGCGCTCTGTATGAAAATCACTGACTGTGCTGTGTGCAGTCTGTGGCTGGTTTGCATTGCTGGAATATTCTCTACTGTAGAGTTGGGCAGTTGGATGCGAACAGCGCGTAGCGTTGGGCAGTTGGAGGTGAGCCGCCAGCAGTGGTGGATGTGGGGAGAGAGATGGCAGAGTTTTTAAGAGCGGACGATCTGGACGTGTGCCCGTAAGCAAAAGGAAATTTGTGAGACTGGATGTCATGAACTGATGTATATTTGATGACTTTTGAACACTATTAAGGTAAATGCATTGTTTGTTCCCCATCAAAATCTTTCATTTGCTAACTGTGCCTGTCAGTAGTTAGTGCCTTCAGTAGTTAGAATCTTTTATTTAGCTGGCAGTATTGGCGTTCTCTGTATTGCAGTAGTTTGAGTAACGAAGATTTTTGTGAGGTAAGTGATTCATGTAAGGTATAGGTTATTGTTAGTCAGGGTCATTCTTTTGTAGGGATTTTTGAAAGTCAGACTGCGTTGCGCTAAAAAGAATTGTGTGTCAGTTTAGTGTTGTTCAGAATAAGTAAAGAGAGAAATGTCTGAGTATGTTCAGTTTTGCTCAGCTGTTTGAAAATCAAATAACGAAGAGGTTTATCAGCACAGTCATTAATAATTTTTCTAAGGAGACGTTTCATTACTGCTAATTGCTTTGGATTATTAGGGCTATAAAGCTAAACAGCTGTGATCAAGTAAATTTTATTTCCCCTGAGGTTGCACACTACTGTAGATCATCTTTGAAAAATAGTGTCTTGTAGTGTTTGGTATGTATATGATGTCAGTCATTTCGCGTTATTTATAATAGATCGGGTAGTCATAAAAAGGGGCAGATTTGGGCAATTGATCAATCATATTAGTTAAGGAATTCATTTGTATCTCTTTATGTCCATTGGACATTGGCATATAAACATTTGTAATATACAAATGGGTTTTAATCTACAATAAATGTATAAGCAGGAACAGTATTTATCATTTTGTAGTTACTACTTCCCTTAATCATTCATTTATATTTATGTTGTAATTTATATGTTAAAGAGCAACCAGGAGGAGATAATATCACTATTAAGAGATACTAAGATCTGCTTCAGGGGGTAGTCAGACGGGGCCAAATCTTCATTTCCGCGTTCAGTATTTTCCATTGCGCACATTCATTTTTACACCCGCCTGGAGTAGCATCTTGGAAATGAATATGTCTTATATTACTGAAAATAGCTTAACGGACGTCATTTTTCCTTTTTTCTTGATAGTACGTATGTAAATACAGTGGATACTTCAGACCGTTTTGTAGGGAAAAAGCTACAGAAAAAAGATTGGATATTCTCTGTGGTTTGTTAAATATCCCGCAGGTACGTGAGTAATGAGAGCGACTGCTAGCTTCATTGCATTTTGCATTTCATATAGACACCTGCTGCGTTACCACTAGTCGCTGCTTAGTGTGTGAGCAACTATCTAGTTCTCCAAGTAACTTCTCCGTTGAATTACCCATACAGTGTACTGCGACACGCCAGGGCCCTTAAGGACAGTTGCTGCACTGCATGCTTTCATATATGACCACAAAACAGCAGATCTTTAATAAGGTAATCGAAAATACGGCCGGACTCGCGTGTATTCTGAGATACATAAGAGTATGCAACGTTAAAATGCCGCACGGGCCATTTATCTCTGGCTGTTACGTTCCCAGCTGTCGTAAATGATTTCGCATTGTCCTGCTACCCCAAGCAACAAACGTGATTGCGTTTTATTTCCATGCAAAAGTACTGAAAGCGAAAAGCTACTCGGTACCACGTGGAAAATACCATTGTAAGACTATCAGAGAAACATAAAATGAAGTACTACTACCGCCGGAGGCGCTGCTTTACGAGCCTGCCTCACCCGTGTAACTACCTTTCTTCACTCGACACACTCAGATCGAGATGCTGCTATGCATATTTCTTGTCCGACCTAATGTGACTTCCAGTTACTCGCATTGTTTCCACACCGCATGCCACTAACCACTGACCGGGTCACAAGCGAGGAGAAATACGCTTTGCTTGACATTTACGACCACACGTTGTTCAGCTGTGAACGTGGGTTCTTTTTTCTCCACACATCGTGATAATACAAGCGACTTGGAGAATTGTTTCATAAAGTGCCGACATAGAACTGCGTCTAGATGATTGACGTTACACGCATAACTGTATGCCAGCACACAGTTTAACGACATGCTTAAGAACTTGCTGCAAGATAATGAACGTAAAACTTTCACAGCCATTCTGTCTAAAAATGTGAACAATATTTCATCAGGTCATATCTTAATACAGCGTGTCTTATGAGGAAACTGTTTCAAGTTACGAGCCGATGGCATTGACCATTATGAATGAAGAATATTACATATACGTCGTTCTGTTCTCAATGGTACTCGAGATACGCCTACAGTAGAATGCCGATTATCCGAGTACAAAATACTCTAGCTTTCAAATATCCGAGCCTGGATTGAATGGTCTTTAACTTCAGCTTGTCTGAGGTCCGCCTGGATTTTGTCATGGCTACCGATTATCCGATTTTTATAGGAAGTTGGATGAGTTAAGTCTGATACTCGGCTTTTATGAGGGTATAGCTGGCGGCTATATAAACATTAAAGGTCATTTCAGTTCAATTGCAGATGCTTATGCTTTCAGACAAAATACTCTCTTGTTCAAAAATGGTTCAAATGGCTCTGAGCACTATGGGACTTAACTTCTGAGGTCATCAGTCCCCTAGAACTTAGAACTACTTAAACCTAACTAACCTAAGGACATCACAAACATCCATGCCCTAGGCAGGATTCGAACCTGCGACCGTAGCGGTTGCGCGGTTCCAGACTGTATCGCCTAGAACCGCTCGGCCACCCCGGACGGCTACTCTCTTGTGCTAACTTAATATTGTTAGTAGCTATTCACTTTTTAATATCGTAAGGGTCGATTATAAATCTTTGTTGTTCCACTTACAGCTGTAATTGTTTACCAGCGACAAAACAGTGTCCCCTTCTGAACGTTGTGTCGGGAAAGCCAGAATTCGATGAAGAAATTGCGGGAAAAATGAACGTTGGCTATATACAGCAGTGGAAACCATTCAAATCTGCAGCAATTTGCGGAAGGGTTACACTTTTGTCACGTTGAACGATTCTCTTCAGTCGTCGTTGGTCCCTTTCTTTTTCCGGCCGCAGCGATGTCGGAGATTTGATGTTTCACCGGATTCCTGATATTCACGGTACACTCGTGAAATGGTCGTACGGGAAAATTTGCACTTGATCGCTACCTCCGAGATGCTGTGTCCCATCGCTTGTGCGCCGACTATAACACCACATTCAAACTCACTTAAATCCTATAACCTGCCATTGTAGCAGCAGTAACCTATCTAAAAACTGCGCCAGACATTTGTTGTCTTATATAGGAATTCACGACAGCAGCGCCATATTCTGCCTGTTTACATGTATCTGTATCTGAATAGGCATGCAGTGTCTTTGGCGATTCAGCGTAACTTAACGCGATGTAAGCAACGCACGGCAGGAAATATGTCTGCAGGTATGATTGTCATGTGCTCCACATTCATTTGGCGTTTGGTGTGACATCTCATGGTAACGATGGGACCAAACCGTGATGAAACTAATACATTTTACAACCTATGTAAATATTGTGGTGGAAGCTTGGGTGTATACTGAGGTGGTACAGGGTGTTTCAAAAATGACCGGCATATTTGCAACGGCAATAAAAACTAAACGAGCAGCGATAGAAATACACCGTTTGTTGCAATATGCTTGGGACAACAGTACATTTTCAGGCAGACAAACTTTCGAAATTACAGCTGTTACAATTTTCAACAACAGATGGCGCTGCGGTCTGGGAAACTCTATAGCACGATATTTTCCACATATCCACCATGCGTAGCAATAATATGGCGTAGTCTCTGAATGAAATTACCCGAAACCTTTGACAACGTGTCTGGCGGAATGGCTTCACATGCAGATGAGATGTACTGCTTCAGCTGTTCAATTGTTTCTGGATTCTGGCGGTACACCTGGTCTTTCAAGTGTCCCCACAGAAAGAAGTCACAGGGATTCATGTCTGGCGAATAGGGAGGCCAATCCACGCCGCCTCCTGTATGTTTCAGATAGCCCAAAGCAATCACACGATCATCGAAATATTCATTCAGGAAATTAAAGACGTCGGCCGTGCGATGTGGCCGGGCACCATCTTGCATAAACAACGAGGTGTTCACAGTGTCGTCTAAGGCAGTTTGTACCGCCACAAATTCACGAAGAATGTCCAGATAGCGTGATGCAGTAATCGTTTCGGATCTGAAAAATGGGCCAATGATTCCTTTGGAAGAAATGGCTGCCGAGACCAGTACTTTTTGAGGATGCAGGGACGATGGGACTGTAACATGGGGCTTTTCGCTTCCCCATATGCGCTAGTTCTGTTTATTGACGAAGCCGTCCAGGTAAAAATAAGCTTCGTCAGTAAACCAAATGCTGCCCACATGCATATCGCCGTCATCAATCCTGTGCACTATATCGTTAGCGAATGTCTCTCGTGCAGCAATGGTAGCGGTGCTGAGGGGTTGCCGCGTTTGAATTTTGTACGGATAGAGGTGTAAACTCTGGCGCATGAGACGATACATGGACGTTGGCGTCATTTGGACCACAGCTGCAACACGGCGAACGGAAACCCGAGGCCGCTGTCGGATCACCTGCTGCACTAGCTGCGCGTTGCCCTCTGTGGTTGCCGTACACAGTCGCCCTACCTTTCCAGCACGTTCATCCGTCACGTTCCCAGTCCGTTGAAATTTTTGAAACAGATCCTTTATTGTATCGGTTTTCGGTCCTTTGGCTACATTAAACCTCCGTTGAAAACTTCGTCTTGTTGCAACAACACTGTGTTCTAGGCGGTGGAATTCCAACACCAGAAAAATCCTCTGTTCTAAGGAATAAACCATGTTGTCTACAGCACACTTGCACGTTGTGAACAGCACACGCTTACAGCAGAAAGACGACGTACAGAATGGCGCACCCACAGACTGCGTTGTCTTCTGTATCTTTCACATCACTTGCAGCGCCATCTGTTGTTGAAAATTGTAACTACTGTAATTTCGAAAGTTTGTCCGCCTGAAAATGTACTGTTGTCCCAAGAATATTGCAACGAACGGTGTATTTCTATCGCTGCTCGTTTAGTTTTTATTGCCGTTTCAAATATACCGGTCATTTTTGAAACACCCTGTACAAGCAAAAAGAAAAAAAAAATTACAAGAAAAAAAAACCACACGTGATGTACATATTTAGCTCGTGTTATAGCACTCCCTTTATGAAGTGTTGTTGAGACTCACTGCCACAATTCTTTGTGATGCACTCTTTATGGCAGACTTCGTCTCTTAGCAACCTAAAGACTCATGTTCACATGATTCAGGGAAGGCAGAAGGCTGCATATTAAGTCGTCTGCTGCGCTGCTGATGCAACGCAAACGAAGCAAAGTTGCTGGAGCACTTTGTTGGAAAACGTTTCACTCGTAGCAAGAAAAAAATAAAACACCAAATAATTTGGATTCACATGTTTTTTTGCTACGCAGTTGTTCTCAAACGACTGCAGGGAAATTAATGGTTTAAAATATCTGATTGTTTTAAATGTTAAGTTTTACATCACAACCTGATGATGGGGTGGTTATCGTTTCGCTGTTGGTCATATGTATTAGGATAGTTCAGAGCTGAGTTATGAACTGCGCGATGTTCTAAGAATTTACATCGAATTATGAGCGCGAAATGGAATTTCTCGTCTGAGTGAAGCAGAAATTGGTAATCTGAAAAGTCACCGTATTTTGAAATGTGTATCTCCACATCATCGAAAGGCGAATGCTATTTTAAAAGGCACAATGAAGAAAAAGTGACCTTTCCTGGATTCAGTTCCACAACCAATCGGTTTCCAACCAGACGCTCTGCTGCAGGACTAACACACGAGACGCAGATTATGTTCCGATTGCTGCGTTCCCGAACGGCTGCTGTAGGACCTTCATACGGCGGCTGTGTGTTGGGTGCCAATGGCATCGTTTTCACAACTTAACTTTAAGTCACCATAATTCAGATAATTTGTATGAAATATTCATAACTTATATAGAAAGACCTTCCTCGTGAATCAGTGTATTTATCTGGCGTTTGGAGTGACATCTCATGGTAACGCCGGGACCAAATCGTGATGACACTAATATGTTTACAACCAATGTAAATATTGTGGGTGAAGCTTGGGTGTATGCTGAGGTGGTACAAGGAAAAAAAAGAAGAAAAAAATCCCCAACAGCAGTTACTGCTTATACAGATGGACGCCATCAAGAGACTTACATTTATTTATACAGAGATATGCTTATTTCTCTGTATGTTGATCGCCATTTTTTATTTCAAAATTACGGATTTCTGGTAATGTCGGGAGACCGGTAACTTTGAAATAAAAAACAACTGTCGACAGACAGAGAAATACGTACGATATTTTGTAGCTGTGCATGGTCCGACGATCATTACTAACAGGTAGAAGCTAGCGACTGAGTTTTGAAATCTTTCCGCGACTGTTGTCTAATAAAACAAAAGGAGATTAGCAAATTATTTTCAGCTCTAAACCTGACTGTGCAAAATAAGAAGTTGCGTAACACAATCAAAAAATGCGTTTCCTTAAATAATAATTGAGTTGGTTTACCGAGAACCCACAGTCAAGTCAGCTACAATGACAGCTTAGTTAAACGTACAATCTGTACTTTCACTAAACCCGTGTTTATAACGTAAGCACCATATACGAGTTCTGATATTTCCACGCACTGCCTGCCACAGCAAAAGCGATGACGTTTCCGGTGCTTTATTCGCCGACCACCTCTACCTCCATCCATCGATGAATCCTTGCAGAAGAGAAACGCAGCGCTTTTGTTTGGGTACCGTAGCACGAAAATCTTTTTTTCTCCTCGGTTGCCGAGTCGCTCTTACGATCACCGAAGTCTGCACGGAAACTTGCGTCGGTTTCCTTTATTTTTCTTCATTTTTTTTCTCAGCGTTCATGAGAAGTATCGGAGCCAGAGGAAAAAAGTCAGAGAGAGAGAGAGAGAGAGAGAGAGAGAGAGAGAGAGAGAGAGAGTGGTGGGGGAGAAGGGGGTGGAGTAGGGAGGGAGACAGAACCGTTCTTTCAACAAAAGTTGGCAACTCCGTCCAGACTGGACGGGGAAAACCACGGCTGGAAGTAAAAGCACTTCTCCAGTCGCTGCCTGGACGGACGCGTGCACCTTCTCCAGCAGAGTACAGGAGCCATCGAGTTCCACCACATGTGACGAGTTCCACCACATGTGACGAAAACGTAGATTCGATAACATCATCCAGTGTAAAGGTTCTCCACACTTAGTGACTGAAGCCAACGTATCAAATAATATTGTTTTCCTGTGTTCTACGCTCTTTTATACAGACAAATAGAGGATCGTTGAAGGAGATTGGAACTGAAGTTGAGAGCAGCAAAGCAAAAGCAGAAATGCTTAACTCTGTTTTCAAATGTTCCTTTACAAAGGAGAACCCAGGAATATTGCTCCAACTTAATTCCATCTCTGAAAATATGACTGAAATAGATTTTAGTGTCAGTGGCGTTGCAAAACAGCCGAAATCGTTACAAATAAACAAATCCCAGGGCCTGACGGAATCCCTATGTACATTGTCATTTTGGGCTAGTATTAGAGACTAATGTTGTTGTTGTTGTGGTCTTCACTCCAAAGACTGGTTTGATGCAGCTCTCCATGCTACTCTATCCTGTCCAAGCTTCTTCATCTCCCAGTACCTACTGCAGCCTACATCCTTCTGAACCTGCTTAGTGTAATCATCTCTTGGTCTCCCTCTACGATTTTTACCCTCCACGCTGCCCTCCAATACTAAATTGGAGATCCCTCGATGTCTCAGAACGTGTCCTACCGACCGATCCCTTCTTCTAGTCAAGTTGTGCCACAAGCTCCTCTTCTCCCCAATTCTGTTCAATACCTCCTCATTAGTTATGTGATCTACCCATCTAATCTTCAGCATTCTTCTGTAGCACCACATTTCGAAAGCTTCTATTCTCTTCTTGTCTAAACTATTTATCGTCCACGTTTCACTTCCATACATGCCTGCACTCCATGGAAATACTTTCAGAAACGACTTCCTGACATTTAAATCTATACTCGATAGTAACAAATTTTTCTTCTTCAGAAACGCTTTCCTTGCCATTGCCAGTCTACATTTTATATCCTCTCTACTTCGACTATCATCAGTTATTTTGCTCCCCAAAATAGCAAAACTCCTTTACTACTTTAAGTGTGTCATTTCCTAATCTAATTCCCTCAGCATCACCCGACTTAATTCGGCTACATTCCATTACCCTCGTTTTGCTTTTGTTGATGTTCATCTTATACATTACTTTCAAGACACTGTCCATTCCGGTCAACTGCTCTTCCAAGTCCTTTGCTAACTCTGACAGAATTTTTACAATGTCATTGGCGAACCTCAAAGGTTTTAGTTCTTCTCCATGGATTTTAATACCTATTCCGAACTTTTCTTTTGTTTCCTTTATTGCTTGCTCAATATACAGATTGAATAACATCGGGGATAGGCTACAACCCTGTCTCACTCCCTTCCCAGACACTGCTTCCCTTTCATACCCCTCGACTCTTATAACTGCCATCTGGTTTCTGTACAAATTGTAAATAACCTTTCACTCGCTGTATTTCACCCCTGCCACCTTCAGAATTTGAAAGAGAGTGTTCCAGTCAGCATTGTGAAAATCTTTCTCTAAGTCTACAAATGCTAGAAACGTAGGTTTGCCTTTCCTTAATCTATTTTCTAAGATAAGTGGTAGGGACTGTATTCCCTCACGTGTTCCGACATTTCTACGGAATCCAAACTGATCTTCGCCGAGGTCGGCTTCTACCAGTTTTTCCATTCGTCTGTAAAGAATTCGCGTTAGTATTTTGCAGCTGTGACTTATTAAACTGACCGGTAATTTTCACATCTGTCAACACCTGCTGCTAATACCCCGCAATTATTACTATCTCAGAGTACTCCTGACGACGGCCACAGTAAAAAAAAGAAAAAAAAGGCGATGATTTTCTTCAGCGAATTGATTAAACGGAATAGGGTCATCGATTTCAATTTTTTCCCCTTCAAAGAAGAAATTTTTCTCTTTTGCACTGCCCATTTAGGCACCCTACCGCCACAGCACCGCCCACAATAAATTATTGTTTCAGAGTAAGAGAGGCGCAACACATATTTTTTCTCGGCCACTTTCGGTTGAAAATATGCGGAACTTGTTGTGGGTCATCGTGGAATGTTCCGACTTCAGACTCTACAGTGTCGTGAAATTCCGATAGGTGGCGCCGCTTTACATACACACTACTGGCCATTAAAACTGCTACACCACGAAGTTGACGTGCTACAGACGCGAAATTTAACCGACAGGAAGAAGGTGCTGTGATATGCAAATGATTAGCTTCTCAGAGCATTCACACAACGTTGGCGCCGGTGGCGACACCTACAACGTGCTGACATGAGGAAAGTTTCCGACCTATTTCTCATACAAAAACAGCAGTTGACCGGCGTTGCCTGGCGAAACGTTGTTGTGATGCCTCGTGTAAGGAGAAGAAATGCCTACCATCACGTTTCCGTCTTTGATAAAGGTCGGATTGTAGCCTATCGCGATTGCGGTTTATCGTATCGCCACATGGCTGCTCGCGTTGGTCGAGATCCACTGACTCTTAGCTGAATATGGAATCGGTGGGTTCAGGAGGGTAATACGGAACGCCGTGCTGGATCCCGACGGCCTCGTATCACTAGCAGTCGAGATGACAGGCATCTTATCCGCATGGCTGTAACGGATCAAGTAAATATAGTTACTTGAATGCAAAATTTCCGAAGCTTGCAATGGGGCAAAGCATCTTGTCATACTGATCTACGTTTATTTCGACAGGGTTCAGTAATACAGAACTATGATCTTCATTTGTAGCTTTACGATAGGCCCAGGCGTTTCTGCCTGCAACAGACCTGGCGTTTGCCGTGCCTAGCTGACGTGACGTCACCAACAAGCGCCGAGGCCTTCCTTTGAGTCGGTGTTGGTTGCAGTCAAACACTTCGTTCCTCAGCTGCACGTCTCTGTTGGCAGCGGGGACACACCCGCCCACAAGTCTGAGTATTCACAGATGTGTATCCGCTGAGTTCCTCACCGACTAACAGAAGACCATGAAAGACCGTACGTGCGGAATTCCTTGCGCGTTAGGAGGCTGTAGTGACCATTTTTTTTGTCGAACATCGTCACAGGCGATGAAACATGGGTTTATCTCTTCGAAGTGTGCATGGGGCCTTAATTAAATATTTTTTATGCAAATATTTTTAATTTTAGTAGCTGACTGTCCGGTTACGCTGTCTCGTAACCGGTTGGCCCTGTGTAGTTTTAGTACGCAATCTGACTGCATAGAATAACAACAAAGAATGAAAGAAAATTTCTGTTAACACAATTAATTAATTAAGTCCCCAGCAACTATAAAACTTACGAAGCAACAAACACAAGTGTAGCTGTTCTGTGTGTGGAAGTGTGACTCAACGTGCACATCTGGCACGGTTCTTCTTCAATAAGATAAGAAATTTTAAGTACAATTTATATTGAAGTAATTAAAAAATAGAAATACTATAATTACGCAAGAAAACCAGAATTACACTCTAACACAAGAACACCAGCCAGATGCTTTGTTGACTGAACCTGTAATGACGCATTATTTAAGACATTGAAATAATAAAAAGAAAAGGGAATGTTTTTTTTTACCTCATATATATTGACGAAAACCACTCTGATCGTTACAATATCTCCATTCGAACAACATCTGCTGTCTAGCCCATCAGAACTGCATAAAACATGGAACAAGCACTCTCCACTACGACTTCACAACAACTCTCCACTCCGACTTCACGTCAAGCACTGTCCACCACCGCATCTGAACAACTACTCTCCACTACGACTTCTCTACAAGCACTGCCAGTGGAGGCGGCTGAATAATACACTTTGGCGCAATCTCTGGCGCTGTGGCTCAGTGTAGCCACCTTTCAACTGGAAACAACCCATGGAGTGATGCAACACCACCTCTCCTGCGAGGGTAAAGTTCAATAACGAACCCTCAGCCGGTAAACTCATGTGACGGTCTTGTTAAATTCCGAAGGGGTTATTCTGTCTGATCTCCTCCCTGCTGGTGCAACGATCAACTCGGAAGTGTGTTGTGACAACTCGAGGCCTCACGCGAGTCACAAAACCTCACTGGGCTGGTCTTCCCCATCCGCCTTACAGCGCGGATCTCGCAACTTCCGATTTCCATCTGTTCGGCACAATGAAGGTCGCACTCCGCCGGAAGCAGTACGTGGATGACGGTGAGGTTACTGATGCAGCAAGGCGTCGCCTCCGATGTTGACCAGTAAAGTGGGATAACAACGTCGCATTGAACGAAGATTATGTTGAAAAATATGGTTTTGTAGCGAAAAAAGTGGGGAATAATATGGCATATTGCAATCCTGAATAAAACCCACCTGCATACAGAAAAAAATTGTGTTGCATTAGTTATTGAACGTCTCTCGTATGGATTTAAATTGCGGTTTGACCAGCTGTATGGGTATACATTCCTTCCAATCAGCTGGATGCGATTTCGGGCTCTTCGTCACTGCTTCCAAGTGCAAAATATACGACAGCTTATCCAAGTTCCTGCTTCATTAGATCATGAAGACATCTAGACACAAATGTTACTATTAAATAATTTTAAAGGTGGCACATGCTGTCATCTACAGTGACGTCTTCAATGTTTTGAACGAAAGATATGTCGAAGTTTCTTGCCAGTACATGCTGTTTGATTGTCTTCGAAATCAGTTCGTTTGGATTAAAGTCGCAGCGGTACCGAGGTAAGCTGTCGGTAATGTAGGTCTGTTTGCTCAATAATTTATAGTTCACGCTTGGTCTTGTCTTCTTTCACTGATATATTCTTCATATCAATTACGACAGTGCACTTTCTTTTCTGAAGGCAAAGTTGGCACCTTTGTTTTATTTAACTATGCGACATACGGCATTATCCAGGACAATAATGCACCTTTCCGACAAAGTCATGTCAACGCTGCAACCACTTCACTTAAACTGCGGTCCACACGCTGTAAACTTCTTGCAACCTGTACACTAGTATTCTGCTCTGAGACCGTAGCACAGGCGGTAATTTCTTTGGAAATGTCTCCTTTATATTTTTCTAAAGATAAAATATACACACATCAAAAGAAGTTTTGCATCACGTCGGTTCCGAGAGTTCCGGAACCTGTACAGAAAATTGGAATAGAGATCAACATAAATATCATTTCCGCCCTTTTTTTTTTTTGCTCAAGAAAACCACACTTTGCATCTTGTACCACCATACAGCAAGACCTTCAGAGGTGGTGGTCCAGATTGCTGTACACACCGGTACGTCTAATACCCAGTAGCACGTGCTCTTGCTCTGATGTATGCCTGTATTCGTCGTGGCACACTATCCACAAGTGCATCAAGGCACTGTTGGTCCACTCCTCAACGGCGATTCGCCGTAGATCCGTCAGAATGGTTGGTGGGTCACTTCGTCCGTAAACAGCCCTTTTCATTCTATTCCAGGCATGTTCGACAGGGTCATATCTGGCGAACATGCTGGCCACTCTAGTCGAGCGATGTCGTTATCCTGAAGGAAGTCATTCACAATATGTGCAGGATGGGGACACTAATTGTCGTCCACGAAGACGAATGCCTCGCCAATATACTGCCGAAATGGTTGCACTATCGGTCAGAGGATAGCATTTACGTATCGTACAGCCGTTACGGCGTCTTCCATGACCAGCAGCGGCGTACGTCGGCCACACACAATGCAACCCAAAGCAGCAGGGAACCTCCACCTCGCTGCACTCGCTGGACAGTGTGTCTAAGGCGTTCAGCCTGACCGGATTGCCTCCAAACACGTCTCCGACGATTGTCTGGTTGAAGGCATGTGCGACACTCATCGGTGAAGAGAATGTGATGCCACTCCCGAGCCTTCCCTCCGGTATGTTATTGGGCCCATCTGTACTGCGCTGCATGGTGTGGTGGTTGCAAAGATGGACCTCGCCAGGGACGTCGGGAGTGAAGTTGCGCGTGATTCAGCCTATTGTGCAGAGTTTGAATCGTAACACGACGTCCTGTGGCTGCACCAAAAGCATTATTCAACATGGTGGCGCTGCTGTCAGGGTTCCTCCGAGCCATAATCCGTAGGTAGCAGTCATCCACAGCAGTAGAAGCCCTTGGGCGGCCTAAGCGAGGCATGTCATCGACAGTTACTGTCTCTCTGTATCTCCTTCATGTCCGAACAACATCGCTTGGTTTACTTCAAGACGCCTGGACACTTCCCTTCTTGAGAGCCCTTCCTGGCACAAAGTAACAATGCTGACGCGATCGAACCGCGGTCTTGACCGTCTAGGCATGGACCCCCTCCGTTTAATGAGCGCTGCTCATGCATGGCTGTTTACATCTTTGGGCGGGTTTAATGACATCTACATCGCTGAACAGTCAGAGGGACTGTTTCTGTGATACAATATCCGCATCAACGTCTGTCTTCAGGAGTTCTGGGAACCGGGGTGATGCAAACCTTTGTTTTGATGTGTGCGGTATTATTTTATTTATCGTATCCGAGACATCACCACTTTACAAAAAAAAAAAAAAAAAATTATATTACAATGCAAGAGAAGCAGTTATAATACAATAATACATGGTTATAAGGTAAATTAACTACAATAATATAGGAAAGTATGTAACATATAATGATAAGCGCTAAGGATGCGAAACAGAGCGATTTTCATATCCCACGTGAAGCCCAATACACTGCAGCTTGAATAGCCTTGTCATTTGCTTCAAATAGGTCTTGAGTCGAACACGGGTTGTTTAGTTTCCTGCAGACCAGTAGGTGTTGTGGGTCGTGCTGTTCTCCACACTCGCAGGGCTCGTCTGCACTGATGTAACCCCATTTTTCCAAGTTTGCTCTGCATCTTGATACGCCTGTTCGTAGTCTATTCAGGGCTTTCCAGGTCGTATATGGGAGTTCAGAGCCAGCTGTGGGTTCTTCCCTGGGGCTATTCCCTGGTCTTCCTGGGTCCACATTGTACCACAGCTCTTCTCGTCGTGCTCTAGGCGATAAAAGAGTTGCTTCAGTTGTTCGTAGGAAACTCTTCCTTGATTTAAGTCGGCGAGGTTGAAGATCGTATCCGAACATTGGATGCCTGGGATCTGTCTCCTGTTTATGTTTCTCGATTTCTGCGGCAGTCCTTCTTCTGATGTCTGGCGGGGCTATGCCCGTGAGGTGGTACAGCTGCTTTGTGGGAGTTGGGCGGAGGCATCCTGTCACGATGCGTCCAGTCTCATTCAATGCTATATTTACTTGTTCAGCGTGGGTGGAATTTTGCCAAACGGGTGCCGAGTACTCCGCAGTGGAGAAACATAAAGCTAATGCTGACGTGCGGATAACTGTAGGTTGCGCTCCCCATCTGCTATTTGTTAGCTTGCGGATGATGTTGTTCCTGGCACTCACTTTCATCTTTGTGGCCAAACAGTGTTCCTTGTAGGTGAGAGCACGGTCAAGTTTAATCCCAAGATATTTTGGTGTGTCGCAGTGAGATAGATGTTGTCCCTTCCAGCTTATGTTGAGTTTCCTCCTTGCTTCCTTATTACGTAGGTGAAAAGCACAGACCTGGGTTTTTGCTGGGTTTAGTTTGAGGTGGTTATTACCATAGTAGTCACCCAGCTTTTCAATCGCTAAAGTTAATTTACTTTCTACCTCTTCAAAGGTTTTTCCCTGGGTGGCAACGACTGTATCGTCTGCATAGATGAAAGAGCGAGCGTCCATGCTGATCGGTTGGTCATTGGTACAAATATTATACAGCAATGGGGCGAGGACGCTACCTTGAGGTAGGCCGTTTTTTGGGTCCGCCATCGGCTCTTCTTCGACTGCAGCGTGACATAATACCGTCTATTCTGCAACAGGCACTGGATGAATTGCGCCAGTCGGTAGTCTTTTGTGGTGTTATATATTTTTGATATTAACTTTCTGTGGTTTATGGTGTCGTAAGCTGCTGTAAGGTCGATAAAGGCTGCACCTGTAATTTGTTTCCGCTCGTATCCATCTTCTATGTACTGTGTAAGGTTGAGGATTTGTCCATAGCATGACCCTCCTGGGCGGAATCCTGCTTGCTCTATAATTATATTCTTGTCTACATGTTCTGAGATGCGGTTAAGGATCATTCTTTCTAAGACTTTATAGAGCTGACAGAGCAGGGAGATAGGCCGTTTCCTCTGAAAAAGGGTTTTCCCCGAAAAGCTGTTGGTAATGTTCCAGAAGAACCTTTGAGTTTCCGTCAAGTCCAGGGATATAACTAGCTCTGCAGCCTCGGGGGATATTTCTTCGGGAGACAGTTTTAACTAATTCAATGAAAGTGTCATATTTTTCCGGGCTAGCATCAAGGTTCTGCACCTCTTTGTCAAGTTCTTCAGAGAATTTGTCCCATAGGGCACGTTTAAAATTAAAACGTCTTTGGAAATGGGTAGTTGCTGGTTTAACAACTGCTTCGACCAGACATAATATAGCTCGGTGCCGTGTATGTGGGAGGGGTTCTCCCACATCCTTCCTGGTTTGATGTGCTACGTTTTCGCTGACAAATATGTTATCTGGATTGTATCCACGGTTCTACCTGCTGCTGTTGAAAGAATATGGAAGTTTGGGGTCGTGTATTAATTTAAGGCCAGTTGAGTCTGCCCAGGTTTCTAGGTCGTCCCCACTTTTGTCTGTGTGCCTGTACCCCCAGGCTGATCCATGACAGTTGAAGTCGCCCATTACTATTTTCGTTGGTTGTGAGTTGAAGTTGGTTGGCTCACTGACTCTGTACTCCCTGCTCGGTGGCTTATATATAGACATCACAGTGCAGGACTGTAGCTCTACAGTCAAGATTTCGATGTCTTCTTGAGATGTCAGTTCTGCAGATATAATACCTAAGCCCAATTTAGCGAAGATTGCGCTGCCATATTGCTCGTGTGGTCTTTGAATTACTAATTTCATTCCGTGGATCTTTGGTCTTCTATTTGTGGGGCCAATGTGGGTCTCTTGGATTAGTAAGAGATCACAGTTGTAAGTTTTACATGCTACAGCAAGAAGCACTTCTTTCTCATGAGAGAGCCCTTCAATGTTTATGGACATTATACACTCCTGGAAATGGAAAAAAGAACACATTGACACCGGTGTGTCAGACCCACCATACTTGCTCCGGACACTGCGAGAGGGCTGTACAAGCAATGATCACACGCACGGCACAGCGGACACACCAGGAACCGCGGTGTTGGCCGTCGAATGGCGCTAGCTGCGCAGCATTTATGCACCGCCGCCGTCAGTGTCAGCCAGTTTGCCGTGGCATACGGAGCTCCATCGCAGTCTTTAACACTGGTAGCATGCCGCGACAGCGTGGACGTGAACCGTATGTGCAGTTGACGGACTTTGAGCGAGGGCGTATAGTGGGCATGCGGGAGGCGGGGTGGACGTACCGCCGAATTGCTCAACACGTGGGGCGTGAGGTCTCCACAGTACATCGATGTTGTCGCCAGTGGTCGGCGGAAGGTGCACGTGCCCGTCGACCTGGGACCGGACCGCAGAGACGCACGGATGCAAGCCAAGACCGTAGGATCCTACGCAGTGCCGTAGGGGACCGCACCGCCACTTCCCAGCAAATTAGGGACACTGTTGCTCCTGGGGTATCGGCGAGGACCATTCGCAACCGTCTCCATGAAGCTGGGCTACGGTCCCGCACACCGTTAGGCCGTCTTCCGCTCACGCCCCAACATCGTGCAGCCCGCCTCCAGTGGTGTCGCGACAGGCGTGAATGGAGGGACGAATGGAGATGTGTCGTCTTCAGCGATGAGAGTCGCTTCTGCCTTGGTGCCAATGATGGTCGTATGCGTGTTTGGCGCCGTGCAGGTGAGCGCCACAATCAGGACTGCATACGACCGAGGCACACAGGGCCAACACCCGGCATCATGGTGTGGGGAGCGATCTCCTACACTGGCCGTACACCACTGGTGATCGTCGAGGGGACACTGAATAGTGCACGGTACATCCAAACCGTCATCGAACCCATCGTTGTACCATTCCTAGACCGGCAAGGGAACTTGCTGTTCCAACAGGACAATGCACGTCCGCATGTATCCCGTGCCACCCAACGTGCTCTAGAAGGTGTAAGTCAACTACCCTGGCCAGCAAGATCTCCGGATCTGTCCCCCATTGAGCATGTTTGGGACTGGATGAAGCGTCGTCTCACGCGGTCTGCACGTCCAGCACGAACGCTGGTCCAACTGAGGCGCCAGGTGGAAATGGCATGGCAAGCCGTTCCACAGGACTACATCCAGCATCTCTACGATCGTCTCCATGGGAGAATAGCAGCCTGCATTGCTGCGAAAGGTGGATATACACTGTACTAGTGCCGACATTGTGCATGCTCTGTTGCCTGTGTCTATGTGCCTGTGGTTCTGTCAGTGTGATCATGTGATGTATCTGACCCCAGGAATGTGTCAATAAAGTTTCCCCTTCCTGGGACAATGAATTCACGGTGTTCTTATTTCAATTTCCAGGAGTGTATTTAGCGCTGGCTTTGATAAAAGCCTTTTTGTGGTGTCTTGGTGTTGAAAGGATTGGCCGTTAGGCACAGGCCACAGCAGATGTGTGCGGTAAACATTTCGTTACGGATGCCATTGCTGCGCCACAGTTAACGCTGGACCTGTCGCTCGCCAGAAACCACGTGATACCAACATTTCCCTGCAAGGACAGCTCCCACGGCTAGGTGCAGTATTGGCCGTTGGTAAAGATTTTTTTTTTCAATATTTCATATAGGCGATGATTTTTCAAATGACAGTCTTCCAGATGGGCTGTACCGGCATATTTACGTGTATGCACCTCTAATCCTAAGAGAAAGCGACATTCAGACGACTGTCCAATGAACAAAATGTTGTTTTTGTCGTTGTGGTCTTCAGTCCTGAGACTGGTTTGATGCAGCTCTCCATGCTACTCTATCCTGTGCAAGCTTCTTCATCTCCCAGTACCTACTGCAGTCTACATCCTTCTGAATCTGCTTAGTGTATTCATCTCTTGGTCTCCCTCTACGATTTTTACCCTCCACGCTGCCCTCCAGTACTAAATTGGTGATCCCTTGATGCCTCAGAACATGTCCTACCAACCGGTCTCTTCTTTTTATCAAGTTGTGCCACAAACTCCTCTTCTCCCCAATTCTATTCAGTACTTCATCATTAGGTGTGTGATCTACCCATCTAATCTTTAGCATTCTTCTGTAGCACCACATTTCGAAAGCTTCTATTCTGTTCTTGTCTAAACTATTTATCGTCCATGTTTGACTTCCATACATGGCTACGCTCCATACAAATACTTTCAGAAGCGACTTCCTGACACTTAAATCCATACTCGATGTTAACAAATTTCTTTCTTCAGAAACGCTTTCCTTGCCACTGCCAGTCTACATCTTATATGTATACAACCTATTTTGGGCGGGAAAGCATAGTCGGTGGTACCTGCTGTATGGAAATATTGAAACAGGAACAGTTTTTGAACCTCCATCATCCTTGAACTCCCATCAGAACATAAATAAACAGTAAGAATTTTCATAGCGGTCTAATAGTATCTGCAGGTTGTGGCTCATATGATGGTCATTTAGCAACATAGTCCTTGGCAACGGTAGGGTTGTGCATGCGAATGCATGGGACATTCTGATTACTCATGAGATTGGTATGATGAGATGTCATCATACTGTATGTAGTGATGTGCTATGAAACAGAGCTGTGATGACCGAAAGAGATTTGTTCAAGTATTCATTCCGCAGGCTTTCGAAATACACTGATATCCAAAATTAAAGCAACAAACCACTCTTTCCCCGTCCTATGTCTAATACACGATGTAACACATACAAACTGTCAACAGATATCTGTACGATCGAGTCCTGCAGGGAGGATGGCATTTCGGTCAACGGAAAAGCACGACAACGATGACGTCAGGGCGCCTATGAGTCGAGGTAGTGTTTTTCGGGTAGTCCCACATCCACAATCGCTGTGCACTCAGTCACAGGCGGTGCAGCATGGCACAGAGAAGACGCCTACCAGACTCTGCGGTGGAGGGCCATAGGAGGAATGGAAGCAGGACAGCCGCAAACTGCTGAGGCCCGATGGCTTAATGTGCATCGTTCTGTTGTTTCTCGACGTGGCGACAGTTTATAGGGACGAAAACTGTATACAGAAGACAAGGACATGGCCGGCCACGTGAGACGTGGGAAAGAGAGGACCATTATTTCGCTGTAAGGGCACGACGGTACCACCTCAGTACAGCAACTGGTTCAAATGGCTCTGAGCACATAACATCTGTTGGTCATCAGTCCCCTAGAACTTAGAACTACAGGGCTATTACAAATGATTGAAGCGATATCATAAATTCACTGTAGCTCCATTATTTGACATATGGTCACGACACACTACAGATACGTAGAAAAACTCATAAAGTTTTGTTCGGCTGAAGCCGCATTTCAGGTTTCTGCCGCCAGAGCGCTCGAGAGCACAGTGAGACAAAATGGCGACAGGAGCCGAGAAAGCGCATGTGGTGCTTGAAATGCACTCACATCAGTCAGTCATGACAGTGCAACGACACTTCAGGACGAAGTTCAACAAAGATCCACCAATTGCAAACTCCATTCGGCGATGGTATGCACACTTTAAAGCTTCTGGATGCCTCTGTAAGGGGAAATCAACGGGTCGGCCTGCAGTGAGCGAAGAAGCGGTTGAACGTGTGCGGGCAAGTTTCACGCGTAGCCCGCGGAAGTCGACGAATAAAGCAAGCAGGGAGCTAAACGTACCACAGCCGACGGTTTGGAAAATCTTACGGAAAAGGCTAAAGCAGAAGCCTTACCGTTTACAATTGCTACAAGCCCTGACACCCGATGACAAAGTCAAACGCTTTGAATTTTCGGCGCGGTTGCAACAGCTCATGGAAGAGGATGCGTTCAGTGCGAAACTTGTTTTCAGTGATGAAGCAACATTTTTTCTTAATGGTCAAGTGAACAGACACAATGTGCGAATCTGGGCGGTAGAGAATCCTCACGCATTCGTGCAAAAAATTCGCAATTCACCAAAAGTTAACGTGTTTTTTGCAACCTCACGGTTTAAAGTTTACGGCCCCTTTTTCTTCTGCGAAAAAAATGTTACAGGACACGTGTATCTGGACATGCTGGAAAATTGGCTCATGCCAGAACTGGAGACCGACAGCACCGACTTCATCTTTCAACAGGATGGTGCTCCACCGCACTTCCATCATGATGTTCGGCATTTCTTAAACAAGAGATTGGAAAACCGATGGATCGGTCGTGGTGGAGATCATGATCAGCAATTCATGTCATGGCCTCCACGCTCTCCCGACTTAACCCCATGCGATTTCTTTCTGTGGGGTTATGTGAAAGATTCAGTGTTTAAACCTCCTCTACCAAGAAACGTGCCAGAACTGCGAGCTCGCATCAACGATGCTTTCGAACTCATTGATGGGGACATGCTGGGCCGAGTGTAGGAGGAACTTGATTATCGGCTTGATGTCTGCCGAATCACTAAAGGGGCACATATCGAACATTTGTGAATGCCTAAAAAAACTTTTTGAGTTTTTGTATGTGTGTGCAAAGCATTGTGAAAATATCTCAAATAATAAAGTCATTGTAGAGCTGTGAAATCGCTTCAATCATTTGTAATAACCCTGTACTTAAACCCAACTAAATTAAGGACATCACACACATCCATGCCCGAGGCAGGATTCGAACTTGCGACCGTAGCAGTCGCGCGGCTCAGGACTGAAGCGCCTGGAACCGCTCGGCCACCGCGGCCGGCCACAGCAACAGGCATCTGACCTTGCAGCATCCCCTGGTCGTGTTGTATCGAGGCAAACGGTGCACAGAAGGCTTCGGCAGAGGCCTTTACTGCCGGAGACCTGCTGTATGTGTACCCCACAGAAGGGGACGCCTAGAGAGGGGCCTTCATCATGCCACCTGGATGGTTGCACAGTGGGCAAATTTTCCTTTCCACAGATGAGTCCCGATTTTGTCTTGACGGTGATTCTCGACGGATTCGCATCTGGAAGGAACGTCGAATACGATTTCGGAACCAAAATTCAACCATTATGGGAAGAGATCGATATCGATGATGATTCTTATGGTGTGAGGATCGACTGTGTCGAGTACTCGAACACCTCTTCACGAAATTGTACGGGAAAATCGGCAAGGCTTAACTGGTGTCAGGTACCGTGAGTAGATCTTGGGATCTCATGTGTGGTTGCTGCGAGGTGCTGAGAGGCCAGACTTCGTATTGCTGCACGATAATGCTCGACTTCATAGTGCACGCGTGGTTGATGTTTTCCTGGAAAAGGAAGGCATTGCACACCTGGCGTGGCCTGCTGGCTCTCCAGACTTGAATCCCACAGATAACGTTTGGGATGCACTGGAGACACGGACTGCATCTCGTCAGCATCCACCAGCCACTCTCCAGCTTTGCAGGAAGAATGGGCGTTATTGCCTCAACACACGATTGATGACATCAATCCCGTATTGCTCCCAGAGGTGGTCACACTCTATACTGAGCGCATTAACCAGTTGTCGGAAGGTGTGTGTAAAGTTGGGAAAAAATGAAGAACATTTTTGTCTACCATTATGCATGTTGCAGTTGTTTACGTGATGTATTCTTTATATTGTTTCTACTTACTATCACCTGATTTGTTTTGTCATCATCATCATCATCATCATCATCATATAAGACTGATTATGCCTTTCAGCGTTCAGTCTGGAGCATAGCCCCCCTTATACAGTTCCTCCATGATCCCCTATTCAGTGCTAACATTGGTGCCTCTTCTGATGTTAAACCTATTACTTCAAAATCATTCTTAACCGAATCCAGGTACCTTCTCCTCGGTCTGCCCCGACTCCTCCTACCCTCTACTGCTGAATCCATGAGTCTCTTGGTTAACCTTGCTTCTCCCATGCGTGTAACATGACCCCACCATCTAAGCCTGTTCGCCCTGACTGCTACATCTATATAGTTCATTCCCAGTTTTTCTTTGATTTCTTCATTGTGGACACCCTCCTGCCATTGTTCCCATCTACTAGTACCTGCAATCATCCTAGCTACTTTCATATCCGTAACCTCAACCTTGTTGATAAGGTAACCTGAATCCACCCAGCTTTCGCTCCCATACAACAAAGTTGGTCGGAAGATTGAACGGTGCACAGATAACTTAGTCTTGGTACTGACTTCCTTCTTGCAGAAGAGAGTAGATCGTAGCTGAGCGCTCACTGCATTAGCTTTGCTACACCTCGCTTCCAGTTCTTTCACTATGTTGCCATCCTGTGAGAATATGCATCCTAAGTACTTGAAACCGTCCACCTGTTCTAACTTTGTTCCTCCTATTTGGCACTCAATCCGTTTATATTTCTTTCCCACTGACATTACTTTCGTTTTGCAGTTCTTACATTTCTGATCTAGCTCTGAAATATTACTTTGCAAACTTTCAATCGAATCTGCCATCACAACTAAGTCATCCGCATATGCAAGACTGCTTATTTTGTGTTCACATATCTTAATCTCACCCAGCCAGTCTATTGTTTTCAACATATGATCCATAAATAATATGAACAACAGTGGAGACAGGTTGCAGCCTTGTCTTACCCCTGAAACTACTCTGAACCATGAACTCAATTTACCGTCAACTCTAACTGCTGCCTGACGATCCATGTAAAGACCTTTAATTGCTTGCAAAAGTTTGCCTCCTATTCCATAATCTTGTAGAACAGACAATAACTTCCTCCTAGGAACCCGGTCATATGCCTTTTCTAGATCTATAAAGCATAGATACAGTTCCCTGTTCCACTCATAACACTTCTCCATTATTTGCCGTAAGCTAAAGATCTGGTCCTGACAACCTCTAAGAGGCCTAAACCCACACTGATTTTCATCCAATTGGTCCTCAACTAATACTCGCACTTTCCTTTCAACAATACCTGAGAAGATTTTACCCACAACACTGATTAAAGAGATACCTCTGTAGTTGTTACAATCTTTTCTGTTTCCATGTTTAAAGATTGGTGTGATTACTGCTTTTGTCCAGTTTGATGGAACCTGTCCCGACTCCCAGGCCATTTCAATTATCTTGTGTAGCCATTTAAGACCTGACATTCCACTGTATTTGGTGAGTTCCGACTTAATTTCATCCACCCCAGCCGCTTTATTGCACTGCAATCTATTGACCATTTTTTCCACTTCCTCAAATGTGATCCTATTTCCATCATCATTCCTATCCCATTCTACCTCGAAATCTGAAACATTACTGATTGCATTTTCACCTACATTGAGCAACTCTTCAAAATATTCCCTCCATCTGCCCAAGGCATCTACAGGATTCACCAGCAGTTTTCCTGACCTGTCCAAAATACTTGTCATTTCCTTCTTACCTCCCTTTCGAAGACTGCTAATTACACTCCAGAATGGTTTTCCAGCAGCTTGTTTTGTGATAAAAGAAATGCAACCATGCAAAATTTCAATTTGTTGTTTTAATTTTTGACTCGAGCGTAGCTCATAATTCGTACCGAAGTGTTAGAATGTAGCGCAGTCACTCTACAGCTGTGACGACTGAAAGAAATTTCTTGAAGTCTTGATCTCACCACACACTCATAATTCGAAATATTAGAATGTAGATCAGCCACTCCACATTTTTCACGTCCTCATATTTCCTTAAGTTTTATTAATCTTGCGATAAGCAGGGTACTGAAAACTACTTTTTTTTAAATTTTATCAATTGTTCTGAGTGTTTCTTCCGTGCCCGTAATACTTTCGTAAAACAAAGAACGACCGTCTTCTGTCAAACGTGATTTTATTTCAATACACGATGAATTTCGAGCCTTGGAGGCTGATATTCAGGTGCTTTGTCAGTCTACATCATTTTCTTTTGTTCAAATGGTTCAAATGGCTCTGAGCCCTATGGGACTTAACATCTATGGTTATCAGTCCCCTAGAACTTAGAACTACTTAAACCTAACTAACCTAAGGACATCACACAACAACCAGTCATCACGAGGCAGAGAAAATCCCTGACCCCGCCGGGAATCGAACCCGGGAAACCGGGCGTGGGAAGCGAGAACGCTACCGCACGACCACGAGCTGCGGACTCTTTTGTTCACATTTAGCTTAATTCTGGACCTGGGAAATTATATTGGCTTATTACGAAGTGGCACATTGTGAATGTAAGTCCGTCCCGTTGTGTAAACTTATGCTCACAATGTGCCACTTTGTAAGACGCCAACGTAATTGTAACAGGAACAGAATTAACCCAACTATGGAAAAAAAATTGATGTAGACTGTCAGAAAACCTGGAGATGTGCCCCGAGGACTCTGAATGCATCGTGCATTGAAATAAAATCGCGATTGTGACCGAAAGTGGTTGTTCTTTTTTTTTTACGAAAATTAGTTTCGTTTCGCATTACTTCATCCAAGATTCGCACATTCAGGACATTAACTCAGTGCACTTTGTTGCTCTAAGCGTCTCGCGGACACAGATAAACTGATATTTTGAAGAGTGCCTGAGTTAGGGCACATTTTACCTGGTGTTATTATCCTGTTTAGAAACAAGAGACGTCATTTTACTTTTTTATGTTAGACCACCCTTCTTCAGTTCCGACACACATTTTAAAGCGCCACGCTGGTAACTCCCGTCAGATGTACCACGGGACAGTTCCGTCTTGCTCTCGCTTGTGGCACTTGCATAGCAGGAAGGCGAGTGAGCGTCGGCGTCTGCTACTCACCTAGACGGTTGCCGCTGCGTCGCTTCACTCGCAGACATATCGTCCGGGACCGGATACACTGGAACAAGAGCAGAGGCAGTCAGTACACCAGCCAAAGGGGTGCGCTTCCACAGCAGAGGTGAAAGGATTTCCTCAAAGACACTACAGAAGCCATTGTTTCATTATGACCAGACACTGGAATCAGTGGGACCAGGATGCAAACGAAAAATAATAGGTGAATTGATAATTGTCCGTCTTGTTGATATATTACTGTATCATTCACAATACGACCGGTGTCAGCTTACTACCATCATCAGATTTGTTAAAACACAGTAACAAATAATAAACACCATAACTGTGGAATCATCTTTTCAGTTGGCTTAAGGCCAAGTACACAGAAAAAAATCTAACTTTACGTAATAAGGTTGACATTGATGAATGTGTACAAGTACTTCAGACATGTACCTGCAGACAAAGAGAAAATTAGTTAGATAACTTTATTTTGTCGAGGTGATGTATGAAACTTAAGGACTATTCCTGATAGGAGAGGTTTTGCACTGTCACCTAATGAACAAACTACCAACTTCTTGCGTACTGCACGAGCTTTGCGATTCGATTCAGACCTTTCTAGCACACAGAGCTCAAAACGTTTCTCTTAACAGGTCAAAACAAGTCAATATCAGCAGAAGAGTGTAGAAGGTGCTTCGGAAGTAGAATGATCACTCTATCAGGATAAATGAGCTGGTGGATAACGTGTGAAGCTCTGTGTGGTTGTTTGTAAATGATAATCTCATTATAAACCCATGTAAAAATGGATGAATGTATATGTGAATATGTTCAACATCTCCTCCTAAACCACTGGATCGATTTCAGCTAAATTTGCAACACATACTACTCTATTGGCCATTAAAATTGCTATACCGCGAAGATGACGTTCTACAGACGCGAAATTTAACCGACAGGAAGAAGATGCTGTGACATGCAAATGATTAGCTTTTCAGAGCATTCACACAAGGTTGGCGCCGGTGGCGATACTTACAACGTGCAGACATGAGGAAAGTTTCCAACCGATTTCTCATACACAAACAGCAGTTGACCGGCGTTGCCTGGTGAAACGTTGTTGTGATGCCTCGTGTAAGGAGGAGAAATGCGTACCATCACGCTTCCGACTTTGATAAAGGTCGGATTGTAGCCTATCGCGACTGCGGTTTATTGTATCGTGACATTGCTGCTCGCGTTGGTCGAGATCCAATGACTGTTAGCAGAATATGGAATCGGTGGGTTCAGAAGGGTAATACGGAACGCCGTGCAGGATCCCAACGGCCTCGTATCACTAGTAGTCGAAATGACAGACATCTTATCCGCATGGCTGTAACGGATCGTGCAGCCACGTCTCGATCCCTGAGTCAACAGATGCGGACGTTTGCAAGACAACAACCATCTGCACGAACATTTCGACGACGTTTGCAGCAGCATGGACTATCAGCTCAGAGACCATGGCTACGGTTACCCTTGACGCTGCATCACAGACAGGAGCGCCTGCGATGGTGTACTCAACGACGATCGTGGGTGCACGAATGGCAAAACGTCATTTTTCGGATGAATCCAGGTTGTGTTTGCAGCATGATGAAGGTCGCATCTGTGTTTGGCGACATCGCGGTGAACGCATAGCGTGTATGCGTCATCGCCATACTGGCGTATCACCCGGCGCGATGGTATGGGGTGCCATTGGTTACACGTCGCGGTCACCTGTTGTTCGCATTGACGGCACTTTGAACAGTGAACGTTACATATCAGATGTGTTACGACCCATGGCTCTACCCTTCATTCGATCCCTGCAAAACCCTACATTTCAGCAGGATAATGCACGACCGCATGATGCAGGTCCTGTACGGGCCTTTCTGGTTACAGAAAATGTTCGACTGCTGCCCTGGCCAGCACATTCTCCAGATCTCTCAACAATTGAAAACGTCTGATCAATGGTGGCCGAGCAACTAGCACGTCACAATACGCCAGTTACTACTCTTTATGAACTGTGGTATCTTGTTGAAGCTGCATGGGCAGCTGTACCTGCACACGCCATCCATGCTCTGTTTGACTCAATGCCCAGGCGTATCAAGGTCGTTATTACGGCGAGAGGTGGTTGTTCTGGGTACTGATTTCGCAGGATCTATGCACCCAAATGCGTGAAAATTTAATCTCATGTCAGTTCTAGTATAATATATTTGTCCAATGAATACCCGTTTATCATCTGTATTTCCTCTTGGTGTAGCTATTTTAATGGCCAGTAGTGTAGTTATTGTCTGTGAAGAAGTACGGTGGGGGTAAGAACCACCTAGCTCACACAGGAGTGGGTGTAACAATGGCTGGTACCTCCTGATATCTGGGCTGTCCTGTACAATTGGCGTCTAGTGTTGCTGGTATCGGAATGTTTTCCAGTGGCTATGCATGCGAATGGGCATTGCTAAGTAGAGGGAGAGAGAGAAGAAGATGGAGACTGATATGGGGGAGTATGAGGACGACAGAAAAAGTTGGAGGAGGAGATGGATGGACAGACACGGGAGGAGGAGGAACTTGACAGTGAGAGGGAAGGAGGACAGTGGAGAGCAGGAGGAGATGGGAGATAGGTGAGTAGCAGGTGGCAGAGAGAAAGGGAGTAAGAGAGAGGGAGTACAAGATGAGTACGGGGAGGGGGATGAGGAGCTGGACAGTGAGAGGCAGTAGGACAAAGTGGAAAGAGATGGGGGGAAAGCAGATATGCCGACAGAGGGGAAAGGAGGAGATAGAAGCAATACACATGTCGTTAGCATACACGGGCAAAGCTGTGGGCAAATGTCTAGTACATATGTGAGTTGTAACGAGAGGGGCTTTCAGCGTAATGAAACAAGACCCAACGAAGACAGGATTTGTGCAGAGATTAGTTTGTGACCCCAGCATAAACAAATTCTAACGTATTGAGCAAGAGTGCAAGCTAGCTGGAAAGTACTGCGTATCTTTTACCAGACTCCTCCTGCCGCCATCAGACATCGATACGTTGCCTATTAAACAAATTGATATTTATGAGTTACTGTGTAGTGATTGTCATTGAAGAAATTAATGATGCGATTTCATTTTAATAGCAAACAATGTAAAGCTATATGAAACTTCCTGGCAGATTAAAACTGTGTGCCGCAACCGAGACTCGAACTCGGGACCTTTACCTTTCGCGGGCAAGTGCTCTAGCATATGAGTTACCGAAGCACGACTCACGCCCCGTCCTCATAGCTTCATTACTGCCAGTACCTCGTCTCCTACCTTCCGTCCCCGTTCGAGTCTCAGTCCGGCACACAGTTTTAATCTGACAGGAAGTTTCATATCAGCGCACATTCCGCTGCTGAATGAAAATCTGATTCTGGAAATGTAAAGCTACTTATTTTATCCAACAGTCAGAAAACAAAGTACGAGAAATACAGTGATGTTTGTCAACCTCCTCCAGTCGTGCCACTTACATGTGAAACAGTTGGCCGAAGAGGGTAACAACGACCAACAACGGGAACTTTTCGGGCTCAAAAATAGCTGGTTCTTATGTATTTCCTATATAACCGTAAAAATAAACGATTAGCAGTTGCTCTGGCGATAAAGTAACAAGTCTACATTTTCTGTTTGGAAAATTTTATTTGTGAAACTGACACACCTGTCTACTGACAAACCACGATGTTCTTCAGCTCCTTGAAGATTACAAACATACACATTGTTGCTGTAAGTGTAAGTTTAATATTTTTCTGTAATTAGTGCAAAATTTCTAGTGTTTCGAATCTTTCAACTCGCAAACTTTATTAAAACGACACGAAAATGTGTAAATTCAGGGAATAACTTTTGTTACATTTGTGGTGAAGTAATATTTTTATCACAGAAACGGAACCTTACCCCTCTTGTGAAGACTGCCTATTGGCATTCTTTTGGTGTGAAGGTGGGGGACCAGGATAAGTCATGTGCTCCAATATATGTTGCAACTCTTGTTCTGTTATACTACGACAATGGCTGAAAAATAAAAAATAAAATAAATAAAAATAAAACATTTATATGTTTTGCTGTACCTATGGTTTGGCGGGAGCCTACAAACCATATAAATGACTGCTGTTTTTGCTTGACTCCTGCTATGAATGCAGGATTGTCAATGAACAAAAGACGAACAATTCAGTACCAGAATCTTCCACCTGCTATTCGACCCATCGATATTCAGATACTTTACCACTTCCTGCTCCACCCGTAAACTTTGACAAGATGAAGAAAGTGCGGAAGAAGAACCTAAAAAGCTTTGTGCTCCCCATGACTCTGATTTTGAAGAAAAAAATAATAAACCACATCCATTGAGACAACTGGAATTGAGTGACCTCACTCGAGACATTGATTTGTCAAAGGAGAAAGCAGAACTCTTAGGGCCTCACATTACAGACAACGTCGGAGGAATCTACTTCCTTATTATGAGAAGAAAAACAATCTTGTTGTTTGCTGCGATGTTAATGGTTTGATGAAAGCTTTGAATTTGAACCCTGATTCTATTGAATGGCAGCTATTCACAGATCCCTGCAAGCTAAGTTTCAATGCTGCATTTCTTCGCAACGGCAGCCGTCTTGCCTCTATTCCTGTTGGTCATACTGTTCACAGGAAGGAGACTTATGCAAACATGACAGCCCTCCGCGACTCAATGAAATACGCTGAACACAGATGGAAAGTATATGGCGATCTAAAATTCATCTCTGTTATCTTAGGAATGCAACTAGGCTACCCTAAGAACCGTTGCTTTTATGTTTGTGGGACGGTAGGGACAGGAAATCACACCATATTGAAGCACACTGGCCTGCAAGAAATCTTAAGTCTAGCGAGAAAAATGTCATTGCTGAACCTTTCGTCAAACGGAAAAGACGTCATTCTTCCACCTCCACATACGAAGCTGTGGTTGATGAAAAAATTTGTCAAGGCAATGAACTAAGAAGGATAGGCATTTGAGTACTTAAGGGGAAAATTTCCCACATTAAGTGAAGCAACGAGTAAGGAAGGTATCTTTGTTGGGCCACAAATTCTTCAATTTGTAAAGGATGCTGCGTTTCATCGAATTGCGGAGGGGAAAGAAAATGAAGTTTGGGAAGCCTTCAAGGAAGTTATTCCTGGATTTTTAGGCAACAAAACAAACGACAACTATTCTCAGTTCGTGGCAGTACTCCTACAAAAATACCATCAACTTGGATGCAACGTGTCCCTCTAGGTTCAGTTCCGCTACGCCAACCTAAACGTCTTTCCTCGTTGTTGTGGAGCTGTTAGTGACGAACGCAGGAAAAGCTTGCATCAGGAAATTACGCTAATGGAACAGATATACCACGACCATTGCAATCAAACAACGCTTGCAAGTTAATGCTCGTTTCTGTGCAGGGATGCTCCGGAACACACACACAAGATAACTTTTAACATTGCAGCGCGTGAGCAATCGTGAATAATTTAATAATTTTAACGAATCCGCCTCGATTGGAGGTACAAACCGGATGTTGACCTAGGTTTCAGCGCGGATAACCGCGCCTTCTTCGGAACACACTAAAACTACAAACTGCCTAAAGGGATGTGGTCCAACATTAATACAGAACGTTCAAAAGGGCAAAAGATTCGCATAAAATGTAAAATAACCGGTACGTGTGTACCATGTCAATAGCTGTACTCGGCACAAACGTCAGAAGTGCGCTTCCTGACCCCAGCCAACGTTCGATGGGCCGTGGGCTCGATTTACCTGAGCTCATGGAGCCATCACGCGATTGTCTGCAGACCCAACCACCTGCCAGGAGCACTTCCATCAATTTATAACTCTTGGAAAGCAACGCACATTAAAAAAAAAAAAATCAACTGGACTTTCAGTGTTGTCGATATTTTTAATTAAAATGCATCGTTTTCTGTTTTCCGCTAAAGTAAAATACACTCCTGGAAATTGAAATAAGAACACCGTGAATTCATTGTCCCAGGAAGGGGAAACTTTATTGACACATTCCTGGGGTCAGATACATCACATGATCACACTGACAGAACCACAGGCACATAGACACAGGCAACAGAGCATGCACAATGTCGGCACTAGTACAGTGTATACCCACCTTTCGCAGCAATGCAGGCTGCTATTCTCCCAAGGAGACGATCGTAGAGATGCTGGATGTAGTCCTGTGGAACGGCTTGCCACGCCATTTCCACCTGGCGCCTCAGTTGGACCAGCGTTCGTGCTGGACGTGCAGACCGCGTGAGACGACGCTTCATCCAGTCCCAAACATGCTCAATGGGGGACAGATCCGGAGATCTTGCTGGCCAGGGTAGTTGACTTACACCTTCTAGAGCACGTTGGGTGGCACGGGATACAAGCGGACGTGCATTGTCCTGTTGGAACAGCACGTTCCCTTGCCGGTCTAGGAATGGTAGAACGATGGGTTCGATGACGGTTTGGATGTACCGTGCACTATTCAGTGTCCCCTCGACGATCACCAGTGGTGTACGGCCAGTGTAGGAGATCGCTCCCCACACCATGATGCCGGGTGTTGGCCCTGTGTGCCTCGGTCGTATGCAGTCCTGATTGTGGCGCTCACCTGCACGGTGCCAAACCCGCATACGACCATCATTGGCACCAAGGCAGAAGCGACTCTCATCGCTGAAGACGACACGTCTCCATTCGTCCCTCCATTCACGCCTGTCGCGACACCACTGGAGGCGGGCTGCACGATGTTGGGGCGTGAGCGGAAGACGGCCTAACGGTGTGCGGGACCGTAGCCCAGCTTCATGGAGACGGTTGCGAATGGTCCTCGCAGATACCCCAGGAGCAACAGTGTCCCTAATTTGCTGGGAAGTGGCGGTGCGGTCCCCTACGGCACTGCGTAGGATCCTACGGTCTTGGCGTGCATCCGTGCGTCGCTGCGGTCCGGTCCCAGGTCGACGGGCACGTGCACCTTCCGCCGACCACTGGCGACAACATCGATGTACTGTGGAGACCTCACGCCCCACGTGTTGAGCAATTCGGCGGTACGTCCACCCGGCCTCCCGCATGCCCACTATACGCCCTCGCTCAAAGTCCGTCAACTGCACATACGGTTCACGTCCACGCTGTCGCGGCATGCTACCAGTGTTAAAGACTGCGATGGAGCTCCGTATGCCACGGCAAACTGGCTGACACTGACGGCGGCGGTGCACAAATGCTGCGCAGCTAGCGCCATTCGACGTCCAACACCGCGGTTCCTGGTGTGTCCGCTGTGCCGTGCGTGTGATCATTGCTTGTACAGCCCTCTCGCAGTGTCCGGAGCAAGTATGGTGGGTCTGACACACCGGTGTCAATGTGTTCTTTTTTCCATTTCCAGGAGTGTATTTCCACCTACTTTGAATCACAGAAAGTAAAATTTTTTGCTCACGTATTTGTTTTTTTTTTTTTTCAATCCAAAATCAGTAATATTTGAATCATGAAGTGAAAGAAACATTGAAAAATATTTTTTTGTTGGCCAGTGTAATCTAATTTCGGAAACCTATTTTTGATGTGTTTATATGCCAGGTCAGAATCCATTTCTTACCTCATCAAATATCGCTTTATCGTGTATCAGTTTCACTAGATGAATAGTGTACGTGAATCGAATGTTCCGATATCATCATCACAGTCAATTGGGGACCAGTATCTTAGCAGTCCTGCTCATTTTTAATAAAGACGCAATACGGCCTGCTTGTTGATGTCAGCGATCCTGTGGGTGGGAAACGGAGGAGAGGTTTATTCAAGAAGAGATGCTAACAAACCTTATTAGAAAATGGAGGACAGATTTATTCAAGAAAAGATACTAAAAACATTATTAGGAAATGGAGGAGAGGTTTATTCAAGAAGAGATGTTAAAAAAAAACCTTATTCACCATAACTAATGCAGGCGGATATCACACTCGTGTATATCACGTCCTGGAAAAAGAGAGTGAAGTGGCCATTGCTGGAACATTACTGCACTCCAACATTTTGGAGATTCGGCAGGTCGGTATAAGAGAGAGTGTGTACAGATGTTTTCGAATTACCCAGCTTCGTACAATATTCAGCTGTTGTAAAGCAGGTCGTCTTTAATAATTTAGCAAATACATGATGTTGCAAAAGGTTCATCCCAATTCATGTTTGTTGGTTGGATGATTCGGGGGAGGGACCAAACAAAGATGTCATCGGTCCCATTGGATTAGAAAAAGAGGGGGAAGGAAATCCGCCTTAACCTCTCGCAGGAACCATCGCGGCATATGACTGAAGCGATTGAGGAAAATCGCGGGAAACCTAAAGCAGGATGGCCGGACGCGAGTTTGAACCGTCGTCCTCCCAAATGTGAGTCCAGTGTGCTAACCACTGCGCCATCTCGGTCGATCCCATTTCCAGAAACTATATCGCCTACATGCGTGACGATAGAAACGTGAGACAGATTTCAACTTAGCGATATGACTACGTAGTACCTGTTTCGAAAAGAGCCATCCGATTTTATAAGATTGTTGGATGTGAGGTCCACCAGTTATGCAAAACACCGTTTTTTCTCAGTGCCCAAAAATGTTTCGGTACCACTGTACCATCATCAGTGTGTTTTCGTTTTTATTTATTCTGTAATGTGAACATAATTGTTAAACGATTATAAAATTATGTACATCTTTAGTTCAAACAATAGATCGTTTCTTTTTGTAAATACCTTTGCATTTGGTGTGCATGAATTTTATGGATCACTTGTGTGTTAATTAAATCAGGTAGCTTGTCATCTGAAACCAAACGATGTTGGTGATAAAACTTTGGCTGGGGGTTAACCCATCTTCTAGAATGTTATTTCGTTTGTCGCGATGTTTTCGCGCCTATATTCGTTTTTACTTATGTTTTCGCGTGGCAAGCACTTCCATTCTCCGCATCATGCTCAGGTGTTGTGATGTACACGTAACTAGAACAAGTATTTTCCACAAATAACGTAGTAAAACACTTTTCCCTTCACCAAAACACAGTGTGATTGTGGTGTCGTGTGTCCCAGCCTAGCCAGTGCTCATTTGTTCACCAGAGAGCTTGGCGCCAATTTTATTAGTGTTTGCATTTTATCTTTGTGTGTGTGTGTGTGTGTGTGTGTGTGTGTGTGTGTGTGTGTGTGTGTGTGTGTGTGTTTGTGTTTTCTGTGCGTTTCTTAGCTGTGTGTGTTGTATTTTATATGGTATTCCTCTTATGTGTAAATGGTGCATCTTTGTGGATATTAGTGTATTTATTTTTCGTGTGTGTGTGTCTGTGTGTGTGTGTGTGTGTGTGTGCGTACACATTATCTGATTGTGCTGTTTTTACTTGTAAAGTTCCCTTAATGGTACAAGAATGGCTCTGAGCACTATGGGACTTAACATCTGAAGTCATCAGTCCCCTAGAACTTAGAACTACTTAAATCCAACTAACCCAAGGACATCACACACATCCATGCCCGAGGAAATCGAACCTGCGACGCGGTTCCAGACTGAAGCGCCTCGAACTGCTCGGCCACAACGGCCGGCTTTCTTTAATGTGTTAAATACTGTGCCCTTGCAGAGTGTAGCGTATTCGTCTAAGACCTGTTTTCCTTCTGCTATTGCTTTCTGTATATGGGAGTTTTCCTGAATGGTCAGTTTGCTGTATAGGCTGTGGCTGGGTTTTAATATTCTTAAGTCTGTTTCTATTGTGGTTGGGTGGTGACTGTGAGCTACATGGTGGTCAGCAAATGTGCTGTGGGAGCTGTTGGTTTTTAAAGCTCTGAGATGTTCTGAATATCTAGTTTTAAAGTTTCTGCATGCTTGTCCTATGTACACTGACTGGCAAGTGTTGCATGTGAGCTCATATATTCCTGATGTGTTAAATTTATCCATGAGTGGTTCTTGTGTTCTGATCTTTTTCTGTGTTGTGTTCTCTGACCTGTATCTTACTTGTTGAACTAAAGATGCACATAATTTTATAATCATTTGACAATAATAATCACATTACAGAATAAATAAAAACGAAAACCCACTGATGTTGGCACAGTGGAGCCAAAACATGTTTGGGTACTGAGGAAAAACGGTGGTTTGCACAATTGGCGGACCTCACATCCAACAATTTTAACTGTAAACACGGCCAACACCTGGAGCTGCAAATCAAAATGATGAATATTTCGTCGCCCAGCCAGGCATTCCCTGGAAAGGTCTACAACAAGTACAGGAACACCTTAACGAAGCTTCAGAAGACAACTGTCAATATACAGTTTAATAAAAATTGCCTAACTAATAATGTAATTCCAGATTATATCAAAAGCTCTATGAATAGCATGTCAACTGCACCAAAGAAGGTGAACAAGAAAGTGGAGATTTTGTGGCTAAAGCAGGAAATTAGGGGTTTATATGCTAAAAAGCAGTCTCTCAACACTGAAATTTACCAAACACATTTAGATTTGGGCAACAAATTTACAATACCAGCTCACTTTGTGGAAATAACAGAGATAGAAAAGGCATATATTCAGAAGTAATGCAAGAAAAACGTGAGAAACAAAACAGAAAACTCAACAGAATAATCAACAGCACAGACACTGAAAAAAATCTCAACCAACAATGTAAGTTCAATGACTGAATCATTTTGCTAACTGCCATAAATCTTATCAAACAAGAAAAGAGCCTACTAGAAAAAGGCCCAAAACATAACATTAACACAAACATATCGTACAAAACAATAGAAAACCTCATTAAAACTCAGATCACACTATAAAGGAACAAGAAACACTGAGCACATCATATTTGAATACAAACTTGACAAGAGAATTAGTAGCTGCAGAAATAACACACATAATCTAAACACACAAATCCACAATTATTTCTAATCAAAAAACATAAGAGGAAATCATAACCAGCAGACTAAAACAAAAATTAAAACACAACAATGCCATAATATCACGAGCAGACAAAGGGCATATTACTGTAATTATGGATGAAGAATAATACATAGAGGAAACACTAGATTTTCTCAAAGACAACAACATCACAAAATTGATCAGTGACCCAACAGCAAGATACCAGAAAAACATTCAACAGACACTGAAAAATATCAATAATACATTCTCAAAAGACCAGGTAAATAGGATGACACAGAAAATTCCAAAAGCACCCAATCTAAATTTGCCACCAAAGGTTCACTAGGATAATATCCCATTAAGACCCATTATTAACTTTCGAAATGCCCCGTCCTACCACCTAGCCCAACAAACACAGACACTATTGAAAAAACTGTACACTTTTGATAACAACAGGAGTATGGAAAACTCAAAGGAGTTAATCGGAAGAATCGAGAACATACACATACCAGACACAGCAACCCTCATTTCATTCGACATCACATCATGCACACTTGTATTCCAGTAAGTGAAACAATCAATATCATCACACAAAGATTAAAACGACAAGGAAACACATTGGACACACACATCAATAAAATGACAATCATACTCAAGACCATAACATCACAAAATTATTTTATATTCCCAAATTATTTTATATTCCCAAAATGAAGGACTACCAATGGGATCATCAATCAGTGGCCTCCTAGCTAACATATTCATGAGCAGCCTTCAGAGCATGATCAAAACAAAAAAAAACTACAAAATTATATACTCGTACCATTATATCGATGAATAATATGCCTGATTTATGAACCACATACACACACAGAACAGCTACACAATGACATAAACAACTTACACCCAAAAATTAACTTCAAATTAGAAACAGAAACTAACAACACACTACATTTTCTAGATCTCACCATACATAAAACAAACAACACACACAACTTCACAATATTCAGAAAACCGACAACCACAAGCACCACAATTCATAACCTATCAAACCACCCATTGACACATAAGCAAGCAAACTTCAGATTCATGCTCCACAGATTTAACAGAACACCCATGAACTAACAGAACTACACACAAGAACTAAACACAATGAAACAAATAGTATGGTTATACTACACATATGGTAGACAAGTTAAATCAAAAAATATGCAAATAGTACAAAAATGAGCATACCACACATACACAAAACCTCACCCAAAACAGAACAACACAAAACACAATCAATGACCACACACAAGACACAACAGAGCAACAACACATACACAAAACGAAATGGCACATACTCCCCTACAATAACAGAATTGTTCAAAGAATAGGTAACATATTAAAGAAACAGGTACTCCAAATAGGATACAGGACAGAGTCCACAACACAGAAAAAGATCAGAACACAAGGAACACCCATGAGTAAATTTAACAGATCAGTAATATATGAACTCACATGCAACACTTGCCAACCACCTTGTAGCCCACAATCACCACCCAACCACAATAGAGACAGGGGATCTCAAGTTGATTCCGTGTTTCTAGATTTCCGGAAAGCTTTTGACACCGTTCCTCACAAGCGACTTCTAATCAAGCTGCGGGCCTATGGGGTATCGTCTCAGTTGTGCGAATGGATTCATGATTTCCTGTCAGGAAGGTTGCAGTTCGTAGTAATAGACGGCAAATCATCGAGTAAAACTGGCGATATAAGGTGTTCCCCTGGGAAGCGTCCTGGGACCTCTGCTGTTCCTGATCTATATAAATGATCTCGGTGACAATCTGAGCAGTTCTTTTAGGTTGTTCGCAGATGATGCTGTAATTTACCGTCTAGTAAGGTCATCCGAAGACCAGTATTAGTTGCAAAGCGATTTAGAAAAGATTGCTGTATGGTGTGGCAGGTGGCAGTTGACACTAAATAACGAAAAGTGTGAGGTGATCCACATGAGTTCCAAAAGAAATCCGTTGGAATTCGATTACTCGATAAATAGTACAATTCTCAAGGCTGTCAATTCAACTAAATACCTGGGTGTAAAAATTACGAACAACTTCAGTTGAAAAGACCACATAGATAATATTGTGGGGAAGGCGAGCCAAAGGTTGCGTTTCATTGGCAGGAAACTTAGAAGATGCAACAAGTCCACTAAGAGACAGCTTACGCTACACTCGTTCGTCCTCTGTTAGAATATTGCTGCGCGGTGTAGGATCCTTACCAGGTGGGACTGACGGAGGACATCGAAAGGGCGCAAAAAAGGGCAGCTCGTTTTGTATTATCACGTAATAGGGGAGAGAGTGTGGCAGATATGATACGCGAGTTGGGATGGAAGTCATTAAAGCAAAGACGTTTTTCGTCGCGGCGAGATCTATTTACGAAATTTCAGTCACCAACTTTCTCTGCCGAATGCGAAAATATTTTGTTCTGCCCAACCTACATAGGTAGGAATGATCATCAAAATAAAATAAGAGAAATCAGAGCTCGAACAGAAAGGTTTAGGTGTTCGTTTTTCCCGCACGCTGTTCGGGAGTGGAATGGTAGGGAGATAGTATGATTTTGGTTCGATGAACCCTCTGGCAAGCACTTAAATGTGAATTGCAAAGTAATCATGTAGATGTAGATGTAGATGTAGAAGAATACTAAAACCCAGCCCCAGCGTATACAGTAAACTGACCATTGTGGAAAACTTCCATATACAGAGAGCAATAGCAGAAGGAAAACAGGTCTTAAACGAATACACTACATTCTGCAAGAGCACACTATTTAACACATTAAAGGAACTTTACAAATAAAAGCAGCACAAATAGATAAAGTCTACACACACACGAAAAATAAATACACTAATATCGTCAAATATGCACCATTTACACACAAGAGGAATACCATATAAAATACAATACACACAACTAAGAAGCCCACAGAAAACATACACACATCCACACATACACACACACACACACACACACACACACACACACACACACACACACACACAAAGATAAAATAAAAACAAAACTAAAGTTTGCCGCGAACTCTCTGGTGAACAAATGAGCACTGGCTGGGCTGGGACACACGACACCACAATCATTGTGTTTTGGTGAAAGGAAGTGTTTTACTACGTTATTTGTGGAAAATACTTCTTATAGTATAAATACAAAATCAAATAGGGGTAATGCAGGAGTAGGTTTAATAATGAATAAAGAAAATAGGAATGCGGGTAAGCTAGTACAAACAGCATAGTGAACGCATTATTGTGGTCAAGATAGACACGAAGCCCATGCCTACTATAGTAGTACAAGTTTATATCCCAACTAGCTCTGCAGATGATGAAGAAATTGATGAAATGTATGATGAGATAAAAGAAATTATTCAAGTAGTGAAGGGAGACGAAAATTTAATAGTCATGGGTGACTGGAATTCGGGAGTAGGAATAGGGAGAGAAGGAAACATAGTGGGTGAATATGGATTGGGGGAGAGAAATGAAAGAGGAAGCCGTCTTGTAGAATTTTGCACAGAGCATAACTTAATTATAGCTAACACTTGGTTCAAGAATCATGAAAGAAGGATGTATACATGGTAGAACCCTGGAGATACTGGAAGGTTTCAGATAGATTATATAATGGTAAGACAGAGGTTTAGGAATCCGATTTTAAATAGTAAGACATTTCCAGGGGCAGATGTGGACTCTGACCACAATCTATTGGTTATGCTCTGTAGATTAAAACTGAAGAAACTGCAAAAAGGTTGGAATTTAAGGAGATGGGACCTCGATAAATTGAAAGAACCAGAGGTTGTACAGAGTTTCAGAGAGGGCATAAGGGAGCAATTGACAGGAATGGGAGAAAGAAATACGGTAGAAGAAGAATGGGTAGGTTTGAGGAATGAAATAGTGAAGGCAGCATAGGATCAAGTAGGTAAAAAGACGAGGGCTAGTAGAAATCCTTGGGTCACAGAAGAGATACTGAATTTAATTGATAAAAGGAGAAAATACAAAACTGCAGTAAGTGAAGCAGGCAAAAAGGAATACAAACGTATCAAAATAGAGATCGACAGGATGTGCAAAATGGCTAAGCAGGGACGGCTAGAGGACAAATGTAAGGATGTAGAGGCTTATCTCGCGAGGGGTAAGATGGATACTGCGTAAAGGAAAATTAAAGAGACATTTGGAGAAAAGAGAACCACTTGCATGAATATCAAGAGCTCAGATGGAAACCCTGTTCTAGGAAAGCAGAAAGGTGGAAGGAGTATATAGAGGGTTTATACAGGGGCGATGTTCTTGAGGACAATATTATGGAAATGGAAGAGGAGCTAGATGAAGATGAAATGGGAGATATGATACTGCGTGAAGAGTTTGACAGAGCACTGAAAGACCTAAGTCGAAACAAGGCCCCAGGAATAGACAACATTCCATTAGAACTACTGACATCCTTGGGAGAGCCAGTCCTGACAAAACTCTACCATCTGGTGAGCAAGATGTATGAGACAGGCGAAATACCCTCAGACTTCAAGAAGAATATAATAATTCCAATCCCGAAGAAAGCAGGTGCCGACAGATGTGAAAATTACCGAACTGTCAGTTTAATAAGTCACGGCTGCAAAATACTAATGCGGATTCTTTACAGGCGAATGGAAAAACTAAGAGAAGCCGACCTCGGGGAAGATCAGTTTGGATTCCGTAGAAATGTTGGGACACGTGAGGCAATACTGACCCTACAACTTATCTTAGAAGCTAGATTAAAGAAAGGCAAACCTATGTTTATAGCATTTGTAGATTTAGAGAAAGCTTTTGACAATGCTGACTGGAATACTCTCTTTCAAATTCTGAAGTTGGCAGGGGTGGAATACAGGGAGCGAAATGTTATTTACAATTTGTACAGAAAGCAGATGGCAGTTATAAGAGTCGAGGGACATGAAAGGGAAGCAGTGGTTGGGAAGGGAGGGTGACAAGGTTGTAGCCTCTCCCCGATGCTATTCAATTTGTATATTGAGCAAGCAGTAAAGGAAACAAAAGAAAAGTTCGGAGTAGGTATTGAAATCGATGGAGAAGAAATAAAAACTTTGTTTCGCCGATGACATTGTAATTCTGTCAGAGATAGCAAAGGACTTGGAAGAGCAGTTGAACGGGATGGACAGTGTCTTGAAAGGAAGGTATAAGATGAACATCAAAAAAAGGAAAAAGAGGATAATGGAATGTATTCGAATTAAGTCGGGTGATGCTGAAGGAAATAGTTTGGAAATGAGATGCTTAAAGTAGTAAAGGAGCTTTGCTATTTGGGGAGCAAGTTAACTGATGATGGTCGAAGTAGAGAGGATATAAAATGTAGAGTGGCAATGGTAAGGAAAGCGTTTCTGAAGAAGAGAAATTTGTTAACATCGAGTATAGATTTAAGTGTCAGGAAGTCGTTTCTGAAAGTATTTGTATGGAGTGTAGCCATGTATGGAAGTGAAATATGGACGATACATAGTTTGGACAAGAAGAGAATAGAGGCTTTCGAAATGTGGTGCTACAGAAGAATGCTGAAGATTAGATGGGTAGATCACATAACTAATGAGGAGGTATTGAATAGAATTGGGGAGAAGAGGAGTTTGTGGCACAACTTGACTAGAAGAAGGGATCGGTTGGTAGGTCATGTTCTGAGGCATCAGGGGATCACCAATTTAGTATTGGAGGGCAGCGTGGAGGGTAAAAATCGTAGAGGGAGACCAAGAGATGAATACACAAAGCAGATTCAGAAGGATGTAGGTTGCAGTCGGTACTGGGAGACGAAGAACCTTGCACAGGATAGAGTAGCATGGAGAGCTGCATGAAACCAGTCTCAGGACTGAAGACCACAACAACAACACTTGTTATAGTTACGTGTGCATCACAACACCTCAGCATGATGCGGAGGATGGTAGTGCTTGCCACACGAAAACGTAAGTAAAAACGAATATAGGCGCGAAGACATCTCGACAAACGAAATTGCATTCTTGAAGATGGGTTAACCCACAGCCAAAAATTTTCTCATCAACATCGTTTGGTTGCAGATGACAAGCTACCTGTTTTAAGTAACACACAAGTGATCCAGAAGATTCATGCATATCAAATGTAAAGGTATTTACAAAAAGAAACGATCTACTGTTTGAACTAGAGATGCACATAATTTTATATTTGTTTAACAATAATGTTCGCATTACAGAATAAATAAGAAAGAAAACCAATGATGATGGCACAGTGATGCCGAAACATGTTTGGTTACTGAGAAAAAACAGTGTTTTGCATAACTGGCGGACCTCACATCCAACAATTTTAACTGCAAACTTGGCCAACACAAGGAGCTGCAAATCAAAATGATGGAGATTTTGTGAGAGTTTACATGTTTTCACATCCATCCTTGGATCACATTTTACAATTACGTTTAGGATTCAAATGGTTCAAATGGCTCTGAGCACTATGGGACTCAACTGCTGAGGTCATTAGTCCCCTAGAACTTAGAACTAGTTAAACCTAACTAACCCAAGGACATCACAAGCATCCATGCCCGAGGCAGGATTCGAACCTGCGACCGTTCTCATTCACCTTTCACAAATGTTCATCACTGCGTCTACTGTACTCTAGACAAACTTGCTGGCGACAGGCAGACTGTCCCTTACTTTTGCAATCATGTCTGCGGTTCCTACATTCACTGTTGTTCGTATGCTGCGTTGGACTTCACCCACATTTGTCTGAAGCGGACCGATTCTATCATAAAGCCGCACAATAGAAAATCTCGTACCGTGAGATCACACGACCCTGGAGGCTAGTGGTCCAGTTCGGGGTGCGCATCTCCTTTCGGTCAACCCGTCGTTCAAGCAGCGCACTCTCCCCTTACAGCAGAGGTCAGTGCGGCGGTGCTGAAAGAATTGTCGGGGTGCGAGTACGACTGGCGCTTTGAGAGGTCCCTTCTGAAATTAGTTATGTATGCAGACAGTTGGTCCATCCAGGAAAACGAGCATCTCGACGATTTTTGCCTGTTATCCTCACTCATATCAGGAAGATATCGGTTGCAGGGATTCCAAGAATTCCGATAATGTTTTGATTTGAAGTTCGAGATCGGATAGCAAGTGACAAAATAGTTTTTGTCGGAGTGATATAATAATAAATTAATAATTTCTAACTTTTATTCTTTACTTCTAATGCGAAACCTTGCTTCTTGCCAAATTTCATTATACTACGTCAAGGGGAAGTACCCTATAAGTTTTAATGAGTGAGTTTACGAATGTCAAAATATGTGACATAATGGCAGTACCTTTCCATTGCATTGACTTAGAAGCTAACATTTATTATGCGCCAAAGAAACTGGTATAGGTAAGCGTATTCAAATACAGAGGTATGCAAACAGACAAAATACGGCGCTGCGGTTGGCAACGCCTATACGTAAGACAAGTGTCTGGCGCAGTTGTTAAAACGGTTACTGCTGCTACAATGACAGGTTATCAAGATTTAAGTGAGTCTGAACGTAGGAAAAGGAAAGGACAAGGTACAGGGACACAGTACTAGAAGTGGCTAAAGAATGTCTTGGAACAGTAGTGTGTAAAAGTAGGAGGAAGCAAACAGCTTGGTGGAATGATGCAGTCAAGACAGCCTGTAAAAGGAAAAAGAAGGCGTATCAAAAATGGCTACATACCAGAACCCAGGTAGACAGAGAAAGTTATGTTGAAGAAAGAAACAAAGCCAAACAGATAATTGCAGCATCCAAGAAGAAATCGTGGGAAGACTTTGGAAACAGGTTGGAGACTATGGGTCAAGCTGCTGGAAAACCATTCTGGAGTGTAATTAGCAGTCTTCGAAAGGGAGGTAAGAAGGAAATGAGAAGTATTTTGGACAGGTCAGGAAAACTGCTGGTGAACCCTGTGGATGCCTTGGGCAGATGGAGGGAGTATTTTGAAGAGTTGCTCAATGTAGGTGAAAATGCGATCAGTAATGTTTCAGATTTCGAGGTAGAATGGGATAGGAATGATGATGGAAATAGGATCACATTTGAGGAAGTGGAAAAAATGGTCAATAGATTGCAGTGCAATAAAGCGGCTGGGGTGGATGAAATTAAGTCGGAACTCATCAAATACAGTGGAATGTCAGGTCTTCAATGGCTACACAGGATAATTGAAATGGCCTGGGAGTCGGGACAGGTTCCATCAGACTGGACAAAAGCAGTAATCACACCAATCTTTAAACATGGAAACAGAAAAGATTGTAACAACTACAGAGGTATCTCTTTAATCAGTGTTGTGGGTAAAATCTTCTCCGGTATTGTTGAAAGGAAAGTGCGAGTATTAGTTGAGGACCAATTGGATGAAAATCAGTGTGGGTTTAGGCCTCTTAGAGGTTGTCAGGACCAGATCTTTAGCTTACGGCAAATAATGGAGAAGTGTTATGAGTGGAACAGGGAATTGTATCTATGCTTTATAGATCTAGAAAAGGCATATGACCGGGTTCCTAGGAGGAAGTTATTGTCTGTTCTACGAGATTATGGAATAGGAGGCAAACTTTTGCAAGCAATTAAAGGTCTTTACATGGATAGTCAGGCAGCAGTTAGAGTTGATGGTAAATTGAGTTCATGGTTCAGAGTAGTTTCAGGGGTAAGACAAGGCTGCAACCTGTCTCCACTGTTGTTCATATTATTTATGGATCATATGTTGAAAACAATAGACTGGCTGGGTGAGATTAAGATATGTGAACACAAGTAGTCTCGCATATGCGGATGACTTAGTTGTGATGGCAGATTCGATTGAAAGATTGCAAAGTAATATTTCAGAGCTAGATCAGAAATGTAAGGACTGTGGTATGAAGATTAGCATCTCCAAAACGAAAGTAATGTCAGTGGGAAAGAAATATGATGATGAACGTAGTGCTATACTCAGCGCACGAGCGATGCGACACAACATCTCCGAGGTAGCGATGAGGTAGATATTTTCCCACACGACCATTTCATGAGTATACCGTGAATATCAGGAATCAGGTAAAACATCAAATCTCCGACATAAATGGGGACGGAAAAAGATCCTGCAAGAACGGGACCAACGACGACTGAAGAGAAGCGTTCAACGTTACAGAAGGGCAACCCTTCCGCAAATTGCTGCAGATTTCAATGCTGGGCTGTCGGCAAGTGGCAGCGTGCGAACCATTCAACGAAACATAATCGGAGCCGAAGGCCCACTCGTGTACCCTTCATGACGACACGAAGCTTTACGCCTCTCGTGTAACCGTCAACACCGACGTTGGACTGTTGATGACTGGAAACACTTTGCCTGGTCGGACGAGTCTCGTTTCAATTTGCATCAAGCGGATGGACGTGCATGGGTATGGAGACAACCTCATCAATTCATGGGCCCTCACTGTTCAAGATGGTGGAGGCTCTGTAATTGTGTAGGACGTGTGCAGTGTGCAGTTGGCGTGATATGGGACCCCTGATACGTCTAGATACGACTGTACGTAAGCATGCTGTCTGAACACCTGCATCCGTTCATGTCCATTGTGTATTCCGACGGTCTTGGGAAATTCCAACAGGACAATACGACACCCCATACGTCCATAACTGCTACAGAGGGCTCCTGAAACACTCTTCTGAGTTTACACACTTCCGCTGGCCGGCACACTTCCCAGACATGAACATTACGAGGTGCATTCAAGTTCTAAGGCCTCCGATTTTTTTTCTCCGGACTGGAAAGAGATAGAAACATGCGCATTGTTTTAAAATGAGGCCGCGTTCATTGTCAATACGTCCCAGAGATGGCAGCACCGTACGGCAGATGGAATTTTACCGCCAGCGGCGAGAATGATAATTGTTTTAAATACTTAAAATGGCGACGTTTTCCTTACTTGAACAGCGTGCAATCATTCATTTTCTGAATTTGCGTGGTGTGAAACCAATTGAAATTCATCGACAGTTGAAGGAGACATGTGGTGATGGAGTTATGGATGTGTCGAAATTGCGTTCGTGGGTGCGACAGTTTAATGAAGGCAGAACATCGTGTGACAACAAACCGAAACAACCTCGGGCTCGCACAAGCCGGTCTGACGACATGATCGAGAAAGTGGAGAGAATTGTTTTGGGGGATCGCCGAATGACTGTTGAACAGATCGCCTCCAGAGTTGGCATTTCTGTGGGTTCTGTGCACACAATCCTGCATGACGACCTGAAAATGCGAAAAGTGTCATCCAGGTGGGTGCCACGAATGCTGACGGACGACCACACGGCTGCCCGTGTGGCACGTTGCCAAGCAATGTTGACGAGCAACGACAGCATGAATGGGACTTTCGTTTCGTCGGTTGTGACAATGGATGAGACGTGGATGCCATTTTTCAATCCAGAAACAAAGCGCCAGTCAGCTCAATGGAAGCACACAGATTCACCGCCACCAAAAAAATTTCGGGTAACCGCCAGCGCTGAAAAAATGATGGTGTCCATGTTCTGGGACAGCGAGGGCGCAATCCTTACCCATTGCGTTCCAAAGGGCACTACGGTAACAGGTGCATCCTACGAAAATGTTTTGAAGAACAAATTCCTTCCTGCACTGCAACAAAACATCCGGGAAGGGCTGCGCGTGTGCTGTTTCACCTAGACAACGCACCCGCGCATCGAGCTAACGTTACGCAACAGTTTCTTCGTGATAACAACTTTGAAGTGATTCCTGATGCTCCCTACTCACCTGACCTGGCTCCTAGTGACTTTTGGCTTTCTCCAACAATGAAAGACACTCTCCGTGGCCGCACATTCACCAGCCGTGCTGCTATTGCCTCATCGATTTTCCAGTGGTCAAAACAGACTCCTAAAGAAGCCTTCACCGCTGCCATGGAATCATGGCGTCAGCGTTGTGAAAAATGTGTACGTCTGCAGGGCGATTACGTCGAGAAGTAACGCCAGTTTCATCGATTTCGGGTGAGTAGTTAATTAGAAAAAAAATCGGAGGCCTTAGAACTTGAATGCACCTCGTATATTGCATATCTGGGACGCCTTGCAGCGTACTAATCAGAAGAGATCTCCATCCCCTGGTACTCTTACGGATTTATGGGAACCCATGCAGGATTCATGGCGTCAGTTCCCTCCAGCACTACTTAACACATTAGCTGACTCGATGGCACGTCGTGTTGCGGCACTTTTGCGTGCTCGCGGGACCCTACACGATATTAGGCGAATGTGGCGTTTCCTTTGGTTCTTCAGTGTAGATCTTAGTATGTGACATAAATTTAAGCTTGAATCGTCCACCCATTCCTAAGGAAAAGGAGTCTTAACACACGGACGGACAGACAGACAGACAATTCTTTTGCTGTGAGATACACTCCTGGAAATTGAAATAAGAACACCGTGAATTCATTGTCCCAGGAAGGGGAAACTTTATTGACACATTCCTGGGGTCAGATACATCACATGATCACACTGACAGAACCACAAGCACATAGACACAGGCCACAGAGCATGCACAATGTCGGCACTAGTACAGTGTATATCCACCTTTCGCAGCAATGCAGGCTGCTATTCTCCCATGGAGACGATCGTAGAGATGCTGGATGTAGTCCTGTGGAACGGCTTGCCATGCCATTTCCACCTGGCGCCTCAGTTGGACAAGCGTTCGTGCCGGACGTGCAGACCGCGTGAGACGACGCTTCATCCAGTCCCAAACATGCTCAATGGGGGACAGATCCGGAGGTCTTGCTGGCCAGGGTAGTTGACTTACACCTTCTAGAGCACGTTGGGTGGCACGGGATACATGCGGACGTGCATTGTCCTGTTGGAACAGCAAGTTCCCTTGCCGGTCTAGGAATGGTAGAACGATGGGTTCGATGACGGTTTGGATGTACCGTGCACTATTCAGTGTCCCCTCGACGATCGCCAGTGGTGTACGGCCAGTGTAGGAGATCGCTCCCCACACCATGATGCCGGGTGTTGGCCCTGTGTGCCTCGGTCGTATGCAGTCCTGATTGTGGCGCTCACCTGCACGGCGCCAAACACGCATACGACCATCATTGGCACCAAGGCAGAAGCGACTCTCATCGCTGAAGACGACACGTCTCCATTCGTCCCTCCATTCACGCCTGTCGCGACACCACTGGAGGCGGGCTGCACGATGTTGGGGCGTGAGCGGAAGACGGCCTAACGGTGTGCGGGACCGTAGCCCAGCTTCATGGAGACGGTTGCGAATGGTCCTCGCCGATACCCCAGGAGCAACAGTGTCCCTAATTTGCTGGGAAGTGGCGGTGCGGTCCCCTACGGCACTGCGTTGGATCCTACGGTCTTGGCGTGCATCCGTGCGTCGCTGCGGTCCGGTCCCAGGTCGACGGGCACGTGCACCTTCCGACGACCACTGGCGACAACATCGATGTACTGTGGAGACCTCACGCCCCACGTGTTGAGCAATTCGGCGGTACGTCCACCCGGCCTCCCGCATGCCCACTATACGCCCTCGCTCAAAGTCCGTCAACTGCACATACGGTTCACGTCCACGCTGTCGCGGCATGCTACCAGTGTTAAAGACTGCGATGGAGCTCCGTATGCCACGGCAAACTGGCTGACACTGACGGCGGCGGTGCACAAATGCTGCGCAGCTAGCGCCATTCGACGGCCAACACCGCGGTTCCTGGTGTGTCCGCTGTGCCGTGCGTGTGATCATTGCTTGTACAGCCCTCTCGCAGTGTCCGGAGCAAGTATGGTGGGTCTGACACACCGGTGTCAATGTGTTCTTTTTTCCATTTCCAGGAGTGTATAATAACAAATAACAATTTTCGGAACTTTTCCTTTGATCGTAGTGTGAAAAATTACTTCTTGCCAAATGCATGATTCTACGTTAAGGGGGAAGTATCCTACATATACTGATGAATGAGTTAAGTTATGCTCTGTGCAAAATTCTACCAGGCAGTTTCCTCTTTCATTCATTACTCCCAGTCAAAATTCACCCACTACTTTTCCTTCTCTTCGTTTTCCTAACATCGAATTCCAGTCCTCCAGTGAGTATTAAATTTTCGGCTCCCTAAACTATTTGAATAATTTCTTTTATTTCATCGTACATTTCGTCAATACCTTCGTCATTTGCAGAGCAAGTTGTCATGTAATCTTGGGCTACTGTCTTAGGCGTGGGATTCGTGTCTATTTTGGCTACAATATGCTGTTTGTAGCAGCTTATCCGCGTTCTTACTTTTTATTCATTATTAAACCTACTTCTGCATTGCCCTATTTGATTTTGCATTTATAACCCTGTATTCACCTGACCAGAAGTCAGGACAGGAGTTACTCACTCTTGTCCTATACCACTGTAGTCCCCTTAGTGGCATGTTTATAAAGTGTTCTAAAATTTTGACTATACCTGCTATGCATTCAGGTGGAAAATGTTTTAATCGTGGTTTCAATGTTTTGTCTAGAGCTATGTCGCTCAAATTTCCTTTTAACCACATCTAAGGTAACAGTTTCTTCTGAAGAAGGCGCCCCTAGTTGGCGTTGAAAACCGGTTAAAGAATTTTAAATTCTATTTGCAACCGGTTGGCTGGTTGTGACATTGAAAGTGCAGAAACGTAATAATTTAAGGAGATGGGACCTGGATAAACTGAAAGAAACGGAGGTTGTAGAGAGTTTCAGACGGAGCATTAGGGAACGACTGACAAGACCAGAGGACAGAATACAGTAGAGGAAGAATGGGTAGCTTTGACAGTTGAAATAGTGAAGGCAGCAGCGGACCATGTAGGTAAAAAGACGAGAGCTAACAGAAATCCTTGGGTAACACAAGACATATTGAAATTAATTGATGAAACGAGAAAATATAAGACGCAATAAATGAAGCATGTGAAAAGAATACAAACGCCTCAAAAATGAAAGAGATGGCTACAGGACAAATGTAAGGATGTAGAGGCATACAACTATACGAAAATTAGAGAGATATTTTTAGAAAAGAGAACCACCTATATGAACATTAACGGCTCCGATGGAAAATCATTCAATAAGCAAAGAAGGGAAAGCAAAAAGATGGAAGGAGTATATAGAGGGTCTGTGCAAGTGTGATGTAATACACTCCTGGAAATTGAAATAAGAACACCGTGAATTCATTGTCCCAAGAAGGGGAAACTTTATTGACACATTCCTGGGGTCAGATACATCACATGATCACACTGACAGAACCACAGGCACATAGACACAGGCAACAGAGCATGCACAATGTCGGAACTAGTACAGTGTATATCCACCTTTCGCAGCAATGCAGGCTGCTATTCTCCCATGAAGACAATCGTAGAGATGCTGGATGTAGTCCTGTGGAACGGCTTGCCATGCCATTTCCACCTGGCGCCTCAGTTGGACCAGCGTTCGTGCTGGACGTGCAGACCGCGTGAGACGACGCTTCATCCAGTCCCAAACATGCTCAATGGGGGACAGATCCGGAGATCTTGCTGGCCAGGGTAGTTGACTTACACCTTCTAGAGCACGTTGGGTGGCACGGGATACATGCGGACGTGCATTGTCCTGTTGGAACAGCAAGTTCCCTTGCCGGTCTAGGAATGGTAGAACGATGGATTCGATGACGGTTTGGATGTACCGTGCACTATTCAGTGTCCCCTCGACGATCACCAGTGGTGTACGGCCAGTGTAGGAGACCGCTCCCCACACCATGATGCCGGGTGTTGGCCCTGTGTGCCTCAGTCGTATGTAGTCCTGATTGTGGCGCTCACCTGCACGGCGCCAAACACGCATACGACCATCATTGGCACCAAGGCAGAAGAGACTCTCATCGCTGAAGACGACACGTCTCCATTTGTCCCTCTATTCACGCCTGTCGCGACACCACTGGAGGCGGGCTGCACGATTTTGGGGCGTGAGCGGAAGACGGCCTAACGGTGTGCGGGACCGTAGCCCAGCTTCATGGAGACGGTTGCGAATGGTCCTCGCAGATACCCCAGGAGCAACAGTGTCCCTAATTTGCTGGGAAGTGGCGGTGCGGTCCCCTACGGCACTGCGTAGGATCCTACGGTCTTGGCGTGCATCCGTGCGTCGCTGCGGTCCGGTCCCAAGTCGACGGGCACGTGCACCTTCCGCCGACCACTGGCGACAACATCGATGTACTGTGGAGACCTCACGCCCCACGTGTTGAGCAATTCGGCGGTACGTCCACCCGGCCTCCCGCATGCCCACTATACGCCCTCGCTCAAAGTCCGTCAACTGCACATACGGTTCACGTCCACGCTGTCGCGGCGTGCTAACAGTGTTAACGACTGCGATGGAGCTCCGTATGCCACGGCAAACTGGCTGACACTGACGGCGGCGGTGCACAAATGCTGCGCAGCTAGCGCCATTCGACGGCCAACACCGCGGTTCCTGGTGTGTCCGCTGTGCCGTGCGTGTGATAATTGCTTGTACAGCCCTCTCGCAGTGTCCGGAGCAAGTATGGTGGGTCTGACACACCAGTGTCAATGTGTTCTTTTTTCCATTTCCAGGAGTGTATTATGAAATGGAAGACGACGTAGACGAAGACGAGATGGGAGATATAATACTGGGCGAAGAATTTGGCAGAACACTGAAAGACTGAATTCGAAACAAGACCCTGGGAGTAGACAGCATTTCGTTAGAACTACTGAAAGACTTGGAAGAGCCAGGCTTAACAAAACTCTACCATCTAGTGAGCAAGATGTATGAGATAGATGATATATCCTCAGACTTCAAGAATTCCAGTCCCAAAGAAAGCAGGTGTTGACAGGCGCGAAAATTACTGAACTATCAGTTTAATAAGTCACGGTTGCAAAATACTAACACGAATTCCTTACAGACGAATGGAAAAACTGGTAGAAGCCGACCTCGGGGAAGATCAGTTTGGATTACGTAGAAATGCTGGAACACGCAAGGCAATACGACTTACCTTCGAAGATAGATTAAGGAAAGACAAACCTACGTCTTTAACATTTGTAGAATTAGAGAAAGCTTTTGACAACGTTGACTGGAATTCTCTCTTCCAAATTCTAAAGGTATAAGGAGTAAAATACGGAGAGAGAAAGGCTATTTACAGCAGATGGCAGTTATAAGAGTCGAGGGGCACGAAAGGAAAGCAATGGTTGGGAGGGGAGTGAGACAGTGTTGAAACCTATCCCCAATATTATTCAATCTGTATATTCAGCAAGCAGTAAAGGAATTAAAGTCTAGGGACAAGACCTAAAAACCTTGAGTTTTGACGATGACATTGCAATTCTGTCAGAGACAGCAAAGGACTTGGGAGAGCAGTTGAACGGAATGGGCAGTGTCTTTTAAAGAGGATATAAGAACAACATCAACAAAAGGAAAACGAGGATAATAGACTGTCATCGAATTAAATCGAGTATGCTGAGGAAAGTAGATTAAAAAATGAGACTCTTCAAAGTAGTAGATGAGTTTGCTATTTGGGGAACAAAACAAACGATAATGGTCGAAGTAGAGAGGATACAAAATGTAGACTGACGATGGCAAGGAAAGGGTTTTCGAAGAAGAGAAATTTGTTAACATCGAACATAGATTTAAGTGTCAGGAACTCATTTCTGAAAGTATTTGTATGGAGTGTAGCCATGTATGGAAGTGAAACATAGACGATAAACAATTTAGACAAGAAAAGAATAGAAACGTTCGAAATTTGATGTTACAGAAGAATTCTGAAGATTAGATGGGTGGGTCACGTAACTAGTGAGGAGGTACTGAATAGAATTGGGGAGAAGAGGAATTTGTGGCACAACTTGACTAGAAGAAGAGATCCATTGGTAGGACACGTTCTGAAGCATCAATTGATCGCCAATTTAGTTTTGGAGCGAAGCGTGGAGGGCAGAAATCCTAGACAGAGTCCAAGAGATGGATACAGTACACAGATTCAGAAGGATGTAGGTTGCAGTAGTTACTCGGAGATAAAGAGGCTTCCACTGGATAGAGTGGCATGGAAAGCTGCATCAAACCAGTCTTTGGGCTGAAGACCACAACAACATATTAATAAAATGCCGTGTGTAGGAGCTACTCATCACTGGACTTTTACTGAAATATTGTGGAACTTCAAGCCTTTTTTTTTTTTTAGTTTATGCCTGTGTACCATTTTACAATGGTACGCTGTCAACAGAAATCTTGGAGTCAAGTGCAGGGTCTTCTGTATATCCTCTCTTCTCCACTGTCTTATCAACGTACACTGTCTCCCATATCTCTCGTCGACCTTAACGCTTTTGTCTTAACAGCATGGCTGAAACAACCGATCTCAGCTAAATGCTTTCTGTCTCAATCCATCGTTCAGCCACTTTCTCGAAATCCTTCTTAGTAGCACAAACCTGTCTCGAGAGTAATTTCCCGCATTATGTCAGAGAACTGAATAACATCTCCGGATTTAGAAGGCTACTACTGAAGCAACAACAATGATTACCATTATCCCTGTACACACTTGTTACCCTTGTAGATCCTCCTTTCAAATCAGATCTTCCCCAGTTCCCAGTATTCTTAGCTGGTGCAGTCTCGTTCCTCCTTACATCATAAAACATCTATTTTGTACAGCTATAAATTGTTTTTATATCTGTTGCTATCATTAGTGTCATTATTATTATTATTATTATTATTATTATTATTATTTATTTCCTTTCTCAGACGTTATGTCTGGTTAAAAATGGATAGTGACGTGGACCTTGATCAAGCGTGACTTCCTTTTAACTGTACGGTATATGTTACATTGCATTTAGGAACTTTTGGGTAATTGAACATGTACCAATAATTACAGATTTCTGTAGTTGTATATATACATTTGGATGTAGCTGTATTGCGTTGATGTACTGGTGGATATTGTGTGGTATGACTCCTGTAGTTGATAGTATAATTGGTATAATGTCAACTTTATCCTGATGCCACATGTCCTTGACTTCCTCAGCCAGTTGGATGTATTTTTCAATTTTTTCTCCTGTTTTCTTCTGTATATTAGTTGTATTGGGTATGGATATTTCGATTAGTTGTGTTAATTTCCTCTTTTTATTGGTGAGTATGATGTCAGGTTTGTTATGTGGTGTTGTTTTATCTGTTATAATGGTTCTGTTCCAGTATAATTTGTATTCATCATTCTCCAGTACATTTTGTGGTGCATACTTGTATGTGGGAACGTGTTGTTTTTTTAGTTTATGTTGTATGGCAAGTTGTTGATGTATTATTTTTGCTATATTGTCATGTCTTCTGGGGTATTCTGTATTTGCTAGTATTGTACATCTGCATGTGATGTGATCTACAGTTTCTATTTGTTGTTTGCAAAGTCTGCTTTTATCTGTTGTGGTATTGGGATCTTTAATAATATGCTTGCTGTAATATCTGCTGTTTATTGTTTGATCCTGCATTGCAATCATGAATCCTTCTGTCTCACTGTATATATTGCCTTTTCTTAGCCATGTGTTGGATGCGCCTTGATTGATGTGTGGCTGTGTTAGATGATACGGGTGCTTGCCATGTAGTGTTTTCCTTTTCCAATTTACTTTCTTCGTATCTTTTGATGTTATGTGATCTAAAGGATTGTAGAAGTGGTTATGAAATTGCAATGGTGTAGCCGCTGTATTTATATGAGTGATTGCTTTGTGTATTTTGCTAGTTTCTGCTCATTCTATAAAGAATTTTCTTAAAGTCTACCTGTCCATAATGTAGGTTTTTTATGCCGATAAATCCCGTTCCTCCTTCCTTTCTGCTTAATGTGAATCTTTCTGTTGTTGAATGTTTGTGATGTATTCTATATTTGTGGCATTGTGATCGTGTAAGTGTATCGAGTGCTTCTAGGTCTGTGTTACTCCATTTTACTACTCCAAATGAGTAGGTCAATATTGGTATAGCATAAGTATTTATAGCTTTTGTCTTGTTTCTTGCTGTCAATTCTGTTTTCAGTATTTTTGCTAGTCTTTGTCTATATTTTTCTTTTAGTTCTTCTTTAATATTTGTAATATCTATTCCTATCTTTTGTCTGTATCCTAGATATTTATAGGCATCTGTTTTTTCCATCGCTTCTATACAGTCGCTGTCATTATCCAATTTGTAATCTTCTTGTTTAATGTGTTTTCCCTTGACTATGCTATTTTTCTTACATTTATCTGTTCCAAAAGCCATATTTATATCATTGTTGAATACTTCTGTTATGTTTAGTAATTGGTTGAGTTGTTGATTTGTTGCTGCCAGTAGTTTTAGATCATCCATGTATAGCAAATGTGTTATTTTGTGTTAATACATTCCAGTAATATTATATCCATAATTTGTATTATTTAGCATGTTGGATAAAGGGTTCAGAGCAAGGCAGAACCAGAAAGGACGTAATGAGTCTCCTTGGTATATTCCACACTTAATCTGTATTGGCTGTGATGTGATATTATTTGATTTTGTTTGGATATTAAGTGTGGTTTTCCAATTTTTCATTACTATGTTTAGGAACTGTATCAATTTAGGATCTACTTTGTATATTTCCAATATTTGTAGTAACCATGAGTGGAGTACACTATCAAAAGCTTTTTGGTAATCAATGTATGCATAGTGTAGCGACCTTTGTTTAGTTTTAGCTTGATATGTCACCTCTGCATCTATTATCAGTTGCTCTTTACATCCTTGTGCTCCTTTACAACAGCCTTTCTGTTCTTCATTTATAATTTTGTTCTGTGTTGTATGTGTCATTAATTTCTATGTAATGACTGAAGTTAATATTTTGTATATTGTTGGTAGGCATGTTATGGGGCGATATTTTGCTGGGTTTGCTGTGTCTGCTTGATCTTAAGGTTTCAGATAAGTTACTCCATGTGTAAGTGTATCAGTGAATGTGTATGGGTCTGCAATGTAACTTTTAAATAATTTAGTTAGATGTGAATGTGATGAGGCGAACTTCTTTAGACAGAACTTTGATATTTTATCTTTTCCAGGGGCTTTCTAATTGTGCATAGAATTAATTGCTTGGGTGACTTCATGTTCCAAAATTATCACTTCAGGCATTTGTGGTATCATCTTGTGCGTGTCTGTTTCTGCTTGTATCCACCGTGCATGCCTGTTATGTTGTACCGGGTTTGACCATATGTTGCTCCAGAAGTGTTCCATGTCTGTTATGTGTGGTGGATTGTCTGTTTTAATGTATGTGTTATCTATTGTCTGATAAAATTTCTTTTGGTTTGTGTTGAATGTTTGGTTTTGTTTCCTTCTATTTTCACTTTTTTTTTGCATCTTCTAAGTCGTTTGCCCAATGATTGTAATTTCTGCTTCTTTTCATCTAATTGCTCTATCGCTTCTTATTGTGAGATTTTACCTAACCTTTTTCGATTTTTGTCTGATATTTCATTTCTTATAAATTGTGTTAGCTGTGCAATGTCTTTTCTCAGTTTTTTCTATTCTGATCTGTAGCCTGTGATGCCATGCTGGTTTTGTGGGTTTCTTCTGTGTGTTGGCTTGTTCTGATCTCTGCCTAGTGTCTATATTTATTGTAGTGAGTGCTCCTATATAAAACAGTAGTTGTAACTCTTCCATAATTGTATTTTCATTTATTTGGTAGTGTATTACTGTGTTGATAGTTGTTATTGTTGTTTCGACTTGTGGGTTATTTGGCGGTCTATGCAAGAATGGTCTAATGTCTGTATTTGTGTCTTTGTATTCTATATATGTTAGCTGAAATTTTTCTTCTATATCTAACATGTGTGTCACTTCGTGTTCTATTTGTGCTTGTTCTGGTGGCCATCTTAAGATTTCGTTTTCCTCTGATTGTTTAATTGATGCATGGTGTTCTTTGTTTGTTTGCTCTGGGATGTTTGAGTCCATTACTGTATTTTCTTCTTCTTCTGATTGCACATTATTTTGTTCCAGTATTGGTAGTACTTGTTGTTTGATGTTTTCTAATTCTGACTGAGATATCCTGTTATTTTTGGTTATTACATGGATCTTATCAGCTAGTCGTTGTTCAGTTAAAAATTTTAATTCTGGGTATCTGGTAATAAATTTTGTGTATACTTGTGATCTGTATCCAGTTGTGTTGGTTCCTAAGTTTGTTGCTTGGTAATAACAGAACATGAGGTGTCGGTTAACTTCATCTGACCTTCTCATCCTCTGTCTTTGTTTTCCTTCTAGAGTGGTTGCAGGAAGCATATCCTGCAAAACACCTCTATTTGGATTTAAATCATTTTCCGTGTGGCTAACATTGTGGACGGGCATAGGGTTCAAGCGTCGTCCCCGACCATGACAGCGCTTGTCCGAGGCTTCATTAGTTCTGTCCTGAACCAACTAATCACACTAAAAGGGGGGTTAACCCTATTAGTGGTTTGGTCTTTTCGTCGCCTTTATCGACTGGCAGAACATACTGGAGGGCTATTTTTATTATTATTATTATTATTATTCTTTCTTTCTTTTCTGAGACGTTATTATTATTATCATTATTATTATTATTACTATTACAATTATTAGTAGCAGCAGCAGCAGTAGTAGTGTAAATACTACCAACATTAACTTTATCACTTTGTAGTCACTATTATTTACTTATATTTTACTGTAGTCACCTAGATCATTTTAATACCATCTGTCATATTTATTTGTATTATTTTTGAGGGAGCTGTGAGGTAAAAAAGGCATTGTGCATGTGTGAAACTCTGGTCAACTGGAAAAGAAGGCCTGTACTAAGCCAGATTAGGCCAAAGTAAAAAAAGAAGCCATGTATTTCTCAAGGAATAAAGCTATATAGTAAACCACAAAGAAAACCGTATATGCCGGTCAGAAACAGCTCTAATGTTGACACTATAGCACACTGCAAAACATACTGCAAAATATAAAAGCCAGTAATACAGACAATCAAACAAGCTTCACAAGAAAATTATAATCACAGCAGATAACAAAACAAAGACAATTTTGAATATAGGTGAAGGCAGTCACTATCAGAAACAGATATGAAGATAAGCTAACAATGAGAGTAAATGGAACAGTGGTAACAAATGTATGCAGGATCATAAAACTTTCTAACAACATTTGATACCTGTTACTGAAGAGAGAGGGTTGTCAGGTTCAGTAAATGCTGCCAACGGATATCACAGACCAGTCAATACTAATAACTTCAGTAACATAATGTGATCCTCACTACACCAGTAGAAATAATGTCCGCCATAAAATCTTCGAAAAAAACAAAGATTCTAGTGGTTCTGGTAAAATATCGACATAGTTAATTAAAAAGTCTACTTCTGAGATTAGTACCATATGTAACCAGTTATTTTACACTGGGACCTTTCCTGAATGCTTGAAATATGCTGAAGCCAAAAAATGTGATAAGGAAATACAGTCAAACTGATCAAGTCAAGCTATAATTGTCCGCGTAAAGATTATTTATAAACCGACAAAGAAAATGAAAGCGTGTCTAAGATCGGCAAAGGAGAAAAAACCCTCTTGCAATGTCGGCAATACATCGCATACCATGTACGTGAGGAAAAAATCTATGTCGGAATGACTGGAAAATTAATCAATACCAGCATCACAGACAATAAGCGGCATTGCAGGCTGGGGAAGGTGAGACCGACCACATAGTAAAATTCACCGTCATGGAAGCCCTTGCTGAGAGAAGAGATATCACTACCACTTGGCGAAACGTAAGAAAAGTCATCAAAGAAGCTTTGGCTGAGGTACCTGAGACAGAAGCCGACAGAAAATTTCTCAACGGTGAAGTCCCAATAAATATATAACGACCAGACAAAACCTGTATATTTTATCCTAACGAGTGAACGTTTTAAACATCTATGGACTGTGACACGCCATATAAGAATATGTACCCTAAGTGTAGAAACGTGTACATTAATAATAGGTATTAAAGAAGAACTACCTAGACCTATGGCTACCACCATATATTAAGACAATAGGTACCTAGATTACGCTCTGTTTGTGTTGTAAGAAGTACACTTAATCTGGGGAGCTTTATATCACACTTTGTAAGTAGGCTGTTTAGGTTTTTATGTTGGTAACGCCACGTAGCGCTCTGTATGAAAATCGCTGACTACGCTGTGTGCAGTCTGTGGTTGGTTGGACTCTTTATTGGAAGCTATTCGCTTGTGTAGCGTTGGGGAGTTGGATGTGAACAGCGCGTAGCTTTGCGCAGTTGGAGGTGAGCCGCCAGCAGTGGTGGATGTGGGGACAGAGAGAGATGCCAGAGTTTTGAGAGGTTGCTATTAGCGGACGATCTCGACGTGTGTCCGTCAGAAAAAGGAAATTTGTTGAATTGGAGGTCACTAAATTATATGTATATTATGACTTTGGAACAGTATTAAGGTAAATACATTGTTTGTTCTCTATCAAAATCTTTCATTTGCTAACTATATGCCTATCAGTAGTTAGGGCATTCAGTAGTTAGAAACTTTTATTTATTTGCCAGTACTGGCGCTCGCTGTATCGCAGTAGTTCGAGTAACCAAGATTTTTGTGAGGTAAGTGATTCATGAAAGGTATAAGTTATTGTTAGTCGGGGCCATTCTTTTGTAGGGATTATTGAAAGTCAAATTGCGTTACGCTAAAATATTGTGTGTCAGTTTAGTGATGATCAGAATAAGTAAAGAGAAAACTGTCTGTCTACGTTGAGTTTTGCTCAGCTGTTTGAAAATCAAATAACGTAAGAGTTTTTCTAGCACTGTCATTATTTACATACAAACGGGAAGTTTCAACTTAACCATTTACTGGTAGTACTGAAAACAAAATAAATTACACATGGCAACAAACACTACCACATTTTATATATATAGTTACTGAGTGCTCGGAAAAGTGAAAATATACTAAGCATGCCCCATTAGAGTAAAATTTCAATTTTAATGCTGCTACTAAGTTACACTGTTATTCAGGGTAACTTTATACCAGTCTCAAAAACGAAGAATTTTCCTGTGTCTAATTCTCTGGACAAATCTAGACCATGCCAGAAGGAAATCAGGTGTTAGTGAGAAGTAAAAACGCTGTTAATTCAGTACTGCAGGTTTTTTTCTAAAATATTCAAATATTTGTGTGGACATGGCACTGTTCAACTTAATTACTGTCGCTAGAAGTTCTCTTCACAGCCAACGCAATTTAAGGATTATCGCAAGCCTAAGAGGGTTGTACGGAGTTGGAAATACAATGGAAATACTAACTAGAAATCGCAGAGGTAGTAAAACTGCTACTTTCAGCGTGAAACAGTGCAAGTAGGTGGAGCAGTAACCATTTGTAAAAACAGTGTTAAGTGCTACAAAGATACCCTTACTGGTAAAAAGTTATCCTGATTGACTCTGTAAGTAATATTTACACTCGCTGGTAATTACTGTCATTATTTGTAACTAACATAGGCAACATGTAGCTACCACAAGCGCAACAGTTTTCAAATTAATGATTGAATCTATTCATTTGCTTAATATCATCTAATGCAGGGGCGGGCAAACGTTGCACGCGGCTCATGAGCGCACAGCGCTGCACGTGTGCTGCTCGCGTGCAATCGTCGGCAGGGGCAGTGGCGACAGCCAGCAGGTTGCGGCAGTGTAGTACCAGGCTAAGCAGCGGACGTTGAAGCGAAGCGACCACTACGTAGTGAACGTTGTATTTCAAGAACCGGAAAATGCAGAGTGAATAAAGGAAACGGAGAATTGGAGATTTGCTATCTTTTAAAAAGGAATGGGAGTATCATTTTTTTCTCTGTGCAAAAACGTGAAAATTGGAAATATATAATATGTGTCAGTATTCTGGCTGGTCAGCGGAAGTTTAATATTGAACGCCATTATAATAAATTTCAGTATGTTGCCGTTCTTGGTGCAATAAAAGAGGAATTTCTCAAGCAATTTGGGGATATATCTTACTTATCCCAAGGTTTTGAATAGTTCTCGAGACAATCTGCTGTTTCTGTAGATGATATTCATCCCAGTTTGCAAATGGAATTAATAGATCTACAGCGTAATTCTCGTCTGAGAGACAATTCCTTTTCGCAAGACGTGTAATAGATTTTTTATCACGACTTTCCACAGCAAGAGTTTGCTCGTCTCCATCGTGAAGCCATGAAGATAATGTCAATGTTTCGCTCGACATACGTTTGTGACAGGTTTTTTTCTGTTATGAAAGTCTCGGTTAAGAGCAAACATCAGTAATGAAAATTTACGTAACTGTTTGCGTTTGTCTTATGGAGAAATTTTGTTGCAGACATTAAACGTATTGTAAACTCCACCTGTGATAATTAAATAAAACGTATCGTAGGTAATAGGTACTCTTTCAAACCACGATTACTTTCAAGCACTCTTACTAACCTTATTCTTTCATTCAATAAAGCAGGCCAGGAAACAAGACGCATTACAAAGGAAGAAGCGGTGAGACGGTATGGCGGGGAGGGGAGGGAAGCGGGTGGCCAGCTTGCCCCTGTGTGCGCGCAGAACACCTGTTAACTGCACACGTGCATGTGCACCGCACACGTGCAGAATTCCTGCCCGCCCCTGATCTAATGTGTCAGTTAGTGGCTAAGTAGGTAATTCAGTCATGTCTGCCTTATGTAACGTAGTTGGAGTAAGTACAATTTAGACCTACAAAGTACTATTTGCTCATACAACATCTACACCCATAAGTGGCATATTGTGTAAGGGGCCAACAGTGTGATGAGGATTATACACAGTGCCCTCATTACACTGAGGTGACAAAACTCAAGGGATACCGAGATACATCTATACAGACGGAGGTAGTACAGCACGTACAAGGACAGTACAGAAGGGCAACATATTGCAAGTGCTGTCACTTGTACTCAAGTAATTCATGTGAAAACGTGTCTGACGTAATTATGGCTGGACATAGAGTTTGAACATGGAATGGTAGTTGGAGCTAGACACACGGGACATTTCATTTCAGAAATCTTTAGGAAAGTCAATATTCTGTGACCCACAATCTCAAGTGTGCGACGAGAACACAAATTTCAGGCATTACCTCTCTCCTCAGACAATACAGTGGCTGTCGGCCTTCACTTAACGACCGGGAACAGCGGTGTTTGCGTAGACTTGTCAGTGATATCAGACAAGCAACACTACGTGAAATAACCGCAAAAATCAATGTGGGATGTACGATGTACGTATCTGTCAGGACAATGGCGTGAAATTTGACGTTCGCAGGCTGTGGCAGCAGACGACCGATGTGAGTGCCTCTGTTAACAGCACGCCAGTAGTGGCATAAGGGCGCCATGAGCGCAGTTTTGATATCAAATTGATACGCAAATTAATTAAACTGATCCATTAATTTTCCTGTCGCTGTGGAAGGTGAGATTAACTGTATACTTGATCACTTTGAGACAGCTGTTTGAAAACGCTCTACAAAGCCACAAACTCTCCCAGTTTCTATATCTTGCGATATCATCCAGACTTTTGTCAATGAGAAACAACCCCTTGTGGTTTATGTCTACCATCCTATGTGCTGTGGGAGCAGCACGGTTTACACCATGGGATGTTGAGCTTTCTATGAGAGCCAATGGACTGAAACTTGTTAATATCAGTTTAGCACCTGACACAGACCTCAAAGTAAGTCATGGTAGAAAAACAAAGCGTATGCTGGTGCACAAAGCTGTAGTCATACACTGCTTGCATGTGTTACAGGAGGTTCTACTACAAGGAGTGGTATGCCTGGTTTGAAGTTTGGATTCAGATAGTTTGTAGGTTTTTACCTATTCTGGATGTTACAAAATAGTGATGGGTGCTCTCGAGCATATGTATTGAACTGCTTGTGAGGGAACAACACAGGAACCCTCTCTTTTGGATATGGTCTTCCTCCAGTACAGTCAACAAAACCACCTGCTCCAATGGCGGATATGTCTGTATGCTATACCCTCGATGTCAACACGCAGATGGTATTTGTTTTTCGGTATATCGGAAGAGAGAGATGCAGTAAAATCTTACAGGAGATTCTATTACAAGGAGTGGTATGACTGGTCAACGTTTGGATGCATATAGTTCATAGTTTTTTACCTACCTACTCTCGATATTACAAAATAATGGGGCACTCCCAAATGTACTAAATGAATGTATAGATGCTGATCTGTAATGGTATTTCATATGTCTGAAGTGAATGTAATGCCATCGTGTATGACAATTTGTAATTCGAACACACAGAATGCTCTCAAACAAAACCGATTTTGCGCATAAAACTAATCGACTGTATCTACTCTGCTGGAATCACGACTGTTTTTATTATTATCTTCATGATTCGGTGTTTAAAACTAGGTGTTACAGCAAGTGCTGTGGTATTTCATGCTTCATAACCTCTAATTATAAAGTAGACACCACCTGATTATAGCAAATTGTGGAACCTAGAAATGATAGTGTTGTCCCTGACATGTGAGTAGATCATGTGAAACAGGCTGTTACATGATGATCAAATCTGGATGCGCCTCATTTACCTGAGATCTCGAATGTATTCAGATTTGCTTTAGTACTTAACGTGAATCATTGTAGACTCTTACAGGGCTGCAAGAAGCCATCTTTCAGTTTGTCTCAAAGCCCAACATTGCTGGAAGCACAGACAGCCGTCTTAAACGCTCGATGCATCATCCAGATTCCTCATACTGGGATTATCCCCACATCCAGTCCTTTGCTGATGCCCTTGCGGATGGCTCGCCTTGAGTGGCCGTATGAAGACCTTTTCCCGCTGACTCGCACCCAGCCTGGCAAGCAAACTCCGCTCTCCTTGTATTCTAGGTGGCCGGTTAGCTCGCCTACCTACACATCGTATTACATGCCACTATAGGGGTCCAAGCTGTGGTATATACACTCCTGGAAATGGAAAAAAGAACACATTGATACCGGTGTGTCAGACCCACCATACTTGCTCCGGACACTGCGAGAGGGCTGTACAAGCAATGATCACACGCACGGCACAGAGGACACATCAGGAACCGCGGTGTTGGCCGTCGAATGGCGCTAGCTGCGCAGCATTTGTGCACCGCCGCCGTCAGTGTCAGCCAGTTTGCCGTGGCATACGGAGCTCCATCGCAGTCTTTAACACTGGTAGCATGCCGCGACAGCGTGGACGTGAACCGTATGTGCAGTTGACGGACTTTGAGCGAGGGCGTATAGTGGGCATGCGGGAGGCCGGGTGGACGTACCGCCGAATTGTTCAACACGTGGGGCGTGAGGTCTCCACAGTACATCGATGTTGTCGCCAGTGGTCGGCGGAAGGTGCACGTGCCCGCCGACCTGGGACCGGACCGCAGCGACGCACGGATGCACGCCAAGACCGTAGGATCCTACGCAGTGCCGTAGGGGACCGCACCGCCACTTCCCAGCAAATTAGGGACACTGTTGCTCCTGGGGTATCGGCGAGGACCATTCGCAACCGTCTCCATGAAGCTGGGCTACGGTCCCGCACACCGTTAGGCCGTCTTCCGCTCACGCCCCAACATCGTGCAGCCCGCCTCCAGTGGTGTCGCGACAGGCGTGAATGGAGGGACGAATGGAGACGTGTCGTCTTCAGCGATGAGAGTCGCTTCTGCCTTGGTGCCAATGATGGTCGTATGCGTGTTTGGCGCCGTGCAGGTGAGCGCCACAATCAGGACTGCATACGACCGAGGCACACAGGACCAACACCCGGCATCATGGTGTGGGGAGCGATCTCCTACACTGGCCGTACACCACTGGTGATCGTCGAGGGGACACTGAATAGTGCACGGTACATCCAAACCGTCATCGAACCCATCGTTCTACCATTCCTAGACCGGCAAGGGAACTTGCTGTTCCAACAGGACAATGCACGTCCGCATGTATCCCGTGCCACCCAACGTGCTCTAGAAGGTGTAAGTCAACCACCCTGGCCAGCAAGATCTCCGGATCTGTCCCCCATTGAGCATGTTTGGGACTGGATGAAGCGTCGTCTCACGCGGTCTGCACGTCCAGCACGGACGCTGGTCCAACTGAGGCGCCAGGTGGAAATGGCATGGCAAGCCGTTCCACCGGACTACATCCAGCATCTCTACGATCGTCTCCATGGGAGAATAGCAGCCTGCATTGCTGCGAAAGGTGGATATACACTGTACTAGTGCCGACATTGTGCATGCTCTGTTGCCTGTGTCTGTGTGCCTGTGGTTCTGTCAGTGTGATCATGTGATGTATCTGACCCCAGGAATGTGTCAATAAAGTTTCCCCTTCCTGGGACAATGAATTCACGGTGTTCTTATTTCAATTTCCAGGAGTGTACATCAGTAACTTACGAAATACCAGTATTTTGCTTTGGCGTAATCGGTGTCCAGATTTGTGAACCATGAACAAAATTGGATTTTCTGATGTATTCAGTATAATTTTTATCTTGATCGTTTTGTAGTCATTCACAAATTTGTTTCTTTTCTGTATTTCCACCCCGATCTCAACGCAATTCAGTTAGAACATTATGAATGAGATTTCCATGGAAACATAACCAGCAACCCTCAACTCTGCTTCGATCCAATGAAACTGTGCAAATGACAATTTCATTCAAAGGACAATTCGCAATTTTGAAGCAATTACAATAACTTCACAGGCCAGCGCAATAAAAGAAGACGGTGAGTTAAGGCAGCTGGTAATGACAGTTTCGGCCGACACTGTGAACCTCCAGTTCTGATAATTTATGTCATGTTAACACTGACGTATGTCTTATTTAAGTAGAGTGATACGTTTTTACTTTGTCCCGAATGATAATAAACATATATTTTTTCAATTTTTTTTTCATTCAAACCTTGTCCTGGCAATTATGGTCACAACAAAACAATATCAGCTTTTTCTCTGAAAAACTAAAAAACTTAATTCTGCCAGAATAGGCCATCAAGGCCAAACAGTACCCAACAGCCACTGTGTCATCTTCAGCCCATGTGGAGAGGCAAGTAGTCAGCACACTGCTCTCCCGGCCGTATGTCGGATTACGAGACTGGAGCCACTATTTCTCAGTCAAGTAGCTCCTCAATTTGCCTCACAAGGGCTGAGTGCACCCCACTTGCCAACAGCGCTCAGCTCAACCATCAGAGTGCCAGCCCATCCCGACAGCGCTTAACTTCAGTGAATTGACAGGAACCGGTGTTACCACACCGGCGTGGCTGTTAGTCAACAAGATTTTTCTCTGTCATTTCAAATCATCTTGGCCACAGACCTGCAGCACTAGATAAGGCAACTACAGTAAGTAAGTACAGGGCTATTACAAATGATTGAAGCGATTTCATAAATCCACTGTAGCTCCATTATTTGACATATGGTCACGACACACTACAGATACGTAGAAAAACTCATAAAGTTTTCTTCGGCTGAAGCCGCACTTCAGGTTTCTGCCGCCAGAGCGCTCGAGAGCGCAGTGAGACAAAATGGCGACAGGAGCCGAGAAAGCGTATGTCGTGCTTGAAATACACTCACATCAGTCAGTCATAACAGTGCAACGACACTTCAGGACGAAGTTCAACAAAGATCCACCAACTGCTAACTCCATTCGGCGATGGTATGCGCAGTTTAAAGCTTCTGGATGCCTCTGTACGGGGAAATCAACGGGTCGGCCTGCAGTGAGCGAAGAAACGGTTGAACGCGTGCCGGCAAGTTTCACGCGTAGCCCGCGGAAGTCGACGAATAAAAGCAAGCAGGGAGCTAAACGTACCACAGCCGACGGTTTGGAAAATCTTACGGAAAAGGCTAAAGCAGAAGCCTTACCGTTTACAATTGCTACAAGCCCTGACACCCGATGACAAAGTCAAACGCTTTGAATTTTCGGCGCGGTTGCAACAGCTCGTGGAAGAGGATGCGTTCAGTGCTACACTTGTTTTCAGTGATGAAGCAACATCTTTTCTTAATGGTGAAGTGAACAGACACAATGTGCGAATCTGGGCGGTAGAGAATCCTCACGCATTCGTGCAGCAAATTCGCAATTGACCAAAAGTTAACGTGTTTTGTGCAATCTCACGGTTTAAAGTTTACGGCCCCTTTTTCTTCTGCGAAAAAAACGTTACAGGACACGTGTATCTGGCCTTGCTGGAAAAGTGGCTCATGCCACAACTGGAGACCGACAGCACCGACTTCATATTTGAACAGGATGGTGCTCCACCGCACTTCCATCATGATGTTCGGCATTACTTAAACAGGAGATTGGAAAACCGATGGATCGGTCGTGGTGGAGATCATGATCAGCAATTCATGTCATGGCCTCCACGCTCTCCCGACTTAACCCCATGCGATTTCTTTCTGTGGGGTTATGTGAAAGATTCAGTGTTTAAACCTCCTCTACCAAGAAACGTGCCAGAACTTCGAGCTCGCATCAACGATGCTTTTGAACTCATTGATGGGGACATGCTGCGCCGAGTGTGGGAGGAACTTGATTATCGGCTTCATGTCTGCCGAATCACTAAAGGGGCACATATCGAACATTTGTGACTGCCTAAAAAAACTTTTTGAGTTTTTGTTTGTGTGTGCAAAGCATTGTGAAAATATCTCAAATAATAAAGTTATTGTAGAGCTGTGAAATCGCTTCAATCATTTGTAATAACCCTGTATATCCCGGAAATTGTGGATTTGAAGGACTACATAACAAACACTTGACTTTATGCCAATATTTAATAGATGCAGACCTCAATGTGCACTGTGTAATGATTCCCCACTTACGAAATAAACGTACTTTCGTGCACACGGCAGTGGCGTTCCTGACACTGTGGCAGGCCGTATCGACCCTTAAGAGTGCAGAAATAGCTTCATCGGGCGCAGGAGTACCGTCCGCCAGCGGTCTCCACAGACGAGTCCCCTCCTCGCCGCCTCTGCGTCCACCGGCTGCCTGCAGAGTCGAAATCAAGAGCCCTCGTGTCCACCTCACGGCGCGCCTCGGCTCGGCGCCTTCCATCCCTTCACAAACACAACGGTTCCGCCGGTGACTGCCGTCGAGTATCGCCGGGACGCATCTCGCGCGTCTTTTGTTCGTCGCTCGCCGGGAAGAAAAGAGTCGCGCCTCGCTTCGCAGTTCTTGGCGGCGGCCGCACCGCGGCGACACTGTGGAGTAGAAGCCCCATCATGGCGGCCAACGCCGGCGGCACCACGCGGTCGCTTTGTGAACTTCCACAGGGAGAATTTCTCGATATTCGTGCTTTGTTTTTCGAGGACTTCCTCCATAACGCATTTTCGTAATTATTTATTCATTCCTCTGTTCTTCCCTTTCATTCCTTCCAGTTCCCCTCTCAAATACCACGTTCATTGCTATCTGTGTCCTTCTCTCACCATTACTTCTATCATTTCTTTTTCATTCACTATTTTACAAGAATTTTACAGTTGATTCAAATTATTTTAGATTTATCTTTCTATAATATTTGGCTTGGAACACTTGCCTTTGAATACTGTTTCACTTTTACCTTTTCTTCTGTAAATTATTTCTTCTTAGAAGTACTGTAGTTTCTATTTAATGAGAAGATTATCATATTAATACAAATTTTCTGCAGTTTTTTTAAATATTTAATATACTATTATCTTTATTGTTTTATAATTATTATAAATATTATTAGCATCAGTCATCTTCCTTCCTCATTTTGTATATTAGTATAATTTATGTATGGTAGTCAATATTTCTTTAATCCTTTTGTTATGGTAAATAGAATCATTTTCATTACATAAATGAACTGAAGCTAATATTATAAACATCTGTACAAACAACTACAAAGGTTGATAAATTACAGCAAGTCACACTACAAAACACTAATGGTGGGTTTTAAAAGAAAAGTAGTCCAAAAGGTGAAAAAACGTAAATCTGGATAGAGTGTTTAGGATTAATACCACAAATGATAAGGATCATATGGTGGTAGATATCCCTAAACTAGGCATTCCCAAACTTTTGCTTTACATAACACTTTAAGAATCCTTGCAGTTTTATGGAACACCCTATTTATTTTGAAGGTTAATAAAATTTTTAAAAATGAGAAAAAATTGTTTTATGCAGTGGTTATTTCAATTTTAAATCAGAACTAATAACACAGAAATCACAATTAAATTTTAAAATGTAATTAGCGTCGTCAAAACGTAGAAAAAATGCGCCAAGCTATTAAAAGCTTTTTGCAAAGCATTTATTCACTTCCTATGGAACTCCTGAACCCTCCTCTAAACAACTTTGGAGTGCAGTATAAACTTTTGCATGGAGGGTCGTGAGTTCAAAACTCACTTGGACTGTAAAATTTTAATTTCTATATTCGGTTCGAGTACATCGTGAGAAAACTGCATTCATCACCCCTGAGGGCCTGTATGAGTTTAAGTTAATGCCGTTTGGTTTGTGAGATGCACCAGCAACTTTTGAGCGGATGATGGATAAACTTCTAAGGCACCTGAAGTGGACGATGTGTCTTTGTTATTTAGATGACATTATGGTGTTCTCAGTGACATTTTATGAACATATAAAAAGACTGAGGGCCGTTCTTAAGTGTCTCCCACAAGGCGGACTGAAACTTAATCCAAGAAAGTGCCTCTTTGGAGCAAAAGAAATCAAAATACTTGGACACCTTGTGTCAAACGAAGGTGTGCGGCCAGACCCAGGAAAGGCGAGATCTATAACGGAATTTCCTATTCATAAAAGTATTAGAGATGTGAGAAGCTTCCTTGGATTATGTTCTTATTACTGACGTTCTATCAAAGACTTTTGTATCAAAGCCAGGCCACTCCAAGAGTTGTTAAAAGCTGATGATTATTTTATCGAGGGTGGTGCCCAACAAGATTCTTTCGATGTGATGCGAAAATCTCTGGCCGGGCGGTGTGGCCGAGTGGTTCTAAGCGCTTCAGTTTGGAACCGCGCGACCGCTACGGCCGCAGGTTCGAATCCTGCCTCGGGCATGGATGTGTGTGATGTCCTTAGCTTAGTTAGGTTTAAGTAGTTCTAAGTTATAGGGGACTGATGACCTCAGACGTTAAGTCCCATAGTGCTCAGAGCCATTTGAACCATTTTTTTGAAAAGCTCTGACGACTGATCCTGTACTTGGTCTGCATGATGAGAGAGCACCTACAGAACTACACACAGATGACAGCGGGTATGGGACTGGTGCTGTTCTGGTGCAAATTTCGGATGGAAAAGAGAAGGTTATAGCCTATGTTACTAGGACACTTACAAAATCCGAGATTATAAATGAAACGAAGACTAAGTACATGAATTTCACCAGGAAGGAGGATAATAAGTTGGACAGACTACCAGCAGACGGTTTCAATTTTGAACATGTGCAGAATTTGGCTATCTGGGGTCTAGTATTAACAGCACAAATTCCGTGTCAATTGAAATAAAACTGCACATCCTAAGTGGTAATAGATGCTTCCACATCGTTGGCCTCTAGGTTATTATATAGACAGCTGCAGCTGCCACTATATAAGGTCATGATCAGGCCAGTTGTAAGCCACGGATGCGAAACATGGACACTGAGTGATGATGAGCAGCAGCTCAATGATCTGTGCGGCAGTTCAGGGTAATAATGGTTTCTGGAGATCTAGGACGAATACTGAGCTGGACAGCCTCATATTATAAAAATTAGAACAATTGCCTGGGTTGGTTACGTTCTCAGGATGGATACTGGAAGAACAACTAAAAAGATTTTTGAATGGAGGCCAGCCGGGAGAAGGCAGGGAGGAAGGCCACGAAAACAGTGGGTAGATGATGTGGAGGAAGATATAAAATCTCTCAGAGTGGTGGATGGCGAAGAGGCGCGCTGGAGAGGGCAGAATGGAGGAAACTTGTTGGTGATGCTAAAACCCACACTTGGCTGTAATTCCGTGAGAAGAAGAACGCAGACGCCAGACTGAGAAGAAGACAGAGGAGATAGGGAGGATGCAAAGAAGAACAGCACATTTCGTTACGGGTTTATTTAGTGAGCGCGAAAGCGTCACAGAGGTGGTCAGCCAACTGCAGCGGCAGACGCTGTTAGGGAAGCATTCCGCATCACGATGTGGTCCACCGTTATAAAGTTCCGAGGGCGTACGTCCCAAGAATGAGAAGACTCAACCAGTATATTGCCTCGTCCTACGCATATCTCGCGAAAAGACCACGAAGGTAAAGTTAGAGAGATTCGACTCCACGAGCAAGCTCACCAGGAATCGTTCATCCCGCGAACCATACGCAACTGGAACAGCAAAGGGAGAAGTGACACTCGTACACGAAGTACCCTTCTCCAGGGTGACTGTGTTGTGAGATAAATATGTGGACATGGAGAATGAAGCTGTAGAACGTTAACAAAGTTTCTTCTGTTTAAAAAGCTTTAAAGAGTTTTCACATTAAAAAAATTGAACGTGTTACTTTTATCACGTCCTCGTATCAAAGAAAAATTGGTGAGGAAGGGAGACTAGCGTTTAACGCACCAGCACCAACAATAACTGGATCTGAGCACTATGCGACTTAACTTCTGAGGTCATCAGTCACCTAGAAGTTAGAACTAATTAAACCTAACTAACCTAAGGACATCACACACATCCATGCCCGAGGCAGTATTCGAACCTGCGACCGTAGCGGTCGCCCGGTTCCAGACTGTAGCGCCTAGAACCGCACGGCCACTCCGGCCGGCAACAACAACAGCTGGAGCAGAAGCTCTGGTCACGGAAGGATTGGGAAGGACTTTGGTCACTTCTGTGTCAAAGCAACCATCCTGACATTTGCCTCAAACGAGTTACAGAAACCACAGAAAGATTCTTCCCCGTGGCCAGTTACAGACTCGAACTTCTGTCCTCCTGAATGTGAATCCAGTGCACTCAGCACAGTACTGGGTAATTCAGAGAGAGCCGAGCGTATTAAACAAATAGTCATAAGAATATGTTGAGGTATGCTGGACTAAACAAAACTGTTTCGAAACCTTACTGACAGCATGCGAAATGGTAAGATGTAAATTTCGCAAATGAACAAATTTAAAAAAAAAATGAGTGTGGAGAAAAGAAACAGAATATTGTGGTTGGTACAAACATATTTCAGCAGTTAGGTTGACACGTAACTTAATATATGGAAACAGAGGGAAAATTGTGCTATAAACAAATATTTTTGCACTTTTATAGGTTTGTATTTGTATCTCAAGAGATGAATCAGAAACAGAATGTTAGTAACGAAACTGATGGCACGGCTGAAGTAGGGCCAGTTCAGCTGTGGTATTATTATTTTAATTTTCTGGCACAAGACTCAACTGTCATTCACCTTGCTTCTTCACTGTATCCGATGACCTCAGCAGCTTGGTCTCTTAGGAATTCACACACATTTGAACATTTCTTCACAGTACAGTGTTGTCAAGTCTGAATTACAGTCGCTTAATTTTGTACGTTCTTTGTTCACGATCGAACCAAACTTGTGAATGGAACACATTCCAGACGCGACAGCGTCGGCGGCAAAGGTCAAATAGTCATGTCCAGTAGTGAAGTAGAACATGGCTACTGCTTCTCTTCTCGGTCCGTAGGCTGCTATTGACACGAAATTGTATTGGAATGTTTTAATATTGTTAATAATGCGTTTCATTGCAAACACGACAAGTCAGTTTTTCCAGTCTGCTTAATTTTTGTGCCCTTTCTAGCTACAAAATCCGCTTTTTCATCACCATCTAAGCCATAGTGTATTGATACCCGCTGGACTGCCATTGTGCTGTCCTTCTGTCCTCAGGATTAACTTACTGCTTAGATTGTTTTAACTTTCATGATTTTCGGACGTGTGACAGTAACTGCCAGTATTGCAGCTCCGTTTGGTGCAGCCAACAGGTGTACCCTGGATAACGCAAAATGACCCACGGATGATGCTCTAAACGTTACATCAATACGAGCACGTGAAAAACAAATTCACTGGCCAACCGCAAATAAATGCCAGGATCTTTTTCCGGCCGCCGCGATGTCGGGGATTTAATGTTTTTATCGGATTCCTGATGTTCGCGGTACGTTCGTGAAATGGTCGCACGACAAAATCACTACTTCATCGCTACCTCGGAGGTGCTATGTTCCATCACTTGTGCCACGTTCAAACTCACTTAAGTCATGATAACCTGCCATTGTAGGAGCAGTAACCGATCTAACAACTGCGCCAGACACTTGGTGTCTTATTAGGCGTTGGTGACCGCATCGTCGTATTCTGCCTGTTTACATATCTCTGTATTTCAATACGCATGCCTATACCAGTTTCTTTGGCGCTTCAGTTTATAAAAATACATCACATGAAAGACCCACTCAAAAACCAGCGTGCGTGAGCATGCACTACACGCTACGGTCTACATGCCAAATTTACATACGAAACGTTGCCGCATGATCACTGAAGATTTCCTGGACCGTGCCGTCTTTAGTGATGAATCGACATTTCACCCAAGTGGAAATAAGAACACACATAATGTGCTCCTCAGGGCGTCAGAAAATCACGACGAGATGGTACTGTTGCAAAGAGACTCCACTGAATTGACTGTCTTGTGTGCCATCCTCCGGGGCGAAAGTTTATGGGGCTTTTTTTTTTCAGTGAAGCAGCTGTGAGTGGTGTTTCTAAGCTTTGTGCGCTACAACTAACACTATTTCCTCAATTTCAATACGCATGCCTATACCAGTTTCTTTGGCGCTTAAGTTTATAAAAATACATCACATGAAAGACCTACTGAAACACCAGCGCGCGTGAGTATGCACTACACGCTACGCCAAAGCCATACGATAAGAGTGTTTACATAACAAAACTGTTGCATCCTTGAGCCTCCGGTTCTAGATGTATCCTTGTCCGGTTAGTGGCTGATGCTACAGATCTTCATTTATGGAAATATACAGTACAATCACCAACAAATTTTACATATTCACATACACCTTTACCTTTTACCCAAATAAATACAGACTCATTTTGATTAATTTTTCTTTTGCTACTAGTATACAAGACAAGAGGAGATGTTGAGTCATATGCTGATTTACCAAAATCTTTACTACCAATTTCAAACATATGATAGGTACGATAGGCAATTACATCTCTATGATTAAAACTTTCAAGACCAGGTACACTAGATACTCCGCTACCACCTCTTACTATGGCAACTGTGAACCATCCATTTCCATGTGAAAAAGTGTCATTTATATCCAACCCAAAATTAAGTGAACATCCAAGAAATACTGCAATACAGGCAACTGCGTTGAACGCCGCCAACATGCCCTACAGGAGATATCGTCGTACCCGCACAATAGTCTACAAAACCGTAGAAAACACTGAACTTACAACAACATCAGGAGACAAGAAGAATCGCATTCCAGTGAAGAGTGTTGCAGCCCACGCCCTCGTCGATGGACCTTGTGTATTTCTTGGATGTTCTCTTAATTTTAGCTTGGATATAAATGACACTTTTTTCACATGGAAATGAATGGTTCACCGTTGCCATGGTAAGAGGTGGTAGCGGAGTATCTAGTGTACCTGGTCTTGAAAGTTTTAATGATAGAGATGTGATTGCCTATCGTACCTATCGTATGTCTGAAATTGGTAGTAAAGATTTTGGCAAATCAGCATATGACTCAACATCTCCTCTCGTCTTGTATACTCGTAGCAAAAGAAAAATTAATCAAAATGAGTCTGTATTTATTTGGGTAAAAGGTAAAGATAAAGGTAAAGCTGAGCCACGTAACTGTCTTTGGCAGCAAAATGGTGCGCCGCCTCACTGGCATAACTCACAAGGGAACCTCCCCATCGCACCCCCCTCAGATTTAGTTATAAGTTGGCACAGTGGATAGGCCTTGAAAAACTGAACACAGATCGATCGAGAAAACAGGAAGAAGTTGTGTGGAACTATGAAAAAATAAGCAAAATATACAAACTGAGTAGTCCATATGCAAGATAGGCAATATTAAGAGCACTGTAAGGCGAGGAGCTCCGTGGTCACGTGGTTAGCGTGAACAGCTGCGGAACGAGAGGTCCTTGGTTCAAATCTTCCCTCGACCGAAAACTTTAACTTATTTTCAGTTTATGTGAAAAACTCTTATGTTTTCATCACTTTTTTTGGAGTGATTATTACATCCACAAGAAAACCTAAATCGGGCAAGGTAGAAGAAACTTTTCACCCATTCGCCAAGTGTACAAGTTAGGTGGGTCGACAACATATTCCTGTCATGTGACGCACATGCTGTCACCAGTGTCGTATACAAAATATCAGACGTGTTTTCCTGTGGAGGAATCGGTTGACCTATGACCTTGCGATCAAATGTTTTCGGTTCCCATTGGAGGGGCACGTCCTTTCGTCAACTAATCACACGGTTTTGCGGTGCGGTCGCAAAACACAGACACTAAACTTACTACAGTGAACAGAGACGTCAATGAACGAACGGATAGATCATAACTTTGCGAAAATAAAGAAAGCAAAATTTTCAGTGGCGGGCAGATTTGAACCAAGGACCTCTCGTTCTGCAGCTGTTCACACTAACCACAGGACCACGGCGCTCCTCGCCTCAAATTGCCCTTAATATTGCCTATGTTATGCATGGACGACCCAGTTTGTATATTTTGCTTATTTTTTCATAGTTCCCCACAACTTCTTCCTGTTTTCTCGATTGATCTGTGTTCAGTTTTTCAAGGCCTATCCATTGTGCCAACTTATAACTAAATTTGAGGGGGGTGTAATGGGGATGTTCCCTTGTCAGTACGCGGCTGCTTGAACGACGGTGGACCAGACCGCGGGATAGCCCACAAGGGGCCGGATGACAGAGAGTGTTTCGCAGGGCCTGCACATCCACACACGATCTGACGCCAAGTGATTTTTACCTTTGGGCGTTTATAAAAGATCATATGTATGTGTCTCCGCTACCAGAAGATCTACCCGATTTCAGGAAAAGGACTGAACAAGTTATTGCGACAAATTGCTCCAGACACACTGATCAAGGTTTGAGAAGAACTCGCCTACCGTCTCTATGAGTGCCGTGTGACGAATAGTGGTCACATTCAGCACTTGTAAGGAAACTGTTTCAGTTTTTCTTTCGTTTGATGTAACATTTATAATTGTAAGTTGACTTTAATAAATGCTACCAATCCTTAAAACCCCGATATCCATTTTGAAACACTGTTTATATAGAGGAAACCGTACGCAGGTTCGTCTAGGTTCAGAATGATTCAAATGCCTCTGAGCACTATGGGACTTAACATCTGAGGTCATCAGTCCCTAGACTTAGAACTACTTAAACCTAACCTAAGGACACCACACACATCCATGCCCGAGACAGGATTTGAACCTACGACGGTAGTAACAGCGCGGTTGCGGACCGAAGCGCCTAGAACCGCTCGGCCACAGCGGCGGGCTTCTTCTAGACGCTTGGTTCAGTAGTCAAGGGCATAGCATACAGAACCTCTTTCACTCTCCCAATAGCCGAAAACTTGAACGAAGTCTTCAATTAAATTCAGGAAAACAAATACGGGAGCAGTTACAGTGAGTGGCGATTACGCGGAAAAGAGAAGTAGGTCTTTAGAAAAGAAAAACTGCCGAATAAGCATTTTTCAACCAATATATACATTTTTAATGATTGTCAGCCCTCGCTTTTGCTAATAGACCCTGTACGTACAGTGATCTCGTAGTAACTGCCGTAATTATCACTAAGTGTGATAAACTCTAGTTTTCGCTCTCCATTGACGAAGAAGTCTGCATAGCTGTTAATGTACACTGATGCGCCAAAGAAACTGGTATAGGCATGCATATTCAAATACAGAGATATGCAAACAGGTAGAATACGGCGCAGTGGTCGGCAATGCCTATATAGGACAACAAGTGTCTGGCACAGTTGTTAGATCGGTTACTACTGCTACAGTGGCAGGTTATCAAGATTTAAGTGAGTCTGAACATGGTGTTATAGTCAGCGCATGAGCGATGGGAGACAGTATCTCCGAGACAGCAATGAAGTGACGATTTTCCTGCACGAGCATTTCAGGCGTATACCGTGAATATACGGAATCCGCTAAAACATCAAATCTCCGATATCGCTGCGGCCAGAAAAAGATCCTGCAAGAACAGGAGCAACGACGGCTGAAGACAATTGTCCAATGTGACGTTCCGCTAATTGGTGCAGATTTCAGTGCTGGCCCTTCAACAAGTGTCAGCGTGCGAACGATTCAGTGGAACATCATCGATACGGGCTTCCGGAACCGAAGGCCCTATCGTGTACCCTTGACGACTGCACCACACAAAGCTTTACGCCTCTCCTGGGCCCTTCAACACCGACATTGGACTGTTGATGACTGGAAACATGTTGGCTGGTAGGACGAGTATCGTTTCAAAATGTATAGAGCGGATGGACGTGTCCGAGTATGGAGACAACCTCATGAATCCGTGGACCCTGCATGTCAGCAGGGGACTGTTCAAGCTGATGGAGGGTCTGTAATGGTGTGGGGCGTCTCCAGTTGGAGTGATATAGGCTAGATACGACTCTGACAGGCGACACGCACGTAAGCGTCCTGTCTGATAACCTGCATCCATTCACGTCCATTGTGTATTCCGACGGACTTGGGCAATTCCAGCAGGACAATGCGTCATCCCTCACGTGCAGAATTGCCACAGAATGGCTCCGGGAACGCTGTTCTGAGTTTAAACGCTTCCGCGAGCCAAGAGACTAGCAAGACATGAACATTATTGAGCATATCCGGGATGGCTTGCAACGTGATGTTGAGAAGAGATCTCCACCCACTCGTACTCTTGCGGATTTCTGGACAGCCCTGCAGGATTCATGGTATCACTACTTCAGACATTAGCCGAGTCCATGCCGGGTCGTGCTGCGGCACTTCTGCGTGCTCCCGGGGGCCCTAGCCAATACTAGGCATGGGTACCAGTCTGTTTGGCTCTTCAGTGTATAACTTGACTTGTTACGCATTCCTGAGGACTCGCTCCATGACAGCATTTATAGAACACGACGTATGAGTAAACAACTGTACGAATCCTCCATGTCCCTGCTCTTTGCAAGCATGCTATCATATGAAAAGTATCGAGTCACCTTTTAGTGGTCGTTAATACAGAGCGTGTCCTCCCTTTCCCTTTATGAACTCTGCTGGATACACTTTCAGTGTGATATCTGTATGTCTGTGGAGAAATCGCAGCCCATTCTTCCTCAAGAGCCGAAGGCATATAAGGTATCGATGATCGACGGTAGGGTTTGGAGCGAGGTCGACGTTCTAAGTAATCCCAAACTTGTTTCATTGGGTCCAGGTGGGTACTCTGTACAGGCCTCTCCACTACCCACAAACCATCGCCTCACAGACGGTGCTTCTATGCCAGCATGCATTGTTATGCTAATGTAAACAATCATCACCGAAGAATTCAAATGGTTCAGATGGCTATGATCACTATGGGACTTGACATCTGAGTCCCGTAGAACTTAGAACTACTTAACTAACCTCAGGACACCACACACTTCCATCCCCGAGGCAGGATTCGAACTTGCCACAGTAGCAGTCGCGCGGTTGCAGACTGAAGCGCCTAGAACCTCTCGGCCACAGCGGCCGGCTCCTCCGAACTGTCCATCTACTGCACCCAGTACACAATGTTCATATCCTCCCGTATTTAGCATTTTGTTAAGTCCAATAAGGGGACCACACCTTAACCACGAAAACAGTCTCATAACGTTACACCGCCTTCTCCATACGTCAGCACTACACGTGATAGCAGGTAAATGATGAAATCTCCTTTGGAGAAACAAATACTGAAAGCTAATGTTAAATGTATCGTAACGTGAACTAGCCGTCTGAAGACGAACCTTCCCGTTCGAAAGCGGTAACGGCGCTAATTAAATAAATAAATATCATTGTAAAAAGTATCTGGTTGCTGTTGTCTTCTCGGTAAGAGTCAAACTTTATTTTGTACACAGTCACGGGTTCAGAAAGTCAGTTTCCGACAAATTAAACAGTCACAAATACTTTTAAAAAGCTTTATCTCGAAGTCATTACCTGTTTGTGGCTAACTTCCCCAGATCACCAGCGGAATGCCGTCTGTCACAGTAATAAGATCCTGCTACAGTAATAAGCTCCTATTACGGCGTTTCGTTTTTCTTTGCTCCTTACGCCTTTTGATGACAATGCTCAAAGGTATAAGGACGGAAGCCAGACAGAAAGCTGTTCTCGGGAAGATCCTGCAGAAGCGGGAAGCCTGCTTCTGAAGAATTGATTAGTGTAACAGGAAAAGTTAGCCATCTGAAGATGGGCATTATTAGGAAAATGGAGTAAGCTGTTTCATCTGGATACCTATGCTTTTACTCGATACTTTTTAAATGATATATTTATAGTGCGTATCCTATCAAGGGATGGCCCTCAGGTAACCGGTTATCGGTCACGTCTGTTCTTTTCGTCTTGAGGCTACCACTCACTGGTAAAACCAACCAAAATAATCGGTTTCTGAAACAATCGATTTTCGGTTATTTTGTTGATATTACTTCCAGCAATAAACGCAGACTTCGAACAAAGACTCGAAAGTACCGGGTGATCAAAAAGTCAGTATTAATTTGAAAACTTAATAAACTACGGAATAATGTAGATCGAGAAGTAAAAATTGACACACATGCTTGGAATGACAAGCGGTTTTATTAGAACCCCCACCCCCCCCAAAAAAAAAGTTCACAAAATGTCCGACAGATGGCGCTGGACAGCAAAACGTCAGTGACAGCGCATGACAATTGTGTATAAAAGGAGCTGTACTGAGAGAGAGAATCAGATGCGCTACTAGTCGCAGCATATTGACGTTACCTGAAAAGGCGCTTTTAGTGAAGCTGTATTATCAGAATGGGGAATGTGCTAGTTCAGCGTTATGATCCTATCGCCATAGGGGATTTGAACTAGTAAAGGTCCGTTGACAAATACAGCTGTGGCGAGAATTATTTCGAAGTTCGAAGCCACGGGTTGTTTAGACGATGGACACCGTAGTGGCCGACCGAGCACAAGGCGTAATGCTGCTGAGACAGTTCAGGAAGAAATGGAGACTGTAGCGGGTTCGTCTATGCACATGGAAGTCAGCGCTCGTGCAGTCGCACGTCGCACCGGCATTCCGTACACTACTGTTTGGTTGGCACTTAGGCGTACCCTCCGATGCTATCCGTACAAAATCCATCGGCATCATGAACTGTTACCTGGCGATTTAGTGAAGCGGACGGCATTTGCGGTGTGGGCGTTTCAAAAGATGGCGGAAGATGACGATTGGTTGAGTAACGTGTTGTGGACCGACGAAGCTCATTTCACGCTCCGAGGGTCTGTCAGCGCCCGCAACTGCAGAATTTGGGCTACCGAAAATCCTAGAACTCCACTGCACGACGAGAAAGTCACGGTATGGGTTGGATTTACCACACCTACCGTTATCGGGCCTTTTTTCTTCGAGGAAATGCGTGATTCTGGTTTTGTTCCTGTAAAGAACATCATCTTTGCTTTGTCTTACTTTGTTATGCTAATTATTGCTATTCTGATCAGATGAAGCGCCATCTGTCTGACATATTTTGAACTTTTGTATTTTTTTGGTGCTAATAAAACCCCATGTAATTCCAAGCATGTGTATCAATTTGTACCTCTCTATCTACATTATTCCGTGATTTATTCAGTTTTCAAATTTATACTGACTTTTTGATCACCCTGTACTAATGAGGGCGAAGGATTAATCGATCGCGATCAATATGCGACTGAGGCAACGGGAGAAATCGGTCTCATTGCCGCCAGGAAAGATGGCGAAAGTGAAGGCGACAGCGAGGGCGAAACGTTACAAGTTGATGACTTCTCTGCATCGTCACGCGTAGACAGTACCAATTTTTCACCCTGAATCAGCAGAAAAATTAAGGGTTCACATGTTATGTCAAGTTTATAGCACATCAATGTGGATGTACTCTCTTTCTATAACGTCAAAAGATTGTTCTGCCTCCTCTCGTTTTTTTTTTCAATCTTTAAAGGAAACAGAGCGTTGTACTCGATTGCTATCATACTTCGTAAAATATTTCCAAACTCGGAATGACACCTTTATGCAGTACAACTGATGTTCGGGGACAACAACGCGAAACTACCGTACTAACCGAGTGGAAGCAAGTCTTGGACAGTGCGTGTACACACGTGTTGTGTAACACGCCACGCCAGCATTATTGTCTCTGCAGTGCTGCACCGATTTTTATGACATGTGTTTGTTGCTAGTTTCTAACTGTAGGCCTTCTTATTAAAATTTTGCTGATCGCTTTTCAGAATTTCCATAATAATGTAAAATTTCGAAACACTGAAATCTTATGAAAAATATTACTTTTTTAAAGTTTATTTAACAATAAAAAATGGAGCACTGTTGCTATGGCAAATTCATATATCGGTTCTATTTACCCGGTTAATACAAAAAAAAGAAACTGCTCTGACCGAAACCAAACAAATACCGAAGAGTACCGGTTACTCAGGACTAAAACACCGGTATTGGTTTTAAACCGTCGCTTTTCCCATCCCTATGTGACACCGAATCACAACCCTGCAAGTGTGCTTCCCTCCTGCAACAGAGGGCAAACGGGGCTGCCTACACGCCAGGCGAAGCGAGCCCGCCAGAAACTTCTATCGGCCGGCTGGAGACGTCGTAAGCAACCCAGAAGTACGAGGTACGCTCCGAAAGTACGTTTTGTCACTGTTTTTCACACCGAAACTTTACTGCCAAATATAAATACACCGTGGCATCACGAAATATACAACTTGCACTATTTTTCTACATAGACGCGACCGACTTTGCGACATTTGTCGTAGCATGCAATCAGTTTGCAGAAAATACTCTGGCAAAACTCGGTGCCCTGCGATGCTAGGATCTGTCGTACAGCCTGCTCCACCTCAGCATCCGTTTGGAAGTGACGTCCCGAGAGTGCGACTTCCACTGCACAGGTGAGAGTCTTCTCTGTACACGCAATACCAGCTACCAACCAGTTGGCTATGACCTCTTGACCATACACGGCCCATAGGCGTTCACGTATGACGGACACACTAATACCACGTGACAAATCGTATCTGATTAAAAGCACCCACTTTCAATGGCGACCACGTTGTCACAGCACGTCCGTCTGCCATCGTGACGTGTACTCGAATAACCGCGGGAAAGCTGGTCTGCTGCTGCTCTATCTTCTTCCACACTCTGCTCACGCCCGGTCCGTCTTTGAATCAGCAACGGGTGTCGATTAATGCTGCGTTTGTTTTTATCACCTGGTTTACCACTATCTCTTTCAAAAACAGTGATGAAATTTGCTTCTGGAACGCACCCCCGTATACTTCACGTCACGCATCACGTCGAACAAATAGCGCGGAGTTTCTTACTACTGCGCGCTAGTGTAAAAGTCCCGCCTTCCGTAACTTAACCGGCAGAGAGTTTCTCGAGAGGGCTCAGCAGCGTGTCGTGGGGAGCGCGCTCCACAGTTCTACACTACGGCCCATTCAAATTGCTAAACCAAATAGAAATGCAGATGATAAACGAGTATTCATTGCACAAATATACTATACTAGAACTAACATGTGATTACATTTTCACGCAATTTGGGTGCACAGATCCTGAGAAATCAGTACCCAGAACAACCACCTCTGGCCTTAATAACAACCTTGATACGCCTGGGTATTGAGTCAGAGATCGGATGGCGTGTATAGGTACAGCTGCCCATACAGCTTCAACACGATACCACAGTTCATCAAGAGTAGTGACTGGCGTATTGTGACGAGCCAGTTGCTCGGCCACCATTGACCAGACGTTTTTAATTGGTGAGAGATCTGGAGAATGTGTTGGCCACGGCAGCAGTTGAACATTTTCTGTATCCATAAAGGCCCGTACAGGACCTGCAATGTGCGGTTATGCATTATCCTGCTGAAATGTAGGGTTTCGTTTCGCAGGGATCGGATGAAGGGTAGAGCCACGGATCGTAACACATCTGAAATGTAACGTCCACTGTTCAAAGTGCCGTCAATGCGAACAAGAGGTGACCGAGACGTGTAATCAATTTCACCCTATACCATCACGCCGAGTGATACGCCAGTATCGCGATGGCGAATACAAGCTTACAATGTGGGTTCACCGCGATGTCGCCAAACACTGATGCAACCATCATAATGCTGTAAACAGAACTTGGATTCATCCGAAAAAATGACGTTTTGCCATTCGTGCACCCAGGTTCGTCGTCGAGTACACCATCGCAGGCGCTCCTGACTGTGATGCAGCGTCAAGGGTAACCACAGCCACGGTCTCCGATCTGATAGACCATGCTTCTGCAAACGTCGCCGGACTGTTCGTGCAGATGGTTGTTGTCTTGCAAATGTCGCCGTCTGTTGACTCAGGGATCGAGACGTGGCTGCACGGTCCGTTACAGCCATGTGAATAAAATGCCTGTCATCTCGACTGCTAGTGATACGAGGCCGTTGGGATCCAGCACGACGTTACGTATTACCCTCCTGAACCCACCGATTCCATATTCTGCTAACAGTCATTGGATCTCGACAACGCGAGCAGCAATGTGGCGATACGATAAACCTCAATCGCGATAGGCTTCAATCCGACCTTTATTAAAGTCGGAAACGTGATGTTACGCACTTCTCCTCTTTACACGAGGCATCACAACAACGTTTCACCAGGCAACGCCGGTCAACTGCTGTTTGTGTATGAGAAATCGGTTGGAAACTTTCCTCATGTCAGCATGTTGTAGGTGTCGCCACCGGCGGCAACCTTGTATGAATGCTCTGAAAAGCTAATCATTTGCACATCACAGCATCTTCTTCCTGTCGGTTAAATTTCTGGTCTTCAGCACGTCATCTTCGTGGTGCAGCAATTTTTATGGCCAGTAGTGTATGTTCAGAGACAGGTGTAAATACTCATGACATTCCCGTGCATATGGATTTACAAAGTTAAGCAATTTTTCTTATCTGCTTCATGGTAAAGTGAACTAACATTTCATGTGTTACAGTATCCACTCGGACTCCTCTCAGAGCAAACCGTAGAACCCACCGTTGTTTCGAGGAGCGTGTTTTGGCCGCAATGCAGCATCTCATATGAAGTGAGATGTACTGTGCAGCACAGAAACGTATTGGTACATCGATAGAGAATAGCACCAACCAAGAATCGGGAGCGAGAACGAGAAGGCGATAGTCCTACCGCGCGATTGCTAATGTGTATTGTGGGTCGTGGCCAAAGAGAAAAGAATAAAAGTCTGAATGGTTACACATTTTTTTTATTACGGTGTGTACCGTAGCCAAGAAAAACTGCTACTCGGCGCACTAAAAAACTATGATGTCCACACCGTCAACACACTTGAACGCTGTAAGTACATGGTTTCGATTGTAGACAGCACGGACTGTTTACTGCATACCGCGGACTGTCACATTAAATTGAAATATGATAACGCATCATTTCTGTGATTAAGAACTTTTATTTGGAACGTATCGTGTGGCGATCCCTGCGCCATTAATGTGAGTGTGCGGTGACTACCGAGCACAGTGCGGACAGCTTGATGCATACCGCGGACGTCTAGTTCAGCTACAATTGTCTGTTAATGTTCTGTCTTGTTTCGGACAGTAGCACTGCGCAGTGTGCCGAGCCGCGAACGAACGGAAAATCGTGAATACGAAACTGTTCGTAGTAAGGGCTAACAAACATTGTCACGTCGGGATACGTCACGCGTTAAGTGAATAAAGCGTGTCTTACTAGCATCGCAGCATGTAGATCCGCTAAATGAGATAATTCTACAAACATAGAGCGTTCTTGGTGCATTCGCAACGCGCGGTTACGATCACGACGAACAGCAAGACGACCGTAGTTATTGGAGGGCACGCTCGCGGGTCATGGAGCAGTGACGCGGGCTTCAGTGACTCGCCCACAGAACCAAACGGTTCAAATGGCTCTGAGCACTATGGGACTTAACATCTGATGTCATCAGTCCCCAAAAACGTACAACTACTTAAACCTATCTAGCCTAAGGACACCACGCAGCCGGTCGCGGTGGTCTAGCGGTTCCTGGCGCTGCAGTCCGGAACCGCGGGACTGCTACGGTCGCAGGTTCGAATCCTGCCTCGGGCATGGGTGTGTGTGATGTCCTTAGGTTAGTTAGGTTTAAGTAGTTCTAAGTTCTAGGGGACTTATGGCCTAAGAGGTTGAGTCCCATAGTGCTCAGAGCCATTTGAACCTTTTTTTTTTTTTTTTTTGGACACCACGCACATCCATGTCCGAGGCAGGATTCGAACCTGTGACCGTAGCAGTAGCGCGGTTCCAGATTGGATTGGATTGGATTGTTTGGGGGAAGAGACCTGACAGCGAGGTCGTCGGTCTCATCGAATTAGGGAAGATGGGGAAGGAAGTCGGCCGTGCCCTTTCAAAGGAACCGTCCCAGCATTTGCCTGGAGCGATTTAGGGAAATCACGGAAAACCTAAATCAGGATGGCCGGACACGGGATTGAACCGTCGTTCTCCCGAATGCGAGTCCAATGTGCTACCACTGCGCCACCTCGCTCGGTGCGGTTCCGGACTGAAGCGCCTAGAACCGCTCGGCCACAGCGGCCGGCGCCCACAGAACCAGCTGAGCCGAGACTAACTTTGGAAAACGTTGATAAAAAGCTGAACTGTCGCGAACTATTTCACTAAATGTAAACGTAGGCTTCAGCGGCCGTTGTCAAAGTCACAGCAGTTAGCAACACACCGTGAGGAGGGCGTCACGCAACAGTCGCCGAAACGTCAGAATTCCATAGCTGACAATGGGGTCCCAACCCAGAAGAATTTTATTGACTATTTCTCTAATTTTTTTCTTTTTTTCAGGAAGAATACGCCGAAGAAAACACAATGTCAGAATAGTAGCAGCTAGGAGAAACTGCAAGTATTTTTAAAAAAATGTTGAAATTTGCCAAATTCGTAGCCAGGTGACTGGAGAGATGTTCACCCCTGCCGTAGTGCACGCAAGACACGGCAAGTAAGTATCCTTTGTAGACGACACATCGGTAAACGGGTGACACAGAACGGCCTGATTGTAATTTTTAATAGAAATTTCAGTTTCCGTTGATATTTTCCGTGACACAGTTGTTCACAGTTACTATTCGCTCGAATTTACAAGTCATTCATATTAATAAGGAGTTGCCTTTTCAGTATCCCTAAGTGTTGGAAATGGGGATAAATGGTTCAAATGCCTCTGAGCACTATGGGACTTAACATCTGTGGTCAACAGTCCCCTAGAACTTACAACTACTTAAACCTAACTAACCTAAGGACATCACACACATCCATGCCCGAGGCAGGATTCGAACCTGCGACCGTAGCAGTCGCGCGGTTCCAGAATGAAGCGCCTAGAACCGCTCGGCCACCGCGGCCGGCGCAGAAGTGTCAAAGAGCGACTATTCGAAAGATTCAGATATGCTTATGAGAGTCAGTTTACTGGCACCGAGAGAGTTCTACGAGACTGGACTCTCTCAATGGCAACTTACATGAACATAACTGATTTCCATGCTTCTTCGACGTGGTTGAAGAGGTTCAGGAAATTATATAGAAAAAGAAGTCACAAAATTATGTTTTCCTCAAGTAAATGTGTAGGGGAGATGTCATTATAGGTAATACTGTGGAGAAATTTCTAGCTGGAGTGAAGACGAAGTGTAGTGTCACCGCCAGACACCACACTTGCTAGGTGGTAGCCTTTAAATCGGCCGCGGTCTGCTAGTATACGACGGACCCGCGTGTCGCCACTGTCATTGATTGCAGACCGAGCGCCGCAACATGGCAGGTCTAGTGAGACGTCCTAGCACTCGGCCCAGTTGTACAGCCGACTTTGCTAGCGAAGCTACACTGACAAATATGCTCTCATTTGCCGAGACGATAGTTAGCATAGCCTTCAGCTACGTCATTTGCTACTACCTAGCAAGGCGCCATTACCAGCTTATATTGAGATTGTACTTATGTATCATCAAGAGCGATGTACACCAATTATGGAATAAAGTTAAGTATTACATCAACTACGTACTTTATTTGCTATATTAATTACATTCTAATGTTCCAGACCTCACGCCAGCCTGCGTGAGTTAAACGCGTGCATTTCGGCCTCCTCTAGCAACACGGTGTTGGCTCTTCTGCCAACACAATACGAAGCCTCTCGTTATCCCTAAAAGCTGTGAATAAAACCAGTCAGTCAGGTTTCGTGGAAACAGCACTTTATTATTTCAACACAAAAGCAGACAGATTTGCTTCTGCTTTATGTCTGTCTGCAGGAACATCAAGACAAAATAGGACAGAAATTAAGAAAAAAGTCTCTTCACTTGCAAAAGTTCTCTAATCAAGGTAGCAAAATTTGGAAAAATGAGACAGAATAATTTTCAATGCTACATCTGAAGCGTCTTCGTACCATTTCCAGAAAATAATTCATTGGGTTAGATAGAGTAGCAATCAATATGACATTTATAGTCACAACGCAGATCAGATTTCGACCTTTTTTTTTCCTTTATTGATTTTTAATTCCCCCCGAAGGGGGCGGGCTGGCAGCAGCTTAGTACGCTGTGCTGCAGCCCAGATTCCGACCTGTGTCTGGTCATTATCAATGCTAAAACAAATACAAGAGTATATATTACAATGTGATTTACAAAAGTTATAAGTCCATCACATCGTTGTCTTTTACTGTTTACATACCAGTGCGGAATTGTAGCAGTTGTTCGTGCTCAAGTGAATACTTACACAGTTCAACCATTACTGTCGTAAAATTACATGTTGGTTTCGCAGTACACATCGGTTTTGCGTGTGGCGCCCTCTATGAGCTGCGCCTGAAGTTAAAGTTCGCCTCTTGTTCGCACTGACGGCACTTTGAACAGTGGACGTTACATTTCAGATGTGTTACGACCCGTGGCTCTACCCTTCATTCGATCCCTGCGAAACCCTAGATTTCAGCAGGATAATGCACGACCGCATCTTGCAGGTCCTGTAGGGGCCTTTCTGGATACAGAAAATGTTCGACTGCTGCCCTGGCCAGCACATTCTCCAGATATCTCACCAATTGAAAACGTCTGGTCAATGGTGTCCGAGCGAGCAACTAGCTCGTCACAATACGCCAGTCACTACTCTTGATGAACTGTGGTATCGTGTTGAAGCTGCATGGGCAGTTGTACCTGTACACACCATCCAAGGTCTGTTTGACTCAATGCCCAGGCGTATCAAGGCCGTTATTACGGCCAGAGGTGGTTGTCCTGGGTACTGATTTCTCAGGATCTATGCACCCAAATTGTGTGAAAACGTAATCACATGTCAGTTCTAGTATAATATATTTGTCCAACGAATACCCGTTCATCAACTTCTTGGTGTAGCAATTTTAATGGTCAGTAGTGTAATATTAGTTCACTTTATTACAACACAGATAAGAAGCAGTACTTCAGTTTGTACAATCCATTTCCACAGGAACGTTACCTTACGACTGCATCTGAAGATCGCCTGGGACGCAGAAAGTACAAGTCGCTCAGCCAGACAACATTGAACAGTAACTTTCGCGTTCAGTTTTGTATAATACGTTGGTCTCTCAGCCGGTCCACTAGAAGACGATGCTGTCGCCTCAGTCGAAGATAGCGGACAGGGCTGAGCGGTCCTGTGCTCGGCCGTGAGTGGGGCAGAATTTGCAGCTTCGTAGTGAAACGTTCCCGGCCGAGGCTTCGCCGCTGCCACTCGTTCGTCGATGCTGTCTTCCGTAGCAGCTGCGTTCCGGGGCTCCAATCTAGCTTTGGTACCTCGTCCTTCGGACGAAATCACTCCGACTCTGTTGCTATTGCTTCGCTACCGACAACACAACACAAACTGTGGTGTCACCGCCAGACACCACACTTGCTAGGTGGTAGCTTTTAAATCGGCCGCGGTCCGCTAGTATACGACGGACCCGCGTGTCGCCACTGTCAGTGATGGCAGACCGAGCGCCGCCACACGGCAGGTCTACAGAGACGTACTAGCACTCGCCCCAGTTGTACAGCCGACGTTGCTAAGCCATGGTTCACTGAGAATTACGCTCTCATTTGCCGAGACGATAGTTAGCATAGCCTTCAGCTACATTTGTTACGACCTAGCAAGGCGCCGTATTCACTTGATATTGAGATTCTATTAATGTATCATCAAGAGCGATGTTCTACAAATGTGGATTAAAGTTTAAGTATTCCAGAAGCTACGTACTTTTCTTTATAGCATTCATTACGTATCCTGTTTCAGACCTCACGCCAGCCTGCGTGAGTTTAAGCGCGTGCCTTTCGGCTTCCTCTCATTGTGTCTAGGCTGTCTTGTCTAAACACCATACAAACCGTCCCCTTCTACACCAGTCGGTACGCCTCTCGCTATAAGTATAGTAGTCAGTTCCGCATTACGTAGAGGTGTCAGGATACTTTTGATCAGATGATGTATGTTGAAATTAAAACGTGTTAAAGAATTACTTCGTGTTAAAGAATTATCCTACTTCCATAACTAACGCGCCTTACTTTGTAATGTCTCATTCATGATATATACACATTAAAAAAACCTTGGGATCACCCCGTTTGCCAGAACTCTTGAAGGTAGTCGTTGGCTGTGCATATTGTATCACAGACACAGTCCCTTTGACTGTTCAGAGATGTCACTAAACCCGCCCAAAGATGTAACCAACCATGCATGAGCAGCGCCTAATAGACGGAGGGAGGTACACTCCTCGTGGTGTCTGTAGTTCAACCATTCCTAGACGATCAATACCGCGGTTCGATCGCGTCCGCATCGTTACTTTGTGCCAAGAAGGGCTCTCAACAAGATAAGTGTCCGGGCGTCACGGAGTGAACCAAAGCGATGGCGTTCGGACATGGAGGAGATACAGAGAGACAGGAACTGCCGATGACATGCCTCGCTCAGGCAACCAAAGGGCTACTACTGCACTGGATGACCGCTACCTACGGATTATGGCTCGAAGCAACCCTGAAAGCAACGCCACCATGGTGAATAATGCTTTTCGTGCAGCCACAGGATGTCGTGTTACAACTCAATCTGTGTGCAATAAGCTGCATCATGCGCAACTTCACTCCCGACGTCCACGGCGAGGTCCATCTCTGCGCGGTACAGATGGGCCCAACAAATTGCCGAATGGACCGCTCAAAAAAAAAAAAAAAAAAAAAAAATTGCTCTGAGCACTATGGGACTTGACATATGTGGTCATCAGTCCCCTAGAACTTAGAACTACTTAAACCTAACTAACCTAAGGACATCACACACATGCATGCCCGAGGCAGGATTCGAACTTGCGACCGTAGCAGTCGCGCGGTTCCGGACTGAGCGCCTAGAACCGCTAGACCACCGCGGCCGGCGGACCGCGCAACATTGGCATCACGATCTCGATGAGTGTCACATAAATCTTGAACCAGACAATCGCCGGAGACGTGTTGTGTTTGGAGGCAACCCGGTCGGGCCGAACGCCTTAGACACAGTGCCCAGGGCGTGCAGCAAAGCGGAGTTCCTACTGTTTTGGGGTGGCATTATATGGGGCCGACGAACTCCAATGGTTGTGATGGAAGGCGCCGTTACGGCTGTACGATACGTGAATGCCATCCTCCGAGCGACAGTGCAACCATATCGGCAACATATCGGCGAGGCATTCGTCTTCATGGACGACTATTCCCACCTCTATAGTGCACATCTTGTGAATGACTTCCTTCAGCATAACGACATCGCTCGACTAGAGTGGGCCGCGTGGGATTAGCCGAGCGGTCTAAGGCGCTGCAGTCATGGGCTGTGCGGCTGGTCCCGGCGGAGGTTCGAGTCCAGCCTCGGGCATGGGTGTGTGTGTTTATCCTTGGGATAATTTAGGTTAAGTAGTGTGTAAGCTTAGGGACTGATGACTTTAGCAGTTAAGTCCCATAAGATTTCACACACATTTTAACATTTTTTTGACTAGAGTGGAGAGCATGTTCTCCAGGCATGAACCCTATCGAACATGTCTGGAATAGATTGAAAAGGGCTGTTTATGGACGACGTGACCCACCAATCACTCTGAGAGATCTATGCCGAATCGCCGTTTAGCGGTGAGACTGTCTGGACCTACGGCGCTGTGATGAACTTGTAGATAGTATGCTACAACAAATCGAGGCAAGCATCAATGCAAGAGGACATGCTACTGGGTATTACAGGTACCGGTGTATACAGCAATCTGGACCACCACCTCTGAAAGTCTCCCTGTATGGTGGTACAGGATGCAATGTGTGATTTTATGAACAACAAAAAGGGGCGGAAATGATGTTTATATTGACCTCTACTCCAATTTTCTGTACAGATTCCGGAACTCACGGAAGCGAGATGATGCAAAACTTTTTCTGATGTGCGTATAATTCGTGTTGGAAGTGCCATAAGTGACACTTCTATTCTTTGTATCTACACTGAAGCGCCAAAAAAACTACTGTAGGAATGCGTATTCAAATACAGAGATATGTAAACAGCCAGAATATGGTGGTTCAAAATGGTTCAAATGGCTCTGAGCACTATGGCACTTTACATCTGAGGTCATCAGTCCCCTAGAACTTAGAACTACTTAAACCCAACTAACCTAAGGACATCACACACATCCATGCCCGAGGCAGGATTCGAACCTGCGACCGTAGCGCCTAGAACTGCTCGGCCACCCTGGCCGGCCAATACGGTGGTGGGGTTCGCAACGTCTATATAAGACAACAAGTGTCTGGCGCAGTTGTTAGGCCGGTTACTGCTGCTACAACGGCAGATTATCAAGATTTAAGTGAATTTGAATGTGGTGTTATAGTTGGCGCACGAGCAATAGGACTCAGCATCTCCGAGGTAGCTATCAAGTGGAGATTTTCCCGTACGACTATTTCACGAGTGTACCGTGAATATCAGGAATCCGGTAAAACATCAAATCTCGGACATCGCTGAGGCCGGAAAAAGAAAGGACCAACGACGACTGAAGAGAGTCGTCCAACGTTACGAAAGTGCAGCCGTTCCGCAAATTGCTGCAGCTTTCAATGCTGGGCCATCACCGAGTGTCAGCAGGCAAACCATTCAACGAAAAATCATCGAAAAGGAGTTTCGGAGCCGAAGGCCCACTCGTGTGCCCTTGATGACTCCAGGACCCGAAGCTTTGCGTCTTGCCTGGGCCGTCAACACCGACAGTGGACTGTTGATGCCTGGAAACATGTTGTTCGGTCGGACGAGTCTCGTTTCAAATAGTATTGAGGGGTTGACTTGTAGCGGTACGGAGACAACCTCATGAACCCTTGGGCCTGCATGTCAGCAGGGGACCGTTGAAGCTGGTGGAGGGTCTGTAACGGTGTGGGGCCTGTGCAGTTGGAGCGATACCACTCGGAGAGGTGACACATACGTAACCATCCTGTAGGTAATCATCCTGTCTCCTAATCTGTATCCACTGAGTCCATTGTGCATTCCGACGGAAGTGAGCAATTACAGCATGACAATGCGACACCGCACACGTCCAGAAGTGCTACAGTGTGGCTCCAGGGACACTCTTCTGCGTTTAAACACTTCCGCTGGCCACCAAACACACCAGACGTGACATTACTGAGCATGTCTGGGATGCCTTGCAACGTGCTGTTCAGAAGAGATCTAGACCCCCTCTTAGGAATTTATGGGCAGCCCTGCAGCATTCGCCGGCCTGAGTGGCCGAGCGGTTCTAGGCGCTTCAGTCTGGCACCGCGCGACCGCTACGGTCGCAGGTTCGAATCCTGCCTCGGGCATGGATGTGTGTGATGTCCTTAGGTTAGTTAGGTTTAAGTAGTTCTAAGTTCTAGGGGACTGATGACCTCAGATGTTAAGTCCCATAGTGCTCAGAGCCATTTGAACCATTTTTGAACCCTGCAGCATTCATGGTGCCAGTTCTCTGCTCCTCAGTGTATTTCCTTTCTCTTCTTTCAGTTTGTAATATGATTCTTGTGAGACGAATATAAAAGACAGGCGAAGTTACTGATGCCATAGAAGTCCCTCGTAAACAGCTGATCGGTGGTGCTGTCATTATGTCCAGCAACTATACCTCGCACAGCAGAAACGGATATCAAAATACGCTCTCGAGAGCTCCACCCGGTCTCTTTCTTTATATCACCTTCACCCTTTCGTCAGAGAAAGGTTTTCCGCTCCGCGATGTTCCCAGCATAACTCGGTAAGCCTGCATAATGCACGCTGCGTGCTCACGCGGAGCGCCGCACCCCGTTAATAAAACACTGAGCTCCGGTGGAGCCAGCGGTACCAACATTTGCCGTAGAGGCGCTGCGGCAGCCGAGAGGGAAACGTTCCGCAAGTGGCGGAGGGCTGAAGGGAGCGGCCGGGAAAAGTGAGGAAGGGGGGGGGGGGGGCAGAGAAGCGCGAGTACTTACTGGACTAGCGCCTCAAAACTGTCGCTGCTGTTAAGTACACCATCTGTCATGTGTCCCGTTCTAGGAAGACAAAGGAAGCAAGTAGGCACAATCACACAAATTTATTGGAAAACACTGTTCCAACACATCTCAAGTTTCTGTTACTTCGAGCAGAACGTAAGCCTCAGAAGACAAAATAAACTGAAGTTCCTCACCAAGGAAATTAGTTTAAAGTCCTAAGTTCACAAAACAAATAATTAAGTTCCACATTGCTTGAAATAGCCAATCACTTTAAGTAACGAAATAAAGCATTATTGAGAACTTGAACAGAGAAAAACTTTCCCCGAATCGGCCTGTAGTCAGCTTCCGTTTACAAAAGGAACAAACACTTGACGGAACCTTACGTGCATAATCCACTAGCGAAATCTCATGCGTCCAACAGTAAGGAAACTTTATACGCAGGAGAGCCCAAGAAACTGGTACACATGCCTAATAAGCTGTACGACCTCCGCGACCACTCACAAGTGGCATGGAATCGATAAAAGTCTGAAATAGTGCTGCAGGGAATCGACACCTTGAATCTTGCAGGGCTGTCCATAAATCCCTAAGATTCCGAGGCGATGGAGATCTCTTCTGAACAGCCAGTTGCAATGCATCCCAGATATGAAACTTCCTGGCAGATTAAAACTGTGTGCCCGACCGAGACTCGAACTCGGGACCTTTGCCTTTCGCGGGCAAGCGCTCTACCATCTGAGCAACCGAAGCACGACTCACGCCCGGTCTCACAGCTTTACTCATTCTGGAAACATCCCAGATATTATCAATAATGATCATGTCTGGGGAGTATGGTGGCCATCATAAGTGTTTAAACTCACAAGAGTGTTCCTCGACCCCTCTGCAGCAATTCTGGACGTGTGGGGTGTCGCGTTCTCCTGCTGGAATTGCTCAACTCCGTCGTCAATGCACAATGGACACGAATGGATCCAGGTGATCAGACAGGATGCTTATGTACGTGTCACCTATCGGAGTCGTATATACGCATCTCAGGGATCCCATATCACTCCAAATCCACACGCCCCACACCATTACAGAGCTTCTATCAGCTTGAACAGACCTCTGCTGACATGCAGCGTCCATGGGTTCATGAGGTTGTCTCCATCCGCTTGACACAATTTGAAACGAGACTCGTCCGACCAGGCAACATCTATCCAGTCATCAACAGTCCAACGTCGGTGTTGACGGGCCCAGGCGAGGCGTAAAGTTTTGTTTAGTGCAGTCATCAAGTGTACACGAGAGGGCCTTCGTCTCTGAAAGCCCATATCGAGGATGTTTCGTTGAATGATTTGCACGCTGACACTTGTTGATGGTCCAGCATTGATTGAAATCTGCAGGATCTACATATACATCTACGTGATTACTCTGCTATTCACAATAAAATGCCTGGAAGAGGGTTCAATGAACCACCTTCAAGCAATTTGAGGAAGGGTTGCACCTCTATCTCTTTCGACGATCCTCTTGCAGGATCTTTTTCCGGCCGCAGCGAAGTCGGAGATTTCATGTTTTACCGGTTTGGTGATATTCACGGTACACTCGTGAAATGGTAGTACTGGAAAGCCCCACTTCATCGTTACCTCGGAGATGCTGTGTCTCATCGCAAGTGTGGCGACTATGGTTCAAATGGCTCTGAGCACTATGTGACAACTTCTGACGTCATCAGTCGCCTAGAACTTAGAACTACTTAAACCTAACTAACCTAAGGCCATCACACACATCCATGCCCATGGCAGGATTCGAACCTGCGTCCGTAGCGGTCTCGCTGTTCCAGACTGTAGCGCCTAGAACCGTACGGCCACTTCTGCCGGCGCGGCCAATGCTGCCGGCGCGGCGAGTATAACAGCACATTCAGACCCACTTAACTCTTGATAACCTGCCATTGTGGGATCAGTAATCAATCTAACAATTGCGCCAGACTCTTGTTAGGCGTTGCCGACTGCAGCGCCGTTTTCTGGCTGTTTATATATCTCTGAATACGCATGCCTTTTGTTTGGCGCTTCGGTGTAAGTGTGACAAGTCGCAGCTGGCACGCCACCGAACACTTAAAGTGTTCCAGTGTTTTGGAGGGGCTTGCTGTCCAGCGCAGCGTCTGAATCCTTGGCGCGGCGGAGGCGAACGTCTTCTGGTTGCTTACTGTGACGGAAATACTGTCCGGAACGCACGCACCAGCTTACATAACCATATCGCAGATGGATACTTGCGGGCCTATTTTCGGCACGTTACATGACGGGTGCACAAAGAGATGCAATTTGTGAACGACCTCTATCATTGCTGTGCACGCCACCAGGTGACATGATCAGAGTGCTGCAGTTGTTCTCTGCCGGCTTGGCCGCTGAGTTCTGGGCTTCCCAGTTCCGCGCTGCCTAACCTGTAGGGGTTGAGCTCGCCGCAACCCGCACGACGTATGTGTTGTGCGTGGTGTCGCCGACGCCTGCTGTGTCCGGCGACATGGCAATCTGCTCCAAGCTACCTATTTGCAATGCGGAATGGATCCGTAAACGTCACGAGAGGCAGACGCTCCAGTATAAGTTGTGCTATCAGTAGAGAAGTAGTTACATCAGAATGGGACTGCCAGTAGAGCTCAATGACTTCCAAAGCTGACCAGAGTAACAAATCCGTCACGGACATTCCATCCAATCTAAAGCTGCCCAGGTCGACTGTTTGTGATGTGACTGTGAAATGGAAACGTTAAGGAGTAACCACGAGACGAGGCAGACCTTACGTCCTGGTGGGTGGGCACTTTGTAGCATTGCGAAGAGTTGTAGAAAATCGGATGAAATCAGCGGAAGTTCCAAAGCGTTACCAGTAGTCCAGTCGGCACAGTTACTATACATACGGAGTTAAAAAAAATGTTGTACAATTGTCGAGATGCTCCTTACGAGGTCACATTTCTGCTGTCAATGATAAGTGACGCTTGAGGCGGTGTGGAGCAACGGCGCCGGACAGTGGATGACAGGTGAAGTTTGTTCAAATAACTTACGGGTTTGCTGGCGTGTGACGTCGTCGAACACCGCCGATATTTCGACAGGAGCACACCCTGCCATTCTCAAGGCACAAATGAAAGGAAGAAGGAATGTGTAAGCAAATTTAATACCTCGGTTCACAGAGGAGAAACAAGGAAGACACCACACACAGAACAAGTGTCAACACAAACAAAGATAACCAACATCAGAAATATCGATAGTTACTATTAATCAACAGGTGAGGTAGCACTAATTCTGTCCCTCTGATTTTGACGAGAGACGGAGCCGGATTCCAAGCAGCATTTAAACAAAATCCACCATCTCTGTTCATAAGGTTGCTTGATAGTCTGATTTCAACAGCTTCCTTAATAACACTATCCCAATAGCTGGACGTGCGAGCCAGAATCTCCGTGTTGTTGTATTCCATAGGATGGCCGGTGTCAAGGCAATGTTCTGCAATAGCGGATTTGCTCGGCTGTTGTAAGCGTGTGTGACGCTTATGTTCAATACACTGGTCTTCCACAGTCCTTATTGTGTGACTAATATATGACATGCCACAACTGCAAGGAATACGATAGACCCCAGCCTTACGCAAACGAAGATCATCTTTTACGGACGCCAACAGGGCCTTAATCTTAGAAGGTGGTCGAAAAACACATTTCACATCATATTTCCGCAAAATACTGCCAATCCTGTAGGAAATGCTTCCTGCGTAAGGCAAAAAGGCCGTAGACTTGGGTGCCACTTCGTTGCTATCGTCACTCACCCGCTGCACAGAAGGCTGATGGCGCAACGCACGTTTGATCTGCCTCTCACTATAACCATTCTGACGAAATGTGACTTCGAGATGTGACAGCTCATCTGCCAAACTTCCAGGGTCTGAGATAACGTAGGCCCTGTGAACCAAGGTGCGAAGTACTCCTTCACGCTGAGCTGGATGGTGACAACTATCAGCTCGCAGATACAAGTCAGTGTGGGTGGGCTTCCTATAAACAGAATGTCCCAACGTACCATCAGTCTTCCTTTTGGCCAACACATCAAGGAAGGGAAGGCGTCCATTCTTTTCCACCTCCATAGTGAACTGAATATTCGGGTGGATTGAATTCAGATGTTCCAAAAACCGGTTTAAATTTTCACTACCATGACGCCAAACATCAAACGTATCAAACTTCCTGGCAGATTAAAACTGTATGCCGGACCGAGACTCGAACTCGGGACCTTTGCCTTTCGCCGGCAAGTGCTCTACCAACTGAGCTACCCAAGCACGACTCACGCCCCGTCCTCACAGCTTTACATCCGCCAGTATCTCGTCTCCTGCCTTCCAAACTTTACAGAAGCTCTCCAGCCGGCCAGGGTGGCCGAGCGGCTCTAGGCCCTACAGTCTGGAACCGCGCGACCGCTACTGTCGCAGGTTCGAATCCTGCCTCGGGCATGGATGTGTGTGATGTCCTTAGGTTAGTTAGTTTTAAGTAGTTCTAAGTTCTAGGGGACTAATGACCTCAGAAGATGAGTCCCATAGTGCTCAGAGCCATTTGAAGCTCTCCTGCTAACCTTGCAGAACTAGCACTCCTGAAAGAAAGGATATTGCGGATACATGGCTTCGCCACAGCCTGGGGGATGTTTCCAACGGGCTTCCCATTGCAACTCCGTCAGTCTGTTCGTAGTACTGACCATTGAATAAAAAGTAAGTGGAAGTCAGCACATGTCGAAACAAATTTGTTAACTCGACACCAAACTTAATCTCAATTAGCTGCAACGAATCAGAGAGAGGAACGCGAGTGAAAAGAGAAACCACATCAAAACTGACTAAAATTTCAGAGTCATTCAAACGCAATCCCTGCAATCGACGTAAGAGATTTGCAGAGTTCTTAACGTCGTGTTCACACCTACCTGCCAGTGGGCTCAACAAACTAGCAAGATGTTTAGCCACACGATATGTCGGAGCACCAATATTAGAAACAATAGGCCTCAACGGGACAGCCTCTTTATGGACCTTAGGGAGGCCATATGATCTAGGTGGTACAGCACAGTCAGAATTAAGACTCTTGATAGTCTCCTGTGACAAAGAACTTTTCTTCAGGAGGTTATTTGTCTTTCTCTCGACACTCTTCGTAGGGTCAACACCGATTTTCCGATACGCCGAATCAGATAGTAGACACTGCATCCTTTGAATATAATCGTGCTTGTTCAACAAAACCGTGGCATTTCCCTTGTTCGCAGGTAAAATAACAATATCAGGATCCAATATAAGTGAACGTAAAGCAGCCGCCTCAGCTGCTGTAATCTTACACTTGGCTGGACGGGCCCCAGTCAACACACGACAAGCTTCCCTCCTAACCTCTTCCGCAGCCTGGGAAGGTAGTTTATAAACAGCCTGTTCAATATAACTAATAAAACTAACGACTGGCAAACTCTTAGGCGTCGGTGCGAAGTTCAAACCTTTACCCAGCACAGACAAAGCTGCGTCGTCAAACGTTTTCTCCGTGAGACTGATCACAGAACGTCGAGAATTAGAATTAGACACTGAGCCAAGGCAACGTTCAAACTTCGCGCCGAATGACGAGCAGTTACAGATTGGAATTCCCAGTCAGACTGCGACCAAGAGGCACCGTCCACCCAATCCCAAGAAAATTCAGAAACATTAGACGTCATCATTAAATGAAGCTGAAATAATTCCTTAGAAACAAAATCTCATTGACGGCGAGTATAGTGGATCCTTTCACGAACAAGAGCTAAACTAGCACGTTGCTTGATGCGATTGGCGGCAGGAGAATTAATATGATGCACAACCTTAGCAAACGTTGGAACCACACTATGATTTCGACACTTCAATAAAAACGATAATGCACATTCCAACCTTACTCTACTGCTGCGAAGTTTATCCAACCTCCGCAGGCAACGATACATTTCCTCCCCGTAGAGGTAAACAATGTGAGACCTTAACTTTTCCCAGTCATCCTATGGAATACAACAAAGGGAGATTCTGGCTTGCACGTCCAGCTATTGGGATAGTGTTATTAAGGAAGCTGTTGAAATCAGACTATCAAGCAACCTTATGAACAGAGATGGTGGATTTTGTTTAAATGCTGCTTGGAATCCGGCTCTGTCTCTCATCAAAAAACAGAGGGACAGAATTAGTGCTACCTCACCTGTTGATTAATAGTAACTATCCATATTTCTGATGTTGGTTATCTTTGTTTGTGTTGACACTTGTTCTGTGTGTGGTGTCTTCCTTGTTTCTCCTCTGTGAACCGAGGTATTAAATTTGCTTACACATTCCTTCTTCCTCGCATTTGTGCCTTGAGAATGGCAGGGTGTGCTCCTGTCGAAATATCGGCGGTGGTCGACGACGTCACACGGCATCAAACCCGTAAGTTATTTGAAGAGTCAATTTGCCGGGAAAAGTTAAGGTCTCACAGGACAAGTTTGATTTGGAGGGGTAATCAGGCTACACCCTGTTTCAAACCGATGGTAGGGGTGGGGCATGATGAATGCCTGGAGAACGTTACCTGCCATTATGTGTAACGCCATGTGTTATCGATTGCTCTTAATACAACATGGCTAGAAGACAAAGAATTTACAGTTTTTACAATGACTGGAAGGAACGGTATTTGTCAAATTCAGATGAAGACCCGTGTGTAACAGTAGTGTTTCAGTTCCAATGCAAAGTAATGTAGAATGTCATTTGTCGACAAATCACAGGAACTGTACTAGTGACTTTGCTACTAACTCTGAATTACGAAAACATAAAGATAGATACTTCAAACCTAACAAGGGGAGGCTACGACGTTCGGATCACGTATTTACTTCATACTTTGCCCACTTTTAGTAGTCCATTAGGACAACACATTGTGCAAGACGGCGGCGGTCATACGCCTAGCGTTCAAGGTCCATAATGGGCGGATCACTGAATCGATTCTCGCTCAGTTTTTCTTTTTTTTCTTAATTTATATTTTTTTCAACAGTGATTATATTACGTACATTTGCAAAGTAATATGATAAAAAGAGACGTGTATTTGCATGAACTTTCATTGAATTTCCGGTGTTATTTGGCTGTTTTCTAATTTTTGTTATTACAACAAATAATGTACACTCCTTGAAATTGAAATAAGAACACCGTGAATTCATTGTCCCAGGAAGGGGAAACTTTATTGACACATTCCTGGGGTCAGATACATCACATGATCACACTGACAGAACCACATGCACATAGACACAGGCAACAGAGCATGCACAATGTCGGCACTAGTACAGTGTATATCCACCTTTCGCAGCTATTCTCCCATGGAGACGATCGTAGAGATGCTGGATGTAGTCCTGTGGAACGGCTTGCCATGCCATTTCCACCTGGCGCCTCAGTTGGACCAGCGTTCGTGCTGGACGCGCAGAGCGCGTGAGACGACGCTTCATCCAGTCCCAAACATGCTCAATGGGGGACAGATCCGGAGATCTTGCTGGCCAGGGTAGTTGACTTACACTTTCTAGAGCACGTTGGGTGGCACGGGATACATGCGGACGTGCATTGTCCTGTTGGAACAGCAAGTTCCCTTGCCGGTCTAGGAATGGTAGAACGATGGATTCGATGACGGTTTGGATGTACCGTGCACTATTCAGTGTCCCCTCGACGATCACCAGTGGTGTACGGCCAGGAGATCGCTCCCCACACCATGATGCCGGGTGTTGGCCCTGTGTGCCTCGGTCGTATGCAGTCCTGATTGTGGCGCTCACCTGCACGGCGCCAAACACGCATACGACCATCATTGGCACCAAGGCAGAAGCGACTCTCATCGCTGAAGACGACACGTCTCCATTCGTCCCTCCATTCACGCCTGTCGCGACACCACTGGAGGCGGGCTGCACGATGTTGGGGCGTGAGCGGAAGACGGCCTAACGGTGTGCGGGACCGTAGCCCAGCTTCCCTAATTTGCTCGGAAGTGGCGGTGCGGTCCCCTACGGCACTGCGTAGGATCCTACGGTCTTGGCGTGCATCCGTGCGTCGCTGCGGTCCGGTCCCAGGTCGACGGGCACGTGCACCTTCCGCCGACCACTGGCGACAACATCGATGTACTGTGGAGACCCCACGCCCCACGTGTTGAGCAATTCGGCGGTACGTCCACCCGGCCTCCCGCATGCCCACTATACGCCCTCGCTCATAGTCCGTCAACTGCACATACGGTTCACGTCCACGCTGTCGCGGCATGCTACCAGTGTTAAAGACTGCGATGGAGCTCCGTATGCCACGGCAAACTGGCTGACACTGACGGCGGCGGTGCACAAATGCTGCGCAGCTAGCGCCATTCGACGGCCAACACCGCGGTTCCTGGTGTGTCCGCTGTGCCGTGCGTGTGATCATTGCTTGTACAGCCCTCTCGCAGTGTCCGGAGCAAGTATGGTGGGTCTGACACACCGGTGTCAATGTGTTCTGTTTTCCATTTCCAGGAGTGTATTTGTCATTATCGGCAAGAAAACGTTCGAATGCAAAAACTTTTTCTGAAAATGTATGCTGTAGTGATTCCCGAAATGTGTTACACCTACAATCCAATCGTGCAAAGTATTGTACTGTATTGTCTGGAACTGGGGACGTAGAAACGACGGAGAGTCTTCGTCCACGCCGTAGCCCTCAGTGTTTTACAGCTCCACAACAGGCCACAGCAGTCCACCCACCCCACCGCCGGTCAACACAGAACCCAGGTTTATTGTTCGCTTCGGCCCCGAGTGGAACACCCCCCAAACCCCGCTCCCCCCCCCCCCCCCGCACCGGGGAACGTCTCACACCACACGAGTGTAATCCCACCGTTTGCGTGGTAGAGTAATGGTGGCGAACGCGTACGTGGAGAACTTGTTTGCGCAGCAATGGCCGACATAGTGTAGCCGAGGCGGAATAATCTGCCGAGGCAGATGGAAAACCGCCTAAAAACCATCCACAGACTGGCCGGCTGACCGGACCTCGACACAAATCCGCCGGGCGTTAGACCGCACAGCCAACCGGGAGGGCAGTTATGATTAATATTAATGACGTACATCCTGCCAACCAATTTGATGTGACACAGCATGTGAAGGTTGCTGTATGTGGACGGGTTACTCCTGTAACCGAAATTGCAGGTACGTTCTGGTACCTTTGATGTAGATCGGATAGGATGAAATAGGTTTACATTTGTGAAATAGTAAAGTAGTATCGTCATTTCAGATCTGAAGATAGTTCTACAGGAACCGAAACCGGTCATGCGAGTAAACATTTTTGCAATCAAGACATTACGTCTGTTTTTGCAAAGTTTTACTTTTGTCTGGTCGTAATGGACGGATTTTTCAGAAACGTCGTCTTCCAGTTTATTATTTTGTATAAAACGTTCGTGATCTCTCTTTCTCTCTTTCTCTATCTATCTATCTATCTATCCATCTATCTACCTAAAAAGTGTTAGGGCAGAAAAATAATTAAGTGCTATATCAGTCCAAGAGACATTGTTATGATTTTTGTTTGGTAATAACGTTAACTGACTGCATGTTACCTACGTACACTAAAGTGTTCGTGTTAAAAGCGAATAACGGATGTAGGATACCATCTATAAAAGAGGGATGGGTTATTTGTGCAGTCAGCTCAGCTGAGGGCATTGTGTGACGTTTGGTTGTTAAACTGTGCAGTGTACAGAGTGAACAGCTGAGTCTCTAACATTAACAGTTGACGAACTTTTAAACTCATTTTTTGCTAAGGGTCACGGTGACAGGGCTACTGAATGTAGAACATGCTGTTGCCACCTACCGTTTTTTAACTGCAGAAGTAATGATGATTCTTATTGCGGTATAGTCTCAGGCCGAATTTAGAAGTGGTTAAAATAGAAAAGAATTCTATGTTTTCTTCAAAAATCAACCATTGTACTTTCTCGCTTTTTATAAAAGTTACTTTCCTTTCTCATTAAGTGTTACTTGGCTGTGATGCCAAAGGATCTATAAATTAGAAAGCGGTAAATCTTGGATACTACCATTTATTTTATCAACAAAAGTAGATAAAAATACTTTCGTTTCGGACACTGACTTGTGACACGAAATATTTAGGACCAAACATTACCGCTGATTGCTTAAGCTTGGTCGACATTTTTTGTTGGTCTTGAAATTAAGTGGATAAATGTAATACTTGTAATAGTCACAATAGTGACGCCTTATCCCGTAAGGTTTACACGAGTCGTCATTATTTGTAATCTTAATATAATTTCTAATCTGTAAATATTTGTGGCATGAAAGTTCGCGCATTTTGCTTTCAGTAAGCTAGAAATTGAACCATGTCATTTCATGTACAACCTGTGACCTTTTCGAGTAGCTGTACTTCTAGTAAGACGGGGTGACACATTTAAATATCTCTGAAAATGCACAGAGAATTACTGGAGTTCTGATAAATAGCCAACAGTTCAAGTTATCTTGGATTCAAGAAGTAAACAGTCCTGCGTTTTGGATTTATGAATCAGATATTAGTAGAACTACCTATTACAGGGATCAGATTAAAATAGCGACAGGTGGGTTAAACAAGCTCATAGAGAGCAACGTTCTGCTGGAATGAGTGCAGCGTGAGTTTAGGATAGAATGCTTTGGTATTTATGGACTTATCACTAATATCATCTTAGGAACAGATGTGTGTTTAACTACACGTTGTTTTTGATTTGGTCATCAGTGTAAAGCATCTCTTCATCTCCAACATCCGTTGCAGCTCCTTTCTGCACTTAAGTCTCGATATCCAATATTTACTACACACTTGCATCACGTTCAAGGAGAGCGAAAAGGAGGAAGAGTGCGTTTCAGACATATGTGGACAGGAGAAGATATGTCTAAAAACACCGAGAATTGACTTGTATGAGTCTTTGTAGAGGTTTAAAATGTATTTTCAGAATGAATTTTAACTCTGCAGCGAAGTGTGTGCTAATCTGAAACTTTCTGGCATATTAAACCGTGTGGCGGACAGGGACTCGAACCGGGGACCTTTGCCTTTGTCAAGCAAATGCTCTCCCGGTTGAGCTATCCAGTTAAGGTTCACGCCACATCCTCTCAGTTTTATTTCGGCCAGTACCTCACCTCCTTCATTCCTAACTTCTCCAGCTGCGTGGGCAGGCTGTGCGTCGTGCTTGGGTGGGTCAGTTGGTGGAGCATTCGCCAGCGAAAGAGGGAAGTTCGGAGTTCGAATCGCCATACGGCACCCAGTCTTAACCTACCAGGTAGTTTAAAGATACGCACGAGGACTTCTGTCTATGCTGAAAGGTGGGAGATGTGGTACTGGCGGAAATAAAACTGTGTGGTTTGGTCATGAAATGTGCACGGGTATCTCAGTTGGTAGAGCACTTCCCTGCGAAAGGACAATGTTTGATTCCCTTTCTGGAGCACCGTTTTAATTTGCCAAATGGCTCTGAGCACTATGGGACTTAACATCTATGGTCATCAGTCCCCTAGAACTTACAACTACTTAAACCTAACTAACCTAAGGACAGCACACAACACCCAGCCATCACGAGGCAGAGAAAATCCCTGACCCCGCCGGGAATCGAACCCGGGAACCCGGGCGTGGGAAGCGAGAACGCTACCGCACGACCACGAGACGCGGGCAATTTGCCAAGAAGTTACATTACAGTATATTTCACTTTCCTGTTTGAAGTTATGTGTCGTAATGGGACTAGCAGGAATGACAAATGGGCCCGCATCTCGTGGTCGTGCGGTAGCGTTCTCGCTTCCCACGCCCGGGTTCCCGGGTTCGATTCCCGGCGGGGTCAGGGATTTTCTCTGCCTCGTGATGGCTGGGTGTTGTGTGCTGCCCTTAGGTTAGTTAGGTTTAAGTAGTTCTAAGTTCTAGGGGACTGATGACCATAGATGTTAAGTCCCATAGTGCTCAGAGCCAGGAATGACAAAAGGGTATAGTAGTTGAAAGTTCTGGCTGTGTATTTTGAAGCCGGCCGGAGTGGCCGAGCGGTTAAAGGCGCTACAGTCTGGAACCGCACGACCGCTACGGTCGCAGGTTCGAATCCTGCCTCGGGCATGGATGTGTGTGATGTCCTTAGGTTAGCTAGGTTTAAGTAGTTCTAAGTTCTAGGGGACTTATGACCACAGCAGTTGAGTCCCATAGTGCTCAGAGCCATTTGAACCATTTTGTATATTGAAACTACATTTCTGTATGGTAATTGTACGAGGGTGAGTCAAATGAAAACCTTAAATATCTTTTTAAATATTATTTATTGTGCAGAAGTGGTACAGAGGTGTATCACTTTTCAACATAATCTCCCCCACGCTGAATACATGTCCTACAGCGCTTACAAAGTGCATAAATTCCTTTACAAAAAAAATTCTTTTGGTAGTCCGCGCAACCACTCATGCACCGCGTGGCGTACCTCTTCATCAGAACGGAACTTCTTTCCTCCCATTACGTCTTTGAGTGGTCTAAACATAAGGCAATCCCTTGGGGCAAAGTCTGGTGAGTATGGTGGATGAGGAAGACACTCAAAATGCAGGTCTGTGATTGTTGCAACTGTTGTACAGGCAGTGTGGGGCTTTGCACTGTCGTGTTGCAAAAGGACACCTGCTGACAGCGATCCACGTCGCTTTGATTTGATTGCACGCCGCAGAAGATTTTTTAAGAGATCTGTGTATGATAGTGGTACCTCTAGGCATGTAATGCTCCACAATGCGCCTTTTTCGTCCCAAAAGAGAGTCAGCATAACCTTCCCTGCTGATGGTTCTGTTCGAAACTTCTTTGGTTTTGGTGATGGGGAATGGCGCCATTCCTTGCTCGCTCTCTTCGTTTCCGGCTGGTGGAAGTGAACCCAGGTTTCGTCCCCAGTAACGATACTTGCAAGGAAGCCATAACCTTCTTGTTCAAAGCGCCGAAGAAGTTCTTCACAAGCATCAACACGTCGTTCTCTCGTTTCAGGAGTCAGCGGCCGTGGCACCCATCTTGCAGACACTTTGTGAAACTGGAGCACATCATGCACACTGTGATGTGCTGACCCATGATTGATCTGTAAACATGCTGCAATGTCATTCATTGTCACTCGACGGTTTTCCTTCACTGTGGTTTCAACTGCTGCAATGTTCTGTGGAGTCACAACTTGTTGTGCCTGACCTGGACGAGGGGCATCTTCCACTGAAGTCACACCATTTGCGAACTTCCTACTCCATTCGTAGACTTACTGCTGTGACAAACATGCATCACCGAACTGAACCTTCATTCGTTGATGAATTTCAATAGGTTTCACACCTTCTCTACACAAAAACCGAATGACAGAACGCTGTTCTTCACTGGTGCAAGCCGTAAGTGGGGCGGCCATCTTTATACTGATACTGCGACGTCATGTGTGCATCTGCACTATGCTGCCACCTACAGGCCATTCTGCACGCTGTTTGAAGCACGCTTACCAACTTACAAATTTCAGGTTTTCATTTGACTCACCCTCATACTTCGGTTAAGTAACAATGATTTACTGCAGAAAACGTACAACTAATACAAATTTGGTATGTGCACGATGTTCAATTAAAGTGTCTATCAATAAACTACTCAGTAATTTAAACAGCGAGTGCACCAGTAAAATTGCGCAATGGGTAAGCCAGTAAGCCACAGAAAAAGTTTTTGCTAATTTTCCATTTTTTATTGTTTGATATCCTAGGCAAGTAATTTTTAAATTAATTCTTCCTGAATCTGTGTTAGATTGTGCCATCGTAAAATGAGCGATGCCGGAAGGCGCTTCTTTTCATAAGCGGCATGTAAGTTTAATTCTTACGTATTTTGAATGTTGTGACATATCTCCGTTAAGGAGCTCCGGAAAGGCTCAAAATCATGAAAAGTTCAATTTTTACTTTTTTGCGTTTTCTGAATCTGCAGACTATTACCTTTTAATAGATATATAATTTATTCAATTCCGAAGACTACAACTATTTTTAAAATTTTTTTGAAATGTGTTCTACATGGGCGTGACCCACTGTGGCGCTGTGCGATATGTTAATTACCTTGGTGACGGTGATTCTAAAAGTTTCAAACATGTTCAAGGACTGAAGCCCTATGGTGATGATGTTGTAGTGCAGAAATTTGAGTGTATTGGACACGTACAGAAGCGAATCGGAACAAGACTTCGGTGACTGAAAGCTTCGTACAAAAAACAAACACTCAGTGATGGTAAAGGGTTGGATGGGAAGGGAAGGTTAACTGACAGTGTAATTGACAAAATACAGAACTATTATGGAATGGCTATTAGGCAAAATACACAAAGTGTCGACGAAATGAAGAAGGCTGTTTGGGCTCTTTTTTTTCATACTTCTTCAACCGATGAAAATCCCCAACATAGCTTGTGTCCCAAAGAGGAAGACAGTTGGTGTAAATATAACAAAGGATTGCTAACTGGTGAAGTGTACACTCATAAGCATAGTCTGCCTCACGCAATAATGGAGATGATAAAACCTATTTTCAGAGACTTAGCAGCACCTGAACTGTTGAAAAAGTGTATTCACGGAAAAACTCAAAACCCCAATGAAAGTGTAAATAGTGTTATATGGTCGAGAATCCCCAGGACTGTATATGTTGGAATAGAAACACTTCACTTTGGTGTGTATGATGCTGTTGTGACTTTCAATGATGGCAACATTGTAAGGTGCAAGGTATTTAGAAATATGGGAATGAAGATAGGTTCTAACATGGTACGAGCGATGCTTGCTTTAGACAAGGAACGCCTTCGGGCTGCAGACAAGGCTGTAAAGATTCTAGAAATACAAGCAAGAGTAAACAGGAGGAGGAACAAGAGGAAGCTGGAGGAGGAGTTTGCAGAGGATGAAGATAATCCATCGTATGGACCTGGAATGCACTAAAAAGTTAATCCAATATTTGTCGCTCGATTCCCAAAACTTTTATTTTCTCATACTAATTACATGTTTTCTAAGGATCTTCCAAACATATTTGTTTCAAACTTTCAGTAAATGTTACACAGTACCTTCTGCATAATTTAACACAGCCTTTTTCCAAAAAACTATATATTTTTGAATATATAAATAAAAAATTGCAAAAAAATGTTGTGAATTTTCATTACAATTGAAAAAAATCATCTTTAATAACTGAACTAAAATTTTGTAAAATCCCTGTGTTAAATTGTAGCCCATATTCCAATAAATAATCTGTAAAAAGTTCAACTTCCTACCTCAAATACTTTGTGAGGAAAGATGTAATTTATAAGCGTTATTTTAACATTGCAAATATAGGGCGTTCCGGAGCTCCTTAAAGTAAAATCGGTTTAGACTGAAAACTGGACGACTTGAGAGCCGAGCTCCTGGTCTTCCGTTAGTTTGACGGCCCTCGGTGCGAGTCTTCCGTTCGTGGTGGTGATGCTGGCATCTGAGTGGTGAGCCACGCGAACGAAGACAGGAGGTTTCGTGTTATGAAGACTAAGGAAAATTAGCAGAAGAAGACACGCTCTTCATACGTCTTAGAAGCTGAAAAATACTTGTTGGTTGGTTGGGTCAGTATAAGAAAGTGAAAAAAAAACAAAAAAAAAACCTGGTAAGGTAACCATGACGAACTGAAAAGGAGTCAAAAGACGTCACCGTCGACACTAATTCGCGAAACATGAGGACCAACGCCGACTTGAAAACTTTAAGAACGTGTTACGACAACGTACATAAGAGAGCCAAGAGGGCATTAGCGGATGACAAAGTGTCTTTCGCGGTGAACAAAGGTTTCAGCAGATGGCAGGTTTTAAAGGAGTTGTTATTCAAAGCTAAAATTCGTAGCTAACGAGGGAATCGTTGATTAATGGTGAAGGTGTACTTCCTTTTTTATTTTTTGAGTATCAGGCTTCTGACTGGTTTGATGAGACCCGCCTCTAGTACCACGGAAGTTATCCCGTGATGTCTTAACAACCGTCCTATCATCCTGTACCTTCCTCTTATCAGTGTTTTCCACATATTCCTTTCCTCGGAGATTCTGCGGAGAACCTCTTCGCTCCTCACCTTATCACTCCATCTAATTTTCCAAATTCTTCTGTAGCACCACATTTCAAATGCCTCGATTCTCTTCTGTTCCAGTTTTCCCACAGTCCGGGTTTCAGTACCATACAATGCTGTGTCCCAAACGTACGTTCTCAGAAATTTCTTAGATTAAGGCCTATGTTAAATACTAGTAGACTTCTCTTGGCCAGGCATTTCCTTTTCGTCAGTGTTAATCTGCTTTTGATGTCCTCCTTGCTCTGTTCGTCAAGTGTCATTTTGCTGCCTAGGTGATAGATTTATTTAACTGCATCTACTTTGTGACCATCAGTCCTGAAGTTAATTTCTCGCTGTTCTCACTTTACTACTTCTCATTACTTTCGCCTTCTCTCGATTTACTCCCAGTCCGTATTCTGAACTCATTAGACTACATATCTGTCTCTCTTTCTTTTATGAAAGGTATCTGTCTGTTACATTTGGAATCGTCGATGAAAATATTTATGTCATGATGTCACGTAATTTCGCACACTTGTAGTAGCGGCTAAAATATACGCCAACAATAATCAGTGTCGCTGATAATAGGCAAATAATTCTGAGTAAGGTATTAGGTCGGGTTGTAACAATTTACTTATGATGTCAACACACACGGATATCTCGAAAATACGCGTGTTTTGTGTAAAACTGCAGTAGTTAATGCCCGATAAGTAAAATACTCATGCAAAGAGAGACACGATATAATCACCTACGTAAATGCACTATTATGCTCAATGTTACGTAAATTCTTTGTCAGACGCTGACCTCATATACTACTAATTATGATCTGAATAACGTTTACGGCAGCGAAAAAATGATTTTTTACCAGCCAGCGATTTCCTTGTAAGCAAGCCTGAGCCTTGTATAATTATCTATTATCTTTGAGTTCGTCATGTATATTTAATGAAAACTCTTCTGCAAAAAATATTTTCTTTTCCTGACAGCAGAAATATTTAAAGTATTTTCTAGTGTTATCTTGTGGGTGAAGCTCGAAATTCATGTGATTAATTATATGACGCGTAATGGCTGCCAACGCGACATTACGACAAAAGAATGGCAGATGGCCGATGATAAAACTTGAATTTTAGCGATAGTTAATTATTTCCACTTAATTATATTCACATGGAGGGGAGGTGTAAAAGGAGATTACAAGGAGAAATAGTTTTTATTCACGTATTCTGAAGAAACTTACAATCAGCAAAATCGTGGGTTCAGAAGCAACCTCGTACAAAAGCGTCTGGTAGGTCCGAGAGCTCACTCCCGACTCATCGTTTTATTCAAATGGTTCAAATGGCTCTGAGCACTATGGGACTCAACATCTTAGGTCATAAGTCCCCTAGAACTTAGAACTACTTAAACCTAACTAACCTAAGGACATCACACACACCCATGCCCGAGGCAGGATTCGAACCTGCGACCGTAGCAGTCCCGCGGTTCCGGACTGCAGCGCCAGAACCACTAGACCACAGCGGCCGGCCCATCGTTTTATTCATCCCAGTCTCCATCCCTCAGTTATATAGAAATTCCATGACGTGGTATACTCATAGTCAGTTATACTTCTTACTTCTTATACAGAAATATATTTATTATTAATATTTTTATGTTCAATGCACGCAAAGGTGAAGAGTTTTATCGTTCAAAAATAATATTCCACCATTGGTAGCACATTTACATACATAAACCGTCATAGTGTTGTTCGTTATTGACACAGTTCAGTTGTGGTTATCGGAACATTTTACTACGGTTTTTGGAAGGCTTTTCAGTAGACGGTACAACTGTTTTTCCATTCGGCACATCCTCTAATTCTTCTTCACTTTCGCTCATGATATGAATCGCATCAGCGAATCGTATCATTGATATCCTTTCACCCTGAATTTCAGTCCCACTCTTTTACCTTTCTTTTATTTCTGTAATTGCTTCTGAGATACATACATTGAACGGTAGGAGCGAAAGACTACATTGCAGTCTTACACCCTTTTTTTATCCGAGCACTTCGTCCTTGGTCTTTTTTTCTTCTACATATTCTATGTTCACTATCTATTCCGATAACGTACCTCTATCTTCCTCAAAATTTCTAACACCGTCTAACGCTTCTTTCAGGTCGACAGGTCGTATGAAAGTGTCTCGATTTTTCTTCAGCCTTGCCGGCCGGTGTGATCGAGTGGTTCTAGGCGCTACAGTTTGGAGCCGCGCGACCGCTACGGTCGCAAGTTCGAATCCTGCCTCCGGCATGGGTGTGTGTGATGTGCTTAGGTTAGTTAGGTTTAAGTAGTTCTAAATTCTAGGAGACTGATGACTTCAGATGTTAAGTCCCTTAGTGCTCAGAGCCATTTGAACCAATTTCTTCAGCCTTGTTTCCATTATCAACCACAGTGTCAGAACTACTTCTGGTGCCTTTTCCTTTCGTGAAGCCAAACTGATTGTCTTCTAACCTTCAATTTTCTTTTCCATTCCTTTGTATATTATTTTGTCAGCAACTTGGTGCATGAGCTGTTAAGCTGACTACGGGATAATTCTCGCACTTGTCGGCTCTTGCTACCTTCGGAACCGTTCTACCGAAAGTCTGTGGGTACATCGCCAATCTCATACATTGTGTACTCCCAACGTGAATAGTCGTTTGTTGCCACGTCTCCAAATGATTTCAGAAATTCCTATTGAATGTTATCTGTCCCTTCTGCCTTATTTGATCTTAAGTCGTCCAAATCTCTTTTAAATTCTGACTCTAATACTGGAGCATCTGTCTTTGACTCCTGTTTCTATCAGACAAATAATACCCCTTCCCGTCATTTGCATTATCTGCCTATTGGCTGAGAAAAAAATTAGCGCTGATTGACTTAGTGTTCCGACTCATCAAATCGCACGCAATATCATAGCAGTTAAATTCTCTCCCTCTTCTGAACACAGCCTTCCACAGACCTCACCGGGAAATACACTCCTGGAAATGGAAAAAAGAACACATTGACACCGGTGTGTCACACCCACCATACTTGCTCCGGACACAGCGAGAGGGCTGTACAAGCAATGATCACACGCACGGCACAGCGGACACACCAGGAACCGCGGTGTTGGCCGTCGAATGGCGCTAGCTGCGCAGCATTTGTGCACCGCCGCCGTCAGTGTCAGCCAGTTTGCCGTGGCATATGGAGCTCCATCGCAGTGTTTAACACTGGTAGCATGCCGCGACAGCGTGGACGTGAACCGTATGTGCAGTTGACGGACTTTGAGCGAGGGCGTATGGTGGGCATGCGGGAGGCCGGGTGGACGTACCGCCGAATTGCTCAACACGTGGGGCGTGAGGTCTCCACAGTACATCGATGTTGTCGCCAGTGGTAGGCGGAAGGTGCACGTGCCCGTCGACCTGGGACCGGACCGCAGCGACGCACGGATGCACGCCAAGACCGTAGGATCCTACGCAGTGCCGTAGGGGACCGCACCGCCACTTCCCAGCAAATTAGGGACACTGTTGCTCCTGGGGTATCGGCGAGGACCATTCGCAACCGTCTCCATGAAGCTGGGCTACGGTCCCGCACACCGTTAGGCCGCCTTCCGCTCACGCCCCAACATCGTGCAGCCCGCCTCCAGTGGTGTCGCGACAGGCGTGAATGGAGGGACGAATGGAGACGTGTCGTCTTCAGCGATGAGAGTCGCTTCTGCCTTGGCGCCAATGATGGTCGTATGCGTGTTTGGCGCCGTGCAGGTGAGCGCCACAATCAGGACTGCATACGACCGAGGCACACAGGGCCAACACCCGGCATCATGGTGTGGGGAGCGATCTCCTACACTGGCCGTACACCACTGGTGATCGTCGAGGGGACACTGAATAGTGCACGGTACATCCAAACCGTCATCGAACCCATCGTTCTACCATTCCTAGACCGGCAAGGGAACTTGCTGTTCCAACAGGACAATGCACGTCCGCATGTATCCCGTGCCACCCAACGTGCTCTAGAAGGTGTAAGTCAACTACCCTGGCCAGCAAGATCTCCGGATCTGTCCCCCATTGAGCATGTTTGGGACTGGATGAAGCGTCGTCTCACGCGGTCTGCACGTCCAGCACGAACGCTGGTCCAACTGAGGCGCCAGGTGGAAATGGCATGGCAAGCCGTTCCACAGGACTACATCCAGCATCTCTACGATCGTCTCCATGGGAGAATAGCAGCCTGCATTGCTGCGAAAGGTGGATATACACTGTACTAGTGCCGAGATTGTGCATGCTCTGTTGCCTGTGTCTATGTGCCTGTGGTTCTGTCAGTGTGATCATGTGATGTATCTGACCCCAGGAATGTGTCAATAAAGTTTCCCCTTCCTGGGACAATGAATTCACGGTGTTCTTATTTCAATTTCCAGGAGTGTATATAGTTAACGTTATACAAGCGTAACAGATATTCAGTCATTATTGGCTACTGCCGAACCGCACTGCAGATACCAATTCCCTTCTCGTTCTAAGCGTTTACGAAATTACTTCCAGGAAGCAGTTATCATTTGTAGTCATTACTTTCGTCGCTGATAATTTCTATCGCTAACCTTCAGGCAGGAGAAACTTGTTCGAACTTCTGCACTGTGCAACTCCCGTATTCACATGTTTTTTACCATTTTTGTGCCAAGGACAGCTTCTTTGTTACATACCTGTTTTCAGCTTCTGCTTGCGCAAAACGAAATCCGAATTTTTGCAGTAGTGCTATTTGGTAAACTTACGACTGCAGATGAACTGATCCAACTCCATCTAGCAGTTCAACAGTCAAAATTATCCTCGATAAACGCTTATATTGTTGTATTGGCAGAAGTGCCAACACCGTGTTACTAGAGGAGGCCGAAATGCACGCGTTTTAGCTCACGCAGGCTGGCGTGAGGAGGGAAGGACTATACTGACGTGAGGTCTGGAACATGAAAAGGAATTAGGATTCAGAAAGCGGACGTAGCTAGTTGGATACTTAACTTTAATCCATTTATGATGAACGTCGCTCTTGACGGTACATGATTCACAATATTATCTGCTCAGAAGACATATAGTAACTGAATATGGCGCCTTGCTAGGTCGTAGCAAATGGCGTAGCTGAAGGCTATGCTAAACTGTCGTCTCTGCAAATGAGAGCGTATGTAGCCAGTGAACCATCGCTAGGAAAGTCGGCTGTACAACTGGGGCGAGTGCTAGGGAGTCTCTCTAGACCTGCCGTGTGGCGGCGATCGGTCTGCAATCACTGATAGTGGCGAAACGCGGGTCCGACGTATACTAACGGACCGCGGCCGATTTAAAGGCTACATCCTAGCAAGTGTGGTGTCTGACGGTGACACCACATAAATAATGGAGGTTTCCGAGGTCAACGTGATCCGAGCTAATTCTCAGTGCAAATCTAATAATCGCCTGGTTTACGCAGTCGAGCTTCAATAACTTTTGAGCGCAACAGTTCGCGATGTTTTCCGTGACTGAGACATTCGATGTTGCAGCAAAGATATGTGAGGGTGTGATAACATTTCGCTAGTAACTGCTGTGAAGGGACAAGTCCCCCATTGTTTTAAGACGCATCCGGATATACGCCCATCACGTAAGGTGTTTTACTTACCAGAAATGAATGGTATCTGATCGTATAGCGTTTCAACCGCCGATTTCATTTTGTGCCATCAGACCATCATTCGTCAATGTGAGACTTACTGAGTGAATAAATAAATACACTACGCAACACAATTAAAGGGACACTTCTCCCGTATTTGTCTCCCATTCCGAAGATTGAAATTTGGCTGAAAGGTGTCTACAAACTTCCTCCGTAATGGCGGATAAGCGTAGCGCCCTGAGGCGTCATCCGTGGACTCAGTGACACTTCAAACAGCGATGTGCCGACACCTGCGGAGAGGAGCCAGAGCCGAGAACTTCATATTAAAAGAGCCACCGTGGTACAACAACCGAGCTAGAAAACTGCTGCGGAAGCAAAGGGTACTTCACAGCAAACATAAACATAGCCAAAGCGCTGCAGACAAACAAAAATTACGCGAAGCGAAATGTAGTGTGAGGAGGGCTATGCGAGAGGCGTTCAACGAATTCGAAAGTAAAGTTCTATGTACTGACTTGGCAGAAAATCCTAAGAAATTTTGGTCTTATTTCAAAGCGGTAGGTGGATCAAAACAAAATGTCCAGACACTCTGTGACCAAAATGGTACTGAAACAGAGGATGACAGACTAAAGGCCGAAATACTAAATGTCTTTTTCCAAAGCTGTTTCACAGAGAAAGACTGCACTGCTTTAGATTGTCGCACAGATGACAAAATGGTAGATATCGAAATAGACGACAGAGGGATAGAGAAACAATTAAAATCGCTCAAAAGAGGAAAGGCCGCTGGACCTGATAGGATTCGATTTTACACAGAGTACGCGAAGGAACTTGCTCCCCTTCTTGTACCGGTGTACCGTAGATCTCTAGAAGAGCGTAGCGTTCCAAAGGATTGGAAAAAGGCACAGGTCATCTCCGTTTTCAAGAAGGGACGTCGAACAGTTGTGCAGAACTATAGACCTATATCTCTAACTTCGATCAGTTGTAGAATTATGGAACACGTATTATGTTCGAGTGTAATGACTTTTCTGGAGACTAGAAATCTACTCTGTAGGAATCAGCATGGGCTTCGAAAAAGACGATCGTGTGAAACCCAACTCGCGCTATTCGTCCACGAGACTCAGAGGGCCATAGACACGGGTTCCCAGGTAGATGCGGTGTTTCTTGACTTCCGCAAGACGTTCGATACAGTTCCCCACACTCGTTTAATAAACAAAGTAAGAGCATATGGACTATCAGACCAGTTGTGTGATTGAAGAGTTCATAGATAATTGAACGCAGCATGTCATTCTCAATGGAGACAAGTCTTCCGAAGTAAGAGTCATTTCAGGTGTGCCGCAGGGGAGTGTCGTAGGATCGTTGCTATTCACAATATATATAAATGACCTTGTGGATGACATCGGAAGTTCACTGAGGCTTTTTGCGGATGATGCTGTGGTATATCGAGAGGTTGTAACAATGGAAAATTGTACTGAACTGCAGTAGGATCTGCAACGAATTGACGCATGGTGCAGGGAACGGCAATTGAATCTCAATGTAGACAAGTGTAATGTGCTGCGAATACATAGAAAGCAAGATCCTTTATCATTTAGCTACAATATAGCAGGTCAGCAACAGGAAGCAGTTAATTCCATAAATTATCTGGGAGTACGCATTAGGAGTGATTTAAAATGGAATAACCATAAAAAATCAATCGTCGGTAAAGCATATGCCAGACTGAGATTCATTGGAAGAATCCTAAGGAAATGCAGTCCGAAAACAAAGGAAGTAGGTTACAGTACACTTGTTCGCCCACTGCTTGAATACTGGTCAGAAATGTGGGATCCGTACCAGATAGGGTTGATAGAAGAGATAGAGAAGATCCAACGGAGAGCAGCGCGCTTCGTTACAGGATCATTTAGTAATCGCGAAAGCGTTACGGAGATGACAGATAAACTCCAGTGGAAGACTGTGCAGGAGAGACGCTCAGTAGCTCGGTACGGGCTTTTGTAGAAGTTTCGAGAACATACCTTCACCGAGGAGTCAAGCAGTATATTGCTCCCTCCTACGTATGTCTCGCGAAGAGACCATGAGGATAAACTCAGAGAGGCATACCGACAATCTTTATTTCCAACAACAATACGTGACTGGATTAGAAGTGAGAACCAATAGAGGTACTCAAGGTAGCCTCTGCCACACACCATCAGGTGGCATGCGGAGTATGGATGTAGATGTAGAGACCACGACGTGGCATGGACTCGACTAATGTCTGTAGTAGTGCTGGACGGAACTGACACCAAGAACCCTGCACACACATGCTGCGCAAGGCAACAGCTTGTCGTGCTCATTTGCGGGTTGGTCTGTGGGGTAGGAGCGGTGCCTCCAACTCGCCCTCGAGTTTCTCGGCAGACCCCGAGGTGGCGTGCACGTCCCCCAGTGCAGCGGCAGGGTGCAGCAAGTAGCAGCGGCCGCCTTTGAGGCGAGGCGCGGGCAGCGTCGGCTCGGCGCCGGCCAGGTGCCGGCCGCGGGACTTCCCCCGGCTAATTAGCGACTGCAGTCCCCTCCCAGGGGAACCCCCGACTCTCCACCGCTAACGAAGGGCCACTGCTGGGCGGCGCGCGAGCAGCGCACGGCCGCCGGCGCGAGCGCTGCTTCGGATCTCTCCCGACAGTTGGCTGCGCAGCCAAGAGGCGTAGCGGCCTCCCGGCACCACGTGTCCCCTCTTTACCGTTCCCGAGACATTCCGCGTAGCGCAAATGTACAAGAAATCACTCCGTCTATCTCATTTACAGTGTAGCATCAGGCGCAACAGAATACAGCCGCTGTACGTTAATTTTACTTTGAAACAAACACTACAATGCGATTTCATTATGGAGATACCTTTTCCGCTGCTGGTGGGAAGCTACACTGAAGAGCCAAAGGAACTGGTACACATGTCTAATATCGTGTAGGTGCGCCGCGAGCCGTGGCATCGACTCGACTAATGTCTGAAGTACCGGGTGATCAAAAAGTCAGTATAAGTTTGAAAACTGAATAAATCACGGAATAATGTAGATAGAGACGTACAAATTGACACACATACTCGGAATTACATGGGGTTTTATTAGAACCGAAAAATGTCGGACAGATGGCGCTTCATCTGCTCAGAATAGCAATAATTAGCATAATGAAGTAAGACAAAGCAAAGATGGTGTTCTTTACTGGAAATGCTCAATATGTCCACCATCATTCCGCAACAATGGCTGTAGTCGAGGAATAATGTTGTGAACAGCAATGTAAGGCATGTCCAGAGTTATGGTGAGGCATTGGCGTCGGATGTTGCCTTTCAGTATCCATGTCGGTCAATCACGATACACTTGCGACTTCAGGTAACCCCAAAGCCAATGATCGCACGGACTGAGGTCTGGGGACCTGGGAGGCCAAGCATGACGAAAGTGGTGGCTGAGCACACGATCATCACCAAACGACGCGCGCAAGAGATCTTTCACGTGTCTAGCAATATGGAGTGGTTCTAATAAAACCCCATGTCATTCCACGCATGTGTCTCAATTTTTACATCTCTATCTACATTATTCCGTGGTTTATTAAGTTTTCAAATTTATACTGACTTTTTGATCACCCGGTAGTGCTGGAGGGTACTGACATCATGAATCTTGCTGGGCTGTACACAAATCCGTAAGAGTACGAAGGGTGAATAGTTCTTCTGAAGAGCACGTTGCATTGCATCCCAGATAAGCTCAATAACGCTCACGTCTGGCGAATTTCGTGGCCAGCGGAAGTGTTTAAACTGAGAAGAGTGTTCCTGGAGCCACTCTGCAGCAACTCTGGACGTGTAGGGTGTCGCGTTGTCCAGCTACAATTGCCCAACTCCGTCCGAATGCACAATGGACAGGATGCAGGCGATAGGGCAGGATGCTTACGTCCATATCATCTGCCAGAGTCCTATCTAGATATAACAGGGGTCCCATATCCCTCCAACTGCACACGCCCCACACCATTAGAGAGCTCGCTGGCGCTTGTTGATGGGCCAGCATTGAAATCTGCAGCAATTGGCGGAAGGGTTGGACTTCTGTCACGTTGAACAATTCCCTTCAGTCGTCGTTGGTCCCGTTCTTGCATGATCTTTTTCCGGCCGCAGCGATGTCGGAGATTTGATGTTTTGCCGGATTCCTGATATTCACGGCACACATCATAGCTAACTGGGAGATGCTGTGTCCCATCGATCGTGCGCCGACCATAACACCATGTTCACTTAAGTCTTCATAACTTGTCATTGTACCAGGAGTGGTCGATCTAACAGCTGCGCCAGACACTTGTCTTATACAGGGTTATTACAAATGATTGAAGCGATTTCACAGCTCTACAATAACTTTATTATTTGAGATATTTTCACAATGCTTTGCACACACATACAAAAACTCATAACGTTTTTTTAGGCATTCACAAATGTTCAATATGTGCTTCTTTAGTGACTCGGCAGACATCAAGCCGATAATCAAGTTCCTCTCACACTCGGCGCAGCATGTCCCCATCAATGAGTTCGAAAGCATTGTTGATGCGAGCTCACAGTTCTGGCACGTTTCTTGGTAGAGGAGGTTTAAACACTGAATCTTTCACATCACTATGCGTGAAACTTGCCCGCACGCGTTCAACCGTTTCTTCGCTCACTGCAGGCCGACCTGTTGATTTCCCCTTACAGAGGCATCCAGAAGCTTTAAACTGCGCATACCATTGCCGAATGGAGTTAGCAGTTGGTGGATCTTTGTTGAACTTCGTCCTGAAGTGTCGTTGCACTGTTATGACTGACTGATGTGAGTGCATTTCAAGCACGACATACGCTTTCTCGGCTCCTGTCGCCATTTTGTCTCACTGTGCTCTCGAGCGCTCTGGCGGCAGAAACCTGAAGTGCTGCTTCAGTCGAACAAAACTTTATGACTTTTTCTACGTATCTGTAGTGTCTCGTGACCATATGTCAATGAATGGAGCTACAGTGCATTTATGAAATCGCTTCAATCATTTGTAATAGCCCTGTACAGGCGTTGCCGAACGCAGCGCCGTATCCTGCCTGTTTACGTACCTCTGTATTTGAATACGCATGCCTATACTAGCTTCTTTGGCGCATCGGTGTATAAGAGTTTGCTGTACAATAACAAATTCCTGGAGCAAGTCGCATCAGGCGTAACACTTGTTTCATTTAGTGATTGATTCAAGATAGCAAAATGGAGTTGGCGGCAAAAGTCGTTCAACAGACGGACACGTAATTTTGTCGTGTGTCCAGTTCTCTCCAGCCTTGCATCAATCAACACGCTAAAGGAAGATCTTTTTTTCAATCTGGTGTGATACCGGGTGATTATTACGGTTTGAACTGATTCGAGCTGTTTATTACAGACCAACTATAAAAGTTAGAACACAGTGAACGTATCACTGGATTGAGCAAGGTTCAGTGTTTTGACACAGCCGCACTGTAGTTTGTTTGTAGCAAGAGAAATCATTTTGTGCGCCGGAATTTGCACCAAGTCAATCCGCTGTTCCAGTGGAACTTGCATTCTGCCGTTGATTCAGCAAGGAGCCGCCTCTTCACACGCACGTTAATGACTGGCACACAAAATTCTTGGGTATATGGTTTCGCTTGCAAAGGGCAGAGCACTGGTCGGCCACGCACGTCTGATGAAGATGTGGAGCCTGTCCGAGGTGTCTTCACACGGAGCCCTCGAAAGTTCGCTAGGCGGCCAGGACAGGAACTTCAGCTTCCCAAAACAACGGCGTGGTGTTTTCTGAAACGCATATGAAGCCGTACGAAATGCAATTAGTCCAGCAATTGCGTCCCGGTGACCATAACAGAAGGCACGAATTGTCTACAGGGTGTTTCAAAAATGACCGGTATATTTGAAACGGCAATAAAAACTAAACGAGCAGCGATAGAAATACACCGTTTGTTGCAATATGCTTGGGACAACAGTACATTTTCAGGCGGACAAACTTTCGAAATTACAGTAGTTACAATTTTCAACAACAGATGGCGCTGCAAGTGATGTGAAAGATATAGAAGACAACGCAATCTGTGGGTGCGCCATTCTGTACGTCGTCTTTCTGCTGTAAGCGTGTGCTGTTCACAACGTGCAAGTGTGCTGTAGACAACATGGTTTATTCCTTAGAACAGAGGATTTTTCTGGTGTTGGAATTCCACCACCTAGAACACAGTGTTGTTGTAACAAGACGAAGTTCTCAACGGAGGTTTAATGTAACCAAAGGACCGAAAAGCGATACAATAAAGGATCTGTTTGAAAAATTTCAACGGACTGGGAACGTGACGGATGAACGTGCTGGAAAGGCAGGGCGACCGCGTGCGGCAACCACAGAGGGCAACGCGCAGCTAGTGCAGCAGGTGATCCAACAGCGGCCTCGGCTTTCCGTTCGCCGTGTTGCAGCTGCGGTCCAAATGACGACAACTTCCACATATCGTCTCATGCGCCAGAGTTTACACCTCTATCCACACAAAATTCAAACGCGGCAACCTCTCAGCGCCGCTACCATTGCTGCACGAGAGACATTCGCTAACGATATAGTGCACAGGATTGATGACGGCGATATGCATGTGGGCAGCAATTGGTTTACTGACGAAGCTTATTTTTACCTGGATGGCTTCGTCAATAAACAGAACTGGCGCATATGGGGAACCGAAAAGCCCCATGTTGCAGCCTCATCGTCCCTGCATCCTCAAAAAGTACTGGTCTGGGCCGCCATTTCTTCCAAAGGAATCATTGGCCCATTTTTCAGATCCGAAACGATTACTGCATCACGCTATCTGGACAGTCTTCGTGAATTTGTGGCGGTACAAACTGCCTTAGACGACACTGCGAACACCTCGTGGTTTATGCAAGATGGTGCCCGGCCACATCGCTCGGCCGACGTCTTTAATTTCCTGAATGAATATTTCGATGATCGTGTGATTGCTTTGGGCTATCCGAAACATACAGGAGGCGGCGTGGATTGGCCTCCCTATTCGCCAGACATGAACCCCTGTGACTTCTTTCTGTGGGGACACTTGAAAGACCAGGTGTACCGCCAGAATCCAGAAACAATTGAACAGCTGAAGCAGTACATCTCATCTGCATGTGAAGCCATTCCGCCAGACACGTTGTCAAAGGTTTCGGGTAATTTCATTCAGAGACCACGCCACATTATTGCTACGCATGGTGGATATGTGGAAAATATCGTACTATAGAGTTTCCCAGACCGCAGCGCCATCTGTTGTTGAAAATTGTAACTACTGTAATTTCGAAAGTTTGTCTGCCTGAAAATGTACTGTTGTCCCAAGCATATTGCAACAAACGGTGTATTTCTATCGCTGCTCGTTTAGTTATTATTGCCGTTTCAAATATACCGGTCATTTTTGAAACACCCTGTATTTCAGTTCTCCGAACGAGTCATATTTCCGGACGAGTGGGCGTTCCATCTATCGGCTAGAGTAGACCGCGATAATGTAGGAATTTGGGGGTCACAGACTTCTCGCATACTCGAACATGACAGAGACTCACCGAAACTGAACGCGTTTTGTGCCGTTTGTGTTCGTAAAGCTGACGGACCTTTCATTTTTGTGCAGAAAACTGTGACAGGAATGTTATAAATGGACATGTTGCAAAATCAGTTCTTTCCTCAACTCCACGAAGATTCCACTGATTTCCTTTTTTATGCACGACGGGCTCCTCCCCACTTTAACCTCGAGGTGCGGAGTTACGTTAACAAAACCATCCCACAACGTCCGATTGGAAGAGGTCGACAACAAGATCTTGTCAACTGCTTTTGCGCCTCCCAGGTTAGCACATCTCACACATTGCGATTTTTTTTCTGTGAGGTTACACAAAATACGAGAGTCTTTCTCCCACCTCTGGCGGCTAGTCTTCAAGACCTGACCAATCAGATTGTTGAGGCTGTCGATTCAGTAAACATGGAGGTGTTGGTTCGTGTGTGGAATGAAATACACTGCCGTTGCGATGTTTCTCAACCAACGTATGGTGCTCGTGTTGAGCGTACGTCATAGTGTCCGTGCGAACACAAAACTTTGAACCTTCCTCTGTCTAGTGACATGTGTAGTGTATTTCTACCTTTCACAGTTTGTTTGTAAGAGACGACTGAAATCTGTTCTTTCTTTTTGAATTCTGCACTACTTGTTTCAATCACGAAAGATGGCGCTTTTTCTAACTCGTTTCGGCCGTCTGTGGACCGTGAAGCTTGTGTTTCTGCTGTGGTACTCTCACCTGCCACTTCCCGAAGCTCCTTTACTGTCTGCATTTTGAGCTTTATAGTTGTATTGTTTCATTGTTGTATTCCTTCATTTTCCTGCTGAATTCAATCTCGCCTTCCTCAGACCAATTCCTGATCTCACTGTGCTTCTGTAAGGGATGTTAGAAAGGGTCTCCTTCCAGTAGCTAAATCGCAGTCACCCCTGTTAATTATTACTTGTCTGACATTAAGTTCTCTGCTTGTTTGATCCACAGGGATGCAGCAGCTTTACCTTGTTCGCTACTTTGAAGATTTTATAGAACAGCCTATGGAAGTCCGTGCTGCATAGGTGGTCATAGAAAACTAGAGGTCCTTTTCTGGTGGCATCGGTGTTGCCGTTGGTAGGGTTCACGATTACGTTTGCACCATCGTCTATGAACTGGTTGGTACCTTGCTCCCACTGTCTTTATGAGGATTTTCTTCCTCGTAATTTGAGGACTCTTATTTGGGTCTTTTCGGTCACGGACAGGCATTTCCTGCATAGAGGACTGACGATCTGACTACTGTATTACTGTGGCTTCATATGGTAATCATCGACAGATGTTTCGATGCGTTCATTTTTCTGCAAGCGTAGCATGCCCTAACTAGTTTAATTTTCTTTTATTAGAGAGCTACCTGACTCCATTCTCCGTGGTACTTTGCTGTTTTGCCTTGGTTGCGCTCACTCTTATCATTTTAGGTGCGTGTGTGATATTGGAAATGAAATCGTTCTTTACGATGACCAACAGACCTGCTTTCGCAGGAGTCGAATACAGTGCTTGGAGATGCACAGAAGCCTCTTGCATGTCGTTTTCCGTTAAGGTCAGGTCACCATTAAAGACAAGGTATGCGATCCTTAGCTTGTCTTCTATGATCTTCATCTTTATTCCGCTGTTCGCTGGAAGAGACTTGGTCAGTTCCTTGACGATTTTTTCCAGAATACAGTTAAATCCATAAATGTTATAGAAGTGGATATATTTGTGTGTGTATGCGTGTATGTTCTACATCCCCTGCTAAACCGCTCGACAGATTTCAACCAAACTTGGTGCACACATCCCTTACTGTCAGGCAACAATCGCTGTAAAGTTAAGAACCACCTACCTACAATAGTTCAGGAGATATGAACCCATAAACTCCGATGTGCCTGAAAAACTTTTGCATCATGCATGACGTTCATATTTATTACTTCTTTGCTATTCATTCTATTCGGAAGATATTTGTCAGACAGGATCTACATCTGCCACTGAATGTATCTACACGAATACAAGGCTATACGACAGATAGTTCAAGAGATATTGCGTCATAAACACTGAGATGCCTTAAAAATGTTGCATCGTCCACGAGATTTTAATACAAGGCATTTCTACAGTCGAATCAAGTTAAGAAAATCCCTGACGACTGACAGCTCCTTTGACAGTTTTCAGCTGCAAAGCGCAAACTGCTGTAGGCGGAAACAATAGCCGTCTGTAGAGCTACGGAGAGGCATTGCCACAGAAACGTTTACAAAATCGCGTTGTAGACACGCGAAGTACCTGCGTTCAGCGTACAGTAACTGTCTGGGAACATCTCACATCGGTTTGAGGAGTACAGTTGTAAGTAGGCTGTTTATGTTTTCTTATTGGCAACGTTACGTAGCGCTCTATATGAAAATCACTGGCTGTGCTGTGTGGAGTCTGTGGCTAGTTTGCATTGTTGTCTGCCATTGTAGTGTTGGGCAGCGGCAGCTGGATGTGAACAGCGCGTAGCGTTGCGCAGTTGGAGGTGAGCCGCCAGCAGTGGTGGATGTGTGGAAGGAAATGGCGGAGTTTTGAAATTACATATATTATGACTTTTGATGATATTAAGGTAAATACAGTGTTTGTTCTCTATTAATATCTTTCATTTGCTAACTATCCCTATCAGTAGTTAGTGCCTTCCGTAGTTTGAATCTTTTATTTAGCTGGCAGTAGTGGTGCTCGCTGTATTGCAGTAGTTCGAGTAATGAAGATTTTTGTGAGGTAAGTGATTTCTGAAAGGTGTAGTTTAATGTTACTCAGGGCCATTCTTTTGCAGGGATCTTTGATAGTCAGATTGCGTTGCGCTAAAAATATTGTGTGTCACTTTAGTGAATGTTTGAGTACGTTCAGTTTTGCTCAGCTGTTTGAAAAGCAAATAGTGTAAGAGGTTTATCAGCACAGTCGTGTATAATTGTTCAAAGGGGACGTTTCACAGTGTGCAGGAGTACACATACCGATCCTTTTCTAAAAAGAAACCTGACAAATCAATATGTGGGCAATGCTGGGTTTGTCAGGGGGTAATATATGATGGTTATTCGGAAAGTAACGTCCGATGGCGTGCGAAATGGAAAGGACAGTGAAAATCCGGTGAATCTTTGCACAGATGTGTTGGGCAGTGTCTCTAGTATGCCCGTCACTCGCTATTTTCATTTCTGAGCGCACAGTGAGCACGTAAAGATGCCTAGAACAGTAGTGCCTCCTGCCAAGTATGGGAGCCTGGTGTGAGATTTCGCCTGATGTCATGCAGCCCACATAACATACCTGTCATGCGTTTCCTTCTCGGCCGCACTCAGAAGGGGCAATGGAGATGCTCCGGCAGCCTTTTGGATGGGAAGTGTTTGATCACCCACAATAGATCCCGTAACTGACTCTCCCTGCCGCGCGGGATTAGCCGAGCGGTCTCAGGCGCTGCAGTCGTGGACTGTGCGGCTGGTCCCGGCGGAGGTTCGAGTCCCCCCTTGGGCATGGGTGTGTGTGTTTGTCCTTAGGATAATTTAGGTTAAGTAGTGTGTAAGCTTAGGGACTGATCACCTTAGCAGTTAAGTCCTGTAAGATTTCACACACATTTGAACAACTCTCCCTGAATTTCATCTCTGCTCACACCAACAGCTAGCTACGAAGACAACGTTCTGGCACAACGAGCTGTAGACCGGCGCAGAGAATTGGCAGGAAGCACTGGCGGCTTACTTCTACAACGAGGATATTGTAAAGTTGATACACCGCTACGACAGATGTCTAAATCGGAGCGGCGACTGTGTAGAGAAGTAGCCGGAAGGTGTAGCTAACTGTTACAAATAAAACATTTTTGATTTTCATAGTGGTTTCCATTTTGCGGCCGATAGGACCTTACCTTCCGAGTATGCCTCTTACATAAAATATCGTCTCCTTGCCTCACCACTTAGTCACAGAAATGCACTAAATTAGACAGGTAATGCGTCTGAGATCTACAGTAGGCGATTTCGATCTCTTGCTTCTGAATTATAGTACATCTATGGGATAATTTTGCGAAAAATTTCTTCATCAACTTCATTCAAACGTTATATCACTGTGCTCATCTTCTCAAAAACTTGCTGAAAATATGAGACATACAAAAGTTAAGAGCATTTAATGAGCATTTTCCTTAGTTTTAATAGATGCGTAATCATGTTTACGAAGTAACATGTAAAATAGTTTTGGCGTACAAGTAAAGTGACATTACGACACAATATGGCATTCCAAAGACCACACTTCATGCACTACACTCTCAAATTGTTTATAATTTTTCAGCCATGGACATGAAGCAAGTTTACACGACATGCCAAAAGTAATAGAGAAGGCTCGCATCATAGCAAGATCGGATCGCCACCCTTAACGCGGAAGACACTTTTACAGGAAGAGCGATAGTTGGATGCCTGGGTGTTAGGCAACCCACACTACTCCCATGCCTCTCGTGTCAACTGATTTCCCGCCCAAAAGCACTACGCTTAGGAAACTGAGAAATTACTACGCACAAAAACATCATTTCATTGATCTCTTGTACTATCATAGCAAAGACACGGCCTATGCTTTTTCTCCGTAAACCAATGTATCAATGCTGAGGAATAGTGGGAATAGTGTTACAGTGTTTACCACAAAGATGATACTACACTCCTGGAAATTGAAATAAGAACACCGTGAATTCATTGTCCCAGGAAGGGGAAACTTTATCACATGATCACATGATCACACTGACAGAACCACAGGCACATAGACACAGGCAACAGAGCATGCACAATGTCGGCACTAGTACAGTGTATATCCACCTTTCGCAGCAATGCAGGCTGCTATTCTCCCATGGAGACGATCGTAGAGATGCTGGATGTAGTCCTGTGGAACGGCTTGCCATGCCATTTCCACCTGGCGCCTCAGTTGGACCAGCGTTCGTGCTGGACGTGCAGACCGCGTGAGACGACGCTTCATCCAGTCCCAAACATGCTCAATGGGGGACAGATCCGGAGATCTTGCTGGCCAAGGTAGTTGACTTACACCTTCTAGAGCACGTTGGGTGGCACGGGATACATGCGGACGTGCATTGTCCTGTTGGAACAGCAAGTTCCCTTGCCGGTCTAGGAATGGTAGAACGATGTGTTCGATGACGGTTTGGATGTACCGTGCACTATTCAGTGTCCCCTCGACGATCACCAGTGGTGTACGGCCAGTGTAGGAGATCGCTCCCCACACCATGATGCCGGGTGTTGGTCCTGTGTGCCTCGGTCGTATGCAGTGGTGATTGTGGCGCTCACCTGCACGGCGCCAAACACGCATACGACCATCATTGGCACCAAGGCAGAAGCGACTCTCATCGCTGAAGACGACACGTCTCCATTCGTCCCTCCATTCACGCCTGTCGCGACACCACTGGAGGCGGGCTACACGATGTTGGGGCGTGAGCGGAAGACGGCCGAACGGTGTGCGGGACCGTAGCCCAGCTTCATGGAGACGGTTGCGAATGGTCCTCGCCGATACCCCAGGAGCAACAGTGTCCCTAATTTGCTGGAAAGTGGCGGTGCGGTCCCCTACGGCACTGCGTAGGATCCTACGGTCTTGGCGTGCATCCGTGCGTCGCTGCGGTCCGGTCCCAGGTCGACGGGCACGTGCACCTTCCGCCGACCACTGGCGACAACATCGATGTACTGTGGAGACCTCACGCCCCACGTGTTGAGCAATTCGGCGGTACGTCCACCCGGCCTCCCGCATGCCCACTATACGCCCTCGCTCAAAGTCCGTCAACTGCACATACGGTTCACGTCCACGCTGTCGCGGCATGCTACCAGTGTTAAAGACTGCGATGGAGCTCCGTATGCCACGGCAAACTGTCTGACACTGACGGCGGCGGTGCACAAATGCTGCGCAGCTAGCGCCATTCGACGGCCAACACCGCGGTTCCTGGTGTGTCCGCTGTGCCGTGCGTGTGATCATTGCTTGTACAGCCCTCTCGCAGTGTCCGGAGCAAGTATGGTGGGTCTGACACACCGGTGTCAATGTGTTCTTTTTTCCATTTCCAGGAGTGTACCTTTTAAAATGTCGAGCAAATGTGAGTGAAAATAATGTTCAGTGTCCGACTTTTTTTTCAGATACATGAATGGGTAAAGTATCCGTTACGCACTGTTGTGTGGTAATATGTCTTGTGAATGGTTGTCTGTGTTCCAATTTCCCTTGCTTTATCGCAAATGCTTTCCAATTTACGAGGTGCATTCAAGTTCTAAGGCCTCCGATTTTTTTTTCTAATGAACTACTCACCCGAAATCGATGAAACTGGAGTTACTTCTCGACGTAATCGCCCTGCAGACGTACACATTTTTCACAACGCTCACGCCATGATTCCATGGCAGCGGCGAAGGCTTCTTTAGGAGTCTATTTTGACCACTGGAAAATCGCTGAGGCAATAGCAGCACGGCTGGTGAATGTGCGGCCATGGAGAGTGTCTTTCATTGTTGGAAAAAGTCAAAAGTCACTAGGAGCCAGATCAGGTGAGTAGGGAGCATGAGGAATCACTTCAAAGTTGTTATGAGGAAGAAACTGTTGCGTAACGTTAGCTCGATGTGCGGGTGCGTTGTCTTGGTGAAACAGCACACGCGCAGCCCTTCCCGGACGTTTTTGTTGCAGTGCAGGAAGGAATTTGTTCTTCAAAACATTTTCGTAGGATGCACCTGTTACCGTAGTGCCCTTTGGAACACAATGGGTGAGGATTACGCCCTCGCTGTCCCAGAACATGGACATCATCATATTTTCAGCACTGGCGGTTATCCGAAATATTTTTGGTGGCGGTGAATCTGTGTGCTTCCATTGTGCGAGCCCGAGGTTGTTTCGGTTTGTTGTCACACGATATTCTGCCTTCATTAAACTGTCGCACCCACGAACGCACTTTCGACACATCCATAACTCCATCACCACATGTCTCCTTCAACTGTCGATGAATTTCAATTGGTTTCACACCACACAAGTTCAGAAAACGGATAATTGCACGCTGTTCAAGTAAGGAAAACGTTGCCATTTTAAGTATTTAAAACAGTTCTCATTCTCGCCGCTGGCGGTAAAATTCCATCTGCCGTACGGTGCTGGCATCTCTGGGACGTATTGACAATGAACGTGGTCTCATTTTAAAACAATGCGCATGTTTCTATCTCTTTCCAGTCCGGAGAAAAAAAATCGGAGGCCTTAGAACTTGAATGCACCTCGTACTACTAAATAACATCCGATCTCACCACATACGGGAGTACCTAGCCCTCTCAAAAATACCCTAGAACTTTCATTTTCGCTCATTTATCGTTTTTCCGATTTTCCATTATCTGTCCCTTCGTTGCTTCGTTTTTCCTGTTCATACATCTCCTACAATTTTTTTCTAATAAGTACCTATCTAAATTTACTACTTCAATCACAAAAGATTTTCTATGCGTAATTTTTTTAAAAATCTGAGTATCCTTTTTAAGTTTATTCTGATTTTTATACCCAAAGCTGTCACTGACTTCTCTTTCCACAAACTTCAATTATTCTTTTACCGAATCTGATGTTTAAAAATGATCAGTCTTCAGTTTGATTTTATACCCGATATTCTCTGTATTCTTTGGTAAAATTCGTCACTACTTCTCGTTCTCCATCCTACACACGTTGCATTTCTTGCAGTTCTCAATTGTATTGAATCTAGAGTTGCAATTTGGATTCCAGAATGGTTGCTTGGCTGAGAATAATATTTATACATTCACTCATCAAACAGTACAAGCCTTAAATAATAAAATATAACCAGTTTGTATTTTTCGTGGTCTTTTCAAGGTGTTTGAATGTCTACATCATATTACTCTATTAGAATAACTCAAGTTTTATGGAATTTATGGCTATACACGCAGCTAGTATGAATCGTCCTTAACAAACAGAAAGCAAACAGTTGTGCTGAATAGTTCAAACAATATTGGAAGGGTAGAAAATTTCAGTGGCTGTGGAAAAGTCACGAAGGGAATCCCACAGATTACAATTTTTGGTCCACTACTGTTTCTTGTATGTGAATGACCTTCCACTTAGCATTCTGCATGAAGAATTGGCACTTTCTGCAGACGATACTGGTGTTGTAATAAATCCCATGAGACAGACAGCAACATAAAAGAGAGATAATGAAGTTTTATAAAGAATTATTAAGCAGTTATCAGAAATAAATCTCGCTATAACTTTCGAAAAAAAAGAACACTATATTCACTTTTGTACAACAGACAGTCATACTAACAACTGATATAGTTGGTCCGTAATAGTCAGCAACTAGGGTAGAACGCTCCAAATTTTTGGATGCGCAGACTGAAATCACTGAGTTTCTCAAACAATTTAGGTCACCTACTTTTGCTCTTCGTATAGTTGCTAATCTTCCAAACAAACGAATTAAGCTCCGGACATATTTTGCAAATTTCCACTGAATAACCTCTTATGAAATAATTTTCTGGGATAACTCACCACTTAGAAAGAAAGAACTGATTGCACAAAAGCGAGCAGTAAGACTAATACGTGGTGTTAACCCAGGGACGTTGTATGGGTACCTCTTCAAGCATTTTAACTGCACCTTCGCAATACATACATCACCAATGAAATTTGTCGTAAATAATCCACCGAAATCAGAGAATAACTAAAGCTGTCACTGGCTAAGAACGGAGTTCAACATACAGCAACAAAAGTTTGTGATCATGTTCCCAGTACTGCAAAATGTCTGACAGGTAGCAAAGGAAATTTTAAATCTAACCTAAAGTCACTTCTCCTGGAGAACTCCTATTCTATGGACAAATTTCTATTTAAATACGTGGAGCCTGAATAAAAAAAATAGTTTTAAGCGTAGTTCCATGAAAGGACTAAAACAATAATGTGCTCGTTAATGTTAACAAAAATAATGTATACGAATCCAATAAACTGACTCTTTCCACAACATTTCGATAAAATAATCTTTGAAATTACCTATGGGATATGTAATTAACTACGTGACTAACTGATTTATTAATTACTGGTAAGCATTCATACGAGTATATGCACTTTGGTCTGACTAATCTAGTGTAGTGCTCCATTTTTATTTCTCTAGGGAATCGAATGTTGTTACTGACGCTCCTATGTGAACCTCTTACTGAATAATTTTCTTCGTTATTAATTTTCCTTGTGCCAGATACCTGACTACTGGTATGGTTTATTGGCAAAATTGATTAAGAGGTTTAACCTTTGTTTCTTACCATTTTACAACTGTGAGACAATAAAAAAATTGAAGGGTATAATGTAAGTAACACATCAGGCAGAATGCAATCCAATGTTGATAAAATTGTTAACTGTTAAATTGCACGCCAGAGGAAAGTTACTTTATTGCTAGATGTTTATCAGTCAATATATGTGTTCAAAAATGTTCAAATGTGTGTGAAATCTTATGGGACTTAACTGCTAAGGTCATCAGTCCCTAAGCTTACACCTACTTAACCTAAATTATCCTAAGGACAAACACACACATCCATGCCCGAGGGAGGACTCAAACCTCTGCCGGGACCAGCCGCACAGTCCATGACTGTAGCGCCTGAGACCGCTCAGCTAATCCAGCGCGGCAATATACAGGGTGTTACAAAAAAGTACGGCCAAACTTTCAGGAAACATTCCTCACACACAAAGAAAGAAAATATGTTATGTGGACATGTGTCCGGAAACGCTTACTTTCCATGTTAGAGTTCATTTTATTACTTCGCTTCAAATGACACTAATCATGGAATGGAAACACACAGCAACAGAACGTACCAGCGTAACTTCAAACACTTTGTTACAGGAAATGTTCAAAATGTCCTCCGTTAGCGAGGATATATGCATCCACCCTCCGTCGCATGGAATCCCTGATGCGCCGATGCAGCCCTGGAGAATGGCGTATTGGATCACAGCCGTCCACAATACGAGCACGAAGAGTCTCTACATTTGGTAGCGGGGTTGCGTAGACAAGAGCTTTCAAATGCCCCCATAAATGAAAGTCAAGAGGGTTGAGGTCAGGAGAGCGTGGAGGCCACGGAATTGGTCCGCCTCTACCAATCCATCGGTCACCGAATCTGTTGTTGAGAAGCGTACGAACACTTCGACTGAAATGTGCGGGAGCTCCATCGTGCATGAACCACATGTTGTGTCGCACTTGTAAAGGCACATGTTCTAGCAGCACAGGTAGAGTATCCCGTATGAAATCATGATAACGTGCTCCATTGAGCGTAGGTGGAAGAACATGGGACCCAATCAACACATCACCAACAATGGCTGCCCAAACGTTCACAGAAAATCTGTGTTGATGACGTGATTGCACAATTGCGTGCGGATTCTCGTCAGCCCACACATGTTGATTGTGAAAATTTACAATTTGATCACGTTGGAATGAAGCCTCATCCGTAAAGAGAACATTTGCACTGAAATGAGGATTGACACATTGTTGGATGAACCATTCGCAGAAGTGTACCCGTGGAGGCCAATCAGCTGCTGATAGTGCTGCACACGCTGTACATGGTACGGAAACAACTGGTTGTCCCGTAGCACTCTCCATACAGTGACGTGGTCAACGTTACCTTGTACAGCAGCAACTTCTCTGACGCTGACGTTAGGGTTATCGTCAACTGCACGAAGAATTGCCTCGTCCATTGCAGGTGTCCTCGTCGTTCTACGTCTTCCCCAGTAGCGAGTCATAGGCTGGAATGTTCCGTGCTGCCTAAGACGCCGATCAATAATTACTTCGAACTTCCTGTCGGGACACCTTCGTTCTGGAAATGTGTCTCGATACAAACGTACCGCGCCACGGCTATTGCCCCGTGCTAATCCATACATCAAATGGGCATCTGCAAACTCCGCATTTGTAAACATTGCACTGACTGCAAAACCACGTTCGTGATGAACACTAACCTGTTGATGCTACGTACTGATGTGCTTGATGCTAGTACTGTAGAGCAATGAGTCGCATGTCAACACAAGCACCGAAGGCAACAATACCTTCCTTCAATTGGGCCAACTGGCGGTGAATCGAGGAAGTACAGTACATACTGACGAAACTAAAATGAGCTCTAACATGGAAATTAAGTGTTTCCGGACACATGTCCACATAACATCTTTTCTTTATTTGTGTGTGAGGAATGTTTTCTGTAAGTTTGGCCGTACCTTTTTGTAACACACTGTATGTGTTAATGGCAACGGTAGACTTATAGTTATTAACTTTTCACGAGAGAGTTATGAATGGAAATTTCGAGCAAAGTTTGGTCACTAAAAATTGTGCCCACCTCGCACTTACTTGAAGAGTTCACACTTAGTGTCGATTTCATGATTCGTAGAACACTTAATTAGACAAAACATTTCTCAACGCCTGTCATTACTCTAAACATGATCATGATCATTTACGAGGAGGAACAGTATAGTAGGCACGTATGATGGTAAATGTCCCGACATACACATATTAAAAAAAAGTTTTGCAACCCCTTGGTGCCGAGTGTTCCGTAACCTGTACAGGAAATTGAAATAGAGATCAACATAAACATCATATCCGCCCTTTTTATTGCTCATGAAAATCACACCACCCTACAGCGAGACCTTCAGAGGTGGTGGTCCAGATTGCTATACACACCGGTACCTCTAATACCCAGTAGCACGTCCTCTTACACTGATGCATGTCTGTATTCGTCGTGGCTTACTATCCACAAGTTCATCGAGGCACTGTTGGTCCAAATTGTCCTCAACAGCAATTCGGCGTAGATCCCTCAGAGTGGTTGGTGGGTCACGTCGTCCATAAATGAACCTTTTCAATCCATCCCAGACCTGTTCGATAGGGTTCGTGTCTGGTTTCGAACGGAAAAGGGACTGGTACAAACGAAGGAGGGTGGTCTGATCCGTTCCCCAGGAAGCACGGCTGAGGACAAGTAGGACACTGAGGGACTACGTACAGCGGGCGTCCGGTAAGACGCGTGAGAGGACCAAGAAAGTTTCCTATCGAGCATCAGCCCCAGAATTTCGTAGTTTCGAAGAACGGAAGAGCAACAGGCCCAAGACGTAAGGTCGGTGGGGGAAACCACCTGCGCCGCCAGAAATTCATACAAACTGTTTTGTCAGTGGAAAAACGAAAGCCACTGTTGAAGCTCCATGAGTGAAGACGATCTAGATAACGCTGAAGACGTCGCTGAAGGAGACAAGTCCGTGGAGAACTGCAATAGATCGTCAACGAAAAGAGAGCTGGAGATGTCCAGTCTGAGACAAGCTATAACAGGCTTAATGGCGATGGATAACACTCTGGATAGAACCCTGAGGCACACTGTTCCCTGGATAAAGGTGTCCGACAAGGCAGAACTCATGTGTACCTTGAAAACTCTGTCTTTTAAAAATTCCTTAAGGAAACCGAGGATGTGGCCTAGGAAAGCCGGCCACGGTGGCCGAGCGGTGCTAGGCGCTTCAGTTTGGAACCGCGCGACTGCTACGGTCGCAGGTTCGAATCCTGCCTCGGGCATGGATGTGCGTGATGTCCTTAGGTTAGTTAGGTTTAAGTAGTTCTAAGTTCTAGGGGACTGATGACCTCAGATGTTAAGTCCCATAGTGCTCAGAGCCATTTGAACCATTTGGCCTAGGAAGCCCCACGTGTAGAGAGTATGGACGATACGTCCTCCAGCAGGTGTCATAAGCTTTCTCCAAATCGAAAAACACGGACACAGTCTGGGATATTCTCAGAAAAGCATTCGTGACACTGGTTGGCAAAGTGGCAAGATGGTCAACGGCAGAACGGCGCGCTCGAAATTCACACTGTGCGACGGTTAGTAAATTGCGAAACCACGCCACCATACCAGCTTGGCATGAATCATACGTTCCATCACTTTGTAAACACAGCTGGTGAGAGAAATGGGGTGGAAGCTTGACGGAGATGTTTGTGCTTACCGAGCTTAGGTATGGATATGACAGCGGTGTCACGCCAGCGCCTGGAAAACGAGCCCTTCGTCCAGATGCGATTGTAAAAATGAAGGAGAAAGTACATGCCCGTTTTGTAATAGCGGTAGTGGCGTCTCGTTTCCTCCTTGTGTTAAGGGACTCCGGAATGGCTCAAAATCATGAAAAGTTCAATTTTTACTTTTTTGTGTTTTCTGAATCTGCAGACTATTACCTTTTAATAGATATATAATTTATTCAATTCCGAAGACTACAACTATTTTTAAATTTTTTTTGAAATGTGTTCTACATGGGCGTGAGCCACTGTGGCGCTGTTAAACTGCTGTCAAATGGTGTTATTATTAATCAATTATTAATAATAATTATTATTAATAATAATAATAATAACTGAACTGTTGAAAAAGTGTATTCACGAAAAAACTCAAAACCCCAATGAAAGTGTAAATAGTGTTATATGGTCGAGAATTCCCAAGACTGTATTTGTTGGAATAGAAACACTTCACTTTGGTGTGTATGATGCTGTTGCGACTTTCAATGATGGCAACATTGTAAGGTGCAAGGTATTTAGAAATATGGGAATGAAGATAGGTTCTAACATGGTACGAGCGATGCTTGCTTTAGACAAGGAACGCCTTCGGGCTGCAGACAGGGCTGTAAAGAGTCTAGAAATACAAGCAAGAGTAAACAGGAGGAGGAACAAGAGGAATCTGGAGGAGGAGTTTGCAGCGGATGAAGATAATCCATCCTATGGACCTGGAATGCACTAAAAAGTTAATCCAATCTTTGTCGCTCGATTCCCAAAACTTTTATTTTCTCATACTAATTACATGTTTTCTAAGGATCTTCCAAACATATTTGTTTCAAACTTTCAGTAAATGTTACACAGTACCTTCTGCATAATTTAACACAGCCTTTTTCCAAAAAAACTGTATATTTTCGAATATATAAATAAAAAATTGCAAAAAAATGTTGTGAATTTTCATTACAATTGAAAAAAAATCATTTTTAATAACTGAACTAAAATTTTGTAAAATCCCTGTGTTAAGTTGTAGCCCATATTCCAATAAATAATCTGTAAAAAGTTCAACTTCCTACCTCAAATACTTTGTGAGGAAAGATGTAATTTATAAGCGTTATTTTAACATTGCAATTATAGGGCGTTCCGGAGCCCCTTAACGGCGCCACTGAATTTGCGAGTATTGTTTGTCCACGAGTGGCAGCAGCAGCGGTTATCGATAGCCAGTATTGTGGTACTATCTTTGGTGCCACGGCTAGAATTTCCGGGTCGTCGTGTGCGTCAGCCAGTTCAGCTGGGGGCAGGGCAGCGAGGAGGTCCAGAGCGCGGGAGCGGGCCGGGGCCGCTGGTGGCGTGCAGGCTCTGCCGGACCGAGGGGCTGTAGCCGACGACCGAACCCAGGGCGTTTGAAGTTGAGTCACCCGTGTCCATTACTGAAACCTCCACTCTTTGACATCTCGCTGTTATTTGCGTGTTGCTGCTCCCAGGGTCGAGAAGACCAACCGAAACAAGTGGAGTCGCCCAGTTTGGCAGAAGCTATTAGCCGTCTTCTGCTCCTTGATGTTAGTTTGGATTTACACTCCTGGAAATTGAAATAAGAACACCGTGAATTCATTGTCCCAGAAAGGGGAAAGTTTATTGACACATTCCTGGGGTCAGATACATCACATCATCACACTGACAGAACCACAGGCACATAGACACAGGCAACAGAGCATGCACAATGTCGGCACTAGTACAGTGTATATCCACTTTTCGCAGCAATGCAGGCTGCTATTCTCCCATGGAGACGATCGTAGAGATGCTGGATGTAGTCCTGTGGAACGGCTTGCCATGCCATTCCCACCTGGCGCCTCAGTTGGACCAGCGTTCGTGCTGGACGTGCAGACCGCGTGAGACGACGCTTCATCCAGTCCCAAACATGCTCAATGGGGGACAGATCCGGAGATCTTGCTGGCCAGGGTAGTTGACTTACACCTTCTAGAGCACGTTGGGTGGCACGGGATACATGCGGACGTGCATTGTCCTGTTGGAACAGCAAGTTCCCTTGCCGGTCTAGGAATGGTAGAACGATGGGTTCGATGACGGTTTGGATGTACCGTGCACTATTCAGTGTCCCCTCGACGATCACCAGTGGTGTGCGGCCAGTGTAGGAGATCGCTCCGCACACCATGATGCCGGGTGTTGGCCCTGTGTACCTCGGTCGTATGCAGTCCTGATTGTGGCGCTCACCTGCACGGCGCCAAACACGCATACCACCATCATTGGCACCAAGGCAGAAGCGACTCTCATCGCCGAAGACGACACGTCTCCATTCGTCCCTCCATTCACGCCTGTCGCGACGCCACTGGAGGCGGGCTGCACGATGTTGGGGCGTGAGCGGAAGACGGCCTAACGGTGTGCGGGACCGTAGCCCAGCTTCATGGAGACGGTTGCGAATGGTCCTCGCCGATACCCCAGGAGCAACAGTGTCCCTAATTTGCTGGGAAGTGGCGGTGCGGTCCCCTACGGCACTGCGTAGGATCCTACGGTCTTGGCGTGCATCCGTGCGTCGCTGCGGTCCGGTCCCAGGTCGACGGGCACGTGCACCTTCCGCCGACCACTGGCGACAACATCGATGTACTGTGGAGACCTCACGCCCCACGTGTTGAGCAATTCGGCGGTACGTCCACCCAGCCTCCCGCATGCCCAGTATACGCCCTCGCTCAAAGTCCGTCAACTGCACATACGGTTCACGTCCACGCTGTCGCGGCATGCTACCAGTGTTAAAGACTGCGATGGAGCTCCGTATGCCACGGCAAACTGGCTGACACTGACGGCGGCGGTGCACAAATGCTGCGCAGCTAGCGCCATTCGACGGCCAACACCGCGGTTCCTGGTGTGTCCGCTGTGCCGTGCGTGTGATCATTGCTTGTACAGCCCTCTCGCAGTGTCCGGAGCAAGTATGGTGGGTCTGACACACCGGTGTCAATGTGTTCTTTTTTCCATTTCCAGGAGTGTAGTATTATTCTTATTAGCGAAATGCAACCACGGTATTTTCTGCCTTGTGGCCACTAACGCCCCAGTTACCTGCCCTGGAGGTTAGAGTACTTTTTTCCGGCAGTGTACCTTTCCTCGTCGTGTTGCTGCTGTCCGACACGGCGTGTAGTTCGACAGCCTCTTGAATCGTACTGTGCACATGTTTTTGGGAGGTCTACCTTGGTTCTAGTGCTTCCTTCGGCCTTGGGTGTGTTTCTGAAGACGTGGTGCTGTCCGTCTCTTCGCCGCTGCCTAAAAATTTTCCATCGTTGTACCAGTCATCGGACGTTAAGCGGATTGGTTAGTCGGTCGATCTGCGCTTAAGCTACTCCTGCTGTGAGTTGCCATCCTGTTACATGAGTACAAATCTTGCCTGCCTGTCCCACCGCTTACACAGCTGTAGTCGATCCAAGGAGCTCCGTCTGTGGATCACTCCATCTTATTTGGACAAGTTGTCATAATCGTTTAAAATTTACTCTAATACTTTAACATGTTATTGCCTTCCCCACTGGTAATTCCGGCCTTCAACCGTTAATTGTTTGTAACACTGCTTGTGGCCTTCAGCCGACAATTATTTTCAATTTTCTCTTAGTAAGATCTGCAGCTGTCACTACAGTTCGTTAAAATTGTTTTAAAAATGTTTTACTATTTTAACATGCAACTGCCTTCCTTACTTGTAATTCAGGCCTTCAGCCGTTGTGTATTTTGAAATTGCTTCTGACCTTCAGCCAACGAATAATTTTGAACCTTCTTAATCAGGCCTTCAGCCGTTGATTGTGTGTAACATTGCTTGTGGCCTTCAACTGACAATAACTTGCAATTCTTCTAATAAGGCTTTCAGCCTCCAGTGTAGTAAAATCTTTTAAAAATGATTGTTGAGTATTTGGTTTTTTTAAAAAAAAGTGTATGTGTTTTCTGTGCAACCAACGGTAACTGATTAGGCCCCATCCACACCTTTCCTGCTTTCCCTCAGTCCCGCGTCTCAGGCGGCTACACAGGTGAACAGAATGAAGTCTTGCCCTCGATGTTATTCACGGCACAAACGCCATAATTGCCCCTCCCGACAAGTTCAGTGTTACGCTTGTGGTAGGAAAGGATATGTACAATCCGTATGTTTGCAACGGATCAACCATAACAATTCGGTCCACTCACAAAAGTCTCGTCACAAGGCCCATGTCATTAATACAGTATATTCAAGGTCTGCAACCGGCATTCACAAAACTGGCGCGCGAGCAGTTCTTCAGTGGTACGCGAGTCGAATATTTGTTCAATCACTTCTTTGTGGGAAATTTCAGTTGGACACTGGAGCCTCTGTCACATCGTTCAGTCGTCACAGATATGAACGGTTAGGCTGCCCACGCCTGTCTGAAACTAGCACACAACTGAAGTCCTGTAATGGACAAGACATTCCCATTCTCGGAACATGTACTTTGCCTGCCATCTGTCGTTCGCATACGAGAACAGTGACTTTCACAGTGCTATAATCACGTGATTCTGAGAACATACACTCCTGGAAATGGAAAAAAGAACACATTGACACCGGTGTGTCAGACCCACCACACTTGCTCCGGACACTGCGAGAGGGCTGTACAAGCAATGATCACACGCACGGCACAGCGGACACACCAGGAACCGCGGTGTTGGCCGTCCAATGGCGCTAGCTGCGCAGCATTTGTGCACCGCCGCCGTCAGTGTCAGCCAGTTTGCCGTGGCATACGGAGCTCCATCGCAGTCTTTAACACTGGTAGCATGCCGCGACAGCGTGGACGTGAACCGTATGTGCAGTTGACGGACTTTGAGCGAGGGCGTATAGTGGGCATGCGGGAGGCCGGGTGGACGTACCGCCGAATTGCTCAACACGTGGGGCGTGAGGTCTCCACAGTACATCGATGTTGTCGCCAGTGGTCGGCGGAAGGTGCACGTGCCCGTCGACCTGGGACCGGACCGCAGCGACGCACGGATGCACGCCAAGACCGTAGGATCCTACGCAGTGCCGTAGGGGACCGCACCGCCACTTCCCAGCAAATTGGGGACACTGTTGCTCCTGGGGTATCGGCGAGGACCATTCGCAACCGTCTCCATGAAGCTGGGCTACGGTCCCGCACACCGTTAGGCCGTCTTCCGCTCACGCCCCAACATCGTGCAGCCCGCCTCCAGTGGTGTCGCGACAGGCGTGAATGGAGGGACGAATGGAGACGTGTCGTCTTCAGCGATGAGAGTCGCTTCTGCCTTGGTGCCAATGATGGTCGTATGCGTGTTTGGCGCCGTGCAGGTGAGCGCCACAATCAGGACTGCATACGACCGAGGCACACAGGGCCAACACCCGGCATCATGGTGTGGGGAGCGATCTCCTACACTGGCCGTACACCACTGGTGATCGTCGAGGGGACACTGAATAGTGCACGGTACATCCAAACCGTCATCGAACCCATCGTTCTACCATTCCTAGACCGGCAAGGGAACTTGCTGTTCCAACAGGACAATGCCCGTCCGCATGTATCCCGTGCCACCCAACGTGCTCTAGAAGGTGTAAGTCAACTACCCTGGCCAGCAAGATCTCCGGATCTGTCCCCCATTGAGCATGTTTGGGACTGGATGAAGCGCCGTCTCGCGCGGTCTGCACGTCCAGCACGAACGCTGGTCCAACTGAGGCGCCAGGTGGAAATGGCATGGCAAGCCGTTCCACAGGACTACATCCAGCATCTCTACGATCGTCTCCATGGGAGAATAGCAGCCTGCATTGCTGCGAAAGGTGGATATACACTGTACTAGTGCCGACATTGTGCATGCTCTGTTGCCTGTGTCTATGTGCCTGTGGTTCTGTCAGTGTGATCATGTGATGTATCTGACCCCAGGAATGTGTCAATAAAGTTTCCCCTTCCTGGGACAATGAATTCACGGTGTTCTTATTTCAATTTCCAGGAGTGTATTTGATCTTGATTCTTATGATTTGTTTGGCTTCGACATTCAGGTTCAAAAATGGCTCTGAGCACTATGGGACTTAACATCTTAGGTCATTATTCCCCTACAACTTAGAACTACTTAAACCTAACTAACCTAAGGACACCACAAACATCCATGCCCGAGGCAGGATTCGAACCTGCGACCGTAGCAGTCCCGCGGTTCCGGACTGCAGCGCCTAGAACCGCACGGCCACCGCGGCCGGCCCAACATTCAGGACAATGTGTTGTCAGTGTGTGCATTTCATACAAAAGACTGTGTAGCTAACTTGCTAAAACAATTCCCAGAACTCTTTATCTGAAGGTTTAGGCAAAGCTAACAATTTCGTTGCACATATTACGCTGAAAGACAATGCTCAGCCGAAACTTTGCCGGGACAGAACTGTTCCCATTGCATTACGGGATTAAGTGGCTGCTGAACTTAAAGAATTGCAAGATAGCGGAGTTATTGCACCCATACCAGCCAGTCAGTAGGCAAGTCCACTGGTTTTGCTCCCCAGACCTTCAGGTCGCATTCGCCTCTGTGTTTACTTTAAGTCTACAGTCAAACCGCAAACTGCGCTCGATACTTATCCATTGCCGCGTCCAGAGGATCTCATGCACAGATTAGGCGCTGGAAAAATTGATTTGCGCGACGCCTATCTTCAAATACCTCTCGATGAAGAATCAAAAACAGAGTGTGTAGTAAATACTCATTTGCGATTATTTAAATATTTGCGTTTTCCTTTTGGAAGTTCTTCGCCGGCCGGGGTGGCCGAGCGGTTCTAGGCGCTACAGTCCGGAACCGCGTGACCGCTACGGTCGCAGGTTCGAATCCTGCCTCGGGCACGGATGTGTGTGATGTCCTTAGGTTAGTTAGGTTTAATTAGTTCTAAGTTCCAGGGGACTGATGACCACAGCAGTTAAGTCCCATAATGCTCAGAGCCATTTGAACCATTTTTTGAAGTTCTTCCGCATCCGCTATCTTCCTACGGTATTTTGAACGGCTGACTGCACATGTACCAAACTGTCCAAACTACTTGGACGATACTGTCGCAGCAGGTCGTACACCTGAAGAGCATATTGCAAAGTTGCGTGCTTTCTTTCGTGTGTTATCTGATGCAGGACTAAAGTGTAGACTGGACAAGTGTGATTGTTTTAATCCTGAGTTGCAGTATCTTGGTCATGTCACAAACAGTCAAGGTGTACATCGCCTTCTGTCCCATTTGTTAGACATACCAGATTTGCCAGTTCCTCGCAGTGTCAAAGAACTGCAGTCAGTCTTGGGGAAACTGAACTATTACACTCGGTCCATACAGAATACTGCGCAATTAGCGGCTCCATTACATCGCTTGCGTCGCAAGAATGGCCTCTTTGTTTAGAAAGATGAGTGCCAAGTAGCTTTTCAAAAATTTATAGATGCATTGCTCAGTGATCGATGCTTGGTTCACTTTGATCCTGACAAACCAGCTGTATTGCAAGTTGCCGCTTCCTCTTACCGAATCGCTGCAGTGTTTTTGCACAGAATTAGTGATAAAGACAGACCTACTGCTTTCGCATCAAAAGTTGTCCAAAGCTCAGTGTAACTATTCACAAACAGAGAAAGAGGCTTTGGCTACTGTGTATGGTGTCACCGAATTTCAACACTGCTTGTATGGCAGAAAATTGTACTTAGTAACACATCACAAGCCGTTGCAGTCCTTGTTTCATCCGATGAAACCGGTTCCTGTGTGAACTGGCCGAAAATTGCAAAAATGGGCTTTATTGTTGTCTCAATACCAGTACGAGACTGTGTATTGTCCGACAGCCTAACATGGTAATGCGGACGCACTGTCACGTCTTCCGGTTGACCCTGACCAGACTTGGACGCTTCTGCCGCAACTTGTTGTCACATCGATGCTCAGGATTTTGGGTTGCTTCAGTCCTTTCCTCCGAACTATCGGAAAACTGGACAGGCCATGGAAGCTCATCCAGATTCGAAGATTTCGCTAAAATACACTACTGGCCATTAAAATTGCTACACCACGAAGATGACGTGCTACAGACGCGAAATTTAACCGACAGAAAGAAGATGCTGTGATATGCAAATGATTAGCTTTTCAGAGCATTCCCACAAGGTTGGCGCCGGTGCCGACACCTACAACGTGCTCGCATGAGGGAAGTTTACAACCGATTTCTCACACACAAACAGAAGTTGACCGGCGTTGCCTAGTGACACGTTGTTGTGATGCCTCGTGTAAGGAGGAGAAATGCGTACCATCACGTTTCCGACTTTGATAAAGGTCGGATTGTAGCCTATCGCGACTGCGGTTTATCGTATCGCGACACTGCTGCTCGCGTTGGTCGAGATCCAATGAGTGTTACCAGAATATGGAATCTGTGGGCTCAAGAGGGTAACACGGAACGCCGTGCTGCATCACAACGGCCTCGTATCACTAGCAGTCGAGGTGACAGGCATCTTATCCGCATAGCTGTAACGGATCGTGCAGCTACGTCTCGATCCCTGAGTCAACAGATAGGGACGATTGCAAGACGACAACCATCTGGACGAACAGTTCGACGACGTTTGCAGCAGCATGGACTATCAGCTCGGAGACCGTGGCTGCGGTTACCCTTGATGCTGCATCACAGACAGGAGCGCCTGTGATGGTGCACACGACGACGAACCTGGGTGCGCCAATGGCAAAACGTCATTTTTTCGGATGAATCCAGGTTCTGTTTACAGCATTATGATGGTCGCATCCGTGTTTGGAGACATCGTGGTGAATGCTCATTGGAGGCGTCTATTCATCATCGCCATGCTGGCTTATCACCCGGTCTGATGGTATGGGGTGCCATTGGTTACACGTCTCGGTCACCTCTTGTTCGCATTGACGGCACTTTGAACAGTGGACGTTACATTTAAGATGTGTTACGACCCGTGGCTCTACCCTTCATTCGATCCCTGTGAAACCCTACACTTCAGCAGGATAATGCACGATCGCAGGTTGCAGGTCCTGCACGGGCCTTTCTGGATACAGTATATGTTCGACTGCTGCCCTGGCCAGCACATCCTCCAGATCTCTCAACAATTGAAAACGTCTGGTCAATGGTGGTCGATCAACTGGCTCGTCACAATACGCCAGTCTCTACTCTCGATGAACTGTGGTATCGTGTTGAAGCTGCATGGGAAGCTGTACCTGTACACGCCATCGAAGCTCTGTTTGACTCAATGCACAGGCGTATCAAGGCCGTTGTTACAGGCAGAGATGGTTGTTCTGGGTACTGATTTCTCAGGATCTGTGCACCCAAATTGCGTGAAAATTAATCACATGTCAGTTCTAGTATAATATATTTGTCCAATGAATACCCGTTTATCATCTGCATTTCTTCTTGGTGTAGCAATTTTAATGGACAGTAGTGTACATTCGCACAACTTGGCCGCGCTCATTGCATAGGATGAAGAACTCTGTAGTGCGCCGATATTTTGCACGTCGGCATAGCCTCGCTATAAAGCAAAGAGCGATTCTTCTTCAACATGAGAGTGCAGAGTCAAATGTATTGATCCCTAAAGCTTTGCAAAAAGAAATGTTGCAGTTACTTCACCAAGGACACTGGGGGATTGTTCGTACAAAACAGTTAGTGCGTCTACATTGTATGGACATCGAAACAGAACAGATGACGTCACAGTGTCACGCATGTGCGGAAAATCAGTCCGCTCCGGCACAAAAATTCTCTGCTTGGCCTAAGTCACAATCGCCATAGCAACGAGTGTACATACACTCCTGGAAATTGAAATAAGAACACCGTGAATTCATTGTCCCAGGAAGGGGAAATTTTATTGACACATTCCTGGGGTCAGATACATCACATGATCACACTGACAGAACCACAGGCACATAGACACAGGCAACAGAGCATGCACAATGTCGGCACTAGTACAGTGTATATCCACCTTTCGCAGCAATGCAGGCTGCTATTCTCCCATGGAGACGATCGTAGAGATGCTGGATGTAGTCCTGTGGAACGGCTTGCCATGCCATTTCCACCTGGCGCCTCAGTTGGACCAGCGTTCGTGCTGGACGTGCAGACCGCGTGAGACGACGCTTCATCCAGTCCCAAACATGCTCAATGGGGGACAGATCTGGAGATCTTGCTGGCCAGGGTAGTTGACTTACACCTTCTAGAGCACGTTGGGTGGCACGGGATACATGCGGACGTGCATTGTCCTGTTGGAACAGCAAGTTCCCTTGCCGGTCTAGGAATGGTAGAACGATGGGTTCGATGACGGTTTGGATGTACCGTGCACTATTCAGTGTCCCCTCGACGATCACCAGTGGTGTACGGCCAGTGTAGGAGATCGCTCCCCACACCATGATGCCGGGTGTTGGCCCTGTGTGCCTCGGTCGTATGCAGTCCTGATTGTGGAGCTCACCTGCACGGCGCCAAACACGCATACGACCATCATTGGCACCAAGGCAGAAGCGACTCTTATCGCTGAAGACGACACGTCTCCATTCGTCCCTCCATTCACGCCTGTCGCGACACCACTGGAGGCGGGCTGCACGATGTTGGGGCGTGAGCGGAAGACGGCCTAACGGTGTGCGGGACCGTAGCCCAGCTTCATGGAGACGGTTGCGAATGGTCCTCGCCGATACCCCAGGAGCAACAGTGTCCCTAATTTGCTGGGAAGTGGCGGTGCGGTCCCCTACGGCACTGCGTAGGATCCTACGGTCTTGGCGTGCATCCGTGCGTCGCTGCGGTCCGGTCCCAGGTCGACGGGCACGTGCACCTTCCGCCGACCACTGGCGACAACATCGATGTACTGTGGAGACCTCACGCCCCACGTGTTGAGCAATTCGGCGGTACGTCCACCCGGCCTCCCGCATGCCCACTATACGCCCTCGCTCAAAGTCCGTCAACTGCACATACGGTTCACGTCCACGCTGTCGCGGCATGCTACCAGTGTTGAAGACTGCGATGGAGCTCCGTATGCCACGGCAAACTGGCTGACACTGACGGCGGCGGTGCACAAATGCTGCGCAGCTAGCGCCATTCGACGGCCAACACCGCGGTTCCTGGTGTGTCCGCTGTGCCGTGCGTGTGATCATTACTTGTACAGCCCTCTCGCAGTGTCCGGAGCAAGTATGGTGGGTCTGACACACCGGTGTCAATGTGTTCTTTTTTCCATTTCCAGGAGTGTAGATCTTGCGGGACCTTTTCGGAACATTCGTTGGTTGATTGTGGTTGACTCGTAAAGCATGTTTCCTTTTGCTGTGCCAGTGAATTCGACAACGTCACGCAGCACAGTTCACGCGTTGTCCTCTATTTTTTTGCCTCGAAGGTTTGCCTGAAGTCACAGTGTCGGACAACGGACCTCAGTTCACGTGAAATGAATTTGAAACATCTAACTAGTCTACCGTTCCATCCACAGTCAAACGGCGAAGCGGAACGTTTTGTCAGAACCTTCAAGGAGCAGATGGCCAAACTTCGCTCCGCACACACCAGGTTCAAAAATGGCTGTGAGCACTATGGGACTTAACATCTGAGGTCATTAGTCCCCTAGAACTTAGAACTACGTAAACCTAACTAACCTAAGGACATCACACACAGCCATGCCCGAGGCAGGATTCGAACCTGCGACCGTAGCAGTCGCGCGGTTCCAGACTGAAGCGCCTAGAACCGCTCGGCCACCACGGCCGGCTCACACACCAGGGATTGAGCATTGCAACTGTTTCTCACCTCCTATCGTTCGCACACACGAGATGGACCATTGCCGGCGGAACTGCTTCATGGACGCTGCCGTCGGGTACTGCTCCACCTGTTCCACCCTCCTCAGCATACATCGCCGAAGGAAGGCCGCAAGTATCGCTTCGCGCCGCACGATATCGTCTTTTACAGGGTTCTTAGCGGCAGCAGACGGTGGACGCGAGGTGAGATCGTCCGTCGGCTTGGCTCTCGCTTGCATTTATCTTAATTCAGGTCCAGATGGCTTGCAGCACCGACATCAAGATCAACTTCGCCTCTGTCATGTTCACGATGATTTTTCAGTCTCTCTTCCCCGAGATTCACGGATGCAGAGGGCAGCGCGGCCACAGCAGCCGCCAGAGGGTTTCCTCACGACACCGTGGGACGACCACACGGAGGCAGAGCCTTCTCCTCCCTCGCCTCCTCTCGTCCTACTGATGGAGTTCTACCTACCCCCACTGCAGCAGTCGCTGCCTTCCTCATCTGGTTCATGGCACCAGCAGGTGGACGCGTACCTTTCTGGTCGTTACCCGGAGGACGTATCCGCCAAAGCGATGCTGTGACTGCAGTTCCCTCTCTAAATCCTCGCACGCTGACATCGAAATAAGTGTCCAAGGAGTAGAAAAGCAACTGAAATCACTCAACAGAGGAAAGTCCACTGGACCTGACGGGATACCTATTCGATTCTACACGCAGTACGCGAAGGAACTTCCCCCCTTCTAACAGCTGTGTACCGCAAGTCTTTAGAGGAACGGAAGGTTCCAAATGATTGCAAAAGAGCACAGGTAGTTACAGTTTTCAAGAAGGGTCGTCGAGTAGATGCGCAAAACTATAGGCCTATATCTATGACATCAATCTATTGTAGAATTTTAGAACATGTTTTTTGCTCCCGTATCATGTCATTTCTGGAAACCCAGAATCTACTCTGTAGGAATCGACATCGATTCCGGAAACAGCGATCGTGTGAGACCCAACTCGTTTTATTTGCTCATGAGACGCAGAAAATATTAGATACAGGCTCCCAGGTAGATGCCATTTCTCTTGACTTCCGGAAGGCGTTCGATACAGTTCCGCACTGTCGGCTGATAAAGTAAGAGCCTACGGAATATCAGACCAGCTGTGTGGCTGGATTGACGAGTTTTTAGCAAACAGAACAGAGCATTTTGTTCTCAATGGAGAAACGTCTACAGATGTTAAAGTAACCTCTGGCGTGCCACAGGGGAGTGTTATGGGACCATTGCTTTTCACAATATATATAAATGACCTAGTAGATAGTGTCGGAAGTTCCATGCGGCTTTTCGCGGATGATGCTGTAGTATACAGAGAAGTTGCAACATTAGAAAATTGCAGCGAAATGCAGGAAGATCTGCAGCGGATATGCACTTGGTGCAGGGAGTGGGAACTGACCCTTAACATAGATAAATGTAATGTATTGCGAATAGATGCGATAGCGGCACGAACACTGGTAGCAGTTACTTCTGTAAAATATCTAGGAGTACGCGTGCGGAACGATTTGAAGTGGAATGATCATATAAAATTAATTGTTGGTAAGGCGGGTACCAGATTGAGATTCATTGGGAGACTCCTTAGAAAATGTAGTTCATCAACAAAAGAGGTGGCTTACAAATCACTAGTTCGGCCTATACTTGAGTATTGCTCATCAGTGTGGGATCCGTACCAGGTCGGGTTGACGGAGGAGATAGAGAAGATCCAAAGAAGAGCAGCGCGTTCCGTCACAGGGTTATTTGGTAACCGTGATAGCGTTACGGAGGTGTTTAGCAAACTCAAGTGGCAGACTCTGCAAGAGAGGCGCTCTGCATCGCGATGTAGCTTGCTCGACAGGTTTCGAGAGGGTGCGTTTCTGGATGAGGTATCGAACATATTGCTTCCCCCTACTTATACCTCCCGAGGAGATCACGAATGTAAAATTAGAGAGATTCGAGCGCGCACGGAGGCTTTCCGGCAGTCGTTCTTACCGCGAACAATACGCGAGTGGAACAGGAAAGGGACGTAATGACAGTGGCACGTAAAGTGCCCTCCACCACACTCCGTTGGGTGGCTTGCGGAGTATAAATGTAGATGTAGACGTAGATGGCCGCATGGCGGGGTACGACTGGAAGCTTCACGTCCCCTGCCTCCCCCGCGGTGGTCACACTCCCTACACGACGACGGTCCGTGGCATTTTCTTTTTTTTTTTTTTTTTTGGGGGGGGGGGGGGGGATGTTCCGGCGTAGCGACAAGCGCCGGCGCGAAGATGAAGAACTCAAGAGAAGAGAAGGCAGTGAGACGACGCCAGCCAGTAGTACGCTGATTAGGACAGCAGCAGGACAGGAGCGGCCTCTAGCCGAGGACAACACGAGCGCCGCTCCTACACGCCTCGGCCGCACAGTAGAAGACGGACTCTGGTAGGCCCGGACTAGAAGAGAGCACTACAAGAGCTGTTACTTGTCATCCATATCCACTACTTGCATGGACATCCTATATGGCGAAAGACATTATTTGCATGTCGCCAACAGCTTGTGACACGGCATTGTAAACCAGAGTTGAGTATGTCAATCTACAGGGTGTTTCAAAAATGACCGGTATATTTGAAACGGCAATAAAAACTAAACGAGCAGCGATAGAAATACACCGTTTGTTGCAATATGCTTCGGACAATAGTACATTTTCAGGCAGACAAACTTTCGAAATTACAGTAGTTACAATTTTCAACAACAGATGGCGCTGCGGTCTGGGAAACTCTATAGTACGATATTTTCCACATATCCACCATGCGTAGCAATAATATGGCGTAGTCTCTGAATGAAATTACCCGAAACCTTTGACAACGTGTCTGGCGGAATGGCTTCACATGCAGATGAGATGTACTGCTTCAGCTGTTCAATTGTTTCTGGATTCTGGCGGTACACCTGGTCTTTCAAGTGTCCCCACAGAAAGAAGTCACAGGGGTTCATGTCTGGCGAATAGGGAGGCCAATCCACGCCGCCTCCTGTATGTTTCGGATAGCCCAAAGCAATCACACGATCATCGAAATATTCATTCAGGAAATTAAAGACGTCGGCCGTGCGATGTGGCCGGGCACCATCTTGCATAAACCACGAGGTGTTCGCAGTGTCGTCTAAGGCAGTTTGTACCCCCACAAATTCACGAAGAATGTCCAGATAGCGTGATGCAGTAATCGTTTCGGATCTGAAAAATGGGCCAATGATTCCTTTGGAAGAAATGGCGGCCCAGACCAGTACTTTTTGAGGATGCAGGGACGATGGGACTGCAACATGGGGCTTTTCGGTTCCCCATATGCGCCAGTTCTGTTTATTGACGAAGCCGTCCAGGTAAAAATAAGCTTCGTCAGTAAACCAAATGCTGCCCATATGCATATCGCCGTCATCAATCCTGTGCACTATATCGTTAGCGAATGTCTCTCGTGCAGCAATGGTAGCGGCGCTGAGGGGTTGCCGCGTTTGAATTTTGTATGGATAGAGGTGTAAACTCTGGCGCATGAGACGATACGTGGACGTTGGCGTCATTTGGACCGCAGCTGCAACACGGCGAACGGAAACCCGAGGCCGCTGTCGGATCACCTGCTGCACTACCTGCGCGTTGCCCTTTGTGGTTGCCGTACGCGGTCGCCCTACATTTCCAGCACGTTCATCTGTCACGTTCCCAGTCCATTGAAATTTTTCAAACAGATCCTTTATTGTATCGCTTTTCGGTCCTTTGGTTACATTAAACCTCCGCTGAAAACTTCGTCTTATTGCAACAACACTGTGTTCTAGGCGGTGGAATTCCAACACCAGAAAAATCCTCTGTTCTAAGGAATAAACCATTTTGTCTACAGCACACTTGCACGTTGTGAACAGCACACGCTTACAGCAGAAAGACGACGTACAGAATGGCGCACCCACAGACTGCGTTGTCTTCTATATCTTTCACATCACTTGCAGCGCCATCTGTTGTTGAAAATTGTAACTACTGTAATTTCGAAAGTTTGTCCGCCTGAAAACGTACTGTTGTCCCAAGCATATTGCAACAAACGGTGTATTTCTATCGCTGCTCGTTTAGTTTTTATTGCCGTTTCAAATATACCGGTCATTTTTGAAACACCCTGTACTTTATTGTAGGAAAAACCGGTAATGTGATTTGCTTGTATTGTTATATAGCTATCCGAGAAAGCAGCATCCTTTAGGCGCTATGTAAGAGACAAGTGGGCAGGACCACACACTCAATAAAGAATGAATGGAAGACGAATGCATGGGGAAGGTAAAGCTTGCTGCCGAGAAGGAATGATGTGCCCAAGAAAGAAAAGAGCGTGCTATAGACACAAACGACGTAAGATAGACTTCATTACATCAGTGCTACGAAAACGAAGACAGCAAATCAAACAACCTGTTGACAATACTTCAAAATCAGATTCAAACTTTTCACATCACGACAGTAGCTCAGATGTAGATATTGGCTTACTATATGGCAAAGAAATATCCGAAGAAGTAGAATAACAAGAAATTGAAACTTCAAATAAGAATCAGAGGAACTAACAAGGTACACTGTTAACTCTCTGCCTATGTAGCTCAGGCTCAGTAATTGAGGTCTTATCTACTAATCTTCCTTTGGTGGAGAAGACAATATTTTTCTTTTACAAGTATTTTTAAGCACTATGTTCAAATTTGAGAGATATTTCAGTTCAATATTGTGTTGACTTGGCTACAGTTCTACAATGTTACAAAGGGTTATTTGTTATTCCATTTTTATCCAAGGTTCTCTCAAATCGTGCAGAAACACTCACTCCGGGTTTTACTCCAATTTGTGGGATAAATCCTCTCAAGTTTTGTTTCCACTCATTTGTAAATTTCTCGTTAGTTAATGATCAGACAGAGCTGTAATTTGAATTGGTTATAGGTAACAACGCAGCCTATGACTTCAATTTAAAATCACGCGAAAATCTACCCCTCGTTGACCAGAATATTAGAAAAACTAAAAATTGTGAGGATTTACCCCTACATATCCTACTATATTTTCAATCCTATCGTCCTCTGCTGCACTATGAATAGCTTATTGTCTTTCCGGAAGATGTATCTAGAGAATCTGTATTTTCATGGTTTGTATTAGAACTTCAATTTATATGCATACTGAGAATCTGTGTGCGTTTTGTTATGCATTTACACAGTTTGAGTAAAATGTAATAATTATGTTCAGGACCTCTGTTAATTATTTTATGCTTCCTAAGCCATTCATTTATTCGTGAATGTAAGATAGGTGTATGCTGGCGTCCCGGAATCTTTTCGATACCCGTTGCTAAAATCTTTGTCCCATCAGTGCTAAGTCAGTGTCCGAATATTCAAATCTGCACTCGTACACAACTATTTTCGTTCAGTAATAGGAAATACGTCGTTCAGTACAGTCTTGAACACTGTTCTGCTGTGGGGGACTACGCATTGCGTTTCGTCGTACAACAGTGAGAGATCTTGTGGAGAATACGGCACTGAGTTATCTCCCACTTTCAATAGTATATGTGGGTTTTGTTATTGGATTTCGTCATGTTCCTATTTGTCTGACGATGTATGTCAGTGATAAGTATTTTCGAGTCCAAATTCAGTAACTGCAGTCACGCGCAAACATCCTCACAGCACTACTTTTCGCTATAAGGTCAAAGTACCCAAGTTATATGATTTCTGGGTAGGACTTCATGGGCACTGAGCAACTGTTGATGTTCAAGTACATAGCTGTAGAAATTCATTCATCGTTGCGCATATTTACGTAAGTATGTATGTCGCTGTGACGATTTCTTTCGTCAGTTGTGGTCAGATCGCCATTCAGATGAATGCAAGAGCGTGAATATTCAAATGCTTCAAATGGCTCTGAGCACTATGGGACTTAACATCTGAGGTCATCAGTCCCCTAGACTTAGAACTACTTAAACCTAACTAATCTAAGGACATCACACACATCCGTGTCAGAGGCAGGATTCGAACCTGCGACCGTAGCAGCAGCGCGGTTCCGGAGTGAAGCGCCTAGAACCGCTCGGCCACAGGGGCGGGCGTGAATACTGATATTTTAGGCTATTGCTTCATAGATCAGCGCCCTGTTCATCCATTCACAACTGTAGGTCAGTTTCGTATCACCACAGGCAATCTCATTGGTGTGTCCGCAGGAGCTCGTGCTTCTTCGAGAAGGAAGGATAAAGCATGAACAAGAAGGTAGTCGCCGAATTGGGCACCTTCTGTGGTGACAGAAGGATGTGACTCTCGTAGGACAGGGTGTTTGTAGGACTTTTCTTACAGTTTCTATCAGATATAAGAATTTGGAACACTTTCTTGAACACCCTGTACATCGAGGCTATGTGTCCACAGAGAGAGAAGAGTCACCAGACACAGTGGTCAAGAAAGCATTAGGGGTTACGTCTGCGAATTTGTTCAACAAGCGGGAATCGCGTAACACTGCTAGATGCCATTGGCGGAAAAGTTCGACCCAGGAGCTTTTCTGACCTGATTTGTCCTCTTCGCTTAGTTCCACAATGAATGAAAATCCGAATAAGTGCCAGTAGCACTCACGCACCAATGATTCCGCACAAACATGTATGTACGCAGATAGTTCATTCATCCCGAGAATGAAGAACACCGATGATTTTTGCATGTCATTGATAATGATACAGGCAACGTAGACCGTTTACCCACTGCTGAGAAAAAGAGGTCTTAACAAAAGGACAGATAGACAGTCAAACAACAGATAACAGAAACATACTTTTTTCTTGCGATATAATTGTAGATTAACAATTTTTTCCTTTACTTGTATTAGGAAACCTTGCTTCTTGCTAAATTTTAATGATTCTAGGTCAACGGGAAATACGCCTCTGCCCTCCGGCGTCAGGAATGACGTGCCCTTTGAAGTACACAGGGTTGTTGTAGCTCGTGGCACGTGAAACGTCCCCTTAGAAAAATTATAAACTTCTACGTCATTTGATACAGAGACAGCTGAGTAAACTGAACGTACTCACACATTTCTCCCTTTTTCTATTTCTGATTCTCAATAAACTGACACACAATATTTTTAGCGCAATGCAATCTTACTTTCAATAATCCCTACAAAAGAATAGCCCTCACTAACAATAACCTATACCTTTCATGAATCAAAAAATTGGTTCAAATGGCTCCGAGCACTATGGGACTTAACATCTGAGGTCATCAGTCCCCTAGAACTTAGAACTACTTAAATCTAACTAACCTAAGGACATCACACACATCCATGCCGGAGGCAGGATTCGAACCTGCGACCGTAGCGGTCGCGCGGCTCCAGACTGAAGTGCCTAGGAACCGCTCGGCCACTTTCATGAATCACTCACCTCACAAAAATCTTGGTTACTCGAACTACTGCAATACAGCGAGCGCCAATACTGCCTGCTAAATAAAAGATTCTAACTACTGAAGGCACTAACTACTGATAGGCATAGTTATGAAATGAAAGATTTTGATAGAGAACAAACAATGTATTTACCTTAATAATGTTCAAAAGTCATCATATATATATATCTATCAATTCATGACAGCCATCTTTACAAATTTCCTGTAAAGGCGGACACACGTCCAGATCGTCCGCTGTCAAAACTGTGGCATCTCTCCCCCCACATCCACCACTGCTGGCGGCTCACCTCCAACTGCGCAACGCTACGCGCTGTTCCCATCCAACTGCTCAACACTACACAAGCGAATATTCCAACATTGAGTCCAACCAGCTACAGACTGCACACAGCACAGTCAGCGATTTTAATACAGAGCGCTACGTGGCGTTACCAACATAAAAACCTAAACAGCCTACTTACACACGTAGTGAAAACGCGACCCTCTGCTGTGTCTGCACATTGCCGTGGCGTAGACCAATTCCTTCAAGTGTCCCCATAACCAGAGGTGTAGGAGATTGAAGTCTGGGGAAAGAGCAGAACAAGGTGTGGCTGCCTCCTAGCTACTCTTCCCCCCCCCCCTCCTCCCACCCCCCCGTCTCCCCGCCCAAATCAGCGTCAGATGCTGGCGCAACTTTGTGACTGAAGTGTGTTGGTGCGCCATCATTCATGAACCACATTTGTATTCGTTGCTGTAATAGCACAACCTCCAGCAAGGTAGGCAATACACAATGAGAAAGTCCATGTAATGCACCCCAGTTAACCTTTGTGGCGACACATACAGTGCTAATCTATCGCCAAATACGCCTGTCTGTACGTTGAATGAGAATTGATTGTAAGACGTCGTGGTCTCCTGACCTTCATTGCTTACATGTTCCGCCCTCACAATCATATTCCGCACTTCAAGACGCTTCATTCGAACCCAAACTCGATAAGATAAAGCCAATGTTGTATGAATTCATGTAACCGATATGCAATTGACAAGTAAGTGCACCGTGGTTGAAATACTCGAGGCTGGCGTACACACATACAGTACATTCCAGCCGGTCCCTTCGGAAGACGACTCAACCTATCTACGTCGGCGCGCGATTGCCCGTAGATCGGACGGCGTTTGCCCGAGTGAAAGGAGTAACGACCCCGTGCTTGGCTTAAAAGCAAATTCCGCTACATTGTGTGGGAGCGCCCAGCCTACGCATTCTTTACAACATAGCATGCAGTTTCAGAGATTTTCACAGGGAGACAGCAAACGCCAAACGCCGATGCTACAGATTTCCGGATTGATCGCCTTAAACAAAACGTCATTCTCCCGTTTTAGAAGAGCAATGCTGATCGGCAGACGATATTCCTGACGCCTTGAGCTGAAGGAGTAATGGAAGAGACCACGTCTGGCGTGGAGAGGGGCCGTTCCGTTGTTGCTCTTGGAGCGAGAACACGTAACAAGAGCGTGCGCGCTCGTACGTGTACTCAAAGAACGAGGAACAAGTCTCTCCTCAGTACTTCACTGGGAGAGCACCTCTCTCGAGAGCAAATCGGAGTGTGACTCTATATTGAGTCCTTGCGATTAAGCGTTGTTCACTGTGTTGGCCGCCACACTTATTGTGCGGTGTGAACGGACAGAGTTATAGTTAAACGCCTGAGAGCGAATTTTTGAGTGGCATCGTGGTGGACTGGTTATCTGACCGGTGTACCACGCCAATAGTTGGACTAGGCGCGAATAGGAGTCCTTGACTTCATCAAGGCGTAGGGAGAGTTTGATTGGCGAAGGTCAATCCAGATAGAACGAGAGTTACCTAATTTGCCAGCAGCGAGCGGCGCAGACAGCAGTCATCGCAGCTTACAGTATTGTGCGCTACAGCTCTTGTGAGCCCCATATTTCCTCCACAACAATACACTTCGCTGAATTTCACACGTGACAGCCTTGACCATACCTATCAACATTCTAACGGATAATTATTGAAGTTGAGTACGTGCGGCTCTCAGCCATTCTGCCAGGTCAATAACAATCTTAAACTTTGTATAGAAATTTCATTAGCTAATCCTATCCTTGAGAGGTAACTTCACATTCCGAAAAGAACCTGGAAATAACTTGCTTTGTTCATAACTAAAGGTGGCATTGTGATTTCTCAGAATTTTAGCAAAATAAATAACAATTTTCGTTAGTTTCATCATGTTTTTCTTACACTAACTAGCATTACTTCAGTACCCAAGTATCCCACTAGTTACGTAATAAATTTTGTGAATTTTTGTGTCACTTTCTTACAGCGGACGACTCCAGAAGACATTTATTGCTGAAAGTTTTTCAGGCATTTCTCTTTAAAACGTTAGGAGCGTCTGTCTCACTTCTGTAGTAGTGTGGAGAGGGAAATTGCATCTTGCAAGAGCCACAGGGTAAAGGGTACATCTCAGATTAATCTGTTGCGCAGAATAACAGAATAGCACCCACACGCTCACACGATCTTTATGGCCTCTATCCTGAATTTATGAATTGCTGATTTACATCTGCCCATACCTGCTGGTTATGGGAATTCGCAAGAGCAGCTCTTGTGAACCCTGCCTCATCGGTAAGTGGAATCTTGGATGTGAACCGTGATGGTCCTGTGGCCTTGGGGTTTGAACGTTCTGTACATGATACGGGTACAGCAATTTGTTGACGAAACACCCCGCAGATAAGGGAGTGAGACACGACTTCTGCTGCTGCCAATCGTCGCACAATGATCCCAAGGGTTTTCTTCCACTGAATGTACCACATACTCTTCCATGTCGAACGTGCGTTCCGTGCTGTCAGTCTTCCGCGGTGCAACGCTACCTGTGTCCCTCAGACGCTGTAAAAGTCTGCCGAACGGCTTATCAGATGGGGCTCTGAGCTGTGGATATTTATCAGCGTGGACGCCACGGGCTCGCAGGCTATACCGATTTGCTAAACCATACCATACCTGGCCACCGTTTCACTTGAGTAGAAGGATTCCATTGCTAACAAGTGGTGGAAGAGAGAAAATGTAAATGTACTACAACATTTGTACGCACAAATGGGGCAACAACAGTAAGCACATAACTGAACCGGGGTCTGAAAGAAGGTAAAACACCGCGATACGAAACCACGCTTGACAGTACTGTACAATAAGGCACACAAACACGACGTGAACTAACGCAGGCTACAACACGCCCCGAACCACACAGCTGACTGCAGACCACCCAATGGTACGCAGGGTACTGTGACTAAGACGTCATAATATCTCGCCGACACATTTGACGGAATGCAGTAAAGTAAACAAAAGAAATATTCGAAGTAGGCATTAAAATCCATGGAGAAGAAATAAAAACTTTGAGGTTCGCCGATGACATTGTAATTCTGTCAGAGACAGCAAAGGACTGGAAGAGCAGTTGAACGGACAGCGTCTTGAAAGGCGGATATAAGATGAACATCAAGAAAAACCAAACGCGGATAATGGAATGTAGTCGAATTAAGTCGGGTGACGCTGAGGGAATTAGATTAGGAAATGAGACACTTGAAGCAGTAAATGAGTTTTGCTATTTGGGGAGCAAAATAACTGATGATGGTCGGAGAAGGGAGGATATAACATGTAGGCGGGCAATGGCAAGGAAAATGTTTCTGAAGAAGAGAAATTTTGTAACATCGAGTATAGATTTAAGTGTCAGGAAGTCGTTTCTGAAAGTATTTGTATGGAGTGTAGCCATGTATGGAAGTTAAACATGGAGGATAATAGTTTGGACAAGAAGAGAATAGAAGCTTTCGAAATGTGGTGCTACAGAAGAATGCTGAAGATTGAATGGGTAGATCTCATAACTAATGAGGAGGTATTGAAGACAATTGGGGAAAAGAGGAGTTTGTGGCACAACATGACTAGAAAAAGGGATCGCTTGGTAGGACATGTTCTGAGACATCAAGGGATCAACAATTCAGCATTGGAGGACAGCGTGGAGGGTAAAACTCGTAGAGGGAGACCAAAAGGTGAATACACTAAACAGATTCAGAAGGATGGAGGTTACAGTAGGTACTGGGAGATGAAGAAGCTTGCAGAAGATAAGAGTAGCAGGGAGAGCTGCATCAAACCAGTCTCCGGACTGAAGACCACAACAACAACAACGTTTGACGGAGCGCCAGTGCAACGACCAAGTGTGGCGCACTCCTTACTATACATATGCGTTTATCTCGGAATGTATGTGTTTGCGGACCAATGTTTATTAGACCTATTTTTGTTGTTTTGATGAGTACTACCACCTTTCAAAGTATTCATTTTTCTTGAACACAAATCCGAATGTTCATCAGAGTATTGTGTAAGAATTTGAAGTACCTCTGTCAAACACTTTTCGCTATTGTATATTACATATTTATTTATATATTTAAAGACTGGCATACAAAAACACGCGCATATTCGAATGCGACGTTGTGTCAAAATTTGAAAGCAATCGGTGAAGATCTATCGGACATTTACGATTCTGCCGGCCGGTGTGGCCGTGCGGTTCTAGGCGCTTCAGTCTGGAACCGTGTGACCGCTGCGGTCGCAGTTTTGAATCCTGCCTCGGGCATGGATGTGTGTGATGTCCTTAGGTTGGTTAGGTTTAAGTAGTTCTAAGTTCTAGGGAACTGATGACCACAGATGTCAAGTCCCATAGTGTTCAGAGCCATTGGAACCATTTACGATTCTGAACAAACGAACATTTACATTTTTATTTACACAGATTATTTCTTAGGTTATTCATGGTACAGCATGTGTGGAAACCTGGTCGGATGTAAGAGAGGGTCGGAGGGCGCTAATACGGTCAGGCCATATGTTGTTATGGTCTTCAGTTCTGAGACTGGTTTGATGCAGCTCTTCATCATACAGTAAAGCTGCATGCCCTCGGTAAAAATTACGGCTGTAGTTTCCCCTTGCTTTCAGCCGTTCACAGTACCAGCACAGCAAGGCCGTTTTGGCTAGTGTTACAAGGCCAGATAATCATCGAACTGTTGCCTCCGCAACTACTGACAAGGCTGCTGCCCCTCTTCAGGAACCACACGTTTGTCTGCCTCTCAACAGATACCCCGCCGTTGTGGTTGCACCTACGGTACGGCCATCTGTATCTCTGAGGCACGGAAGCCTCCCCACCAATGGCAAGGTCCATTAAATAAATAAAATATGTGTGTCCTCGCGTTGCAGCCAGATGACATTACAAATATGTACAACAAATGTGTGTCTTCGGAAACCACAGAAAAATCATTGGTACTCCACCACCGAACACGTCATAGAAAATACCCTGGTAGTTTCTCTTTTCCCGAATAAACTCTCCTGCACTCCACCTCTTGCTGGGGCAAGTGCTTAGAAGTTTCACACATCATCGTTAATATGAGTGCAGAAGCGACACGAATTAGCGGCGCAGCCGGTCACGAACCAGCGATTACTCGCAAGGCAGTCACGCAAGTGCTCAGCCGTCACGCAAGTGGCGGACCGCCGGATCCAGCAAGCTGCTAGGTGCCAGTCTTCGCAGACGGCTGAATTCAGAGCGGTTCCGTAGCTTCCACTACTTGCAGCCTGACTGTCTCTCGTCTTCTGGCAGCAATAATTCTACACAGAACATCCAAAGAAACTGGTAAACCTGCCTAATATCGTGTAGGGCTCCCGCGAGCACGCACAAGTACCGCAACACGGTCGCCGGCCGGGGTGGCGGAGAGGTTCTAGGCGCTACAGTCTGGAACCGCGCGACCGCTACGGTCGCAGGTTCGAATCCTGCCTCGGGCATGGGTGCGTGTGATGTCCTTAGGTTAGTTAGGTTTAAGTAGTTCTAAGTTCTAGTGGACTGATGACCTCAGAAGTTAAGTCCCATAGTGCTCAGAGCCATTTGAACCATTTTTTTGAACCGCAACACGGCGTGACATGGACTCAATGTCTGAAATAGTCCTGCATGGAATTGACACCATGAATCCCGCAGGACTGTCATAAATCCGTAAGAGTACGACAGGGTGAAGATCTCGTCCGAACAGCACGTTTCAAGACATCCCAGATATGCTCAATAATTTTAATGTCTGGGGAGTTCGGTGGCCAGTGGAAGTGATTAATCTCAGAAGAGTGTTCCTGGAGCCACCCTGTAGCAATATGGACATGTTGGGTGTCGCATTGTCCTGCTGGAATTTCCCAAGTCCGTCGGAATGCACAATGGACATGAATGAATGCAGGTGATCAGACAGGATACTTACGTACGTGTCACCTGTCAGAGTCGTATCTAGACGTACCAGGGGTCCCATATCACTCCAACTGCACACGCCCCACACCATTACAGAGCCTCCACCACCTTGAACAGTCCCCTGCTGACATGAAGGGTCCACGGATTCATGAGGTTGTCTCTATACCCGCACACGTCCATCCTCTCGATACAATTTGAAACGAGACTCGTCCGACCAGATAACATGTTCAACAGTCCAATGTCTCTGTTGACGGGCCCAGGCGAGGCGTAAGGCTTTGTGCCGTGCAGTCATCAAGGCTACACGAGTGGGCCTTCGTCTCCGAAAACCTGTATCGATGTTGTTTCGTTGAATGGTTCGCTCGCTAAGACTTGTTGATGGCGCACTTCTGTGACGTTGAGCGATTGTCTTCGGTCGTCGTCGATTCCTCTCTTGCATGATCTTTTTCCGGCCGCGGCAATGACGTTTTACCGGATCCCGATATTCACGGTATACTCGTGAAATGGTCGTACGGGAAAATCCCCACTTCATCGCTACCTCGGGGATGCTGTGTCCCATCGCTCGTGCGCCGACTATAATACCACCTTAAAACTCAGTTAAATCTTCATAACCCGCCATTGTAGCAGCAGTAACCGATCTAACAACTGCACCAGACACTTGTTGTCTTACATAGGTGTTGCCGACCGCAGCGTCGCATTCTGTCTGTTTATATACCTCTCTATTTGAATACTCATCCCTACACCAGTTTTTTTTTTGTGCTTTAGTGTACATTCTAAGACAAACAAAAAAAGCGAGGCTCGACGAAGGAATTATCCGAATGGGACGGGAATCACTGGATATGATTGACATGTACAGACAAACAATTTCATATCTACCGATTTCCATGCCATTTGGTTAATTTCTTATTTTTTGCTTCCATATGACAGTCAGGCATTTCTCGCATTTATTGTACACAATACCAATTAATCTAACCTCTGAGCAGTCATTAGTAGCCGAAACGAAAGAGACTTGTTCCTGTATACAATATGATAGTTCCCACTTGTAACATGTTGTAGTGAAAAGCAGAGCTAACTCAGCGAACACGAATTTAAAGTCTCTCTCTGTAGAGATCCGTTCACCTTTATTTTATTTTATTTTATTTATTTATTTATTTATTTTTGAGATTTCTAATGATTCAGCAAGATACGCTGATTTCATAAGACAACATGTAATACTACGAAAAGGGTTGAATCAGCAGACATATTTTCCTCCATTTGCAACGCCTTCAGATCACCTCAAAAGTAAAATAAGCATGCTAAAATTCTGTGTATGGAAAGCCATCGGAATTCATTGTGAAGAAGTGATTCAGGTTCACTTCCCATTTCTTTCTATAGCTTTTCGCTCTCTTGAACAGACGATACTTGAAATAAATCACGAGCTTTACAACGGAGATAAAAGCACATTTTATGTTTTTCGGTATATTGGTAATTATTTCTGTTTAATGCTGTGTATAAAATATTCAAAATATTCACTCCAGTGACAACTAATTACGAATGGAATTTTGAGAGGAACTCTCAGCGTGTTACACTCGTAAGAAGAACCACACGCACCATGTGATTAATAAAATTCACGCCGAAAAATTCACACTTACATTCCGGGATGATATGCCGTGGTCGAATGAATTTCATGGAGAAACCCAACATTTCGTCCCTGTCTACGGAGTACATCTGCAAGTGGAGTTGTAGATTCTATGACTGTCCAATTCACAAGCTGTTTCGCTGCTGACTGTTGGTAGAATCGGAACTTTGTAAAAGTTACAACCGCCCTTGAAGATGTCCTCCGCAGACGGGGACGAAACGTTGAGCTTCTCCAAGAAATCCACTACACCACGGCATAATAGCCCGGCATATCTTGGCCAGTGTCACACGCACCATGTTAGACAAACGAGACTTCAAGTTATGTCAAATCGATTTTTTACGAACACTGTTTCGGCATCTGAATTTTGTTATGTTCGCATTTTACTTTTTGTAATAATAGCACACAGTCATTTTATTAGAAAACGACCGGATAAATAGTTGATATTCTACCAATTTTCTCACAAAGCTGTTCCCACCAGCTCAAAAAGATTTCAGTCACTACACTTGGGAGCGTTTTATCCTTCCACAAAAGTAGAGTATGTCGTGGACCACTGGTTGGGAAAGATCTTTCATAGCAATGTGAGGTACGGAGCGAATCTCTGGAATAAAGAAGCTAACTCTTCACACAATAAATAGACAGTTGGGAAATTTCCAAGAACGCTTGCAAAACGATATGTATCGAAAGTGCTACTGTCACGGAGCTATATAACGATTTTTTTTTTACAGCGATTATACAAAACGTGTGGCAAAGAATTTCGTTTGAGAGTACCATCTACTGCCGACTCACGACACTACAAATTGCTTGGATTGCAATGGGCAGACGAGTGTCAGACTAGGCTGAAGATCTAGCGATTCTGACTTCCCGACATAGTTGTATTGTGGCAATTGTAGGAAAAGGACAAGTATACGCCAAAACACGTGGTTCGCTACTTGTAAACTGACAGTACAGGACAGTACCATCTTTGTTTCCTGCTGAGTTATCAATACACATTGAAAAGCACAACTTTAGAAGCTGGACTATCGATTAACACTGTTTGTGTGTATGTGATTTCCACTGTTTCTGTCGTGAGGTTAGTTGTGTAATTGTGTTCCTATAGGTGGTGACAAAAAGACTGTAGAAATAGATGAACCACACATCACAACTCGAAAATACGGGAAAAGACGACTTCTCAAGAACAAAACTGAACAGATTTGCGTGTTTCAAGATGTAGAAAGAGACTGTAGTAAATGTTTCATTTTTAAATTGTATTCTGGGAGTGAACAAATTTTAGTGCTTCTTATTAAGAATTTTATCATGCCACGAAGCAAAGTAAGCACAGACCTCTGGAAGTCGTAGAATACTTTGAAGGAAGAAGGATTTGATCACGAATGCGTGAACGAGTGAGTGGAATTCGTGTCGTCGGATCACACGCAGAACATCGAGCGATTGTGGAAATCTTCGAAATCATCTATCCGACCAGGAGGCCGTGACGAACAGTATGTTTTTCAATATTTGAATTTCCACAATTTGCGCTTGCGTGGTATAATAACTTGCTTGAGAGACTTCGCAGTTTTCTTAAGATATATTGCTGGAGTGCGTACCGGATATGGCGGAAAAGAATTCCTACCGCCAGCGCACACATTACGTGGAAATCTACATTTATGCTCCGCAAGCCACCCAACGGTGTCTGGCGGAGGGCACATTACGTACCAGTGTCATTACCTCCCTTTCCTGTTCCACTCGCGTATGGTTCGCGGTGAGAACGACTGCCGAAAAAGCCTCCGTGCGCACTCGAATCTCTCTAATTTTACATTCGTGGTCTCCTCGGGAGGTATAAGTAGGGGGAAACAATATATTCGATATCTCATCCAGAAACGCACCCTCTCGAAACCTGGATAGCAAGCTACACCGCGATGCAGACCGCCTCTCTTGCAGAGTCTGCCATTCGACTTTGCTAAACACCTCCGTAACGCTATCACGCTTACCAAATAACACTGTGACGAAACGCGCCGCTCTTCTTTGGATCTGCTCTATCTCCTCCGTCAACCTGACCTGGTACGGATCCCACACTGATGAGCAATACTCAAGTACAGGTCGAACTAGTTTTTTGTAAGGCACCTCCTTTGTTGATGGACTACATTTTCTAAGGAGTCTCCCAATGAATCTCAACCTGGTGCCCGCCTTACCAACAATTAATTTTATATGATCATTCCACTTCAAATAGTTCCGCACACATACTCCCAGATATTTTACAGAAGTAACTGCTACCAGTGTTTGTTTCGCTATCATATAATCATACAATAAAGGATACTTCTTTCTATGTATTCGCAATACATTACATTTGTCTATGTTAAGGGTCAGTTGCCACTCCCTGAACCAAGTGTCTATCCGCTGCAGATCTTGCTACATTTCGCTACAATTTTCTAATGCTGCAACTTCTCTGTATACTACAGCATCATCCGCGAAAAGCCGTATGGAATTGTCGATGTCGGAGGTATCGATGACGAGTGACATAGCTGAAATTACATTTAAAGTCATCACTGGACGTTATCCATGTGTGGTTGTTGGTATTTGCAGCGCTACACACAAAATCCATATCGTTCATCTTTTGTCGATGTAGTCGTCATCACTGCAGGTACAATCGATATCTGGCTCCGCGAAAGTCGCGCCTTCGATATACACTCCTGGAAATGGAAAAAAGAACACATTGACACTGGTGTGTCAGACCCACCATACTTGCTCCGGACACTGCGAGAGGGCTGTACAAGCAATGATCACACGCACGGCACAGCGGACACACCAGGAACCGCGGTGTTGGCCGTCGAATGGCGCTAGCTGCGCAGCATTTGTGCATCGCCGCCGTCAGTGTCAGCCAGTTTGCCGTGGCATACGGAGCTCCATCGCAGTCTTTAACACTGGTAGCATGCCGCGACAGCGTGGACGTGAACCGTATGTGCAGTTGACGGACTTTGAGCGAGGGCGTATAGTGGGCATGCGGGAGGCCGGGTGGACGTACCGCCGAATTGCTCAACACGTGGGCCGTGAGGTCTCCACAGTACATCGATGTTGTCGCCAGTGGTCGGCGGAAGGTGCACGTGCCCGTCGACCTGGGACCGGACCGCAGCGACGCACGGATGCACGCCAAGACCGTAGGATCCTACGCAGTGCCGTAAGGGACCGCACCGCCACTTCCCAGCAAATTAGGGACACTGTTGCTCCTGGGGTATCGGCGAGGACCATTCGCAACCGTCTCCATGAAGCTGGGCTACGGTCCCGCACACCGTTAGGCCGTCTTCCGCTCACGCTCCAACATCGTGCAGCCCGCCTCCAGTGGTGTCGCGACAGGCGTGAATGGAGGGACGAATGGAGACGTGTCGTCTTCAGCGATGAGAGTCGCTTCTGCCTTGGTGCCAATGATGGTCGTATGCGTGTTTGGCGCCGTGCAGGTGAGCGCCACAATCAGGACTGCATACGACCGAGGCACACAGGGCCAACACCCGGCATCATGGCGTGGGGAGCGATCTTCTACACTGGCCGTACACCACTGGTGATCGTCGAGGGGACACTGAATAGTGCACGGTACATCCAAACCGTCATCGAACCCATCGTTCTACCATTCCTAGACCGGCAAGGGAACTTGCTGTTCCAACAGGACAATGCACGTCCGCATGTATCCCTTGCCACCGAACGTGCTCTAGAAGGTGTAAGTCAACTACCCTGGCCAGCAAGATCTCCGGATCTGTCCCCCATTGAGCATGTTTGGGACTGGATGAAGCGTCGTCTCACGCGGTCTGCACGTCCAGCACGAACGCTGGTCCAACTGAGGCGCCAGGTGGAAATGGCATGGCAAGCCGTTCCACAGGACTACATCCAGCATCTCTACGATCGTCTCCATGGGAGAATAGCAGCCTGCATTGCTGCGAAAGGTGGATATACACTGTACTAGTGCCGACATTGTGCATGCTCTGTTGCCTGTGTCTATGTGCCTGTGGTTCTGTCAGTGTGATCATGTGATGTATCTGACCCCAGGAATGTGTCAATAAAGTTTCCCCTTCCTGGGACAATGAATTCACGGTGTTCTTATTTCAATTTCGAGGAGTGTATATTGCTGGAGTGCGTACCTGATACTGCGGAAAAGAATTCCTACCGCCAGAGCACATATTACGCGGAAATCTACATTTATGCTCCGCAAGCCACCCAACGGTGTCTGGCGGAGGGCACTTTACGTACCAGTGTCATTACCTCCCTTTCCTGTTCCACTCACGTATGGTTCGCGGTGAGAACGACTGCCGGAAAGCCTCCGTGCGCACTCGAATCTCTCTAATTTTACATTCGTGATCTCCTCGGGAGGTATAAGTAGGGGAAACAATATATTCGATATCTCATCCAGAAACGCACCCTCTCGAAACCTGGGCAGCAAGCTACACCGCGATGCAGACCGCCCCTCTTGCAGAGTCTGCCATTCGACTTTGCTAAACATCTCCGTAACGCTATCACGGTTACCAAATAACCCTGTGAGGAAACGCGCCGCTCTTCTTTGGATCTTCTCTATCTCCTCCGTCAACCTGACCTGGTACGGATCCCACACTGATGAGCAATACTCAAGTACAGGTCGAACTAGTTTTTTGTAAGGCACCTCCTTTGTTGATGGACTACATTTTCTAAGGAGTCTCACAATGAATCTCAACCTGGTGCCCGCCTTACCAACAATTAATTTTATATGATCATTCCACTTCAAATCGTTCCGCACACATACTCCCAGATATTTTACAGAAGTAACTGCTACCAGTGTTTGTTTCGCTATCATATAATCATACAATAAAGGATACTTCTTTCTATGTATTCGCAATACATTACATTTGTCTATGTTAAGGGTCAGTTGCCACTCCCTGAACCAAATGCCTATCCGCTGCAGATCTTGCTACATTTCGCTACAATTTTCTAATGCTGCAACTTCTCTGTATACTACAGCATCATCCGCGAAAAGCCGTATGGAATTGTCGATGTCGGAGGTATCGATGACGAGTGACGTAGCTGAAATTACATTTAAAGTCATCACTGGACGTTATCCATGTGTGGTTGTTGGTATTTGCAGCGCTACACACAAAATCCATATCGTTCATCTTTTGTCGATGTAGTCGTCATCGCTGCAGGTACAATCGATATCTGGCTCCGCGAAAGTCGCGCCTTCGATATACATCGCTCGCAAGCGTTCTTGCAAATTATAAGCACTTGTAAAGAGCAACATTGTGTTCACCGTTCACGCAGCTATCCTACAGCAAATTATCATCCACTTAATCAATTAAGAGATAATACTAGCAGCAAAACAAATTTAGTACCGTGTCTAAGTGTAAGGGCAAGCCTGCGACTGGTAGGAAACAAGCCCACTCAGGCGTCGGCCAGCGCAGGCAGGTTGCGCTCACCTGGTGTATGTGCGAGATGACTTCCGTGTGGCTGGCGTCCTCCAGGCTCCGGCCGTTCACCTCCAGAATCTCGTCGCCCACCTCCAGGTCAGCTTTGTCGGCGGGCGAGCCTGGAACACAGACCCAGCGTTCTTAGTGACGAACGAAGACCCCTGTTTTATTGTATTTGTTCGCTTGCTTTATTTTAAATGTGCAATCGCAAACATATCAGTTCAAAATGGTTCAAATGGCTCTGAGCACTATGGCACTTAACATCTATGGCCATCAGTCCCCTAGAACTTAGAACTACTTAAGGGGCTCCGGAACGCCCTATACTTGCAATGTTAAAATAACGCTTATAAATTACATCTTTCCTCACAAAGTATTTGAGGTAGGAAGTTGAACTTTTTACAGATTATTTATTGGAATATGGGCTACAACTTAACACAGGGATTTTACAAAATTTTAGTTCAGTTATTAAAGATGATTTTTTTTTCAATTGTAATGAAAATTCACAACATTTTTTTGCAATTTTTTATTTATATATTCAAAAATATACAGTTTTTTGGAAAAAGGCTGTGTTAAATTATGCAGAAGGTACTGTGTAACATTTACTGAAAGTTTGAAACAAATATGTTTGGAAGATCCTTAGAAAACATGTAATTAGTATGAGACAATAAAAGATTTGGGAATCGAGCGACAAAGATTGGATTAACTTTTTAGTGCATTCCAGGTCCATAGGATGGATTGTCTTCATCCTCTGCAAACTTCTCCTCCAGCTTCCTCTTGTTCCTCCTCCTGTTTACTCTTGCTTGTATTTCTAGACTCTTTACAGCCCTGTCTGCAGCCAGAAGGCGTTCCTTGTCTAAAGCAAGCATCGCTCGTACCATGTTAGAACCTATCTTCATTCCCATATTTCTAAATACCTTGCACCTTACAATGTTGCCATCATTGAAAGTCGCAACAGCATCATACACACCAAAGTGAAGCGTTTCTATTCCAACAAATACAGTCCTGGGGATTCTCGACCATATAACACTACTTACACTTTCATTGGGGTTTTGAGTTTTTCCGTGAATACACTTTTTCAACAGCGATATATATTGAACCATCACAGGTTAGCCACAACACATATTTTATCTCACATCACTAAAATGTACCTGATGAACACGGACGTTAATAATAACACCATTTGACAGCAGTTTAACAGCGCCACAGTGGGTCACGCCCATGTAGAACACATTTCAAAAAAAAATTAAAAATAGTTGTAGTCTTCGGAATTGAATAAATTATATATCTATTAAAAGGTAATAGTCTGCAGATTCAGAAAACGCAAAAAAGTAAAAATTGAACTTTTCATGATTTTGAGCCTTTCCGGAGCCCCTTAAACCTAACTAACCTAAGGACATCACACAACACCCAGTCATCACGAGGCAGAGAAAATCCCTGACCCCGCCGGGAATAGAACCCGGGAACCCGGGCGCGGAAAGCGAAAACATATAAGTAAACCACGGAATACAATCGATGCGTTTCTTACAAAAACAGCCATTGTCCAAAATTTACGAAAATTGAGATATCGACACCATTTACAGATAGAATGGCAAACTGCATGCCTGTCGTACTAGCTTAGGCAAAAAATAAGCCCACATTACAAAATATTGGTTTTCAGATAATTCCATATTCTACAAAATCAACCCTTTTCCATTCGTTTTCTACAAGAATGTTCCTTGTCCGGTGCTGTTTTTGTTGGAAATGATAAACAAGAAGATTGCCTCCATTTCAAGTGCTAAACATCAGAGAGGGAAACACGGTAATAGACCTCGAAACTGTCATGAGGAGATAGAGAACTTGGCAATTGAACATATTAAGGCATTTAAACCAAAGACGACTCATTACTAAGAAATAATCCAAACCGCAAATATTTATCAGCAACACTGACTGTTAATACGAGGGAAATCCCAAAAGTAAGGTCTCCTATTTTTTATAAGTACATAGACCCGTTTATTTCTACAATGGTTTACATCACTTTACAGCTTGAACATTTAGCTATTTTTCGACATAATCACTATTTCTGTCGATGCATTTTTGTAGACGCTGTGGCAGTTTTTGTATGCCCATGTCATACTAGCTCGCCGCCATGCTGATCAGAAAGTTTTGAACCTCTTCATTCACCTCGTCGTCGGAGCTGAATCGCTTTCCGGCCAAATGTTCTTTTAACCTAGGGAACTGAACGCCAAGTGAGGGCTATATTAACTTTTCTTTAAATTTACGTCAATGCTCACAATCTTTTTTGTTTAACAGATTACCGGTTTCGGTCTTTAATGACCATCATCAGATCTGTTTCATAAAAACAAAGTCGTAATGTTCTGCAGCCATAGTGGCATCGTCAAATGCTAAATGCGGAATCAGCACAAGCATCGTCAAATACATATAAATCACATCACGCCGGCTCAAACTAATCGCGAACAACTGTGGCGCATAGTCATTCATGAAAATTCCATCGTTGTTTTTGCATATGAAGTCCATGAATGGCTGCAAATGGCCTCCAAGTAGCCGAACACAACCATTTCCACTCGAAGCTCGACATAAACACAGCTCACATTGAGAGGTGACATGAGCCACCTCTCATATTTCTATCTTACGATTTTCCTCTCTAATTGCATGCAGTGAAAAGTCGCTATTCCTTCACACGCGGACTTCCCACGTAGCGTCTCTCGTCACCCGGGTGGTCCGGTGACAGGCGGGCTCTGCTGATCTGGAAAGCGTTAGGCCGACGGGTGTGAGGAAGTCGAGTGAATGCTTTGCAGACGCCGACATTGTCAAAAGACATGCCCGGAGGTGTCTGAAGTAGCGGCTGGGCTAGAGGTTCCGTTACTTCACAGAAACTTAGTGAAAACACTTTCTGGCGGGCTACCAGCGAGGCGTGGGAATGACTTGTGTACCCAGGCAGTTGTGGCGGGAAAATTCCCGCGCTTTCTGCAAAATAGTAACTGTGATTGGCTTGCTCAGGGCATAGCTCCGTGACGTAGCAAAATCAGCGCAGAAATTGGCGCCAAGAATCTCCATTGGTGGAATGGTAGTGCTCCGGCAATAGAGTGGAATTTTCCGCCGGTTTTCGAGTTGCTGATTGGAACGTTTAACCACGGCCACTGTCGTGGGGGCGGGAATGTTCTGTGTTCGGCCGTACAGATTAAAAACGCACGCCGCGCGATTTAATTGAATAGCGTAAAGTTATCATTAAAAACGCACGCCGCGCGATTTGTGACGATTTGGTTGGTCATAATAGTAGTAACATGTTTTTGAATACAATTAAAATATAACGGCGATACCTGTTTAGTGTTATTGGAAACAATATGTAGTAAATTAATGAGTAAGGTAGCCGATCCTATAAGAAGAGGTGAAATTGGGCATATTAAGGTGTTTTGCTTTATGTCGACTAAGCCCATGATACGGCGTCTTTTTTTCCGTTTACTCTTAGAAAAAAAAACAAATAAGTAACGAAGTGCTAATTGTGCGTTGTGAAAAATATAGGGGCGGATTTTAAATAGCTACAGTGTATAATCAGACTAACAAATGGACATTCAGTTACGCGAAATAGCGGACAGCGAAGTGTGGTCATTAAATTGAGTACACCTACAGGGCGGTCAATTCCGGGATAAGTCTATTCGCATCTCACGAGGGACGCGGTATTGAGACCGGTTTTTTTTATTATATCACGGAGAGCGGGGTTCAATTTATAAAAAGAAGAAAAGCTGTATCATCATCATTGACTGTTGGTGTTAAGCAACCAAAACAGTTCATCAAAGGGTTTCGGTGAATGAGTGGTGAATGCGAAATGAAACTGTGAACGAAGTTATGTTAAATAAAGCAGAAGAGACAAGACAGTTTGGTCGTATCTGTTATTATTCCATCAACCGTAACATTTCTTCTCGTTGTACGAAGTCTTTATAGACGATCGTTATGACAATTTGCTTTGAAGGGATCTCGTTACGAGTTAAGTTTTGGGGATCTGGTCAACAGGGGATAGTTCGTAGATCTTAACTACTGCAGCTATTCTGGAATCAGGTGCTACCGTGACCGTTGTGTGTTGTCAATGGCTTAACGTCATCATATCTCATGCTCTAAGATCGACGCGCCTTTCCTCTTGGTATAACGGTGTCTCACGATAACAACGACAACGCCGACGGCGAAGGAAGATACGGTAGATTGTCATATCGCTAGTTTAGTTGTGGAGTATCTTTGCGAGCAGCCGCGACTAGAGAGTCGAGCGCGGGACACGGAACTGTTATGTTGAGTAGTGTATAGCTCTGCATGTGAGAGGAATTGTTAGTATGGAAGCTGAAGTGTTGCTACAAGTGATATTATAGTAAAGTGATGATATATGGAAATGGTTCAGACGAAAGTGCGCCAAGAAGTAATTGAAAATGAGCAATGCCGTCAATGACGTATTTATCTTTCCTCTCGTTGCGTGTCTCACAGCACCGATCATCCGCCCCGTGTTAGGTCTCCCAGAATGAACCGAAGTGAATCAGTACAAATTAGTTACCATAAAAGAGTGCAGTCAAGTGCCAGCTCAAATGGCTCTGAGCGCTACGGGACTCAACTTCTGAGGTCATTAGTCCCCTAGAACTCAGAACTAGTTAAACCTAACTAACCTAAGGACATCACACACATCCATGCCCGAGGCAGGATTCGAACCTGCGACCGCAGCGGTCTCGTGGTTCCAGACTGCAGTGCAAGTGCCAGCGTCTTGTACCGAGCGTGAGGACGTGCGTGCGACCATCGCGTTTCCGCATTTATCAACAATCAGCCGTGCCGCCACGGTTACGCGCACGCTCGTACAAGTGAGAACTGAAAAATTAACTTTACCAACAGTGTTATGTCATTACTAGTGTCAAGGAGGATTATTACCAGCTATCTGTATGTGCGACGAGCGTAAGAACTTTCGTTCGATCATTCGGCTTCCGCACCATCAACAATCACCTGCGTCGTGTCGGTTACGCGTACGCTCGTCTTGAGTGATATTCATCATCATCATCTTGGACAGTTTCCAGCCACTGGCTGGGTCTGTCGGGAACACAAGCCTCTCCATCGTGTTCTGTCTTTCCACCATTCCCCCTCTTCCACCTTCTTCCAGTTCTCTCCTCTTCTCATCACACATTCCTTCACTCCCTTCACCCATCTATCCCTTGGTCTTTCTGTGGGCCTCTTCCCCTCCAGTTGCAGATCAAACATCCTCTTTGGAATTCTTCCCTCATCCATTCTCTTCATGTGTCCATACCACTGCAGTCTTGATTTTTCTATCCTGTCCTGTACTGGTTCCTCCTTTAGTCTTTCCCTCACATACACATTTCGCAATCTGTCTCGTCTTGTTACACCCAACCTGCTCCTCTGGAACTTCATTTCACTAGCCTGTATTCTACTTTTGTCGGCTTTTGTGCATTACCCATGTCTCACTTCCGTATGCCAATATTGGGACAAAGTAGGTTCGGTATATAATTCCCTTGGATTTCTGTGGCACCTCCTTGCTCCAAATAAGCCCCCTAATGCATTTGTAGAACTGCCCTGCTTTTCTGCACCTTTCATTTATTTCCATTGCGTTTCCCCCCTTACTTTCAATCACGCTTCCCAGGTACTTGAAGTTCTCTACCACTTGTAGTTTTTCCCCTCCACAAGTTATATCCACATTTGGCCTATTCTTCTTCCTTGTTGTGACGATTATTTCACTTTTCTTTGCAGAGAAATGCATTCCATATTGTGCTGCCGTTGCCTTCCATGCATCTAACTGCTCTTGCACCTCCTTCTCGCAATTTCCCCATAACATCAGGTCATCGGCAAAAAGCACTGCTTTCATTTTATGCTTTCCAATTGCATCTGATACTTGCTGTAGGATTTCATCCATAACAATAATAAACAATAAAGGCGAAAGTGCACTTCCCTGTCACAGCCCATTTTCCAGTTTGAACCATGCAGTACGTTCCCTCCCCACTTTCACACAACTCTCACTTCCCTCATACATTTTTCTGACTTTTCGTGTTATCTCTTCATCTATCCCTTTTGCGTTCAGCACATCCCAGAGTTTGTCCCTACAGATACTGTCATACGCCTTATCAATATCCAAAAAGGCCATGATTAAGTCCTTCCCGTACTCATAGTGCCTCTCCTGCAGTTGCCTTACCGCAAATATGAGGTCCGTTGTTGATCTTCCCGGTCTGAAACCGTACTGCTCCTCTTGCAGTCTACTTTCAATACTGCTTCTTATTCTCTTCTCCAGGATCTTTTCATAGATTTTTCGACAGTGGCATAGCAGGGTGATTCCTCTGTAGTTCTCTCTAGTTGAGTGATATTGTGGACAGATAATCATCAAGATTGTTAATTGGGATAATAATTTACGACTTAGAATGTAAACAGTGCAACCTGCGATTTCCTTTAATCGTGCCAGAATATAGTTGTTCATACGAGACGTAGGATAGTGTTGTGTTCTGGCGATGAGTGGATCCCCTGACTAGCCTCCATATTTCGATACATAATTCCAGGCGAGCCAGCAGCAGTGTGGAGCAGAACATTTGTACCCCCGGCCGTGTTACAACGTGAATGACGCGAGTGCAAACGACAGCTCTGGCAATGCACTGCCCTTTTATACCTCGTGTGCGCGATACAACCCTCCATCTCTATATGTGCCTGTCGCTATCCCACGATTTTTCTCACATCAGTGTATACAGCGTGTCGGGGAACGCGACAAACAGTGAAGTTGTTGGCATAATGCGGGAACGGAGCGATTTATCAGACGTCCAGTCGGGAATGACCACTGGCTTTCTGGCTAAGGGTGACAGCATTTCCGGAACGGCTGTGTTTGGTAAACTGTTCCCGTGCCACCGTGGTTAATGTACACTGCGCGTGGCACAACGGCGTTACCCAAAACCCGCGCTGACGCAACTGTGGTACACCACACGGCATAGATGACAGCTGCGCAGATGCGTACGGGCGAATAGTCGTGCAACTGTTGAGCAACTGAGCGCCCGATCAACCAAGGGGCTACCAACATTGTCTCCTCGACGACCGTTGTGTATGCGCCTGGTTCATGCGCCCATGTTGACTGCTCTTCATTCGCAATGAGGGCTGGAAGTAACATGGAAGTGAACGTCGGCTGTGTGGCGACGGGTGGCCTCTTCATGTGAATCGCGTTTTATGCTCCGTGGGAAAGATAGCCGTATGTGTGTACGGTGTGAAACATTTGAAAGCAAACAAGGAGAGGTTGTCGTGGTCTGGAGACTGTTTTCGCGACCTTGAAACGTCACAGGTTTACGCTTCATTTAACTAACACTAATTTCTACATGATTAATAATTCATTTTACGCCGAGAGCGTCCTTTCAATATTTCGTCTAGCTAAATAACCTCTTGCTTCAAGAACGCTTCCGTGTATATTTTTTCTTATGTTGGTGTCACACCTCCTCTCTCTTCCTTTGATCCCGTGATGTATGTGGATGGATAAATGTAATTATGCATGGAATATATAATAATCTGGGTTAGTCAAAGACAGTAGCAGTAGGGTAGTTTAGCACCAACATAACAATGTGAGCAGATTCGGCAGAGAGTTCGTGATTCCAAAGATTGTGGGGATGAGCAGGGCAGAGTTTGTGAGGTTGGTTTTCACTGAGGTCTTACCCCCACCGCCATTTTTTTTGAACGGTTGGCGGTTGGTCCTGGAACGCGCCATGTTAGGACGCTATGGGACCGCCGATTGAACGAGACGGACGCAGGGGTGCGGCGCACGTCATGGATGGTGAGGAAAGTTATTCATAATGTAGGTTTTTTTGGGGTAACAGTGATTATGAAACACGTTCGGGTGTGAATTAATACCGGGAAACGTTCAGCGATATTTTATTTGTAGAGGTGATTGTGGGCATGAACCAACTGTTCTTGTTCTTAGGTCAATAGCGGATAGGTTCATTAATGTTTCATTTGTTGCATAGTTTAGTTCTGGATACAAGCAATATAAATTTTTCATGATTCAACGGTTTATTTTACTCGTTTCTTTGTTGTCGAACTTGGCCACGTGTTGCCATCATTCATAACGGTAGTCAATGGGTTTGCCTTTCGTTTATCATAGCATGAATAATGTGGAGTCATGAAAAAAGTGGTTCAAATGGCTCTGAGCACTATGGGACTTAACTTCTGAGGTCATCAGTCCTCTAGAACTACTTAAACCTAACTAACCTAAGGAGATCACACACATCCACGCCCGAGGCAGGATTCGAACCTGCGACGGTAGCGGTTGCGCGGTTCCGGACTGAAGCGCCTAGAACCGCTCGGCCACACCGGCCGACTGGAGTCATGAAGACTGGGCTGGTTTGCTCACGTTGCATTGCGGTTGCATAATACGCGGTTTCAACATGAACTTATCCGCATGGCACTGCATGTGTAGTAACACAAGTAATGTTTGAGAGAGTGAAAGTTAATATCCTTCCCTACTCCGCGCGTTAAATAGGTTTGACAATAACTAAATGGTGTTATGAGGCCACCATTCAGTAACATTCATTTTTACCCATTTTAATCATTAATAGATGTAACTGGCGACGAAGTGTTGTCTATGTTTCCGGTATGACGATATGCAAGAGATAGTGAGTGCTTCATGAAGGTTTTGTCACTGAGAATGGTCGTTTTCTTAAATATAACAGATTTCATGTATGTTTTGTCACAGAGGGTAATAGTTTTCTTACATATTATCGAAATAAATCAGAATGATAATTGAAATTCTCTCTTAGCGTTATTCAGTAGCCTTCATCCATACCACTGAGATAATGACTATATTCTATGAATTTTCAATCCAGGCATATCCATTGTATGCGTTATGCACTTTATGCGACTAACTGAATTCATAGTATCAAAAGAAAAGAAAGTCTTACAGTCCCTAATGTGCACGTATTGTTCCATGGCCATTCACCGATGTTGCGTTATCCGTTGCTTCATTTGTAAATTAGAATACTATCTTTTCTAGCGGGTTTGATTACCCATATCTCAATTTATCGGGCCTAATTGAAAGAATTAGACACATAGCGGTAGAAATGGGAACCACGGAGCACTGCGTCCGCTTATATTAAAGGGAGATACTTCTTACATGAAAAATACTCAGCATAACAAACAATACCAATAAATGATAGAAGAATATACTCGTTACAATTTGCAGATGACCAACTGATTATAGCCCAAGACTATGAGGACATAGAGTATATGACCAGAAAATTGATTCAAGAATATAAAAAATCAGGTCTAAATGTAAACATGAATAAAACAAAGTACATGGTAATTGGTGGAGTGAATGGAGACTTAATATTAGAAGAAGGGATGGGAACAATAACAGCTACTGAGGAATATAAATATTTAGGTGTGAAAATTACAAATGATGGGAAACAGGACAAAGAAATTAGATCAAGAATAAATTCTGGAAAGACGACAATCTCTTTATTGAATGGAATTCTCTGGGACAAACACATAACAACTGATAACAAAATAAGGATTTTTAAAACAATAGTTAGGAGCATTATTACATATGGTTCAGAAGTGTGGGCAACAAAATGGCAACTGAAATCAAAATTATTAGCCATAGAAATGGATTTCTGGAGACGTTCAGCAAGAATATCAAGACGAGAAAGAATAAGAAATGAAGTAATCAGAGACAAGATGAAATGTAAAAATTCAATTATTGATTTCATCGAGCACAAACAACTTAAATGGTATGGACACATCAGACGAATGGAACAGGAAAGGCTACCAAAATGCATAATCGACTGGGTACCAATTGGAAGAAGAAAAAGGGGACGACCACCTGATACATGGAAACAGGGAGTTCAGTCAGCAATAAGGAAGAACAACATTCCTGAAGATTTATGGACAAATAGAGAAGAGTGGAAAACAATAATTAGTAACTTACTGTAATCTAGAATAGGTGCTGGAAAAATGTACTCACATTGTAAATCCAGAATAATAATAATAAACAAACAAGGGGTAGACTTTCAGCCTTCCCTGTATGATCTCGTCATTCTGGAATGCGCAGTGTATCAACACAGTTATGAATCTGTCCTTGGGAACTATGTCCACCGCTACATGCCATTTGCTTTTCTTCGACACGACGGTATCTACCAGCAGGACAATGCAACGCGCCGTGCAGCTCGCAGTGTACGTGCGTGGTTCGAAGAACACCGGGATAAGTTTACCTGCTCCCTTGGCAGTCAGACTCCCTGGATTTGAAACCAATCGAGATTCTGTGGGACCACCTCTATCGGGATGTTCGCGCCATGGATTCTTAAGTGAAAGGCACCGAGCCCTGCTCAGAAACACAGAGGAGCTCGCCGCGGCCCTGTCTGTACCTCCCACAGTCTCACTGTGTCTCTTCTTGCGTGGCTCGCAGCCGCGCGCGCTGCAAAAGGTAGTTCAGGCTTTGGACTAGTGGTCACATTAATGCGACTGGACATTGTATTTCAAACGGTAACAATAAAAAATAGTATTGTAAGCTGCACCCTAGCTCGTGAGTAACAAACAGTTGTGAAACCTAAACAATGTAATAGAACTTTGAACATAGCTGCTAAGGTTCAGTGACCGTGTCAGAATTATATTGGAACAAATAAGCCCTCGGTCACAAATATTAAGTCAAAATTGACCAGGTTTCGACGCTACTATGAGCGTCGTCTTCACGACGCTACTATGAGCGTCGTCTTCAGAATTAAACTAACTATTCCAAAACATGAAACTTCCTGGCATATTAAAACTGTGTGCCCGACCGAGACTCGAACTCGGGACCGAGTTCGAGTCTCGGTCCGGCACACAGTTTTAATCTGCCAGGAAGTTTCATATCAGCGCACACTCCGCTGCAGAGTCAAAATTTCATTCTGGAAACATCCCCCAGGCTGTGGCTAAAGCCCTTCTCACACGGAGCAAGATTCGCTGCAAGTTTCCTTGCTGGCTGGCGCGGCGGCTACCTTGCGGGCTCCGTCGTCTGCTAGCGGGTACCTCGCTGGGAACCTTGTAATATTTCCAGGACAGGTCCGGTGCTATTTTTCTTGCAAGGTTCCCTGCGTGCTACCTGCGTTGGCCAATCATGAGGCGTTTCGTTTGTGACGTCAGACGCGGAAAGCTTGGGCGGGAAGCCTTTGTTGATAGTTGCTTTTCTGCTGTTGTGAGGTGCGGTAGGAAGTTCTTATAATTATTAAATAATGGCATCGCAGTGGTCCAAGGAAGCGATTGAAACATTGATATGTACTTATAGGGAAGAACAGAGTCTGTACGTCGTGAAAAGCGCAAACTATTATACTAAACACTTGCGGGCAGAAGCATTCGAAAGAGTTGCAAATACTAACACATCCATTCGTATGAAATTCGCAAAGGATGTACGATCTTCTATCCTATAAAATAAAGTCGTATATAACAGTCATTATTGGTATATTTATAAAATCAAACAGTAATGAAATGGTGATACTTTTCAAACAAAAGTAGGTGTTATGCGAATTAACCTCAACTCTTTATGAAGCATGGAGAGCACACATTTTTCCAGCGTTTCTCCTCTTAATACAGTTTTTCGTCCATTCTTTCTTTCTTCTTCTCTCATTAGCATGCATTTCTGCATCGTTTAGCACCAAAACAGCTAATAATGCCCGTTTGCTCTGAACATCTGTACCTGAAGCAGCCATCTACGTTCGATACGACATGCATCTGATCACAACACAACTAGCTGCCGATCTTGCACCGTGGGAGAGCTTCGGCGTGGAAGATAGCCGGCTCCTTCCCTGCAAGCCGGCAGGCATGCACGCCATCTCGCCAACTTGCGGCGAACATTGCTCCGTGTGAGACGGGCTTAAGCCATGTCTCCGCAATATCCTTTCTTTCAGGAGTGCTAGTTCTGCAAGTTTCGCAGGAGAGCTTCTGTAAAGTTTGGAAGGTAGGAGACGAGATACTGGCAGAAGTAAAGCTGTGAGTACCGGACGTGAGTCGTGCTCCGGTAGCTCAGTTGGTAGAGCACTTGCCCGCAAAAGGCAAAGGTCCCGAGTTCGAGTCTCGGTCGGGCACACAGTTTTAATCTGCCAGGAAGTTTCATATCAGCGCACACTCCGCTGCAGAGTGAAAATTTCATTCTATTCCAAAACATATTAGGTATATAATACATTAATAAAATTAACGTTTGTGCTGACTGGAAAGAGATGCAGCACTTACAAGTCACATTTTAAAAAATCTAAGCCGGAATGGGGACGTCATGAATAGTTGTAAATAAGATGACGAGCCGCTAAGGGCTGCCCGTATTTGAGTGAACAAGGGTTGCAACAAGACTGAGGTGCCCACGTTAGGAAGTGTGGGCAAGTAAACACGGTGTTGCTACAAGCTCCATCTAGTAGCCGCAGAAACAACTAGGCTCCTGTACATTCAAAATTAGACACATAAAATTGTGATGAAGCTGATTCAGGCATAACGGTAGCACTAATAATAACAGGATGAAGTTTCATATTTATCTGCTTTAAACAGAGATCCATTTTGTAACGTAAAAAAACGTCAGTTGTGACATAAAAGAAAACAGCAAAGATGTAACAGGAAAACAACATTTCGGCAAACTACATGAGGAAATCTGAGTCAAAGATCAAGCAATGGCTTTATACAGTCGAAAAAGTTTTTATTTCGCAGCTGCAGCTGTTCGTTGAGAATGAGGCCATCATGACGAGAGAGATGTTTGAAAATCTCCAATTCCTTTAAAACATCTAACCTACGCCCCTTCTTTTCGGTATGAAGAATATTGCTATCGCCTGTGGCTTTAGGCGCGTGTCCAGTAATTAAGAGGTGATCGGCAAAGGATAAATTTAGGGGACTGGTGCCGTTCTTTCTCAAAAGATGTTCTTTATATCTGATGGTCAAAGCACGTCCAGTTTGCCCTATATAATAGGAGGAGCAGATATCGCAGATGATCTTATAAACGTCAGAACTTTCTGTAGGGGAGCGAATTATGAATGAAGTTTCTCTTCACATTATTATTAGTAGAGAAGGCAACATTGCAGTTGTATTTGTTGCGAAGCATGCACTGAATCTGATAGGAAATGGGTCCTATGAAAGGAATAGAAAAACGTTTTTTGGGTTAATTTCAGTGCAAGAGGTGTTAAGTGTGGTAGTTCGTGCAGTTTTCTTTTTCAGGATATCGTCCACTATGTTAGGCGTATATTCATTATTAACTGCTATGGTTTTAAGTAAATTAATCTCATCATTAAACTTTTCTGTTGAAAGTGGTATAGAGGTGGCTCGGTGGACGGCAGAGTGAAAGAAGGCCATTTTTTTCAGACTGTGGATGAAAAGGGGAAGCAGGTTTTAGAACAGTTAGTTTAATTCTGAAGACGACGCTCATAGTAGCGTCGAAACCTAGTCAATTTTGACTTAATACACTCCTGGAAATGGAAAAAAGAACACATTGACACCGGTGTGTCAGACCCACCATACTTGCTCCGGACACTGCGAGAGGGCTGTACAAGCAATGATCACACGCACGGCACAGCGGACACACCAGGAACCGCGGTGTTGGCCGTCGAATGGCGCTAGCTGCGCAGCATTTGTGCACCGCCGCCGTCAGTGTCAGCCAGTTTGCCGTGGCATACGGAGCTCCATCGCAGTCTTTAACACTGGTAGCATGCCGCGACAGCGTGGACGTGAACCGTATGTGCAGTTGACGGACTTTGAGCGAGGGCGTATAGTGGGCATGCGGGAGGCCGGGTGGACGTACCGTCGAATTGCTCAACACGTGGGGCGTGAGGTCTCCACAGTACATCGATGTTGTCGCCAGTGGTCGGCGGAAGGTGCACGTGCCCGTCGACCTGCGACCGGACCACAGCGACGCACGGATGCACGCCAAGACCGTAGGATCCTACGCAGTGCCGTAGGGGACCGCACCGCCACTTCCCAGCAAATTAGGGACACTGTTGCTCCTGGGGTATCGGCGAGGACCATTCGCAACCGTCTCCATGAAGCTGGGCTACGGTCCCGCACACCGTTAGTCCGTCTTCCGCTCACGCCCCAACATCGTGCAGCCCGCCTCCAGTGGTGTCGCGACAGGCGTGAATGGAGGGACGAATGGAGACGTGTCGTCTTCAGCGATGAGAGTCGCTTCTGCCTTGGTGCCAATGATGGTCGTATGCGTGTTTGGCGCCGTGCAGGTGAGCGCCACAATCAGGACTGCATACGACCGAGGCACACAGGGCCAACACCCGGCATCATGGTGTGGGGAGCGATCTCCTACACTGGCCGTACACCACTGGTGATCGTCGAGGGGACACTGAATAGTGCACGGTACATCCAAACCGTCATCGAACCCATCGTTCTACCATTCTTAGACCGGCAAGGGAACTTGCTGTTCCAACAGGACAATGCACGTCCGCATGTATCCCGTGCCACCCAATGTGCTCTAGAAGGTGTAAGTCAACTACCCTGGGCAGCAAGATCTCCGGATCTGTCCCCCATTGAGCATGTTTGGGACTGGATGAAGCGTCGTCTCACGCGGTCTGCACGTCCAGCACGAACGCTGGTCCAACTGAGGCGCCAGGTGGAAATGGCATGGCAAGCCGTTCCACAGGACTACATCCAGCATCTCTACGATCGTCTCCATGGGAGAATAGCAGCCTGCATTGCTGCGAAAGGTGGATATACACTGTACTAGTGCCGACATTGTGCATGCTCTGTTGCCTGTGTCTATGTGCCTGTGGTTCTGTCAGTGTGATCATGTGATGTATCTGACCCCAGGAATGTGTCAATAAAGTTTCCCCTTCCTGGGACAATGAATTCACGGTGTTCTTATTTCAATTTCCAGGAGTGTATTTGTGACGGAGGGCTTATTTGTTCTAATGTAACAATGTGTTAGATTTTTCTTTTCTTGTCAACACGTTTACAAAAAAGTGAAACAGTTCTGTCAGTCTTTGCAATCGGTACGCAGAACGATTCTGTGGAGGTGGTAGAAACACTTACATATACACTTAGAGCCAAAGAAATTGATACACCTGCGTAATATCGTGTAGGGCGTCAGCGAACACACACTAGTGCCGCAACACGACGTGGCATGGACTCGACTAATGTCTGAAATAATGCTGGAGGGAACTGACACCGTGAATCCTGCACAGCTGGCCATAAATCGGTAAGAGTGCGAGAGGGTGGGGATCTTCTCTCAACAGCACGTTGCACGCCAGCCCACATATGTTCAATAATGTTCATGTCTGGGGAGTTTGGTAGCCAGCCTAAGTGTTTACTCAGAAGAGTGTTCGTGGAGCAACTGTAGGAATTCTGGACGTGTGGGGTACCGCATTGTCCTGCTGGAATTGCCCAAGTCCGTCGGAATATACAGTGGACATGAATGGATTCATTTCTTGACGGGTAGGCGTATGGAGGCAACCTCACGAATCCATTGTCCCTGCACGTCATTAGAAGAATGTTCAAGCTGGTGGATGCGAACCATTCAACGAAACATCATCCATAATGGCTTTTGGAGCCGAAGGCTCATTCGTGTACGTTTGATGGCTGCACGACACAAAGGTTCACGCCTCGCCTCGGCCCGTCAACATTGACATAGGGCTGTTGATGACTGGAAACATGTTGCCTGGTCGGACGAGTCTCGTTTCAAGTAGTACCGACTGGATGGACGTGTAAGGGTATGTAGGCAACCTCACGAATCCGTGGACCCTCCATGCCAGCAGAGGACTGTCCAAGCTGGTGGAGGCTCTGTAACGGTGTGAGGCGGGTGCAGTTGGAGTGATATGGGACCCCTGATACATCGAGATACGACTCTGACAGGCGACAAGTATGTAAGAATCCTGTCTGATCACCTGCATCCATTCACTTCTTGATGCAATAATTTACCAACATCCGTATGTATTGTAGAAATTTATTTTATTTTATGAACTTCTAATTGCTACCAGTTTCGGCATTACATTGATGCCCCACTCGTCATAGTCGTAAAATCGCTATATACGGAAGGACCCATATAACTAGATCCGTGAACCAATCGTCCTGCAACAGCTCTTGGTGGCCAGGCAACACAGAGGAGGTTTGCAAACCTGGGGACGGAAGATGGCATCAATGTAATGCCGAAATTGGTAGCAATTAGAAGTTTATGAAATAAAATAAATTTCTACAATACATACGGATGTTGGTAAATTATTGCATCAAGAAGTTCATGCCAGCCGTCGTCCCACGATCCATAATGAATCAACGAAGACAGAATGGATGTAGGTGATCAGACAGGATGCTTACGTACGTGTCCCCTGTGGGAAATGTATCTCGATGGATCAGGGGTCCAATGTAACTCCAACTGCACCCGCTTCACACCATTACAGAGCCTCTACCAGCTTGGACAGTCCCCTGCTGAAATGGAGGGTCCACGGGTTCATGAGGTTCCCTACATACCCTCACACGTCCATCCACTCGGTACTACTTGAAACGAGACTCTCCCGACCAGGCAACATGTTTCCAGTCATCAACTGCCCTATGTTAATGTTGATGGGCACAGGCGAGGCGTAAACCTTTGTGTCGTGCAGTGATCAAATGTACACGAATGCGCGTTCGGCTCCGAAAGCCCATATTGATGATGTTTCGTTGAATGGTTCGCACGCTGATACTTTTTCATGGCCCAGCATTGAACTCTGCAGCAATTTGCGGAAGGTTTGCACTTCTGTCTCGTTGATTGTTTCTGTTCAGTCGTCGTTGGTTCCGTTCTTGCAGGATCTTTTTCCATGTTTAATTCTGCCTACTCGTGTGTAGGAAAGCAGGTTTCTCGGATCGCTAGACGACATTCGAAGAAATCGTATTAATGAGTTTTATTACAAAATGAGCAATGATCATACTTTGAGAGTAACGTAGAAGCAAAGGGTGACATGCAAATAAAAAATCTGTCCAGTATATACGATTCCTATGTCGTTGGTTTCGAAGTGCCTAATCTTGATGCTCGTGTAGAAGTGGTCCGCGGCGCTGACATGTGTCTTCTTATGGGACAACTATCCAAGGAGTTCCACCCAATAACAATAACACAGCAAAAAAAATACAGAACATACCACTAAATGCTGTTACACAACCAAATTGACTAGATCGTGTTGTTCACGTCCCAGAAGACCACATATACCAAGCAGCAGGAATCCACTATATATATAGTGTACAAAACCACCCTTCTTAGGCAGACTTTACCTAACACATCGACTGCGAAATGTACCATACATGAACGCAACTCTGGGCAGGACTCCAGTTGAGCAAATAAATTAGTACCAACAAATACTGCAACGAGCCACACTCACAGCAAATAGTTCCTACAACACCGTCCCAGATCGAGAAGTTCAGAAACCGCTGCTGGAACTTCCAGGGGAAAATCTGAAGAGCTAACCGAGCCCACACACTATCCTGGCAGACGACTCCAAAATTCAGCAACTAGTTGTCTCCGGGCCAGAGTATCACAGGACCCCACCGGACCTCCACATGAGACAGGCAGGAAGAACAAGTACGCCGACTCCAATTAAACACCACCGCAAGGCCAGCACAGCGGCGAGTCGCCTCCGCCCCAGACCACTCTGCTCATATTGCGAGGCACAACAACCTTAGCGCTAGTCACCAGCAGGCCAGGCAGAGCGAACTTCACGTTCCGTGCAGTTCCCGGAATAACCAACTACCCTCTCGCTTTCCGCCGGCCACCGCAAACACACGCCATCGACGTAATAGCAGATCACCACCGGAGCGCCGTCCGCACCAGGACACCGAACTACACTCCTGGAAATGGAAAAAAGAACACATTGACACCGGTGTGTCAGACCCACCATACTTGCTCCGGACACTGCGAGAGGGCTGTACAAGCAATGATCACACGCACGGCACAGCGGACACACCAGGAACCGCGGTGTTGGCCGTCGAATGGCGCTAGCTGCGCAGCATTTGTGCACCGCCGCCGTCAGTGTCAGCCAGTTTGCCGTGGCATACGGAGCTCCATCGCAGTCTTTAACACTGGTAGCATGCCGCGACAGCGTGGACGTGAACCGTATGTGCAGTTGACGGACTTTGAGCGAGGGCGTATAGTGGGCATGCGGGAGGCAGGGTGGACGTACCACCGAATTGCTCAACACGTGGGGCGTGAGGTCTCCACAGTACATCGATGTTGTTGCCAGTGGTGGGCGGAAGGTGCACGTGCCCGTCGACCTGGGACCGGACCGCAGCGACGCACGGATGCACGCCAAGACCGTAGGATCCTACGCAGTGCCGTAGGGGACCGCACCGCCACTTCCCAGCAAATTAGGGACACTGTTGCTCCTGGGGTATCGGCGAGGACCATTCGCAACCGTCTCCATGAAGCTGGGCTACGGTCCCGCACACCGTTAGGCCGTCTTCCGCTCACGCCCCAACATCGTGCAACCCGCCTCCAGTGGTGTCGCGACAGGCGTGAATGGAGGGACGAATGGAGACGTGTCGTCTTCAGCGATGAGAGTCGCTTCTGCCTTGGTGCCAATGATGGTCGTATGCGTGTTTGGCGCCGTGCAGGTGAGCGCCACAATCAGGACTGCATACGACCGAGGCACACAGGGCCAACACCCGGCATCATGGTGTGGGGGGCGATCTCCTACACTGGCCGTACACCACTGGTGATCGTCGAGGGGACACTGAATAGTGCACGGTACATCCAAACCGTCATCGAACCCATCGTTCTACCATTCCTAGACCGGCAAGGGAACTTGCTGTTCCAACAGGACAATGCACGTCCGCATGTATCCCGTGCCACCCAACGTGCTCTAGAAGGTGTAAGTCAACTACCCTGGCCAGCAAGATCTCCGGGTCTGTCCCCCATTGAGCATGTTTGGGACTGGATGAAGCGTCGTCTCACGCGGTCTGCACGTCCAGCACGAACGCTGGTCCAACTGAGGCGCCAGGTGGAAATGGCATGGCAAGCCGTTCCACAGGACTACATCCAGCATCTCTACGATCGTCTCCATGGGAGAATAGCAGCCTGCATTGCTGCGAAAGGTGGATATACACTGTACTAGTGCCGACATTGTGCATGCTCTGTTGCCTGTGTCTATGTGCCTGTGGTTCTGTCAGTGTGATCATGTGATGTATCTGACCCCAGGAATGTGTCAATAAAGTTTCCCCTTCCTGGGACAATGAATTCACGGTGTTCTTATTTCAATTTCCAGGAGTGTATAATCGATTACAGTGCGCGCTCTGAACAAGATCACGGGTTAGCGGCGCGCGCCATATCAGGCGCTTGTGTCCTCTTCACATACGGCCCGCTGAAGTCGCTTTGTCGTCATGGAGAGAGGTCGGTCAGCGTGCAATTGGATGACGTCTTCCATACACCCCTCTCTGCTCTACCGTTCCCGACTGGCGCTTTAGCGCTTGACTTCACGCCGTAACATTCCGGCCGCAGCGAGGTCGGTGATATGGTTTTTTACCGGATTCCTGACATTCACGGTACACTCGTGAAATGGCCGTACGGGAAAATCCCCATTTCATCGCTACCTCGCAGCTGATGTGTCCTATCGCTCGTGTGACGACTATAACACCACGTTCAAAGTCACTTAAATCTTGATAACCTGCCATGGTAGCATAAATAACCTTGTAAGTAGGCTGTTTAGGTTTTATGTTGGTAACGCCATGTAGCGCTCTATATGAGACTCACTGACTGTGCTGTGTGCAGTCTGTGGTTTGTTTTCATTGTTGGAATTTGCTGTTGTAGTGTTGGGCAGCTGGCTGTTAACAGCGCGTAGCGTTGCGCAGTTGGAGGTGAGCCGCCAGCAGTGGTGGATGTGGGGAGAGAGATGGCAGAATTTTGAGAGCGGACGATCTGGACGTGCGTCCATCAGAGACAGTATATTTGTAAGACTGGATGTCATGAACTGATATATATATATATTATGACTTTTGAACACTATTAAGGTAAATACATTGTTTGTTCTCTATCAAAATCTTTAATTGGTAACTATGCCTATCAGTAGTTAGTGCCTTCAGTAGTTAGAATCTTTTATTTAGCTGACAGTATTGGCGCTCGCTGTAGTTCCAGTAACGAAGATTTTTGTGAGGTAAGTGATTCATGAAAGGTGTAGGTTATTGTTAGTCAGGGCCATTCTTTTGTAGGGATTTATGAAAGACAGATTGCGTTGCGCTAAAAATATTGTGTGTCAGTTTATTGAGGATCGGAATAAGTAAAGAGAGAAATGTCTGAGTACGTTCAGTTTTGCTCAGCTGTTTGAAAAGAAAATAACGTAAGAGGTTTTCCAGCAGTCATTCATAAATTTTTCTAAGGAGACGTTTCATAGCCGGCCGCGGTGGTCTCGCGGTTCTAGGCGCGCAGTCCGGAACCGCGCGACTGCTACGGTCGCAGGTTCGAATCCTGCCACGGGCATGGATGTGTGTGATGTCCTTAGGTTAGTTAGGTTTAAGTAGCTCTAAGTTCTAGGGGACTGATGACCACAGCTGTTAAGTCCCATAGTGCTCAGAGCCATTTGAACCATTTTTTTAAGACGTTCCATAACCTATCTGACAACTCCGCGACACTTGTTGTCTTACAGAGGCGTTACCGACCGTAGCACCGTATTCTTCGTGTTTATATATCTCTGTATTTGAATATGCATGCCTATACCAGTTACTTTGGCACTTCAGTGTATTTTGAGATTTTCTAGAGAAACTAAAATTCACGTATCACGCGATACAGGAAAGGGTGGGGAAATAAGTCGCATCACAACGTTTCCGCGATGTAAAGCAGCTATTTGGCGTCCGTGAGCTTCCGTTTATTCGAAGACAACGCAAAACATCTTCCTCGCCGCCGCTAAGAGGGCTCAGAATACTTGGCCAGCAAGCGGCTGGCTCGTTTCCAAAGCGAATTTCAGGGCAGGAAGGGCCGCACGAGTAGACAGCGTCGCGGACACAACCGTGACGAACGCAAATATGTGACCACAGATCTCCGACGTCGTCTCCGTCTGTGGCGGCCTCCAGCTTCGCCTCTTGAACCACCACTGCCCATAGGTTGACGTTTATTGTCACTTTATGAGTTCTTGTGCCACGCCCTTCTGTTCTGGAATTTTTAGTTTACTGTGTGCCCTCATTGCATCCTAACGCGTATAATGTTTTCTGTCACCACCGACGGTGTGGTTGGCACCATGTTTGGCCGTAAAATTTGTCTATTATTTGTCTAGGGGTTGTAAATAATTATATATATATATATATATATATATATATATATATATATATATATATATATATATATACAGGGTGTTTCAAAAATGACCGGTATATTTGAAACGGCAATAAAAACTAAACGAGCAGCGATAGAAATACACCGTTTGTTGCAATATGCTTGGGACAACAGTACATTTTCAGGCGGACAAACTTTCGAAATTACAGTAGTTACAATTTTCAACAACAGATGGCGCTGCGGTCTGGGAAGCTCTATAGTACGATATTTTCCAGATATCCACCATGCGTAGCAATAATATGGCGTAGTCTCTGAATGAAATTACCCGAAACCTTTGACAACGTGTCTGGCGGAATGGCTTCACATGCAGATGAGATGTACTGCTTCAGCTGTTCAATTGTTTCTGGATTCTGGCGGTACACCTGGTCTTTCAAGTGTCCCCACAGAAAGAAGTCACAGGGGTTCGTGTCTGGCGAATAGGGAGGCCAATCCACGCCGCCTCGTGTATGCTTCGGATAGCCCAAAGCAATCACACGATCATCGAAATATTCATTCAGGAAATTAAAGACGTCGGCCGTGCGATGTGGCCGGGCACCATCTTGCATAAACCACGAGGTGTTCGCAGTGTCGTCTAAGGCAGTTTGTACCGCCACAAATTCACGAAGAATGTCCAGATAGCGTGATGCAGTAATCGTTTCGGATCTGAAAAATGGGCCAATGATTCCTTTGGAAGAAATGGCTGCCCAGACCAGTACTTTTTGAAGATGCAGGGACGATGGGACTGCAACATGGGGCTTTTCGGTTCCCCATATGCACCAGTTCTGTTTATTGACGAAGCCGTCCAGGTAAAAATAAGCTTCGTCAGTAAACCAAATGCTGCCCACATGCATATCGCCGTCATCAATTCTGTGCACTATATCGTTAGCGAATGTCTCTCGTGCAGCAATGGTAGCGGCGCTGAGGGGTTGCCGCGTTTGAATTTTGTATGGGTAGAGGTGTAAACTCTGGCGCATGAGACGATACGTGGACGTTGGCGTCATTTGGACCGCAGCTGCAACACGGCGAACGGAAACCCGAGGCCGCTGTCGGATCACCTGCTGCACTAGCTGCGCGTTGCCCTCTGTGGTTGCCGTACGCGGTCGCCCTACCTTTCCAGCACGTTCATCCGTCACGTTCCCAGTCCGTTGAAATTTTTCAAACAGATCCTTTATTGTATCGCTTTTCGGTCCTTTGGTTACATTAAACCTCCGTTGAAAACTTCGTCTTGTTGCAACAACACTGTGTTCTAGGCGGTGGAATTCCAACACCACAAAAATCCTCTGTTCTAAGGAATAAACCATGTTGTCTACAGCACACTTGCACGTTGTGAACAGCACACGCTTACAGCAGAAAGACGACGTACAGAATGGCGCACCCACAGACTGCGTTGTCTTCTATATCTTTCACATCACTTGCAGCGCCATCTGTTGTTGAAAATTGTAACTACTGTAATTTCGAAAGTTTGTCCGCCTGAAAATGTACTGTTGTCCCAAGCATATTGCAACAAACGGTGTATTTCTATCGCTGCTCGTTTAGTTTTTATTGCCGTTTCAAATATACCGGTCATTTTTGAAACACCCTGTATATATATATATATATATATATATATATATATATATATAATATGATAATGTATATTATTTTAATTTTTGTTGAACTGAATTGAGATAGATGGAAATATTTTTAAAAAATCAGTGAATAAACCATGCTAAGGTGGCATCGGATGTATACTTTGAGAATTTCGTCTCCGTAAGAAGTAGGTTCGTGGGCCACGTTATTTCTGAGCTAAAATGAGATAAATACTGAAAATACAGTTTACATATAATGTTGAAATTTTAGGATCATGGATTAAACAAATAATGAAATCACAGTTAATCATAAGTATAATTACTGAAGTGCACTATGCTACTTACATTGGGAATACAATATTAATCACTAGTGATATGTTGATTATCAGTACGTCTGGTATCTCGTCAGTGCGCAGTGGAAATTTCGTTATGTAATTACTAGTACGCGCGAGTATGCGCCCTGCAGTACGCAGTGACTTTTTTATAAAACTAAAGAGTTTGAATTAGAGCGGCCAGTCTAACGCGCGAGGCTCTCCCTCGACTCCATTCCAGAACAGATAATAGAAGAAGCAATTAACAAAAGACTGGACATCCTTTCTGTGTCTCACCAGCGATCACATGTGACGGCGCACTTGCATTGGCTTTCATGCTTTATTAAACAGGGTTCTCTGATTAAAAAAAATAGATTTACATCCTACGGCTAAAAATGTGCCTTTAAAGGGTGCGACCACACCCGGTCGAACTAAGCTAAATGTTTCCGATTCCAACATATGTGGACCTTAACATATAGGAACTACACTACACTGTCCAGTCACAGTGACGTGGTCACCTGTCAGTAGCATCAATAATCACTTTCTGCAGCGCGGACCGCCGTGACACGTGCAGAAAGAGAGTCAGTGAAGTACTCGAAGGTACGTACAGGGATGTGGAGCCACAGTGACTCCAGCACCGCGGCCAGGTGCGCTGGGTATCTCGGTAAAGGACCGATGGCGCGAACAGCCCGATGGAGGTGGTCCCACAGGATCTCGGGTGTAAATCCAGGGAGTCTGGCAGCCAGCAGAGCACAGTAGACTCGTCCTGGTGATTCCAGAACGACAGACGTACACTGTGGGCTGGGTGGCACGCTACATTGTCTCTCAACTACACTCCTGGAAATGGAAAAAAGAACACATTGACACCGGTGTGTCAGACCCACCATACTTGCTCCGGACACTGCGAGAGGGCTGTACAAGCAATGATCACACGCACGGCACAGCGGACACACCAGGAACCGCGGTGTTGGCCGTCGAATGGCGCTAGCTGCGCAGCATTTGTGCACCGCCGCCGTCAGTGTCAGCCAGTTTGCCGTGGCATACGGAGCTCCATCGCAGTCTTTAACACTGTTAGCATGCCGCGACAGCGTGGACGTGAACCGTATGTGCAGTTGACGGACTTTGAGCGAGGGCGTATAGTGGGCATGCGGGAGGCCGGGTGGACGTACCGCCGAATTGCTCAACACGTGGGGCGTGAGGTCTCCACAGTACATCGATGTTGTCGCCAGTGGTCGGCGGAAGGTGCACGTGCCCGTCGACCTGGGACCGGACCGCAGCGACGCACGGATGCACGCCAAGACCGTAGGATCCTACGCAGTGCCGTAGGGGACCGCACCGCTACTTCCCAGCAAATTAGGGACACTGTTGCTCCTGGGGTATCGGCGAGGACCATTCGCAACCGTCTCCATGAAGCTGGGCTACGGTCCCGCACACCGTTAGGCCGTCTTCCGCTCACGCCCCAACATCGTGCAGCCCGCCTCCAGTGGTGTCGCGACAGGCGTGAATGGAGGGACGAATGGAGACGTGTCGTCTTCAGCGATGAGAGTCGCTTCTGCCTTGGTGCCAATGATGGTCGTATGCGTGTTTGGCGCCGTCCAGGTGAGCGCCACAATCAGGACTGCATACGACCGAGGCACACAGGGCCAACACCCGGCATTATGGTGTGGGGAGCGATCTCCTACACTGGCCGTACACCACTGGTGATCGTCGAGGGGACACTGAATAGTGCACGGTACATCCAAACCGTCATCGAACCCATCGTTCTACCATTCCTAGACCGGCAAGGGAACTTGCTGTTCCAACAGGACAATGCACGTCCGCATGTATCCCGTGCCACCCAACGTGCTCTAGAAGGTGTAAGTCAAATACCCTGGCCAGCAAGATCTCCGGATCTGTCCCCCATTGAGCATGTTTGGGACTGGATGAAGCGTCGTCTCACGCGGTCTGCACGTCCAGCACGAACGCTGGTACAACTGAGGTGCCAGGTGGAAATGGCATGGCAAGCCGTTCCACAGGACTACATCCAGCATCTCTACGATCGTCTCCATGGGAGAATAGCAGCCTGCATTGCTGCGAAAGGTGGATATACACTGTACTAGTGCCGACATTGTGCATGCTCTGTTGCCTGTGTCTATGTGCCTGTGGTTCTGTCAGTGTGATCATGTGATGTATCTGACCCCAGGAATGTGTCAATAAAGTTTCCCCTTCCTGGGACAATGAATTCACGGTGTTCTTATTTCAGTTTCCAGGAGTGTAGATGCGATAGTGTCTAGGATAAACGTGGTCCCCAGTGATAGCTGCACACTTGTGTTGATCCAGTGTTCTTTCCAGAACGACGGAAACATCCCGCAAACCATAATTCTCCCTCTTCTGGCTTGTGATCTTCCAACGATTGTTGCAGGATGTCAGCTTCCAGACGCTTCACGCTGTACACAAGATTTTGCAAGGGTGACGATGCCTTTCAGACTCAAGCTGCACTCTTTTCCCAAGTAATTCTCCAGACTTCGGCACTGTAAACAAAGTTGTGACTATCACCACCAACCAGTTAAGTTCAGACCAAAACTGATGTCTGTAAATCGCGAAAGTTCGTGGGTACTGCGCGAAAATTGAGTACAATGCAATACGCCACATGAGTAACGCAGGGTTCCGTCTCACCGCACGCCGACTTTCACCAAGTGAAGTTCGTGCTTCCGCAGGGTCCAATGCCGTGCGTTCCAGCGGCTCAGTATCTCTCTCCGTAACTTGCACCAAACTTTCCAACCCAAACAACACGCGAATCCCACTCGGGTATTCCCTGGCTCCACACACTGTCCTTGACTCTCCGCCACCTCCAGCTCTGTACAGTCCTGTCCCTTATTTTTGCCGCCCAGTCATGTAAAAATGAAGATATAAGCTACTTATGACACTGAAGAGCCAAAGAAACTGGTACATCTACCTAACATCGTGTACGGCCCACGCGAGCACGCAGAGATGCCGCAACACGCGGTGGTACCGACTCGAATAATGTCTGAAGTAGTGCTGGAGGGAACTGATACCACGAAGCCTGCAGGGTTGTCCGTACATCCGTACGAGTGGACATCTCTTCTGAACAGCACATTTCAAGGCATCCCAGATACGCTCAGTAATATTCATGTCTGGTGAGTTTGGTGGCTAGCAGAAGTGTTTAAACTTAGAAGAGTGTTCCTGGACCCCTCTGCAGGAATTCTGGAAATTTCGGGTGTCGCCTTCTCCTGATTGAAGAACCCAAGCACGTCGGAATTCACAATGGACATCAATGGTTCAAATGGATCAACAGTATGCACTAAGCACTATGGAAGTTAACATCTGAGGTCATCAGTCCCCTAGACTTAGAACTATATAAACATAACCAACCTAAGGACATCACACACATCAGTGTCCGAGGCAGGATTCGAACCTGCGACATTACACAGCGCGGTTCCGGACTGAAGCGCCTAGAACCGCTCGGTCACAGCGGCCGGTGGACATGAATGGATGCAGGTGATCAGATAGGATGCTTACGTACGTGTCACCTGTCAGAGTCTTATCTAGGCATATCAGGGATCCCATATCACTCCGACTGCACACGTCCCACTGCACACGTCCCACACCATTACTGAGCCTCCATCAGCTTGAACAGTCCCCTGCTGACATGCAGGGTCCATGGATTCATGAGGTTGTCTCCATACCCGTACACACCCACCCGCTCACTCCAGGTCAATGCCGGAATGGTTCCTCTGAAAGGGCACGGCCGACTTCCTTCCCCATACTTCCCTAATGCGATGAGACCGATGACCACGCTGTCTGGTCTCCTTCCCCAAACCAACCAACCAACCCACCCGCTCGATACAATCTGAAACGAGACCGTCCGTCAAGATAAGACGTTTCCAGTCATGAACAATCTAATGTCGGTGCTGACGGGCGCAGTCGAGGCGTAAAGCTTTGTGTCGTGCAGTTATCAAGGGTACACGAGCCGGCCTTCGGCTCCGAAAGCCCATATCGGTGATGTTCGTTGAATCGACCGCACACTAAGACTTGTCGATGGCCCAGCATTGATATCTGCAGCAGTTTGCGGAAGGGTTGCACTTCTGTCACGTTGAACGATTTTCTTGAGTCGTCGTTGGTCCCGTTCTTGTAGGATCTTTTTCCGGCCACAGCGATTCAGAGATTTCATGTTTTACCGTATTCCTGATAATCACGGTACACTAGTCAAATGGCCGTACGGGAAAATCCCTTCATCGCTACCTCGGGGATGCTGTGTCCCATCGCTCGTGCGCCGACTATAACACCGCGTTCAAACTCACTCAAATCTCAATAACCTGCCACTGTAGCAGCAGTAACCGACCTAACAACTGCGCCAGACGCTTGTTGTCTTATACAGGTGCTGCCGAACGCAGCGCCGTATTGTACCTGTTTATATATCTCTGTATTTGAATACGCATGCCTATTCGAGTTTCTTTGTCACTTCAGTGTAAGATTTAAAAGAAAAAAAAAACCTTTAAGTACAGCAGCGCCGCTTTAAAAGCCGTAGCTTAAGACACCAGACACGATGGTGTTCGCAGCAGTAATTATCAAATTTTTGTCGTCACTTGTTACTATAATTTCATTAATTTCAGTGAAACCATTACAATTAAACATGAACCCTCGCATGTCCAAAGAATGTTTGCTGTTTTTCCGGATTTTTCCACTAGCAATGACCACATGCCCGTATTATTATCTGTTTATACTCAACATGTAAGTTAATGATACTTACGGGATAAAATCTAATTAATTCTAGGAAATAGGCATCGCGCAGATAAGAAATCCAGATAACCACAATTAGGTCTCGCCCAACGAGGGTTCCGTAAATACGTAATCGTTTATATAGACAGTTCATCCAGCCCGAAAAACAAAAATCCCGACTTTTGCCCTTTATTGATATCGATACCGACAAGATATGGGTTCTGCGAATTCCAAGAGTTTCGAGAAGCAAAAATATTTTTTTTTGTGTGTGATATAGTTACAAATTACAAATTTTCGGATTTTTTTCCTTTGTTTGTGCTGTGAACCTTTCGTTTTCGACAACTTTTACGATTCTATGTCAACGGGAAGTACCCTACTGGCTTCGATGAGCGACTTCTTGAGGACAAATAAGTGACATAAATGGCCGTATCTTTTGATCTCATTGACGTGGAAGCTTCCATTTTTTCACCACCAAGTTCAACTCCCCCCGTTTGCCTATTCGTGGAAAAAAAGATATTATTACAGACGGACGGATAACAAAGTGATCCTACAAGGGTTACGGTTTTACCGATTGACGTACGGAACCCTAACCATACACCGAAGCGCCATAGAAACTGGTACAGACATGCGTATTCAAATACGGAGATACGTACACAGGTAGAGTATAGGCGCTGCCGTCGGCAAAGCCTCAACGCCTGTACAAGACAAGTGTCTGGCGCAGTTGTTAGATCGGTTATTGCTGCTAAAATGGCGGGTTATCAAGATTTGAGTGAGTTTTAACATGGTGTTGTAGTCGGCGCACGAGCGATGGGACACAGCATCTCCGAATAGCGATGAAGTGGGGATTTTCCCCTTCGACGATTTCACGAGTGTATCGTGAATATCAGGAAACTGGTAAAACATCAGCTCTGCGACATCACTGCGGCCGGAAAAGAATCCTGCAAGAACGGGACCAACGACGACTGAAGAGAATCGTTCAACATGACAGAAGTGCAACAGTTCCACAAATTGCACCAGGTTCGAATGCTGGACGCCGGCCGCGGTCGCAGGTTCGAATCCTGCCTCGGATGTGTATAATGTCCTTAGGTTAGTAAGGTTTAAGAAGTTGTAAGTTCTAGGGGACTGATGACCTCCGATGTTAAGTCCCATAGTGCTCAGAGCTAATTGAACCACTTGAATGCTGGGCCATGAACGAGTGTCAGCATGCGAACCATTCAACGGAACATCATCGATATGGGCTTTCGGAGCCGAAGGCCCACTCGTGTACTCTTGGTTACTGGACAACGCAAAGTTTTACGTCTTAGCTCGGCCCATCAGAACCGAAAATTTAGAAATTTGTGGTAAGGACTATGGGACCAAACTGCTGAGTTCATCGGTCCCTAGGCTTACACGCTACTTAATCTACGCTAAGGACAACACACACCCATGCCCGAGGGAGGACTCGACGGGGTGAGCCGCGCGAACCGTGACGCCTACGCCTACCACACAGGGCTCTCAAAACCGAAGTTGGACTGTTAATGGCTGGGTACATGTTGCCTGGTCGGACGAGTCTCGTTGCAAATTGTATTGAGCGGATGGACGTGTACGGGTATGGAGACAACCTCATGAATCCATTGTCCCTGCATATCAGCAGGGGACTGTTCAAGTTGGTGGAGGCTCTGTAATGGTGCGGGGTGTGTGCAGTTCTAGTAATGTACGACCCCTGATACGTCTAGATACGACTCCGACAGGTGACACGTACGTAAGCATCCTGCGTGATCACCTGTATCCAATCATACCCATTGTGCATTCCGACGGATCTGGGCAATTCAAGTAGGCCAATGCAACACCCCACACGTCCAGACGGCTAGGGAGTGGCTCCAGGAAAACTCTTCACAGTTTAACCATTTCCACAGTCATGAACATTATTGACCGTACCTGAGATACCTTGCAACTTGCTGTTTAGAAGAGCTCTCCACCCCCTAGTACTATGACGGATTTATGGGCAGCCCTGCAGGCTCCGTGGTGTCAGTTCCCTCCAGCACTACTTTAGACAGTAGTCGAGTCCGTGCCACGTCGTGTTGTGGCACTTCTATCTGCTCGTGGCGGCCTTACACGGCGTTACGCATGTGTACGAGTTTCTTTGGCTCTTCACTGTAGCAGACTCCTGAATTTCCTCACACACCTGTACTAAAATCACCTATTTCAGTGTTGTGAGTGCTTTTACGGCGGCAGCTTTTTCCTAGGAAAACGAGTCGGCAGCCGTGTCTCTGAAACGTACTGTGATTTTGGCCAAAGCTAGTGACTGTCTCCGGCAGCAGTTTAATGTCAGGTGAGATATACGACAGTCATCTGGAGTGGAAGCTGGCCGAAGGGACAGGCTTGCCGAGGCTCAGTGAAGTGGGAGAAAAAGGCGTATTGTTTGTGTGGAAACTACCGTCTCTGTTTTTGATTTGACTTCCTGACCTTCATACCCATGAACGTGTTTTCTTTGGTGAGATTCCGTGGGCGTCACTGCAGCAGTGGCTGCGACAGTACGTTCCCAAAGTGACCGACCGTGGAGTCCAATTTTCCCATTTCCTGAAGTTTTAACGGTCTTTATCCATCGATAACAACTTTCGCTGACGGAACTGGTAGCCTCGGTGACATTGAAGCAGAGTCACAGAACGATCACGTGCCGCTGCAAGCCGTCGCCAGCGCCCCGGGTGGTGGCGAAAATGAAGAGCCAAGATAGATAGCAGGCGCTGGATCAAGCGCGCCCATCGCGAGAGAGGCCAGAGACACGCCCACAAGCAACGGGCCGCCAACGCCCTCTCGACAGAAAGTATTTCGGCCGCCGCCGCTGACCTGGGGGGACTCACTAATCCAGTTCCCGACTGCTACTTTATTCTCTGAGTGGGTTTAGTTTGTCACAGGATACGACAATACATAGCTACCAGATTAGTGATTATAGCGGGACCAGTTTATCTCAACCAGAATTGCATTTCACATCAGTCTGCAAGAACACTATTACTCATGAGCTTGAGCTCTACTCAAGTAAAAGTGCCAGTTCATGTAAATAAAGAACCATATTAATCCACGTGTGCATTTTTGTTGTAGAAAGAGCATACTGGCGACCCATAACAACATCCTCTCCCTTGCTTCCTTGCGGTACAGGACTCTACAGGTCAATCTAATGTACTGGTATTCAACCTGTGCGCCACGGAGCTCAGGTGTCAACGAATGACCGCCTGGGGTGCCATGGATTTGTTCCGTAGTTGGTGGTAAAGAAGACAGTTGTAGAATATTTCATTTCTGGTGTCAAGCTGTGTGCCTTCGGAGGAATTCCGCTTTAGATCTTACCCAGTCTCCGTAAGCAGCCACAACCTCAAAGCTCAACTGTCGTGCGTTACGCTTAACAACAGTGGTGAGGGTTGTGTTTTAAACTAGCTTCTTTTATTCTATTGTGACTTCGTTACAAAGCTGACGAAGGTGATACACTTTGGAAAAGTGTTTAAATTTGTCATTTGGAAGCAAAAACCGAGAACTTGCAGGAGACAACAAGGAAAGTGGTAACGAAGATAGAAAGGCAAGTGTAGAAAATACGACGATAGCTTCTTAGTTCTTGGTTTCACGTACACTCTTGTGAACAAAGAGTAACGGCAACCGTTTATTTTGTGTCTGAAAGTGCTGTTAAATGTGTGCTGCGTAGCAAATTAAAGCGTCATTTAGGTTCAAAATGGCTCTGAGCACTATGGGACTTAACATCAGAGGTCATCAGTCCCATAGAACTTAGAACTACTTAAACCTAACTAACCTAAGGACATCGCACACATCCATGCCTGAGGCAGGATTCGAACCTGCAACCGTAGCGGTCGCGCGGTTCCGGACTGAAGAGCCTAGAACATCTCGGCCACAGCGGCCGGTCGTCATTTAGGAAACATTCACAAGAGAGAAGTAGTCGATCCAAGAGAATAAGCTGACGCGAATTAACGTCGTCCTTAGATGGCCGAAACTAAAAGAAAAAGAGGAAGAAGAAGAAATAACATTTTCTAAGAAGCAGAAAATCCTGAATAAATAACTTCTTGCGTCCTACAACGTATGTTACCGAGTAGCAAAATATAAGAAGGCCCATTCGAGTGCAGAAGACCTAGTCCCACCATGTGCTGTTGACTTGGCGTCCATCATGTTTGGAGAGTCCATGGCAAAACAGCTTTTGCTCATTCCATTGGCGAGGGATTTTGGTTTGTAGTTTGACGAGGACATTAATAGCAAAGGAGCTCATTTAATTTGCTGTATGCGATTTGTTGGTAAAAAAAAGTAACGAAATGATGGAAGACCTTCGGTTTAGACAGGAAAAGATATTTTCGAAATAGCGGACAACTTCACGACAGGAAATCAAATTAATAGGACTGACTCTCTTGGTGCATACACTGATCTTACACGATTCATGTCGGGTCGTTACATTTGTCTACAAGAACTTATCGGCGACGAAGCTCCTGATATTATGTGGACCCATTGCATTATCCAGAGAGAATCACTTGTTTCACAACACTTGAGTGCTGATCTCAATTAAGTACTGCAAACTATCATAAATCTAGTGCACTTTATTAAAACTTGCCCGCATAAAGCTGGGATTTTTAGACAAATGCGTCCCGATAAAGAGGCTGAACATACATCTCTCCCATTTTATGGCAGTGTTCGTTGGCTTTCCAGGGGAAATGTACAATCGTGAATTTTTGAACATAGGCGAAAAGTCTGTTCTTGACAGGAAGAAGAAAATCATATCAGCGCTAAGTCCTTTTTAGACAGTAACATTCTACTAAGGATCGCATATTTATGTGATATATTTGAGAAGTTAAACTCACTGTCTGTAGGAAATGAAACTCACTTCATTCAGCTTATTAATAAATTTTCGGTCTTCAAAAGGAATCTTCTTTGTTGCAAGAGAAACATGAACGACGGAAGAGAAATTGATTTTTTTCCATGTTACAGCATTTTATAAACGGCAATGAAATAGGCGTTGCTGTAGATATATTTTCTATAATCGAAGGACATTTATCTGAACTTTATGCTCATTTCGGAAAAAAAATTCCTGCAACTGCGATAGGTTTCATTGAGTTCAAAATCCCTTCAGTCATGATTCTGTTTTGAGTTCACTACTGCAGAAGAGGAAGAACTGATTAAACTTTCATAACATTCTTCACTAAATCTGAAGTTTTCGTCAATGACGTTTCCAACAATTAGGTATTCAGTAATAAATCAGTTTCCAAGCTTAAGCATGAACGACTTTTACAATATCCTATCTTTCGGTTTTCGGCAGTGGCTGTCACTAAAACCAAGTACAGATCAAGACTTTGTCTAGAAAAGGAAATGAGGGTAGCTATATTTCATTTGATGTCTAGATTCGACAAATTATGTGACAAGAAGCAAGCTGAAGTGTCGCAATGAGGTGCGTAGTACTTTATTCGCGACTTTTTTTATTAAATGTCTCAGTTTTAAAAGGTATCCTGCAGGGGAGCCACGGAAACAACATAATTCGTCAAAGAGCGTCGAATTCAAAAACGTTGAAAGCCCCTGGTCTAATGAGAGCAGAACATCGGTCGCGAGTAAATCGAAGGAACAGGAAAGTAACGAGAAGTAGCAGAAAAGAGAACAGCGAGGAAACATCAGCACTGGTGATCAAAAAGTAGAGGAAGTCAAGCGGTTCTGCTACTTTAGAAGCAAAGTAACCCATGACGGACGCAGGAAGGCGCGCATAAAAAACTGACCAGCACAAGCGAAGACGGCATTCTTGGCAAAAAGAAGTCTGCTAGTATCAAACATTTGAGGAAGGGATTTCTGAGACTGGGCGTTTGGAGCAGAACATTGTATGGTAGTGAATCATGGATCGTGGGAAATCGAACGTTTGATATTCGGCGCTACAGAATGATGTTGAAAAATATGTGGACTGTTTAAGTAAGGAATGTGGAGGTTCTCTGCAGAATCGGCGAGGAAGGGAACACACGGGAAAAAAAATGACAAGAAGGAAGGACAGGATGATAGGACATGTGTTAAGAGATTAGAGAATAACTTCTGTTGTTCGACAGGGTGCTGTAGGGGGTAAAATCTGTATTTGAAGATAGAGATTTGAATATATCCAACGAATTACTGAGAAGGTAGGATGTAGAAGGCTTCGCTGACTATGAACCACTTGAGTGCGACGTCGCAAAAGGTCAATGACGTTTACGGCATTCGGGGCCCCACGTACTGTCTGCAATGCAACCACACTATGGCATCAGCGGCCGGGGCTGGAGGTGTCCAATGATGAGCACAGGATGGGGCTACGGAGCGTAGTTGCACGACAGTGCTACAGATCTAGTGGTGTTGGTACAAAGCAAAGCAATGGCAACGATAAACAAAGCAGATATACCGTTATCCCTACAGCAACAGTTGCCGCAGTAGAAAGAAACGCAAGGCATTTGGCAGAATGATAAAGAAGTGGCAGATGGAACACTAGCGTTTCTGCAAGATGAGTCAGCGGACTGCGTAGTGTCGTGTACACTCCACTGTGTACATCAGGAGTGCAATGATGATGCTCAACAAGTGAAAGTGATGTTGAAACAGGTGTCTGGGCATGTGGTTCATCCTTGTAGGACAGCGAGCCACAAATAGCGTTTCCAGCGAAAAGTAGTAAAGGACAATCGTTGTCCAAAGAGCGGGTACTAATCGCAATTACGTACGTGGAAGACCATTCGCAGCATAGTAAATAGAAAACAAATATGAACAGATTTCAAGTAAGTCCGCAGCAATATCACCGTGGAGTTACAATGCATACGTGCATTCCCTTCGCGTGTTTATGCTAATTATTATGCACATTTATGAACCTTTGCGAGATCCAAACGCTTGGGAATGCTCCGTAGCAGCCAGGATACATGTCCATCTGACAATTATGGGTCAAAAAATGGCTCAAATGGCTCTGAGCACTATGGGACTCAACTGCTGTGGTCGTAAGTCCCCTAGAACTTAGAACTACTTAAACCTAACTAACCTAAGGACATCACACACATCCATGCCCGAGGCAGGATTCGAACCTGCGACCGTAGCGGTCGTGCGGTTCCAGACTGTAGCGCCTTTAAGCGCTCGGCCACTCCGGCCGGCCAAAAAATGGTTCAAATGGCTCTGAGCACTATGGGACTTAACATCTGTGGTAATCAGTCCCCTATAACTTAGAACTAATTAAACTTAACTAACCTAAGGACATAACACATATCCATGCCCGAGGTCATCAGTCCCCTAGAACTTAGAACTACTTAAACCTAACTAAGCTAAGGACATCACACACATCCATGCCCGAGGCACTATGGGAATTAACATCTGTGGTAATCAGTCCCCTAGAACTTAGAACTAATTAAACCTAACTAACCTAAGGACATCACACACATCCATGCCCGAGGCAGGATTCGAACCTGCGACCGTAGCGGTCGCGCGGTTCCAGACTGAAGCACCTAGAACCGCTCGGCCACACCGGCCGGCAATTATGGGTCATCAAGGAGCAATAACGATAACATAATAAGAGTCAATGTTGTGTAACCTTAGTACGAACAAGATCCGACTATACGGCAGTAGGATTTTACAGTCTGAGAAAGTGTTCCGAGACAAACTTCCGTCACAATGTCCGCAAACTTGGCGTCAGATGCGCCTGGCAACAGCGATCTGAACGCCCATTGGCTGAGCGTTTTCATATCTATATGCGTAGGAGGCGAGTGGAGTGTCCCTATTGGCTGAGGGAAAAGGTCGGGGTCTCTCTTATGCGTAGGGAAGAAGGTGCGAAGTTAGTAGGAAGGCGCCATTCAAAAGGCACGGTCTAGTAATCGGAGGCGGCTCCAAAAGGACGATCGCGAGCAGGCAGTGGCATTAGCAGAATGCACCACTGACCACAAATACAGGAGTGATAAACAAGATATAAAGTTAAAGTAAACGGTATTAATTATCAGGGAATGCCACGTCTCGTGGGCAGTACCTACACTACTGCCCATTAAAATTGCTACAACAAGAAGAAATGCAGATGATAAACGGGTATTCATTGGACAGATATATTATACCGGAACTGACATGTGATTACATTTTCACGCAATTTCGGTGCATCGATCCTGAGAAATCAGTACCCAGAACAACCACCTCTGGCCGTGATAACGGCCTTGATACGCCTGGGCATTGAGTCAAACAGAGCTTGGATGGCGTGTACAGGTACAGCTACCCATGCAGCTTCAACACGATACCACAGTTCATCAAGAGTAGTGACTGGCGTATTGTGACGAGAGAGTTGCTCGGCCTCCATTGACCAGACGTTTTCAATTGGTGAGAGATCTGGAGAATGTGCTGGCCAGGGCAGAAATCCAACATTCTCTGTATCCAAAAAGGCCCGTACAGGACCTGCAACATGCGATCGTGCATTATCCTGCTGAAATGTAGGGTTTCGCAGGGATCGAATGAAGGGCAGAGACACGGGTCATAACACATCTGAAATGTAACGTACACTGTTCAAAGTGCCGTCAATGCGAATAAGAGGTGACCGAGACGTGTAACCAATGGCACCCCATACCATCACGCCGGTGATGCGCCAGTATGGTGAATACACGCTTCCAATGTGCGTTCACCGCGATGTCGCCAAACACGGATGCGACCATCATGATGCTGTAAAGAGAACCTGGATTCATGACGTTTTGCCATTCGTGCACCCATGTTCGTCGTTGAGTACAACATCGCAGGCGCTCCTGTCTGTAATGCAGCGTCAAGGGTAACCGCAGCTATGGTCTCCGAGCCGATAGTCCGTGCTGCTGCAAACGTCGTCGAACTGTTCGTGCAGATGGTTGTTGTCTTGCAAACGTCCCCATCTGTTGACTCAGGGATGGAGACGTGGCTGCACGATCCGTTACAGTCATGCGGATAAGATGCCTGTCATCTCGACTGCTAGTGATACGAGGCCGTTGGGATCCAGCACGGCGTTCCGTATTACCCTCCTGAACCCACCGATACGATAAACCGCAATCGCGACAGGCTACAATCCGACCTTTATCAAAGTCGGAAACGTGATGTTACGCATTTCTCCTCCTTACACGACGCATCACAACAACGTTTCACCAGGCAATGCCGTCAACTGCTGTTTGTGTATGAGAAATCGGTTAGAGACTTTCCCCAGGTCAGCACGTTGTAGGTGTCGCCACCGGCACCAACCTTGTGTGAATGTTCTGAAAAGCTAATCATTTGCATACCACAGGATCTGCTTCCTGTCGGTTAAATTTCGCGTCTGTAGCACGTCATCTTCGTGGTGTAATAATTTTAATGGCCAGTAGTGTATAACGAGTATTGAAAGTGATAAATGTATTGTGAAGTGTTGAGTGTAACGGCATTACCAAGAGCTGCCATATTGGAAAGTCTGTGGCGCGTGTTTTAAAGTCTTCTTCATTAAAACGATTATATTACAAAACGTTGTTAACCTTTAACAACTGGCATCCCGACACACCCCACATCAGCAGGAGCGCAAAGTTATGTTTAACCTGGCGTCTGAATGCTACTGTTGCGACGAGGGTCAACATGGTTCAAATGGCTCTGAGCACTAAGGGACTTAACATCTTAGGTCATCAGTCCCCTAGAACTTAGAACTACTTAAACCTAACTAACCTAAGGACATCACACTCATCCATGCCCGAGGCAGGTTTCGAACCTGCGACCGTAGCGGTCGCGCGGTTCCAGACTGGAGCGCCTAGAACCGCTCGGCCAAGTCGAGGGACAACCGAAGCAGCAAGACACCAGGTTAGTAATAAAGAAACCAGAGAAGGAAGGCAAAGTCGCCTCCTCCTCGCTAGAATGCCACACATACGAAGGAGGGCATTGTGTAGTCCATAACAAAAACTACGGATACTCAACGGAGGACACGGCGCACTTGTAACGAAAACTGGTGCTTGCGGGTTTCAAGGACGCTCGATACAATTTACAGGATGTGCATGATGTTGGCCTACTACGTCATGCACATCAAATCGCAGGCAATGTAGGTTGCAGTGATTTCAAGGGAAGCAGCGGATGATTGCGTAACTTCAAACAGTGCTACAGAATTGCAAGACACGTGACAACGAAATTTCAAACTAAACGTCAACTTGACGATGCACAGCAAATCGGCCCGAAAATTTTATAGATGAGATAAACAAACATATCCTAGTGAAGGATCTAGTGTGTAATATTGAAACAGTATCAAATAATGTAGTTCATGAAATAAGTTCATGGCTTGTGGAAAATAATTTGATGCTAAATCACAGTAAGACTCAGTTTTTACAGTTTCTAACTCACAATTCAACAAGAACCGATATTTTGAGCAGACAGAATGGGGATATTATAAGCGAGACGGAACAGTTCAAGTTCCTAGGCGTTCGGATAGATAGTAAGCTGTTGTGGAAAGCCCATGTCCAGGATCTTGTTCAGAAACTAAATGCTGCATTATTTACCATTAGAACAGTATCTGAAATAAGTGACAGTTCAACACGAAAAGTAGTCTACTTCGCATATTTTCATTCGCTTATGTCGTATGGTATTATTTTTGGGGTAATTCTTCTGATTCAAAGCGGGTATTTTTGGCTCAAAAACGGGTTGTTCGAGTTATATGTGGTGTAAGTTCAAGAACCTCTTGTCGATCCCTATTCAATAGTCTGGGATTTCTGACATTGCTCTCACAGTATATATTTTCTTTAATGTCGTTTGTTGTTAGCAATATTAGCCTATTCCCAAGAGTTAGCAGCTTTCACTCAGTTAATACTAGGCAGAAATCAAATCTGCATGTGGAATGCACTTCCTTGACTGTAGTGCAGAAAGGAGTGCAGTATTCTGCTGCATCCATTTTCAATAAGCTACCACAAGAACTCAAAAATCTTAGCAGTAGCCCAAACTCTTTTAAGTTGAAACTGAAGAGTTTCCTCATGGCTCACTGCTTCTATTCTGTCGAGGAGCTCCTGGAAAAGCTAAAAAATTAAGCAAATTCCAGTGTTACACTGTTGATTTTCTTTATTTAAACTTACGACTTGTCGCCTGAATATGTTTTTTATATTTCATTTTATCTGTTTCTACTATCGAGTTATAATTTCATGTATTGACTCGTTCCATGACCATGGAGACTTCTCCTTAATTTGGTCCCACGGAACGATAAATAAATAAATAAATAAAATAAAAAACAAGATCGACAGGAAGTGCAAAATGGATAAGCAGGGATGGCTAGAGGACAAATGTAAGGTGTAGCGGGTTATCTCACTAGGGGTACGATAGATATTGCCTACAGGAAAATTAAAGAGACCTTTGGAGAACTGAGAACCACTTGTATGAATATCAAGAGCTCAGATGGAACCCCCGTTCTAAGCTAAGAAGGGAAAACAGAAAGGTGGAAGGAGTATTTACAGGGCCTATACAAGGGCAATGTACTTGAGAACAATATTATGGAAATGGAAGAGGATGTAGATGAAGATGAAATGGGAGATACGATACTGGGTGAAGAGTTTGACAGAGCACTGAAAGATCTGAGTCGAAACAAGGCCTCGGGAGTAGACAACATTCCATTAGAACTACTGACGGCCTTGGGAGAGCCAGTCCTGACAAAACTCTACCATCTGGCGAGCAAGATGTATGAAACAGACCATCAGACTTCAAGAAGAATATAATAATTCCAATCCCAAAGAAAGCAGGTGTTGACAGATGTGAAAATTACCGACCAATCAGTTTAATAAGCCACAGCTGCAAAATACTAACGCGTATTCTCTACAGACGAATGGAAAAACTGGTAGAAGCTGACCTCGGGGAAGATCAGTTTGGATTCCGTAGAAATGTTGGAACATGTGAGGCAATACTGACCCTACGACTTATCTTAGAAGAAAGATTAAGAAAAGGCAAACCTAACCTACGTTTCTAGCATTTGTAGATTTAGAGAAAGCTTTTGACAGTGTTGACTGGAATACTCCGTTTCAAATTCTGAAGGTGGCAGGGGTAAAGTACAGTGAGCGAAAGGCTATTTACAATTTTTACAGAAACCAGATGGCAGTTATAAGAGTCGAGGGGCACGAAAGGGAAGCAGTGGTTGGGAAGGGAGTGAGACAGGGTCGTATCCTATCCCAGATGTTATTCAATCTGTATATTGAGCAAGCAGTGAAGGAAACAAAAGAAAAATTCGGAGTAGGTATTAAAATCCATGGAGAAGAAACAAAAATTTTGAGGTTTGCCGATGACATTGTAATTCTGTCAGAGACAGCAAAGGACATGGAAGAGCAGTTGAACTGAATGGACAGTGTCTTGAAAGGACGATATAAGATGAACATCAACAAAAGCAAAACGAGCATAATGGAATGTAGTCTAATTAAGTCGGGTGATGCTGAGGGAATTAGATTAGGAAATGAGACACTTAAAGTAGTAAAAGAGTTTTGCTATTTGGCGAGCAAAATAACTGATGATGGTCGAAGTAGAGAGGATATAAAATGTAGACTGGCAATGGCAAGGAAAGCGTTTCTAAAGAAGAAAAATTTGTTAACATCGAGTATAGATTTAAGTGTCAGGAAGTAGTTTCTGAAAGTATTTGTATGGAGTGTAGCCGTGTATGGAAGTGAAACATGGACGATAACTAGCTTGAACAAGAAGAGAATAGAAGCTTTCGAAATGTGGTGCTACAGAAGAATGCTGAAGATTAGATGGGTAGATCATATAACTAATGAGGAGGTATTGAATAGGATTGGGGAGAAGAGAAGTTTGTGGCAAACTTGACTAGAAGAAGAGATCTGTTGATAGGACATGTTCTGAGGCATCAAGGGATCACCAGTTTAGTATTGGAGGGCAGTGTGGAGGGTAAAAATCGTAGAGGGAGACCAAAAGATGAATACACTAGATTCAGAAGGATGTAGGTTGCAGTAGGTACTCGGAGATGAAGAAGCTTGCACGGGATAGAGTAGCATGGAGAGCTGCATCAAACCAGACTCAGTACTGAAGAGCACAACAACAACAGTTTTCAAGTAGACAGTCATAAAAAATTTAACTGATTGAGATTGAGAGGAATACTATGCAGCTCTACAAACACGTCCGCGACCGCGCTTGGAAGTTGAAATTGTAAATCAAACATATATTTCAGAAGCTATCTGATTTCTGTTTGGGGATTGGTATACTTGGAACTCGCCTATTTTTCGACACCATGCCTGACCTAAATAATTGATGGTTTGTAAGACGCTCAACTGCGCGGTCATGAGCGCCCATAAAAGTCCCAATTTTTACACAATCCAATCTATCCTCTGTCACGAATGATGATAGTGATGCTGCAATAATGTATGCACCTCTTTATGTATGTATATAAGAAAATTCCACATCTCCCTTTAGATCACAGAAACCGATTTCAACCAAACTTCGTACTCACATCACATACCGTTCGGAAATACTCGCTGTCGCGATAAAGACCTACCTGATGAGGACTACCTGTCACAGGGATGGGGAACGGGGTGAAAAAAAAAAAGTGTACCCCACGACGCTTGAATAGCCATACTTTATTCATCCAGTATTTCAGAATGAAAGCTCTTAGTGACTTGCAACAAACTTTAAACAGAATTTCAACCTTTACCATATGTTACCTCACTGACAACCCCCAGAAATTGACGAAAGGAAAAAAGTTTATCGCCTTCTACGACTTCGCTGTTCGTGCAGTACTAACAGCATTCGCGACACATTTTGCAGCCAGTATTCACAAAAACCGCTGAATGCACTTGAACGACACACACCTTCTGGGATATGACGCCGCAAACATTGAGATGCTTGAAAAATTTCCGCACCATACATGACGTTTTGATTTATAATTTCTTCACTATTAACTGTATTCGCGACACATTTCGCAGACAGTATCCTGGCAGATTAAAAGTATGTGCCGGACCGAGACTCGAACTCTGGAGCTCTGAGTCACGCTTGAGTAGCTCAGTGGTAGAGCACTTGCCAGCGAAGGCAAAGGTCTCGAGTTCGAGTCTCGGTCCGCCAGCCGGTGTGGCCGAGCGGTTGTAGGCGCTTCAGTCTGAAACCACTACGGTTGCAGGTTCGACTCCTGCCTCGGGGATGGATGTGTGTGATGTCCTTAGGTTAGTTAGGTTTAATTAGTTCTAAGTTCTAGGGGACTGATGACCTCAGATATTGAGTCCCAAAGAGCCATTTGAACCATTTTTCGAGTCTCGGTCTGCCACACAATTTTAATCTGCCAGAAAGTTTCACACCAGCGCACACTCCGCTGCAGGGTGAAAACTTCATTCTGGAAGTATCCACGTATGCCAATGGATGCACTTAAAAATATTATCTATCTGAGACAGACAGTTCAGGACCTATACGTATCAAATACGTTAAACATATGTGAAATGTTAAACATATGTTAAACATATGTTGAACATGTGCATATGTGAGCAAAGATACGGATAAAAAGTTCCTCCTAAACCACTCGATCGCTTTCAGCCAAACTTGGCACACATATTATTTATTATCTCTAAAGAAATTGTGTGGTTAAGAACCATCAACCTTATATTACGGAGAGATGACAACGTGCAATGAGAATCTGGGAAGCAAGAGATGACCAGACAGAGAGGGGGAAGGAGGAGCTGGAGTAATAGAATTGGAATAAAAACATACTGGGGCAATGCCACCTACTCAGCTAGTAATAAAATAAAATTTTCCAAATCCTGAAAAAGCAAACCCCTTTCTAAATTATTCGTGATTACTGTCGTTACCAGTCCTGGCTAACCCTGGTAGAGTATAGTATACAAGGGGCGTGAACAGCGTCAGATACTGGGCAATCACTGTGGAGGACAGGGAGATGCTGCGTACTTGTGTGAGACAGTGCTATCAGAACTCGACAGATTTTGAAAGGGGTCTCTCTGTGGATGTCCGTTTGGTTGGCTGGTCGAACCGTAGAATGTCCATATACACTACTGGACATTAAAATTGCTACACCAAGAAGAAATGCAGATGAAAAAACAGGTATTCATTGGATAAATATATTATACCACAAGTGACATGTGATTACATTTTCACGCAATTTGGGTGCATAGATCCTGAGAAATCAGTACCCAGAGCAACCACCTCTGGCCGTAATAACGGCCTTGATCCGCCTGGGCATTGAGTCAAACAGAGCTTGGACGGCGTGTACAGGTACAGCTGCCCATGCAGCTTCAACACGATACCACAGTTCATCAAGAGTAGTGACTGGCGTATTGTGACGAGCCAGTTGCTCGGCCACTGTAACATCCACGTGATAAATTTTTGGCTACAGTGCGACGAGAGGAAATTATGCCTCTAACAGTTATAAACATTATGTATTCGACGTATGAAAAAACAAGGAAAACTTATAAATATTAATTATTTATATAATATTCTATGATGTAATTGGACATATCGATGTGTATCATACAAACACAATGATAATTGTAAATTCCTTTTATGATCTGCGTTTGTCTTCCTTTGTTTTTGCCTTTTGTTGGTTGGCTCATGTAGATTGCGGACGCGTATCAAACTGAGGTCTGTTAAGAAATTGTAATTATTTGTTAATTATTACTTGAAAATAGAGTTCATTATTGTTATAAATATGAGTGAATAATTATTTGTAACTTTAATTCCTCTCTCAGTAAGCATTATCTGTGTTAATTATTTCTTTCCGCTGCAAGGAGCGCAGCCATTGATGATAGCGATTTGTATCGCGTTTTTGTCTGTGTTTTCCTTAGAAACAAATCAAATGTTTGCTTGATGAAGTCTAAATAGTGCACAATACGAAAAGTATAGTTTCCTTAAAGTTTAATAAGCATTTAAAATACTTATTTGCTCTAACAATAGAAAGTCTCTATAAATTGTCTGCCGCCATCTTAACAATTATCTCAGCGGCATATTCAAATTACGCAACTCTGCAGACATAAATGCCGGACGTAATACAAATGTGTAAAAATAAATGTGCACCGGTGGTTCCGAACTCATTTTAATGAAAATGATTCGAATCAGATTGGTTCTTTAAAAATAGTGCTCATAGCACGATCGTTATAGCAAACTTTTCTAGCTGATGTATGGAGCCGAAATTAATTACGCACGAGTTCCGAAGAATATTGTTTCAGGTAACATACGTCAGTGTTGCGCGGCTGATATTCGGTGGTTTCAATTATCATTTTGCTGAAGATAACTGTTTCCATCATAATCCATAGTTGCATAGAATCTGTTGTATGAACTGTGATTTAGTGACACTTACACAACTTAGAGACAACACTTTAACACGACGTTAACTTGGAGTACTTTAGCAACTTGACCAATTCTTTAGCCGGGAGAAAATTTATTTAGTAATTACTCAATGTAATAAAATAAGATTGTCATTTTCATTTACAAATTAGTTAAATACCAAACCACTGAATAAACCAGCGAACGCCACACTGGTATTCATTGGAAAACTATATTATACCACAAGTGACATGTGATTACATTTTCACGCAATTTGGGTGCATAGATCCTGAGAAATCAGTACCCAGAGCAACCACCTCTGGCCGTAATAACGGCCTTGATCCGCCTGGGCATTGAGTCAAACAGAGCTTGGACGGCGTGTACAGGTACAGCTGCCCATGCAGCTTCAACACGATACCACAGTTCATCAGGAGTAGTGCCTGGCGTATTGTGACCAGCCAGTTGCTCGGCCACTGTAACATCCACGTGATAAATTTTTGGCTACAGTGCGACGAGAGGAAATTATGCCTCTAACAGTTATAAACATTATGTATTCGACGTATGAAAAAACAAGGAAAACTTATAAATATTAATTATTTATATAATATTCTATGATGTAATTGGACATATCGATGTGTATCATACAAACACAATGATAATTGTAAATTCCTTTTATGATCTGCGTTTGTCTTCCTTTGTTTTTGCCTTTTGTTGGTTGGCTCATGTAGATTGCGGACGCGTATCAAACTGAGGTCTGTTAAGAAATTGTAATTATTTGTTAATTATTACTTGAAAATAGAGTTCATTATTGTTATAAATATGAGTGAATAATTATTTGTAACTTTAATTCCTCTCTCAGTAAGCATTATCTGTGTTAATTATTTCTTTCCGCTGCAAGGAGCGCAGCCATTGATGATAGCGATTTGTATCGCGTTTTTGTCTGTGTTTTCCTTAGAAACAAATCAAATGTTTGCTTGATGAAGTCTAAATAGTGCACAATACGAAAAGTATAGTTTCCTTAAAGTGTAATAAGCATTTAAAATACTTATTTGCTCTAACAATAGAAAGTCTCTATAAATTGTCTGCCGCCATCTTAACAATTATCTCAGCGGCATATTCAAATTACGCAACTCTGCAGACATAAATGCCGGACGTAATACAAATGTGTAAAAATAAATGTGCACCGGTGGTTCCGAACTCATTTTAATGAAAATGATTCGAATCAGATTGGTTCTTTAAAAATAGTGCTCATAGCACGATCGTTATAGCAAACTTTTCTAGCTGATGTATGGAGCCGAAATTAATTACGCACGAGTTCCGAAGAATATTGTTTCAGGTAACATACGTCAGTGTTGCGCGGCTGATATTCGGTGGTTTCAATTATCATTTTGCTGAAGATAACTGTTTCCATCATAATCCATAGTTGCATAGAATCTGTTGTATGAACTGTGATTTAGTGACACTTACACAACTTAGAGACAACACTTTAACACGACGTTAACTTGGAGTACTTTAGCAACTTGACCAATTCTTTAGCCGGGAGAAAATTTATTTAGTAATTACTCAATGTAATAAAATAAGATTGTCATTTTCATTTACAAATTAGTTAAATACCAAACCACTGAATAAACCAGCGAACGCCACACTGGTATTCATTGGAAAACTATATTATACCACAAGTGACATGTGATTACATTTTCACGCAATTTGGGTGCATAGATCCTGAGAAATCAGTACCCAGAACAACCACCTCTGGCCGTAATAACGGCCTTGATCCGCCTGGGCATTGAGTCAAACAGAGCTCGGATGGCGTGTACAGGTACAGCTGCCCATGCAGCTTCAACACGATACCACAGTTCATCAAGAGTAGTGACTGGCGTATTGTGACGAGCCAGTTGCTCGGCCACCATTGGCCAGACATTTTCAGTTGGTGAGAGATCTGGAGAATGCGCTGGCCAGGGCTGCAGTCAAACATTTTCTGTATCCAGAAAGACCCGTACAGGACCTGCAACATGCGGTCGTGCATTATCCTGCTGAAATGTAGGGTTTCGCAGGGATCGAATGAAGGGTAGAGCCACGGGTCGTAACACATCTGAAATGTAACGTCCGCTGTTCAAAGCGCCGTCAATGTGAATAAGAGGTGACCGAGACGTGTAACCAATTTCACCCCATACCATCACGCCGGGTGATACACCAGTATGCCGATGACGAATACACGCTTCCAATGTGCGTTCACCGCGATGTCGCCAAACACGGATGCGACCATCACGATGCTGTAAACAGAAGCTGGATTCATCCGAAAAAATGACGTTTTCCCATTCATGCACCCAGGTTCATCGTCGAGTACACCATCGCAGGCGCTCCTGTCTGTGATGAAGCGTCAAGGGTAACCGCAGCTGATAGTCCATGCTGCTGCAAACGTCGTCGAACTGTTCTTGCAGATGGTTGTTGTCTTACAAACGTCCCTATCTGTTGACTCAGGGATCGAGACGTGGCTGCACGATCCGTTACAGCCATGCGGATAAGATGCCTCTCATCTCGACTGCTAGTGATACGAAGCCGTTGGGATCCAGCACGGCGTTCCGTATTACCGTCCTGAACCCACCGATTCCATATTCTGCTAACAGTCATTGGATCTCGACCAACGCGAGCAGCAATGTCGCGATACGATAAACCGCAATCGCTATAGGCTACAATCCGAACTCTATCAAAGTCGGAAACGTGATGTGTCCAGGACACAAACGACCTGATATAACAATTGTGGACCAGCTTGACTCGGGAGACTATGCAAAGGCTTTCGTGACACACTTCCCATCCGAATCAAAGCATGCATCCACGCCATGGAGGGGGGCGTGGCGGTGCAACGTCATACTGATACACGGTCTCATACTGCCAAGTTCTTTGCAAACATGACTGAGATAATATCTGATACCATCTCAAACTGTGAAGTCTATTTTGTTTGCTTTTTGTGGTATCGATAGCTACGATGCAACGGCGCAGCTACAAGTTCTTAGGTTGGCACTACGACACCGGCACCGACGACAGCGCCCATTGGCCGGCGCTGTGCAGCTCTACAAGCGGCGCTCCGGATTCTCCCCATCTGATTCCGAGTAGACGACCTAGCAACATTGTTTCTATTTCATAGGGGGCTAGCCATTACAGACTTCGTTACTTCAGTTACTTCTATGATAGTTTGTCCAACTACTAGTGGCTGATAGCGTTGATGCCTTAAAGGCTTCACACCTACGTACTCATATGTACGCAAAATTAAGTAATAATATCAGTTTTATATGTTCATACTCCAGTAAAAGTGTATTAACCTACAGGCAGTACCGAAGCATTTCACCTTTCCCTGCTCCTACTCGCTTCTTACGTTCGGACTACCCTTCAGTGAACAGGAGCAGACCTACGCGCCGCCTTCAAGGCTGGACACAAAACTTTTCACTTTCTCGGAGCTTAACTTTTTTGACAGGCCGAGTTTTCCGTCAGCATACGTTTGATAAGAAAAGATATGTTATAATATTCTCTTCTAATAACCCATTCCTTTAAGGAACACAGCTTGCTTAACTGCTCTGGCGATCGAATTTAGAAATAACTAGCTGATAAACCAAGCATTGCGCGGTAATTTATTTCGCGAATTTTCTCTTAGAAACGAATAGAAAGGAATGAACTTTGTTTGTGGTGAAGTATTCAAAAACATTCATTTCCATGTATTCTTGAAAACTTTGACGCAGAAAGAAATACGCATAATGTACAAATTTGTAAGCACAGTGTCCACATTAAGAAAAATGACCCAGAACAGTTCCTGCTCGCTGGGCGCAGCCGCTTCGCGTGTTTATAACACATTATTGTAAACGTCTCCATGGCACCGCCCCTTCATATCTCTATACACCGATAACGTTTGCTGTTCGCAGTTGAAAGCTATCAAAAGCGCTGCCAAGGGTCAGGGATTTCCTTAAGCTGACACGACTATAGGAGTGTCTCAGCAGTAAAGAATAGATGCCACAGTTTTCCACGTATCTCAGAGTTTATGATTTCATATCCATTGAACTATGCATCGTACGATGATACATTTATGTAGGTACATTCATCGCCATACGAGGATACTATCTGCCAAATACACTGACGGTAAAAAATCGCAACAGAAAAGATAATTAATACAGAGTCGTAAGATTTCGGGAATACACTTATCTAGGTAACATGTTTAAGTGTTTAACATTGCAAAAAAAATGTTCAAATGTGTGTGAAATCTTATGGCACGTAACTGCTAAGGTCATCAGTCCCTAAGCTTACGGACTATGTTGTTGTTGTTGTGGTCTTCAGTCCTGAGACTGGTTTGATGCAGCTCTCCATGCTATTCTATCCTGTGCAAGCTTCTTCATCTCCCAGTACCTACTGCAGCCTACATCCTTCTGAATCTGCTTAGTGTATTCATCTCTTGGTCTCCCCCTACGATTTTTACCCTCCACGTTGCCCTCCAATACTAAATTGGTGATCCCTTGATGCCTCAGAACATGTCCTACCAACCGATCCCTTCTTCTGGTCAAGTTGTGCCACAAACTTCTCTTCACCCCAATCCTATTCAATACTTCCTCATTAGTTATGTGGTCTACCCATCTAATCTTCAGCATTCTTCTGTAGCACCACATTTCGAAAGCTTCTATTCTCTTCTTGTCCAAACTATTTACCGTCCAAGTTTCACTTCCATACATGGCTACACTCCATACAAATATTTTCAGAAACGACTTCCTGACACTTAAATCTATACTCGATGTTAGCAAATTTCTCTTCTTCAGAAACGCTTTCCTTGCCATTGCCAGTCTACATTTTATATCCTCTCTACTTCGACCATCATCAGTTATTTTGCTCCCCAAATAGCAAAACTCCTTTACTACTTTAAGTGTCTCCTTTCCTAATCTAATACTCTCAACATCACCCGACTTAATTCGACTACATTCCATTATCCTCGTTTTGCTTTTGTTGATGTTCATCTTATATCCTCCCTTCAAGACACCATCCATTCCATTCAACTGCTCTTCCAAGTCCTTTGCTGTCTCTGATAGAATTACAATGTCATCGGCGAACCTCAAAGTTTTTATTTCTTCTCCATGGATTTTAATACCTACTCCAAATTTTTCTTTTGTTTCCTTCACTGCTTGCTCAGTATACAGATTGAATAACATCGGGGATAGGCTACAACCCTGTCTTACTCCCTTCCCAACCACTGCTTCCTTTTCATGTCCCTCGACTCTTATAACTGCCATCTGGTTTCTGTACAAATTGTAAATAGCCTTTCGCTCCCTGTATTTTACCCCTGCCACCTTTAGAATTTGAAAGAGAGTATTCCAGTCAACATTGTCAAAAGCTTTATCTAAGTCTACAAATGCTAAAAACGTAGGTGTGCCTTTCCTTAATCTTTCTTCTAAGATAAGTCGTAAGGTCAGTATTGCCTCACGTGTTCCAACATTTCTACGGAATCCAAACTGATCATCCCCGAGTTTTTCCATTCGTCTGTAAAGAATTCGTGTTAGTATTTTACAGCTGTGGCTTATTAAACTGATTTTTCGGTAATTTTTACATCTGTCAACACCTGCTTTCTTTGGGATTGGAATTATTACATTCTTCTTGAAGTCTGAAGGTATTTCGCCTGTTTCATACATCTTGCTCACCAGATGGTAGAGTTTTGTCAGGACTGGCTCTCCCAAGGCCGTCAGTAGTTCCAATGGAATGTTGTCTACTCCGGGGGCCTTGTTTCGACTCAGGTCTTTCAGTGCTCTGTCAAACTCTTCACGCAGTATCGTATCTCCCATTTCATCTTCATCTACATCCTCTTCCATTTCCATAATATTGTCCTCAAGTACATCACCCTTGTATAGACCGTCTATATACTCCTTCCACCTTTCTGCTTTCCCTTCTTTGCTTAGAACTGGGTTTCCATCTGAGCTCTTGATGTTCATACAAGTGGTATTATCCTAAGGACAAACACACACACCCAAGCCCGAGGGAGGATTCGAACCTCCGCCAGGACCAGCCGGTTTAACATTGCAAGGTCACAGGTTAACGTAAGCGCGGGGTGAGCAGTTGCAAATATGAAATGCTGGTACATTAATAACCGGTGTAGCCACCGGAATGCCGAATACAAGAATGCAAAGGTGCATGCAGTGTGACGTACAGGTGCCGGCTTTGTGAGATGCAGTTCCATGCCTATTGCACTTGGTGGGTCAGTACAGGGACGATGCCAGAGTCGTCATTTGGTTCCATTGGAGAACAGGCCAAGGTAACACGTCAACATTCTCTAGAACTTGTGGCGTTACAACAGCAGTATGAGGCCGAGCGTTATCTTGTTGGAAAACACCCTCTGGACTACTTTTCATGAATGGCAGCACAACAGGTCAAATTACCAGATTGAAGAACGAATTTGCAGTAAGGTTGCATTAGGTAACCACGAGAGTGCTCCTGCTGTCATACGAAATCGCACGCCAGACCATAATTCGAACTACAGACCTATATCATTGACGTCGGTTTGCAGCAGGGTATTGGAGCATATACTGTATTCAAACATTATGAATCACCTCGAAGGGAACGATCTATTGATGCGCAATCAGCATGGTTTCAGAAAACATCGTTCTTGTGCAATGCAGCTAGCTCTTTATTCTCACGAAGTAATGGCCGCTATCGACAGGGCATCTCAAGATGATTCCGTATTTCTAGATTTCCGGAAAGCTTTTGACACCGTTCCTCACAAGCGACTTCTAATCAAGCTGCTGGCCTGTGGGGTATCGTCTCAGTTGTGCGACTGGATTCGTGATTTCCTGTCAGGAAGGTCGCAGTTCGTAGTAATAGTCGGCAAATCATCGAGTAAAACTGAAGTGATATCAGGTGTTCCCCAGGGAAGCGTCCTGGGACCTCTGCTGTTCCTGATGTATATAAATGACCTGGGTGACAATCTGAGCAGTTCTCTTAGGTTGTTTGCAGATGATGCTGTAATTTACCGTCTAGTAAGGTCATCCGAAGACCAGTATCAGTTGCAAAGCGATTTAGAAAAGATTGCTGTATGGTGTGGCAGGTGGCAGTTGACGCTAAATAACGAAAAGTGTGAGGTGATCCACATGAGTTCCGAAAGAAATCCGTTGGAATTCGATTACTCGATAAATAGTACAATTCTCAAGGCTGTCAATTCAACTAAGTACCTAGGTGTTAAAATTACGAACAACTTCAGTTGGAAAGACCACATAGATAACATTGTGGGGAAGGCGAGCCAAAGGCTGCGTTTCATTGGCAGGACACTTAGAAGGTGCAACAAGTCCACTGAAGAGACAGCTTACACTACACTCGTTCGTCCTCTGTTAGAATATTGCTGCGCGGTGTGGGATCCTTACAAGGTGGGATTGACGGAGGACATCGAAAGGGTGCTAAAAAGGGCAGCTCGTTTTATATTATCACGTAATAGGTGAGAGAGTGTGGCAGATATGATACGCGAGTTGGGATGGAAGTAATTAAAGCAAAGACGTTTTTCGTCGCGGCGTGATCTATTTACGAAATTTAAGTCACCAACTTTCTCTTCCGAATGCGAAAATATTTTGTTGAGCCCAAGCTACATAGGTAGGAATGATCATCAAAATAAAATAAGAGAAATCAGAGCTCGAACGGAAAAGTTTAGGTGTTCGTTTTCCCCCGCGCGCTGTTCGGGAGTGGAATGGTAGAGAGATAGTATGATTGTGGTTCGATGAACCCTCTGCCAAGCACTTAAATGTGAATTGCAGAGTAATCATGTAGATGTAGATGTAGATGTAGATGCAGATAATCCCAGGAGTGAGTCCAGTGTGTCTGGCCACAGACCTGTTGTTTGCAGACCCGCAGCTGGCCTCTTCCTATCCATCACACGCCCATCACTGGCAGTAAAGTAAAAACCACCTTTCCTCAGAAAACGCAACAACCGACTTCCACCCTGCCGCCCACTGAGCTCTCACTTCACACCACTGAAATCGCAAATGGCAGTGGTTTGGGGTCAGTGGAACGCACGCTGCAGGCTGTATGGCTCGGAGTTGTCCTTGAAGTAACTGATTCGCAACACCCCAATTTATTTGCAAGATGAATTAAGCAATTTGCGAACGGCTTTCAAGAGAAATCGGTGCACTGACAACGAAATAGATCGACTACTCCACCCTAGAAGAAAAGTGTCCGAAATTACACGACAGCGACAACTGTCGGCTGGAAAAGTTTTTCTTCCATTTATTCATAACATCACGGACCGTATTGGGAAAGTGTTGCCCAAGTTTCAAGTGGAGACAATCTTTCGACGTACCAAGAAAATTAGTGAAAGTTTAAGATCGGTGAAAGAAGCACGACACCCCTTAGCTACCCCAGGTGTGTATAAAATTCCGTGTAGCTGCGGCATGGTTTATATTGGAACAACTAAAAGGAGTGTTAATACCCGCCTAACGGAACACAAAAGGAACTGTAGATTGGGACAGATTGAGAAATCAGCTGTAGCGGAACACGTTTTCAAAGACGGTGATCACGAAATAAAATTTCGTGAGACAAACGTGATAGCTAGGACTTCACATTATTATAACCGCACGAAAATAATTTTAATAAAAAAAGAAGAAGGATTAGAACTAGACAAGATATGGCTGTCGACTTTGTACCAACGAAGTGACAATCGATTACCTGTAATCGAGAGAGACGGCACTAGCCAGTGATAGTTTTAAAGTTGAAAGCACGTGATGAGTGGTGGCGCCATCTGAGCGCTCTGTATAAGCGGGACCTCCAGCGCCTAGCAGCCAGTCACCGACTCACCTCAGAAGATGTTGCCCGCAGTAGGCAACGAAACGTCAGCAAGGAGAAGAAGAAGTTTTATGTATGGACCACGGCAATTCAGCCCGGAAGTTTTAATCAATGGAGACGCCGGCCGTGAAAGCTTACAGGTTATGACGATTCGTGATAGTTCTTTGTTTGACTGTGGTGCCACCTGGTGTTCAAAATTGCTTTTGCAGATGCAGTACGATGCGCCAGAGCCATACGTCGAGCCCAACGTTCTCTCCAGCCGGTAGTGCCACGTGGCCGTCCGAACCGTACTTCTTCCTTATTCTCGTGACCGCCGTTGCCAGCAGTCATGCACAGTAGGTACATGCCTGCCAAATCTTTCTGCAGTATCGCAGAACGAACATCCAGATTCTCGTAGCCCCATTGCATGACCTCGCTGCAACTCAGTGAGGTGATGATAATGGCGTCTTTGTGGCCTTAAAGGTATTCTCGATTAATACCAACAACTCAAGATGTCCAGTCTCACAGGTAATTAACGCTCACGACCGTTACAGCGTGTATTTAAAGCAAGCCTGAAGTGCATCCTAACAGTGCCGCCACTAGCGCCACTCTTACTCGAATGGCGTGAAATCTCAATAGGCATCATATTTCAGATGACGTAACACGCCTACCAACTTTCGTTCATGTCGCACAACTCCTCCTTGGCGTTGCGATCTTTTTTCGGTCAGTGTATGTTGCGAATACAGTTAGTAGGAAAGAAGTAATGAATTTAATCGTCATGCACGTTGCCGCAGTTTTTCACTCATTTCGTTGTTTATGACTACCTATCTCCTGAAACATGATATGTCGGTAGGTGGTTCTTAATTTCACACCGATCGCTACCTGACAGTAAGGGATATGAGTACCAAGTTTGATTCAGATCCGCCCAGACACACACACACACACACACACGCATTCGCACAAATGCACACACACATACACACACACACACACACACACACACACACACACACACACACACACACACACACTACACGCAGCGCCGAGTGCCCGCGTGGTTTGAGGCGCCATGTAATGGATTGCGCGGCCACTTCCGCCGGAGGTTCGAGTCCTCTCTCGGGCGTGGGTGTGTGTGTTGTTCTTATCATAAGTTAGTTTAAGTAGTGTGTATGTCTAGGGACCGATGACCTCAGCTTTGATCCCTTAGTAATTCACACACATTTGAACATTTGAACACACACACACACACACACACACACACACACACAAACCTGCGCTCGCGCGGGCACACATACATACAATTTTATAATATGTATGGATTTTATTGATTTACTATGGATTGCTCAAAATTTCGTAGTACTTTTTGTTGTCCTTATTGTGTATTGTGTTTGTATATGACGATCATTTTGAAGTTATACAAGAAGAAGCAGGCAAAAAGGAATGAGATCGACAGGAAGTGTAAAATGGCTAAGCAGGGATGGCTAGAGGACAAATGTAAGGATGTAGAGGCTTATCTCACTAGGGGTAAGATAAATACTGCCTACAGGAAAATTAAAGAGACCTTTGCAGAAAAGAGAACCACTTGTATCAATATGAAGAGCCCAGATGCAAACCCAGTTCTAAGCAAAGAAGGGACTGCAGAAAGGTGGAAGGAGTATATAGAGGGTCTATACAAGGGTGATGTACTTGAGCACAATATTACGGAAATCGAAGAGGATGTAGATGAAGATGAAATGGGAGATACCATACTGCGTGAAGAGTTTGACAGGGCACTGAAAGACCTAAGTCGAAACAAGGCCCCAGGAGTAGACAACAGTCTACTAGAACTACTGACAGCCTTGGGAGAGCCAGTCCTGACAAAACTCTATCATCTGGTGAGCGAGATGTAAGAGACAGGCGAAATACACTCAGACTCCAAGAAGAATATAATAATTCCGATCCCAAAGAAAGCAGGTGCTGACAGACGTGAAAATTACCGAACAATCAGTTTAATAAATCACGGATGCAAAATACTAACGCGTATTTTCTACAGACGAATGGAAAAACTGGTAGAAACTGACCTCGGGGAAGATCAGTTTGGATTCCGTAGAAATGTTGGAACACGTGAGGCAATACTGACCCTACGACTTATCTTGGAAGAGAGATTAAAGAAAGGCAAACCTACGTTTCTAGCGTTTGTAGACTTAGAGAAAGCTTTTGACAATGGCGATTGAAATACTCTGTTTCAAATTCTGAAGGTGGCAGGGGTAAAATACAGGGAGCGAAAGGCTATTTACAATTTGTACAGAAAGCAGATGGCAGTCATACGAGTCGAGGGGTATGAAAGGGAAACAGTGGTTGGGAAGGGAGTGAGACAGGGTTGTAGCCTATCCCCGATGTTATACAATCTGTATATTGAGCAAGCAGTGAAGGAAACAAAAGAAAAGTTCAGAGTAGGTATTAAAATCCATGGAGAAGAAATAAAAACTATGAGGTTTGCTGATGACATTGTAATTCTGTCAGAGACACCAAAGGACTTGGAAGAGCAGTTGAACGGAATGGATAGTGTCTTGAAAGGAGGATATAAGATGAACTTAAACAAAAGCAGAACGAGAATAATGGAATGTAGTCGAATTAAGTCGGGTGATGCTGAGCGAATTAGAGTAGGAAATGAGACACTTAAAGTAGTAAAAGAGTTTTGCTATTTGGGGAGCAAAATAAATGATGATGGTCGAAGTATAGAGGATATAAAATGTAGACTGGCAATGGCTAGGAAAGCGTTCCTGAAGAAGAGAACTTTGTTAACGTCGAGTATTGATTTAAGTGTCAGGAAGTCGTTTCTGAAAGTGTTTGTATGGAGTGTAGCCGTGTATGGAAGTGAAACATGGACGATAAATAGTTAGGACAAGAAGAGAACAGAAACTTTCGAAATGTGGTGCTACAGAAGAATGCTGAAGATTAGATGGGCAGATCACATAACTAATGAGGAGGTATTGAACAGAATTGGGGAGAAGAGGAGTTTGTGGCACAACTTGACAAGAAGATGGGACCTGTTGGTAGTACATGTTCTGAGGCTTCAGGGGATCACAAATTTAGCATTGGATGGCAGCGTGGAGGGCAAAAATCGTAGAGGTAGACCAAGAGATGAATACACCAAGCAGATTCAGAAGGATGTAGGTTGCAGTAGGTACTGGGGGATGAAGAAGCTTGCACGGGATATAGTAGCATGGAGAGCTGCATCAAACCAGTCTCAGGACTGAATACCACAACAACAACAACAGTGGGGTTTACTAGACACGCTGTAAACTCTTCAACACTAAGCTCTGGAAGACTGCGCCAGCAGATAAAATACGGTGCCCTCCGGGGAAACTGTCTGCCCGTGCAAGGCTGCCAGGAGTGGCCGACTTTGCCTCGCACACGGCCTTCACCAGGCGCTGTGCTCCAGATGTGCGCCGGTATTCCCGGTCTGTCCGCCTCATTAGCGCGCGGCCGCTGCCGCTCAGCCTGCCGCGCAACTCTGGCGCCGTTCTGAGGGACGCCGGCGCGGCGGCGACAAAGCAGTCCGCCCGATTGATCGCGGGTTCGGCCGATTAACGCGAGCGGCTGTCTGCTGCGGTCCGGAAGGTGCGCCGCGCCGACGACAGTCATCATCATTTGGTGACGTGCCAAGTACGGTCCCTATAGCAAGTGACGCAGCCAGCTGTCTGTGTTATTCGCAGTAATTCCTGGTTCATCGCAGTTGACGACCACCCTGCTGAAGGTCCCAACAGACATTCCAAAATGTTTCTTGGCACACTTTTTTTGGATGGTACACATTTCTAATCGCCTTACCAACAAAACATACAGGGTGTTTCAAAAATGACCGGTATATTTGAAGCGGCAATAAAAACTAAACGAGCAGCGATAGAAATACACCGTTTGTTGCAATATGCTTGGGACAACAGTACATTTTCAGGCGGACAAACTTTCGAAATTACAGTAGTTACAATTTTCAACAACAGATGGCGCTGCAAGTGATGTGAACGATATAGATGACAACGCAGTCTGTGGGTGCGCCATTCTGTACGTCGTCTTTCTGCTGTAAGCGTGTGCTGTTCACAACGTGCAAGTGTGCTGTAGACAACATGGTTTATTCCTTAGAACAGAGGATTTTTCTGGTGTTGGAATTCCACCGCCTAGAACACAGTGTTGTTGCAACAAGACCAAGTTTTCAACGGAGGTTTAATGTAACCAAAGGACCGAAAAGCGATACAATAAAGGATCTGTTTGAAAAATTTCAACGGACTGGGAACGTAACGGATGAACGTGCTGGAAAGGTAGGGCAACCACAGAGGGCAACGCGCAGCTAGTGCAGCAGGTGATCCGACAGTGGCCTCGGGTTTCCGTTCGCCGTGTTGCAGCTGCGGTCCAAATGACGCCAACGTCCACGTATCGTCTCATGCGCCAGAGTTTACACCTCTATCCATACAAAATTCAAACGCGGCAACCCCTCAGCGCCGCTACATTGCTGCACGAGAGACATTCGCTAACGATATAGTGCACAGGATCGATGACGTCGATATGCATGTGGGCAGCATTTGGTTTACTGACGAAGCTTATTTTTACCTGGACGGCTTCGTCAATAAACAGAACTGGCGCATATGGGGAACCGAAAAGCCCCATGTTGCAGTCCCATCGTCCCTGCATCCTCAAAAAGTACTGGTCTGGGCCGCCATTTCTTCCAAAGGAATCATTGGCCCATTTTTCAGATCCGAAACGATTACTGCATCTCGCTATCTGGACATTCTTCGTGATTTTGTGGCGGTACAAACTGCCTTAGACGACACTGCGAGCACCTCGTGGTTTATGCAAGATTGTGCCCGGCCACATCGCACGGCCGACGTCTTTAATTTCCTGAATGAATATTTCGATGATCGTGTGACTGCTTTGGGCTATCCGAAACATACATGAGGCGGCGTGGATTGGCCTCCCTATTCGCCAGACATGAACCCCTGTGACTTCTTTCTGTGGGGACACGTGAAAGACCAGGTGTACCGCCAGAATCCAGAAACAATTGAACAGCTGAAGCAGTACATCTCATCTGCATGTGAAGCCATTCCGCCAGACACGTTGTCAAAGGTTTCGGGTAATTTCATTCAGAGACTACGCCATATTATTGCTACGCATGGTGGATATGTGGAAAATATCGTGCTATAGAGTTTCCCAGACATCAGCGCCATCTGTTGTTGACAATTGTAACTACTGTAATTTCGAAAGTTTGTCTGCCTGAAAATGTACTGTTGTCCCAAGCATATTGCAACAAACGGTGTATTTCTATCGCTGCTCGTTTAGTTTGTATTGCCGTTTCAAATATACCGGTCATTTTTGAAACACTCTGTAGAAGTACATTATAATTATCCGGGCTGTTATGCCGTGGTCGGTTGATGAATTCTGTATCAATTACCAACGTTTCGTCTCCGACCGCGCGAGACATCTTCAACGGGCTCCGTAGCTCGATGGAAGGTCCACTGGCTCGCTCCTGACTGCCGCTAAATTCAGTGTCAGCGCGCTCCCGCGCCGCGGCGTGACGTCACGTATTTTGAAAATGTCAGTGCAATTGGCCCCCGTCCGTCGACGTCGATCGCCGTTGCCATCACCCAGTAGTGGACGGGTGGTACACATCTTCTTTAACACCGGCACCCATATACCGTTTAATTTCACGCCCTCCTTCTTTCGATTGAAATTATTACGGTGTTTAGCGATTTATGTTGCCTCTCTGTAGAGCCTTTCGTAATATCCGCTTTTGGCCGCTAGTACTTGCGTCTCCTCGAAACGAATATTGTGGTTCCCTGGCCGGAAACCATGCTCCGCAACAGCTGATCGCTCCGTTTCTCCTCTTCTACCATTGCTCTTGTGCTCTTCCAAACGTTTAGAAACAGTTCTTTTAGTGGTACCCACATAAACATCTCCACTCAGAAGGTCTTGCGAGTTCCTTCCGCGTAGCTTTCTATAAAATCTGTAAAACCCCAAGTATTAGGCCAACTGCACAAAATGAATGGTATTGGTTAGAAACAGGCCTGGTTGCAATTTTAGCTTTTTATTTTTCAACTACGCGTTTCGCCTTATTTACGCATCTTCAGGTTGATCTTAATTTGGTATTTCTTAGAACGATCCTTTAGTCAGTGTAGCCAAACGGCAGCGTCGAATACATCAGGCCAACATCGCCTTCGTTAAATTTGATACTATTTCATTTCTACACTGAATCGCTAAAGAAATTGGCATAGGCATACGTATTCCAATACAGAGATATGTAAACAGGCAGAATACGAAACTGGGATCAGCAACGCCTTACAGGCTGTTACAAAAACGTACGGCCAAACTTTCAGGAAACATTCCTCACACGCAAAGAAAGAAAATATGTTATGTGGACATGTGTCCGGAAACGCTTACTTCCCATGTTAGAGCTCATTTTATTACTTCGCTTCAAATCACACTAATCATGGAATGGAAACACACAGCAACAGAACGTACTAGCGTGACTTCAAACGCTTTGATACAGGAAATGTTCAAAATGTCCTCCGTTAACGAGGATACATGCATCCACTCTCCGTCCCATGAAATCCCTCATGCGCTGATGCAGCCCTGGAGAATGGCGTATTGTATCACAGCCGTCCACAATACGAGCACAAAGAGTCTCTACATTTGGTACCTGGGTTGCGTAGACAAGAGCTTTCCAATGCCCCCATAAATGAAAGTCAAGAGGGTTGAAGTCAGGAGAGCGTGGAGGCCATGGAATTGGTCCGCCTCTACCAATCCATCGGTCACCAAATCTGTTGTTGAGAAGCGTACGAACACTTCGACTGAAATGTGCGAGAGCTCCATCGTGTATGAACCACATGTTGTGTCGTACTTGTAAAGGCACATGTTCTAGCAGCACAGGTAGAGTATCCCGTATGAAATCATGATAACGTGCTCCATTGAGCGTAGGTGGAAGAACATGGGGCCCAATCGAGACATCACCAAGAATGCCTGCCCAAACGTTCACAGAAAATCTGTGTTCATGACGTGATTGCACAATTGCGTGCGGATTCTCGTCAGCCCACACATGTTGATTGTGAAAATTTACAATTTGATCACGTTGGAATGAAGCCTCATCCGTAAAGAGAACATTTGCGCTGAAATGAGGATTGACACATTGTTGGATGAACCATTCGCAGAAGTGTACCCGTGGAGGCCAATCAGCTGCTGATAGTGCCTGCACACTGTACATGGTACGGAAACAACTGATTCTCCCGTAGCACTCTCCATACAGTGCCGTGTTCAACGTTACCTTGCACAGCAGCAACTTCTCCGACGCTGACATTAGGGTTATCGTCAACTGCACGAAGAATTGCCTCGTCCACTGCAGGTGTCCTCGTCGTTCTAGGTCTTCCCCAGTCGCGAGTCATAGGCTGGAATGTTCCGTGCTCCCTAAGACGCCGATCAATCGCTTCGAACGTCTTCTGGTCGGGACACCTTCGTTCTGAAAATGTGTCTCGATACAAACTTACCGCGCCACGGCTATTGCCCCGTGCTAATCCATACATCAAATGGGCATCTGCCAACTCCGCATTTGTAAACATTGCACTGACTGCAAAACCACGTTCGTGCTGAACACTAACCTGTTGATGCTACGTACTGGTGTGCTTGATGCTAGTACTGTAAAGCAATGAGTCGCATGTCAACACAAGCACCGAAGTCAACATTACCTTCCTTCAATTGGGCCAAGTGGCGGTGAAACGAGGAAGTACAGTACATACTGACGAAACTAAAATGAGCTCTAACATGGAAATTAAGCGTTTCCGGACACATGTACACATAACATCTTTTCTTTATTTGTGTGTGAGGAATGTTTCCTGTAAGTTTGGCCGTACCTTTTCGTAACACCCTGTATAATACAATAAGTATCTGGCGCAGCGGTTACATTGGTTACTGCTGCTACAATGGAAGTTTATCAAGATTTAAGTCAGTTTGAGCATGGTGTTGTAGTCGACGCAGTCGGAGGAAGATCCTGCAAGTACGGGAACAATGAGGACCGAAAGGAATCGTTCAAAGTGACAGAAGTGCAACCCTTCCGCAAATTGCTGCAGATTACAATGCTGGGGCATCAACAAGTGTCAGCGTGCGAACCATTCAACGAAACATCATCGGTATCGGCTTTCAGAGCCGAAGGCCCACTCGTCTGCCCTCGATGACTGTACGACACAAAGCTTTACGCCTCGCCCGTGCCCGTCAACACCGACATTGGACCGTTGCTGACTGGAAACATGTCGCCCGGTCGAACGAGTCTCGTTGCAAATTGTATCGAGCGGATGGACGTTTACGAGATGGATACAACTTCGTGATTCCATAGACCCTGCATGTCAGTAGGGGACTGTTCAAGCTGGTGGAGGCTCTGTAATGGTGTGCGCCGTGTGCACTTGGAGTAACGTGGGACCCATGATACGTCTAGATGCGACTCTGACAGGTGACACGTACGTAAGCATCCTGTCTGATCACCTGCATCCATTCATGTCCGTTGTGCATTCCGATTGACGTCGGCAATTCCAGCAGGACAATGCGACAATCCACACGTCCAGAATTGCTACAGAGTGGCTCCAGGAACACTCCTCTGAGTTAAAACATTTCCGCTGTCCACCAGATTCCCCAGACGTCAACATTATTGAGCATATCTGGGATGCCTTGCAACGTACTGTTCAGAAGAGATCTGCACCCCCTCGTACTCTTACGGATTTTTGGACATCCCTGCAGCATTAAAGGTGTCTGTTCCCTCCAGCACTACTTGAGACATTAGTCGAGTCCATGCCACGTCGTGTTGCGGCACTTCTGCGTGGTCGCGGGGGCCCTACACGATATTAGGTTCAAAATGGTTCAAATGGCTCTGAGCACTATGGGACTTAACTTCTTAGGTCATCAGTCCCCTAGAACTTAGAACTACTTAAACCTAACTAACCTAAGGACATCACACACACCTACGCCCGAGGCAGGATTCGAACCTGCGACCGTAGCGGTCGCGTGGTTCCAGACTGTAGCGCCTAGAACAGCTCGGCCACCTCGGCCGGCACTATATTAGACAGGTGTACCAATTTATTTCGCTCTTCAGTGTAAAATAGTCGATGCATGGTTTCTGAGGAAGAACTCGATACACTGGAGCATTCTCAGCTATAATATTTTTCCTATTTGACGGAAGTTAACGAAACTATTTGCGCAATTTCTGACTCTTAAATGAAACTTACCGAAAGTTTGTCATCCTATTAATTTCGCTTTAAAACAATGAGTTAGGAATGAAAACATAATTTTTAAGAGGCCGCAGCTAGCGGTCGTGCTGTAGCGTTCTCGCCTCCCGCGCCCGGGTTCCCGGGTTCGATTCCCGGCGGGGTCAGGGGTTTTCTCTGCCTCGTGATGACTGGGTGTTGTGTGCTGTCCTTAGGTTAGTTAAGTTTAAGTAGTTCTAAGTTCTAGGGGACTGATGACCATAGATGTTAAGTCCCATAGTGTTCAGAGCCATTTGAACAATTTGACCCATAATTTTTAAGAAAAACGTTATTACAAATCAATTTAACCTTCCATTACTTAATTTATCTAATTCAGAGGTCATGTCACAGGCCTCATGATTTTTAATTAGGGCACTCCTGAGTACAATTAATTAGCCATTATTTGAGGAGTTCCCTTCTCTTTGCGAAAATGTAGTTCATCAAAACGATTTTCATTTAATGTAAAATCGCTTACTTGCAAAATTAAACACTCTTTCATACTTGTCATATTCTAGAATCTTCCATGTTAAATGCGTAATTATTTCACATATCTATTGTAATTATTTCTAATTTTTCATTTTTCAGCACATAAAAAGATATTTTTAGGGTTTAAATTTGTATTTAAAACTGCTTGTTAATAAAATAAGTAATTGGACAGTGGTGGTTTCCAGAGTATAAATATTGTAAAACGTGCACCAGTAGAGGTTCTTGTAATTTGTGGTTGAACTAGACAGTTCGCAGTTGCTAGTTCCGTCTTTGTTCGCGTACAGCACGTGTTTCAGCTTCTTTGCAAGAAATTCGTACCTCCTTTGCCCTGGAATGCGAGCTAGAACAGACTGAGGTCTCAGTATCATTAGTCTGGCTTTGTTCGGACTACACTGGTTACACTATGCCGTGACTTCTCAGTAAGATTCGTTGAACGACTGTAAAAACTTTTAAAATATCATTTTTTATTGTATGACGTCGTTTCAATCGAAGTTTATACTGAGAAAAGGTGCTTACTCAGGAAGAAAGATATACGCTTTGAGGAGTGATAACATTATTGATTCTGAAAAAAAAAACTTCATATGGACGTACGCACAGTTTCAAATGGTTTCCCAGCTAGAACACCTTCAATGTCAGTTTTGTACGCTTTTCTTGAATAACTTGAAAACCGCGGCCTCTTGCAAAGCAAAAATGTCTCGCAGTGCAAAATTAAACTACACTCCTGGAAATGGAAAAAAGAACACATTGACACCGGTGTGTCAGACCCACCATACTTGCTCCGGACACTGCGAGAGGGCTGTACAAGCAATGATCACACGCACGGCACAGCGGACACACCAGGAACCGCGGTGTTGGCCGTCGAATGGCGCTAGCTGCGCAGCATTTGTGCACCGCCGCCGTCAGTGTCAGCCAGTTTGCCGTGGCATACGGAGCTCCATCGCAGTCTTTAACACTGGTAGCATGCCGCGACAGCGTGGACGTGAACCGTATGTGCAGTTGACGGACTTTGAGCGAGGGCGTATAGTGGGCATGCGGGAGGCCGGGTGGACGTACCGCCGAATTGCTCAACACGTGGGGCGTGAGGTCTCCACAGTACATCGATGTTGTCGCCAGTGGTCGGCGGAAGGTGCACGTGCCCGTCGACCTGGGACCGGACCGCAGCGACGAACGGATGCACGCCAAGACCGTAGGATCCTACGCAGTGCCGTAGGGGACCGCACCGCCACTTCCCAGCAAATTAGGGACACTGTTGCTCCTGGGGTATCGGCGAGGACCATTCGCAACCGTCTCCATGAAGCTGGGCTACTGTCCCGCACACCGTTAGGCCGTCTTCCGCTCACGCCCCAACATCGTGCAGCCCGCCTCCAGTGGTGTCGCGACAGGCGTGAATGGAGGGACGAATGGAGACGTGTCGTCTTCAGCGATGAGAGTCGCTTCTGCCTTGGTGCCAATGATGGTCGTATGCGTGTTTGGCGCCGTGCAGGTGAGCGCCACAATCAGGACTGCATACGACCGAGGCACACAGGGCCAACACCCGGCTTCATGGTGTGGGGAGCGATCTCCTACACTGGCCGTACACCACTGGTGATCGTCGAGGGGACACTGAATAGTGCACGGTACATCCAAACCGTCATCGAACCCATCGTTCTACCATTCCTAGACCGGCAAGGGAACTTGCTGTTCCAACAGGACAATGCACGTCCGCATGTATCCCGTGCCACCCAACGCGCTCTAGAAGGTGTAAGTCAACTACCCTGGCCAGCAAGATCTCCGGATCTGTCCCCCATTGAGCATGTTTGGGACTGGATGAAGCGTCGTCTCACGCGGTCTGCACGTCCAGCACGAACGCTGGTCCAACTGAGGCGCCAGGTGGAAATGGCATGGCAAGCCGTTCCACAGGACTACATCCAGCATCTCTACGATCGTCTCCGTGGGAGAATAGCAGCCTGCATTGCTGCGAAAGGTGGATACACACTGTACTAGTGCCGACATTGTGCATACTCTGTTGCCTGTGTCTATAGCCTGTGGTTCTGTCAGTGTGATCATGTGATGTATCCGACCCCAGGAATGTGTCAATAAAGTTTCCCCTTCCTGGGACAATGAATTCACGGTGTTCTTATTTCAATTTCCAGGAGTGTATGTGTTTCCTCCTGACTCAGCCAGTATAAAGCATGAATCAACGCATTGTGTCTATCCTTAAAAAAACAAAAACCTGATTGCCTCTAGATAGTGAACACTTTTTCTACGGGCACCATCGCCAAAACATGAGTATTCAACTTTATTAAAACTGAGCTTGTATCACGTCTCTTAAACACCAGTGTAAGGCACACTAGATTGGTACTGCGTTTGCTAGAAAAACGAACTGATAATATTATAGTCAATATTTACATCCAAGACAACATTATTTTACTTATTCATCCTTTGTAGTTTCAGAACGCATTGGACAAAACCCAAAGAGATATGACGCCAGTTCCGCGTAACAACCGTCTCCATGCACGAGTTTTAATGGCTTGATCCCAGTCCTTTCTATTGTTTTGTTTTAATCATCAGTCTTCTGACTGGTTTGATGCTGCCCGCCACGAATTCCGCCCCTGTGCCAAATTTTTTATTTTTGTATCTCAGAGTAGCACTTGCAACCAACGTCGTCAATTATTTGCTGGATGTATTCCAAGCTCTGTCTTCCTCTACAGTTCTTGTACTCTACAGCTCCCTCTACTGCCGTGGAAGTTATTGTCTGATGCCTTATCAGGTGTCCTATCATCTTGTCTCTTCTCCTCATCAGTGTTTTCCATACATTCTTTTCCTCTCCGATTCTACGGAGAACCTCCCCACTCATTACCTTATCAGTGCACCTAATTTCAAACATTCATCTGTAGCACCACATCTCAGATGCATCGATTCCATTCTGTTCCGGATTTACGACAGTCCGCGTTTCACTACCATATAATGATACGCTCCAAACGTACATTCTCAGGAATTTCTTCCACAAACTTATATTTAATACTAGTCGACTTCTCTCCGCCAGGAATACCCTTTGTGTGAGTGCTAGGCTGCTTTCATGTCCTTGCTCCGTCCATCATTCGTTATTTTGCTGCCTACGTACAAGAACACCTTAATTTCGTCTGCTTTGTGATAACGAATTCTGACGTTAAGTTTCTCGCTTTTCTTGTTTCTGCTGCTTCTGATTACTTTCGTCTCTCTTCGGTTTACTCTCAGTTCATATTCTGTACTCATTACGCTGTTCATTGCATTCAACTGATCCTGTAATTCTTCCTCACTTTCACTGGGGATAGCACGTGATCATTGAATCTTATCACTGATATCCTTTCACCTTTAATTTTATTTCCGTCATTGCTTCTTCGACGTATACATTGAACAGCAGCGGTAAAGACTGTATGCCAGTCTTACACTGTTTTCAAATGGTTGAAATGGCTCTGAGCAATATAGGACTTAACTTCTGAGGTCATCAGTCCCATAGAACTTAGAACTACTTAAACCTAACTAACCTAGGGACATCACACACATCCATGCCCGAGGCAGGATTCGAACATGCGACCGTAGCGGTCGCGCGGTTCCAGACTGTAGCGCCTAGAACCGCTCGACCACTCAGGCCGGCCACTGTTTTCAACCTGAGAACCTCGTTCATGATTTTCCAGTCTTCCTGTTCCCTCCTGATTTGTATATCATCTATCTTTCCCCATAGCTTACCCTTGTTTTTCTCAGCATTTCGATCATCTTGCACCATTTTATATTGTCGAACGCTTTTTACAGTTCGATAAATCCTTTGAACATTCTCGATTTTTCTTCACTCTTGCTTCCATTATCAACCGCAACGTCAGAACTGCCTCTGTAGTGTCTTTAGCTTTCCTAAAGCCAAACTGATCGTCTTCTAGCACATCCTCAATTTTCTTTCCCGCCGGGCGAGGTTCCGCAGTGGACTCGCATTAGAGAAGAGGACGGTTCAAAACCGCGTCCGGCCATCCTGATGTAGGTTTTCTGTGATGTCACTAGATCGCTTCAGGCAAGTGCCGGGATGGTCCCTTTCAAAGGGCATGGCCGATTGCCTTCTCTATAATTTCCTAATCCGAGTTTCTGCTCCGTTTTTAAATACCTCGTTGTCGACGTGATGCTAAACTAATCTGCTCCTTCTGCTTTTCAATTTTGTTTTCACTCTCCTGTGTATCATTCTCGTCAGTAGCTTGGACCCATGAACGTTGAGCTTATTGTGCGATAATTCCCGCATTTTTCGACTCTTGCTATCTTTGGAATTGTCTTGATGTTTCTCCGAAAGCCTGATGGTGTATCGCCAGTCTCATACATTCTACCAACCAACCTGAGTAGTAGTTTTGTTGCCATTTCCCCCAGTGATTTTAGAAATTCTGATAGAGTGTTATCTATCCCTTCTGCCTTATTTGATCGTAAGTTATCCAAAGCACTTTAAATTCTGCTTCTAATCGTTGGTCCCCTATCTCTCCCCTGTGGAGCCTTCTGTCGTGTACTAAGTACAGTAACAAAATATCTTCCATTCGCATTAGGCCGTCTGATAGAGCAATCGTATGTAGAATATTTCAATTAAAAACTCTCGTAGTTGCAAATTATTACTTTATCAACCAAGCGTTTCGCCCACACGGAGCACCTTCAGATTATTTTAGATTTTTCCTTTTACAACATTTTAAAAACCAAAAAACAGCTCTGTGCTAGATTGATGCACACACTAAATTTTAAGGTAATCTGAAGATGCCGTACTAAGGCGAAACGCGTTGTTAACAGAAGAGTTAATTGCAACCTAGACTGTTTCTAATTGAAATACACTCCTGGAAATTGAAATAAGAACACCGTGAATTCATTGTCCCAGGAAGGGGAAACTTTATTGACACATTCCTGGGGTCAGATACATCACATGATCACACTGACAGAACCACAGGCACATAGACACAGGCAACAGAGCATGCACAATGTCGGCACTAGTACAGTGTATATCCACCTTTCGCAGCAATGCAGGCTGCTATTCTCCCATGGAGACGATCGTAGAGATGCTGGATGTAGTCCTGTGGAACGGCTTGCCATGCCATTTCCACCTGGCGCCTCAGTTGGACCAGCGTTCGTGCTGGACGTGCAGACCGCGTGAGACGACGCTTCATCCAGTCCCAAACAATGGGGGACAGATCCGGAGATCTTGCTGGCCAGGGTAGTTGACTTACACCTTCTAGAGCACGTTGGGTGGCACGGGATACATGCGGACGTGCATTTTCCTGTTGGAACAGCAAGTTCCCTTGCCGGTCTAGGAATGGTAGAACGATGGGTTCGATGACGGTTTGGATGTACCGTGCACTATTCACTGTCCCCTCGACGATCACCAGTGGTGTACGGCCAGTGTAGGAGATCGCTCCCCACACCATGATGCCGGGTGTTGGCCCTGTGTGCCTCGGTCGTATGCAGTCCTGATTGTGGCGCTCTCCTGCAAGGCGACAAACACGCATACGACCATCATTGGCACCAAGGCAGAAGCGACTCTCATCGCTGAAGACGACACGTCTCCATTCGTCCCTCCATTCACGCCTGTCGCGACACCACTGGAGGCGGGCTGCACGATGTTGGGGCGTGAGCGGAAGACGGCCTAACGGTGTGCGGGACCGTAGCCCAGCTTCATGGAGACGGTTGCGAATGGTCCTCGCCGATACCCCAGGAGCAACAGTGTCCCTAATTTGCTGGGAAGTGGCGGTGCGGTCCCCTACAGCACTGCGTAGGATCCTACGGTCTTGGCGTGCATCCGTGCGTCGCTGCGGTCCGGTCCCAGGTCGACGGGCACGTGCACCTTCCGCCGACCACTGGCGACAACATCGATGTACTGTGGAGACCTCACGCCCCACGTGTTGAGCAATTCGGCGGTACGTCCACCCGGCCTCCCGCATGCCCACTATACGCCCTCGCTCAAAGTCCGTCAACTGCACATACGGTTCACGTCCACGCTGTCGCGGCATGCTACCAGTGTTAAAGACTGCGATGGAGCTCCGTATGGCATGGCAGACTGGCTGACACTGACGGCGGCGGTGCACAAATGCTGCGCAGCTAGCGCCATTCGACGGCCAACACCGCGGTTCCTGGTGTGTCCGCTGTGCCGTGCGTGTGATCATTGCCTGTACAGCCCTCCCGCAGTGTCCGGAGCAAGTATGGTGGGTCTGACACACCGGTGTCAATGTGTTCTTTTTTCCATTTCCAGGAGTGTAGTTACAATAACAACCTCTGCAAAAAGTTCACGAGCTTAACATTAGTACAGAAGTTACACTCATTGGTATAGCCGCAATTGCAAAAGTAGGTGAGAGGCGGCTGGTATGGGCCGGCGGGGAGGATAGGCTGCTTGGTTTTCCTCGTGTTTGCAACTAGACAGCGGACGCATGCCGTGATTGGGATGAAGCATAGATATCACTCCACCATTTGCTAGAACTTGAGTGGTGTAGTTGCTGAGTTTGTGTCACGAGAAAATTTTATTTGGCTTTGAGTGTCGAAGCTGATGAACAGTGTAAATCTCAGCAACGGTTTAGACTTTCAAAGGTAAGAAGCAATATTACAATACTAGTATTAATATTTAAGTAGTCTAATGTAGACTGTCTCTGTTTACACCATATTTTAAGGAAAATTATCAAAAAATCTTTTTCTTTTTCCTTAGGATGTTCTCCAAGCTATCCACTTCGTTGTAGTGTTCTGTGTTCACCAGAAACTATGTCACTGAATTTGTGAAAAAGTGTCTCCAAAGAATAGTAGCTAACAACACGGCCAGTGTGGCAACAGCTAATTTGAAACACCCGGTGTCCTAACAAGCATTATGGAAATTATGACTGTGCTCCAACTTGAGATCGGACCAGCCTGTTACAACTTCTGCACAAAGGCGGAAGAAAAGCGTACAGAGCAGCGGATGACGGAAGCTACCAAGAGGTAGATTGAGGAAGACCCCTTTTGCACTTGGAAGGATCGCTGTACGGTGCACGGTCGCTCACTAGAGGTACTCAAAACTGAACTGCAAAAAGTGTCACCCAAAAAATTAAACGCTTTTTCTCGAAACCGTATTTTCAAATTGATGAGAAACGTAACTTTGGAACGGTGCATATCATTTTGTTCGGAATTTAATGCCGGAATTCTAAATTCAGTCCTCTATCAGCGTACGTAGCCGTTATCTACAAAAGTCTAATTTCGGTGCCCGCTTTTGTCTGGATTTTGTGGGTAAAGAATGTGTCATTTGTTTCAACAAGTCACCATTTTGTTAGACCTTAAATCTTTCCGTTTTCGCTATGTACGCTGACACAGAAAATACACTGAAAGTGAGCTATACAAAAATATTTTGTTACAGTTGGGCTCCGGGAATTTCCGCCTGTAACTGGCTGTAAGGTGTCCTTACACCTGGTATAGCGGTTACGAGGAGCGTTCGATGCGGACACAAAAACGGTTTCTTAAAGACAAGCGTGTAAAGAATGGTTCAAATGGCTCTGAGCACTATGGGACTTAACTGCTGTGGTCGTCAGTCCCCTAGAACTTAGAACTACTTAAACCTAACTAACCTAAGGACATCACACACACCCATGCCCGAGGCAGGATTCGAACCGTAGCGGTCGCGTGGTTCCAGACTTTAGTGCCTAGAACCGCTCGGCCACTCCGGCCGGCGTGTAAAGAATGAAACCATATTATCCGACCTAGCATTACTTTTCATTTTGCTTAAAGAAAAAAATCAAGTGAATAATCTGTTTTTCATGCGTTCAAAGAGGTCTACTTCGTTAATGTGGAATGTCAGTCGAGTGGTATGGACCGTATCAAATTCGGGTGATAAGGGGCCACATATCGATGGCAGGCCACGGAAACCTGATAACACCAGCTGTGTCTGAAAACTCGTATTCTACAATGGAGTTACACATGCAGCCACTTTCTGCATCACTTTACATTCTTTTTAAAAGAAACCGTTTTCGCTTCACCTGCAAAATTTAACAGAATGGAGCGACGTGGTTTTAATTGCCTACCATCCATATGTAATTTTTTTCGCCCCGACGGGGGTCTATGGTATCGGTCCGAGGCTGCAATGAAGCGAATTGGCTATCGTGTTAATGTTCCTAGTGGTAAACTGTAAAGGTGTTTAAAGTCATTATAGGTAGTCTACGTAATCAGCGGGCACCTGTGAACCTCAGATGGGGTTTTTTCAAATCGACATTTAAAGAAAATTACGAAGAAAAGATTGTAGCACACAGGATAGATTTAGATTCCAGGTTAATGCCGCTAGCTAAGATTGACTGCCGGAAGCTGGCCAACGATTTCGTAGAAAACTTAAAACGGCCTCACAGATTTAACCAAGGGAAAAAGAACTAACAGGTCAAAATTCCTGTCAAAACTTTTTGAAGAAGCACCCAGAACTGTCACGCAGAAAACCTCAATCCTCAAGTTTAATTCATGGTGTCAACTTCAGTCTACCACAAGTTGAAAGGTTTTTCAATCAAGCGTTATTTCAACATGCAGGGTGGTCCATTGATCGTGACCGGGCCAAATATCTCACGAAATAAGCGTCAAACGTAAAATCTACAAAGAACGAAACTTGTCTAGCTTGAAGGGGGAAACCAGATAGCGCTATGGTTGGCCCGCTAGATGGCGCTGCCATCGATCAAACGGAATCAACTGAGTTTTTTTTTTTAAATAGGAACCCCCATTTTTATTACATATTCGTGTAGTACGCAAAGAAATATGAATGTTTTAGTTGGACCACTTTTTTCGCTTTGTCATAGATGGCGCTGTAGTAGTCACAAACATATGGCTCACAATTTTAGACGAACAGTTGATAACAGGTAGGTTTTTTAACTTAAAATACAGAACGTAGGTACGTTTGAACATTTTATTTGGGTTGTTCCAATGTGATACATGTGCGTTTGTGAAGTTATCATTTCCGAGAACGCATGTTGTTACAGCGTGATTACCTGTAAATACCACAGTAATGCAACAAATGCTCTAAATTATGTCCGTCAACCTCAATTCATTTGGCAATACGTGTAACGACATTCCTCTCAACAGCGAGTAGTTCGCCTTCCTTAACGTTCGCACATGCATTGACAACGGGCTGACGCATATTGTCAGGCGATGTCGGTGGATCACGATAGCAAATATCCTGCAACTCTCCATACAGAAACAAATCAGAGGACGTCAGATCCAGTGAACGTGCGGGCCATGATATGGTGCTTCAACGACCAACCCACCTGTCATGAAATATGCTATTCAATACCGCTTCAACCGCACGCGAGCTATGTGCCGGACATCCATCATGTTGGAAGTACATCGCCATTCTGTCATGCAGTGAAACATCTTGTAGTAACATTAGTAGAGCATTACGTAGGAAATCAGCATACATTGCACCATTTAGATCGCCATCGATAAAATGGGGGCCAATTATCATTCCTTCCATAATGCCGCACCATACACTAACCCTCCAAGGTCGCTGATGTTCCACTTGTCGCAGCCATCGTGGATTTTCCGTTGCCCAATAGTGCATATTATGTCGGTTTATGTTACCGCTGTTGGTGAATGACGTTTCGTCGCTAAATAGAACGTGTGCAAAAACTCTGCCATCGTCCAGCAATTTCTCTTGTGCCTCGTAGCAGAACTGTACACGTCGTTCAAAGTCGTGGCCATGCAATTCCTGGTGCACAGAAATATGGTACGGGTGTAAACGATGTTGATGTAGCAGTCTCAGCACCGACGTTTTTGAGATTCCCGATTCTCGCGCAGTTTGTCTGCTACTGATGTGCGGATTAGCCGCGAAAGCAGCTAAAACACCTGCTTGGGCATCATCATATGTTGCAGGTCGTGGTTGACGTTCCACATGTGGCCGAACACTTCCTGCTTCCGTAATTAACGTAACTATCCAGCGAACGGTCCGGACTCTTGGATGATGTCGTCCAGGATACCGAGCACCATACATAGCACACGCCCGTTGGGCATTTTGATCACAATAGCCATACATCAACACGATATCGACCTTTTCCGCAATTGGTAAACGGACCATTTTAACACGGGTAATGTAGCACGAAGCAAATACCGTCCGCACTGGCGGAATTACGTGAGACCACGTACTTACACGTTTGTGACTATTACAGCGCCATCTATCACAAAGCGAATAATGTGGTCCAACTAAAACATTCGTATTTCTTTACGTACTACACGAATATGTAATTTTTTTATTCCGATTTTGGCCGTCTAGGGACCGCGTTAAACAACTATTTTTCAATGTACATTTCTCCTATTGTGCTCCTCCTCTTTTCTCTTCTGCCAATATGTCTTCATCCTCTCTCTGTGCTGCTCCCTTCGGTCTTCTGTCCACACTGTTCCTCCAGTTCTTCTCTTCTTCACTTCAAATCCTTCAAAATGTTGAATTTTGTCTCTCATTAAGTCTCTGTTGGTTATATCATCTTCTCCTATACCCATCTCCTCTAAGTCTGCTTTGACTTCTTTGAACCAGGTAATTTGGGTTCTGGGGTTCTTGTCAAAAAACATGAATATTTTCTTTGTCAGCCTTTCATCATTCATTCTTTTCACATGGGCGTGAAAGCTTACTCTTCTCTTCCTCATAGTATCTTCCTCATAGTATCTATCTATCTATCATATATGTAATATAAGTGGGGGTTCCTATTTTTAAAAAAAACGCAGTTGATATCCGGCTGACCTATTTGCAGAGCCATGTAGCGGGCCAACCATAGCGCCATCTGTTTTCCTCCTACAAACTAGACGAGTTTCGTTGTTTGTGGTTTTTTTCGTTTGATGCTTATTTCGTGATATATTTGACCCGGTCACTATCAATGGACCACCCTGTATAAACAGATTCATTTGTATGTGAACCACAAAGACTCCTGTTTTATTATTTTAAAAGTTCAAAGGTTACTTGGTGTCGGCCGGAGAAGGGGATGCCAAAGCGAGGTTCGCACCTCGCAACGAAACCGTAGGAGTGCACAGTGGCTGCACTTTGCAGCGACGAATGAGAAGCGCCGGCGCAGCCGCGCACCCTGCAGCGTCGCTACGCCACCGCATTCGGCGGTCTAACTACGACTGACGAGGACAACACGGCAAGCGCCATCGCCCGATTTCCCTGGAACTTCGCTCACTGGTAGCATCAGCAGCAGCACTCCGTCTTCAGGCCACAAGTGGCCCATCGGGACCATCCGACCGCCGTGTCATCCTCAGCTGAGGATGCGGATAGAAGGGGCGTGTGGTCAGCACACCACTCTCCCGGTCGTTATAATGGTTTTCTTTGACCGGAGCCGCTACTATTCGGTCGAGTAGCTCCTCAATTGGTATCACGAGGCTGAGTGCACCCCGAAAAATGGCAACAGCGCATGGCGGCTGGATGGTCACCCATCCAAGTGCCAGCCACGCCCGACAGCGCTTAACTTCGGTGATCTCACGGGAACCGGTGTATCCACTGCGGCAAGGCCGTTGCCTCGCTCACTGGAAAAGGATTCAAAATAAGCGAACACGTGTCTCGGCTAATCAGCAGATATCCGACCTTTTCCGAAACATTGACGGCCAAATTTTCCGAAGTAGTTTAGAGATTTATTTATTTATTTATTCTTTGCCTATGGACTCCAGCTGAAAATCCAACTGAGAGTATAGGGTATGTCATACAATAGGCTATTAACATCAAACTTGATTTCGTTATATATAAATGAAACAAATAATTAAACAGAAATAGTCTATAAGCATACAAAGGTATTACATGTTTCACATTATATATACACACAAATCCAAACAACATACAGAAATGATAATTTTTAAAGGTACATTTCAGTAATGATATAACATATTTAAACACCATCTTAGTATTCACTCAAACTGTATATACATTTCTCTGTGAGATATAGTTTCAAATGATTTTTAAAACATTTTAGGTCTGTTTCTTTTTTAATGATTTTGGGGAGTTTATTAAAAAACCTTTTGTCTTCTTCTTCAGTGGCAGTCATAGACAGTTTTAGATTCCTGTTTATCATGTAGTAATTGTCATTTCGTCTTCTTCCGTGTTTGTGTACATCTTTATGCTCCTTTTTCGGACTCATTGGTTAAGGTCGGGGCCTCCTGGTTTTGCATCCCAAGTTCGAAACCTGATTATTGCTCTTATTTTATTTGTTATTGTTTCCATTTATCTACCCATGCCCGTAGAAGTTTACTACATGAATATTAGGGGATAAAAGGGCGATATTAACTGTAAAATTACAACTGTATTTCATACAACCGTCACACATATACACTGAAGCGCCGAAGAAACTGGTATAGGCATGCGTATGCAAATACAGACATATATAAACAGGCAGAATACGGCGCAGCGGTCGGCAACGCATATATAAGACAATAAGCGTCTGGCGCAGTTGTTGGTTCGGTTACTGCTGCTACAATGGCAGCTTATCAAGGTTTCACTGACTTTGAACGTGGTGTTATAGTCTCCGAGGTAGCGATGAAGAGGGGAACTTCCCGTACGACCATTTCAAGAGTCTACCGTGAATATCAGGAATCCAGTAAAACATCAAATCTCCGACATTGCTGCTCCCGGAAAAAGATCCTGCAAGAAGGAGACCAACGACGACTGAAGAGAATCGTTCAACGTGACAAAAGTGCAACCTTTCCGCAGGTTGCTGCAGCTTTTAATGCCGGGCCATTAACAAGTGTCAGTGTGAGAAGCATTCAACGAAACATCATCGATACGGACTTTCGGGGCCGAAGGTCCACTAGTCTACCCCTCATAACAGCACGACACGAACCTTTACGTCTCACCTGTGACAGTAAACACCGACATTGGGTTGTTAATTACTGGAAACGACTCTCTTTTCAAATATATCGAGCGGATGGACATGCCCGGGTTTGGAGATAACCTCATGAATCCAAGACCCTCCATGTCAGGAGGGGACTGTTCAAGCTGGTGGAGGCTCTATAATGGTGTGGGCGTGTGCAGTTGGAGTGATACCGCAAACCCTGATATGTCTAGATACGACTCTGACAGGTGACGCGTAAGCAAGTATCCTCTCTGATCACCTACATCCATTCATGTCCACTGTGCATTCCGACGGACTTGGACAATTCCAGCACGACAATGCGACACCCTAAACATCCAGAATTGCTACAGAGTGGCTCCAGGAAAACGCTCTTCTGAGTTTAAACACTTCGGCTGGCTACCAAACACACCACACATGGACATTATTGAACATAACTGGGATGCCTGCAACGTGCTGTCCAGAAGAGATCTCCACTCCCTGGTGCTCTTACGGATTTATGCACAGCTCCTCAGGATTTATGGTGTCATTGCAGCACTTGTTCGCGTTCTCGGAGGCCCTACACGATATTATATGTATCAGTTTCTTTGGCCCTTCAGTGTATACTGTATGTATGTATCGTATGTTGAGGGCTACAATCATTTTTAACTCTTATATACCTATATTTCATTCTCACATCAATTCTTATCTTAATTCTTACATTTTTTCATATATTTACTCTTCTGAAGGATTTGGTGCATTCCGTTGGAGGATACCGACCGTAGAAACGTTCCAAACACAGATATTCCCTACCATCAGCCTCGCACAAAGGAAGGTTTTCCACAGTGACTTTTGTTTGAATTTCACTCGGGAAAGTAACGTCGTTAACACTGGTGAAGATTTCGCGAGTCGGCAATAATTTCGTGGCAAGCCGGATTGCTTTTCGAAAATTGTCACTTGCAATCGAGTGTGACTCAAGATACACTTACAGGAACGTCACCGAAAACAATTTCAAATAATCATCTCATTTTGTTTTAAATTCATTCATCCGACATGCAATTAGTGGACGAATAAGGAGTGGTTCCATGGAATTCGATCGTAGAAAGAGCAATATACACTGGAAAATATTCGTGTAGTAATCTTCTACAGACATGTGTTGAAACGTCCCCTTAGAACAATTGTACACGACTGTGCTTAAACTGACACAGAATATTTTTTAGCGCAACGCAATCTGACTATCAAAGATCCCTGCAAAAGAATGGCCCTGAGTAACAATAAACTATACCTTTCAGAATTCACTTCCCTCACAAAAATCCTCATTACTCGAACTATTGCAATACAGCGAGCGCCACTACTGACAGCTAAATAAAAGATTCAAACTACTGAAGGCACTAACTACTGATAGGCATAGTTAGCAAATGAAAGATATTAATAGAGAACAAACAATGTATTTACCTTAATAGTCATAATATATATAGCAGTTCATGACAAATTACAAAACTCCGCCATCTCTCTCCCCACATCCACCACTGCTGGCGGCTCACCTCCAACTGCGCAACGCTACGCACTGTTCACATCCAGCTGCCCAACACTACAATGGCAGACAACAACGCAGACTAACCACAGACTGCACACAGCACAGCCAGTGATTTTCATACAGAGCGCCACGTGGCGTTACCAATAAGAAAACCTAAACAGCCTACTTACAGTGTATATAACTGAGTAACAAAAGTAAAAGCAATAGTACGGTTTCCAACACAGGGCACAAAACTAATAAACCGCGAAGGTAACCACAGTGCCACCATTTCATCTGAAGGTACCGCGCCGTTCAAGGCACATAAAGTAATTGGAAAGTACCTCGAAAATTTGTCCGTCGTTTTCTCAGAAACGGTCGAATATCTTTGGATAAGCCGAGACAGGTGTTCGCTAATTTCGACGCCTCTTCCACTGAGCGAATTTTCAGGGAAATCGGGTTATGGCACTCGCCATGTTCTCCTCGTGAGCAGAGGAACGTTCGGCCAAGTTCGTAGTCACCAATCAAGACGACAGCATCGTCTTAGATAGGCCACAAGTGTATTAAATGTCTTAGGTAAATATTTGCTTGCACGTTATGTCAATCGTACTTCAAATGAACAGTCTTGTGAATTTGTCTCTGTGAAGTGATACCGGTACTTCAATATTCAGTACACTGAAGAGCCAAAGAAACAGGTACAGTTGCCTGACATCGTGTAGGACTCCAGCTAGCGCACAGACGTTCCGCAACACGACGTGGCATGGACTCGACTAATGTCTGAAGTAGTGCTGGAGGGACTTGACACCATGAATCCTGCCGGGCTGTCCATATATCCGACTAATAAGGATGGAGATCTCTTCTGAACAGCACGTTGCAAGGCATCCCAGATTTGCTCAATAACGTTCGTGTGTGGGGAGTTTGGTGGCCAGTCTAATTGTTTAAAGTCAGAAGAGTGTTCCTGGAGACACTTTGTAGCAATCCAGGATGTGTAGGGTGTAGCACTGTCCTGCTGGAAATGCCCAAGGCCGTCGGAATACACAATGGACATGAAAGGACACACAGGTGATCAGATAGGTAGCTTACATCAGAATGGTGTCTAGACGTATCAGGGTCCCATATCACTCCAACTGCACGCGCCCCACACCATTACAGAGATTCCACCAGTTGTACAGCCCCTTGATATGCAGATAAAAAATGGTTCAAAAGGCTCTGAGCACTATGGGACTCAACTGCTGAGGTCATAAGTCCCCTAGAACTTAGAACTACGTAAACCTAACTAACCTAAGGACAACACACACATCCATGCCCGAGGCAGGATTCGAACCTGCGACCGTAGCGGTCACGCGGTTCCAGACTGTAGCGCCTAGAAACGCACGGCCACTCCGGCCGGCCAGATATGCAGGGTCCATGGATTCATGAGGTTTTCTCCATACCCGTAGACGGCCATCTGATACAATTTGAAACGAGAATGTCCGACCATGAAACATGTTATCAGTCATCAACAGTCCAATGTCAGTGTTGACGGGTCCAGGCGAGGCACAAAGCTTTGCATCATGCAGTCATCAAGGGTACACGAGCGGGCCTTCGGCTGCGAAAGCCCATATCCATGATGTTTCGTGGAATGGTTCGCACGCTGACACTTGCTGACGGCCCAGCATTGAAATCTGCAGCAGTTTGCGGAAGGGTTGCACTTCTGTCACGTTGAACGATTCTCATCAGTCGTCATTGGTCCCCTTCTTGCAGGATCTCTTTCCGGCTGCAGCGATATCGGAGATTTGATGTTTTACCGGATACCTGATATTCACTGTACAATCGCTACTTCGGAGATGCTGTGTCCCACCGCGTCCAAACTCACTTAAATCTTGATAATCTGCCACTGTAGTAGCAATACCCGACCTAACAACTGCGCCATACACTTGTTGTCTTATATAGGCGATGCTGAACGTAGCGCCGTATTCGGCCTGTTTTTGAATACGCATGCGTATACCTGTTTCTTTGGCGCTTCAGTGTAAATACTCATAACATTCCTGCGGAAACGGCTTATACCAAATCAAGTAGATCTTCCTGTCCTTGTTGTAACAAACAGAACTAATATTTTGTGTGCTATAGTTCCACTCAACCTCCACCTGGAGCAAACCAAAGAACCCACCGCTGTAACGGCGAGTGTATTTTCGTCCGGCACAGCAGGCCTCTTTTCGAAACAAGAACAGAAGTTTTACACTAGTTTTGGCACTATTCCCCTATATTAAATGTCTCATGGATAATGTAGCAAAGTTTTAGTCTTTATTAAAGAAAGTGCTTTTCGGCAATTGCTTCCACTCCTCTAAATAGTGTACTTACAGAGAATCTTAAAATTATTGTTATAGGCAGTATAATTAAAGTAACTGATGATCTGAAATATGCCATCGACAATCGAAAGGCAACAATATTGACGCTACTGGACTTCAGCAAAGTTTCTGACACTGTTAACTTTGACATATTGCTCAGAAAAATGCAACAGCTTAATTTCTCAGATAGAGCAGTGAGATGGTTTGAAAGCTACTTAAAAGACAGACAGCAATGTGTTGTCTGCGTAAATGAAAAATCTTCCTGGAAACATGTTTCCTCGAGAGTGCCACAAGGATCAGTCTTAGGACCACTTTTGTTTTCTTTATATGTCAACCATATTTCATCGGTTCTCTCCTCCTGTAAATATCATTTCCATGCCGACGACCTCCAGCTCTACCTAAGCGCCAGACCTGAAGATGTAAACACTGCAATCGCTCAGATGAATGATGATCTGTCTTCAGTAGTGACATGGGCGAAAAACCTGGGGCTTAAACTAAATGCAAAAAAGACGCAAGTAATCTTAATAGCCCATCAGAAATTAATAAGTTCAGATTTCCGCGAACAGCTACCTCCTATTCTGCTCGACGGTACTCCAATACCATATCAGAAAACAGATAAGAACTTGGGTGTGCCGAAAGACGTCTGCTTGTCTCTGTGCTCTCAAAAAGTTTCGGAACATATTTCCACAGGACTTGAAACGCCAGCTCGTGCAAGCACTCGTTCTACCGAACCTCCACTGTTGTGATGTAATTCAACAAGGCATGAGTAGTGAAAACAAAAGACGGCTATAACTAACCATGAATGCCTGTGTGCGTTACACCTGCAACATTCGCCGATATGATCATGTTAGTTCTTCATACTCCGAGCTAGGGTGGCTGCGGCCGGACAAATTGCGTGACTACCACACTCTATGTCTACTTCACCGACTCCTCGTCGCGCAAGCACCCCAGTACCTTGCTTCAGAGATTAAAAACCTATCATGCCATCATAATCGAAACACGAGGTCACTCTTATTTGGTATCCTAACTGTGCCCACTCACAAAACAAAAACTTTTGCAAACTCCTTCTCAGTTGCCGCTGTCCGCCTCTGGAACAAGCTGCCCTTACCTTGCGCAAAATTCAATCTCCTGCTGCTTTTAAGAAGAAGCTGAAGCATTTCCTACTATCATCATAACGTTCTCCACAAAATTAATGTACAAGGCCAATCCTCTCATCTGTCAAATAGCAAAGCTAGCGTCTCCTATCTTGCTCCTGAGATGTCTTCCTCTTCATCTATCTCTATTAGCCACGCAATCTTCTTTTCCTTTATATTTCCTTAATTATGTTTCATCATGTCTCTCTATTCTTCTCCTCCCTTCACCATCAGTCTCCCTCATACTCCCTGCTGCTAGCACTCCTATCTAAAATCTGTCTCTTCAATAATGTCTAATTATAATAGTACTTATGATCTACGAATATGAACTCCATATGTATGTATTTTTCCAGGTGTGCCTTTGTAATTGTTTGTTTCACTTTTTGTACTAGATGTAGTCTAACATGCCTACTAAAACATATGAAAGTAAAATAAGTAGAATGCCTGGTTAGATGTAAGAGAGTGCCTGATGTCCCTAATCTTGCCAGGTTAAATAAATAAATAAATAAATAAATATAATAACAGTTCTTTATTTTATGCCATTTCATTGCACTTGACTGCTTATTACTTCCCAGTGGCCCCTCCCTCATGATACAAGGAATTTGAATAAAGTAATGTAGCGAAATGCCGTGTTAACTGAAATCTGTGCAACAAGAAGAGGGTGCACATTCTGAGAGTCGGAATCGTAATCAGAAGGCGAGAACTAAAAGTAACAATTCATTAACAGGACACTAATGAGGAGACCATCAGACTTGTCAATCACACTTTTCGGTAAGTCTTCGGTATGCTGTAGAGAGGACCTGCCTTCAGTACCTGGCTAGCGCATTTTCATGGAATGGCCCCGAGTTTCCCAGAAACTCAATGTTGAAATTTTGTGGGCACCTCCTACAAAGGTTAATCCTGTTTCGATCAAGAGTAGTGCAGCTGCTAAGTGTTGCGACTACCTCGCTGACGGTACCGATAGCCAGATGCCAGATGATTACTTTTACAGGCAGGTTAAAATTTTTACGAAAATACATTGAAAATGCTCCCGAGTTGCTAAAGACTAACAGAGAAATAGCTGCAAGGGATAGTTACATAAAAATAACATCTTCAATTCTGCATCAATTCCATGGACCTGATTTCACAGAAACGATCAAATATGAGTGGTTCCATCGAATTCGATCGAAGAAAGAAGAATCTTTTTGAATTTAAGTGCTTTCCGATATAGCTCCTGAAAAGTTAATGTGCCTGCTAGTCAGTGGTGTTCTACAAATTTTTGTTTGGATTGTTTCTGTGACAAACAGCATCCATTACTCTTTGCTAACACAGCAAGTGATGCAAGCGATAGCTAGAAGACGAGTCTATAATACATTCTGTAACACATGGAATATGCATTTCAATGAAGTATTTTGTAATGATTGATTTATTAATAAAAGTACAAAGGCGAAAATGACTACTTTTAAATGACTGTCCATGACATATACTACACCGACGGAAAAGATCGTTACACCAAGGAGGAATTGTGAGACATAAACGAAAGTTGGTACGTGTGCTTCTACATCTGAAACATGATGCCTCTTTAAATTTCACGCCAGTCGTATGAGAGCAGCGCTAGTAGTACCACTAAGAAGCTGCAAATCAGACTTTCTTAGGATACACGCTGTTACGGTCGTGAGCCTTAGTTGCCTTTGAGATTCGACTTGGTGTTGGTCAATAATGGTGTTAAGATCACAAAAACGCCATTGTGAACACCTTTCTGTGTTTGAATGAAGTCCTGTGATAGGGCTACGTGAAGTTGGACGTTCCTTCTGTGATACGAACAGACTTGGCTGGAATGTAGCCAATGTACATGATTGCTGGAAACGATGATCACGAGAATGTACAGTTGCAAGAGGATTCTGGACGGTCACATGGCACTGCCGAGAGGGTAGACTGTTGTGACTGATAATTCGCAATCTTTCACTAACACAACTTTTATTGATGTAAGTGCACAAGGTTGATGACTGAAGAACAAACGAAAGATAATAATTAGGATGCCAGTAAAAGTCTTCTAATTGGGGCAAACATAAGTTCACTTCTAATTTTCCACAAAGGTTCGCGGTAACACAGACACACTCGTAAGAGTCCAATTCAGAGAGGAAGACGTAATCTTCAGAGGTCGAAGTACATGTGGTCAGCATCTGTAATGAACTGAACTTTGGGGCTGGTTCTAGCCCCTAAATAACTGTCTCCAGCCAGTCAGATTTTGGCGTACTGATACTTCCTGCAGGCCGTGGTTCGAGCTTCCGCTGCAGTAAGTAGTGATCGGAATGTCTGTTTCCATTATCTTACGAGGGCAGTTCAATAAGTAATGCAACACATTTTTTTCTCGGCCAATTTTGGTTGAAAAAACCGGAAATTTCTTGTGGAATATTTTCAAACATTCCCGCTTCGTCTCGTATAGTTTCATTGACTTCCGACAGGTGGCAGCGCTGTACGGAGCTGTTAAAATGGCGTCTGTAACGGATGTGCGTTGCAAACAACGGGCAGTGATCGAGTTTCTTTTGGCGGAAAACCAGGGCATCTCAGATATTCATAGGCGCTTGCAGAATGTCTACGGTGATCTGGCAGTGGACAAAACCACGGTGAGTCGTTGGGCAAAGCGTGTGTCATCATCGCCGCAAGGTCAAGCAAGACTGTCTGATCTCCCGCGTGCGGGCCGGCCGTGCACAGCTGTGACTCCTGCAACGGCGGAGCGTGCGAACACACTCGTTCGAGATGATCGACGGATCACCATCAAACAACTCAGTGCTCAACTTGACATCTCTGTTGGTAGTGCTGTCACAATTGTTCACCAGTTGGGATATTCAAAGGTTTGTTCCCGCTGGGTCCCTCGTTGTCTAACCGAACACCATAAAGAGCAAAGGAGAACCATCTGTGCGGAATTGCTTGCTCGTCATGTGGCTGAGGGTGACATTTCTTATCAAAGATTGTTACAGGCGATGAAACATGGGTTCATCACTTCGAACCTGAAACAAAACGGCAATCAATGGAGTGGCGCCACACCCATTCCCCTACCAAGAAAAAGTTTAAAGCCATACCCTCAGCCGGTAAAGTCATGGTTACAGTCTTCTGGGACGCTGAAGGGGTTATTCTGTTCAATGTTCTTCCCCATGGTCAAACGATCAACTCTGAAGTGTATTGTGCTACTCTTCAGAAATTGAAGAAACGACTTCAGCGTGTTCGTAGGTACAAAAATCTGAACGAACTTCTCCTTCTTCATGACAACGCAAGACCTCACACAAGTCTTCGCACCCGAGAGGAGCTCACAAAACTTCAGTGGACTGTTCTTCCTCATGCACCCTACAGCCCCGATCTCGCACCGTCGGATTTCCATATGTTTGGCCCAATGAAGGACGCAATCCGTGGGAAGCACTACGCGGATGATGATGAAGTTATTGATGCAGTACGACGTTGGCTCCGACATCGACCAGTGGAATGGTACCGTGCAGGCATACAGGCCCTCATTTCAAGGTGGCGTAAGGCCGTAGCATTGAATGGAGATTACGTTGAAAAATAGTGTTGTGTAGCTAAAAGATTGGGGAATAACCTGGTGTATTTCAATGCTGAATAAAACAACCCCTGTTTCAGAAAAAAAATGTGTTGCATTACTGATTGAACTGCCCTCGTATATGTAAATAGCCGGTGTTTGCCATGGTGCTTTTGGTACGCCTTGGACATAGACAACCTCGTCCTCTGCGATGTAATATGGGTCGCCGGCCCTCAGGGACTACCTTGCCTCCGACATAACAAAGACTGTCGTGTTCAACATACGGCTCTGGCGAATCGTACTATATATTCAGCAGCCATCTGAACAACAGGTGGCACCACAAAGACACAACGAATGCCTTTAAGACGACAAAGACGCCGTTGTCAACAAATCATTGATTAAAAAGGGACTCATGTAATAGGGCTATGGGGAGCTGCATATTCCTTCCGTGATACTGCAGAAAAATTGGCTCGAACGTACTCATTGTGCACGACTGCTGACAGCGATGGTCACAAAAATGTAAGGTCGGAAGAAGAGCGGATTCCAGACGCCACTACCGAGAGGGAAGACCATCGTGTTCGGAGTATGGTTCCGGCGCGTCGCACTACATCTGCAGAATCAATCTGAGCAGCAGTTGGCACCACAGTAAAACAACGGACGGTTGCAAATCGGTTACTTCAAGACAGCTATGAGTTAGACGGCCTGTAGCGTGCATTCCCCCAAAGCACCCCCATTTGCGACTTCGGTGACGTCAAGAGAGGCTCGCTGGAGGGTGGGTTAGAAGCGTATCGTGTTTTCTGACGGAAGTTGGTTCTGCCTCGGCGCCAATGATGGCCATCAGAGGGCCCGCAGCCAACCTGCCTGCATGCTGCGCACACTGGACCTACTCCGGGATTTACGGTCTGGCATGGGATTTCGTGTGAGAGCAGGAGCGCTCCCTTGTTCTCCCATGCACCCCGTCTGCAAATTTGTACGCCAACCTGGTTAGATTACATTAGATTAGTATTTGTTCCATAGATCATGAATACGACACTTCGTAATGATGTGGAACGTGTCAGGTTAATAGAAGGTGTCTATACAAGATATTACATTAGACAAAATATTACATGACACTCAATATTTTTAAATTTTTTTGTGGGGTTGGGAAATTACCCACTTACTATATCCAAAAATTCATCTAATGAGTAGAAGGAGTTGCCATTAAGAAATTCTTTTAATTTCCTTTTAAATGCTATATGGCTATCTGTCAGAGTTTTGATGCTATTAGGTAAGTGACCAAAGACTTTTGTGGCAGCATAATTTACCCCCTTCTGAGCCAAAGTTAGATTTGACCTTTAGTAGTGAAGATCATCCTTTCTCCTAGTGTTGTAGCCACGTACAATGCTATTACTTTTGAATTCGTTCGGATTGTTAATAACAATTTTCATAAGTGAATATATATATATTGTGAGGCTACAGTGAAGATCTCTAGCTCTTTAAATAAGTGTCTGCAGGATGATCTTGGATGAGCTCCAGCAATTATTCTGATTACACGCTTTTGTACAATGAACACCCTTTTACTCAATGATGAGTTACCCCATAATATGATGCCATACGAAAGCAGAGAATGAAAATAGGCGTGGTAAGCTAATTTACTCAGATATATATCGCCAAAATTTGCAATGACCCTAATAGCATAAGTAGCTGAACTCAAACGTTTCAGCAGATCCTCAGTGTGTTTTTTCAAGTTCAACCCCTCATCAATGCATACAACTAGAAATTTTGAATATTCTACCTTAGCTACCGATTTCTGATCAAAGTCTGTTTTTATTAATGGGGTCATTCCATTTACTGTGTGGAACTATATATACTGTGTTTTGTCAAAGTTTAATGAGAGCCAATTTGCAGAGAACCACTTAGTGATTTTCTGAAAAACATCATTTACAATTTCACCAGTTAATTCTTGTCTGTCGGGTGTGACAGCTATACTTGTATCATCGGCAAAAAGTACCAGCTTTGCATCTTCGTGAATATAGAATGGGAAGTCATTTATATATATTAAGAACAGCACAGGACCCATGACCGAACCTTGCGGCACCCCATTCTTGATTGTTCTCCAGTTTGAGAAATCATCAGTTTTTTGCATATTATGTGAACTGTTTATTTCAACTTTCTGCACTCTTCCAGTTAGGTATGATTTAAACCATTTGAGCACTGTCCCATTCATACCACAGTACTTGAGCTTATCTAGAAGTATTCCATGATTTACACACTCAAAAGCCTTTGATAGATCACAAAAAATCCCAACGGGTGACTTCCAGTTACTCAGAGCATTTAATATTTCATTAGTGAAAGTATATATAGCATTTTCCGTTGAGAAACCCTTCTGGAAACCAAACTCACATTTTGTTAAAACTTTATTTTTACAAAGGTGTGAAGCTACTCTACAATACATTACTTTTTCAACAATTTTGGATAAGGCAGTCAGATGCGACCTGCTGAGCTGCCCTTCATGAACAGTATTCCAATGGCTGTTTACCAATGGATTACTCTCGCTTACATACCGCTGTCGCAACGCAGCATGCTCTGCAGAGTGTCGAAATGTTGCCTTGGCCTGCTCGATCTCCAGATCTGTCCGCAATCGAGCAAGGTATGGGATATCATCAGATGACAATTCCAATGTAATCCACAACCAGCACTGACCGTTCTTGTATTGTTCGTACAAGTGAACCAGGCATGGAACTCCATCCCACAAACTGAGATCTTGCGCCTGTACAACACAATGCGCGCACGTTTGCATGCTCGCATTCAATACTCTAGTCCGCAGCTCGTAGTCTTGCGGTAGCATTCTCGCTTCCCTCGCACGAGGTGCCGGGTTCGATTACCGGCGGGGTCAGGGATTTTTCCTGCTTTGATATGACTGGGTGTTGTTGTGTCTTCATCATCATCATCATTCATCCTCATTACGGTCGAAGGAAGGCAATGGCAAACCACCTCTGCTAGGGCCTTGCCTAGTACGGCGGTGCGGGTCTCCCGCATCGTCCCCTACACTCCTCGGAGTATGAGGCCCCATCATCATCATCATCATTCAATACTCTGGCGGTTACCGTGGTTATTAATACACCAGAATTTCACATTTGCAATGGTTTATCTCGCCCGTTCATTAACTCGTGCTCTTGTAACGCTAATTAATTGAATATGTTAACCAGACGAATGTATTCCCGAAATCTGATTACTCTACATTACTTTTTGATGTTACAATTTTTTTATGTTGTGTCTTTGAAGACGATCGGACGATGAAATTAAAAAAAGAATACATAGGGAATATTTGAACCCATGCCACTAGCATGGTAACTGGCAACTTTTGCCGCTGGGTTACGCTCGCTTGGTCGAAACTGCACGCAGATTACAGGTAGATGGGGTGCCAATAACAGTTGAACATCGAGTTTCTCGTAATCTAGAGGGTGTCATATGGAAAGCCGCTACCCGTGTACTCTACATCTACATCTACATCCATACTCCGCAAGCCACCTGACGGTCTGTGGCGGAGGGTACCTTATCGGTTCTCCCTTCTATTCCAGTCTCGTATTGTTTGTGGAAAGAAGGATTGTCGGTATGCGGATGTGTGGGCTCTAATCTCTCTGATTTTATCCTCATGGTCTCTTCGCGAGATATACGTTGGAGGGAGCAATATACTGCTTGACTTCTCGGTGAAGGCATGTTCTCGAAACTTCACCAGAAGCCCGTACCGAGCTACTGAGCGTGTCTCTTGCAGGGTCTTTCACTGGAGTTTTATCTATCATCTCCGTAACGCTTTCGCGATTACTAAATGATCCTGTAACGAAGCGCGCTGCTCTATCTCTTCTATCAACCCTATCTGGTACCGATCCCACACTGCTGAGCAGTATTCAAGCAGTGGGATTGCATTTCCTTAGGATTCTTCCAATGAATCTCAGTCTGGCATCTGCTTTACCGACGATCAACTTTATATGATCAATCCATTTTAAATCACTCCTAATGCGTACTCCCAAATAATTTATGGAATTAACTACTTCCAGTTGCTGACCTGCTATATTGTAACTAAATGATAAGGGATCTTTCTTTCTATGTATTCGCAGCACATTACACTTGTCTACATTGAGATTCATTTGCCATTCCCTGCCCCATGCGTCAATTCGCTGCAGATCCTCCTGCATTTCAGTACAATTTTCCATTGTTACAACCTCTCGATATACCACAGCATCGTCCGCAAAAAGCCTCCGTAAACTTCCGATGTTATCCACAAGGTCATTTATGTATTAAAATTATAAGCAGCCGACCAGTTGCAATGGATAAAGAAATCTTTACCTAGGTTTCAACAAATTTAAATTTGTCTTCTTCAGAAGGTGGCAATTTTACATTAGTATGGACTGATGTATCATCGTCGTTTTTACGAATATCTGCATAGATCCATTTGTCCAAATTAAAATATAGCCCTGAAAATAGGGTTTGTCATGTAAATGTAAATTAGTACATGGATGTTGCAGAGCTCACAAGCGACTCATTTATGTATATTGTGAATAGCAACGGTCCTACGACTCTCCCCTGTGGCACACCTGAAATCACTCTTACTTTGGAAGACTTCTCTCCATTGAGAATGACAAGACCCACTTCAACACACGTAACACTCATCAACATTCGTGGTTAACGTGTCTGATGGTACTCTCGCGAGCGGAACGAGAGACTGGTGCTCGTGGCAGACACTGGTGGGCTACCAAACAGAGCTGTCCCGAACGCTGAACCCGTTGTGTGCCCCACCGCGGTCTGCCTGCCTGCAGAGTCTCCGGTTTAACCGCGGCGGCGTCGCAGTCGCTTCCGCCGCCCCGCGCTCGGGGACCGGCGAGAAGCGGAACTTATTCATTCCGCGGAAAATTGCGGCCGCCCAGGTAAGGGGATGATGTGGTCCGGATTGGCCGTAAATTAAGGCGGAGCGAGAGCTGAATAATGGAACGCCTCTTTCAGCGAGCGAGAGAGCTCCTCTATTAGCCACCTGCCGAAATTACCAACTCACCGCCGGGCGCCGGGGCTAACGTGGTGTCGTACGAGGGCGCATCTGCATACTATACGACGCCCCGGGGCGCGCTACTCTCGTGACAGCAGAACGAGTACCCACACCGGTAACCACGTCCGCCGGTCCCTATTCGTCGCCGTTCATCACGCGTAACGACAGTGCGTACTATCAGGACAACTTGCTGAACTGCGAACAGGTACTATACACTGAACAGCCAAATAAACTGGTACACCTGCCTAATATCGTGCAGGGCCCCCACGAGCAAGCAGAAATGCCGCAATACGACGACGCATGGACTCGACTAACGTCTGATGTAGTGCTGGAGGGAAGTGACACCATGAATCCTGCAGGGCTGTCCATATATTCGTAAGAGCACCAGGGGATGGAGATCTCTTTTGAACAGCACGTTGCAAGGCATCCCAGATATTCTCAATAATGAAACTTCCTGGCAGATTAAAACTATGTGCCCGACCGAGACTCGAACTCGGGACCTCTGCCTTTCGCAGGCAAGTGCTCCGCCATCTGAGCTACCGAAGCACGACTCACGCCCGGTACTCACAGCTTTACTTCTGCCAGTACCTCGTCTCCTACCTTCCAAACTTTACAGAAGCTCTCCTGCGAACCTTGCAGAACTAGCGCTCCTGAAAGAAAGGATATAGCGGAGACATGGCTTAGCCACACCCTAGGGGATGTTTCCAGAATGAGATTTTCACTCTGCAGCGGAGTGTGCGCTGATATGAAAATTCCTGGCAAATTAAAACTGTGTGCCGGACCGAGACTCGAACTCGGGACCTTTGCCTTTCGCGGGCAAGTGCTCCGCTGTAGAAACATCCCCCAGGCTGTGGCTAAGACATGTCTCCGCTATATCCTTTCCTTGAGGAGTGTTAGTTCTGCAAGGTTCGCAGGAGAGCTTCTGTAAAGTTTGGAAGGTAGGAGACGAGGTACTGGCAGAAGAAAAGCTGTGAGCACCGGGCGTGAGTCGTGCTTCGGTAGCTCAGATGGTAGAGCACTTGCCCGCGAAAGGCAAAGGTCCCGAATTCGACTCTCGGTCGGGCACACAGTTTTAATCTGCCAGGAAGTTTCAAATCAGCGCACACTCCGCTGCAGAGTGAAAATCTCATTCTGGAAACATCCCCTAGGCTGTGGCTAAGCCATGTCTCCGCTATATCCTTTCTTTCAGGAGCGCTAGTTCTGCAAGGTTCGCAGGAGAGCCTCTGTAAAGTTTGGAAGGTAGGAGACGAGATACTGGCAGAAGTAAAGGTGTGAGTACCGGGCGTGAGTCGTGCTTGGGTAGCTCAGATGGTAGAGCACTTGCCCGCGATAGGCAAAGGTCCCGAGTTCGAGTCTCGGTCGGGCACACAGTTTTAATCTGCCAGGAAGTTTCATATCAGCGCACACTCCGCTGCAGAGTGAAAATCTCATTCTGGATTCTCAATAATTTTCATGTCCGGGGAGTGTGGTGGCAAGCAGAAGTGTTGAAACCCAAAAGAGCGTTGACGCAGCCACTCTGTAGCAATTCTGGACCTGTCGGGCGTCGCATTGACCTGCTGGAATTGCCCAAGTCCGTCGGAATGCACAATGGACATGAATGGATGCTGGCGGTTAGACAGGATGCTTACGCACGTGTCACCTGTCAGTGTCGTATCTAGACGTATCAGGGTTCCACATCACTGCAACTGCACACGCCCCACACCAATACACAGCATCCACCAGCTCAAACAGTCCCCTGCTGACATACAGGGTATACGGATTCATGAGATCTCCGTACCTGTACACGTCCACCCGTTCGATAGAATTTGAAACGAGACTCGTCCGACCAGGCAGCACGTTTCCAGTCACCAACAGTCTAATGTCGGTGTTGACGGGCCCTGGCGAGGTGTAAACCTTTGTGTCGTGCTGTCATCAAGGGTACACGAGTGGGCCTTCTGCTCCGACAGCCCACGTCTATGACGTTCCTTTGAACGGTTCGCACGCTGGCGCTTTTTGATAGTCCATCATTGAAATCTGCAGCAATTTCCGGCAGGGTTGCACTTCTGTCACCTTGAATGCTTCTTTTCAGTCGCCGTCTTGCAGGATCTCTTTCCGGCCGCAGCGATGTCGGAGATTTGATTCCTGATATTCACGGTACTCTCGTGAAATGGCCGTACGAGAAAATCTCCACTGTATCGCTACCTCAGGGATGCTGTGTCCCACCGCTCCTGCGCTGACTATAATACCACGTACAAACTCACTAAAATTTTGATATCCTGCCACTGCAGCAGCAGTAACCCATCTACCAACAGTGACAGACTCTTGTTGTCTAATATAGGCATTGCCGACCGCAGCGCCGTATTCTGCGCATTTACGAATACATATTACAGTATTTCAATACGCATTCCTATACTAGTTTCTTTGGCGCTTTATTGTAGTATATACACTCATGCTCATAAATTTTGGATAATTGCGGAATGTGGTGCAACACAATGTGGCACTACACAAAACTGGCGCTAATAGGATACCACATATGGAACACACACGACACAGATCTGTAAGTCCACGGTATTCGTGATAAGTTGAGAAAACCGTCCCGAAACACATGTGCTACAACACGCCACTGTTTCCTGCGTATGTACCCCGACATCAATATGGGATATGATCACCATGCACACGTACACAGGCCGCACAACGGGTTGGCATACTTTGGATCAGGTGGTCGAGCAGCTGCTGGGGTATAGCCTCCCATTCTTGCACCAGTGCCTGTCGGAGCTGATGAAGTGACCCAGGGGTTTTAAGACGTGCAGCGATACGTTGACCGAGAGCATACCAGACGTGCTCGATAAGGTTTAGGTCTGGAGAACAGGCAGGCCACTCCATTCACCTGATATCTTGTCTTTCAAGGTACTCCTCTACGATGGCAGCTCGGTGGGAGCGTCTTCCATCAGGAGGAAGGTGGGACCCACTGCACCCCCGAAAAGGCGGACATACTGGTGCAAAATGACGTCCAGTTACACATGACCTGTTACAGTTCCTCTGTCAAAGACGTGCAGGGGTGTACGTGCACCAATCATAATCCTACCCCACACCATCAAACCACGACCTCCATACTGGCCCCTTTCAAGGTCATTAAGGAGTTGGTATCTGGTTCCTGGTTCACGCCAGATGAAAACCCGCGAGAATCACTGTTCAGACTACACCTGGACTCGTCCGTGAACATAACCTGCGACCAATGTTCCAGTGACCATGTACTGTGTTCTTGACACCAGGCTTTACGGGCTCTCCTGTGACCAGGGGTCATTGGAATGCACCTTGCAGGTCTCCGGGCGAATAAACCGTGTCTGTTCAGTCGTCTGTAGACTGTGTGTCTGGAGACAACTCTTCCAGTGGCTGCGGTAAGGTCCCGAGCAAGGCTCGCTGCAGTACTCCGTGGCCGTCTGCGGGCACTGATGGTGAGATATCGGTCTTCTTGTGGTGTTGTACGCTGTGGACGTCCCGTACTGTAGCGCCATCCAAGCGTCTGCTGTCTGCTGGAATCGTTGCCATAATCTTGAGATCACTCTTTGTGGCACACGGAGGGCCCCTGCTATGACCTGCTGTGTTTGACCAGCCTCCAGTCGCCCTAGTACTCTACCCCTCGTAACGTCATCGATATGTGTTCTTTGAGCCATTTTCAACACACAGTCACCATTAGCACGTCTGAAAACGTCTGCACACTTATTAGCTGCACCGTACTCTGACAGGTACCGACACACCTCTGCGTATGTGGACGGCTGCCAGCGTCCCCGTGCGACGACCGCAGGTGAAATGCACCGCATGGTCATACCCACCAGAGCGTTGTTTCACCATGAATCAGCGTTAACCTTAATTTATGAGCATGAATGTAGGATTGTAATACGGTACAGCTCGGCTGAGCGCCTACATCCACAGGCCACCTGCGCAGCAGATCCGTCAGGCGGGTTGCGGGCGTGTAGGGGCCAGTCCGCCGGCCGTCCAGCAGTAACCAACCCGTCACGGCCGCAGTCACCAGGTGGTGTCAGACACAGCGCTAGAGGTCACGACGTACATGAACTTGTTCATTACGCATAGATGCGTGACTGAAAATAACGCACCGAGCATTCTGCAGCGAGCAGACCGCTTAAGACCGCGCACTGATCAGATAAGGCATTCTTCACCGAGTAAGGTAGCAACAACTGTTCCACCACCACGGGCTTACTGCGGTGCACCCAGGAGGACGCGTCGCAGTCCACCGCCAGCTACGTCGCCGAGCCATTCCCCGAGGGAGACGCAAGAGTCCGACCCATTACCAGTAAAAATGTGGCATATGACACCGAATCAACAATTTGGACTTGTAATTAATACTGGCCGTTAACTCTGGCTACATTGAATTCTAAATCCTCTCTGCCATTGTGGACCTCGCTTATCAATCCGGAAAGAGTAACTGACCTACTTGTCAGTTTCCGGGATTACGCTGATAGCCATTTCAGTTGATTAAAGTACTTTTCAGTACCAGATTTCCGACAGAACTAATTACTTGATGTTATAACGTTTGTCTTATACCAATTGGCTTGTGCCAAGAGTTATGCTGTCTGCGCGTTTAACCAGCAAATATTTATTGTTGTAATTCGAGATTCAGTGGAATTGTTCTTTCTTAATTAGGCCTTCATTCCGCAGGTGACGGAAAACGGAGTTGTGTTAATTTACAGGAAATAAACTTTGTTTCTCTCATCTCGACAATCTTTCTTGTTCGCTGACTGCGGGTATAGCAGAAGGACGTTAAAACGTAATGTTGGTAAATGAACAGATACAAAAGGATAACCGCAAATAAATAAACATAAGTCTTAAATGAAAAAAAAACATTACAAAGAACTGTATAAGCAGATGCAACATGTTAGGTGAAGTTTGAGAAATGCCGGGTGATCAAAAAGTCAGTATAAATTTGAAAACTTAATAAACCACGGAATAATGTACATAGAGAGGTAAAAATTGACACACATGCTTGGAATAACATGGGGTTTTATTAGAAATAAAAAAAAGAAAAACAAAGTTCACAAAAAGGTCCGACAGATGGCGCTGGACATCAAAACGTCAGTGACTGCGCATGACAAACGTGTATAAAAGGAGCTGTAATGACAGCGAGAATCAGATGTGCCAGCAGTCGCAGCATGTTGACGTTACCTGAGAAGGTGCTCTCAGTGAAGCAGTATTATCAGAATAGGGAATGTGCTAGTTCAGCGTTACGATCCTATCGCCATAGGAAGGGGATTCGAACGGGTAAAGGTCCGTTGACAAATGCAGCTGTGGCGAGAATGATTTCGAAGTTCGAAACCACGGGTTGTTTAGACGATAGACCCCGAAGTGGCCAACCGAGCACAAGGCGTAATGCTGCTGAGACATTTCAGGAAGAAATGGAGACTGTAGCGGGTTCGTCTATGCACGGGGAAGTCAGCGCTCGTGCAGTCGCACGTCGCACCGGCATTCCATACGCTACTGTTTGGTTGGCACTGAGGCGTACCCGTCGATGCTATCCGTACAAAATCCATCGGCATCATGAACTGTTACCTAGCGATTTAGTGAAACGGAGGGCATTTGCGGCGTGGGAGTTTCAAAAGATGTTGGAAGATGACGATTGGCTGAGTAACGTGTTGTGGACCGACGAAGCTCATTTCACGCACCGCGGGTCTGTCAACGGCAGCAACTGCAGAATTTGGGCTACCGAAAATCCTAGAACTGTCGTGGAAACTCCATTGCACGACGAGAAAGTCACGGTATGGGTTGTATTTACCACATCTACCGTTATCTGGCATTTTTTCTTCGAGGAAATGCGTGATTCTGGTTTTGTAACTGCTACCGTAACGGGTGAGAGGTACGCCGATATGTTACAGAATCGCATCATCCCCAGCCTGGCTGATAAACACCTGCTGGAACGTACGATGTTTATGCAGGACGGCGCTCCACCCCACGTTGCTAGACGCGTGAAAGATCTCTTGCGCGCGTCGTTTGGTGATGATCGTGTGCTCAGCCGCCACTTTCGTCATGCTTGGCCTCCCAAGTCCCCAGACCTCAGTCCGTGCGATTATTGGCTTTGGGGTTACCTGAAGTCGCAAGTGTATCGTGATCGACCGACATCCCTAGGGATGCTGAAAGACAACCTCCGACCCCAATGCCTCACCATAAATCCGGACATGCTTTACAGTGCTGTTCACAACATTATTCCTCGACTACAGCTATTGTTGAGGATTGATGGTGGACATATTGAGCATTTCCTGTAAAGAACATCATCTTTGCTTTGTCTTACTTTGTTATGCTAATTATTCCTATTCCGATCAGTTGAAGTGCCGTCTGTCGGACATTTTTTGAACTTTTGTATTTTTTTTGTTCTAATAACACCCCATGTCATTCCAAGTATGTGTGTCAATTTGTACCTCTCTATCTACATTATTCCGTGATTTATTCAGTTTTCAAATTTATACTGACTTTTTGATCAGCCGGTACATTTGATTCACTGAGCAAAGCTGTCACCTCAGATACTTCCCGAACCTTCTAAGATATCGCAGTTCTATTTTCACCCAAATGAATTGTGTAAAAATCCTCACCAAATGACGAAGACTATTTTCGTAACTATATTAACTACAGAGCTATAGTTATCAACTGCGCTCTTTCAGATGGAACTATGGCAATCTCTGCTGCTAGCATAGAAGTTCTAAACGAGACTAATTTAACGGCGATTCACCCTTCAAAATTCGTTTACTGGTTTCTGTGAAATTACGATATTTAGAACTTAGGATTTATCTGACTTGAACATGAAACCGTTTGCTGTCATCTGTGGAGATTTGTTGTGTTATTCGCTGCAACTTGTTGCAGGCAAAAGAAATTAGTTGTAAAAACGCAAGAAAAATTTCAAGTTAGTGTGACTGAAGTTGTGGCAATGGACTACGACCTGTTAGAAAAACTGGCTCTGAGCACTATGGGACTTAACTTCTGAGGTCATCAGTCGCCTAGAAGAACTAATTAAACCTAACTAACCTAAGGACATCACACACATCCATGCCCGAGACAGGACTCGAACCGTGAGCGAAGTGGTCGCGCGGTTCCAGACTGCTGCGCCTAGAACCGCTCGGCCACTCCGGCCGGCGACCTGTTAGAGCTCGTGTTGAAGAGCCGTGGCAAGAGCAGAGGACACACGCACAGAGTAAGGTGGGACTGGGGTGAGACTAGGGTAGCTAAACGAAAGAAAGTGAAACTGGAGAGGTCCTTGGTGTATATGGCGCTGGCATTAACGTGAAATACGGAAAGAGTAGCCAGCGTCATTTGTTGGACGATGTATGTCTGTTTTATGGATATGTTGGAGAATTTTGATTACAAAACGGACTATAACTTCGGTAGGTGGAGCGAGAAGTAACCAGTTTTTCGGAGTAGCGTGTCGATAGCACTGATGGGGATGGTTAATTCTGTTTTGGTGGAAGGAGTCATAGCCTGTAGTTGGGAGGGACAAGTGTTCCCTACAGGCGAGAGTTATATGTTGGGAACAACAGGCATATGCTTTTCTCCCTGACACTAAAGGCGGACTGTTTGAGTTGTAAGCCATTGCGCATCAGAGTCAGGCTTTTGATACTGTCCCTCACAGGGGACTTCCGATCAAATTGCCTGCCTACAGGGAATCGTCTCTGTTGTGCTACTGGATTCATGAGTTCCTGTCAGAAAGGTCACAGTTCGTAGCAACTGATGAAAAGTCATCGAGGAGTAATATAGGAGTAATATCTGGCTTTCCCCAATGACGTGTTATGGGTCCTATACTGTTCCTGATCTATATACACTCCTGGAAATGGAAAAAAGAACACATTGACACCCGTGTTTCAGACCCACCATACTTGCTCCGGACACTGCGAGAGGGCTGTACAAGCAATGATCACACGCACGGCACAGCGGACACACAAGGAACCGCGGTGTTGGCCGTCGAATGGCGCTAGCTGCGCAGCATTTGTGCACCGCCGCCGTCAGTGTCAGCCAGTTTGCCCTGGCATACGGAGCTCCATCGCAGTCTTTAACACTGGTAGCATGCCGCGACAGCGTGGACGTGAACCGTATGTGCAGTTGACGGACTTTGAGCGAGGGCGTATAGTGGGCATGCGGGAGGCCGGGTGGACGTACCGCCGAATTGCTCAACACGTGGGGCGTGAGGTCTCCACAGTACATCGATGTTGTCGCCAGTGGTCGGCGGAAGGTGCACGTGCCCGTCGACCTGGGACCGGACCGCAGCGACGCACGGATGCACGCCAAGACCGTAGGATCCTACGCAGTGCCGTAGGGGACCGCACCGCCACTTCCCAGCAAATTAGGGACACTGTTGCTCCTGGGGTATCGGCGAGGACCATTCGCAACCGTCTCCATGAAGCTGGGCTACGGTCCCGCACACCGTTAGGCCGTCTTCCGCTTACGCCCCAACATCGTGCAGCCCGCCTCCAGTGGTGTCGCGACAGGCGTGAATGGAGGGACGAATGGAGACGTGTCGTCTTCAGCGATGAGAGTCGCTTCTGCTTTGGTGCCAATGATGGTCGTATGCGTGTTTGGCGCCGTGCAGGTGAGCGCCACTATCAGGACTGCATACGACCGAGGCACACAGGGCCAACACCCGGCATCATGGTGTGGGGAGAGATCTCCTACACTGGCCGTACACCACTGGTGATCGTCGAGGGGACACTGAATAGTGCACGGTACATCCAAACCGTCATCGAACCCATCGTTCTACCATTCCTAGACCGGCAAGCGAACTTGCTGTTCCAACAGGACAATGCACGTCCGCATGTATCCCGTGCCACCCAACGTGCTCTAGAAGGTGTAAGTCAACTACCCTGGCCAGCAAGATCTCCGGATCTGTCACCCATTGAGCATGTTTGGGACTGGATGAAGCGTCGTCTCACGCGGTCTGCACGTCCAGCACGAACGCTGGTCCAACTGAGGCGCCAGGTGGAAATGGCATGGCAAGCCGTTCCACAGGACTACATCCAGCATCTCTACGATCGTCTCCATGGGAGAATAGCAGCCTGCATTGCTGCGAAAGGTGGATATACACTGTACTAGTGCCGACATTGTACATGCTCTGTTGCCTGTGTCTATGTGCCTGTGGTTCTGTCAGTGTGATCATGTGATGTATCTGACCCCAGGAATGTGTCAATAAAGTTTCCCCTTCCTGGGACAATGAATTCACGGTGTTCTTATTTCAATTTCCAGGAGTGTACATTATCTAGGAGATAATCTGAGCAGCCATCTTAGATTTTTTTCCACTTGATGCAGTAAGTTATTGTCTTGTAAAGTCATTAGAAGATAAAAGACAACTCCAAAATGATTTAGTCAACATACCTGTATGGCCTGAAAAGTGGCGATTGACTCTAAATAGTGATAAGTGTGAAGTCATTCATATCAATACTAAAGGGACTCCGCTAAATTTGGTTTACACGAGATATCACACACTTCTAAAGCTTGTCAATTCAACTAAATACCTTGACGATTACAATAAGGAATAACGTAAACTGTAACGATCATATAGACATTCTTCTGCTGAAAGCGAACGAAAGACTGCGGTATATTGGCAGAGGATTTGGAAGATCCAACAGGTCCACTAAAGAGACTGCCTATGCTACGCTTGTCCGTCGTCTGCTAGAGTATTGCTGTGCGGTGTAGGATCCGCGTCAGGTGGAACTGGTGGAGGTCACGGAAAATGACCAGAAAAGGGCAGCCTGTTTTGTATTATCGCGAACTAGGGCAGAGAGTATGACAAATATGAAACGCGAGATCTTTTCATAAAATTTCAATCACCAACTTTGTCCTGCGAATGTGTAAATATTTTGCTGGCTGTCACCTAGAAGGGGAGAACTGATCATCGTAATAAAATAAGAGAAATCAAAGCTTGCCCGGAAATATTTAAGTGTTCGTTTTTCCCATGCTCGAAGATCGTTCTATGAAACTTCTGCCAGGCACTTAATTCTGTATTGTAGAAGAGTCATCTTCATGTATAAATATCAGAACAGTTCATAAGGGGAACAAGATGCCGTAATTCATAATATTTGGGAGGGGATTTTTAGTTCTGGCCTTTGTCTTAGAGCCAGAAAACCTTTGTCAGAAATGGGTGATGCGAGTCATTTTTAATTTAATTCTGCGACAGACCAATATAATGAATGCCCAGTGCTTACGTAAAACAATTTGTTTATGTGAATACAGAGTAAACTTGATGACGTGCACCGTAATTGCAGCTGCCAATGACAAGTTACTACTGGAAAACAACACCTTTTTGTTTAACCGTTATGTACGTGCCCTCTGCTAGGCATGGAGGAGCGGCAGTGGCCACAATGTCGCGCTTCAGCCATTGGATTATACATGTTACATATTTCTAAATTAATAATTTAAGTTTTTTGACACAACTATCGCAATTTGATTCACTTACATTCATTATAGCGAGGTGACGCAGTGGTTAGCACATTGGACAACGATTCAAATCCCCATCTGGCCAGTCAGATTTAGGTGTTCGGTGATTTCCCTGAACATCGGGATGGTTCCTTTCGAAAGAGCTCGGCTGATTTCCTTACACGTCCTTCTGTAATCGGAGCTTTTGCTGCGTCTCTAGTGACGGGAATCTAATCGTCCTTTCTTCCTCTCTTCATTATGAGGATGATATAAAAGAGGGCCCTGCTAATTGTACGTAGGGACTTGGATGTGGGAAATATTCAAGAGGATATTACTTGGAAGACGACGTGAGATGTCTATGAGTGAAGGAACTTCAAATGCTTGAAATGGCTCTGAGCACTATGGGACTTAACATCTGAGGTCCCCTAGAACTTAGAACTGTTTAAACCTAACTAACCTAAGGACATCACACACATCCATACCCGAGGCAGGATTCGAACCTGCGACCGTAGCAGCAGCGCGGTTCCTGACTGAAGCGTCTAGAACCGCTCAGCCACAGCGGCCGGCAGTGAAGGAACTGATAGAGAGCATACACCGGGTGGTTATAGTTATACTTTCCCTACTTAACACGTTATAACACGGAAGCTAATTACCGTAAGTGTACCAAACTTGGCAGCATTGATGTCCAGATTATGGGATGCGTGATTTCCAGGCGTCACAACGCCGCCGTCCAGTTCCAACTGTGGACACTAGCTCCCGTGACCGGTCATCGTGATTCGCAGTCTCACACACCTGACCAGACGCAGAGCACTTGATGACGTGTCGACTTGAGCTTGAATAAAAGGAGCAGCGCATTGTTGGTGGAGCTCTGTTATCAAAACAACAGTAATGCTGCAGCCGCACTTTGAGAATATCGCCGGCTGAAAGGATTACGGATGGGTCGTCTTTCTGCACCTACTGCGCCGAGCACGACGAAGAGCTTTCAATCAACTGGAGAACTGGGCGTCGCTTCGGGAAGAGGCCGAGGACAGGTTGCACCACAGGTGGTTGAGGAAATCGCTGTTGCTATGGCGGGCATTGTTGCTCGCAATTCCCGATCGTCAGGCAGTGCGCGTGCTGTGTCACGACATTTGAACATGCCGTGGTCCATTGCACGGAAGGTGCATCGAACCATTCTGAAATGGAGCCCCTTCAAGATCCATATCGTACAGCAGCTTGCGCCACAGGACGGAAAACCACTTTGCTCTCCACTTTCTCACGTTGCGTTGACGAGGGCTGGCCTTGGACCATCCTATAGATACACGAAACTCATTTTTCTCTAACAGGTGAGGTGAACAGACAGGATTGCCGAGTGTAGGGGTCTTCAGCTGCTGCAGTCTCTGTGCATGAAGTTCCTGTGTATGGTAAACATGTCACAATATGGTGTGGCTTCACGGCTACTTTCATCATTAGCCCATTCCTTTTTGACCAGGACAGCGCTCAAGGACCAAAGACGCGTACAGTGACTGGCCAGCATTACTGCGATATGCTTCGCCAGCATGTCATACACGCTCTGCAGGAGACACATTGAACTCAATAGTATTCATGCAGGAGGGGACCCCACCGCACATAGCTTGTGAAGTTCACCTGCTTCTCCGAAACACATTTGGCAACGATCGAATTATCAGCCGATCGTTTTCAAATGCTTGGCCGCCGCGATAACCTGATCTCACTCCCTGTGATTTCTGGCTGTGGGGTGACCTGAAGGACAGGGTTTACCAGGGGAACATCCTCACATGTGCCAATCTGAAGCGCAGGATATCAAAATAGGTAACGAGAATACCTATGGTCATGCTTCGTTCTCCTGTGCAGAATGCAGTCCTGCACCTTCAGACTCTTCCAGACACTGGCGGAAGTCATATTGGGCCCTTTTGTAGCAGTAATGGTACCGGTATGCAATGGTATGATGTACCGTAGCAGCACATTAAAGGTGTTTCAATTGAACAGATTCTGCATTATTTCTCTTCCCCATGTTCTTGACATTAACGCTACCAAGTTTGGTACTCGTTCGGTTGTTTTAGTGGTAAAAGGTGTTAAGTGGGGAAAGTTTAACTGCAACTAACGGGTATGCTTAGGAGGTGAGTGGGATGCCAGATGCGCAAGGTATTAGTGAGCTGAGCGTTCATTTGGCATGGGAGGGGCAGAAAAGTTCATGGTTAGAAAATGACTAATTAGAATGAAATTTTCACTCTACAGCGGAGTGTGCGCTGATATGAAACTTCCTGGCAGATTAAAACTGTGTGCCGGACCGAGACTCGAACTCGGGACCTTTGCCTGTCGCGGGCAAGTGCTCCGCTGTAGAAACATCCCCCAGGCTGTGGCTAAGCCATGTCTCCGCTATATCCTTTCTTTGAGGAGTGCTAGTTCTGCAAGGTTCGCAGGAGAGCTTCTGTAAAGTTTGGAAGGTAGGAGACGAGGTACTGGCAGAAGTAAAGCTGTGACGACGGGGTGTGAGTCGTGCTTGGGTAGCTCAGTCGGTAGAACATTTGCCCGCGACAGGCAAAGGTCCCGAGTTCGAGTCTCGGTCCGGCACAGTGTTGAAATCTGCCAAGAAGTTTCAAATGAATCATTGATTTCAGGGATGAGTTCATCGTCTGGAAGGATAAGACGGATGAAATTTTGGTAGTACGGACGTGGAGTATCAAACGGTGCATGGAAGGCGGGACATTCTGGCTGATGCATGGCAGCAGTAAAGGCTCTGAAGGTTTGGCAGGAGTATGCGGTGTTGGACTCATGTTTATGTAAACTATATGAGAGGCAAAGTGCCGGTCGCGGTGGCCGTGCGGTTCTAGGCGCTCCAGTCCGGAGCCGCGCTGCTGCTCCGGTCGCAGGTTCGAATCCTGCCTCGGGCATGGATGTGTGTGATGTCCTTAGGTTAGTTAGGTTTAAGTAGTTCTAAGTTCTAGGGGACTGATGACCACAGCAGTTGAGTCCCATAGTGCTCAGAGCCATTTGAACCATTTTGAGGTGGCAAAGTGGTGGGCACTCTAGATGCTGATTCAGGACATGTGTGGGGAAAAGTACAGGGCTATTACAAATGATTGAAGCGATTTCATAAATTCACTCTAGCTCCATTCATTGACATATGGTCACGACACACTGCAGATACGTAGAAAAACTCATAAAGTTTTGTTCGGCTGAAGCCGCACTTCAGGTTTTTGCCGTCAGAGCGCTCGAGAGCGCAGTGAGACAAAATGGCGACAGGAGCCGAGAAAGCGTATGTCGTGCTTGAAATGGACTCACATCAGTCAGTCATAACAGTGCAACGACACTTCAGGACGAAGTTCAACAAAGATCCACCAACTGCTAACTCCATTCGGCGATGGTATGCGCTGTTTAAAGCTTCTGGATGCCTCTGTAAGGGGAAATCAACGGGTCGGCCTGCAGTGAGCGAAGGAACGGTTGAACGCGTACGGGCAAGTTTCACGCGTAGCCCGCGGAAAATTGGCTCATGCCACAACTGGAGACCGACAGCGCCGACTTCATCTTTCAACAGGATGGTGCTCCACCGCACTTCCATCATGATGTTCGGCATTTCTTAAACAGGAGATTGGAAAACCGATGGATCGGTCGTGGTGGAGATGACGATCAGCAATTCGTGTCATGGCCTCCACGCTCTCCCGACTTAACCCCATGCGATTTCTTTCTGTGGGGTATGTGAAAGATTCAGTGTTTAAACCTCCTCTACCTAGAAACGTGCCAGAACTGCGAGCTCGCGTCAACGATGCTTTCGAACTCATTGATGTGGACATGCTGCGCCGAGTGTGGGAGGAACTTGATTATCGGCTTGATGTCTGCCGAATCACTAAAGGGGCACATATCGAACATTTGTGAATGCCTAAAAAAACTTTTTGAGTTTTTGTACGTGTGTGCAAAGCATTTTGAAAATATCTCAAATAATAAAGTTATTGTAGAGCTGTGAAATCGCTTCAATCATTTGTAATAACCGTGTAATTAGATACGGAAAGCGAGGCGCAGTGAACGTCGTTCCACTATTTCGGGGAAGTGGTACATCGTGCTACATTTGCCTAGGTAATAATGGAGCGGATGGTGCAGCGTAATAAAAACGAAAGTATCGACCCCAACTTTGTGTCACAGTAAGAGCTTCGGACTGTACTCTCGCCTCGGAGCGGACGGCAGCTTGTAATGCAGTACGGATAGAGGGGCGCCGTGGGGAGTGGGGACAGCACAGCAGGAGCGGGAGAGGTCCGCTGATGAGTCCTGCGGGCCCCTGGGCGGCTGATCGCGCGCCTAATCACAGGTCCTCCTCTCGCGGCCGCTATCGACAGCGCCGGGGTCGATGGCTCGAAACGCCAGCGGCAGGTATCGGCCGGCCGCCTCTGCGCGGAGACGTCAGGCGCAGCGCGCGCTACTCAATACCCACCGGCAGCCGGGGCGCGGCCAGCCGTGGAGGCCCGAGCCTGTAGGCGCGCGCCGAGGGAGAAGGCGAGGTCATTAGCGTGGCACGCCTGACCAGCACGCGTGAACGAGCGTTCTGTACGGGCGTGCACAATCCCTCACGCATCTACATACAGGGTGTTTCAAAAATGACCGGTATATTTGAAACGGCAATACACACTAAACGAGCAGCGTTAGAAATACACCGTTTGTTGCAATATGCTTGGGAAAACAGTACATTTTCAGGCAGACAAACTTTCGAAATTACAGTAGTTACAATTGTCAACAACAGATGGCGCTGCGGTCTGGGAAACTCTACAGTACGATATTTTCCACATATCCACCATGCGTAGCAATAATGTGGCGTAGTCTCTGAATGAAATTATCCGAAACCTTTGACAACGTGTCTGGCGGAATGGCTTCACATGCAGATGAGATGTAATTGTTTCTGGATTCTGGCGGTACACCTGGTCTTTCAAGTGTCCCCACAGAAAGAAGTCACAGGGGTTCATGTCTGGCGAATACGGAGGCCAATCCACGCCGCCTCCTGTATGTTTCGGATAGCCCAAAGCAATCACACGATCGAAATATTCATTCAGGAAATTAAAGACGTCGGCCGTGCGATGTGACCGGGCACTATCTTGCATAAACCACGAGGTGTTCGCAGTGTCGTCTTAGACAGTTTGTACCGCCACAAATTCACGAAGAATGTCCAGATAGCGTGATGCAGTAATCGTTTCGGATCTGAAAAATGGGCCAATGATTCCTTTGGAAGAAATGGCAGCCCAGACCAGTACTTTTTGAGGATGCAGGGACGATGGGACTGCAACATGGGGCTTTTCGGTTCCCCATATGCGCCAGTTCTGTTTATTGACGAAGCCGTCCAGGTAAAAATAAGCTTCGTCAGTAAATCAAATGCTGCCCACATGCATATCGCCGTCATCAATCCTGTGCACTATATCGTTAGCGAATGTCTCTCGTGCAGCAATGGTAGCGGCGCTGAGGGGTTGCCGCATTTGAATTTTGTATGGATAGAGGTGTAAACTCTGGCGCATGAGACGATACGTGGACGTTGGCGTCATTTGGACCGCAGCTGCAACACGGCGAACGGAAACCCGAGGCCGCTGTCGGATCACCTGCTGCACTAGCTGCGCGTTGCCCTCTGTGGTTGCCGTACGCGGTCGCCCTACCTTTCCGGCACGTTCATCCGTCACGTTCCCAGTCCGTTGAAATTTTTCAAACAGATCCTTTATTGTATCGCTTTTCGGTCCTTTGGTTACATTAAACCTCCGTTGAAAACTTCGTCTTGTTGCAACAACACTGTGTTCTAGGCGGTGGAATTCCAACACCAGAAAAATCCTCTGTTCTAAGGAATAAACCATGTTGTCCACAGCACACTTGCACGTTGTGAACAGCACACGCTTACAGCAGAAAGACGACGTACAGAATGGCGCACCCACAGACTGCGTTGTCTTCTATATCTTTCACATCACTTGCAGCGCCATCTGTTGTTGAAAATTGTAATTACTGTAATTTCGAAAGTTTGTCCGCCTGAAAATGTACTGTTGTCCCAAGCATATTGCAACAAACGGTGTATTTCTATCGCTGCTCGTTTAGTTTTTATTGCCGTTTCAAATATACCGGTCATTTTTGAAACACCCTGTGGCTCGAGAGTGTATGTGTGTAAGCATCAATTTGTACCCGAAATACACTGAAGAAACTGGTACACCTGCCTAATATCGTGTAGGGCCCCCGCGAACAGGCCGGGACTCGAACCCAGGATCTCCTCCTTATATGGCAGACGCTCTATCCATCTGAGCCAGCGAGGGCAGACAGGATAGCGCGACTGCAGCGAATTATCTTGAAAGGTATGTGCTAAGGTCTGATCAGGGTAGCTCCAGAAAATAGTCGGTAGTTGCCAACCGCAAGGTGGAACGAGTATATCTTTGAGTAAGAGGTTCTTTGATGGTTAAGAGAGATGGGCACGCGCAGTAAAAAACGAAGGGGTCGCAGGTAGGTGCCCGGAGAAAGCAGACGTGTGGTGACAGCTGTAAGGTAGGTCGCGCTCGCTGCCCCAGACCAAACCTTAGCACGTAAATGAGAGAAGATATATAATGATTTCAAATTGGTTTTGTTAGATAATATTCAGAGTTGGGATTTGTATGGCCAAGGTTTGACACAGTAAGCGTTTCGTAAAATTTTTGTAAGAATCTTTCGTGCTACGGTAGGTTTTGTGTTGTTGTTGTTGTTGTGGTCTTCAGTCCTGAGACTGGTTTGATGCAGCTCTCCATGCTACTCTATCCTGTGCAAGCTTCTTCATCTCCCAGTACCTACTGCAACCTACATCCTTCTGAATCTGCTTAGTGTATTCATCTCTTGGTCTCCCCCTACGATTTTTACCCTCCACGCTGCCCTCCAATGCTAAATTTGTGATCCCTTGATGCCTCAGAACATGTCCTAACAACCAATCCCTTCTTCTAGTCAAGTTGTGCCACAAACTTCTCTTCTCCCCAATCCTATTCAATACTTCCTCATTAGTTATGTGATCTACCCATCTAATCTTCAGCATTCTTCTGTAGCACCACATTTCGAAAGCTTCTATTCTCTTCTTGTCCAAACTATTTACCGTCCATGTTTCACTTCCATACATGGCTACATTCCATACAAATACTTTCAGAAATGACTTCCTGACACTTAAATCTATACTCGATGTTAACAAATTTCTCTTCTTCAGAAACGCTTTCTTTGCCATTGCCAATCTACATTTTATATCCTCTCTACTTCGACCATCATCAGTTATTTTGCTCCCCAAATAGCAAAACTCCTTTACTACGTTAAGTGTCTCATTTCCTAATCTAATACCCTCAACATCACCCGACTTAATTCGACTACATTCCATTATCCTCGTTTTGCTTTTGTTGATGTTGATCTTATATCCTCCCTTCAAGACACCATCCATTCCGTTCAACTGCTCTTCCAAGTCCTTTGCTGTCTCTGACGGAATTACAATGTCATCGGCGAACCTCAAAGTATTTATTTCTTCTCCATGGATTTTAATACCTACTCCGAATTTTTCTTTTGTTTCCTTTACTGCTTGCTCAATATACAGATTGAATAACATCTGGGATAGGCTACAACCCTGTCTCACTCCCTTCCCAACCACTGCTTCCCTTTCGTGCCCCTCGACTCTTATAACTGCCATCTGGTTTCTGTACAAATTGTAAATAGCCTTTCGCTCCCTGTACTTTACACCTGCCACCTTCAGAATTTGAAAGAGAGTATTCCAGTCAACATTGTCAAAAGCTTTCTCTAAATCTACAAATGCTAGAAACGTAGGTTTGCCTTTCCTTAATCTTTCTTCTAAGATAAGTCGTAAGGTCAGTATTGCCTCACGTGTTCCAGTATTTCTACGGAATCCAAACTGATCTTCCCCGAGGTCAGCTTCTACCAGTTTTTCCATTCGTCTGTAGAGAATACGCGTTAGTATTTTGCATCCGTGACTTATTAAACTGATTGTTTCGTAATTTTCACATCTGTCAGCACCTGCTTTCTTTGGGATCGGAATTATTATATTCTTCTTGAAGTCTGAGGGTATTTCGCCTGTCTCATACATCTTGCTCACCAGATGGTAGAGTTTTGTCAGGACTGGCTCTCCCAAGGCCGTCAGTAGTTCTAATGGAATGTTGTCTACTCCCGAGGCCTTGTTTCGACTCACGTCTTTCAGTGCTCTGTCAAACTCTTCACGCAGTATCGTATCTCCCATTTCATCTTCATCTACATCCTCTTCCATTTCCATAATATTGTCCTGAAGTACATCGCCCTTGTATAGACCCTCTATATACTCCTTCCACCTTTCTGCTTTCCCTTCTTTGCTTAGAACGGGGCTTCCATCTGAGCTCTTGATATTCATACAAGTGGTTCTCTGTTCTCCAAAGGTCTCTTTAATTTTCCTGTAGGCAGTATCTATCTTACCCCTAGTGAGATAACCCTCTACATCCTTACATTTGTCCTCTAGCCATCCCTGCTTAGCCATTTTGCACTTCCTGTCGATCTCATTTTTGAGACGTTTGTATTCCTTTTTGCCTGCTTCATTTACTGCATTTTTATATTTTTTCCTTTCATCAATTAAATTCAATATTTCTTTTGTTACCCAAGGATTTCTACTAGCCCTCGCCTTTTTACCTACTTGATCCTCTGCTGCCTTCACTACTTCATCCCTCAAAACTACCCATTCTTCTTCTACTGTATTTCTTTCCCCCATCCTGTCAATTGTTCCCTTATACTCTCCCTGAAGCTCTGTACAACCTCTGGTTCTTTCAGTTTATCCAGGTCCCATTTCCTTAAATTCCCACCTATTTGCAGTTTCTTCAGTTTTAATCTACAGGTCATAACCAATAGATTGTGGTCAGAGTCAACATCTGCCCCTGGAAATGTCTTACAATTTAAAACCTGGTTCCTAAATCTCTGTGTTTCCATTATATAATCTATCTGATACCTTTTAGTATTTTGTGTATGACTTAAAATTTTTAAATATATATATATATATATTGAGATCAACATTGTGTTTCTAACAGCCTGCATCATAATCCAAATCCTTTCCTTAAACTGAATATGAAAATGAGTAGTAGAGTAAAGATACCCACCAATGAAAGAACCAAGTAAACATAAGGGCCAAAAGTTAATTTTCCAGTACCAACTTAATGCCATTGCACAAACGGCTTTATCCTCGTAAATTTTATTGCTGAGTCAAATACACGTTGCGTTTCTCGCGAAATGGAGGAGTACAAGAAACAAGTTCACAGACGCAGTCAGATGCAGGTTTGCTGAATAATTGATTTAGAATAATCTTATCAATGATACTTTCAATCTCTTGCACGCTTCCCGTGAGACCCACATTCCCAACTGTCCACAATCTGCATACGTAATGTTCCCGGTCGGGGCACGCATTTTCAGCTGTCCCCATCGAGGTATATGAACGACACCTGTTGGCAGCTGAGGGTTTCGATTAATTATCATTTATTCTAGAGACGCTGCGTAGTCATCATTGATATCAGCTCATTCGGAACAGTTACTATCTTCATATAGTTAAAGACTACCCGGCCATTGACCTTCTTCTGTCCGAATGCGCACACTTTGCCGGAACTCTTGCGGGAATCGTCACCATAGTTGGCGCCAGTAATGAGTGGATGGGCAAATACCTATTAGGAACATTACGCATGTAGATTGTGGAAAGTTGGGAACGTGGGTCTCACGGGAAGCGTGCAAGAGGTAAGTCTCTGCAGTCACGCTATCCTCTATGCCATCGGTGCCTCAGATGGATAGAGCGTCTCCCATCTAACCAAGAGATTCCGGGTTCGAGTCCCTGTCGGAGCACACATTTTCAGCTGTCCCCATCGAGCTATATCAACGACACCTGTTGGCTATATCAACGACACCTGTTGGTAGCAGAGGGTTCCGATTAATTATCATTTCATGCTCAATAATGTTCACGTCTGGGACTTTGGTGACCAGAGGAAGTATTTAAGCTTAGAAGAGTATTCCTAGAGACACTTTGTAGCAATCTTGGGCGTGTAGGGTGTAGCACTGTCCTGCTGGAAATGCCCAAGTTCGTCGGAAGGCGACAATGGACATGAATGGATGTTTACATACGTGTCGCCGGCCGGAGTGGCCGTGCGGTTCTAGGCGCAACAGACTGGAGCCGAGCGACCGCTACGGTCGCAGGTTCGAATCCTGCCTCGGTCATGGGTGTGTGTGATGTCCTTAGGTTAGTTAGGTTTAATTAGCTCTATGTTCTAGACGACTGATGACCTCGGAAGTTAAGTCGCATAGTGCTCAGAGCCATTTTACATACGTGTCACCAATCAGAGTCGTATCTAGACGCATCGACGGTCCCATATCACTCCAACTGCACACTCCCCACGCCATTACAGAGCCTCCACCAGCTTCAACAGTCCGCTACTGACATGTAGGATCCGTGGATTCATGAGTTGTCTCCATACCCGTACACGTCCAGCCGTTCGATACAATTCCAAATGAGAGTCATCCCACCAGGCAACATGTTTCCTGTCATCAACAGTCCAATGTCGGTGTTGACGAACCCAGGCGAGGCGTAAAGCTTTGCGTGGTGCAGTCATCAAGGGTGTACGAGTGGACCTGCGGCTCCGAAAGCCCATACCGATGATGTTTGGTTGAATGGTTCGCACGCTGACACTTGATGATAGCCCGGCGTTCAAATCTACTGCATTTTGCGGAAGGGTTGCACTTCTGTCAAGTTGAACGATTCTCTTCAGTCGTCGTTGGTCCAGTTCTTTAAGGATCTTTCTCCGGCTGCAGCGACGTCGGAGGTTCGATTTTACCGAATATTCACGGTACACTCGTGAAATGGTCGAACGGGAAATTCCCGACTTCATCGCTACCTCGAAGATGTTGCGTCCCACCTCTCGTGCGCCGACTATAACACCATTTTCAAAATCACGTACATCTCCATAACCTGCCATTGTAGCAGCAGTAACCGATCTGACAACAGCGCCAGACAGTTGTTGTCTTATATAGGCGTTGCCGACCGCAGCGGCATAGTCTGCCTGTTCACATATCTGTGTATCTGAATACGCATGCCTGTATCAGTTTCTTTGGAGCTTCAGTGTAAGTCGAATCCAAACGATGATGTGCTCGCTTGCCTCCACCAAGATAGCTAATGATTTTGAGAGGGGTCAAATTTCCGGCACTGTGCTGGCTGGCTACGTCGACGGAAAGTATGCAGAGATATTTTATTGAGCTCCCTCTGGCTCATTTTATTTTAATAATACTAAGCTTTCCCTCGAACAGAATACGGAACTCATGAGGCCATCAAATCACTAAGAAACAACAAATCAAGTGTTGAAGACTCCATTACAGCAGAGTCTTTAAAGTGTTCAGAACCAAAGACTTTCCAATGCTTTCAGAAAGCATGACAGATGCAGTTAATGAAACATGAAGAAATAGGAAATAGAACTGGTCTCTAAATTTCAGCTGAAAAAAAGTTTGTGACAAATATTAAAAAATGCAAAAAAATTCATAGAAACACAAACATGTAAATCGCAGCGAGTAAGTAAATTTAAATATCTTTGAGAAACTACGCAACAAAATGGACTAGAAAAAATTCGCTATAGGTGTAAGAGTTAACAAAACGGAGAGAGAATACGATTTCACAAAGAATATTTACAACAAGAAATGGATATCTAGCGAAACAAAACTCCAACTCTATACCACAATGGTAGGACCACAATGTTTACATGAATGTGAATACCTAACATTGAGCTATAAACTTGGCAGAATAGATGTACTTGAGCGGCAGATTATTATAAAAATACTGAGTGCGATACAAAGTACAGATAGCTGGAAAGTGAGAACTAATGAGCAGATCTACAACAAACACAGATAAAATATCAGAAGCAATGGCTAAAAGATTGATCTCTTTTGGATCCGTCTACCGAACGAATAGGAACGGGCTCATGAAACAAACACTCCTGTGTTTCTGGAAGAATAAACCAGCTATAGCATGTATACCAGAAATATGGAATAACTAGAAAAAACAACAGCAAAGAAACGTAAACAGCACAAAGAAACCATTTAAGAATAAAACACTAAATTTACAGGGCTTTCAGTGCACAAGAAACAAGAAATTCGGAAGAACATGGACAGAAGAAAGGAAAACAGAACATGAGGAGAAGATGAAGGTGTACTTGAAAGAGAGGAAACAACAACGAAAGAAGAGGAATTGAAGTTCTTACATGACACGAAAATACACTGAAGCGCCAATGAAACTGGTATAGGCAAGCGTATTCAAATACAGAGTTACGTAAAAAGGCAGAATACGGCGCTGCGGTCGGCAACGCCTATGTAAGACAACAAGTGTCTGGTGCAGTTGTTAGATCGGTTACAGCACCTACAATGAAAGATTGAACGTGGTAGTATAGTCGGCGCACGAGCGATGGGTCACAGCATCTCCGGGATAGCTATGAATTGGGGATTTGCCCATACGACCATTTCATGAATGTACCGTGACATCACGAAATCGGTAAAACATCAAATCTCCGACACCGCTGCGGCAGGAATAGACCCTGCAAGAAATGGACAGCCGGCTGTTGTGGCCGAGCGGTTCTAGGCGCTTCAGTCCAGAACCGCGCTGCTGCTACGGTCTCAGGTTCGAATCCTGCCTCGGGCACGGATGTGTGTGACGTCCTTAGGTTAGCTAGGTTGAAGTAGTTCTAAGTTCTGGGGGACTGATGACCTCAGATGTTAAGTACCGTAGTGCTCAGAGGCATTTGAACCATTTAGAACGGGACAACGACGACTGAAGAGAATCGTTCAACGTGACAGAAGTCGAACCCTTCCGCAAATTGCCGCAGATTTGAATGCTGAGCCATCAACAAGTGTCAGCGTGCGAACCCTTCAACGAAACACCATCGATATGGGCTTTCGGAGCCACAGACCCACTCGTGTACCCTTGACGACAGCACGACACAAAGCTTTACTCTTCGCCTGGGCCAGTCAACACCGACATTGGACTGTTGACGACTAGAAACATGTCGCCTGGTCGGGCGAGTCTCGTTTCAAATTGTATAGAGCGCATGGATGTGTATGGGTATGGAAACAACCTCATGAATCCATGGTCCCTACGAGTCAGCAGGGGACTCTTGAAGCTGGTGGAGGCTCTGTAATGGTGTGAGGCGTGTGCAATTGCTCGATACTGGCATTCACGGGTCCTGACACAGTGACAATTAACACTCAGTTTTAGATTGCACTAGTGGACCATTGTGTTGTGAGTGTAAAAACACGTCTAAGAGACGATATTAATTTCACGGAGTCTGTATGCTCGGGCATAAGTCGCGAAATGACAGTGATGATGGCTACGGTACGATTCATGACGACGAAACTGTCGCCGTTTGCTCGTCTGCCGACAACAACGATGATTGACTAACGAGAGTTGCCGCTCAGTCTGGAGAGATTATGACATACACGCCGAGTAAAGCAGCGGAATAAAGTAATGGTTTCTTAGAACTAATGCTAGTGAAGTGTATGCGCGATTCTGCATCACATAACTGATAATCGAATCTGGCTCAAAAGAAACGTACATACTATTCCACTGTACAAAAAAAAAATCAAAATGTTTTATTCAATATCTCATCAAAATTTGTTTATAAAATATATTTATGTGGTTAATGGGAAAAATATCATGTGTGTACGATATTTAACATACGTCATTTTAGTTTTTTCTGAATTTCCAAATAATACGAATTTCCGCTAATATGAATGACCTACGGTACCACCTAGTCTGGATGAACGAGGTAATAGAATTTTGATAATGAGTGATAGTGATTCTCCCACTACCTCTCTCGTGATTTCCAGATTTCACACAAGCTATCCTAGACGTAAGGATGTTGTCGAGAAACGGCGCAGAATAGCGTAGTACCCATCGGTGCGGAAAGAATCGTGGTCTGTTCCAGGTACTTCTTCAGATTTTTATTTCAGGTAGGGAGGAGGGGATAAAAACAGGTCCAGTCAACTTCGTGAGTAGAAACGAGGGCCTGCTTGAACAAAGAAGCAGCAGTACAATCAGGACTGATCTGCTGGCAATAACGCCTTGAAGGACTGGCGATATGCTCATCAGATGACCGCGACCATAGGCCGGTCCTCATACCGCCTTAATCGATCCTCGAATGAGCCTCATCCCATTAGTCGTTTCCAGAATGAATGTATGCCTGTACCAGTTGAAGTGAAGCTGTGAGTCCTGGTCAAGATTCGAACCTGATGTCTGAGCCATAAGGGCGTTGTCCATAAAAGTCAAGGATCTGAGTTGGAGTCCCAGTCCGGCACACCAATCTCGCAGGCAGTATGGAGATACTTCGATTTTCTGCACTTCCTGCTCGGTACAAGACCGGCCGCCTAATTTCTCATGGTGGGTCGTCATCTCAGAGCATCGTAGATATTCAGAGGCACTTGTAGAATGTCTCTGGAGGCCTGGCAGTGAACAGAGCGCGTTGAGTTGTTTGGCGAGCCGTCTGTCATCATAGCTTTAAAGTGATGTTTCGGATCAATGATCGATCTTTATTTACATTAATACATCTATATGCAATATATGAGGGCAGTTCAATAAGTAATGCAACACATTTTTTTCTGAAACAGGGGTTGTTTTATTCAGCATTGAAATACACCAGGTTATTCCCCAATCTTTTAGCTACACAACACTATTTTTCAACGTAATCTCCATTCAATGCTACGGCCTTACGCCACCTTGAAATGAGGGCCTGTATGCCTGCACGGTACCATTCCACTGGTCGATGTCGGAGCCAACGTCGCACTGCATCAATAACTTCTTCATCATCCGCGTAGTGCCTCCCACGGATTGCGTCCTTCATTGGGCCAAACATATGGAAATCCGACGGTGCGAGATCGGGGCTGTAGGGCGCATGAGGAAGAACAGTCCACTGAAGTTTTGTGAGCTCCTCTCGGGTGCGAAGACTTGTGTGAGGTCTTGCGTTGTCATGAAGAAGGAGAAGTTCGTTCTGATTTCTGTGCCTACGAACACGCTGAAGTCGTTTCTTCAATTTCTGAAGAGTAGCACAATACACTTCAGAGTTGATCGTTTGACCATGGGGAAGGACATCGAACAGAATAACCCCTTCAGCGTCCCAGAAGACTGTAACCGTGACTTTACCGGCTGAGGGTATGGCTTTAAACTTTTTCTTGGTAGGGGAGTGGGTGTGGCGCCACTCCATTGATTGCCGTTTTGTTTCAGGTTCGAAGTGATGAACCCATGTTTCACCGCCTGTAACAATCTTTGACAAGAAATTGTCACCCTCAGCCACATGACGAGCAAGCAATTCTGCACAGATGGTTCTCCTTTGCTCTTTATGGTGTTTGGTTAGACAACGAGGGACCCAACGGGAACAAACCTTTGAATATCCCAACTGGTGAACAATTGTGACAGCACTACCAACAGAGATGTCAAGTTGAGCACTGAGTTGTTTGATGGTGATCCGTCGATCATCTCGAACGAGTGTGTTCGCACGCTCCGCCATTGCAGGAGTCACAGCTGTGCACGGCCGGCCCGCACGCGGGAGATCAGACAGTCTTGCTTGACCTTGCGGCGATGATGACACACGCTTTGCCCAACGACTCACCGTGCTTTTGTCCACTGCCAGATCACCGTAGACATTCTGCAAGCGCCTATGAATATCTGAGATGCCCTGGTTTTCCGCCAAAAGAAACTCGATCACTGCCCGTTGTTTGCAACGCACATCCGTTACAGAGGCCATTTTAACAGCTCCGTACAGCGCTGCCACCTGTCGGAAGTCAATGAAACTATACGAGACGAAGCGGGAATGTTTGAAAATATTCCACAAGACATTTCCGGTTTTTTCAACCAAAATTGGCCGAGAAAAAAAACGTGTTGCATTACTTATTGAACTGCCCTCGTATATAAAGTGTCTGCAGTTCATAGTCAGTTAATATTTATATGTATTTTTGCAACTGAGCCGTGGCAAAAATTGCTGTTTTGAAGAGCGCGCCGCAGCGCGTAGTGTGAAGCAGTCGCCCTCTGTTTCTGGCGGTGGCGCCGCTGTGGCAATCGCAGCTTTGGTGTCGCCCTCTGGTCGGAAAGGGGAAAGGTTGCCTGTTCACGTGGATTTAAGGGGCGCTATGAGTTCGCCAGTGGGTCAGTCTGGGTCAGTCTGGGTCAGTCTGGGTCAGTCTTTCGTCCCCAGCTTGCTAGTCTGTCTCTCGTCCGCATTTGTTAGGTAGTTAGCATCTGTCTTTCGTTCGGAGTGCTAGTATGTCTGTCGCTCGGATCAACATTTAAAGCCGGCAAAATGAGAGTCTTTCCACTCTGCCAGTAAGAGAACTGAAGCGAGTGGTCGCCCGGTCGGGGCTTGGTTCCCGCATCTGTGTCTGCGCGTTAGGCCGCCAGCCTGCTCGAGTTTGCTCAGGCAATGGTCATTGGCGGTTGGATCGATCGGTTGGTCGGTCGCGCACTGAGACACAAGATGAGTTGTCCGTCTTGAGCGTCGGCGCATGTGAGGTCGCCACGTGAGTCCAGTGGGCCGCGGCGTATAGCGAGGGGTAGTGGCTTCGCGGTCGACACGAGAGCAACAGGAGTCAACCCACGACATCAGTCTGGCCGGTGCGTGCTGCGACGCCGTGAGACGGGAGATCGGCGCGCCTTCCTGCGTCTGTTGAAGCACCTGGCAGCGGACGGTTCGGGAGAGCAATTTGGGGGTGCCGCGCCAGGTCTTCTCGAGAAATCGCAGTTTATTAGCAGTTAAGTGATTGGTGATATGTTGTTTGATTTACTCATCTTAAATTCTACTTGTTTTCTTGGTGAAGTCCCCTGCCGTTTTGCTTTGGGGTCGTCCCACCGTTTTTCTCCGTTTGCCCATCCGCAGGAATATGGTTGTTTATAAATTGGGTGGTCCGGGTTGTTCGGGTTGTTCGGTAATCTCCCTATCAATCTACCGTACGTCTGTAGCTGTCTCTGTCATGTTTGTCTGATTTAGTGTGTTAATGAATTTATTATTTGGAGTGAAATGGCCTAATACCTGAAATATGGTTTGATCTTTGGAAACTTTGATATTATTTCCTATGATCTTAAGAGTGTCTGTGTACTGTAGAGCATCTTAACTATTGTTTGGCCAACCTTGTAGAATTTTATATAAGATTGCATTTCATGGGCTTTTATTTAAATGATTATTTTAGTATATAAAGTTGCCACACTTTCACCGTAAGACTTTTCTTAGAAGTTAAAATGAAGTTGCACCTTCGGTGGGAAGGTTAATATTTTAATTGTTAGTGTTTTGTACCATTTCCATCCCTCCTACGGGGGGGGGGGGGGGCATAGTTTGTGTGCTTGTGGAATGTGTTAAAACTCTTAGTTTAAAGTAATCTGGTGTGTTGCAGATTTGCACCAGTGTAGTCTTTCAGAGGCTGTTGTGAGCAGTCGTAACTACGGCCGCGTCAAAAGGGAGCGGCAAGGTTCTCTGCCCGAAAGCTCATACAGTCAAAACTGGTTTCTTTCTGCCTCTGAATAAATTGTAACTTTGATATTTAGAAGGTGCTTGTTGATTATAATTTTAAATCTGTTTCTTTCAAAAAATGCTTTTAGGCACTATTAAAGTTAATAAAATTCCCATTTGTTAAAAGGCATTTGGTTGTGATTTCATCAGTTTCTCCCTGGCTACTACTTCCATGCTTACATAGTGTGATTAAATGTGTTAATGTTCTTGATGAATCGCTAGTAAATAATAAATTCTTAACAATATTCTTTGAAAATAAATCACGGTTCAGCAACCTATGTATTTCTGTTGCTTATTGACTTGCCCTTATTATGGCCTAGAGAGTAAATATTGTTTGTAAGTTGTTCTAGAAATATTGTCTAATTTGTTTAGATGTCACTGATCGGGATTCCTAACAGCTTTGTGTAAGTATACACTACTGGCCATTAAAAATGCTACACCAAGAAGAAATGCAGATGATAAATGGGTATTCATTGTACAAATATATTATACTATAACTGACATGTGATTACATTTTCACGCACTTTGGGTGCATAGATCTTGAGAAATCAGAACCCAGAACAACCACCTCTGGCCGTAATAACGGCCTTGATACGCCTGGACATTGAGTCAAACAGAGCTTGGATGGCGTGTACAGGTACAGCTACCCATGCAGCTTCAACACGATACCACAGTTCACCAAGAGTAGTGACTGGTGTATTGTGACGAGCCAGTTGCTCGGCCACCATTGACCAGACGTTTTCAGTTGGTGAGAGATGTGGAGAATGTGCTGGCCAGGGCAGCAATCGAACATTTTCTCCATCCAGAAAGGCCCGTACAGGACCTGCAACATGCGGTCGTTCATTATCCTGCTGAAATGTAGAGTTTCGCAGGGATCGAATGAAGGGTAGAGCCACGGGTCGTAACACATCTGAAAGGTAACGCCGGGTGATCCGCCAGTATGGCGATGACGAATACACGCTTCCAATGTGCGTTCACCGCGATGTCGCCGAACACGGATGCGACCATCACGATGCTGTAAACAGAACCTGGATTCATCCGAGAAAATGACGTTTCGCCATTCGTGCACCCAGGTTCGTTGTCGAGTACCCCATCGCAGGCGCTCCTGTCTGTGATGCAGCGTCAAGCGTAACCGCAGCCACGGACTCCGAGCTGATAGTCCGTGCTGCTACAAACGTCGTCGAACTGTTCGTGGACACGGTTGTTGTCTTGCAAACGTCCCCATCTGTTGACTCAGGGATCGAGACGTGGCTGCACGATCCGTTACAGCCCTGAGGATAAGATGCCTGTCATCTCGACTGCTAGTGATACGAGGCCTTTGGGATCTAGCACGGCATTCCGTATTACCCTCGTGAACCCACCGATTCCATATTCTGCTAACAGTCATTGGATGTCAACCAACGCGATGAAACGTGATGGTACGCATTTCTCCTCCTTACACGAGGCATCACAACAACGTTTCACCAGGCAACGCCGGTCAACTGTTGTTTGTGTATGAGAAATCGGTTCGAAACTTTCCTCATGTCAGCACGTTGTATGTGTCGCCACCGGCGCCAGCCTTGTGTGAATGCTCTGTAAAGCTAATCATTTGCATATCACTGCATCTTGTTCCTGTCGGTTAAATTTCGCGTCTGTAGCCCGTTATCTTCGTGGTGTAGCAATTTTAATGGCCAGTAGTGTAGTTGCCGTTCAGTAATTATATTTTGTATCTGTGTTGTGTCTCTGCAGGATAGGGCTGTGCGTTCTGTGGTTCCTTATTCCTTTCAATTGCAGTTTTGTGTCTGAGGTACAATCGCAACGTTTAAGAGCGTGGGATGAGGCCCGTGTTTCAGCTGCCACGTGACGATTCGTGGGAAAGCGACGGCCGCCAACACTTGGCGGCCCGCCGCTCACGGCTCACGGCTCACGGCTCACGGCTCACCCCGTGACCGCGCGGCCCTCGTGCCCTTTGTGGGCGACGGCGCTGCTCGCTGACCTTTGTGCCTCCGCCGGAGCGGCAACGCCGGCGGCGGCGCGGGCCCGCCATTCGCCGGACGCTGCCCACGCCGCGCCGCGCTCACGCCCGATTGGTCATACCGTGGCAGCTGACAGTGTTGTCGCTTCTCCAGTTTTACTGGAATCTCCTGCATTCTTTCCCGACTTCATTGCAGTACTTCGTAGAAATAATGGTACCATCCAAGAAGCCGTACAAATTCCGAACTCAGATCAATTGTAAGGACAAGTAGTGAGAAGCATTCGATGAATTTGAAAGCAAGACAGTTCCTGAAACTTCCTGGCAGATTAAAACTGTGTGCCGGACCGAGACTCGAACTCCGGACCTTTGCCTTTTGCGGGCCGGCCGCAGTGGTCTCGCGGTTCTAGGCGCGCAGTCCGGAACCGTGCGACTGCTACGGTCGCAGGTTCGAATCCTGCCTCGGGCATGGATGTGTGTGATGTCCTTAGGTTAGTTAGGTTTAAGTAGTTCTAAGTTCTATGGGACTGATGACCACAGCTGTTAAGTCCCATAGTGCTCAGAGTCATTTGAACCATTTGAACCTTTTGCGGGCAAGTGCTCTAAGGAGGACAGGAGGTACTGGCAGCAGTAAAGCTGTGAGGACGGGGTGTGAATCGTGCTTGGGTAGCTCAGTTGCTAGAGCACTTGCCCGCGAAAGGCAAAGGTCCCGAGTTCGAGTCTCGGTCCGGCACACAGTTTCAATCTGCCAGGAAGTTTCGTATCAGCGCACACTCCGCTGTAGAGTGAAAATTTCATTCTAGAAACATCCCCCAGGCTGTGGCTAAGCCATGTCTCTGCAATATCTTTTCTTTCAGAAGTGTTAGTTCTGCAAGGTTCGCAGGAGAGCTTCTGTAAAGTTTGGAAGGTAGGAGACGAGGTACTGGCAGAAGTAAAGCTGTGAGGACGGGGTGCGAATCGTGCTTGGGTAGCTCAGTTAGTAGAGGACTTGCCCGCGAAATGCAAAGGTCCCGAGTTCGAGTCTCGGTCCGGCACACAGTTTTAATCTGCCAGGAAGTTTCGTATCAGCGCACACTCCGCTGTAGATCTAGATTTCATTCTAGAAACATCCCCCAGGCTGTGGCTAAGCCATGTCTCTGCAATATCTTTTCTTTCAGGAGTGCTAGTTCTGTAAGGTTCGCAGGAGAGCTTCTGTAAAGTTTGGAAGGTAGGAGACGAGGTACTGGCAGAAGTAATGCTGTGACGACGTGGCGTGAGTCGTGCTTGGGTAGCTCAGTTGGTAGAGCAGTTTCCCACGAAAGGCAAAGGTCCGGAGTTCGAGTCTCGATCCAGCACACAGTTTTAATCTGCCAGGGAGTTTCATATCAGCGCACACTCCGCTGTAGAGTGAAAATTTCATTCTAAAGACATTTCTTGTACATCTCTCAAAAAACCCTAAAGACTTCTGAAATGAAACTTAAATATGTGCAGGCTTTTCTTTTGCATTTAATTTATTTACACAACCAGTTTGCTGTTGTGTTACAGCATCTTCAGCTACCTTGAGCAACGTTAATTGGGAGGAATACAGTCTTGTGTGGAGTAATAATACAAGACCATATTGAATATCCATTGTCCATAGATCTCTGGTTGACATTAAACTACCACTTTTTTCATAAACCATCTCATTGGCTGTTGACTCATCAGTTGATGGATGCAGGCGATCTGTGGGCACTAGTTATTTAATATTGGGTCCTGTTATTGTCATGACTGCACACGAGATTGAATTTCTTCCAAATTACATTGGTCAAGGGGCCTGAAGATGCTGCAGTCGAACACTGAAACTGGTTGTGTAAATAAATTAAATACAGAACAGACAGTGGCAGGTGTATTAATTTTCATTTCATACTAAACAGCCAGACCATGTAACCATCCATTACAATGATGGACATAGAAAGATCTAAAAAATTTGATGCTCTTCACACCTGGCAATGAAACCAAGTACATCCAGTTACTCATTCAGCATCATGGCACTGAAACATAAGATGATAAAACAGAGGCAGAAATATGAGATTCTATCTTCTGAAACTGATTCTCAGAAGATCTCAACTCACTCCCTACATTCAACCATCCCACAGATATGAAAATGCCAGGTATATACATAATTAAACGGAGAACAGGAAGAACCTTGTTTGCAGAAGGGCCACAGGATCTGATGCAGAGTGTCTTGTAATTTGTATTGAATAATGAGAATAACTGGTTGTGACATTCCGGCTACCTTAAGAATGAGCAGCATTCGTTGGGAAGCATCATAGACAGCAGAAATGTATGGCACTTGCAAAAAAATTGGTGGCTGTAGAATTTAGAGGAAGTAGTGATTTTTGCGCTTTAAGAGAGGAATGGGTTGATGCGTTATATCGTAATACAAAAGAGTCCAAGGGGCATTTACGAGCCCACTTTAGTTACATTCTCGCCAGAAGCAACAACCACGACCTCCGTAGTTGTCGTTAAGTTTAAATGTTTCCTACTGGTTATTCTCAGTGGATGCTAACATGGCAAGACTGCTTTTTGGGTTTGTTACGAGTTGACACTTATAAGTTCATTATTTTTGCTCCAGACAGTGGCATCGTTGGGGGCAGTGATACATACATAACAGCATTTGGTAGCTGGAGGGAGTTGACTATAGTTAGTAACTGAGGTTTGTGTTAGTGTTACGTACCAAATGTATGGGGAAGAAATTTTATGCGTTTGACAAAGCATGTCTCCTGCTGGGTTTTTACTTCTGACGTTGCCTAATTGCAATATTACCTTCAAATGATAAAATACTACAGGTTGATATAGACAGATTTTCATGTGCGGCAATTTGTGTAGTAATACAAAGTAATGATTCGTTGTTCCTTGTTTTATAGAACTTGATAATGGGGTAAATTAGTCCCGAAACATGTTTCCGTAAATAAATCACACATTTTCGACATCTGGTCCTTAATATTCTCAGTATTGACTGTTGTTGTAATACAGTGGCACAAGTTCGAGCACTCAGGCAGATTCATTCACCAACGGTCCAGAACTGATTTGGGATGTAGTTTTAACTTGGTAACTTTGCGTCTTTCTGTGTAATATATCAGCGGTGCCAGACTGTACCTGTTCACTTGTACTGTATTCTAGACTGTGTAATATAGTTGAATAGATTATCGGACTTTATGAAAGGATTCACGTGAACCCTTAAATGGCAGCATTCTCCTCTTGTCGCTATTCTAGCATCAGTCGACGGCCAGTTGCCCGCATCTCGTGGTCGTGCGGTAGCGTTCTCGCTTCCCACGACCGGGTTCCCGGGTTCGATTCCCGGCGGGGTCAGGGATTTTCTCTGCCTCGTGATGGCTGGGTGTTGTGTGCTGTCCTTAGGTTAGTTAGGTTTAAGTAGTTCTAAGTTCTAGGGGACTTATGACCACAGCAGTTGAGTCCCATAGTGCTCAGAGCCATTTGAACCATCGACGGCCAGTTGCTGGAGCCTCAGGTCTAGATGTGCTATTGGAGGAAGGCTCAGATCACTCTAATCTAGAAGAAGTGTCGCAACACAAATGTTTTAGTCTATGAAATTAGCTCAAAAAATGGTTCAAATGGCTCTAAGCACTATGGGACTTAACGTCTAAGGTCATCAGTCCCCTAGAGTTAGAACTACTTAAAGCTAACTAACCTAAGGACATCACACACATCCATGCCCGAGGCAGGATTCGAACCTGCAACCGTAGCAGCAGCGCGGTTCCAGACTGACTCGCCTGGAACCACTCGGCCACAGCGGCCGGCCAAATTAGTTCACTAGCGTCGACTTCTGTATTTATGAAACGTATAATGTGCACTCGAGTCACTATTTTCCTTGGATCTGAACAACTCCTACGTGGGAATCGACATGATTTCTGCAAACAGGGGTTGTGTGAAACCCAGTTTCCTCTGTTAGTTCACGAGATGCCAAAGGCAGTACCGGAGCTCGTCATGATGCCTTGCTCCGTGAAAACCTCTGGTGCACGAACGCAGCTCAGCACTTAATAGAGAAGCGTCGTCAGAAACGAAGTAACAAGCGTATACTTCAAGGTAATGTGTTTGGGAAACTCCTATTGTCCACATACACTCATGTGCCAAAACATTACGACTGTCTACTGTAACTAACCGGTTACTACGGGTTATTACGTTATTATTGGGAATGTAAACGCTTATTGCTTGTGAAGTTAACTTGGAGATTAGGGTCGCCACCGACTCTAACCATACAACTAATCGAAGGTTTGGTCGAGTCGGAAAATAAATTAATTTGATCACAGACCAAAAACTCACAAAAATGCACACGTGGTGAGGTCGCTCATAGCGGATACGATGTAATTAATAGTATTGCCCGTGCACTGTTCACGACAATCAAACATTTAAAATAAAATTGAAAATGCATGAACACTGCATAAGATCAGCTCCCAGCAACACACCTGAAAATATGACTTAATCTAAAGCATTTGTTATAAAATACAAGAGGAGACTAATCACTGGACCTGTGCGTAAGGAAACGCATTAAATGTGCTAACGGGAAAGCTACGAGGTGAGTGACTTAGGTGCAAAAACGTAATCTAGGAACACAAGAGAAAATTGTAGGTAAAATCATTTATTCCTAAGATAAGGAGGTGAGGCATATACACGATTCCTGATAACACGTGGTTTGTGGAGACGCAATTTCTAGGTATAATGCCCAAATTGCAACAATATCACATCACACAATCATGTTAACATTATCATGCGATCGGACAGTTAGTGATGCCGGTAGCCCAACAACTATAATGTTCTACCACGTGGTTGGCTCCCCACGGACGAAAGACACATAAAGCAAGGAAAATTTACGAGAAGGCAAGGCTCTAAATATTTAGAAAAATGAAAGCTTATGCAGGCACAGCTGAAGGCAAACAGACATTCATACAGAAGCGAGTGCTCACTTCTTATCGACACCTTTGTGTGGCGCTCTTCCGGCGGATCCAAGTTTGCTACAGAAATTTGTTAAAAGAAAAATCTGCCCAAGTTTAGCATTCCTTGCTGCGACAAGGCAAAGCAATCTTCCAGATTTGAAAAGCGAGACCAAAAGCTAACAGCTCTCGCCTCGCCAAGTAACAACGCGCCACGCGGTCAGTCTAACACACCCTTCTTCGACTGGAGCACAGCTGTGGACGCTTCCCCTACCGGCGGCAGACTGCCCCCTTTTTCCTCTCCAGCCTCCTCCACGCTCCGCGTGGACCGGAAAGCCCAAAGATGCCATTTCCGTTACCAACCTAACGCAGGTGGATTTCTCACAAGTAGTGCAAACCTCTTTGCCTACTTGACCACTACGAGACTTGGCTATTCTGTACCAGTGCTGCTGAATCTTTACGACTATCGCAGACTTTCTGCAGCAGACTACGCCACCGTCTAGCAACGTGACACACAACCACATTCATTCAATCACGCCACTATGAGAGTAAAGAGAAAAGAGAAACAAGGAAAAGAAAGAGAAATACTTGTGAAATTGGGCTACCGGACTAATGAAAGGTGGCTACAGGACCCTTTCACTACTTAGCACCTTATTGGCCCACCTTTGGAGCGCAGTACAGGAGCGATTCTGCGTGGTATGGATTCGATAAGATTTTTCTGGGTCTCTAGATGTACAGGGTGACCCAAGAGGCCGTTAACATTCGGAAACGCACTAATTAAAGGGATAATCTAGGCAGAGAGATAAAAATCGTCACACATGACTGAAATGGCATGAAGTTTTATTGAAACCAAAAACGAGATAAAAACTGGCCAACAGATGGCACTGGATAGCAACATGCCAGTGATGCCGCATGAGAATCTAGTATAAAATGAGCTGTAGGCAGAGAAGCCAGATGCGCAAGCAATCTCTGCTCATTGACCTTACTAGACAGGGCATTGTTAGTAAAGCTAGATTATGAGAACACAGAATCCGCTAATGTGTCTTTACGATCCTATCGCCATAAGAAGGGTCTATAATGGGTAAAGGTCCTGTGACAGGCGTCGCCTCGAATTGAATTATCAGGAAGTCTGAAGTCACGGGTTATTTAGACGATAGGTCCCGCAGTGGGCGACGAAACACAAGTGCTACTACTGCTCCGACAGTCCAGGAAAATGTGAAGACTTCAGGCGGTTCATCTCCACACTGTGAAGTGAGCACTCGTCGCACATTACACCCACATTCCACACATTGCTGTTTGGAAAGCACTAAAGCGAACCCTACAATACTATCCGTAAGCGTTATAACAAACTGATAGCCACCGATTTTGTAACATTGGAAGCATTTGCGGTGTGGGCACATTAAAAAATTTGGGCAGGTAACGATTGACTGTCTAACGTAATGTGGACCAACAAAGGCCGTTTCACACTCTGGAGGTCCGTCAACATCCACAACTCCAGATTTTTGGGCTATCGAAAATCCTAGAAGTTTCGTGCAACCCCATTGCATGCCTAGAAAGCTACGTCACGGTGTAGATGTACCGCATCAACTGTGACGACCCTTTTTCTCCGAGGAAATGCTTTTCAGACTGCCAGAGTGACGGGTGCGAGGTACGCCGCTGTGTTACAGAACTGCGTCATCCACAGCCTATCCGGCAAACACCTCCTGGAAGGTACGACTTCTAAGGTAGATGGCGCTCGACACCATACTGCCACATGTGTTCAAGATTCCCTGTGCGCACTGTTTGTGGAAGTCCACTTGTTGAGCCTCCACATCCGTCATGTTTCGCCAGCCAAGTCCCCAAGATGTCAACCAGTGTGACTAGGGGTAGGGTTGCCTGAAGTCCCAAGTTTATCGCAATCTCCGATCTTATTAGGGATTGTGTATTGTGTATGTGTATTGAACACGGGACCTAGAAACGACAGAGATGCTTCGCCCCGCCGTAGCCCTCAGTGGTTCACAACCCCACAACAGGCCACAGCAGTGCACCCACTCCGCCGCCGCCCCCACACCGTACCCAGCGTTATTGTGCGGCTTGGCCCCCAGTGGACACCACCCCACCCCCCCCCCACCCCTACCCGGGAACGAGTCATACCAGACGATGTAGTGGGACGCGAAATTGAAGCGTCACCCATCCACCAGTGTCAGCCCAGTTTGCAGGTGAATATAAGTTTAATTTAGTTTTGTTTATGTATTTCTGTAATATTTTGTAATGGTTGTGAATTGCCTAAAGTTTTGTATATGTTTCATGTACGGAGAGGGCGGCGCAACGAACGGAGACAGCATCTTCGCTGCCGCGACCAGAGAGAAAATTGCTGGCCACTATACGTCGCGGGTCGACAGCCAAAGAGCAACAGAAGATCCTGGAACCGATTTGTTGCGTCGTGCTTGTAAAAATTGAAAATGAATTTTTTTGTAATGTTTTGTACAACAATCACGTCATAGAGAGCTTAATCTTATTGAAAATGTCAGTCCTATCTTGTCAAGGCTCAGGTTCACGTCTGTATGTAGGAAGATAATAAAACAGTGGATGCTACTAAAGTTGAAACACGTGTTCTGAGGATTTATTTATGAAGAATTATGTGAATTGATTAATAATATATTTGACAAGATTATTGAATTTTGACAGCGTTCATCGCAACTTTGAATCTCAAAAGTTTATTCAATGTGTGATTCTAATATCGATTAAATCAAGATAACGTGTGTCAATATAATTTCTGAGGAGAAACAAACGAAATTTAAATTGAAAAAGTTTACGCAAACCAATTGGCCCGAGTGACGTAATTCTGTGCATACGATTCAAATGATGTTTTACTGTTTCGTTCAAGAACCATTCTGAGACAATTTAAAAAGAATATAAATAATTTTGAAGTGGGTTGTAACTGACGTAGGTGACGAAGTCTGCACATAGTCATATATCAAAAGAAAACCATTTATAAAAACTTACGTCGTTACACTACAACGAGTGTAACCCCAAAGTTTGCGTGGTATAGTAATGATGGTGTACACTTACGTGGAGACAGTGTTTGCTCGCCTTCCTACTCGGTAAACAGCGCGACAGACCGCACGGCTAGCCGGGCGGGCCTAATTAGGAATACTAAAACTCAATATCCGACGGCAATTTCTCACCATACCCACGAATATACTGTACAGTGCTGTTCACAACATTGTCACTCGACTACGTATATTATTGATGAATGACGACCGACATGTTGAACAACTGTTATAAAGAAGATCGTCTCTGCTAAAAAGCAATTATTATGCTAAGTAGTGTTCGTTCCTTATGAAGCGACATCTGTTGATCATTTTGTGCACTTTATTTTGGTTTCTACAAAAGTCAATAATATTTCAACCACACGCGTCAATTTTTAGCCCCCTACATACATTATTCGGTAAAGTATTGAATTTGCAAATGTTAACGGACTTTGGGGTCACCCTGTAAGAGGCATCAGATGTCTACGCGGAGGTCATTCAAATTCCATAAATTACGAGCCACTGATTTGTGGATGCAGAGCTGAGTTCCATCATATATGTATTCCATCGGATTGAGAAAAGGTGAATGTGTAAGTAGGCTGTTTATATTTTCTTATTGGCAACGTTACGTAGCGCTCTGTATGAAAATCACTGGCTGTGCTGTGTGCAGCCTGTGGCTAGTTTGCATTGTTGTCTGCCATTGTAGTGTTGGGCAGCGGCAGCTGGATGTGAACAGCGCGTAGCGTTGCGCAGTTGGAGGTGAGCCGCCAGCAGTGGTGGATGTGGGGAGAGAGATGGCGGAGTTTTGTAATTTGTCATGAACTGCCATATACACTCCTGGAAATGGAAAAAAGAACACATTGACACCGGTGTGTCAGACCCACCATACTTGCTCCGGACACTGCGAGAGGGCTGTACAAGCAATGATCACACGCACGGCACAGCGGACACACCAGGAACCGCGGTGTTGGCCGTCGAAAGGCGCTAGCTGCGCAGTATTTGTGCACCGCCGCCGTCAGTGTCAGCCAGTTTGCCGTGGCATACGGAGCTCCATCGCAGTCTTTAACACTGGTAGCATGCCGCGACAGCGTGGACGTGAACTGTGTGTGCAGTTGACGGACTTTGAGCGAGGGCGTATAGTGGGCATGCGGGAGGACGGGTGGACGTACCGCCGAATTGCTCAACACGTGGGGCGTGAGGTCTCCACAGTACATCGATGTTGTCGCCAGTGGTCGGCGGAAGGTGCACGTGCCCGTCGACCTGGGACCGGACCGCAGCGACGCACGGATGCACGCCAAGACCGTAGGATCCTACGCAGTGCCGTAGGGGACCGCACCGCCACTTCCCAGCAAATTAGGGACACTGTTGCTCCTGGGGTATCGGCAAGGACCATTCGCAACCGTCTCCATGAAGCTGGGCTACGGTCCCGCACACCGTTAGGCCGTCTTCCGCTCACGCCCCAACATCGTGCAGCCCGCCTCCAGTGGTGTCGCGACAGGCGTGAATGGAGGGACGAATGGAGACGTGTCGTCTTCAGCGATGAGAGTCGCTTCTGCCTTGGTGCCAATGATGGTCGTATGCGTGTTTGGCGCCGTGCAGGTGAGCGCCACAATCAGGACTGCATACGACCGAGGCACACAGGGCCAACACCCGGCATCATGGTGTGGGGAGCGATCTCCTACACTGGCCGTACACCACTGGTGATCGTCGAGGGGACACTGAATAGTGCACGGTACATCCAAACCGTCATCGAACCCATCGTTCTACCATTCCTAGACCGGCAAGGGAACTTGCTGTTCCAACAGGACAATGCACGTCCGCATGTATCCCGTGCCACCCAACGTGCTCTAGAAGGTGTAAGTCAACTACCCTGGCCAGCAAGATCTCCGGATCTGTCCCCCATTGAGCATGTTTGGGACTGGATGAAGCGTCGTCTCACGCGGTCTGCACGTCCAGCACGAACGCTGGTCCAACTGAGGCGCCAGGTGGAAATGGCATGGCAAGCCGTTCCACAGGACTACATCCAGCATCTCTACGATCGTCTCCATGGGAGAATAGCAGCCTGCATTGCTGCGAAAGGTGGATATACACAGTACTAGTGCCGACATTGTGCATGCTCTGTTGCCTGTGTCTATGTGCCTGTGGTTCTGTCAGTGTGATCATGTGATGTATCTGACCCCAGGAATGTGTCAATAAAGTTTCCCCTTCCTGGGACAATGAATTCACGGTGTTCTTATTTCAATTTCCAGGAGTGTATATTATGACTATTAAGGTAAATACATTGTTTGTTCTCTATTAAAATCTTTCATTTGCTATCTATCCCTATCAGTAGTTAGTGCCTTCCGTAGTTTGAATCTTTTATTTAGCTGGCAATAGTGGCGCTCGCTGTATTGCAGTAGTTCGAGTAATGAAGATTTTTGTGAGGTAAGTGATTTCTGAAAGGTATAGTTTAATGTTACTCAGGGCCATTCTTTTGCAGGGATCTTTGATAGTCAGATTGCTTTGCGCTAAAAATATTGTGTGTCAGTTTAAGCATAGTCTTGTATAATTGTCGAAAGGGGACGTTTCAAATGTGGTGGCTACGACATCGACTACATTCGTCCTCAAACCACCGTATCACGATTAAAGCCTAGTGACAGGGATAGTTGTCCTGTTGGAAAATGCCACTGCCGTCGAGGCAGCCATCAGGCACGCAAGGAGGCAAGTGGTCCGCAATAATGTTCACAGAATTCACAGCTTTATCACGGTGCCTTCCATTACAACCCACAAGTCCCATGGAAGCCCAGGTAAATGTTTCCCATAGCATAACAATGCCGTCGGGTACTGTGTCCAGTGACCGTGGCGCGGGATTTGTTTCAATAAAAAGAAACCTGATCCACACGACCGGACGACGCGTTCCACAGTAGAGTTACCATGACCCTGTCACCCCTGCAATCGTAACAGACGATACGGTGTCAAGATTGGAGTATGTAGCGATCGTCTGCAGAAGAGCCCCATTTTCAACAAAGCGTGTTGAACGACATGTGCCTGCACCAGAGTTGTACTCTGTGCGCCACAGGTCACAACCTGGCCTGATTTACACAGCGAGCAAGCTCCCACCTCCTCGTTCTGCTATGAGCCGCAGACGCCCAAAACCTTGTCGCCCACTCGTCCTTTCACCGTCCTTCGGCCACTTTTCATGGACTCTCACAAAACAGCAGGCCAACAGCTCCTCCGTTTCCGAGATGCACGCTCCCAGGTGCCAGCACATAACAGTCTCTCCTTTGCGAAGGTCGCTCACGTCAGTAGATCTCCCTGCCGTTAGAACGACTGCTCATTCATCTCTCCGCTCATATACGAGGGCAGTTCGATAAGTAATGCAACACATTTTTTTTTATGAAACAGGGGTTGTTTTATTCAGCATTGAAATACACCAGGTTATTCCCCAATCTTTTAGCTACACAACACTATTTTTAAACGTAATCTCCATTCAATGCTATGGCCTTACGTCACCTTGAAATGAGGGCCTGTATGCCTGCACGGTACCATTCCACTGGTCGATGTCGGAGCCAACGTCGCACTGCATCAATAACTTCTTCATCATCCGCGTAGTGCCTCCCACGGATTGCGTCCTTCATTGGGCCAAACATATGGAAATCCGACGGTGCGAGATCGGGGCTGTAGGGTGCATGAGGAAGAACAGTCCACTGAAGTTTTGTGAGTTCCTCTCGGGTGCGAAGACTTGTGTGAGGTCTTGCGTTGTCATGAAGAAGGAGAAGTTCGTTCAGATTTTTGTGCCTACGAACACGCTGAAGTCGTTTCTTCAATTTCTGAAGAGTAGCACAATACACTTCAGAGTTGATCGTTTGACCATGGGGAAGGACATCGAACAGAATAACCCCCTTCAGCGTCCCAGAAGACTGTAACCATGACTTTACCGGCTGAGGGTATGGCTTTAAACTTTTTCTTGGTAGGGGAGTGGGTGTGGCGCCACTCCATTGATTGCCGTTTTGTTTCAGGTTCGAAGTGATGAACCCACGTTTCATCGCCTGTAACAATCTTTGACAAGAAATTGTCACCCTCAGCCACATGACGAGCAAGCAATTCCGCACAGATGGTTCTCCTTTGCTCTTTATGGTGTTCGGTTAGACAACGAGGGACCCAGCGGGAACAAATCTTTGATTATCCCAACTGGTGAACAATTGTGGCAGCACTACCAACAGAGATGTCAAGTTGAGCACTGAGTTGTTTGATGGTGATCCGTCGATCATCTCGAACGAGTGTGTTCGCACGCTCCGCCATTGCAGGAGACACATCTGTGCACGGCCGGCCCGCACGCGGGAGATCAGACAGTCTTGCTTGACCTTGCGGCGATGATGACACACGCTTTGCCCAACGACTCACCGTGCTTTTGTCCACTGCCAGATCACCGTAGACATTCTGCAAGCGGCTATGAATATCTGAGATGCCCTGGTTTTCCGCCAAAAGAAACTCGATCACTGTCCGTTGTTTGCAACGCACATCCGTTACAGACGCCATTTTAACAGCTCCGTACAGCGCTGCCACCTGTCGGAAGTCAATGAAACTATACGAGACGAAGCGGGAATGTTTGAAAATATTCCACAAGAAATTTCCGGTTTTTTCAACCAAAATTGGCCGAGAAAAAAAATGTGTTGCATTACTTATTGAACTGTCCTCGTACACTGAAGAGCCAAAGCAACTTGTACACCTGCCTAATGTCGTGTAGGGCCCCCGCCAGCACAACGCCGCTTAGACTCGGATAATGTCTGAAACAGTGCTGGTGGGAATTGAAACCATAAATCCTGCAGCGCTGTCCATAGATCCATAAGAGTAAGACGGGGTGGATATGTCTTCTGAACAGCACGCAGCAAGGCATCCCAAATGTGCTCAATAACGTTCATTTCTGGGGACTTCGGTGGCCAAGGAAAGTGCTCAATCTCAGAAGAGTGGTCCTGGAGCACCTCTGTAGCAATTCTGGACGTTTGAGATGTCGCATTGGCCTGCTGGGATTGCCCAAGTCCGTCGGAATGCACAATGGACATGAATGGATGCAGGTTATCAGGCACGATACTTATGTACGTGTCATCTGTCAGAATCGTATCTAGAAGTATCACGGGTCCCACGTCACTCCAACTGCACACGCCCCACACCATTACATGGCCTCCACCAGCATAAACAGTCCCCTGATGACATGCAAGGTCCATGGATTCATAAGGTTGTCTTCATTTCCGCACAAGTCGGTCCGCTGGTTACAATTTGGCACGAGACTCGTCCCATCAAGCAACATGTCATCAGCAGTCCAATGTCGGTGTTGACGGGCCCAGGTGAGGCCTAAAGCTTTGTGTCGTGTAGTCATCAAGGGTACACGAGTAGACCTTCGGATCCAAAAGACCAGATCGCTGATGTTTCGTTGAATGATTCTCACGCTGACACTTGTTGATGACCCAGCATTGAAATCTACACCAATTTGCGGAAGGGTTATCCTTCTGTCAAGCTGAACGATTCTCTTAAGTCGTCGTTGGCCCCGTTCTAACAGGATGTTTTTCCGGTCGCAGCGATGTCGGAGATTTGGCGGATTGCTGATATTCAAGGTACACTAGTGATATGGTCTTACACGAAAATTCCCATTTCATCGCTACCTCGGGGATGCTGTGTCCCATCGTTCATGCCCCGACCATAACACCACATTCAAACTCACTTAACTCTTCATAACATGCCATTCTAGCAGCAGCAACCGATCTAAGAACTGCGCCAGACATTTGTTGTCTTATACAGGTGTTACCGACCGCAGTGCCATATTATGTCTGGTTACATATCCCTGTACTTGAATACCCCTGCCTATACCGGTTTCCTTGGCGCTTCAGTGTATTTCCCGCAACGCCACGAGGCGGCATCCAACATCGCCATGGGCAGCAGTCACGACGCTCTGGCACGTAAAAGACTTAGTGGATAACATCTGTAGCCATATGAAGCTGTTCGCAACCGACACAACTGGAATCATGGTACAAGTATGTGCAAAAAAAGTGGGTTACGGACGGAAAAGAACCACCGTAGTTTAACAGCGCAATTCGGAGAATGCTCAGGAAGCAAAGGCAGTTGCACTCATGGTACAAGAAAGATCGGGAGAACGAGGACAGGCAAAAGTTAGTAGAGATTCGTGCTGCTGAAAAAAGAGCTATGCGCGAAGCATTCAACCACTACCACCGTCATACCTTAGCAAAAGATCTTGTTGAAAACCCAAGGAAATTCTGGTCTTACGTAAAATTGGTAAGCGGGCCGAAGGCTTCCATCCAGTCACTCACTGATCAGTCTGGCCTGGCAACGGAAGACAGCAAAACGAAAGCTGAAATTTTAAATTTAGCATTTGAGAAATCTTCCGCGCAGGAGGATAGTATAAACATACCGCCGTTTGAGTATCGCACAGATTTCCGTATGGATGACATAGTGATAGACATCCCTGGAGTTGTGAAGCAGCTGAATGGGTTGAAAATAAATAAATCGCCAGGTCCTGATGGGATTCCAATTCGGTTTTACAGAGAGTACTCTACTGCATTGGCTCCTTACTTAGCTTGCATTTATCGCGAATCTCTTGCCCAACGTAAAGTCCCGAGCGACTGGAAAAAAGCGCAAATTTTAAATTTAGCATTTGAGAAATCTTCCGCGCAGGAGGATAGTATAAACATACCGCCGTTTGAGTATCGCACAGATTTCCGTATGGATGGCCTGTATATAAGAAGGGTAGAAGGACGGATCCTCAAAATTACAGACCAATATCCTTAACATCGGTTTGTTGCAGGATTCTCGAACATATTCTGTTCGAATATAATGAATTTCCTTGAGACAGAGAAGTTGCTGTCCATGCATCAGCACAGCTTTAGAAAGCCTCGCTCCTGCGAAACGCAACTCGCCCTTTTTTCACATGATATCTTGCGAACCATGGATGAAGAGTATCAGACGGATGCCATATTCCTTCACTTCCGGAAAGCGTTTGACTCGGTGCCCCACTCCTAAGGTACGAGCATATGGGATTGGTTCCCAAGTATGTGAGTGGCTTGAAGACTTCCTAAGTAATCGAAACCAGTACGTTGTCCTCGATGGTGAGTGTTCATCGGAGGTGAGGGTATCATCTGGAGTCCCCCAGGGAAGTGTGGTAGGTCCGCTGTTGTTTTCTATCTACATAAAAGATCTTTTGGATAGGGTGGATAGCAATGTGCGGCTGTTTGCTGATGATGCTGTGGTGTACGGGAAGGTGTCGTCGATGAGTGACTGTAGGAGGATACGAGATGACTTGGACAGGATTTGTGATTGGTGTAAAGAATGGCAGCTAACTCTACATATAGATAAATGTAAATTAATGCAGATGAATAGAAAAAAGAATTCTGTAATGTTTGAATACTCCATTAGTAGTGTAGCGGTTGACACAGTCACGTCGATTAAATATTTGGGCGTAACATTGCAGAGCGATATGAAGTGGGACAAGCACGTAGTGGCAGTTGTGGGGAAGGCGGATAGTCGTCTTCGGTTCATTGGTAGAATTTTGGGAAGATGTGGTTCATCTGTAAAGGAGACCGCTTATAAAACACTTATAGACCTATTCTTGAGTACTGCTCGAGTGTTTGGGATCCCTATCAGGTCGGATTGAGGTAGGACATAGAAGCAGTTCACAGGCGGGCTGCTAGATTTGTTATTGGTAGGTTTGATCATCACGCGAGTGTTACGGAAATGCTTCAGGAACTCGGGTGGGAGTCTCTAGAGGAAAGAAGGCGTTCTTTTCGTGAATCGCTACAGAGGGAATTTAGAGAACCAGCATTTGAGGCTGACTGCAGTACAATTTTACTGCCGCCAACTTACATTTCGCGAAAAGACCACAAAGATAAGATAAATTAGGGCTCGTACAGAGGCATATTGGCAGTCATTTTTCCCTCGTTCTGTTTGGGAGTGGAACAGGGAGAGAAGATGCTAGTTGTGGTACGAGGTACCCTCCGCCACTCACCGTATGGTGGATTGCGGGGTATGTATGTAGATGTAGAAACGCTGAAGGACTTACAGATCATCAGCGCCTGGAACTTCTATTAAGTGGGATTGATAGTGGAGATAGAGGATATTAAATAGAGCGCTACAAGGATTTGTTAACCCTGCTCAACAAACCGCAGTGGGGCTCGTTATAAGAAAGATGGTACCATTGGTAATGACCACGAGAGTAGAAATATGAAATAAACGTTGGATATGAAATATAATTTAAGAGCTATGAAGGTCTCTTCATCTTCGCTAGTGTGAAACATCTCTCTTCTGCTGAACAAGTGCTGATAGCTATTAAGGTATGCATTTTGGAGCACATGTTAACTATTCCGTGTTTTATGTCTCTTGCGTAGGAGAAAATTCTTAACACGCTGACGTAGGTACGCTGTAGCGAAGCCTGTCGATTGTGTCAGGTCTGGGAAGCGAATGCTGCCTCATTTCGTGTCCAGGTTGTTGCGCGTCGTTTCTGCTGGTAAATCCCTATGTGGTTTTCAAGCAGATGTCCGCTTAACGCAGGCCGGAAGAGTACGACAAGACACGTTTGTAATGTAAAGCTAATATGCAGAAAGATGTAACCATCATTCATCCTGGAGAAACGCATACAGAAGAATATTTTTTAAAAAAAATTACCGCATTGTAATCATCTTGCAAATATTCGCTTCTCCATTCGTGACAACAACCAACTCTTGTAAAAGACGAAGGGAACTTTGATTTATGCTCACGTTAACTGTTGTTGGACCAGCACAACCGCAAACTGAAATACAGTTTCTCTTTCACGAGGGTTGCCCAGAAAGTAATGAACAACATTTTTTCCTAACCATAAACATACACTCCTGGAAATTGAAATAAGAACACCGTGAATTCATTGTCCCAGGAAGGGGAAACTTTATTGACACATTCCTGGGGTCAGATACATCACATGATCACACTGACAGAACCACAGGCACATAGACACAGGCAACAGAGCATGCACAATGTCGGCACTAGTACAGTGAATATCCACCTTTCGCAGCAATGCAGGCTGCTATTCTCCCATGGAGACGATCGTAGAGATGCTGGATGTAGTCCTGTGGAACGGCTTGCCATGCCATTTCCACCTGGCGCCTCAGTTGGACCAGCGTTCGTGCTGGACGTGCAGACCGCGTGAGACGACGCTTCATCCAGTCCCAAACATGCTCAATGGGGTACAGATCCGGAGATCTTGCTGGCCAGGGTAGTTGACTTACACCTTCTAGAGCACGTTGGGTGGCACGGGATACATGCGGACGTGCATTGTCCTGTTGGAACAGCAAGTTCCCTTGCCGGTCTAGGAATGGTAGAACGATGGGTTCGATGACGGTTTGGATGTACCGTGCACTATTCAGTGTCCCCTCGACGATCACCAGTGGTGTACGGCCAGTGTAGGAGATCGCTCCCCACACCATGATGCCGGGTGTTGGCCCTGTGTGCCTCGGTCGTATGCAGTCCTGATTGTGGCGCTCACCTGCACGGCGCCAAACACGCATACGACCATCATTGGCACCAAGGCACAAGCGACTCTCATCGCTGAAGACGACACGTCTCCATTCGTCCCTCCATTCACGCCTGTCGCGACACCACTGGAGGCGGGCTGCACGATGTTGGGGCGTGAGCGGAAGACGGCCTAACGGTGTGCGGGACCGTAGCCCAGCTTCATGGAGACGGTTGCGAATGGTCCTCGCCGATACCCCAGGAGCAACAGTGTCCCTAATTTGCTGGGAAGTGGCGGTGCGGTCCCCTACGGCACTGCGTAGGATCCTACGGTCTTGGCGTGCATCCGTGCGTCGCTGCGGTCCCGTCCCAGGTCGACGGGCACGTGCACCTTCCGCCGACCACTGGCGACAACATCGATGTACTGTGGAGACCCCACGCCCCACGAGTTGAGCAATTCGGCGGTACGTCCACCCGGCCTCCCGCATGCCCACTATACGCCCTCGCTCAAAGTCCGTCAACTGCACATACGGTTCACGTCCACGCTGTCGCGGCATGCTACCAGTGTTAAAGACTGCGATGGAGCTCCGTATGCCACGGCAAACTGGCTGACACTGACGGCGGCGGTGCACAAATGCTGCGCAGCTAGCGCCATTCGACGGCCAACACCGCGGTTCCTGGTGTGTCCGCTGTGCCGTGCGTGTGATCATTGCTTGTACAGCCCTCTCGCAGTGTCCGGAGCAAGTATGGTGTGTCTGACACACCGGTGTCAATGTGTTCTTTTTTCCATTTCCAGGAGTGTAGTTGATTCTGTTGTTATGTTGTGAACTCCAAGATGACATGTTGGGCAATATGGAATATATTTGCCATTTTGACTGTGCAGCTGCTGAGAACGAGGATTACATTTGTGTCTTACGCTAACAGATGAATGTAAAACGAATCACTTCTACTACATAAATAAGGGGAGTTTGTTTCGAAGTTAATAAGCATAAGTTTTGCTGTCGAATCAAATTATTTTTCCCATTACTGATAAGTAATTCTTTTAAAAGATTAAGAGCGATCTCAGAAGAGTATTTTGTGTGTACAAATTTCAATTTCCCGACTGCTCTACTGTGTTACTCCTGCAATGTCTGCCGGCCCAATGCACAGCGCAGTGTCACCGGTTGCATAACCAGCAGGCGCCGCTGTTCAGCGTGGGTCATAGTGATGGCCAGCTCGAGAGGGCAGCCGACGGAACTATCGGGTGGCTACTCACAGACGTCCAGTGTGGGGTGTGGGGTGTGATTATTGTACGACAGCGAAACTCGGCAGATATGCTAATGCGTTAGCGAAACCGATTTATGCCGAAAAGAATTAGTTCCAATATTGCCGCCCAGCAAGTTCAAATCGGGTATTGTGCGGCATCTCGTCGAAGTGTCCAGTGCTCATACTGAACAAACTTGCGGGCGGTTAATAATAAAATTAACATTATGCCTCTCTCACTCGTTTGGTCTTTTCTGCCTCCATCCCGTTCCTTATCCATTACATACGCAAACATTTCTATACACCTTTCTTGCATTCACAGCCCCAGATTTGAACCTGGTGGCGCAAATTGGAACAAGTTATTTTTCCAGCTTAAATCGGGTCGACATTAACGCATTAGGATATCTATCAAATTTCACTGCCCGCACTGGACCTCTGTCAATAGCTGCACTTTAATTGTAACCACACAGTACATAGGTATGCCTTCCACAGATGCCAAACACTCATCAGATGAATTCAACTTGCGTGCAGGGCCAATGAGCAAGCAGCTTCTCATTGTGGCCATCAGCAGCCAAAAATGCTCACCCAGTGTAGGTCTCCGCATGATAGTATAACGAGCACCACCAAACCTCTGCACTCAGTCTACGCTCAGTCCTTATTGCGTGCACAACTGGTCCACAGTGCGACCTATCCACAGTCCGAGTCCACACTAAGAAGCCATCGAGCGACCATCCGTGGAAATCGTTAGAGAGCAGCATTGCACTAGCCCTCTGTGAAGTCATTTCGGAATATAAATTTCTAGTTACAAACTTCTAAGAGGTCACATTAGAATAGTGTTAGGTTTTGGAGTCATTTCCTGAAAGGTAGATGTTCCAGGAAGTGCTATTTGTATTTTATTGTTCCTCAGTGTTCTGAATGGTTTGGTGCGGCCCGCCACGAATTCCTCTCCTCTGCTAATCTCTTCATCTCAGAGTAGAACTTGCAACCTACGTACTCAATTATTTGCTGGATGTATTCCAATATCTGTCTTCCTCCACAGTTTTTGCCCTCTACAGCTCCCTCTAATACCGTCAAAGTCATTCCCTCATACCTTAACAGATGTCCTATCATTCCGTCCCTTCTCCTTATCAGTGTTTTCCACATAGTCCTTTCCTCTCCAATTCTGCGCAGAACCTCCTCAATTCCTTACCTTATCAGTCCACATAATTTTCAAAATTCGTCTGTAGCACCACATCTCAAAAGCTTCGATTCTCTTCTGTTCCGGTTTTCCCACAGTCCATGTTTCACTACCAAACAATACTGTACTCCAGACGTACATTCTCAGAAATTTCTTCCTCAAATTAAGGCCGATATTTCATTTCAGTAGACTTCTCTTGCCCAGGAATGCCCTTTTTGCCATTGCCAGTCTGCTTTCGATGTCCTCCTTGCTCCGTCCGTCACTGGTTATTTTACTGTCTAGGCGGCAGAATTCCTGAACCTGATCTACTTCGTGACCATCAGTGCTGACTACACATCACACCGACGCAGTTGTATTGAGGCTACGTGCTGCTGGATAGAAAGCCACGTCATTACACATAGTAGTCTCCAGTTCCTACCTTTTTAAAGTATCTTTTTAAACTATCTTTTTAAATTTTATTAAGATAAGTACGTATTAGAAATTTTATTTCTTGTAATTACCGCAAAAGTGCGAAATATTGATACAATGTTCAAAACATAGGTTTTTTGTGCACCAAGAACATACAAGCAAAGACGACATATGACAGCCCTTCGAATCACAGACGTTGTTAGATGTCCCTAGACAAAATTGGGCTCGTGTTAGGAATGAATCAGGCCTAGTATCAGTATATTTCGAGGAGTGCCACGCATATTTAATCAAATTCTGAAACCGTGGGGTGGAAAATTGATAATGTACTACTGATTGCAGCTTGAGAATATTCTCACGGTGATAGACAGGAAATTGCGGTGATCTGCACACAATAATTTTCTCTGTAAGTTTTCTATAAAATGCCTTCCAGTGACGGAAAAAATTCTCTGTCTAAAGGTTGAATTACGTGCCGGGTGGAATCTGAAGTATCTCTACTTCTTTGTCATGGTGGGCTCGAAATACAGCTTTCAATGAATCAGACCTTCTATGACCTGACCACGAATCTAGAAGGAGAAGAGATTTGTTCCCGCAGAAAGGAAGAAAAGCATCACGCATGAAAAGTGTAACGTTTTCATTTCCCATTTTTCCAGACTTCGATGCGTCTATCACAAGATTGTTTGCGTAGAACATTGTTGACACTTGGTCCAAGACGTCCAGTTGGTTCTTGAAGACACACATATAGTTTACGCAGCAATGAACCATCTAATTATGGGCATTTTAGTGTATGAATGGGTGAGTGCAGTCGTGGACTGCGGAATCGCCTCAATATGTTTTTCCCCTTTGAATGACAGTGTTCTTTTCGCACGCATTTCCTTTTGAAAACCTGAATGATCTGCATTGTACACGTACGATTCACTAAAACTAGCGATCTTATTTTTTGCATTCGTAAGAAAAGCTTCTATCATTTCGATTTGTGTCACTTCATTTTCCGACCTGTTTCTCGATACAAATTTTGTTATTTTTCTTGCCACAATTTTATGTGATCTTTTGAAGCGACTAATCCAACTTTGAGAAGCTGTAAATTCTTTAGCGCCTATCGCGTTGGCAATCTCTAACGCCCAATCACACAAAGTTGTATCGCTCACACTAAATGACTGTTGTCTGGCATCGGTAAATAGCTCAGAAACTCGCGCATTTATCTCCGTCGCAATTCCCAGTCGACTCTTACGTCGTCCTGCGACTTCCTTTTTCCATCTATACAATTCACGTTCAGAACGGACAAAGCGATACTTATTTTGAGCAGTACTGACACGTAGGCGTCTCCTACCACTTTCGTTGAACCAATTCGTCACCTAGTTTTCTTTGTCTGATAAGGTAATTGTAGTTTCTGGTGTTACTTTCGGAGATAATTGATGATGGTACGTGGCACTATCATTCGAAGAGTCTTCACGAGTGCAACTTTCGTCGGTGTCTTCGCCGTCTGTAGATTCACAGTCTGCAATATCGAGAGTTTCAGTTGTTTCTAGCCACATGCTGCGCCATTTACATGCTCGTCTACAAGTTTAACAACCATGTCGCACAACACATAATTTTCACGCGTGTTTTCTGTTGATTGCTTCATTTGGGGTCTGTGGTATATCTCCATGGCAAGCAGCAAAACATTTACAGGGTTAGCCATCACCTTTGAGGGGAGATTGAATGTTCACCGTAAAGTGGCTTGCGGAGTATAGATGAACATGTACAGAACATCTTTCACATCTCTAACCAGTTTCAGGACGGTATGTTTCGAAATACGTACCAGAAATTAAAAGGACGCGCATGCCACAGAAACGAATATTCGTTTCTCCTTTCCACCAAAACCGTGCAGCGATATTCCTCTTCAGTGAACGCCGCGATAAGACGGCCGCACTTGCCGACCGTGCGCACAACGCTCGCGACTCGCCATTTCCAGGGGTGGCCAGCCGTCACTGCAAGCGCCAAGCAGGAAACACAGCCATGTTCGTGATTTTTTTAGGTGACTTCCAGTTCATGTCAGCAGCTACAATGTTTCGGCATGACAAGTCTGACCATTCCCTTGTCAGATGTTGAGTCCAATAGTGCTCTGAGCCATTTGAAGGTCTGTTGGACCCTGTGATGTCAATAGTGCTCTGAGCCATTTGAAGGTCTGTTGGACCCTGTGATGTCATGGAGAAGGAGACGAACACACTGAAGTCATTTCTTCAGTTAAACTTGCACCTTGGGGAAAAGACATCAAACCAAATAGCCCCTTCAGAGTCGCAGAAAACCGTAGCCAGGACTTTAGCGGCTGCGGCTTCGAAATTTTCGTTCGGAGGACAGGGGTGTGGCGCCACGCCATCGACTGCAACTTTGTTTCCGGTTCGAATTGATGAACCCACGGACGACAAAAATTGTCGCGATCAGCCTCGTAACCCGTAAGTGATTCCGCATAGATGATCCTTCATTGCTATTTATGGTCTTTGTCAGGCGGCGAGGAAACCAGTGGGGATACACCTTTGAGTACTCCCCTACTGATGGACGACTGTGTCAGCACTAACAACAGAGGCGTCCAGTTGTGCACCGAGGTGTTTTGATTGTGATCCGTCGATCACCTCGAATGAGAGTGTCTGCACGTTCCGACATTGTACACTCCTGGAAATTGAAATAAGAACACCGTGAATTCATTGGCCCAGGAAGGGGAAACTTTATTGACACATTCCTGGGGTCAGATACATCACATGATCACACTGACAGAACCACAGGCACATAGACACAGGCAACAGAGCATGCACAATGTCGGCACTAGTACAGTGTATATCCACCTTTCGCAGCAATGCAGGCTGCTATTCTCCCAGGAGACGATCGTAGAGATGCTGGATGTAGTCCTGTGGAACGGCTTGCCATGCCATTTCCACCTGGCACCTCAGTTGGACCAGCGTTCGTGCTGGACGTGCAGACCGCGTGAGACGACGCTTCATCCAGTCCCAAACATGCTCAATGGGGGACAGATCCGGAGATCTTGCTGGCCAGGGTAGTTGACTTACACCTTCTAGAGCACGTTGGGTGACACGGGATACATGCGGACGTGCATTGTCCTGTTGGAACAGCAAGTTCCCTTGCCGGTCTAGGAATGGTAGAACGATGGGTTCGATGACGGTTTGGATGTACCGTGCACTATTCTGTGTCCCCTCGACGATCACCAGTGGTGTACGGCCAGTGCAGGAGATCGCTCCCCACACCATGATGCCGGGTGTTGGCCCTGTGTGCCTCGGTCGTATGCAGTCCTGATTGTGGCGCTCACCTGCACGGCGCCAAACACGCATACGACCATCATTGGCACCAAGGCAGAAGCGACTCTCATCGCTGAAGACAACACGTCTCCATTCGTCCCTCCATTCACGCCTGTCGGGACACCACTGGAGGCGGGCTGCACGATGTTGGGGCGTTAGCGGAAGACGGCCTAACGGTGTGCGGGACCGTAGCCCAGCTTCATGGAGACGGTTGCGAATGGTCCTCGCCGATACCCCAGGAGCAACAGTGTCCCTAATTTGCTGGGAAGTGGCGGTGCGGTCCCCTACGGCACTGCGTAGGATCCTACGGTCTTGGCGTGCATCCGTGCGTCGCTGCGGTCCGGTCCCAGGTCGACGGGCACGTGCACCTTCCGCCGACCACTGGCGACAACATCGATGTACTGTGGAGACCTCACGCCCCACGTGTTGAGCAATTCGGCGGTACGTCCACCCGGCCTCCCGCTTGCCCACTATACGCCCTCGCTCAAAGTCCGTCAACTGCACATACGGTTCACGTCCACGCTGTCGTGGCATGCTACCAGTGTTAAAGACTGCGATGGAGCTCCGTATGCCACGGCAAACTGGCTAACACTGACGGCGGCGGTGCACAAATGCTGCGCAGCTAGCGCCATTCTACGGCCAACACCGCGGTTCCTGGTGTGTCCGCTGTGCCATGCATGTGATCATTGCTTGTACAGCCCTCTCGCAGTGTCCGGAGCAAGTATGGTGGGTCTGACACACCGATGTCAATGTGTTCTTTTTTCCATTTCCAGGAGTGTAGGTTGTATGCGGCCAGCCAGCATGCGGGAGACGGGAAACGTTTGCGCAATACCTGTTTGCTGTGATGGCGGACGCCTTGCCCAACGACTCGCCGTGCTTTTGTTCACTTCCAGGTCTCCGTAGACAATCTGCAAGCACGTATGAATACCAGCCATGCTTTGGTATTCCCTCAAAAGAAACTCCACAACAACTCTCTGCTTGTAACACACCTCCGTTACAGATGTCATCTTGAAGGGTACGTATAGCGCCGCCACTTATCTGAAAATCATGAAACTATAGGGGCTGAAGACGGAATATTCCACATGTTTTCCACAGCAATTAGCCGAGAAATAAATTTGTTACAATACTTATTAACCACCCCTCGTACAAAAGTAAATACTGGTTGGCGCACAAAATGTGTTACCTTTTTTTTTTTAATATAAACTTTATTGTCAATACAATCTGAAAGGAACATATACTACAATGAAGAGTGATCCAAGTAGATTTGTTCTAACCCAGTATGTCCACCATTTCGTTACCTAAATTCCTTCAAACGAATACTGAAGTTCGTGATTACCCTATGGCATGTACCGTAATTCCATTGCAAGCTTGAAGAAAAAATCACGTGGACGTTTAGGCAAAATTTTTTCCTTTAGGTTCCCCCAAAGAAAAAAAGTCACATGGATTGAGGTCTGGACTACTGGGGGGCGAGGGGGGGGGGGGAGGGGAATTCTGTCCGTCATTGAAGCGACCTGAAAAGCTGAGTGAAATGATCCGCATGTCGAAATGCTCCTATAAAAACTCCAACACAGTGTTTGCTGTATGTGGCCTTGCTCCATCTTGCATGAACCACTGTGTGCTGAAGGGCAAGGCAGTAGCAAGAAGCTGTGGAATGAAGCTATTGCGAAGCATGCTCAAATAACGCTCGCTGTTCACAGTTTCACAAAGGAAAGGGGCGCAATAAGTCCGTGACTGGAAAATGCTGCCCACGCTGTAATCCTCGGAGCATAATGTTGTCGTTCATGAAGCACTTGTGGGTTTTCTGCGGTCCAAAAGCGTTAACCACACCGTCTAAATGAAAATGCGCCTCGTCTGAAAACCAAACGTTGTTGAGAATTTCTTTCCTATCCTCCGCCCACTGAGCAAACAGTAGTCTCTGCTGCTTGTGTTCTTCAGTGACCTTCTGTGCACAGGTCATCCTCTAAGCATACATATGGAGGCCACTCTTAAGAATGCGTTGAACAAAGCGTCTGGATATTCCCAGTCGCACTGCTGCCTTTCTACGCGATTTCCCGGGACTTCTCTGTACAGCAACTCGTACCGCTTCAATATTCTCCGGTGAACAAACAGGCTTAGGCCGAGGTCGCTTCGCTTCCAACACTGTTCCTTCCTGCACAAGTTTATCGTACAACCTGTGGATGGTCTTCTTGCAAGGAACCCATCGTGTGTTAAACTGTTGTCGAAAAGGCCTCTCAGTCACAACAAGCCCTTTCGTTTCATGAAAAAGTAACACAATTGCCGATCGTTGCTGTGTCGTCAGTCTTCCATTGTCAGCCATTGCTGCTTACAAGTCTCCTAGCGGCAGTATAGTGAATTACACGTCATTTCGTAACTGATTCGTTTTTCCAAGCTCTGCTGGTGCTGCTGTAGAGATCCCAGCGGGATATCTAATGTGCGTCGTAAATTGTGTGTTGTGTACGTAGTTCCGCGTAGTCAGCGCGTACACAACTTTCCCACTAGAGCGCGCCCCGCTAAGCACAACAGCGCAGGCGCAGCGCTCGTCCGTCTCCGCACTACGAGATGGCGCTGTCTTAGAGACGGACCAAATTCTGCTTCCGCCGATCCTCGTATTAATATGTAACGCAGCCAATGAGATTGCTGCTAACGTAGAACCTTTTCTCCTCGCGGATCACACTCGCGCAGTGATAACTGAACGCGCGCGGTATTATAACGAGTGTACAGACCGCCAATTAGTCAGTCTGCATCAGTCTGCATTAGTCTGCGTTAGTCTGCATTAGTCTACCAGTCTATAGTCAAGTTTCAGTCTGCGCCTAATAAGATTATCATATTCCTGTACATAGCCATGAAGAGAAATGAATAGACACTTTGTCAAGTATCAGAGATATATGAGAATAAGATTAACGTACCAAGACCAAAGGAACTTCAGATTGTCAATTGTAAACAGCATCCAGAATCAAGTTACGTAATGTCTATATTTTTATTATTTTAATAAATGTGTGTGAAAATTAATCAAGTTCTGTTTAAAGTTGGCCACCGCCAATCTACATCTACATCTACATCTACATTTATCCGCAAGCCACCCAACGGTGTGTGGCGGAGGGCACTTTACGTGCCACTGTCATTACCTCCCTTTCCTGTTCCAGTCGCGTATGGTTCGCGGGAAGAGCGACTGTCTGAAAGCCTCTGTGCGCGCTCTAATCTCTCTAATTTTACATTCGTGATCTCGGGAGGTATAAGTAGGGGGAAGCATTATATTCGATATCTCATCCAGAAACGCACCCTCTCGAAACCTGGCGAGCAAGCTACACCGCGATGCAGAGCGCCTCTCTTGCAGAGTCTGCCACTCGAGTTTGTTAAACATCTCCGTAACGCTATCACGGTTACCAAATAACCCTGTGACGAAACGCGCCGCTCTTCTTTGGATCTTCTCTACCTCCTCCGTCAACCCGATCTGGTACGGATCCCACACTGATGAGCAATACTCAAGTATAGGTCGAACGAGTGTCTACTCTAAGTGTGCAACTGGCATCTCTATCGTCTGACCTAACGGCAGAAGATAAACACGCGACGATAAGACCACGAGAAATATTGCTGACACTCGCCTACTTCGTTAGAGCGACAAGTCAAATACACTCCTGGAAATGGAAAAAAGAACACATTGACACCGGTGTGTCAGACCCACCATACTTGCTCCGGACACTGCGGGAGGGCTGTACAAGCAATGATCACACGCACGGCACAGCGGACACACCAGGAACCGCGGTGTTGGCCGTCGAATGGCGCTAGCTGCGCAGCATTTGTGCACCGCCGCCGTCAGTGTCAGCCAGTTTGCCGTGGCATACGGAGCTCCATCGCAGTCTTTAATACTGGTAGCATGCCGCGACAGCGTGGACGTGAACCGTATGTGCAGTTGACGGACTTTGAGCGAGGGCGTATAGTGGGCATGCGGGAGGCCGGGTGGACGTACCGCCGAATTGATCAACACGTGGGGCGTGAGGTCTCCACAGTACATCGATGTTGTCGCCAGTGGTCGGCGGAAGGTGCACGTGCCCGTCGACCTGGGACCGGACCGCAGCGACGCACGGATGCACGCCAATACCGTAGGATCCTACGCAGTGCCGTAGGGGACCGCACCGCCACTTCCCAGCAAATTAGGGACACTGTTGCTCCTGGGGTATCGGCGAGGACCATTCGCAACCGTCTCCATGAAGCTGGGCTACGGTCCCGCACACCGTTAGGCCGTCTTCCGCTCACACCCTAACATCCTGCAGCCCGCCTCCAGTGGTGTCGCGACAGGCGTGAATGGAGGGACGAATGGAGACGTGTCGTCTTCAGCGATGAGAGTCGCTTCTGCCTTGGTGCCAATGATGGTCGTATGCGTGTTTGGCGCCGTGCAGGTGAGCGCCACAATCAGGACTGCATACGACCGAGGCACACAGGGCCAACACCCGGCATCATGGTGTGGGGAGCGATCTCCTACACTGGCCGTACACCACTGGTGATCGTCGAGGGGACACTGAATAGTGCACGGTACATCCAAACCGTCATCGAACCCATCGTTCTACCATTCCTAGACCGGCAAGGGAACTTGCTGTTCCAACAGGACAATGCACGTCCGCATGTATTGCGTGCCACCCAACGTGCTCTAGAAGGTGTAAGTCAACTACCCTGGCCAGCAAGATCTCCGAATCTGTCCCCCATTGAGCATGTTTGGGACTGGATGAAGCGTCGTCTCACGCGGTCTGCACGTCCAGCACGAACGCTGGTCCAACTGAGGCGCCAGGTGGAAATGGCATGGCAAGCCTTTCCACAGGACTACATCCAGCATCTCTACGATCGTCTCCATGGGAGAATAGCAGCCTGCATTGCTGCGAAAGGTGGATATACACTGTACTAGTGCCGACATTGTGCATGCTCTGTTGCCTGTGTCTATGTGCCTGTGGTTCTGTCAGTGTGATCATGTGATGTATCTGACCCCAGGAATGTGTCAATAAAGTTTCCCCTTCCTGGGACAATGAATTCACGGTGTTCTTATTTCAGTTTCCAGGAGTGTAATCTGATGGTGTGTGTAGCGAAGGTCTTACAGTACGCACACGACACTGTGAAAGAAACAATTGGTAACACATTCCGTGCGCCACCCTGTAGTACCCATAGCACCCGAACTTCATCTAGATGTGTGCGAATCCTGGAGCAGAGTTTTGGAGTGGAAGAGCGGACCAGCAATGTCGGGACGGCGACTCTGCTGCGTGTAGAGGCCATATGTAGCGCGGGCGCGGCCTGCCACTTGCCGTGTTCTGCGCCGCCAGCGGAAAGAACCGCAGAGAGGGAGGGGGGGGGGGGGAGACAGAGGCAGAGAGGCGAGGCCGGCCCGCGGCGTGAATATTACAGCAGGGAGCCGCGCCGCCGCCGCCGCCCCCGCCGCCCCCGCCCGCGCCTTTATTATTAAGGCGCGGCGGCGCCCGCGGCTGCAGCCCTATTACTCGGCCGGCCGGGGCGGCGAGGTGCCGCCGCCGGGCCTCACATATTAGACGCGTGCCGGCCGGCCTCTGTGCGAGCAAACTTGCCGTCTCTCCGTTCCGCCGGATCCGCTCATTTCGGAATAACTTATTTACTGAACACATGACACGACTACGGCAAAACTAGGATTGACCGGACCCTCTTATGTCGGACTGTTTTGAGTGGGTGCTACACTACTGGCCATTAAAATTGCTACATTACGAAGATGACGTGCTACAGACGCGAAATTTAACCGACAGGAAAAAGTGGCCGTGATATGCAAATGAATAGCTTTTCAGAGCATTCACACGAGGTTGGCGCCGGTGGCGACACCTACAACGTGCCGACATGAGCAAACTTTCCAAACGATTTCTCATACACAAACAGCAGTTGTCCGGCGTTGCCTGGTGAAACGTTGTTGTGATGCCTCGTGTAAGAAGGAAAAATGCGTACCATCACGTTTCCGACTTTGATAAAGGTCGGATTGTAGCCTATCGCGATTGCGGATTATCGTATCGCGACATTGCTGCTTGCGTTGGCCGAGATCCAAATTAGCAGAATGTGGAATCGGTGGGTTCAGGACGGTAATGCGGAACGCCGTGCTGGATCCCAACGGCCTCGTATCACCAGCTGTCGAGATGACAGGCATCTTATCCTCAGGGCTGTAACGGAACGTGCAGCCACGTCTCGATCCCTGAGTCAACAGATGGGGACGTTTTCAATACAACAACCATCTGCACAAAGAGTTCGACGACGTTTGCAGCAGCACGGACTATCAGCTCGGAGACCGTGGCTGCGGTTACCCGTGACGCTGCATCACAGACAGAAGCGCCTGCGATGGTGTACTCAACGATGAACCTGGGGGTACGAATGGCAAAACGTCCTTTTTTCGGATGAATCCAGGTTCTCTTTGCCGCATCATGATGGTCGCATCCGTGTTTGGTGACATCGTGGTGAACGCACGTTGGGAGCGTGTATTCCTCATCGCCACACTGGCGTATCACCCGGCGTGATGATATGGGGTGCCATTGGTTACGCGTCTCGGTCACCTCTCGTTCGCATTGACGGCACTTTGACCAGTGGACGTCACATTTCAGATGTGTTACGACCCGTGGCTCTACCCTTCATTCGATCCCTGCGAAACCCTACATTTCAACAGGATAATGCACGACCGCATGTTGCAAGTGCTGTACGGGCCTTTCTGGATACAGAAAATGTTGGACTGCTGCCCTGGTCAGCACATTCTCCAGATCTACCACCAATTGAAAACGTCTGGACAATGGTGACCGAGCAACTGGCTCGTCACAACACGCCACTCACTGCTCTCGATGAACTGTGGTATCGTGTTGAAACTGCATGGGCAGCTGTACCTGTCCACGCCATCCAAGCTTTATTAGTACAGTTCATACTAATTAGCGTTTCTTCTTTCATTTATATCTTATATTTACGTGTTGCGTTTAACTCACTAATCAGCATTAATATAGTCTTACACGTGATTGAAAACAGTCTGACAAAGTTCGGATGGTTTTCAATTTCATGCCTTCGCATAGCATGTTGGTAGCAGTTCGTCGTCTTGCTTGTTATGCTGTGTAGCAGAGTTTAAAGCTGTGCGGATCAGCATAACGAAAAGGCGAGGGGTCTCGCTCGTTTTGTCCACGCCTATACAACGCTGTATCACTTCCACTAGAAGGTCAATCAGCAAGAGAAGTGAATCGGACACAACATTACCTACCGTGGCGCCAGAGCATGACGTATGAGGAACAGTACCACACTCTAGGTGGCCGCATGGTACAGCGCGTATTAGCCCACACTCTCTGTACCAACGTATCATTGAATAAATGGTCTCTAGCATGGAAACCGTGCATTTCCAGACGTAACTTCATTAAACCTTTTTTTCCCTACTTTCTCATCTATCAGTCACATATATAAGATAGGAAAGGCAAACCTACGTTTCTAGCATTTGTAGACTTAGAGAAAGCTTTTGACAATGTTGACTGGAATACTCTCTTTCAAATTCTAAAGGTGGCAGGGGTAAAATACAGGGAGCGAAAGGCTATTTACAATTTGTACAGAAACCAGATGGCAGTTATAAGAGTCGAGGGACATGAAAGGGAAGCAGCCGTTAAGAAGGGAGTAAGACAGGGTTGTAGCCGGCCGAAGTGGCCGTGCGGTTAAAGGCGCTGCAGTCTGGAACCGCAAGACCGCTACGGTCGCAGGTTCGAATCCTGCCTCGGGCATGGATGTTTGTGATGTCCTTAGGTTAGTTAGGTTTAACTAGTTCTAAGTTCTAGGGGACTAATGACCTCAGCAGTTGAGTCCCATAGTGCTCCAGAGCCATTTGAACCATTTGACAGGGTTGTAGCCTCTCCCCGATGTTATTCAATCTGTATATTGAGCAAGCAGTAAAGGAAACAAAAGAAAAATTCGGAGTAGGTATTAAAATCCATGGAGAAGAAATAAAAACGTTGAGGTTCGCCGATGACATTGTAATTCTGTCAGAGACAGCAAAGGCCTTGGAAGAGCAGTTGAACGGAATGGATGGTATCTTGAAGGGAGGATATAAGATGAACATCAACAAAAGCAAAACGAGGATAATGGAATGTAGTCGAATTAAGTCGGGTGATGTTGAGGGTATTAGATTAGGAAATGAGACACTTCAAGTAGTAAAGGAGTTTTGCTATTTGGGGAGCAAAATAACTGATGATGGTCGAAGTAGAGAGGATATAAAATGTAGACTGGCAATGGCAAGGAAAGCGTTTCTGAAGAAGAGAAATTTGTTAACATCGAGTATAGATTTAAGTGTCAGGAAGACATTTCTGAAAGTATTTGTATGGAGTGTAGCCATGTATGGAAGTGAAACATGGACAATAAATAGTTTGGAGAAGAAGAGAATACAACCTTTCGAAATGTGGTGCTACAGAAGAATGCTGAAGATTAGATGGGTAGATCACATAACTAATGAGGAGGTATTGAATAGGATTGGGGAGAAGAGAAGTTTGTGGCACAACTTGACTAGAAGAAGGGAACGGTTGGTAGGACATGTTCTGAGGCATCAAGGGATCACCAATTTAGTATTGGAGGGCAGCGGGGAGGGTAAAAATCGTAGAGGGAGACCAAGAGATGAATACACTAAGCAGATTCTGAAGGATGTAGGTTGCAGTAGGTACTGGGAGATGAAGAAGCTTGCACAGGATAGAGTAGCATGGAGAGCTGCATCACTCAGTCTCAGGACTGAAGACCATAACAACAACAACATATAAAAGATTTGTTGCCCTCCGATCCATCGTGATGCTGTTCACAGAGCCAGGACTCATCTGAAGAAACGACGTGTTGTCACTCCTGCAGCCCGCCCTATCACTGGACGCAAACTGTCGACGCTCCAATATCTGCTGCTGCATCAGGCGGGGCTGTGACGGTAGGCGCTGACACTCCCTGGCACTCAAGGCGTTGTCGCACTGCCCGTTTGCATGTTCCTCTAGCTGCAAACAAGACCGCTTCCTGACTCGAGGCAATTGTGGATGTGCAATCCTGCGCACCCAAACAAACAATACAGGGTTATTACAAATGATTGAAGCGATTTCACAGCTCTACAATAACTTTATTATTTGAGATATTTCCACAATGCTTTGCACACAGATACAAAAACTCAAAAAGTTTTTTTAGGCTTTCACAAATGTTCGATATGTGCCCCTTTAGTGATTCGGCAGACATCAAGCCGATAATCGAGTTCCTCCCACACTCGGCGCAGCATGTCCCCATCAATGAGTTCAAAAGCATCGTTGATGCGAGCTCGTAGTTCTGGCACGTTTCTTGGTAGAGGAGGTTTAAACACTGAATCTTCCACATAACCCCACAGAAAGAAATCGCATGGGGTTAAGTCGGGAGAGCGTGGAGGCCATGACATGAATTGCTCATCATGATCTCCACCACGACCGATCCATCGGTTTTCCAATCTCCTGTTTAAGAAATGCCGAACATCATGATGGAAGTGCAGTGGAGCACCATCCTGTTGAAAGATGAAGTCGGCGCTGTCGGTCTCCAGTTCTGGCATGAGACAATTTTCCGCGGGCTACGCGTGAAACTTGCCCGCACGCGTTCAACCGTTTCCTCGCTCACTGCAGGCCGACCCGTTGATTTCCTCTTACAGAGGCGTCCAGAAGCTTTAAACTGCGCATACCATCGCCGAATGGAGTTAGCAGTTGGTGGATCTTTGTTGAACTTCGTCCTGAAGTGTCGTTGCACTGTTATGACCGACTGATGTGAGTGCATTTCAAGCACGACATACGCTTTCTCGGCTCCTGTCGCCATTTTGTCTCACTGCGCCCTCGAGCGCTCTGACGGCAGAAACCTGAAGTGCGGCTTCAGCCGAACAAAACTTTATGAGTTTCTCTACGTATCTGTAGTGTACCGTGACTATATGTCAATGAATGGAGCTATGGTGAATTTATGAAATCGCTTCAATCATTTGTAATAGCCCTGTACTTCTTGCAATTTTGTCATATGATGACATGATGGAGACCGTGGCTGTTGTTTGAAGACAAATTTTGATGGCGTTAGGACAGCAACCAGCCAAAAATTTACTTTCAGTTCCTTTATTCAAAGGGTACCGTTGCCGGTTTCGAATCGTTGTGATTCATCCTCAGACGGTTTACACGCTTTGTTTATGACATGTGGTGTGTTTCTTACAGATTAATTGTCCTAAAATATAAATAATACGTAATTATAAACACGGCACACCCAGATGGTTGCGTTACAGCTTTTCGTTGCATGTGACTTACGTGAAACGTCGATTTGTAGTGTTTGTTTCCATAACATTCGTCCAACAGATGTAAATGCATTCCCACTGCATTTCCCACTGCATTCTTATTGTTGCACAAGTAAATTATTCTCCTTAAGCACTTTAGATTTGTCACTAAGAAGATTCCCACGCACCGTATGTTTTGATACATACAAAGAGCTTACAAACATATGAGTAACACAGATATATCGTAACATTTGACGATGATCTGCTATGTTTGGAAAGGATCATATATTCATTTACGCAACTGTAGTGTCTTTTACACTAGTACAGAGACGTTGATTTTTTGTGTTGATATTGTTAAATTAATTATAAAGTTATACATGTATATATATATATATATATACATACTGTATAGGTAAAATAGTATATTATTTAATTACTTCTGCCTTCCTGCGCTAGTCGAGTTGGGCCACTCAGATCGTCGTGACGTTCAATACGGCTAACTATCGATTCTGTATTCGCACGACAGTCTTGGGGTCGCTACCAACACTTGCATCAATAGCTCCAAAGAATGAACTGCTGTATCTGTAGGCCACAGTCCTGTTGCTGTCGGATTCCTAGTCCGTCCTGGTAGACATTTCTCCTTCTCACAAGAAGCAGAACTTCATCTTCTCACAAACAACCACTATTTAAATCTGAATCGTGGGAGAAGAAACCGGGCTGCCCCTACCGATATCGTTGTATGAAACATGCAACGTTGTACCTGGCCTTCGAAACCTACGCACAAGGTCGTATTTTCTCGACCGCTACGTTGCAAGTTGCCCGTGCCAGAGAAAAAATGAACAAGATCTGTTCGTAGGAAATTTCATGCAGTTAAATTCTTTACCGGGATACGTTTTCGCTAGTGGGCATAGTTTTCGAGTAATTCAAGATAAACGCACGAAAGTGACTTTCAAAGGCACCCCCGCTCCACACCCAGCCCCACCGGTCAGGATTTTTAGTACGTTGTTCATGGCATTCCCTCCTACCACTGTACAAAACTTTGCGACTGCACTAATTATTTCCCACATTCGACCTTTTTTGGTCTTCATTGAGTGGCCTTATTACGTCACCAGCTTGATCGAACACTTACATACGGTAAAATTGACGTTTGCGTACATTTTACCTAACAAGTCTGTGAATTTTGAGGCAAATGTTTGTGAAACTTAAAATACAAGAGCTTGTTTATAATGAATTGGAGGCAGTGAGTGCAGTGCCAGGTTCTTCAAAACAACGACTGCGCTAATTCAGCTTACTTCTTGACTACAGACAACTTTGCTGTTTGTATTATATTAATGTGAAACTGTATGCCGTTTTGTAATTGTTGCCTAAAATGTTCTTTGATAGTGATACATGTTATTACTCAATCTACAATATAAACACAAGTTTTTTCAAGAACATTCTTTATTGTAATTAAATACCTTTACTAAATGCCAGTCGATATTCTTAGGGAGAGTCAATGCCCACCCTTTTCCGTTATCTCGAAATAATTCGATATCAAGAAATAATTCGATATCTCGTAAAATGTCTATATGTCACATTATATCGATATCGCTAAATATGTCGATATTGGGTTAAATTCGACATCTCGAAATATGTCGATGCTTCGAAGTATACCGACATCTCGTAACAAATCTATATCTCGAAGTAAATCGTTATGTCGAAGTGTATCGACATAGCGTAATAAATCGATATCTCGCAATATCTCGGATTTTCGAAGTTAGTCGATGCCTCGAAATACACCGACATCTCAATATGAAACGATTACTAGAAATATATCGATTGGTTGAAATAAATCGACATCTCGAAATAAATCATCTTCTCTTAAAGAATCGTCATACCGAAAATAGACATGCCCCAATATATTTCGATATTTCGAAATATCTCGATATCTCGAAGTACATCCGAATCCTGCTTGCTGTCGATATCTTGGAATAATCTGATATCTCGAAATCTGTCGATATATCGAAATACATCGACCTGTTGTGATATACCTGTTTCTCGAAGTATATAGGTACCTCTATATACATCGATATTTCGAAGTATATCGATGTTTCGAAATAAATCTATATCTCCAACTTTCAACGTATTTTGATGTATATCGAACTGAACCGATATGTCGGAATGTCATCTTGAAACAAAACGCCGACCTCCTGCATGCTGTACTCGTTATACCTCCCGACTACGAAACCACTGTGCTTATGAGGATTAAGTTTCTATTGAATTGTCGACGTAATTAATTTTAGGATAACGTTTACAAAAGTTGTTTTTCTTTCATAATACTCACGGGCGCTTTAAAATTAATAATCTTCACGAACTAGCCGACTATCGTGGTTGCGGGGTAAAAGTCCAAGCAATAGAGACCAAGAAAGGTCGAATGTGAGCAACAGTTCGCGTAGTCGGAAATTTTTGTGTAGTGATAGGAGGGAGTGTCACGTGCAGCGTATTAAAAATCCTGGCCGGTTAGGGATGAGTGTCGGGCTTGAGGTGGACTTCAATGTCAGTTTTGTAAGCTTTTCTTGAATAACTCAAAAACTATGGCCTTCAGCAGAAACGTATCCCAGTACAAAACGTAATTATGCTAATTTTCGTGCGAAAAGTTCCTGTTCATTTTTTGCTGCAGGAATAATAGTTTGCCTGTAGCGAACGAGACAATACGAAAATCTCGCAGTTCGTTTTTGAAGGCCACACATAACATCGTGGACTGCATAAGACAATACCGCTAGGTGCAGCTTAATCACCCTGCACACAATATAGACGGCTTCACCCCCACTTCTTTTATGTGGTTGCACTGAAATGGCAGTCATTCGCATATCGAAATACGTGATGTCCTTCATCGCCGCTTGACGTTTATTGCGTGGCGCCTTGAATTTGTAATGGCCAGGTGTGCACTTTTACAGAACAAACAATACCACCATATAGGTGTGCTTAATGGGTAAACATAACTGTATCGAAAAATCGTAACTATCAGGGGAAATGTTCAGCGAAAACACTTCGAACTCCATACTACCAGAAACCATAAAGCACGAAAGACGTGCTGCACTGCAAAATTACCCGAAATCGGAGCAACAAACAAACAGTCAAGAACACCAACCAGATATACCGAAGGACCCCAAGCTGAATATCGTTAGCCGGCCGCTGATGGCCGAGCGGTTCTGGCGCTACAGTCTGGAACCGCGCAGGTTCGAATCCTGCCTCGGGCATGGATGTGTGTGTTAGGTTAGTTAGGTTTAAGTATTTCTAAGTTCTAGGGGACTTATGACCTCAGCAGTTGAGTCCCATAGTGCTCAGAGCCATTTGAACCATTTTTTTAATACCGTTAATTACGTAAACTACGAAAACTTGAAGTTAACCTACGGCTTAGCAGACTGGAAAACAATGACATATTTCAAACAGCTCTTCGCTATGTAATACGAACTAACCACGAAAGCCGGCCGGAGTGGCCGAGCGGTTCTAGATGCTACAGTCTGGAACCGCGCGGCTGCTACGGTGGCAGGTTCGAATCCTGCCTCGGGCATGGATGTGTGAGATGTCCTCAGGTTAGTTAGGTTTAAGTAGTTCTAAGTTCTAGGGGACTGATGCCCTCAGAAATTAAATCCCCTAGTGCTCGGAGCCATTTTTAAGCATGAAAACGGGGATAAAGTCTGCTTTCCAACTACAGAACAAACTGACAGAATGATCCTAAGAGTTGAAAATCTGCCAACGAACCCCAAAGAGCTATGTAAGCTTCTAGGGGAGGCATGTGCGCGAAGGGGAGAGGGCCTTTAAACCTAGAGAAAGTATACAAGGACGTCGTGAGAGCACACGGACCTGTGTTCTCAAGTGTGTTTCCTTCACTATATATCCCTTCTGAAGGTAATACAACTAAGTTGCCAGAACAGTACCCTAGTAAACACGGAACTAGGTAGGCTCTTAGAAGAAACAAAAGCAGACATCGCCTGGGTTCAGGAACTTTTTCTGCAAGGCGCGAAAATTTCAGGTCTCCTCTCGCATTACATCACAATATCTGGAACACCAAACGCGAAAGCCGCGATAATAGTAGTTAATAAAAAGTCATAGTAACACAGATCACCCAGTTTTGCTCTGAACATATTGCCACAGCAGAAATAAGAGACGGACAGAATGTATGGCTCATGTCGTCTATTTACGCTCAGTACTCGTATGATATAGAACATTTCTTACAAGGGAACATCCCCTATCGCACCCCCCTCAGATTTAGTTATAAGTTGGCACAGTGGATAGGCCTTGAAAAACTGAACACAGATCAATCGAGAAAACAGGAAGAAGTTGTGTGGAACTATGAAAAAATAAGCAAAATATACAAACTGGGTCGTCCATGCGTAAGATAGGCAACATTAAGGGCAATCTGAGGCGAGGAGCGCTGTGGTCCTGTGGTTAGCGTGAACAGCTGCGGAACGAGAGGTCCTTGGTTCAAATCTGCCCTCAACTGAAAATTTTGCTTTCTTTAATTTCGCAAACTTATGATCTGTCCGTTCGTTAATTGACGTCTCTGTTCACTGTAATAAGTTTAGTGTCTGTGTTTTGCGACCACACCGCAAAACCATGCGATTAGTAGACGAAAGGACGTGCCTCTCCAATGGGAACCGAAAACATTTGATTGCAAGGTCATAGGTCAACTGATTACTCCACAGGAAAACACGTCTGATATGTTGTATACGACACTGGTGACAGCATGTGCGTCACATGACAGGAATATGTTGTCGATCCTCCTAACTAGTACACTTGGCGAATGGGTGAAAAGATTCTTCTACCTTGCCCAATTTAGGTTTTCTTGTGGATGTAATAATCACTCCAAAAAAAGTGATGAAAACATAAGAGTTGTTCACATAAACTGAAAATAAAAAGTTAAAACTTTCGGTCGAGGGAAGATTTGAACTGAAGACCTCTCGTTCTGCAACTGTTCACACTAACCACAGGACCACAGCGCTCCTCGCCTCACATTTCCCTTAATGTTGCCTATCTTACTCATGAACGACCCAGTTTGTATATTTTGCTCATTTTTTCATAGTTCCACGCAACTTCTTCCTGTTTTCTCGATCGATCTGTGTTCAGTTTTTCAAGGCCTATCCACTGTGCCAACTTATAACTAAATCTGACGGGGGTGCGATGGGGATGTTCCCTTGTTAGGCAAAATAAAAGACATTGCGCGACACTCAGGAAGAAAAAGGCTGCTCATTCTAACTGATATCAACGCAAAATCCCCCTCGTGGAACTCAGATAGAACTGACGACAGAGGGCAACTAGTGCTTGACGTGGTAAATGAACGCAACCTGTTCATACTGGAGGGTCAGCCACCTACCTACTGCGGAGACGCCGGTGGTGTAAGTAACATAGACCTTTCTCTAGAGAGCGCTAAATCTCTTCAATACATTGAGGGTATTAGACAGTGCCACACACAGCGACCACAACGCAGTCGTCATAACCACGGACAGCTATGTCATTACACATAATATGGACGATGAACAGCAGCATTTACTCATAGGAAGAGCCGACTGGCAAAAGTTTCGTGATACTGTTGAGGCGTCGTCGCTACACACTGTTCAAGGCAGTATAGTTTAGAAAACTCATGTACTGACAGAGGTCCTGCAAAGAGCACAGGAAGCAGCTATACCACGCGCAAAAACTGGGTGAGGACAGAAACAACCATGGTCGACAGAAGTGGCAAGGAAGGATTCACGGGACAAAATAAAGTACTACCAACAAGCAAAGACAGCTCCTGAAAGATAGATAAGACTTTATCTGTATCGTGACGCTAAACAGAAATACCAAAAACAACTAAAGACAACAAGGCAAGACTACTGGACCAATTTTGTAAAAACCCAGCTACAGAACGACATCTGGGGACAACCATTCAAGATAGAAACTGAACGAGTTAAGACACCGACAGTTCTGTCAACACTAAAACAAGCTGACAGCACAATGACGAGAGGATGGAGAAGTACAGCAGAATATCCTCTGAACAGGCTCCTCCCAGATGACGACCCCACACAAGACGAGCGACACCACGCTGACCTAAGACATAGCACGAGGCAACCATACATCAGTGATAGTGTAACCACGCCATTCGCGCAAGAAGAAGTCGCGACGGCAGTCAGCAGACTCAAAATCCGAAAAGCACCCGGCCCAGACAAAATACTTTCAGAAACATTAAAACAAATAGTAACACAAATCACACCTCTTCTTACTAACATGTTCAACGAGGCACTACTAACAGGCAGAATTCCAAACCTCTGGAAAACTGCTAATGTAGTAATAATCAGGAAATCACAAGACAAAGAGCCAACAGACCCCAAAACGTACCGACCGATCTCTCTCTTAAACACTCTCGGCAAGGTACAGGAGAGGCTTCTGTGTGACCATTTACAATCGCACAGACGCCACCTCGGCCTAACGCCCCATCAATTCGGTTTCAGGGAAGGTAGATCAATAGAAGACGCCGTCAACCAAGCACTGACAGTTACAAATAGCATAAGCGACAAATACGCCGCTTCCATTCTAGTCGACACAGCTGTGGCTTTTTACAACTTATGGTGGCCGTCCCTCTTCGCCAGGTTAAGGGGCTCCGGAAAGGCTCAAAATCATGAAAAGTTCAATTTTTACTTTTTTGCGTTTTCTGAATCTGCAGACTATTACCTTTTAATAGATATATAATTTATTCAATTCCGAAGACTACAACTATTTTTAATTTTTTTTTAAATGTGTTCTACATGGGCGTGACCCACTGTGGCGCTGTTAAACTGCTGTCAAATGGTGTTATTATTAACGTCCGTGTTCATCAGGTACATTTTAGTGATATGAGATAAAGTATGTGTTGTGGCTAATCTGTGATGGTTCAATATATATCGCTGGTGTGATTGTCGATTTTTCATGTTTATTTACTCTGTCGTTATCTCGAAAATATTCGTAATTAATTCTGTTTCTTGAGTCTCTGTTTTGTTGAAGTATAATAATGAGTAAAAGTAAAGTTATTAGAAATCCTCTGAAGGCTTTTAAGAAAAGGAGAAATGTTGGGAAGCCAAAGGTATGTGTTATTACTGTAAATAATAACATTCTAACATGGTACAAGCGATGCTTGCTTTAGACAAGGAACGCCTTCGGGCTGCAGACAGGGCTGTAAAGAGTCCAGAAATACAAGCAAGAGTAAACAGGAGGAGGAACAAGAGGAAGCTGGAGGAGGAGTTTGCAGAGGATGAAGATAATCCATCCTATGGACCTGGAATGCACTAAAAAGTTAATCCAATCTTTGTCGCTCGATTCCCAAAACTTTTATTTTCTCATACTAATTACATGTTTTCTAAGGATCTTCCAAACATATTTGTTTCAAACTTTCAGTAAACGTTACGCAGTACCTTCTGCATAATTTAACACAGCCTTTTTCCAAAATACTGTATATTTTTGAATATATAAATAAAAAATTGCAAAAAAATGTTGTGAATTTTCATTACAATTGAAAAAAAAATCATCTTTAGTAACTGAACTAAAATTTTGTAAAATCCCTGTGTTAAGTTGTAGCCCATATTCCAATAAATAATCTGTAAAATGTTCAACTTCCTACCTCAAATACTTTGTGAGGAAAGATGTAATTTATAAGCGTTATTTTAACATTGCAAGTATAGGGCGTTCCGGAGCCCCTTAAGGGAAATGAGGCTATCAGCTTCCCTCTACAATAGCCTCCTCGATTACTGCAGAGGCAGAGTGGCGAAATGGAGGGCTGGTACACGGAAGGTTGTCAAGAGAATAACAAAGGGATGTCCACAGGGCTCGATCTGCGGACCAATATTCTGGGATATCGCAGTCGAGCCCTCGCTGAACACCCTGGACAGTGACGGCAGGGTAAGAGGTGTGGTGGCTTACGCAGATGACCTGCTCGTAGAGGAGTCAGCCAACTCGAGAGCAGCACTAGAGACAAAAGGCACGCAACTCATTCAGAAAATTAACAGTTGGTGCAAAGAAAATAAATTAAAAATAGCTCCCAACAAAACTGCTTAGAGGGACACTACAGGGAATCCAGTTCTAAAATTACACAATACAAGCATACAGAGGACGCAAGCCACACGTTATCTCGGACTGCATCTAGACGGAAAACAGACTTTCAACCACCATATTAAATTGACAATCGACAAAGCCTCCAGAATTATGCACAAACTAGCAAGACTAAACACAATTCAGTACAAATTACCTATTAAGACGATAAGTGTAACGTCCCCTTAGAACAATTTATACATGACTGTGCTTAAACTGACACACAATATTTTTTAGCGCAACGCAATCTGACTTTCAGAAATCCCTACAAAGGAATGGCCCTGACTAACATTAATCTATACCTTTCACAAATCACTTACCTCACAAAAATCTTCATTACTCGGACTACTGCAATACAGCGAGCGCCACTACTGCCAGCTAAATAAAAGATTCAAACTACTGAAGGCACTAACTACTAATAGGGATAGTTAGCAAATGAAAGATTTTAATAGAGAACAAACAATGTATTTACCTTAATAGTGTTGAAAAATCATAATATACATAGCAGTTCATAATATCCAGTATAACAAATTTCAAAACTCCGCCATTTCTCTCCCCACATCCACCACTGCTGGCGGCTCACCTCCAACTGCACAACGCTACGCGCTGTTCACATCCAGCTGCCGCTGCCCAACACTACAATGGCAGACAACAATGCAAACTAGCCACAGACTGCACACAGCACAGCCAGTGATTTTCATACAAAGCGCTACGTAACGTTGCCAATAAGAAAACCTAAACAGCCTACTTACATAATTTCTTTGATATTGTAATTATGAAAAATTTTTTCAAATCATTATTGGCCACTGCCCAAAACAATTTGTAAAATTTTTTGTGGGGAGCATGGGGGCTATGTAAGTAGGCTGTTTAGGTTTTATTTATGTAAGTACGCTGTTTATGTTTTCTTTATGTAAGTAGGCTGTTTATGTTTTCTTATTGGCAACATTACATAGCGCTCTGTATGAAAATCACTGGCTGTCCTGTGTGCAGTCTGTGGCTAGTTTGCATTGTTGTCTGCCATTGTAGTGTTGGGCAGCGGCAGCTGGATGTGAACAGCGCGTAGCGTTGCACAGTTAGAGGTGAGCCGCCAGCAGTGGTGGATGTGGGGAGAGAGATGGCAGAGTTTTGTAATTTGTCATGAACTGCTATATATATTATGACTATTAAGGTAAATACATTGTTTGTTCTCTATTAATATCTTTCATTTGCTAACTATGCCTATCAGTAGTTAGTGCCTTCCGTAGTTTGAATCTTTTATTTAGCTGGCAGTAGTGGCGCTCGCTGCATTGCAGTAGTCCGAGTAATGAAGATTTTTGTGAGGTAAGTGATTTGTGAAAGGTATAGATTAATGTTAGTCAGGGCCATTCCTTTGTAGGGATTTCTGAAAGTCAGATTGCGTTGCGCTAAAAAATATTGTGTGTCAGTTTAAGCACAGTCATGTATAAATTGTTCTAAGGGGACGTTACATAAGGACCCACCACATTTCGATATTTGAATCCATCACATGCTTCGTCGCAAGTGCTTGGGCTCACAGACTGAACATACAGACTCGAAAGACAATTGCAAGACGGGGTCAACGCAGTTTACTCCTGAGAATGAGCGGAGCCTCCGACACCACGACGTCACTAGAGGCCCTCGCGTTGTGATGGGGCCCTGCCCTATAGACATAACAATACGTTACAGAGCTGCACTTTACTGGCTTAAGAGGGACAGGGTCGAAAAACTCACCGAAATTACGGGAACCAACATTATTAACAAAACACAAATGAAACAATGGCGGATTCAGACATGGCAGAGAGAGTGGGATGCATCCGATAAGGGTCGCCGAGTACGCTCTTTCTTTCCTGATGTACACGGAGGACTACAACTGAAACATGTCGACCCAAGACAGGGGATGGTCCACTTCCTGACAGGCCACGGGCCGTATCCTGTACATCTGAACCGTATGGGACTAACTAACGATGAAGTATGCGTATGCGGAGAAACTGGGACACCAGAACATGTCACACTGCTGTGCAACACGCTAGCACAAATGAGACCTATACAGAATGACAATGACATCGCCAGAATAATACATAATCCCGATGACTTGAACACAATAAGTAGCGTAGCCGATATTGTATCGAACACTCGGCACGAAGAATACAAACGCCAAAACGCGTATGAAAGGACGCGTATACAAGCACAAACAACACAATAAATCACATGGGAGGACACAAACACGACCACACATTCCGAAACCGAGGAAGGAACACTCAGTGAACATGACTCAGAAGGGATCAACATGTGAGGGACCAAAACGAACAATGCATGACACTGCGTGCCACAACACAGTCACAAACAATACAACAATCATAAAACAAACAAACACCGGCACCACATACTAAGACTGTAGTAATAAGGTGAAGTCGCTTGGGAGGAGAAGGCTCGCTCCTCCCCAATGACATCCAGCATTGTGTTTAAAGTACTCTGCACACAAGCAGTAATGTATTGCTCGTCTTATTGTGTGCAGACAGAAGTAAATTCTCTTCTATATTCAAAGCTGTAATCAATGAATTTTATATATCAGAAATGTATTAAGTTATTCAAGGAATAATGCATTCAAGTAGGAATGAACTACACTCCTGGAAATGGAAAAAAGAACACATTGACACCGGTGTGTCAGACCCACCATACTTGCTCCGGACACTGCGAGAGGGCTGTACAAGCAATGATCACACGCACGGCACAGCGGACACACCAGGAACCGCGGTGTTGGCCGTCGAATGGCGCTAGCTGCGCAGCATTTGTGCACCGCCGCCGTCAGTGTCAGCCAGTTTGCCGTGGCATACGGAGCTCCATCGCAGTCTTTAACACTGGTAGCATGCCGCGACAGCGTGGACGTGAACCGTATGTGCAGTTGACGGACTTTGAGCGAGGGCGTATAGTGGGCATGCGGGAGGCCGGGTGGACGTACCGCCGAATTGCTCAACACGTGGGGCGTGAGGTCTCCACAGTACATCGATGTTGTCGCCAGTGGTCGGCGGAAGGTGCACGTGCCCGTCGACCTGGGACCGGACCGCAGCGACGCACGGATGCACGCCAAGACCGTAGGATCCTACGCAGTGCCGTAGGGGACCGCACCGCCACTTCCCAGCAAATTAGGGACACTGTTGCTCCTGGGGTATCGGCGAGGACCATTCGCAACCGTCTCCATGAAGCTGGGCTACGGTCCCGCACACCGTTAGGCCGTCTTCCGCTCACGCCCCAACATCGTGCAGCCCACCTCCAGTGGTGTCGCGACAGGCGTGAATGGAGGGACGAATGGAGACGTGTCGTCTTCAGCGATGAGAGTCGCTTCTGCCTTGGTGCCAATGATGGTCGTATGCGTGTTTGGCGCCGTGCAGGTGAGCGCCACAATCAGGACTGCATACGACCGAGGCACACAGGGCCAACACCCGGCATCATGGTGTGGGGAGCGATCTCCTACACTGGCCGTACACCACTGGTGATCGTCGAGGGGACACTGAATAGTGCACGGTACATACAAACCGTCATCGAACCCATCGTTCTACCATTCCTAGACCGGCAAGGGAACTTGCTGTTCCAACAGGACAATGCACGTCCGCATGTATCCCGTGCCACCCAACGTGCTCTAGAAGGTGTAAGTTAACTACACTGGCCAGCAAGATCTCCGGATCTGTCCCCCATTGAGCATGTTTGGGACTGGATGAAGCGTCGTCTCACGCGGTCTGCACGTCCAGCACGAACGCTGGTCCAACTGAGGCGCCAGGTGGAAATGGCATGGCAAGCCGTTCCACAGGACTACATCCAGCATCTCTACGATCGTCTCCATGGGAGAATAGCTGCCTGCATTGCTGCGAAAGGTGGATATACACTGTACTAGTGCCGACATTGTGCATGCTCTGTTGCCTGTGTCTATGTGCCTGTGGTTCTGTCAGTGTGATCATGTGATGTATCTGACCCCAGGAATGTGTCAATAAAGTTTCCCCTTCCTGGGACAATGAATTCACGATGTTCTTATTTCAATTTCCAGGAGTGTATATTCTATTTTATCTGACAAGTTACAACATAAGTGTATTTCTCATGTGATGCCAAAATTCATGTATCCCATGTATGAAGTGCTCAATCGGCATTTAATCTGTATAATCTGTGTAAACATACATTAGCACAAACCATTTGAGATAAGAATAGCTCGAGATTGAACCGAGACCTTCTGATCTCAAATGGGTTTGTGCTAATGTATGTTTACACAGATTATACAGATTATATACAGATATATACAGATTTAATCTGTATAATCTGTGTAAACGTACATTAGCACAAACCATTTGAGATGAGAATAGCTCGAGGTTGTACCAAGACCTTCTCATCTGAAATAGGTAGAAATAGGCCATTGCTAACCAACATGCTACTTAGACTGTATTACTCATCCAAATACAGCATATCACTTCCCTCTATATATTAAAAATTATTCTTAACCACGCTCATTGTGTTACATTTTCCTTTTTAATTTTTCTTTGACATTTGCATTATATAAACTATATTCTCATCAACTAGATAGTAACAAATTATATGGAACTATTTTAACAATTGGTAAGCATTCAATTCGCTGTTACCTCAGAGTAAGCTTCATATATTGTGTTCTTTATATTATTTAAAAACGCATTAACAACTGTATGCCAATAACCTGTAACAATGAGAAGTCTTTGCTGTTATATTCAGAAGAATCCGACCACCTTACAGTTCGAGTCGGTGGGTTTCTTTGTGCTGCTAATGAAAAAAATAAATAAATTTCCTAATCTAATTCCCTTTTTACTTTTGCTGATGTTCATATTATATCCTCCTTTCAAGACACTGTCCATTCCGTTCAGCTGCTCTTCCAAATCCTTCCTCGCTCTGACAGAATTACCATGTCATCGGCAAACCTCAAAGTTTGTCCAGGGATTTGAATTCCTACTCCAAATTTTTCTTTTGTTTCTTTTACTGCTTGCTCAATATACAGATTGAATAACATCGGGGATAGGCTACAACCCTGTACTCACTCCCTCCTCAACCACTGCTTCCCTTTCATGCCCCTCGATTCTTATAACTGCCATCTGGTTTCTATACAAATTGTAAATATCATTCCGCTCCCTGTATTTTACCCCTGCCTTCTTCAGAATTTGAAAGGGAGTATTCCAGTCAACATTGTCAAAAGCTTTCTTTAAGTCTACAATTGCTAGAAAGATATGTTTGCCTTTCCTTATTCTATCTCCTAAGATAAGTCGTAGGGTTAGTATCGCCTCAAGTTTCTACGGAATTCAAACTGATCTTCCCCGAGGTCGGCTTCTACCAGTTTTTCCAATCATCTGTAAATAATTCGTGTTAGTATTCTGCAGCCGTGGTTTATTAAACTGATTGTTCGGTAATTTTCACGTCTGTCAGCACCTGCTTTCTTTGGGATCGGAGTTATTATATTCTTCTTGAAGTCTGTGGGTATTTCACCTGCCTCATACATCTTGCTCACCAGGTGGTAGAGTTTTGTCAGGGCTGGCTCTCCCAAGGCTTTCAGTAGTTCTAATGGAATGTTGTCTACTCCTGGAGTCTTGTTTCGATTTAGGTCTTTCAGTGCTCTGTCAAATTCTTCTACGTCCTCTTCAATTACCACAATACTGCCTCCAAGTACATCACACCTGTATAAACCCTCTATACAGTCCTTCCACCATTCTGCCTTCCCTTCCTTGCTTAGCACTGGTTTTCCATATGAGCTCTTGATATTCATACAGATGGTCCTCTTTTCACCAAAGATCTCTTTATTTTTCCTGTAGGCAGTATCTATCTTACCCCTAGTGATATATGCTTCTACATCCTTTCACTTGTCCTCTAGCCATTCCTGCTTAGGCATTTGCACTTTCTGTCGACCTCATTTTTGAGTTGTTTGTATTCCTTTTCGGCAGATTCATTTACTGCATTATTATATTTTCTTCTTTAATCAACTGAATTCAATATCTATTCTGTTACCGAAGGATTTCTACTAGCCCTCGTCTTTTTACCTACTTGATACTGTATCCTTCACTATTTCATCTCTCAAAGCTACTCATTCTTCTTCTTCTGTATTTTTTTCCCCCGTTCTTGTCAATTGTTCCCTAACGCTTTTTCTGAAACTCTCTACAACCTCTGGTTCTTTCAGTTTATCCATGTTCCATCTCCTTAAATGCCCACTTTTTGTAGTTTCTTCAGTTTTAATCTACAGTTCATAACCAATAGATTGCGGTCAGAGTCCACATCAGCCCCTGGGAATGTCTTACAGTTTAAAACCTGGTTTCTAAATCTCTGTCTTACCATTATATAATCTATCTTAAACCTTCCAGTATCTCCAGGTCTCTTCCATGTATACAACCTTCTTTCATGATTCTTAAATCAAGTGTTAGCTATGATTAGGTTATTCCCTGTGCAAAATTCTACCAGGCAGCTTCCTCTTTCATTCCTTACCCCCATTCCATATTCACCTACTACGTTTCCTTCTCTTCCTTTTCCTACTATCGAATTCCAGTCACTCATGACTATTAAATTTTCGTCTCTTTTGACTATCTGAATAATTTCTGTTTCTCATCATACATTCCATCAATCTCTTCGTCATCTGCGGAGCTAGTTGGCATATAAACTTGTACTACTGCAGTAGGCATGGGGTTCGTGTCTACCTTGGCCACAATAATGCGTTCACTATGCTGTTTGTAGTAGCTTACCCGCACTCCTATTTTTATATTCATTATTAAACCTACTCCTGCATTACCCCTATCTGATTTTGTATTTATAGCCCTGTATTCACCTGAGCAGAAGTCCTGTTCCTCCTGCCACCGAAATTCACTAATTCCCACTATATCTAACTTTAACCTATCCATTTCCCTTTTTAAATTTTCTAAGCTACCTGCCCGATTAAGGATCTGACATTCCACGATCCGATCCGTAGAACGCCAGTTTTCTTTCTCCTGATAACGACGTCCTCCTGAGTAGTCCCGGCTCGGAGACCCGAATGGGGAACTATTCTACCTCCGGAACATTTTACCCAAGAGGACGCCATCACCATTTAATCATACAGGAAAGTTGCATGCGTTTGGGAAAAATTACGGCAGTAGTTTTACCTTGCTATCAGCCGTTCGCAGTACGAGCACGTTTTGGTTAGTGTTACAAGGCCAGATCAGTCAATCCAGACTGTTGCCTCTGCAACTATTGAAAAGTCTGCTGCCCCTCTTCAAGAACCATACAGGGCTATTACAAATGATTGAAGCGATTTCATAAATTCACTGTAGCTCCATTCATTGACATATGGTCACGACACACTACAGATACGTAGAAAAACTCATAAAGTTTTGTTCGGCTGAAGCCGCACTTCAGGTTTCTGCCCCTAGAGCACTCGAGAGCGCAGTGAGACAAAATGGCGACAGGAGCCGAGAAAGCGTATGTCGTGCTTGAAATGCACTCACATCAGTCAGTCATAACAGTGCAACGACACTTCAGAACGAAGTTCAACAAAGATCCACCAACTGCTAACTCCATTCGGCGATAGTATGCGCAGTTTAAAGCTTCTGGATGCCTCTGTAAGGGGAAATCAACGGGTCGGCCTGCAGTGAGCGAGGAAACGGTTGAACGCGTGCGGGCAAGTTTCACGCGTAGCCCGCGGAAGTCGACGAATAAAGCAAGCAGGGAGCTAAACGTACCACAGCCGACGGTTTGGAAAATCTTACGGAAAAGGCTAAAGCAAAAGCCTTACCGTTTACAATTGCTACAAGCCCTGACACCCGATGACAAAGTCAAACGCTTTGAATTTTCGGCGCGGTTGCAACAGCTCATGGAAGAGGATGCGTTCAGTGCGAAACTTGTTTTCAGTGATGAAGCAACATTTTTTCTTAATGGTGAAGTGAACAGACACAATGTGCGAATCTGGGCGGTAGAGAATCCTCAGGCTTTCGTGCAGCAAATTCGCAATTCACCAAAAGTTAACGTGTTTTGTGCAATCTCACGGTTTAAAGTTTACGGCCCCTTTTTCTTCTGCGAAAAAAACGTTACAGGACACGTGTATCTGGACATGCTGGAAAATTGGCTCGTGCCACAACTGGAGACCGGCAGCGCCGACTTCATCTTTCAACAGGATGGTGCTCCACCGCACTTCCATCATGATGTTCGGCATTTCTTAAACAGGAGATTGGAAAACCGATGGATCGGTCGTGGTGGAGATCATGATCAGCAATTCATGTCATGGCCTCCACGCTCTCCCGACTTAACCCCATGCGATTTCTTTCTGTGGGGTTATGTAAAAGATTCAGTGTTTAAACCTCCTCTACCAAGAAACGTGCCAGAACTGCGAGCTCGCATCAACGATGCTTTCGAACTCATTGATGGGGACATGCTGCGCCGAGTGTGGGAGGAACTCGATTATCGGCTTGATGTCTGCCGAATCACTAAAGGGGCACATATCGAACATTTGTGAATGCCTAAAAAAAGTTTTTGAGTTTTTGTATGTGTGTGCAAAGCATTGTGAAAATATCTCAAATAATAAAGTTATTGTAGAGCTGTGAAATCGCTTCAATCATTTGTAATAACCCTGTATGTTTGTTTTACCTCTCCGTTGTGGTTGCACCTACGGTACGGCTATCTGTATCGTGGAGGGACGTAAGCCTCCCCACCAGCGCTAAGGTCCATGGTTCATGGGGGGATCTAGACGGTAATATTCGCAAAAAATTTCGTTATGATCGCAGACTCATTAAAGGAATTTATGGCTGTTTATATACTTCCCGGGATGTGAGGTCGTGGTCCAAGAAGTTTTCTGCTCCTTACGTTTCGTCCAGGACTGCGCTGGACTTCCTCAGAGGCGCTGCTCCGCTGAGTCTTGCCGAGTCAGTCGGAGCAGCGCCTCTGAGGAAGTCCAGCGCAGTCCTGGACGAAACGTAAGGAGCAGAAAAGTTCTTGGACCACGACCTCACATCCCGGAAAGTATATAAACAACCATGTCAACCGGTCGTGAAAGCCTTCATTCTACAAAGGAATTTATGTTCTTTACTGATACGTCAATTTCTCTCCGTAGCTCACCTGGCAGTGCCGTTGGCTGCCATGTGAAGGACCCGAGTTCATTGCCAAGCACTGGCAGGGATTTTCTGTGGTGGCTGGAGCATAACGGGATCCGCTCAGGCAAGTGGCAGCTGAGGAGCTACTCGAGTAAGACGAAGCGGCTACAGGAGCTGCGAAGCCGACAACGGCCGAGAGGTCGGTGTGCCCACCTCACGCTCGTCTACACCGTGTCCAAGTGACGCGTTGCTTGAGGATGACACGACGGTCGGTCGCTCTGTCCCGAGTGGACCTTCTGTGCGTCGTTAGCACACAAGACTCGCGTACGGGAGGACGACTGTTCAAACCCGCCTCGGGCCATCCGGATTTATGTTTTCTGTGATGTCACTAAATCGCTCCAGGCAAATGCCAGGATGGTTCCTTTGAAATGGCATGGCCGATTTCCTAACGCCATCCGAGCTTGTGCTCCGTCTCCAGTGACCTTGATGTCGACGGGACGTTCAGCCCATACTCTTTTCCTTCCCTTGCCTCTGAGGCCAGAACGGCGGAGCTGTTAATAAGCAAGGATTATGCCATATTTTTCACTGAGAAAGTATACTATAATGATAAACTGACTCCATCAACAACAAAACAATGGATCACAACTCTGACACACACAAACAGTAAAATACGTTTTCCCCAGCGCCTGCTCTACAAAAATCTTTCACCAAACGACCAAAAGTATCTCGTCGTTGAACGGACAGTTTTTAAATTTCCATTCTGTGTGAAAAATTTTGTGGTGCCACGTGAGAGTGAAGCGAGAAATGTGGGTAAAACAGTGTGTATAATAACAAATAATAGGTAACTACACCAAGGATATAAAATGCGACGAATATAAAAGTACAGTAATACATCAATGGTTTCTCGAAAAAAATTTATTACTTTATCGTTGAGATGGCATCAAAACAAAAACGATTGAAAGCAGACCAGCTTGTACTTTTCAATCTCTAAAATTCTTCCAGTCACAAGAGAGTAAACATAATTAGTAGCCGGAACATTGTAAGCCATTAATTTTATTATGAGTGTTGTTAAAATGCGGTTATTTTATCTTATATATATAGTAAGGTGTATTTCAAAGTAATATGTGAGATATGTTTTGTTAAAACCCTGAATCATGACCTAATTTATCATCAAATATGGGTAAGGTCAGTGCGCATCTTTCTCATTAGTCAGGTGGTGCTGTATGACCTAGTCTTCGTAACTGCATTATTTCAGTCTGGTTTTATTTACTTCAACGAAAAATTTGTAATCATATATTAGGACTTTCAGTGTCGTATTTTATATTTTTAATAACTGACAAACTCAGCATTGCCCGAATATTCATTTGGCCAATTTTGTATTACAAACTAAAACAAAAAATGAACTGTGTTCGCAGTACATTACCGAAAAAAATTTCATTTCCATGTATTCGTGATAACACCTCTCGAATTATAAAACAGTTGTACAAATAAATATGCATAATGAACAAATGTATAAGAACTGTGCCCAAATTAAGAAGCATAATATGCAAAAATACAAATTTTTTGTCATGTTCATTTAACTCAGAACTTTATTGTAAATAATATTTCTAGTTGCACGTCCAGGAGGGACGATGAATAAATTCTTGGGTGAACCCACCCTTGAGATAGAGACACAAAGCTGTCCATGAGAAGAACATGGAGATGTCAAACCCACTCCTCAGTGTTTAATAGACCACCCCTGTGGCTTCCTAATTGTGATGGAAAATGCAGTCTCACTGGAAACGGCAGTCTCTTGAAGTGAAATCCTGAGACATGACGCAGTGAGGGGTACGTGTGGGATGTACACAGTTTCGCTCTCTCCCTTTCCTGTTAAGATGATAGCCTCAAGTACAATACGCAAACAGCCTCCTAATTCTCAGCCTTGCGACACTGCAAAGTTTTGTCGGATAGAGTTTTCGTAGTCAAGTAACTGGCGATCACTCTTTCGGAAAAAAGGTGATGTGGTGGCAAACCAGAAGGATCAAACGAGTTCAGGAACTCTGATGGGAAACACGGCATCGCCGGTGTCAACCATGGCATCGATAAACTTGTATTTAATTACTAAAAGAGGTAACGTGGCAAGTATTTGAATGTTTATTTTGTGCACGCCTATATTTATAGGAGCAAGAATATATCTTTCTCGCAACCAATTCAAATTGTGATAGGTTTGGGAAATAGCAGATCGACTGCCTCTGTTATCACCATTACACTGAAACGTTAACACATTAACATCACTTGTTTACCACAGTATGTGTACAACAGAGAAACACGTTTGACCTGTGACGAAGAACAACATCTTCCTTTCGCTTATTCGTACCTCATGTTGCCGGCCGGGGTGGCCGTGCGGTCCTAGGTGCTACAGTCTGGAACCGCGAGACCGCTACGGTCGCAGGCTCGAATCCTGCCTCGGGTATGGATGTGTATGATGTCCTTTGATTAGTAAGGCTTAAGTAGTTCTAAGTTCTAGGGGACTGATGACCTCAGAAGTTAAGTGACATAGTGCTCAGAGCCATTTGATTTCGCACCTCATGTACACCTCCAATAGAATTGGTGTGAGATGACGTGGGACAGCTGCTTCCCGTGTCTACAACGCGATTTTGTAAACGCCTCTTCATTGCTCTATAGACGGCTATTGTTATAGCCTACAACCGTTTGCATTTCGAAGTTTAAATCTGTGAAAAACGCTGCCAGGTGCTTTGCTTAAGTGAGTCGACTGTAGGAGTGTCTTAGTAGTACTGAATAAATATATTACAACTTCGTGCATGATGCGGCATTTTTTCTACGCATCTCAGTGTTTACGACGTCATACCTCTCAAATTATGTGTCGTACATTGCTTTACTTCTGTAGTTAAATTCAGCGGAATTGTGGGTACTGTCCGCGAAATACCGGGTGATCAAAAAGTCAGTATAAATTTGAAAACTGAATAAATCACGGAATAATGTAGATAGAGAGGTACAAATTGACACACATGCTTGGAATGTCATGGGGTTTTATTAGAACCAAAAAAATACAAAAGTTCAAAAGATGTCCGACAGATGGCGCTTCATCTGATCAGAATAGCAATAATTAGCATAACAAAGTAAGACAAAGCAAAGATGATGTTCTGTACAGGAAATGCTCAATAAGTCCACCATCATTCCTCAACAATGGCTGTAGTCGAGGAATAATGTTGTGAACAGCACTGTAAAGCATGCCCGGAGTTATGGTGAGGCATTGGCGTCGGATGTTGTCTTTCAGCATCCCTGGAGACGTCGGTCGATCACAATACTCTTGCGACTTCAGGTAACCCCAAAGCCAATAATCGCACGAACTGAGGTCTGGGGACCTGGGAGGCCAAGCACGACGAAAGTGGCGGCTGAGCTCACGATCATCACCAAACGACGCGCGCAAGAGATCTTTCACGCGTCTAGCAATATGGGTTGGAGCGCCTGGTTCTCATAAAACCCCATGTCATTCCAAGCATGTGTGTCAATTTTTACCTCTCTATCTACATTATTCCTTGGTTTATTAAGTTTTGAAATTTATACTGACTTTTTGATCACCCGGTATGTTGCGAATAAATTTAGTAGCAAAGAAGTTATAAATTTAAACGTCACGCATGATATGGAAGTTTTTCACGCATCTCAGTGTTTGTGACGCCATATCTCCTAATCTATGTCTCATGTAACGATATAATTTTGTACGAATTTTCAGCGGCATATTTCATTTTTGCGAATAGAGCCAGCAACAAAAGAAGTAACAAACTTAACAGTCATCCACAATGCAGCAGTTTTTCACATGTCGCAATGTTTATGACGTCACCTCCACTAAACTATGATAGGGACGTGTTTCACACAGCCACAGAAATTGTTACCTGATAGTGAGGGATATGTGTACCAAGCTTAGTTGAAATCAGTTCAGTGGTTTCGGAGAAGATGCGGAACACATACATACATACATACATTTTCATAATATAGGATTTATAGTTTATGTGGATTTAGTGTATGTTGAAATTTTTGACCGAAAGGTAACTAGCACAGAGTGCACCTATTACTACCTATGACGTACACGGTGGCTGGCTGTGTGCGGCTGTAAACAGCAGCCTTGGCCTGAACTGAGCTATAGATAGTTTAAGGTAGGTTGTAAGACGTGTATGTTTCTATTGTCTATTGTCAAAATAGAATTTATGAAAGATATTTATATTTTATTAATAGGATTAAGTAGGAATAATTAAAATTTGTCATGTGGGAAATAATTGTGGTAACAGGGAATGTCTGCACCAAAGTATTGTTGGCAAGAGAGACCGCAAATTGATATCATTTTAAAAAGGGCGGGAGAGACCGCGTATGGATGCATTTTAAGAAAAGAGCGGGAAAGACCGTGCATCGATATATTTTGTAATGGTAGCAGGTATTGTCTCCACCAGAAAGCATTGTTGGCGGGAGAGACCGCACTAGCGTTCGTAGGAAGTCAGTAGTAAGCGAGATGTGAAGCCAGTCGGTAGCAGGTCTGACGCGAGAGGTTGAGAGGAGCGGTGTGCCTGCCAGCCCCCAGCTACGATTTACAAGAGATTATAAACGGATGTACAGAGACATCAGCTAACTATTATCATAAGAGGAACTAATATTATTGAATTATTTTTTTGAGAAACTCAAGACTACTGAAGGTATGTTTGCGCAATACTAGTTGTAAGATTATTGTAAAAAATAAGTCCCATTAGAACGTTTCTAAAATATTTTCATTACCTGCAGTAAATACTTGAAGAAACGTTTTCAGAATATAATTAATTTTTGCCAGCAATGTTGCATTACTGGTTATAATCCATCGCAAAAACCATCAATGTAAACCTTTGCAAAAATTTTATTGTTGTCAAGAAAAAGTGTAACTATGAATAGCGTAACTTCAGTCAAATTAATTAAAGAATAACGTCAGCTTTGCTATTAAAGAATAACGTCAGCTTTGGTAATATATACAGCCACTTATTACGACAGCCCACCAGAAGTTAATAGAGTATAGTAAAACACAGTAAGTATATTCATGCCGCAGTTCGATGTAGCAGTCAGATGGCGATCCAGTAAAAAAGGTAAGGAACAGTTTTGGGTTATTGCAGATAACGACTGAGGGCGACGACTACGACACATTCTATGTTTCGTCGAAATAATCAGAACATCACTTTTAATAAGCTGCAATTAAATTTGCATGCGAAGATTGAGAAAGAGAATAAATTTCAAAGCGAAGATTTCATTTGTCATTATTAAGCAAGAGATAGAAATCCTAAGGAAAGGTTTCATAGGTTATTGTAGAAGGGAAGGTTGCGTAGAACAAAAGAGATATAGAGGAGACGGGAAGGTTTAAAGGTGCAGCGACATTTTCGTATACAACTTTTCTGGACCTGCACACACTCAAATCACAATATCGTGGTCGTGCAGGAAGAGTGTCTCCAAGATTGTATGTATAGCCCGATCGAGGTCATCCCACAGATCCTCGATTGGCTTTAAATCCTGGACGTTTGGTGGCAAGGGGATTACGATAAACACGATCTGGTGCTCTTCGAATCACGCACATGCGCTGTGAGCTATGTGTGTCACGTTGAATTGTTCTGCTGTCAGACGCCATTGTTGTTGTTGTGGTCTTCAGTCCTAAGACTGGTTTAATGCAGCTCTCCATGCTACTCTATCCTGTGCAAGCTTCTCCATCTCCCACTACCTACTGCAGCCTACATCCTTCTGAATCTGCTTAGTGTATTCATCTCTTGGTCTCCCTCTACAATTTTTACTCTCCACGCTGCCCTCCAGTACTAAATTGGTAATCCCTTGATGCCTCAGAATATGTCCTACCAACCGATCCCTTCTTCTGGTCAAGTTGTGCCACAAAATCCTCTTCTCCCCAATTCTATTCAATACCTCCTCATTCGTTATGTCATCAACCCATCTAATCTTCAGCATTCGTCTGTAGCACCACATTTCGAAAGCTTCTATTCTCTTCTTGTCTAAACTATTTATCGTCCATGTTTCACTTCCATACATGGCTACACTCCGTACAAATACTTTCAGAAACGACTTCCTGACACTTAAATCTATACTCGATGTTAACAAATTTCTCTTCTTCAGAAACGCTTTCCTTGCCATTACCAATCTACATTTTATATCCTCTCTACTTCGACCATCATCAGTTATTTTGCTCTCCAAATAGCAAAACTCCTTTACTACTGTAAGTGTCTCATTTCCTCAACATCACCGGACTTAATTCGACTACATTCCATTATCCTCGTTTTGCTTTTGTTGATGTTCATCTTATACCCTCATTCAAGACACTGTCCATTCCGTTCAACTGCTCTTCCGGGTCCTTTGCTGTCTCTGACAGAATTACAATGTCATCGGCGAACCTCAAAGTTTTTATTTCTTCAACATGGATTTTAATACCTACTCCGAACTTTTCTTTTGTTTCCTTTACTGCGTGCTCAATATACAGATTGAATAGCATCGGGGAGAGGCTACAACCCTGTCTGACTCCCTTCCCAACCACTGCTTCCCTTTCATGTCCCTCGACTCTTATAACTACCATCTGCTTTCTGTTCAAATTGTAAATAACCTTTCGCTCCCTGTATTTTACCCCTGCCACCTTCAGAATTTGAAAGAGAGTATTCCAGTCAACATTGTCAAAACCTGTCTCTAAGTCTACAAATGCTAGAACCGTAGGTTTGCCTTTTCTTAATCTAGCTTCTAAGATAAGTGGCAGGGACAGTATTGCCTCACGTGTTCCAACATTTCTACGGAATCCAAATTGATCTTTCCCGAGTTCGGCTTCTACCAGTTTTTCCATTCGTCTGTAAAGAATTCGTGTTAGTATTTTGCAGCTGTGACTTATTAAACTGATAGTTCGGTAATTTTCACATCTGTCAACGCCTGCTTTCTTTGTGATTGGAATTATTATATTCTTCTTGAAGTCTGAGGTAATTTCGCCTTGTCTCATACATCTTGCTCACCGGATGGTGGAATTTCGTCAGGACTGGCTCTCCTAAGGCTGTCAGTAGTTCTAATGGAATGTTGCCTACTCCCTCGGCCTTGTTTCGACTTAGGTCTTTCAGTGCTCTGTCAAACTCTTCACGCAGTATCATATCTCCCATTTCATCTTCATCTACATCCTCTTCCATTTCCATAATATTGTCCTCAAGAACATCGCCCCCCGTATAGACTCTATACTCCTTCCACCTTTCTGCTTTCCCTTCTTTGCTTAGAACTGGGTTTCCATCTGAGCTCTTGATATTCATACAAGTGGCTCTCTTTTCTCCAAAGGTCTCTTTAATTTTCCTGTAGGCAGTATCTATCTTACCCCTCGTGAGATAAGCCTCTACATGCTTACATTTGTCCTCTAGCCTTCCCTGATTAGTCATTTTGCACTTCCTGTGGATCTCATTTTTGAGTCGTTTGTATTCCTTTTTGCCTGCTTCACTTACTGCATTTTTGTATTTTCTCCTTTCATCAATTAAATTCAATATATCTTTAGTTACCCAAGGATTTCACTAGCCCTCGTCTTTTTACCTACTTGATCCTCTGCTGCCTTCACTATGTAATCCCTCAAAGCTACCCATTCTTCTTCTACTGTATTTCTTTTCCCCATTCTTGTCATTTGTTCCCTTATGCTCTCCCTGAAACTCTGTAATATCTCTGGTTCTTTTAGTTTATCCAGGTCCGATCTCCTTAAATTCGCACATTTTTGCAGTTTCTTCAGTTTTAATATACAGTTCATAAGCGATAGATTGCGGTCAGAGTCCACATCTGCAGCTGGAAATATCTTACAATTTAAAACCTGGTTCCTAAATCTGAAACCTTTTAGTATCTCCAGGGTTCTTCCACGTATACAACCTTCTTTCATGATTCTTGAACCAAGTGTTAGCTATGATTAAGTTATGCTCTGTGCAAAATTCAACCAGGCGGCTTCCTCTTTCATTTGACGCCATAGTGTCGAGGAAAAAATAGCTGCATGTAGGGATGGACATGATTCCCAGGGATGGATGGATACTGATGATCTACTGTGTCTCCCAGAACGACGAAACCACCCGGGGAATCCCTCGAAAACATTACCCACACCATGACGCTTTCTCCTCCGCCTGCGACAATGGCCATCTGTGCTACGCAGCATAAAACTGAAAAGGCCACGTGTCGCTGCTCAGTGGACGTTCAATTACGGTATCGGCAGGTAAGTTCCAGCCCTCGTCACCGACGAACAGCAATCAGCGTGCGTGCATGAAACAGGCGCCTACCAGAAAGGCTCGTACGCAGCAATGTTCGACATTCACAAAACTATCGCTGGTAGCCCCGTGGTTCATCTGGGCGGTCAGTTGCACAACACTTGCACATTGTTGGCGCGCACAAACCTCCAGAGATATCTTTCATCCGGTTACTCTATGGCCCGTGGTGCCTCGGCGCCGGTTTGCACAGCCCAATTTTGCCATGTACACTATACATTTAAAGACGTGGCGAGATTTCTGGGGCTGATTTTTGACTCGAAGCTTACGTGGCTACGTCATCTTAAAGACCTGAAACGACGCTCGCTTAAGGCTTTAAGTATTTTAAAATGTCTTAGCCACAGGAGATTGGGAGCTGACAGGACTTGTCTGCTCCAGTTTTACAGGGCGTTCGTGCGACCTCGACTCGATTATGGGTGCACGGTGTATGGGTCTGGGAGGCCTTCTTACTTAAAAATGTTGGACGTTGTGCACGATGAAGGTCTTCGCTTGGCCACTGGGGCATTCCGAACTAGCCCCATACCGAGCCTCTGTGCAGAGGCTGGTGAACCGCCACTTCGTATGCGGCGACGGCTACTTACAGTGCGCCAGGCCTATAAAACTTTGTCCACAGCATACACACCTGCATACCATACCCTTGCTCAGCTTCCTCTGGCAACGAGCGAAGCGGCCCTATGGGATTCGCGCACAGGATTGCCTCTCTGCGATGGATATGGCTGGTCATGTTTTCCGTCGCGTTTGGTGCAGATTTCCACCTTGGCTCCTCCGGAGACCCAGACTTATTTTAGATTTGACTAATTTTAAGAAAGATAGTACACCAGATTTTAGATTCCAGTATCTGTTTTTTAACAGTTTAGATGTGCATCACGGTTTTGCCGTCGTTTATACTGCTGGCTGGAGAATTTCCTTGGCTGTTGTGTAGTGTCCCTTGATCATGTTACCCGGCTTCGCATCCCTGCTGAATATACCGTTTTCGCAGCGGAGCTCCACACGATCCTGGAGGCACTGGAGCAGATGTATCGTATTCGGGGCAATCGACTTCTTCTCTGCTCCGATTCTCTTAGTGCCTTACAATCACTGCAGAACCTATACCCGATTGAGGAGATGGTCCAGCTGATACATGACCAACTGTACTTGCTCCAACGGCGGGGTAAAGAGGTATGCTTCTGCTGGGTGCCTGGTCATGTCGGCATATGGGGCAATGAACAGGCTGATCGGGCTGCCAAGGAGGCCTGCAGAGAGCAGGATGTGGTCCAGTATCCTATTCCCTTGCAGTCTGTCATCTCTGCACTCCGCAGGAAGTGCATGGAGTTGTGGGAGGACGAATGGCTGGCGGTGACGGCCAATAAACTGCGGTCGGTAAAGTCGACTACTCGGCCGTGGCGTTCCTCCTGCCGGCTGCTCAGGAGGGAAGAGGTGGCGCTCACACGTCTTCGGATCGGGCACTGTCCTCTGACGCATAGCTATTTAATACGGCGGGAGGATCCTCCGTTTTGTGATGCTTGTGGTGTGCACATCTCTGTCCGGCACATTTTAACAGACTGCATTTTATACCGTGATGCAAGGGCAGAAGCACAAGTTGATGGGTATCTGCCCAGTGTTTTAGCTAACGATGAGACGCGTGTGTCTAGGGTTTTTAAGTTTTGTGATGTGTCTGGACTCTGGCCTAAACTTTTAGGCAGGAGCTTTTAGTGTATTGCAGAGTGGCTGACTCCTCCCTTTTTTCCTTGCCGCCAGCCGGCCACTTCCATCTGCTACATTGTTTTAGCTCCCTCTACCACTTTCTTGCCGTGTTGTCCACGTTTTACTGCTGACGCCATGCTTCATCCCACGCTTCGGTGTGGATAGGCACATATTTTTCAAAGCTTGTTACCTGTGTTTTATGTTCTGTTTTATCTTACTGTTCTGATTATTTTCTCGACACCCGTCTCACTATGTTACTGAGCGGGCGCTGAAGACATTCCTGTTGTGCGCCCAAAAAAACCTTCTACTACTAGTACTACTACTATACATCGAGGTGACGAGACTCACGGGATAGCGGAATGAACACATACGCACTACACGAGGTATAAAAGGGCAGTGCACTGGCGGACGCGTCACTTGTACTCACGTTATTCATGTGAAAAGTTTTCCGACGTCACTATGGCCACATGACACGAATGAACGGACTTTGAATGCGGAATGTGTAGTGGGACGAAATTGAAGCGTCACCCATCCACCAGTGTCAGCCCAGTTTGCAGGTGAATATAAGTTTAATTTAGTTTTTGTTTATGTATTTTTGTAATATTTTGTAATGGTTGTGAATTGTCTAAAGTTTTTGTATTTTTTTTATGTTTCATGTACGGAGAGGGCGGCGCAACGAACGGAGACAGCATCTTCGCTGCCGGGACCAGAGAGAAAATTGCTGGCCACTATAATTGAGAATTTGAAATGTTTTGTACAACAATGATATCATAGGAAGTTTAATCTTATTGAAAACGTCAGTCCTATCTTGTCAAGGCTCAGGTTCACGTCTGTATGTAGGAAGATAATAAACTAGTGGATGCTACTAAAGTTGAAATACGTGTTCTGAGGACTTATTTATGAAGAATTATGTGAATGGATTAATAATACACTCCTGGAAATTGAAATAAGAACACCGTGAATTCATTGTCCCAGGAAGGGGAAACTTTGTTGACACATTCCTGGGGTCAGATACATCACATGATCACACTGACAGAACCAAAGGCACATAGACACAGGCAACAGAGCATGCACAATGTCGGCACTAGTACAGTGTATATCCACCTTTCGCAGCAATGCAGGCTGCTATTCTCCCATGGAGACGATCGTAGAGATGCTGGATGTAGTCCTGTGGAACGGCTTGCCATGCCATTTCCACCTGGCGCCTCAGTTGGACCAGCGTTCGTGCTGGACGTGCAGACCGCGTGAGACGTCGCTTCATCCAGTCCCAAACATGCTCAATGGGGGACAGATCCGGAGATCTTGCTGGCCAGGGTAGTTGACTTACACCTTCTAGAGCACGTTGGGTGGCACGGGATACATGCGGACGTGCATTGTCCTGCTGGAGCAGCAAGTTCCCTTGCCGGTCTAGGAATGGTAGAACGATGGGTTCGATGACGGTTTGGATGTACCGTGCACTATTCAGTGTCCCCTCGACGATCACCAGTGGTGTACGGCCAGTGTAGGAGATCACTCCCCACACCATGATGCCGGGTGTTGGCCCTGTGTGCCTCAGTCGTATGCAGTCCTGATTGTGGCGCTCACCTGCACGGCGCCAAACACGCATACGACCATCATTGGCACCAAGGCAGAAGCGACTCTCATCGCTGAAGACGACACGTCTCCATTCGTCCCTCCATTCACGCCTGTCGCGACACCACTGGAGGCGGGCTGCACGATGTTGGGGCGTGAGCGGAAGACGGCCTAACGGTGTGCGGGACCGTAGCCCAGCTTCATGGAGACGGTTGCGAATGGTCCTCGCCGATACCCCAGGAGCAACAGTGTCCCTAATTTGCTGGGAAGTGGCGGTGCGGTCCCCTACGGCACTGCGTAGGATCCTACGGTCTTGGCGTGCATCCGTGCGTCGCTGCGGTCCGGTCCCAGGTCGACGGGCACGTGCACCTTCTGCCGACCACTGGCGACAACATCGATGTACTGTGGAGACCTCACGCCCCACGTGTTGAGCAATTCGGCGGTACGTCCACCCGGCCTCCCGCATGCCCACTATACGCCCTCGCTCAAAGTCCGTCAACTCCACATACGGTTCACGTCCACGCTGTCGCGGCATGCTACCAGTGTTAAAGACTGCGATGGAGCTCCGTATGCCACGGCAAACTGGCTGACACTGACGGCGGCGGTGCACAAATGCTGCGCAGCTAGCGCCATTCGACGGCCAACACCGCGGTTCCTGGTGTGTCCGCTGTGCCGTGCGTGTGATCATTGCTTGTACAGCCCTCTCGCAGTGTCCGGAGCAAGTATGGTGGGTCTGACACACCGGTGTCGATGTGTTCTTTTTTCCATTTCCAGGAGTGTATATTTGACAAGATTATTGAATTTTGACGGCGTTCATCGCAACTTTGAATCTCAAAAGTTTATTCAATGTGTGGTTCTAATTTCGATTAAATCAGATAACGTGTATCAATATAATTTCTGAGGAGAAACAAACGACATCTAAAATTGAAAAAGTTTACGCAAACCAATTGACCCGAGTGACGTAATTCTGCGCATACGACTCAAATGATGTTTTACAGTTTCGTTCAAGAACCATTCTGAGACAATTTAAAAAGAATATAAATAATTTTGGAGTGGGTTGTAACTGACGTAGGTGACGAAGTCTACACATGGTCATATGTCGAAAGAAAGTCATTTATAAGAAACTTACGTCGTTACACTACAAATGGTAGTCGGAGCTAGACGCATGGGACATTCGATTTCGGAATTCAATATTCCGCGTCAAGAGTGTGCCGAGAATACCAAATTTCAGACATTTACTCTCACCACAGACAACGCAGTGCTTGATGGCCTTCACTTAATCACCGAGAGCAGCGGCGTTTGCGTAGTGTTGGCAGTGCTAATAGACACGCAACTCCGCGTGAAATAACCGTTAGGACGGTGCGGCGAAATCTGGCGTCACTGCGCTGTGGCAGCAGACGACCGCCCTTGATAACAGCGCCTCCTCTGGCCTCCTCACCGTTGGGTTGGATCCTAGACGACTGGAAAACCGTGGCCTGGTCTCTCGAGTCCCGATTTCAATTGGTAAGAGCTGATGGAAGAGTTCGATTCTGGCGCTGACCCCAAGTTGCCACCAAGGCGCTGTGCAAGTAGGTGGCTCTCCATAATGGTGTGAGCTGTATTTACGTGGAATGGACTGGATCCCCTCATCCAACTGAACCGATCATAGATTGGAAATTGTTACCCCCAGACATCAAGAAGAATATAATAATTCCAATCCCAAAGAAAGCAGGCGTTGACAGATGTGAAAATTACCGAACTATCAGTTTAATAAGTCACGGCTGCAAAATACTAACGCGAATTCTTTACAGACGAATGGAAAAACTAGTAGAAGCCGACCTAGGCGAAGATCAGTTTGGATACCGTAGAAATATCGGAACGCATGAGGCAATACTGAACCTACGACTTATCTTAGAAGCTAGATCAAGGAAAGGTAAACCTACGTTTCTAGCATTTGTAGACTTAAAGAAAGCTTTTGACCATGTTGACTGGAATACTCTCTTTCAAATTCTGAAGGTCGCAGGGGTAAAATACAGGGAGCGAAAGGCTATTTACAATTTGTACAGAAACCAGATGGCAGTTATAACAGCCGAGGGACATGAAAGGGAAGCAGTGGTTGGGAAGGGAGTGAGACAGGGTTGTAGCCCCTCCCCGATGTTATTCAATCTCTATATTGAGCAAGAAGTGAAGGAAACAAAAGAAAAATTCGGAGTAGGAATTAAAATCCATGGAGAAGAAATAAAAACTTTGGGGTTCGTCGACGACGTTGTAATTCTATCAGAGACAGCAAAGGACTTGGAAGAGCAGTTAAACGGAATGGACAGTGTCATGAAAGGACGATATAAGATGAACATCAACAAAACCAAAACGATGATAATGGAATGTAGTCGAATTAAATCAGGTGAGGTTGAGAGAATTGGACTAGGAAATGAGACACTTAAAGTAGTAGATGAGTTTTGCTATTTGGGGAGCAAAATAACTGATGATGGTCGAAGTAGAGACGATATAAAATGTCGACTGGCAATAGCATTCCTGAAGAAGAGAAATTTGTTAACATCGAGTACAGATTTAAGTATCAGGAAGTCGTTTCTGAAAGTATTTGTATGGAGTGTAGCCATGTATGGAAGTGAAACGTGGACGATAAATAGTTTGGACAAGAAGACAATAGAAGCTTTCGAAATGTGGTGCTACAGAAGAATGCTGAAGATTAGATGGGTACATCACATAACTAATGAGGAAGTATTGAATAGGATTGCGGAGAAGAGAAGTTCGTGGTACAACTTGACTAGAGGAAGGAATCGGTTGGTAGGACATGTTCTGAGGCATCAAGGGATCACCAATTTAGTATTGGAGGGTAAAAATCGTAGAAGGAGACCAAGAGATGAATACACTAAGCAGATTCAGAAGGATGTAGGCTGCAGTAGGTACTGGGAGATGAAGAAGCTTGCACAGGATAGAGTAGCATGGAGAGCTGCATCAAACCAGTCTCAGGACTGAATACCACAACAACAACAACAACTTCGGCAACGTTTGACAACAATCACGGATTTCATGTTCCCAAAAAACCATGGAATTTTTGCGGATGACAATGCGCCGCGATTGTTTACGATTGGTTTGAAGAACATCCTGAACAGTTCGAACGAAATGTTAGGCCACCCAGATCTCCCCACATTAATTCCATCGTATGCTTATGATACGTAGTCGAGAGGATATGTCAGGCACAAAAACTTGCACCTGCAAAATTTTCGCAATTACGGACGGCTACAGAAGCAGCGTGGCTAAACATTTCTGCAGGGGACTTCTAACGACTTGTGAAGCTCATGCTACGTTGAGTTATTGCAGCCGGCCGCTGTGGCCGAGCGGTTCTAGGCGCTTATCGGTAACCGCGCTGCTGCTACGATCGCAGGTTCGAATCCTACCTCGGGCATGGATGTGTGTGATGTCCTTAGGTTAGTTAGGTTCAAGTAGTTCTAAGTCTAGGGGCTGATCACCTCAGATATTAAGTCCCGTAGTGCTTAGAGCCATATGAAAGATTGGAGTTATTGCACTGTGCCAGGCAAAAGGAAGTCAGACACGATATTAGGTGGCATGTCATGACTTTTTTCACCTCACTGTATGTCAACTGATATAATCATCAGAGATGTCTGATTCCCATGTTCCATCATTCCGTTTAGCACTGATTTTTGATGGTTATGCTGTAGCTGAAATCTAGGTAGCAATGCAATAAAATATAGATCGATACGTGACTGTGTGCTTTGTTCATCCCTGATTTTAATGACAATGAGATGTAAGTGGACACATTTTAGTTCTTATGCCTAAATTATAGACCCAAACACAAGCTTTAGTGTGGTATTGTACAAAAATAAAACGACGCTCACCGAAGATCGCACATTTTTGGGTAGAGAATGTTCTTGTAGTCTTCAATTCTCCTCGGTATTCTATCCTGTGCAAGCCTCATTTCTCCCAGTAACTACTGCAACCTACATCCTTCTGAATCTGCCAACTGTATTCATCTCTTGGTTCCCCTCTATTATTTTTATCCCCCACTCTTCCATCCAGTACTAAATTGGTTCAAAATGGTTCAAATGGCTCTGAGCACTATGGGACTTAAAATCTGAGGTCATCAGTCCTCTAGAACTTAGAACTACTTAAACCTAACTAACCTAAGGACATCACACATATCCATGCCCGAGGCAGATTCGAACCTGCGACCGTAGCGGTCACGCGGTTCCAAACTGACGCGCTTAGAACCGCACGGCCACACCGGCCGGCAACTAGTCGTGCTTGGGTAGCTCAATTCGTAGGGCACTTGCCCGCGAAAGGCAAAGGTCCCGAGTTCCAGTCTCGGCCCGGCACACAGTTTTAATCTGCCAGGAAGTTTCATATCGGCGGACACTCCGCTGCAGAGTGAAAATCTCATTCTGGAAGTATGTAGGTGCAGATTGTAGATGTAGAAGTTCTACATCTACATCCATACTCTGCAAGCCACCTGACGGTGTGTGGCGGAGGCTACCTTGAGTACCTTTATCGGTTATCCCTTCTATTCCAGTCTCGTATTGTTCGTGGAAAGAGAGATTGTCAGTATGCCTCTGTGTGGGCTATATTCTCTCTGATTTAATTCTCACGGTCTCTTCGCGAGATATACGTTGGAGGGAGCAATATACTGCTTGACTCCTCAGTGAAGGTATGTTCTCGAAACTTCAACAAAAGCCCTTTACCGAGCTACTGATCGTCTCTCCTGCAGAGTCTTCCACTGGAGTTTATCTATCATCTCCGTAACGCTTTCGCGATTACTAAATGATGCTGTAACGAAGCGCGCTGCTCTCCGTTGGATCTTCTCTATCTCTTCTATCAACCCTATCTGGTACGGATCCCAAACTGGTGAGCTGTATTCAAGCAGTGGGCGAACAAGCGTACTGTAACCTACTTCCTTTGTTTTCGGATTGTATTTCCTTAGGATTCTTCCAATGAATCTCAGTCTGGCATCTGCTTTACCGACGATCAGCTTTATATGATCATTCCAATTTAAATCACTCCTAATGCGTACTCCCAGATAATTTATGGAATTAACTGCATCCAGTTGCTGACTTGCTATATTGTAGCTAAATGATAAGGGATCTTTCTTTCTTAGTATTCGCAGCACATTACACTTGTCTACATTGAGCTTCAATTGCCATTCCCTGCACCATGCGTCAATTCGCTGCAGATATTCCTGAATTTCAGTACAATTTTCCATTGTTAGGTAGAAATAAGGTGCAGAAGGTCGAAATGAGATTGCAGTACCAGGGAGATGTTCAGTCCACGGAACATGCTATAGTTCAATTCTTTTATCTTGGCGGCTCGCGCATGCCCGCCCAGACGCGGGCGATTGCTGCGTTGCCAGTTGCACACGCCAAGAGAAGCAGCGCCATAGTATAGTATAGTTCGCAAACTTACGTTTAGGGGGGAGCGCGCAGTTTATGAAGTAAAGCCACCACGGCCGCATTAACCCTTTCGCTGCTACAGAGACGTGCTCCCCGCATTCCCGCGCTGTGCGCGATTTTGTCATCACTGCACTGCTCGCCTGTGCAGACACATGGTGTTCCGACTGCTTTGACACACTTATCATTCGATTTCACAAAAACTATTTGGCCCAAAAATTTGATTTTTACATATCTTCTTGACTGATAGCTTCCCCCCATAAATGACTTAATTTTGTTTCGATGTTCAACGCAGTTATTGTGCAGCATTAAATGTAGTAAACCATTGCACGAAATTTTGAAGAGTTTGCAGAGGTAAAAGCCCACAGCGTATACTCTCCGTATGGTCGATTTTAGTTGCCACTAGAAATTTCAAAAAATTACCTTCAAACGAATAAAATTCATGAAGTAAGACACTTCGATATTGTTTTTAAATAAAGAAAACATTAAGCACCGAATAAAATTTGAACTCGGAAGTTTTTGCTTTGTAGCCAAACACTGTAACCGTTACGCAAACGCAGCTCGTCCTTCAACAGATATCCTGGAGTACTTTAAAAAGTGACGAAAAATACCGACGAACACTGTTGGTATGACTTTGAATTACTCACGTTTCGTCGAAGTACAATAGGAAATAAACAATTACTGCTGTTCTCTATTGCGAAAAAACGGTTGGTGAGAATGAATTTCCTTGCTATCGCCTGAATTGAGAGGCTTATTGCTTGTATGGTTTAATTGGTCCAAATGGTTCAAATGGCTCTGAGCACTATGGGACTTAACATCTATGGTCATCAGTCCCCTAGAACTTAGAACTACTTAAACCTAACTAACCTAAGGACATCACACAACACCCAGTCATCACGAGGCAGAGAAAATCCCTGACCCCGCCGGGAATCGAACCCGGGAACCCGGGCGTGGGAAGCAAGAACGCTACCGCACGACCACGAGCTGTGGACTGTATGGTTTAATTAATTAATAGAATATGAAACAGTTGATATAAAAATGCTTTTTCCAAACTTTCTTTTATAGAAATCTGCTCTCAAGACATTGCTTTTGTTCAATTACTTTATGACTGAACGTTTCTAAATCTGAAGAGACTCGTCCGTGCTCTGCACTGCAGTCGAGCACTGGAAACGTCGTTCTCTGTTCATTGGCTGACTGTGTTTTGTGACGTCAGATGCGCAGAACGAACCTAAACTCGGCCGCCGTCGTAAATGACGCGCACTTTAGCAGCTGTTTAACCTCTGGGGCTGTGGAAGCCGCGACCCGTACAGTCGTGGAGGACGATCACCTCGCGGCGGCTGGACAGTGTCGGCCGGTCTCTTTTGTGGCGGCCGGCGCTACCTGGAAGGTGCGGGGCCGTTTATCGGGGGGGCGGGACCGGGGGCGGGGGCGGCGAAGGGGCGGGGGCGGCGGTGGCAGGCCGTGGGGCGGCGTCGCGGCTGGACGCGTGACCCGGCGTCGCCCGGGGGCGGCGCTGATCAATACGACGCGCCGAGCGGCGGCGAGCAGCCGAGAGCAGAGCACGGGGGGCGCGGCGCGGCGCGGCGTCGCGACGCCTGCACGGCCGGCCGCCCGGCCTCAGGCACACCGCGCAGACGTGGCCGAGGCGCCGCTCCGGGCAGGGAGCGTCGCGGCGGCACCGGTAGCATACGTCAGAAATAGAGGCAACGCCGTTACTGCAGCCTTCCTTCCTTCCTTCCCGCTGTCAGTTACACGCTAAAGAGCCAAAGAAACTGGTTGTTGTTGTTGTGGTCTTCAGTCCTGAGACTGGTTTGATGCAGCTCTCCATGCTACTCTATCCTGTGCAAGCTTCTTCATCTCCCACTACCTACTGAAACCTACATCCTTCTGAATCTGCTTAGTGTATTCATCTCTTGGTCTCCCTCTACGATTTTTACCCTCCACGCTGCCCTCCAATACGAAATTGGTGATCCCTTGATATCTCAGAATATGTCCTACCAACCGATCCCTTCTTCTGGTCAAGTTGTGCCACAAACTCCTCTTCTCCCCAATCCTATTCGGTACCTCCTCATTAGTTATGTGATCTACCCATGTAATCTTCAGCATTCTTCTGTAGCACCACATTTCGAAAGCTTCTATTCTCTTCTTGTCCAAACTATTTATCGTCCATGTTTCACTTCCATACATGGCTACACTCCATACAAATACTTTCAGAAATGACTTCCTGACACTTAAATCTATACTCGATGTTAACAAATTTCTCTTCTTCAGAAACGCTTTCCTTGCCATTGCCAGTCTACATTTTATATCCTCTCTACTTCGAGCATCATCAGTTATTTTGCTCCCCAAATAGCAAAACTCCTTTACTACTTTAAGTGTCTCATTTCCTAATCTAATACCCTCAACATCACCCGATTTAATTCGACTACATTCCATTATCCTCGTTTTGCTTTTGTTGATGTTCATCTTATATCCTCCCTTCAAGACACCATCCATTCCGTTCAACTGCTCTTCCAAGTCCTTTGCTGTCTCTGACAGAATTACAATGTCATCGGCGAACCTCAAAGTTTTTATTTCTTCTCCATGGATTTTAATACCTACTCCGAATTTTTCTTTTGTTTCCTTTACTGCGTGCTCAATATACAGATTGAATAACATCGGGGAGAGGCTACAACCCTGTCTTACTCCCTTCCCAACCACTGCTTCCCTTTCATGTCCCTCAACTCTTATAACTGCCATCTGCTTTCTGTACAAACTGTAAATAGCCTTTCGCTCCCTGTATTTTACCCCTGCCACCTTTAGAATTTGAAAGAGAGTATTCCAGTCAACACTGTCAAAAGCTTTCTCTAAGTCTACAAATGCTAGAAACGTAGGTTTGCCTTTCCTTAATCTTTCTTCTTAGATAAGTCGTAAGGTCAGTATTGCCTCACGTGTTCCAGTATTTCTACGGAATCCAAACTGATCTTCCCCGAGGTCGGCTTCTACTAGTTTTTCCATTCGTCTGTAAAGAATTCGTGTTAGTATTTTGCAGCTGTGGCTTATTAAGCTGATTGTTCGGTAATTCTCACATCTGTCAACACCTGCTTTCTTTGGGATTGGAAACTGGTACACCTGCCTAATATCGTATAGGGCTCCCCGCGAGAACGCGGAAGTACCACAACACGACCTGCTATGGACTCGAGTAATGTCTGAAGCACTGCTGGCGGAAACTGACACCGTGAATCCTGTAGGGCTGTCTATATATCCGTAAGAGCACGAGGAGGTGGAGATCTTCTCTGGACACCATGTTGCAAGGCATCCAGATATCCTTAACAGTGTTCATATCTGGGGCATCTGGCTGCCAGAGGAAGTGTTTAAGCTCACAAGAGTTTTCCTGGAGCCACTCTGTAGCAATTCTGGATGCACTGTGTCAGACGTCATGGTCTCCTGACCTTCATTGCTTACATATTCCACCCTCACAATCATATTCTGCACATCAAGACGCTTCATTCGATGATGATGATGATGATGATTAGTGTTTTAGGGCGCACAACAGCGAGGTTATCAGCGCCCGGTCCCAAAAGATCAATTCAGAGCCAAACTGTGAGGGCTGCTTCATTCGAACCCGAACTCGATAAGGTAAAGCCAATATTGTATGAATTCATGTAAACGATATGCAAATAACAAGTAAGTGCACCGTGGTTGAAATACTCGAGGCTGGCGTACACACATACAGTACATTCAAGTCACGACGGTCACAGAAGCTTTTAGTTCGGGAGACGCAAACCGCACGCCTGGGGGCCGGTCCCAACCTATCTATGTCGGCCGGTGACCGCCCGCAGGGCAGATAGCATTTGCCCGAGTGAAAGGGAGAACAACCCCATGTTCGGCTTAAAAGCAAATTCCGCTACATTGTATGAGAGCGGCAAGCCTACGCATTCTTTACAAATACAGCACGCAGTTTCAGACTTTTTCACAGGCAGACAGCAGACGCCAAACGCCGATGCTACACATTTCCGGATTGGTCGCCTTAAACGAAACGTCATTCTCCCGTTTTAGAAGAGCAATGCTGATTGTCAGACGATATTCCTGACGCCTTGAGCTGAAGGAATAATGGAAGAGACCGAAAGATATACCCCTTCACGTCTGGCGTGGAGAGGGGCCGTTCCGTTGTCGCTCTTGGAGCGAGAACACGTAACGAGAGCGTGCGCGCTCGTAGGTGTACTCCAAGAACGAGGACCAAGTCTCTCCTCAGTACTTCACTGGGAGAGCACATCTGTCGAGAGCAAATCGGAGTGCGACTCTATACTGAGTCCTTGCGATTAAGCATTGTTCACTGTGTTGGCCGCCACACTTATTGTGCAGTGTGAACGGACAGAGTTATAGTTAAACGCCTGAGAGCGAATTTTTGAGTGGCATCGCGGTGGACTGGTTATCTGAGCGGTGTACCACGCCAATAGTTGGACTAGGCGCGAATAGGAGTCCTTGACTTCATCAAGGCGTAGGGAGAGTTTGATTGGCGAAGGTCAATCCAGATAGAACGAGAGTTACCTAATTTGCCAGCAGCGAGCGGCGCAGACAGCAGTCATCGCAGCTTACGGTATTGTGCGCTACAGCTCTTGCGAGCCCCATATTTCCTCCACAACAGTACAATTCACTGCATTTCACACGCGACAGCCTCAACTGTACCTAACAACATTCTATTATTCAAGTTGAGTAGGCGCAACTCTCAGCCATTCCGCCAAGTCAATAACCATCTTAAACTTTGTATAGAAATTTCATTAGCGAATGCTATCCTTGAGAGGTAACTTCACATTCCGAAAAGAACCCGGAAATAACTTGCTTTGTTCATAACTAAAGGTGCCATTGTGATTTCTCAGAATTTTAGCAAAATAAATAACAATTTTCGTTAGTTTCATCATGTTTTTCTTACACTAACTAGCACTACTCCAGTACCCAAGTATCCCACTAGTTACATAAGAAATTTTGAGAATTTTTGTGACACTTCCTTACAGCGGACGACTCCAGAAGATATTTATTGCTGAAAGTTTTTCAGGCATTTCTCTTTAGAACGTTAGGAGCGTCTGTCTCATTTCTGTAGTAGTGTGGAGATGGAAATTGCATCTTGCAGGAGCCACAGGGTAAAGGGTACATCTCAGATTAATCCGTTGCGCAGAATGACACCCACACACTCACAACTGTCCTGCTGGAATTGCCCAAGTCCGTCGGAATGCACAATGGGCATTGAATACATGCAGGTGATCAGACAGGATGCTTACGTACGTGTCACCTGTCAGAGTCATATCTATACGTGTCAGGGGTCCCATATCACTCCAACTGCACACGCACCACACCATTACAGAGCCTCCGGCTGCTTGAACAGTCCCCTGCTAACATGCAGGTTCCATAGATTCATGAGGTTGCCTCCGTGCCCATGTACGTCCATCCACTCGATACAATTTGGTACGAGATTCATCAGATCAGGCAACATGTTTCCAATCATCAACAGTCCAATGTCGCTGTTGACGGGCCCAGGCGCTGCGTAAAGCTTTGTGTCGTGCAATCATCAAGGGTACACGAATGGGCGTTCGACCACGAGAGCCCATATCGATGATGTTTCGTTGAATGATTCGCCCAGCATTGAAATCTGCAGTAATTTGCTGAAGTGTTGCACTTCACTCACATTGAAAGTCTCCCTTAAGTCGTCGTCGGTCCCGTTCTTGCAGGATGTTTTCCCGGCCGCAGCGATGCCGGAAATCTGATGTTTTACCGGATTCCTGATATTCACGGTGAAATGCTCCTACGGGAAAATACCCACTTTATCGCCACCTCGGAGATGGTGCGTCCCATCGCTCGTGCGCCGACTATAACACCACGTTCAAACTTACTTTAATCTTGATAAAGTGCCATTGTAGCAGCGGTAACAGATCTAACAACTGCGCCAAACGGTTATTGTCTTGTATTCGCATTGTCGACCGAAGCGCCATATTCTGCCTGTTCATATCTCTTTGTACTTGAATACGCATGTCAATACCGGATTCTATGGCGCTTCAGTCAAGTTCCGCGAGTATGAAGAGTCTCGAGATAGGTGGCGCTGCGGTCGCTGCCTACTTGTTAACTCGTTCCCTCTTGCTGATCTCGCGATCAGATGGCCTCTAACTAAGCTGTTTTGTCAGACTCTGGGCAGCGCAAGATGAAAATTAAATTTTGCATCGTGTACAATTAAACTACCCCCATGAACCATGGACCTTGCCGTTGGTGGGGGAGGCTTGCATGCCTCAGCAATACAGATGACCGTACCGTAGGTGCAACCACAAAGGAGGGGTATCTGTTGAGAGGCCAGACAAACGTGTGGTTCATGAAGAGGGGCAGCAGCCTTGTCAGTAGTTGCAGGGGCAACAGTCTGGATGATTGACTGATCTGGCCTTGCAACACTAACCAAAACGGCCTTGCTGTGCTGGTACTGCGAACGGTTGAAAGCAAGGGGAAACTACAGCCATAATTTTTCCCGAGGGCATGCAGCTTTACTGTATGGTTAAATGATGATGGCGTCCTCTTGGGTAAAATATTCCAGAGGTAAAAAAGTCCCCCATTCGGATCTCCGGGCGGGGACCACTCAAGAGGACGTCGTTATCAGGAGAAAGAAAACTGGCGTTCTACGGATCGGAGCGTGGAATGTCAGATCACTTAATCGGGCAGGTAGGTTAGAAAATTTAAAAAGGGAAATGGATAGGTTAAAGTTAGACATAGTGGGAATTAGTGAAGTTCGGTGGCAGGAGGAACAAGACTTCTGGTCAGGTGCCTACAGGGTTATAAACACAAAATCAAATAGGGGTAATGCAGGAGTAGGTTTAATTATGAATAAAAAAATAGGAGTGCGGGTAAGCTACTACAAACAGCATAGTGAACGCATTATTGTGGCCAAAATAGACACGAAGCCCATGTCTACTACAATAGTACAAGTTTATATGCCAACTAGCTCTGCAGATGATGAAGAAATTGATGAAATGTACGATGACATAAAAGAAATTATTCAGGTAGTGAAGGGAGACGAAAATTTAATAGTCATGGGTGACTGGAATTCGAGAGTAGGAAAAGGGAGAGAAGGAAACATAGTGGGTGAATATGGATTGGGGGAGAGAAATGAAAGAGGAAGCCGCCTGCTAGAATTTTGCGCAGAGCACAACTTAATCATAGCTAACACTTGGTTTAAGAATCATGAAAGAAGCTTGTATACATGGAAGAATCCTGGAAATACTAGAAGGTATCAGATATATTATATAATGGTGAGACAGAGATTTAGGAACCAGGTTTTAAATTGTAAGACATTTCCAGGGTCAGATGTGGACTCTGACCACAATCTATCGGTTACGAACTATAGATTAAAACTGAAGAAACTGCAAAAAGGTGGGAATTTAAGGAGATGGGACCTGGATAAACTGACTAAACTAGAGGTTGTACAGAGTTTCAGGGAGAGCGTAAAAGAACAATTGACAGGAGTGGGAGAAAGAAATACAGTAGAAGAAGAATGGGTAGCTCTGAGGGATAAAGTAGTGAAGGCAGCAGAGGATCAAGTAGGTAAAAAGACGAGGCCTAGTGGAAATCCTTGGGTAACAGAAGAAATATTGAATTAATTGATGAAAGGAGAAAATATAAAAACGCAGTAAATGAAGCAGGCAAAAAGGAATACAAACGTCTCAAAAATGAGATCGACAGGAAGTGCAAAATGTCTAAGCAGGGATTGCTAGGGGACAAATGTAAGGATGTAGAGGCTTATCTCACTATGGGTAAGATAGATACTGCCTACAGGAAAATTAAATAGACCTTTGGAGAAAAGAGAGCCACTTGTATGAATATCAAGAGCTCAGATGGAAACCCAGTTCTAAGAAAAGAAGGGAAAGTAGAAAGGGCGATGTAGTTGAGGGTAGTATTGTGGATACGATACTGAGTGAAGAGTTTGACAGAGCACTGAAAGACCTGAGTCGAAACAAGGCCCCGGGAGTAGACAACATTCCATTAGAACTACTGACGGCCTTGGGAGTGCCAGTCCTGACAAAACTCTACCATCTGGTGAGCAAGATGTATGAGACAGGCGAAATAGCCTCAGACTTCAAGAAGAATAATTCCAATCCCAAAGAAAGCAGGTGTTGACAGATGTGAAAATTACCGAACAATCAGTTTAATAAGTCACAGCTGCAAAATTCTAACGCGAATTTTTTACAGACGAATGGAAAAACTGGTAGAAGCCGACCTCGAGGAAGATCAGTTTGGATTCCGCAGAAATGTTGCAACACACGAGGCAATACTGACCCTACGACTTATCTTAGTAAATAGATTAAGGAAAGGCAAACCTACATTTCTAGCATTTGTAGACTTGGGGAGAAGAAGAGCTTGTGGCACAACTTGGCTAGAAGAAGGGATCGGTTGGTAGGACATGTTCTGAGGCATCAAGGGATCACAAATTTCCATTGGAGGGCAGTGTGGAGGGTAAAAGCTTTTGACAATGTTGACTGGAATACGCTCTTTCAAATTCTAAAGGTGGCAGGGGTAAAATACAGGTAGCGAAAGGCTATTTACAATTTGTACAGAAAGCAGATGGCAGTTATAAGTGTCGAGGAGCATGAAAGAGAAGCAGTGGTTGGGAAGGGAGTGAGACAGGGTTGTAGCCTCTCCCCGATGCTACTCAATCTGTATATTGAGCAAGCAGTAAAGGAAACAAAAGAAAAATTTGGAGTAGGTGTTAAAATCCATGGAGAAGAAATAAAAACTATGAGGTTCACTGATGACATTGTAATTCTGTCAGAGACAGCAAAGGACTTGGAAGAGCAGTGGAACGGAGTGGACAGTATCTTGAATGACGGTATAAGATGAACATCAACAAAAGCAAAACGAGGATAATGGAATGTAGTCGAATTAAGTCGAGTGATGCTGAGGGAATTAGATTAGGAAAAGAAACACTTAAAGTAGTAAAGGAGTTTTGCTATTTGGGGAGCAAAATAACTGATGATGGTCGAAGTAGAGAGGATTTAAAAGGTAGACTGGCAATGGCAAGGAAAGCGTTTCTGAAGAAGAGAAATTTGTTAACATCGAGTATAGATTTAAGTGTCAGGAAGTCGTTTCTGAAAGTGTTTGTATTGAGTGTAGTCATGTATGGAAGTGAAACATGGACGATAAATAGTTTAGACAAGAAGAGAATAGAAGCTTTCGAAATGTGGTGTTACAGAAGAATGCTGAAGATTATATGGGTAGGGGACACAACTAATGAGGAGGTATTGAATAGAATTGGGGAGAAGGGGAGTTTGTGGCAGAACTTGGTTAGAAGAAGGGATCGGTTGGTAGGACATGTTCTGAGGCATCAAGGGATCACAAATTTAGCATTGGGGGCAATGTGGAGGGTAAAAATCGTAGAGGGAGACCAAGAGATCAATACACTAAGCAGATTCAGAAGGATGTAGGTTGCAGTAGGTAGTGGGAGATGAAGAAGCTTGCAGAGGATAGAGTGGCATGGAGAGCTGCATCAAACCAGTCTCAGGACTGAAGACAACAACAACAACGTACAATTAAAAGTTTACTGTGGCAACATCTATGTCTAAAGTAACGTGCGATGTTTGTGTGTAACAAAGAACACTTCCATGAAGTGGTGTGCTGACCGCGTACTTCATTACGTGTATCTGTGTATTTACCTGACCCTGTTTTAAACAGTCTGTCTACTAGCAAGAAAGCAGTACCGCGAAACCCAAACTAATTAAAACCTGTGCGCGTTAATGACAAATTAAAGCTAAGCACATTCAGATCTTACTAGGGCCATGTAAGTTTGAATAAGTACAAAGATGGTCCCAGTACGAAATTCCCTAAACTGTGTGAAATAAATTTCTTACCTCCTATTGGTGTCGCCTTGGATAACGCGTTGTTCTGCTCTCAACACTACTAAAGTAACTACAGTTGCAAAAGCGAAAATGCGAGATGTTTGACTGAAACATATTTAGAATTTGTTTAAATAAAAACGACTTTGAACTGGGAGGCGGAACATGCCTGAGGAGAGTAACTGTGATTTCTTACTTCAAAATCTTACTATATTTTGAAACTGACTTGCAATTGTTAAACCAGACCTTAAAAATTGCATTTACGCAAACAAATGATCTCTGCAAAAAAAATAAAATAAAAAGTTGAGGTTACACACAAAGCTGGTCACATTGAAATTCGTTCTACAGGAAAAGCGCAGAAATACATGAATATTGTGTACCTTATTGTGGATCGATGTGACAATATGTAGAAAAAACATTCAAATGTGTGTGAATTCTTATGGGACTTAACTGCTAAGATCATCAGTCCCTACGCTTACACACTACTTAACCTAAATTATCCTAAGGACAAACACACACACCCATGCCCGTGGGAGGACTCGAACTTCCGCCGGGACCAGCCGCACAGTCCATGACTGCAGCGCCTAAGACCGCTCGGCTAATCCTGCGCGGCAATATGTAGAAAGATTGTTCATTAAATTTCATAATAATATTTGTAGCATTTCCTTAATTTTACTTCAGATCTTATTTCTTCCGTAAATCATTAATACACAACACTGAATATTTAATACTAACCGACTGAAGAAATAAATCTCGGGTGAACAGCCTGGTATGAGTGTGCATAGGACACAATATTTCGGCAATCGACCACGTTGCCATCATTAGGTGCCCTGATTTACAACTATGTGTGGCTACTGGAAGGCGAGGAACACGGAGATCCACTGGAGCGCGGTTGTGTACTAACTGTATGAGCAGAGTCTCCTAAGACCTTGCAATATCAGGTTCTATACTGCTGCAACGATCGTATATGCTTTGCTGTTCGGAAAGAAATGTCAACAAAGAATTTTCGGACGGCGGTTTTAGACGTCCTGTGAGCATTACAAGTGATTGCTTCACGAAAAGGCAATCAGACGACTGGGCTATCCTGTTGAGATTATGCGAAGAAACCTCGAGTCCCTACAGTCGAGTAGACGTGTTGTGTGCTCTCCTCTCGGCCAAAGGCGTACTCAGTTTCGGCAGCTTTGCACCCCCACCCACCACCCCCACAAGGACCTTCGCAAGTCAAAATCGCATCCTGCCCCATCAGAAAGACAGAAGGATCAATTTATATCAATTACAAGAAAGCCAAAACATGTAATTTATACTGAGTGGTGGCAATGGCTATTTTTTCTTTATTGTTATTTTGAAACCTGTATTACAGGCAGGCCATACAGCAGCAGACGACGCCGCTCTTTAGCCGCAGAGAAAACAAATATACAAATGAAGACATTTAAAGAAAAAACATGATGGACATATAAACGGAGACAAACACTGTTTAAAATACAAGGTGCCGTTCACGGGCGTAGAGTCCAAGATAAAATTGTTCAGACACTTCGACACAGACAGAGACGAAAATTGTCACACGTGAACGTAGGGGGCACAAAACGAATAACACTGAATCACTGAAGCACAAAACAACGGCACACACAGAACACGAGGCGTTGATCTCCGGCGCGCGAATGTTCACTATCCATGTACGAGTCCGGGGACCTGCCAAGAGAGGAGGAGGGGGGGTGGGAGAAGGAGAGGGGAGAGCAGATGCCATGGGCAGGGGAGATAGGGGGGGAGGGAGGAAGGGGGAGGGGAAGCCCGGAGGAAGAGGGAAGGAGGGAGGGGATGGGGAAAAAGGAAAGAGAAGGGAGGGAGGGTGCCGAAAGGAAAGGACACAGGATGTGGGGGGGAGGATCAAAGTTGATAGGAGGGGTAGATGGAGGGGAGGAGGACATCAGGGAGGGGGAGCTGGCGGAAGCAACCTTGGGAGAGGGTGAGGAGGGTGGAGAGATGGAGACCGGGTGGGACGTGGGAATACAGGCGCGGTAGCAGGCGGGGGTGGGAGAGGATGGGTGAGACAAGCGGATGAGGAGGATCGAGTTTGCGGGAGGTGGGGGAAGGGGATGAGATCCTGCAGGATCCGCATGGGGGAGGGGAGACGGATGCAATAGGCAAGGCGGAGAGCATGGCGTTCAAGGATTTGGAGGGATTTATAAAAGGAAGGGGGGGGGGGGGGAGGCAATGGCATCCAAAAGCATTTGTCGTTAAATCTTGAAACTACCCCGTTATTTGTCGGTATTTACTTCCAATGGAAAATGGCAAATGGCTGAAAGGTCTACAGGATTCCAGTGGCATCGCAAGTTCCAGTCACGGTGTTTTCCCTCATGTTACCCACAGTGTCAACAACTACTAATCTATAGTGCATGAGAGCACGATATGTCCGGTAGAGTTGTACCACCGCATGAGACGGACCAGTGGCGTATTTTACAATTGCACCGCTAGAGAGCAGCACCCGCTACTTGCGAGAAAGATCTTTTGTGAATGAACATGGTGTTGAAGTGTCGCTGTCGTTTTCGTGTTACTTCTGAAGAAAAATCACATACTCTGTTCTGGTAAACCGAAAAACTTTATCGTGTAGGTACATAATTTTAATATTATCGCTTATTCTGCGTAATATTGATGCAGTTTTTTTACTGCAAACTGACAAATTTGGAAGCATGAAATAAACTTAAAATGACCACCAAGTTCGCTGCCTACAAACAGAAATCGGAGTGGCTTATCTCTCCAAGACAATCGGGAGAGATGGACCCGTGTTATTTGGGTGAGATGGATCACTTGTTCTAATGTGAGATAGATGAAGCACAATTCAATTCAGCATCGAGGTGCGTGCAATAATCCCACTGAATATGGTCGCAGTCCCAAACTATGCTTATTTGTCGGAATACACGGCTGTGTCAGGAAATGGAAGAGCAGAATCTCACACATATGCCAATCGATCACTACAAAGTTCACCAAAACACGTACTGATACTAAGCACATCCAAAGAGCAGAGTCATCTTTGCACAAGTCAAATTCCCTCACTGACACAACATCGGACTCCACTCGTACTAAGCGTAAAACTTTCAAGATTACCACCTCAAAACTGACTACACCTAAACCAACACAGACAAAACTCTTGAAAGAAACATCGCCTGTCCCTTCTACTGATAAAACCGTGAATTTTAAGAAGAATGCAACAACTGGATGCAAAGGGCTAAACTCTGCTGAGAATATTTGAACTGTAACAAAAAAAAAGAGGGACAAGAAAAAAGCAAACGGCAAGAACAGACTGAAGAAGCTAAAACAGAAAAATACTACAACTACCTCACCTTGTTCTTCAGACGCAGACGTTGTAGAACATGACGAAAATAACTTTGATGAATAAGATGAGGGTGAACGTATTGGGTGCAGTAAAATCTATTACGAAACAAATACAAATGACGATTGAATTCAGTGTTTTTTGTTGAATAGTACACACATCAAAAAACGTTTTGCATCACCTCCGTTCCCAGAACCCCTTAAGACAGACGTTGACGGCGGATACTCTATCATAGACAGAGTCCCTTTGACTGTTCAGAGATGTCACTAAACCCGCCCAAAGATGTAAACAACCATGCATGAGCAGCGCCTATTAGATGAAGCGGGTCCGACAGCCGATCAGTTCCAGTCATTGCACTAGGAAGAATTTACGTGGCTCGTGTTGTCTGTAATTCAACCTTCTCTAGACGGTTAATACCGCCGTTCGATCGCGTCCGCGTTGTTACTTTGTGCCAGGAAGGGCTCTCAACAAGAGAAGTGTCCAGGCGTCTCGGAGTGAACCAAGCGATGTTGCTGGGACATGGAGGAGATACAGAGAGACAGGAACTGTGGATGACATGCCTCGCTCAGGCCGCCCAAGGGCTACTACTGCAGTGGATGACTGCTACCTACGGATTATGGCACGGAGGAGCCCTGACAGCAACACTGCCATGTTGAATAATGGTTTTCGTGCAGCCACAGGACGTCGTGTTACGACTCAAACTGTGCGCAATAGACTGCATGATGCGCAACTTCACTCCCGACGTCCACAGCGAGGTCCTTCTTTGCAACCACGACATCATGCAGCGCGGTACGGATGGACACAACAACATGCCGAATGGACCGCTCAAGATTGACATCACGTTCTCCTCCCCGATGAGCGTTGCATATACCTTCAACCAGACAATCGTCGGAGATGTGTTTAGAGGCATCCCGGTCAGAATGAACGCCTTAGACACACTATCCAGCGAGTACAGCAAGGTGGAGGTTCCCTGCTGTTTTGGGGTGGCATTATGTGGGGCCGACGTACGCCGCTGGTGGTCATGGAAGGCGCCGTAACGGCTGTACGATACGTGAATGCCATCATCCGACCGACAGTGCAAACATATCGGCAGCATATTGACGAGACAGTCGTCTTCATGGACGACAATTCGCGCCCCCATCGTGCACATCTTGTGAATGACTTCCTTCAGGATAACGACATCGCTCGACTAGAGTGGCCAGCATGTTCTCCAGACATGAACCCTATCGAACATGCCTAGGATGGATTGAAAAGGGCTGTTTATGGACGACGTGACCGACCAACCACTGTGAGGGATCTACGCCGAATCGCCGTTGAGGAGTGGGACAATCTGGACCAACAGTGCCTTGATGAACTTGTGGATAGTATGCCACGACGAATACAGGCATCCATCAATGCAAGAGGACGTGCTACTGGGTACTAGAGGTTCCGGTGTGTACAGGAGTCTGGACCTTCATCTCTGAAGTTCTCGCTGTATGGTCGTATAACACGCAATGTGAAGTTTTCAAGAGCAATATAAAGAGCAGAAATGATGTTTATGTTGATCTCTATTCCAATTTTTTGTACAGGTTCAGGAACACTTGTAACGGAGGGTATGCAATACTTTTTTTGATCTGTGTATAATTCTGTATTCATTAAAATTTCACATTTTTCCCACAAAAATGTGCAATTTTAATTCACTCTTTTCTTCATATATAGCCAGTTCAACTTGGTTCCAGTACACTAATCCATCCCATCCGTACACCTAAGGATATGATGTGTCACTTAAGTATACTTTCACTTTATAAAGTCGCTTGTATTTTAAGTGACATCTAAACAAACACGTTGCCAGATGTGAAAAAATGCAGAAAAACGTATACATTTCATGCTGAAGAAAAACAGTGGCCCAATTCTTTTGGTCTTACCCTACAAACGGCAAACGTAGCTAATAAAAATCGCGGAAAGTTCTCGACCGATTTATTTCAAATTTTTACAAGTTATTCTAATAAACATTCCGACGGACGTAGGTTACACATTTTTTAAGGGCAAGATGTATAGGTTTTCCGTTAAAACTGACTGTACCTGTCGTGTGCTGTCAAACATGTGGTTCTGATTTCTTTCTCGCAGTGCGTTTTATCCAACACAACAGTGCATTTAAACCTTTGGACAAATTGTATCTCCCGCATACGCAGTTTTTCCGTCTATAAAATTGGATGTGCAAAAACATGCTGATTTATTTTCTTCCTCGCATAGTTTTAACAGAAAACCAGTATACTAAGAAAGTTGTATTCACAGTTTGTCGGCTTATGACTAGAGTACTACAACGTAATCCGAATATTACGAAACTTTGGAATCCTACCCGTTCGCAGATTAAAACTATACGAAATTTGGTCATTGAAGCTACTATACTAACAGTTCGAGCATCTGGTGAGGTCTCTCTCATACCCTGTTTACCAATTATCCCAACAGATTTGCGCATTCATTTTAAACGACTTCAACTCCCAATCCAGGTTTCGTTTGCAATAGCAATAAACACGACTCAAGGTCAGACATTCAAACACATTGGAATTGCTTTACGATCAGAATGTTTTCCGTGTGGTCAATTGTAGATTGCCCTTTCACGAATTGTTAGTTTACAAAACCAGTTCACACTCTAATGTTTCAATAGTGAAGAAAAGAAAAATATTGTATGTTTTGAAAAAGTAAAAACCAGAAACTAAAAGAAAAGAGTCTTTTTCATTCACATTCTACATGTTTTATCGCGATTTCGAGTTCCATACATACGACATAGTAATTAGCTTTTTTTAATAAAATGCTATTTAACCATCAGCTGTTTATTTGTCTGTCTGTTTGACACGATATATGACTGTCAGTATTCTAAGACAAATTATGTCAAGTGTTTGTACAATGCAATGTCGCTGGATAAGTTCGATATCGTCCAGCTTCAAAGGAGTCTAGGAAGCGTTAAACTAATCTGTTGTAGCCTACATCCTGGATGAATGTTAATAACCGAAACCGGTATATGACTAATGGGACAAATAAACATCGCCTGCTTAAAAAGCATTTTATAAAATACTGTTGAACCTCACTTTATGGAAACATAAGCATTCCTCGCGTAAAGAAACAACTGGCACAGTTGAAAACAAAGAAGTCGCCATATCAGGATAGTATCCCAGCAAGGTTTCACAGAGAGTACTCTATTCAACCGGCCCCTTACTTAGGTTGCTTTCATCGTGAATTTCTCGCCGAGTACAAAGTTCCAAGCGGCTGGGAGAAAGCCCAGGTCAGTCCTGTATAAAGGAAGGCTGAAAGAACGGACCGGCAAAATTACAGACCAGTGTCCTTAACATCGATTTGCTGATGAATTCGAGAACATATTCTGAGTTCGAATACAATAAATTTTCCAGTTACCAAAAAGTATGTGTCTACGAACCAGCACTTTTTTAGAAAGCATCGTTCGAAACTCAATTTCCTCTTTTCTCGCACTGTGGATGAAAGGCAACAGGCAGATCCCCTCTGCAGACTGTTAACGAAGGTACGAGCATATGGAATAAGTTCACAGGTATGTGAGTGGTTCTTAAGCCACAGGACCCAGTGTGTTGTCGTCCACGGAGAGTGTTCATCAGAGACAAGGGCATCGTCAGGAGTGCCCCGGGCAAGTGTGACGGGAGCACAGCTGTTGTTCTCCGCATACTTAAGGGGCTCCGGAAAGGCTCAAAATCATGAAAAGTTCAATTTTTACTTTTTTGCGTTTTCTGAATCTGCAGACTATTACCTTTTAATAGATATATAATTTATTCAATTCCGAACACTACAACTATTTTTAAATTTTTTTTGAAATGTGTTCTACATGGGCGTGACCCACTGTGGCGCTGTTAAACTGCTGTCAAATGGTGTTATTATTAACGTCCGTGTTCATCAGGTACATTTTAGTGATGTGAGATAAAGTATGTGTTGTGGCTAACGTGTGATGGTTCAATATATATCGCTGGTGTGATTGTCGATTGTTTCATGTTTATTTACTCTGTCGTTATCTCGAAAATATTCGTAATTAATTCTGTTTCTTGAGTCTCTGTTTTGTTGAAGTATAATAATGAGTAAAAGTAAAGTTATTAGAAATCCTCTGAAGGCTTTTAAGAAAAGGAGAAATGTTGGGAAGCCAAAGGTATGTGTTATTACTGTAAATAATAACATTCTAACATGGTACGAGCGATGCTTGCTTTGGACAAGGAACGCCTTCGGGCTGCAGACAGGGCTGTAAAGAGTCTAGAAATACAAGCAAGAGTAAACAGGAGGAGGAACAAGAGGAAGCTGGAGGAGGAGTTTGCAGAGGATGAAGATAATCCATCCTATGGACCTGGAATGCACTAAAAAGTTAATCCAATCTTTGTCGCTCGATTCCCAAAACTTTTATTTTCTCGTACTAATTACATGTTTTCTAAGGATCTTCCAAACATATTTGTTTCAAACTTTCAGTAAATGTTACACAGTACCTTCTGCATAATTTAACACAGCCTTTTTCCAAAAAACTGTATATTTTTGAATATATAAATAAAAAATTGCAAAAAAATGTTGTGAATTTTCATTACAATTGAAAAAAAATCATCTTCAATAACTGAACTAGAATTTTGTAAAATCCCTGTGTTAAGTTGTAGCCCATATTCCAATAAATAATCTGTAAAAAGTTCAACTTCCTACCTCAAATACTTTGTGAGGAAAGATGTAATTTATAAGTGTTATTTTAACATTGCAAGTATAGGGCGTTCCGGAGCCCCTTAACTGATTAGGCTGACAGGGTGGGCAGCAATCTGCGGTTGTTTGCTGATGACGCTGTGGTGAATGGTAAAGTGTCGAAGTTGAGTGACTGTAGGAAGTTACAAGTCGGCTTAGACTAAATGTTTCGTTGGTATGATAAATGGCAGCTAGCTGTAAATGTGGAAAAATGTAAGTTAATGCGGATGAGAAGTAAGAACGAACCTGTAATGTTCACATACAGCATTGCTAGAGTCCTGCTTGACACAGTCACGTGGTTTAAATATCTGGGCGTAACGTTGCGAAGCGATATGAAATGGAACGAGCGCGTGAGGATCGTGGTAGAGGAGGCGAACAGCCGATTTCGGTTTTTCGGGAGAATTTTACGAACGTGTGGTTCATCTGTGAAGGAGCGCGTATAGGACGCTAGCGTGATCTTTTCTTGAGTACTGCTCGAGTGTTTGGGATCCACACCAGGACAGATCAAAGGCAGACATCAAAGCAGTTTAGAGGTGGGCTGCTAGATTTGTTACCGGTAAGTTCGAACATCACTCAAGTATTACGGAGATGCTTCGGAAACTCAAATCGGAATCCCTGGATGGATGGGGACAGCTCTTTTCGAGGAACGCTACTGAGAAAAATTCAGGGAAGCGGCATTTGAAGCTGAGTGCAGCACGATTCTACTGCTGCCAACATACATTGCGCTTGAGAACCATGAAGATAAGATACCATAACTTATAGCTCATACGGAAGCACATAGACAGTCGTTTTTCCCTCGCTCTGTCTGCGAGTGAGACAGGAAAAGAAATGACTTATAGTGGTATAAGGGACCCTCCGCCATGCACTGGCTTGCGTAGTATCTATGTAGCTGTAGATACCTCCAAAAGTGGCCCTGTCCTAAAGAGGAGACTCGGTTTGCGTCCTGACACAATTCCCAGGGATATCGTAGATTACGACGTACTCGTATATGCAATACCCGTACATATTTAGCAACTGCGAAACATTGATGGTTTCGCTAGTACTTTAAGTTACACTACTGGCCATTAAAATTGTTACACCAAGAAGAAATGCAGATGATAAACAGGTATTCATTGGACAAATATACACTCCTGGAAATTGAAATAAGAACACCGTGAATTCATTGTCCCAGGAAGGGGAAACTTTATTGACACATTCCTGGGGTCAGATACATCACATGATCACACTGACAGAACCACAGGCACATAGACACAGGCAACAGAGCATGCACAATGTCGGCACTAGTACAGTGTATATCCACCTTTCGCAGCAATGCAGGATGCTATTCTCCCATGGAGACGATCGTAGAGATGCTGGATGTAGTCCTGTGGAACGGCTTGCCATGCCATTTCCACCTGGCGCCTCAGTTGGACCAGCGTTCGTGCTGGACGTGCAGACCGCGTGAGACGACGCTTCATCCAGTCCCAAACATGCTCAATGGGGGACGGATCCGGAGATCTTGCTGGCCAGGGTAGTTGACTTACACCTTCTAGAGCACGTTGGGTGGCACGGGATACATGCGGACGTGCATTGTCCTGTTGGAACAGCAAGTTCCCTTGCCGGTCTAGGAATGGTAGAACGATGGGTTCGATGACGGTTTGGATGTACCGTGCACTATTCAGTGTCCCCTCGACGATCACCAGTGGTGTACGGCCAGTGTAGGAGATCGCTCCCCACACCATGATGCCGGGTGTTGGCCCTGTGTGCCTCGGTCGTATGCAGTCCTGATTGTGGCGCTCGCCTGCACGGCGCCAAACACGCATACGACCATCATTGGCACCAAGGCAGAAGCGACTCTCATCGCTGAAGACGACACGTCTCCATTCGTCCCTCCATTCACGCCTGTCGCGACACCACTGGAGGCGGGCTGCACGATGTTGGGGCGTGAGCGGAAGACGGCCTAACGGTGTGCGGGAACGTAGCCCAGTTTCATGGAGACGGTTGCGAATGGTCCTCGCCGATACTCCAGGAGCAACAGTGTCGCTAATTTGCTGGGAAGTGGCGGTGCGGTCCCCTACGGCACTGCGTAGGATCCTACGGTCTTGGCGTGCATCCGTGCGTCGCTGCGGTCCGGTCCCAGGTCGACGGGCACGTGCACCTTCCGCCGACCACTGGCGACAACATCGATGTACTGTGGAGACCTCACGCCCCACGTGTTGAGCAATTCGGCGGTACGTCCACCCGGCCTCCCGCATGCCCACTATACGCCCTCGCTCAAAGTCCGTCAACTGCACATACGGTTCATGTCCACGCTGTCGCGGCATGCTACCAGTGTTAAAGACTGCGATGGAGCTCCGTATTCCACGGCAAACTGGCTGACACTGACGGCGGCGGTGCACAGATGCTGCGCAGCTAGCGCCATTCGACGGCCAACACCGCGGTTTCTGGTGTGTCCGCTGTGCCGTGCGTGTGATCATTGCTTGTACAGCCCTCTCGCAGTGTCCGGAGCAAGTATGGTGGGTCTGACACACCGGTGTCAATGTGTTCTTTTTTCCATTTCCAGGAGTGTATTTAGCAACTGCGAAACATTGATGGATTCGCTAGTACGTTAAGTTACACTACTGGCCATTAAAATTGCTACACCAAGAAGAAATGCAGATGATAAACAGGTATTCATTGGACAAATATATTATACTAGAACTGACATGTGATTAAATTTTCACGCAATTTGGTTGCATAGAACCTGAGAAATCAGTACCCATAACAACCACCTCTGGCCGTAATAGCGGCCTTGATATGACTGGGCATTGAGTCAAACAGAGCTTGGATGGAGTGTACAGGTACAGCTGCCTGTGCAGCTTCAACACGATACCACAGTTCATCAAGAGTAGTGACTGGTGTATTGTGACGAGCCAGTTGCTCGGCCACCATTGACCAGACGTTTTCAATTGGTGAGAGATCTGGAGAATGTGCTGGCCGGGTCAGCAGTGGAATATTTTCTGTATCCAGAAAGGCCCGTACAGGACCTGCAACATGCGGTCGTGCATTATCCTGCTGAAATGTAGGGTTTCGCAGGGATCGAATGAAGTGTAGAGCCGCGGGTCGTAACACTTCTGAAATGTAACGTCCACTGTTCAAAGTGCCGTCAGTGTGAACAAGAGGTGACCGAGACGTGTAACCAATGGCACCCCATACCATCACGCCGAGTGATATGCCAGTATGGCGACGACGAATACGCGCTTCCAATGTGCGTTCACCTCGATGTCGCCAAACACGGATGCGACCATCATGATGCTGTAAGAGAACATGTATTCATCCGAAAAAATGACGTTTTGCCATTCGTGCACTAAGGTTCGTCGTCGCAGGCGCTCCTGTCTGTGATGCAGCGTCAAGGGTAAACTAAGCCATGGTCTCCGAGTTGATAGTCGATGCTGCTGCAAACGTCGTCGAACTGTTCGTGCAGACGGTTGTTGTCTTGCAAATGTCCCCATCTGTTGACTCAGGGATCGAGACGTGGCTGCACGATGCGTTACAGCCATGCGGATAAGATGCCTGTCATCTCTCCTGCTAGTAATACGAGGCCGTTGGGATCCGGAAAACCGTTCCGTATTACGCTCCTGAACCCACCGATTCCATATTCTGCTAACAGTCATTGGATCTCGACCAACGCGAGCAGCAATGTCGCGATACGATAAACCCCAATCGCGAGAGGCTACAATCCGACCCTTATCTAAGTTAGAAACGTGATGAAAAGCTAATCATTTGCATATCACATCATCTTATTCCTGTCGCTTAAATTTCCCGTCTGTAGCACGTCATCTTCGTGGTGTAGCAATTTTAATGGCCAGTAGTGTATAAAATATGTTACCCGTGTGACAATAAAATGATATGTGCAAATCCAATTTTGTAAGAAGTGTTCTTCGTTTCCGTCTTCCATGAATCTAATACGAGTTGCTCACTGCTCGCATGAAAATCAAGCCTTGCTTCCGGCCTCCATGAACAGGTGAGTGCTTATTTATTTTCTCCACAACAAGTAATGTTTGCATGACGGCACGCCACAACTATGTTCCAACATTCATATTGAAAAACTGATTTCAGGAATTTCATATCATTGATATCCTGAGCAGTTCTCATTTCAACAGTCTTTTGTAATAATCCATATCCATACATATCTTAAAAGTGGACGTACGTGTGTGCATATATATGTATGTACGCTCCACATCTCCTCCTAAGCCACTGGACCGATTTCAACCAAACCAGGCACAGCTATCCTTTACTGACAGGCAACAATTGCTGTGGGGGTAAGAACCACCTACCTATCATAGTTAATTATATATAAGAGATAAACTGTGAGAAGCGTGGAAAATTGCCACATCATGCACGCCGTTTAAACTTTTCACTTCTTCGCTAATAACTTTGTGTGTGACACATTTGCCGCTAAATATATTTATTTATATAGTATGACGCATACAGGGTGTTCGAAAATTCCTGTAACAACTTGTTGAGGAGAGTGGATACACAATATTTTGAATAGGAACCCATGTCAGGAAAGGCACCGTTTCCGTTCTATGACGGTTCCAATTCAGATGTTTAACTCATCCACTTCTGCTCGAGGAGTTGCATTAGGCTTAACACAGTACAGTTATTAGATAACAATCCGAAAGGAAACAAAACAAAACACACATTTATCACTTAAGTACATGTATTTGTATTATTACTTAAACGTCCGCAGCTCGTGGTCGTGCTGTAGCGTTCTCGCTTCCCACGCCCGGGTTCTCGGGTTCGATTCCCGGCGGGGTCAGGGATTTTCTCTGCCTCGTGATGACGGGTGTTGTGTGATGTCCTTAGGTTAGTTAGGTTTAAGTAGTTCTAAGTTCTAGGGGGCTGATGACCATAGATGTTAAGTCCCATAGTGCTCAGAGCCATTTGAACCATATTACTTAAACATTACGTGTTCACATTATTCCAAAACAAAAAAAATAGGCCAGCGTACTAAACATACAAAACAGTGCTGCTGCATTACAACAGCGGCTGTATGTGGCGACGACCAGCGTTGTTGCACACACTGTACCTACGAAGCAAGTTCTGGAACACACTCTCCATTCCACCTGGTGTCTCTTCCGTTTCTAGTGCAGCGGCCAAAACTCGTGCCGGCAGATCTTCCCCTGTATCCACAGACGTTAAGGGGCTCCGGAAAGGCTCAAAATCATGAAAAGTTCAATTTTTACTTTTTTGCGTTTTCTGAATCTGCAGACTATTACCTTTTAATAGATATATAATTTATTCAATTCCGAAGACTACAACTATTTTTAAATTTTTTTTTTTGAAATGTGTTCTACATGGGCGTGACCCACTGTGGCGCTGTTAAACTGCTGTCAAATGGTGTTATTATTAACGTCCGTGTTCATCAGGTACATTTTAGTGATGTGAGATAAAGTATGTGTTGTGGCTAACCTATTTTCAGAGACTTAGCAGCACCTGAACTGTTGAAAAACTCAAAACCCCAATGAAAGTGTAAATAGTGTTATATGGTCGAGAATCCCCAAGACTGTACTTGTTGGAATAGAAACACTTCACTTTGGTGTGTATGATGCTGTTGCGACTTTCAATGATGGCAACATTGTAAGGTGCAAGGTATTTAGAAATATGGGAATGAAGATAGGTTCTAACATGGTACGAGCGATGCTTGCTTTAGACAAGGAACGCCTTCGGGCTGCAGACAGGGCTGTAAAGAGTCTAGAAATACAAGCAAGAGTAAACAGGAGGAGGAACAAGAGGAAGCTGGAGGAGGAGTTTGCAGAGGATGAAGATAATCCATCCTATGAACCTGGAATGCACTAAAACGTTAATCCAATCTTTGTCGCTCGATTCCCAAATTTTTATTTTCTCATACTAATTACATGTTTTCTAATGATCTTCCAAACATATTTGTCTCAAACTTTCAGTAAATGTTACACAGTACCTTCTGCATAATTTAACACAGCCTTTTTCCAAAAAACTGTATATTTTTGAATATATAAATAAAAAATTGCAAAAAAATGTTGTGAATTTTAATTACAATTGGAAAAAAAATCATCTTTAATAACTGAACTAAAATTTTGTAAAATCCCTGTGTTAAGTTGTAGCCCATATTCCAATAAATAATCTGTAAAAAGTTCAACTTCCTACCTCAAATACTTTGTGAGGAAAGATGTAATTTATAAGCGTTATTTTAACATTGCAAGTATAGGGCGTTCCGGAGCCCCTTAAGGGGAGGTTTACTATCTTTTGGCTAAAAAAATTTTTTTTTTAATTGCTTTTTTGGATCCATAAAAGTGTTTAGAATCCATCCCAGAAACGGTTTTTCCGAATACGGAACGGAAATGTTCGTTATTCGTGGGTGAACAAAAAAAAATGGACCTGCCTGAAATCGGCCTTTTTCATGCGCCAGTTCTTTTTTCGGGAATTTCGACTTTGTAGCCGCGAAAAATTATTCTATGTGCTTGCCCATGACTAAAACTGATAAAGTGATCAAGGAGCTTACGACGTACTACGGTTTGGCAATCCGACGGCATTCCAGTTCGGTGCAACAGATGAAGAAGGCAATTTGGGCAACGTATTTCCACAAGTGTTCGACGGGCGACAACCCGCAACACTATTTGGTGCAAGTGGCGCATTGCAGAGGCTACCGGTCATCTGGACGAATATCAACACGACCAGCGGATCTCCAAAGAAGTTCAAAAAGGGATTCATCCGATCTACGAGGCCCTTTCGGACGACGAGTTATTGTACCGGTGCTTGGGAGGAAACACACAAAATTCAAATGAGAGTTTGAACGCGCCTGTTTGGAAGCTAGCCTCCAAGCATTTGCAGTCTGGTGCGAAGACATGGAGATTGCGACTTTTCTGGCAGTGAGCAGCTTCAACGAAGCGTATTGAGCAATACTGAAGACAATGACAACGATGGACGTCACCCTTTGACTCTATTCGACGCAGTTCGCCAAACATTGGGACGATCACCAGATTCAAGCGGCCGAAAACCGCTTGTCACCGGCCATATCAGTGGCTCTGGAGCAGCGCAGGATGGCCCAGATCGAGCAGAACGCCCTCTATGAGGAAGAGGAAGGACTAATTTATGGACCCGGAATATCAGATTGAACGTAAGTTGCATAATACTGCATTTATATCTAGTCAAAATTTGAAACGCGTTTTTCTCGAAATGTCTTTTTTTATCGCGCGGTATGGAACTTTAAATCTACTGAACCGATTGGCATGATTCTTTGTTTCCGACGAAGCTAACGAAATTGTCTAGGAGTTATACCACTTTTATTCTGATCCATCAACTACTAACTATCTACACTTGGCCGACGAAGTCGAAAAATCGATGAAAAAACTATACTTTTTTCAAATGGCCGCGATTTTGTTTGCTATGGTCCAAATAACTTAAGCGAGGTACAACTCCTAAAGAATCTTGTATACTTCGCTAACGTCAACTAAATTGGTTAAAAAATGGTTAAATGGCTCTGAGCACTACGGGACTAAACATCTGAGGTCATCAGTCCCCTAGAACTTAGAATTACTTAAAGCTTACTAACGTAAGGATATCACACACATCAATGCCAAAGACAGGATTCGAACCTGCGGCCGTAGCGGGCGCGCGTTTCCAGACTCAAGCGCTTAGAGCCGCTCGGCCACCACGGCCGGCAATAGACGGGAACTATAAAAGGTCCCACCGGTTCTTAAGGGATATTGTTCCAAGAAAATAATTTGCTGTTGAGTGATAGTAGAAATTTTTTACTTGTAGGTGATAATAGAGGACCGAACAACATAATACTGGTGATTTCCAGTGAAAAGGGAAAATAGTATGTATGTTTGTGAACGGAGCATCCTAGAGTTCGGGCTAGTAGAGCTCTAGAAGAGCGTAGCGTTCCAAAGGATTGGAAAAGGGCTCAGGTCATCCCCGTTTTCAAGAAGGGACGTCGAACAGATGTGCAGAACTATAGACCTATATCCCTAACGTCGATCAGTTGTAGAATTTTGGAACACGTATTGTGTTCAAATATAATGACTTTTCTGGAGACTAGAAATCTACTCTGTAGGAATCAGCATGGGTTTCGTAAAAGACGGTCATGTGAAACCCAGCTCGCGCTATTCGTCCACGAGACTCAAAGGGCCATAGACACGGGTTCACAGGTAGATGCCGTGTTTCTTGACTTCCGCAAGGCGTTCGATACAGTTGCCCACAGTCGTTTAATGAACAAAGTAAGAGCATATGGACTATCAGACCAATTGTGTGATTGGATTGAGGAGTTCCTAGATAACAGGACGCAGCATGTCATTCTCAATGGAGAGAAGTCCTCCAAAGTAAGAGTGATTTCAGGTGTGCCGCAGGGGAGTGTCATAGGACCGTTGCTATTCACAATGTACATAAATGACCTGGTGGATGACATCGGAAGTTCACTGAGGCTTTTTGCAGATGATGCTGTGGTGTATCGAGAGGTTGTAACAATGGAAAATTGTACTGAAATGCAGGAGGATCTGCAGCGAATTGACGCATGGTGCAGGGAATGGCAATTGAATCTCAATGTAGACAAGTGTAATGTGCTACGAATACATATAAAGAAAGATCCCTTATCATTTAGTTACAATATAGCAGGTCAGCAACTGGAAGCAGTTAATTCCATAAATTATCTGGGAGTACGCATTAGGAGTGATTTAAAATGGAATGATCATATAATGTTGATCGTCGGTAAAGCAGATGCCAGACTGCGATTCATTGAAAGAATCCTAAGGAAATGCAATCCGAAAACAAAGGAAGTAGGTTACAGTACGCTTGTTCGCCCACTGCTTGAATACTGCTCAGCAGTGTGGGATCCGTACCAGATCAGGTTGATACAAGACATAGAGAAGATCCAACGGAGAGCAGCGCGCTTCGTTACAGGATCATTTAGTAATCGCGAAAGCGTTACGGAGATGATAGATAAACTCCAGTGGAAGACTCTGCAGGAGAGACGCTCAGTAGCTCGGTACGGGCTTTTGTCAAAGTTTCGAGAACATACCTTCACCGAAGAGTCAAGCAGTATATTGCTCCCTCCTACGTATATCTCGCGAAGAGACCATGAGGATAAAATCAGAGAGATTAGAGCCCACACAGAGACATACGGACAAGCGTTCTTTCCACGAACAATACGTGACTGGAATAGAAGGGAGAACCGATAGAGGTACTCAAGGTACCCTCCGCCACACACCGTCAGGTGGCTTGCGGAGTATGGATGTAGATGTAGATGTAGATGTAGATGTAGACTGTTGTTTATACTCATCGCCGTCCTTGATATTTTTTGCGAAGAAACAAACACCATTCCAGTTGTTGACGCTTTGCTGCCATATAAAAAACGAGAAACATATGAACGTTTGTTTAAACCTATTAAAAAAAAACTTGTCTGGATGGAAGCCTGCATCTCTGATGATGGACTTCGAAACCGCCATCGTCCAAGCAGCTAATAGTTTGTTTGCTGACGTTGAATTACCGTTTGCAATTATCATTTTATTCAATGTTTCCGAAAACAAGTTCAGTGTTGTGGACCCGTTCCAGCCTAGAAGGAAAGCTCGCTGTGACGTAAGAATGTGTTCTGCTATAGCACATCTTCCCCTGGAAATGTTGGACAATGGTTGGCTGTGTATTCAGCAGAGCATGGCTGAAAACCAAAAGGTTCAGAACTTCTATGACTATTTTTTGGGTCAGTGGCTCTATAACGAACATACGGCAAGAGACGTGTGGAATTGCAGTGGAAGGCGCGATCGCGCTAATAAAGTCTAGGCGCTACAGTCTGCAACCGCGCGACCGCTACGGTCGCAGGTTCGAATCTTGCCTCGGGCATGGATGTGTGTGATGTCCTTAGGTTAGTTAGGTTTAAGTAGTTCTAAGTTCTAGGGGACTGATGACCTTAGAAGTTGAGTCCCATAGTGCTCAGAGCCATTTGAACCATTTAATAAAGTCTCAGAAGGATGGAACCGAAGAAAAACTACATTAGTATGAAAAATTCATTCGAATGTTTACTGATTAGTGAAAAACGTTCGAGAAGATGCGAAGTATCATGTTTACCAGTTTGCCTGACTAATTTCAAACTTTGCTGGGAAAACAAGAAAAGCCGGCCGGAGTGGCCGAGCGGTTAAAGGCGCTACAGTCTGGAACCGCGCGACCGTTACGGTCGCAGGTTCGAATCCTGCCGCGGGCATGGATGTGTGTGATGTCCTTAGGTTAGTTAGGTTTAAGTAGTTCTAAGTTCTAGGGGACTTATAACCACAGCAGTTGAGTCCCATAGTACTCAGAGCCATTTTTTGAAAACAAGAAAAAAGGTCTGCAATAAAGACTGACGAAACAATTGCAAAGCTCTTACAGAAACTCCAAACGAATGGGAAGTTAAAAATCATTTCTGACTTGTGTGCCCTACGCGCCGAAGGTACAATGACGAAGAAAACGTCAGAATCATTAAAAAAATTGTAAATATTCGAAGTAGTTTAATGTAATCATTGGCAATCTTGTAAGTATACATTTTATGGGCAACAGGAAGAGACTATCTCCTCGTGGTGTTCTGTGGAAGCGACACAAACTCTGCTAAATGCCTTTTGAAATTTGAAAAATGTTCCCTAATGAAAACAGACAAGACTCTCTCAAAAGCCAGGACTTTTCTAGGGAGGTACTTAGGATGAAAATCTGTATGGTCAGACACCGAATATAAAACCTTTGTAGAGGAAACGCAGGCAAAAGGCATGCAATTAAATCGATACTTTCTCCCTCCGTTAGAAGATGATCAGACCAGCATGATACTGGTAAAGACAAAATAAATAATCATAAAAAAGTGACTGGTCGCAGTTTTACAACCTTTCAGCACGTGTTAAAACTAGTACCTAGTAACACACAGGCTTGTTGATGCGGCTAAGGGAGCAAGGGCGCCAGCGGCCACCAGTCGTTACGTTGCACAGCACGGCGGACTGGTAGAGCCGGACTAATGCAGGCTGTGTGCTGCGTCCAGGGGAGTGACCACAGTTGGGTCCGGCGTGGCCTTGTACAGTACATATGGCGCAGGCGCCACCCAAAAATTTAAATTTTCTTCTACTTTGCCAATGGCAACCAAATTTTAAAATCGTGTCTGTTATGTTAAGATGTAGCAATACCCAAGCTTTCAAGTCCATACCTTCACTGGTTTGCGAGTTTCGAGTTTTTAGTACTATTTTAATCGCACTCTTGAAAACCAACTTTCGGTACTCACACCACAATTTTCACATGCCATACTCAAAAGACATTGTTCAACGGTCCTCTGCATTCATTTTGTGATAAATATTAATAACTTGTTTCCAGTAATTATTTAAAATCTCAGCCTGAAATTTTCTTTAATTATCGGTACATAAATGTGATGATACTATAAACAAGTGGTTCAAATGGCTCTGAGCACTATCGGATTTAACTTCTGAAGTCATAAGTACCCTATAACTTAGAACTACTTAAACCTAACTAACCTAAGGACATTGCACACATCCATGCACTAGGCAGGATTCGAACCTGCGACCGTAGCGATCGCGCGGTTCCAGACTGTAGCGCCTAGAACCGCTCGGCCAGCCCGGCCGGCATACTATAAACCATGCACAGTAGTATGCAAATGGTTCACGACTGCTTCCTGCAAAAATTTCATTCAGATTGGTTAATATTTACGACGAAAAAGTTGGCACTGAGCCTAGAAAAGTAAACTCACGATAAAATGGATTTTAACATTTTATAGAAAAATGAATGTTGCTACAGGACATATACCCACTAAAATTCCCTTCCCGCTTATGTGAGGCTGCTTCTTGTAATTTCAAGATCACGGCAGCCTATTTATTGAATTTTGTGAGTAAAAATTTACTCACTCTCTTCTTGAGGAGGTGCAGTACTGACCGTAAGCCAATGCCTACTACTTTGGGGTTTGTTGACTGTACTGAACAGGACTTCAGTGTATTCGCTAAATTTATATTTACACATTGAACAGGCAAAGTAATTGATTTCCAACGACTGCCTACCAATTGTTTCGCTTCAGTTTTTGTGGAAATCTTGCAGCTTGTTCTTCCCAGTTTGAGTTTATGCCAAGTTCGGAGTAAAGATGGATCTGTTTGATAGTGATAGAAATCAAAAATTGTCGTTGGCATCTCTCAGTGCATTTCAGACATTTCTTAGATGTACTTGTAATTCGAATACAGGCAAATCACTTTGGGATCTAGGAATAAACACTATAAATACGTGAAATAGCCAATCATTTTTTTAAAGAAATTGAACTTTTAGGATGGTCTCTCTCCTTATAATGCACAGTAGCTGTTTTGAAAGGGATGAAAAGTAGCATGATGGTTGGGTTAGGAACTTCAAAGTGGTCAGACACATGAGGATAAACGTATCAGTGCAGAATGCCTACTCTACATGTTTATTGTATGCGATGATATCTTGATACTCTTAGTGTTCTATTAATACGCTTCAAAACTTTGAACACAACGGAAAAAAGAAACGCTTTTAAGCCACATGACTGAAGAAAGTATTTATCATATGGAAGCAGAGAAACAAACATCTCAGCAATATTCCCAACATTTTCACTATGAAAATATATTTTCATTTTCGGGAGGAACGCTCAAAGAATGAATCTGCAGTTAGATCAAGTTACGATATTGCTTTTCAGCTTGCAGGGGGCCGCGCAGTTTCACTGATTTTCGCCATATGTTGACAGTGTGCAAACTTGGCTACAGTTAGAACTTATACACCTACTGTCTGACGTTTGCGCGATTAGTTTTTTAGCAACACTAGTCTCGCAGAATTCTGTTTCCGCGAAGTAAATTTTTCGGCTTTACAAGTCTGCAGCTACGATTATGTCGACGTTCAGACTTACATGTACATGCTACTTTTTTACGCAATGAACAGAAGGAAATCCACCCACAGAAGCTCACTTGCAGACTTCAGTTTAAGAACTTGCCTTCGACTTAGCATTACTCGAAAAGTGGTACCAGACATTCATCCTTTAGTGAAAAGCAAAATAAGTAATATTCGATGTTCAACATTTAAATAAAATGGTAATGAAATATAAATCTGTTGCTTTAAATTTCGTCCTAAAACAGCAGTCATCGAAAGGCTGCAACATTCGCGAGGAATAGCACGTTTCTTACCTAGCTGCCACCCCCGCCCCCCATTTCCATCATCAGAATATTAAAAGAAATGTTGAATGTGAAACTTCCTGGCAGATTAAAACTGTGTGCCGTACCGAGACTCGAACTCTGGACCTTTGCCTTGCCCGAGTTCGAGTCTCGGTTCGGCACACAGTTTTAATCTGCCAGGAAGTTTCATATCAGCGCACACTCCGCTGCAGAGTGAAAATCTCATTCTGGAATGTTGAATGTTATAGTCAGTTCTCATTGTGTTGAACTCCGTCGTCAGTTCTCATTAGCGCTGTGCTGGCGTGAGCCGTCGCAGGGCGCCGCTCGGCAAAGACGAAGTGATGATCGATGAGCAGGCGCTGGATCAAGGGAGGCCGGAGACACACCCACGAGCAACACACGGCCGACGCCCTCTCGAAAGCAAGTGTTTAGGCCACCGCTCACCCAGTCGTTCGGCCTAACTCTCTCACTCATTCAGTTAGTCTCTGTCAGTATAAACGCAGATTGGGTTCAGTTCATCGCAGGCTACGATAGTACACAGCGACCGAATCAGTGACTATAGCGGGACTTGCACTTTACCAGCAGTAAGACTAAAGTTTGTAATGCCAAGATTACCGATATTGTCTGCCTGAGGACTATTACTGATGAGCATGTACCAAAACACATGGACTCTGTGGTGTCACCGCCACACACCACACTTGCTAGGTGGTAGCTTTAAATCGGCCGCGGTCCATTAGTACATGTCGGACCCGCATGTCGCCACTGTCAGTGATCGCAGACCGAGCGCCAGGTCCTGAGAGACGTACGAGCACTCGCCCCAGTTGTACGACGTCTTTGCTAGCGACTACACTGACGAAGCCTTTCTCTCATTTGCCGAGAGACAGCTAGAATAGCCTTCAGCTAAGTCCATGGCTATGACCTAGCAAGGCGCCATTAGCATTACAGTGCATGAATCTAAAGAGTCTCACTTGTATCGTCAAGAGTGTTGTATACAAACGATGGATTAAAGTTAAGTATTCCAGCAGCTACGTACTTTTCTTTATAGCATTCATTACGTATCCTGTTTCAGACCTACCGCCCACCTGCGTGAGTTCACGCTTGCATTTCGGCCTTCTCTTGCAACACAGTGTTGGCTCTTCTGCCAACACTACAGACTCTATTCAAGTTAAGTAAATGTTCATGTAAATAGAGAACTGTATCAATCCACGTCTGCACTTGTGTTTTAGGAAGGGGATACCGGCCGCCCATAACAACATCCTCTCCCTCGCTTCCTTGCGGTACGAGACTCTACTAACACAACACTCTTAAATATAAATTTGCCACAAAACGCGTTAACGAGCCATCCTGAAGCGATAATAGACTTCTTAGTGTGCCTGTACCTGTGAAAATCCGGTTAGTGCGGCAATAGCCCCAGCGTTCCGTGTAAGTGTGAGTCCGTGCAAGTGTTCCATCCCCTTACTAGCTCTCCTTGCTGGCTATTTGGGATTCTGCATCAGGTGGTGTAGAGCGCGGACACTGGGTCACCCGGACCAGATGAGAATGAGGCAGTGAGGACCGGCCGCGGGGGCCGCTCCCTTGGCACGCAAGCGCCCGTGTCTTTTCGCAGCTGGGCCGCGAGCTCACAAGGCGGGGAGCGGGGCAGAACGGCCTCTGTGCTGGAGGATGGCTGGGCGCCAGATCCCGTTCCCTCCTGGCGTAAGACAATCCAGAAGGGTGCACTTACGGTGATAAAAATACGAGATCCCCACTGTTTTCGCCAGCCCTGCCTGCGGACAGCAGAGAGCGTCCGCTGGTGGACGATAAAAACACGTCTGTGGCGTGAGGCAGTTCAGAGAAATGACATTCTCAGCATGCGGGTGAACGACCTCTGGAGACAGATGGTGCCTCTAGTAATCTGAACAAAAAACACCGCCGTTGGTGTCGCTGTTACCGGGCGGGTGACTCTGGCAACCGACACTAAAACGGCAGAACCTGTTTCTGCCTTTTGTTCTCCCATTGTAGTGAGATGGCGCTGGCGGGAAAAACACGCATTTCCCTTGTTAGGAGGGTTGTGACATCCATCCTCATTTCCGCTTTTGGAGCAAAGATGGGCGTTAAAAAAGTCGAATGGGAAAGGAGCTTTTATGGAACCAATGGACGGATTAGAAGAGACCTTATCAAGTTACACTATTGGCCAATGTTGGCGGAAGTGCAGGAGACTGACTAGAAAATTCGACATATATGCAAAGCTGTAAAGAGATGTGAGCTTTTTAGACGTTCAGAATCTGGATTCAGAATCAAGTGGGCGACTACGTAAGAAATATACAGGGTGATTCAAAAAGAATACCACAACTTTAAAAATGTGTATTTAATGAAAGAAACATAATATAACCTTCTGTTGTACATCATTACAAAGAGTATTTAAAAAGGTTTTTTTTCACTCAAAAACAAGTTCAGAGATGTTCAATATGGCCCCCTCCAGACACTCGAGCAATATCAACCAGATACTCCAACTCGTTCCACACTCTCTGTAGCATATCAGGCGTAACAGTTTGTATAGCTGCTGTTATTTCTCGTTTCAAATCATCAATGGTGGCTGGGAGAGGTGGCCGAAACACCATTCCTTAACATACCCCCATAAGAAAAAATCGCAGGGGGTAAGATCAGGGCTTCTTGGAGGCCAGTGATGAAGTGCTCTGTCACGGGCTGCCTGGCGGCCGATCCATCGCCTCGGGTAGTTGACGTTCAGGTGGTGGACTCTCCATACAGTTGATTGTGGAATTTGCAGCTCTCTGCTAGCTCTGCGAGTCGATTTTCCTGGGCTGCGAACAAATGCTTGCTGGATGCGTGCTACATTTTCATCACTCGTTCTCGGCCGTCCAGAACTTTTCCCTTTGCATAAACACCCATTCTCTGTAAACTGTTTATACCAACGTTTAATACACCACCTATCAGGAGGTTTAACACCATACTTCGTTCGAAATGCACGCTGAACAACTGTCGTCGATTCACTTCTGCCGTACTCAATAACACAAAAAGCTTTCTGTTGAGCGGTCGCCATCTTAGCATCAACTGACGCTGACGCCTAGTCAACAGCGCCTCAAGCGAACAAATGTACAACTAAATGAAACTTTATAGCTCCCTTAATTCGCCGACAGATAGTGCTTAGCTCTGCCTTTTGTCGTTGCAGAGTTTTAAATTCCTAAAGTTGTGGTATTCTTATTGAATCACCCTGTATATATGAGAGGCTGGCCGATAGAATAAGCAACATTTGGGTTTATTTATTTATTTTTCATTTATTTAACCTGATCAGATTAGGGCCATCAGGCCCTCTCTTACATCGGACCAGTGTTCCACTCGTGCAGCATTTCACACATCAGAGTTACATCATGACAATAGTTTAAATAAGAAAACTAGATTACTCTAGTGACAATATGAGTAAAGAGTAATGACTAAGACCTAATAAAGTAAATACTGGCAGTATTTTTACAACAGGTGCTATACATACAAATTATGTTAAAAGCAATAATAATAACAGTAAAAAAATACACTAATAATGATAAACATGAGCAAAATTGGCAATAGTAATGAAGATTTCTGCTGATGTATATTAATATCTTGGTGTGTAAAGTAGATGTTTATTAGCACAGCGAGTTTTTGGGAAGGGAGATTTAAGGAGGGGAAAAGAGGGAAGTAATGAGGTTAAGTGCATTCATCTACAGAGGAAGGCATTACTGTTGCTTAAGTAGATACGTCATTAACTGTTTTTGAAGCCGGACATAAGTTCTCTAACATAACGAGGGAGGTTATTCCAGCGTCGGGTTCCCGCTACTGTAAAGGATTTGGAGAAGGTGACTGAGCGATGCAGTGGAACAGACAGGATTTTATTATGATGGGAACGTGTGTTTCTGTCATGTTGTTCCGACATAAGCGTTAAGAACGGGCAGAGATATGAGGGACAGTGTACATTTATAAGGCAGTAGATGAGACAGAGTGTATGGAAATCTCTGCGTTTGTCTGCACGCAGCCAGGACAATTTTGCATATGCTGGTGAAATGTGATCAAAAAGTCGAACGTCACAGATATATCGGACGCAGGCATTCATGACCAGTTCCAGACGTCGCGAATTTTCCTGAGAGAGCCCTTGTAGGACGATATCGTTGTAGTCAATGATTGGAAGTATAAGCGTTTGTATTAATTTCTTTTTCAGAGCGAAGGGCAAGAGTTTTTTATATTTTTGTAGGACATGAACGGATGATGATGCTTTTTTGCCCACTGCAGTTACGTGCTCTGTGCAATTTAGATTTTCATCTATTATTACTCCCAAACTCTTTGCTGAGGGAGAGAAGTTAATATTTGTTCCATTTAGGATAAGAGTTTAGAGGGCGTCGATGGAGCACACACATGACGGAAAGAGCGAAAGTTGTTTCAGTTGTTTCACGTCTGGAGTGGGGAAAGTGGGGGGGGGGGGGGGGGGGGCAGGGTATCTCAGTCTTTTAGGTGTTCTCTACGGCGTGGGATCACAATTGTGATTGGTGGACAGGACTAATTGAACTACGTAAGGTGGAAGCATAATATAGCACGTCAGGTGCGCCATCTATGTGGCGTCTGACCGTAACTATCTAGCATACTGGAGACTGTATGGCTGGGTACCACATCTGCCCGCGGAAACAGCACGTCTCTGACAAGGGAACCTCCCCATCGCACCCCCCTCAGATTTAGTTATAAGTTGGCACAGTGGATAGGCCTTGAAAAACTGAACACAGACCAATAGAGAAAACAGTAAGAAGTTGTGTGGAAGTATGAAAAAAATAAGCAAAATATACAAACTGAGTAGATAGGCAACATCAAGGAAACTGTGAGCTCAGGAGCGCCGTGGTCCCGTGGTTAGCGTGAGCAGCTGCGGACCGAAAGGTCCTCGGTTCAAGTTTTCCCTCAACTGAAAAGTTTACTTTCTTTATTTCCGGAAAGTTATGATCTGTCCGTTCGTTCATTGCGTCTCTGTTCACTGTAATAAGTTTAGTGTCTGTGTTTTCCGACCGCACCGCAAAACCGTGCGATTATTAGACGAAAGGACCTGCCTCTCCAATGGGAACCGAAAACATTTGATCGCAAGGTCGTAGGTCAACCGAATCCTCCACAGGAAAACACGTCTGATATATTCCGTACGACACTGGTGACGGCATGTGCGTCACATGACAGGAATATGTTGTCGACCCACCTAACTTGTACACTTGCCAAATGGGTAAAAAGATTCTTCTACCTTGCCCGATTTAGGGTTTCTTGTGGATGTGATAATCACTCCGAAAAAAGTGATTAAAACATAAGAGTTTGTCACATAAACTGCAACAAATGAATGCAACAGTTTCACAGTCGCACAGTTTTCCCTGTGCTCTGTCAAAACATGTTTTTAACGTTTTCAAATTTTTCCGTGTGTAGACCGTTAAATCCTGTATATGTCTAAGTAAATCTGAACATGTCCTGGAATTTTGGAGAGTGAAGTTGATTATGTGTGAGTGCCTGAACTTTGATAATAGTCTGAAAATAAAAAATTATAATTTTCGTTCGACGGAAGACTTGAACCAAGGACCCCTTGTTCGGCAGCTGCTCACGCTAACCACGGGACCACGGCGCTCCTGAGCTCACACTATCCTTGATGTTGCCTATCTTCCGCATGGACTACTCAGTTTGTATATTTTGCTTATTTTTTTCATACTTCCACTCAACTTCTTCCTGTTTTCTCGATTGATCTGGGTTCCGTTTTTCAAGGCCTATCCACTGTGCCAATTTATAACTAAATCTGAGGGGGGTGCGATGGGGAGGTTCCCTTGTGAGTGCCTCGTTGTGTTCCGCCACAGGTCACAACCTTCCTGATTTACTTGCTTACTGCTACGAGTATTTTAAATACCTTCCCGTTAACTTTTTCCATTTTACCGAATTCATGTTCAGTTAGTTCAAGTTACGCAGAATATAGCTCGTGCTAAAGCGTCAGAGAATGTTCTCGATGAGCCATTTCTGCAACATGATGTTGTGGATTGGCAAGAGAGCCAACCGACTATGAGAGGAAGCCGAAAGGCACGCGTTTTAGCTCACGCAGGCTGGCGTGAGGTCTGGAACAGGACAAGGAAATTAGACTAGCAAAAAGCGTACGTAGCTGTGGAATACTTAACTTTAATCCATAAATGGTGAACATCGCTCTTGACGGTACATGTTTTACAGCATGAATAGTAACTGGTAATGGCGCCTTGCTTGGTCGTAGCAAATGACGTAGCTGAAGGCTATGCTAACTATCGTCTCGGCCAGTGAACCATCGCTGGCAAATTCGGCTGTACAACTGAGGCGAGTGCTAGGAAGTGTCTCTAGACCTGCCGTATGACGGCGCTCGGTCTGCAATCACTGATAGTGGCGACACGCGGGTCCGACGTATACTAACGGGCCGCGGCCGATTTAAAGGCTACCACCTAGCAAGTGTGGTGTCTGGCGGTGACACCACACATGACTCATTTATTTGTCCAGAAATTACGGTCAAAAGGTAGAGAGAAATTCATGGTAGAATGTACAGCCAAATGACTCGTCGGAGAATTTAAAAGTGAAAGTGAAGTTTTAAGGAGCCAGTAATTGTTCGCAGCAAAGGTGGCTAGACAGATCTGTGGACGACAGTACTAATAATAATGGATCCTACTACTATTCAAAAGACTTCAATCAGGCCTCATATTGAAAGTCGGTGCCAGGCTACATATTCAGGAATAGAAGAAAGCGAATGAAAGATGAAACACAGGAGCACATGTGAGAGCTACACTGTCCGCCCGCATTAAGGTGACCTGACGCGAACAGCCCAAATGAGGCGGTCCCGCAGATTCCCGACTGAGTTCACATCCGGTCAGTTATATTGCCAAGTTGTAGAGTTGTAGGTATGGACATTATTGCTCTTCTCAAATAGTGATGGATTATTTAGAACGAATTTGATTAGTGAATATAAATACTGCAATGGCGCAGTTACAATGCGTAACTCACTGAAGAGGGTACCTACACGACGTCCGTGGGTGAACACCACCACGTACACTCCTGGAAATGGAAAAAAGAACACATTGACACCGGTGTGTCAGACCCACCATACTTGCTCCGGACACTGCGAGAGGGCTGTACAAGCAATGATCACACGCACGGCACAGCGGACACACCAGGAACCGCGGTGTTGGCCGTCGAATGGCGCTAGCTGCGCAGCATTTGTGCACCGCCGCCGTCAGTGTCAGCCAGTTTGCCGTGGCATACGGAGCTCCATCGCAGTCTTTAACACTGGTAGCATGCCGCGACAGCGTGGACGTGAACCGTATGTGCAGTTGACGGACTTTGAGCGAGGGCGTATAGTGGGCATGCGGGAGGCCGGGTGGACGTACCGCCGAATTGCTCAACACGTGGGGCGTGAGGTCTCCACAGTACATCGATGTTGTCGCCAGTGGTCGGCGGAAGGTGCACGTGCCCGTCGACCTGGGACCGGACCGCAGAGACGCACGGATGCACGCCAAGACCGTAGGATCCTACGCAGTGCCGTAGGGGACCGCACCGCCACTTCCCAGCAAATTAGGGACACTGTTGCTCCTGGGGTATCGGCGAGGACCATTCGCAACCGTCTCCATGAAGCTGGGCTACGGTTCCGCACACCGTCAGGCCGTCTTCCGCTCACGCCCCAACATCGTGCAGCCCGCCTCCAGTGGTGTCGCGACAGGCGTGAATGGAGGGACGAATGGAGACGTGTCGTCTTCAGCGATGAGAGTCGCTTCTGCCTAGGTGCCAATGATTGTCGTATGCGTGTTTGGCGCCGTGCAGGTGAGCGCCACAATCAGGACTGCATACGACCGAGGCACACAGGGCCAACACCCGGCATCATGGTGTGGGGAGCGATCTCCTACACTGGCCGTACACCACTGGTGATCGTCGAGGGGACACTGAATAGTGCACGGTACATCCAAACCGTCATCGAACCCATCGTTCTACCATTCCTAGACCGGCAAGGGAACTTGCTGTTCCAACAGGACAATGCACGTCCGCATGTATCCCGTGCCACCCAACGTGCTCTAGAAGGTGTAAGTCAACTACCCTGGCCAGCAAGATCTCCGGATCTGTCCCCCATTGAGCATGTTTGGGACTGGATGAAGCGTCGTCTCACGCGGTCTGCACGTCCAGCACGAACGCTGGTCCAACTGAGGCGCCAGGTGGAAATGGCATGGCAAGCCGTTCCACAGGACTACATCCAGCATCTCTACGATCGTCTCCATGGGAGAATAGCAGCCTGCATTGCTGCGAAAGGTGGATATACACTGTACTAGTGCCGACATTGTGCATGGTCTGTTGCCTGTGTCTATGTGCCTGTGGTTCTGTCAGTGTGATCATGTGATGTATCTGACCCCAGGAATGTGTCAATAAAGTTTCCCCTTCCTGGGACAATGAATTCACGGTGTTCTTATTTCAATTTCCAGGAGTGTATACGAAGCGCAAAAGTAGCTGAACTTAACTGTTTCACAGGGTCGGTAATATGCTCTTCTTCCAGTTCGTCTTCATCAGCACGTGCATCCATAAATTGTACCCAATTATTGACTCACGCTCATGTGCTTCATCAATTGTTGCTATTACTATATTTATTGTACAGAACTGAATGTAGTGGTTTTTTTTTACATTTTAGGGTGAGACAATTTTCAGAAAACTACTTAATAATCATTTCGAAAATAACATTTACCCACTCTTCTATTGCTTTCTCTCTAATGGAACTTACTGCAAAATTAGTATTGTCCGCGAAAAATACCAATTTTTATTATTGAACAAACAGAACCCTCTGGGACGCACTGAGTGATTTTTCCCCAGTCTCTTAAATTTTCGCCGGCCGCGGTGGTCTAGCAGTTCTGGCGCTGCATTCCGGAACCGCGGGACTACTACGGTCGCAGGTTCGAATCCTGCCTCGGGCATGGATGTGTGTGATGTCCTTAGGTTAGTTAGGTTTAAGTAGTTCTAAGTTCTAGGGGACTTATGACCTAAGATGTTGAGTCTCATAGTGCTCAGAGCCATTTTGATTTGTGTGTCTAAAATTTTCTACGTTTCCAACATCGTTTGAATTATGCACTGCAACTTTCTGCATTTTGTTTGTTAAGTTTGATTCAAACCATCTCTGCGTAAAGCAATCAGTTCGATAAAACCAAACGCCTTCGAAAGATCACAAAAAGTACCTACTGGCGATATTATTGAAGGCTTGTATTATTTGATGCGTGAATGTACAAATAGGATTCTCAGTCGAGCAATCCTTCTGTAATCCGAACTGTGATATGCAAAGTAAACGGTTTCTACCTAAGTGTGGAACTGTTCTTGAGTACATCACTTTTTCGAATATTTTGGAAAAAGACGTCAGTAAGGAAACTGTACGATAATTGTTTACTATATAAGAAACTATCAGCCTCGATTGCGGTAATGAAACCAACCTTTACCTACGTTTCAGCCCAAGTAATTGAGCCTTCTTCAGGAGATAAACCTGATTCTATAATATGTCTACGAGGGCATGGTCTAGAAATAAAACTAAAACAGCCTGAATAGGAGTAGTCACAGGCTGTTTTAGTTTTATTTCTAGACCATGCCCTCGTATACATATTATAGAATCAGGTTTATCTCCTGAAGAAGGCTCAATTACTTGGGCTGAAACCTAGGTGAAGGTTGGTTTCACTAACGCAATCGAGGTTGATAGTTTCTTGTATATTAGATTATCATGATTCCTGACTGGGCTGCAATGTTGAAAATACTATAATTGTTTACATTTATCTTGTCACCTTTCTTATGGAGTGGTTTAACAACTGCGTATTTCCACCTATCTGGAAAAATTCCCTGTGCCATTGATTCAGTGCGTATATCACTAAGGACTTTACTTATTAATCTGGAACAACATTTCATAAATCTGTCTCAAATTCCACATATCATCTTCAAGTTTTTTTTTTTAGAATTCTTATAATTGTATTAATTTCAGTAAAGGATATTGGTGCTACTTGTAGCTGCTTAAAATTTTGTGGAGATATTTTAATATATTCTCTTGTTTCTTCAGCTGAACCATTTAATCCAATATTTTGCTGCTACGTTTAGAAAGTGATTTTTTAAAAGTAATTGTAACATGTGATTTGTCAGTCACAACATTCTCATCTGGTTTAATTGCTATGGAATCTTGTACTCCGACTGCCTGTCATGTCTCAATTTTGACAATGTCCCAACAACCGTTTGTTCGCTCTTCGAAAGATCCGTTTCTAAACAACTGGAAAGTTGCACATGTCACACCAATATCTATAGGAGTACTCCGCTGAATTAAAGACTCATATCACTAACGTCCATTCGCAGTAGACTTTGGAACATATAATGTGTTCGAAGATCATGAATTACCTCGAAGAAAACGATTTATTGCAAACAGGCAACACGGATAAGAAAATATCGTTCTTGTTAAACAACCAGCACTTTACTCTCACGAAGCAACGAATTCAATCGACAGGGGATGTGAAATTGATTCCATAATTTTACGTTTCCACAAGGCTTTTAACACCGTTCCTCAAAAGCGACTTATAATTAAAATGCGTGCCGCTTCACTTGTACGACGGATTCGTGATTTAATGGCAGAAAGATCACAGTTCGTAGTAACTGACGGAAAATAATCGAACAAAACAGAATTAATATTTTTAGTCCGTCCAAGGTAGTGTTATAGGCCTTCTGTTGTTCCTGATCTACAGAAACGATTTAGGAGACAAGCTGAGCCAGTCCTCTTAGATTTTCAGAGGCCTTTAGTCTATTAAAGTAATCAAAAGATCAATACGAATTACAAAATGATTTAGATAGGATACCTGAATGTTGCGAAAAGTGGCAGTTGATTCTAAATAATGAAGAGTGTGAAGTCATCCACATGTGTACTGAAAGGAAACCGCTAAATTTCGGTTACGCTATAAATCACACAATCCTAAATGCTGTAAATTCGACTACATACTTAGTGATTGGAGTTTCGAATAACTTGAACTGAAACGATCACGTAGATAATTCTGTGGGAAAAGCAAACCAAAGACTGCAGTTTATTGCCAGACCACAAAGAAAATGTCCAGGTCTAGTAAAGGGACTGCTTACAGTATGCTTGTCCGCCCTCTTCTATAGTATTGCTGTGCGGTATGCGATTCGCATCAGATATGATTGACGTAGGACACCGAAAAAGTTCAAAGAAGGGCAGCTCGTTTTGTACTATCGCGAAATAGGTGAGAGATTTCTTCAGGTATGGTAAGGCATTTCGGAGTGCAGCCATTAAAACAAAGACGTTTTCCGTTGCGGCAGGACGTTCTGGTGAATTTTCCATCACCAACTTTCTCTTCAGAGTGCTAAAATATTTTTTTGTCTCCCACAAACATAAGGAGTTATGATCATCATAATAAAATAAGAGAAATCAAAGTTCGCCCGGGAAGATTTAAGTGTTCGTTTTTCCCGAGCGCTGTTACAGAGTGGAACGGTGGAGAAATATTGAAGGTCGTTCCATGAACCCTCTGCCAGGCACTTAACTGTGAATTGCAGAGTAATTATGTAGATGTGGAGTCAGTACTTCTTCTTTCGCTGCTAAATATACAGATCTAATCTTGTGCTTTCTTCCGCAGCACCAAATGTCTAAGACTTCTTTTCTCTTCTAGTGTGGAATGTGTGTCGCCCACGTTCCACTTCCGTATGAGGCTACATTCCAGACGAATACTTTCAGAAAAGACATCCTGAGACTGAAATTTATATTGGACTAGCGACACCCCGTCTTCATATGCGTAGCACTAAGTATGATTTACCTGGCGTCGCGGCGGTAGATTACATACACAAACGTTTCTCGTGAATCGATCTGTATAGGAGCAAAATTCCTACACTAGTTCCTGGATTAGCATTCAGATATAGACAGAAATACGCAGCGGGAGCTGCAATTTATAATACATTGTAATGCAAAATTTAAGAACGAAAGTAACTTTCGCATGATGGGTCAGTGCCAACTAACATACTTCTACGAAACTTGTACGATACACAGAAAAAAAATGCGTAACTGAGGACACAGCTTGATTTCATATGATTGTGTGGAGGGACGGCTTATTTTAAACAAAACGTAATTTGCACTGTGTTTTATTTTCTTGTGATCGCTGCTGTAGCAATTGCTGTGGTGTAAGGCTTTATATGCGTTTAACAATATTTGCGTGTTGTTATCCAGGGAGCATTCTCAATTATTTGTTACTTATTGCAATTATTTCCCCCCACCAAGAATAACTTAAAGATATTTTATTAGGAATCTAACAGTGTAAATTTTACGTGATTTACAAGAATGTCTGTTAAAAGTATTCCATATGGTGCATGACAATGCTTTGAAAGATAATGTTGAGAGAGAGTAATAGTACATGTTAATTCGAGTTTTTCCTGTGTTACTAAAATGTCTAACTGAAAAATACCGTCTCACTTACTTACGAATCATTTCACTGAAGTTTATCCTCACCGTTTAGATGAAAATGGGTTCGGTAAAAAGTTGCGCTGTCACTCCTTGTACCATTTTTTGAAAGGGGACGAAAAAGGTTTAATTTGCTAGTGTAATGTGGTAAAAGAACTAAAAAGGGAAACTGCTGCAGACTGATTTATTTCAGATCATCATTTTTGATGGAATTTTCTCATTTTAAGAAGACCGAAGGAGCTATCTTTTTTAGTCGCTAAAGACATATAACACCGAAGACTGCATAAATATCTTGTTATTTCAAACAACCGGTCTGGACGGAGTTTGCTGTTACCTTCAGGTCTTAAAAAATTCTTTTATTATCAAACGTATTCATTTTACATCGGACCTCACGCCAAATTGTGACATGGATAAAAATTATTTTTGCAGTAGTGCCGGAGGAAAGCCCAGTTATCCGTTGCCAAGGTAAGGCTCTACTGTAAGGCCTAAAGAAAATTTTTGTGAGAATATTAGAAATCCTTTTAATTATTAAATTCCATGTAAAGCCCACAGATGCGGTTTCTTTTTAACAGGGCATTGTTTCCGGTACGTAACATTTCAGCATTACGTGTTACTGTTTCCTGACGACGCCATTCCCGAGTATTAATGATAATCATTATTTATTTTCAGTTTCATTTACAGATAGTCATATGCAGTAATTGGTATCACACAAATCAAAAGCAATTTGTAGAATTTTGTTCGTGTTTAAAAGCAGGATAGCAAAGACGATTGCAGATCAGACACTGTAATCACAGTTTTAGAGTACTTGCTTTCATACTGCTATCCAGAGGTTTAGAGTTCTTTCTACAAAGGCCGTTCAGTAAGTAACGCAACATATTTTCTTTCTGAAAACAGTTTTATTTTATTTAGGATTATAATTCACCATATTATTCAGCATTCCTTTGGCTACAAAACAATATTTTCCAACATAACCTGCGTTGGAGAAAAGAGAAGCACTTGTATGAATATCAAGAGCTCAGATGGAAACCCAGTTCTAAGCAAAGAAGGGAAAGCAGAAAGGTGGAAGGAGTATATAGAGGGTCTATACAAGGGCGATGTACTTGAGAACAATATTATGGAAATGGAAGAGCATGTAGCTGAAGATGAAATGGGAGATATCATACTGCGTGAAGAGTTTGACAGAGCACTGAAAAGACCTAAGTCGAAACAAGGCCCCGAGAGTAGACAACATTCCATTGCAACTACTCTACCACCTGGTGAGCAAGAGATGTAAGACAAGCGAAATACCCTACCCTCAGACTTCAACAAGAATATAATAACTCCAATCCCAAAGAAAGCAGGTGTTGACAGATGATAAAATTATCGAACTATCAGTTTAATAAGTCACAGCTGCAAAATACTAACGCGAATTCTTTACAGACGAATGGAAAAACTGGTAGAAGCCGAACTCGAGGGCGATCAGTTTGGATTCCGTAGAAATGTTGGAACACGTGAGGCAATACTGACCCGACGACTTATGTTAGAAGATAGATTAAGAAAAGGCAAACCTGCATTTCTAGCATTTGTAGACTTAGAGAAAGCTTTTGACAATGTTGACTGGAATACTCTCCTTCAAATTCTGAAGGTGGCAGGGGTAAAATACAGGGAGTGAAAGACTATTTACAATTTGTACAGAAACGAGATGGCAGTTATAAGAGTCGAGGGACATGAAAGGAAACCAGTGGTTGGGAAGGGAGTGAGACAAGATGTAGCCTACCCCCAATGTTATTCATTCTGTACATCGAGCAATCAGTAAAGGAAACAAAAGAAAAATTCGGAGTAGGAATTAAAATCCATGGAGAAGAAATAAAAACTTTGAGGATCGCCGATGACATTGTAATTCTGTCAGAGACAGGAAGGGACCTAGAAGAGCAGTTGCATGGAATGGACGGTGTGTTGAAAGGAGGATATAAGATGAACATCAACAAAAGCAAAACGAGGATAATGGAATGTAGTCGAGTTAAGTCGGGTGATGCTGAGGGAATTAGATTAGGAAATGAGACACTTAAAGTAGTAAAGGAGTTTTGCTATTTGGGGAGCAAAATAACTGATGATGGTCGAAGTAGAGAGGATATAAAATGTAGACTGGCAATGGCAAGGAAAGCGTTTCTGAAGAAGAGAAATTTGTTAACATCGAGTATAGATTTAAGTGTCAGGAAGTCATTTCTGAAAGTATTTGTATGGAGTGTAGCCATGTATAGAAGTGAAACGTGGACGATCAATAGTTTAGAGAAGAAGAGAATAGAAGCTTTTGAAATGTGGTGCTACAGAAGAATGCGGAAGATTAGATGGGTACATCACATAACTAATGAGGAGGTATTGAATAGGATTGCGGAGAAGAGAAATTTGTGGCACAACGTGACCAGAAGAAGGGATCGGTTGGTAGGACATGTTCTGAGGCATCAAGGGATCACCAATTTAGTATTGGAGGGCAGCTTTATAATGGAGAAGGAGAAGTTCGTTTGCATTAATGTGGCGACGAACACGCTGAAATTGTTTCTTCAGTGCCCTTCAAAAATGGTTCAGATGGCTCTGAGCACTATGGGACTTAATATCTGAGGTCATCAGTCCCCTAGAACTTAGAATTACTTAAACCTAACCAACTTCAGGACATCACACATCCATGCCCGAGGCAGGATTTGAACCTGCGACCGTAGTAGTCCCGCGGTTCCGGACTGAAGCGCGTAGAACCGCTCGGCCACAGCGGCCGGCAATACACTGCAGTGTCGATCGTTGCACCATGGGGAAGGACAACGAATAGAATAACCTCTTCGGAGTTCCGGAAGGCATTACTTTACCGGGTGACGGTGCGTCTCTGACCTTTTTCTTTTTATGAGAGGCGGCTCTGTCCCACCCCATGGATTGGCGTTTTGTTTGCGGTTCGAAGTGATGAACCCAAGTTTCATCGCCTGTAACGGTGTTCGACAAACATTGTCACTATCAGCCTAAAAACGCGCATGCAATTCCCCAACAGGCCGGCCGTAGTGGCCGAGCGGTTCTAGGCGCTACAGTCTGGAACCGCGCGACCGCTACGGTCGCAGGTTCGAATCCTGCCTCGGGCATCGATGTGTGTGATGTCCTCAGGTTAGTTAGGTTTAAGTAGTTCTAAGTTCTAGGGGACTGATGACCTCAGGTGTTAAGTCCCATAGTGCCCAGAGCCATTTGAACCAATTCCCTAACATGGATGCTCCATTGCTGCGTATGGTCTTCTGCTAGACTGCGAGGAACACAGCTGGCACACACCTCTGACAAGGGAACCTCCCCATCGCACCCCCCTCAGATTTAGTTATAAGTTGGCACAGGGATAGGCCTTGAAAAACTGAACACAGATCAATCGAGAAAACAGGAAGAAGTTGTGTGGAACTATGAAAAAATAAGAAAAATATACAAACTGAGTAGTCCATGCGCAAGGTAAGCAACATCAAGGAGCGTGTGAGATTACGAGCGCCGTGGTCCCGTGGTTAGCGTTCCCATTCTCATTCTCTCGAATGAAAAGTTTAATTTTTTATTTTCAGACAATTATCAAAGTTCAGGCACTCACACATAATCAACTTCGCTCTCCAAAATTCCAGGACATGTTCAGATTTGCTTGGACATATGCAGGATTTGACGGTCTACACACGGAAACATTTGAAAACGTAAAAAACATTTGTTTTGACAGAGCACAGGGAAAACTGTGCGACTGTGAAACTGTTGCATTCATTTGTTGCAGTTTATGTGACAAACTCTTATGTTTTCATCACTTTTTTCGGAGTGTTATCACATCCACGAGAAAACCTAAATCGGGCAAGGTAGAAGAATCTTTTTACCCATTTGGCAAGTGTGGAAGTTCGGTGGGTCGACAACATATTCCTGTCATGTGACGCATATGCCGTCACCAGTGTCGTGTAGAATATATCAGACGTGTTTTCCTGTGGAGGAATCGGTTGACCTATGACCTTGCGATCAAATGTTTTCGGTTCCTATTGAAGAGGCACGTCCTTTCGTCTACTAATCGCACGGTATTGCGGTGCGGTCGCAAAACACAGACACTAAACTTATTACAGTGAACAGAGACGTCAATGAATGAACGGACAGATCGTAACTTAGCGAAAATAAAGAAAGTAAAATTTTCACTCGAGGGAAGACTCGAACCAAGGACTTCTCGTTCCGCAGCTGCTCACTCTAACCACGGGACCAGGCGCTCCTTAGCTCAAAATGTCCATGATGTTGCCTATGATGCGCATGGACTACTCAGTTTGTATATTTTGCTTATTTTTTTCATAGTTCCACACAACTTCTTCCTGTTCTCTCCATTGATCTGTGTTCAGTTTTTCAAGGCCTATCCACTGTGTCAATTTATAACTAAATCTGAGGGGGGTGCGACGGGGAGGTTCCCTTGTGAGTACCCCAACTGGTCGACGAGCGTGTCAGCCCTACCAACACAGAAGTCCACTTCCGCAGCGAAGTGTTTTGTTTGTGACCAGTCGGCCACCTCGAGTGAGAGTGTCCGCACGTCCCGACACTGCAGCAGTCACAGCCACGGTATGAGCGGCCGGCCGGCACGTGAGAGGTCGGCCAGGTTTGCGCGACCTCGTTGCCATGACGACTGCTGCCTGGCCCAACGAGCTGCCGTGCCAGCGTTCACTGCCAAGTCGCCGTAGAAAGTCTGCAAGGGCCTACAAAAATCTGCGGTGCTCTGATTTTCCGCCAAAAGAAACTCAATGACGTCTCTCTGCTTGTGGTGTACCTCCTCTACAGACGCCATTTTTGAAGGCTGCGTATAGTACCGCCACCTATCGGAACTTCACGAAACTATAAGAACTGAAGCGGGAATATTCTAATGCAGGGGCGGGCAGGAATCCTGCACATGTGCGGTGCACTTGCACGCGTGCAGTTAACAGGTGTTCTGCGTGCACACAGGGGCAAGCTGGCCACCCGCTTATCTCCCCTCCCCGCCATACCTTCTGTCCGCTCCTTCCTCTGTAATGCGTTTTGTTTCCTAGCTTGCTTTATTGAGTGAATGAATAAGGTTAGTAGGAGTGCTTGAAAGAAATCATGGCTTGAAAGAGTACCTATTACCTACGATACGTTTTATTTAATTATCACAGGTGGAGTTTACAATACGTCAAATACCTGGAACAAAATTTCTACATACAGACAAAAACAGTTACCTAAATTTTCATTACTGATGTTTGCTCTTAACCGAGACTTATTAATTCAGCAAATGGTTTTCCAGCTCTCGCTATATTAAGCGCAGTCTTATAACTTGCACATACCGCTGGGCTATTATTGTTGTCGTCCTGAAAACTTGAAAACAGTGCTCCATAAAATGTTAAATCAGTTAGATGAGAGACATGACGAGAGAAAGTCGCAGATCTCTCGTGACAACAGCAACTACGACAAATTCAAATGGCTCTGAGCACTATGGGACTTAACTGCTGTGGTCAAAAATGGTTCAAATGGCTCTGAGCACTATGGGACTCAACATCTTAGGTCATAAGTCCCCTACAACTTAGAACTACTTAAACCTAACTAACATAAGGACATCACACACATCCATGCCCGAGGCGGGATTCGAACCTGCGACCATAGCGGTCGCACGGTTCCAGACTGTAGTGCTTAGAACCTCTCGGCTACTCCGGCCGGCCAACTACGACAGATTCATCTGGTATCGTCAGACCGCTCTTCTTAAGCTCAGTCAATTCCCCATCCGCTCAGAATCCGACAATAAATTGTGCTCGCCCTTGTGAAATTTATTATAATGGCCTTCAATACTAAACTTCCGTTGACCAGCGACAATACTGCCACTTAAACATTTCGAATTTTCACGTTTTGCACAAAGAAAAAATGATTCTCCCATTACTTTTTAAAAGACAGCAAATCTCCACTTCTCCGTTTCTTGAAATACAACGTTCACTATATAGTGCTCGCTTCGCATCAACGTCCGCAGCTTAGCCTGGCGCTACACTGCCGCAACCTGCCGGCTGTTGCCACTGCCCCAGTCGACGATTGCACGCCAGCAACACACGTGCAGCGCTGTGCGCTCATGAGCCGCGTGCAACGTTTGCCCGCCCCTGTTCTAATGTGTACCACAACACTTTCCGCATTCCGCATTCTTTCAACCGGAACTTGCCGAGAAAAAACTGTGTCGCATTACTTATTCAACGGCCGTCGTAAAAGAAAAAAAAAAAAAGAAGAAAGAAAAAAAAACCGAGAGAGAGAGCCATATTAGTTTCAAAGAGTCACTTCCGTTCCTCTCATTGCATATTTTTTTTAATCCTCATTCTTCAATATATATGATACATAAACAACCCACCACCTTAAACAATTAGTGGGTCCTAATTGATAGAATTCAAGTGTTAATACTACAGCTTACTCTATGGTTAGTTCTTCTGCTCACATTATGGGCACTACTGTTATGTCTGGATTGTGTTATCCTATTTCTACTTATGCTAATCTACTTCTACCTGCAGCGTTACAGTTGTGCCAGTGTTGTATCAACCTGCGTTGTTGGCCGTGTTCACCGAGCTAATCCCGGTGAACATGCCCCTGCCATCGGGCTGGCCGGAGTTGTTGATCGCTGCAGTACTATACCAGTGTTGCTATCCTAGCTTATCCTACATCTAACCTAATTTAACCTAATGTCGAATTTGGTGAGTGTCTGAATCGGTAAGAAAGGCGCACCCTTCCCCTAATCCCAGACGTGGCGGATCCCAGCCGTGAAGCGGCTGGCCGAGTCCACGCCTCGGCGGAACGGGACAGGCGCAAGGAGTCAGATCGGTAGCAATGTGAAGTCTTAGTTGTTGTTCCTTAGGAATTCCTTCATCACTTTATGTGAGATCTCGTTTGCCAATTTGTTCAAGATTGAGAAGGGTCATCATGCCTGAGCAGGTGGTACGTGTCATGCTTGGGTAACTGATGACGTAATTGTGCCGCTACGTCGTCGAAGAGGTGGCACTCATACACCACATGTTCTGGGGTGTCTGGTGTGGCCCCACAGTCACTCGCTGGTGTAGCCCGTTTCCCGAACCGGCATAGGTATGCCGGGTAGGGTCCATGACCCGTAAGAAAGTGCAGGAGTCCTCTTGAAGGTGTGAAATATTTTAGTTGCAGTCGCTCCCTGATACCGGGCAGTACTTCGTGTGTTCTGCGACCAGTTTCTTCATTGTCCCACTGTTCTTGCCAAAGTTCTTCCCCCTGCGTTTGATTTCCATTTCTTTCACCACCCTCGCTCTATTGTATTAGTTCTTTCTCTGTATGCTACAAGTTTCTTCGAGCTATGATACTCGTCATTGAAACACCAGGCGAAAACATTCGTGCATAAGTTTTGCACACTAGTAGGTGTGTAGACGGTAAGATTTATTAATTGGTCAAATCAGTGCCATTCTGCTCTGACGGTTAGTAAGCGGGACTGGTATTACACTATTTGCCATTAAAATTGCTACACCACGAAGATGCCGTGCTACAGACGCGAAGTTTAAGCGACAGGAAGAAGATGCTGTGATATGCAAATGATTAGCTTTTCAGAGCATTCACACAAGGTTGGCGCCGGTGGCGACACCTACAACGTGCTGACATGAGGAAAGTTTCCAACCGATTTCTCATACACAAACAGCAGTTGACCGGCGTTGCCTGGTGAAACGTTGTTGTGGTGCCTCGTGTAAGGAGGAAAAAGCGTACCATCACGTTTTTGACTTTGATAAAGGTCGGATTGTAGCCTATCGCGATTGCGGTTTATAGTATCGCGACATTGCTGCTCGCGTTGGTCGAGATCCAATGACTGTTAGCAGAATATGGAATCGGTGGGTTCAGAAGGGTAATACGGAACGCCGTGCTGGATCCCAACGGCCTCGTATCACTAGCAGTCGAGATAACAGGCATCTTATCCGCATGGCTGTAACGCATCGTGCAGCCACGTCTCGATCCCTGAGTCAACAGATGGGGACGTCTGCAAGACAACAACCATCTACACGAACAGTTCGACGACGTTTGCAGCAGAACGGACTATCAGCTCGGAGACCGTGGCTGCGTATACCCTTGACGCCGCATCACAGACAGGGGCGCCTGCGATGGTGTACTCAAAGACGAACCTGGGTGCACGAATGGCAAAACGTCATTTTTTCGGATGAATCCAGGTTCTGTTTACAGCATCATGATGGTCGCATCCGTGTTTAGTGACATCGCGGTGAAGGCACATTGGAAGCGAATATACGTCATTGCCATCCTGGCGTATCGCCCGGCGTGATGGTATGGGGTGCCATTACTTATACTTCTCGGTGTTACGACGCGAACTACCGCCCCAACAAATAACCATTATTGGACAGAGACGCTACTCACTACGCTAAACCAACAGTACCTCAGCACTGAGTCATATTATCTAAGCCATTGGTAAAAACGTTAATCGTAGGTAATTATGTTACTAATTGAAATTTAATTATAACAAATTGTACCAAGAACAGTGCGTTTTGGGTGGATCTTCAGTGTGTCGCTGCCTTCAAATAGTCTACTCTGGTAATACGCAAGTTACAATAATTCTTTGGCTTCGAAACATCGAATCACAGAACTAACAACGGGTTTTCCAGTGATTCTCAATTTGCTGGTGCTCAGAAACGGCATATATACATATAGGCTCGAAATGAATGCCAATATGGCGCCTCACAACTCTGTACTGAAGGGAGAGGGCTTGCGTGTGACGTAGGTGGCGTTGTTCCATCTCATTGGTCAACGCTCAGACGCACGCTCAGAATGTCTGACATGCCAGATATTGCTGTGCACGTTCGGAAGGAATCCCGAACGTGCTATTCCACGCTATGACGTCAGAAACTCGGCGCGCTCAACGCTCAACGTTCGGATGCACGGTCCGTGTGCCGACGGCTTAACGAACTAGCGGGGTACTCGATCGTGCCGAATACCGTGCTGTGTCCTCGCCGTGCGTGCACTGTAGCTGTTCGTGTCGTGTTCTGTTGGCACCACCTGTTGCCGGATCCCCACTGCAAACAGTGACAGCAACAACAATAACCAAAAAAGGGAGAAAGAACGTATCGTCGGACGGCGGCGGCAGGCGGCAGCCGCCCGAACAAGAGCCGCGGGACAATGCGGCGGGCCTGCGGTACGTGCGCGCACAGATACGGTTCACGTGGCGCCGCCGCCGCCGCCGCCGCCGCCGCAGCTGAGCGCCCGTCGGCCTGCAGCGCGGCGCTGTGATTGGCGCTCGCGCGCTCACCGCCGCGTGACTACGCAGCAGCCGGGCGTGTAATTGGGCTGCTAACTAAAGTTCACCACTGGCCATTAAAAGTGCTACACCAAGAAGAAATGCAGATGATATACGGGTATTCATTGGACAAATGTATTATACTAGAACTGACATGTGATTACAGTTTCACGCAATTTGGGTGTATAGATCCTGAGAAATCAGTACCCACAACAACCACCTCTGGCCGTAATAACGGCCTTGATACTCCTGGGCATTCAGTCAAACAGAGCTTGGATGGCGTCTACAGGTACAGTTGCTCATGCAGCTTCAACACGATACCACAGTTCATCAAGAGTAGTGACTGGTGTATTGTGACGAGCTAGTTGCTCGGCCACCACTGACCAGACATTTTCAATTGGTGAGAGATCTGGAGAATATGCTGGCCAGGGCAGCAGTCGAACTTTTTCTGTGTCCAGAAAGGCCCGTACAGGACCTGCAACGAGCAGTCGTGCATTATCCTGCTGAAATGTAGGGTTTCGCAGGGATTCAATGAAGGGTAGAGCCACGGGTCGTAAAACATCTGAAATGTAACGTCCACTGTTCAAAGTGCCGTCAAAGCCAGCAAGAGGTGACCGAGACGTGTAACCAGTAGCATCCCATACCACTATGCCGGGTGATAAGCCAGTATGGCGATGACGAATACACGCTTTCAATGTGCGTTCACCGCGATGTCGCCAAACACGGATGCGACCATCATGATGCTGTAAACAGAACCTGGATTCATCCGAAAAAATGACGTTTTGCCATTCGTGCACCCAGGTTCGTCGTTGAGTACACCATCGCAGGCGCTCCCGTCTGTGATGCAGCGTCAGGGGTAACCGCAGCCACGGTCTCCGAGCTGATATTTCATGCTGCTGCAAACGTCGTCGAACTGTTCGTGCAGATGGTTGTTGTCTTGCAAACGTCCCCATATGTTGACTCAGGGATCGAGACGTGGCTGCACGAACCGTTACAGCCATGCGGATAAGATGCCCGTCATCTCGACTGCTAATGATACGACGCCGTTGGGATCCAGCACGGCGTTCCGTATTACCATCCTGAACCCACCGATTCCTTATTCTGCTAACAGTCATGGGATCTCGACCAACGCGAGCAGTAATGTCGCGATACGATAAACCGCAATCGCGACAGGCTACAATCCGACCTTCATCAAAGTCGGAAACGTGATGGTACGCATTTCTCCTCCTTACACGAGGCATCATAACAGCGTTTCACCAGGCAACGCCGGTCAACTGCTGTTTGTGTATGAGAAATCGGTTGGAAACTTTCCTCAAGTCACGTTGTAGGTGTCGCCACCTGCCCCAACCTTATGTGAATGCTCTTAAAACCTAGTCATTTGCATATCACAGCATCTTCTTCCTGTCGGTTAAATTTGGCGTCTGTAGTACGTCATCTTAATAGTGTAGCAATTTTAATGGCCAGTAGTGTACTTTCTTTCTGCCGCAATATATTTCTTTCACAGAATCGATATTTTTGATCCACTCTTAATCCCATTCACTGCCTTCAGAACCAGTAAAAGCTACATACAGTCTTTAAGTAGTACAGAAGGAAAGCACTCCGATACGATCCAATAAGGTCATCACTTTTGTTTTACACAGCAGTTGCAGCACCATCCAGTAACGTCAACACTTTTGTACGTAGAAGTAACTAACCGTACTGTAACTGCGAATTCTTCTTCTCGTGTAATTGGTTCGCCACTGAGGTAAAAGAATTACTTCACAGTTTGCCTTCAATTAACGGAAGAAGGTAATGAAACTGTTTACGTGTAAATCTGAAAAATCCATTACCTTGACCGCATAGTAGAGCAGACGTTTTATTTCTACAATGTTAAGCGGTTCTTCTTCTTCAAGAACATTTGTGTAACTGCTTTCTGCTTCCTTATTACTGTTCCGAATAATATACTGTGTTCCTCATCTTCCCTAACTTTCATGTACAAAAAAATGGCTCTGAGCACTATGGGACTGAACGTCTGAGGTCATCTGTCCCCCAGAACTTAGAACTACTTAAACCTAACTAACCTAAGAACATCACACACATCAATGCCCGAGGCAGGATTCGAACCTGCGACCGTAGCGGTCGCGCGGTTCCAAACTTTAGCGCCTAGAATTTCATGTACATGTGGAGTGCCAGAATTTACAGTTTTTGTTAGATCCAGCACTGCGCTGCACGGTCGGACTTCACCGTCTCCACTGCTAAAGTCGCATAGAAAGCTCCACACGTAGCAAAATGTTCCTCGCAGCGCTCTGGAACTTGGTCACGCTAATGAACACAAAATACAGTTCTGGTCAAGGAGAAACTGTAGCACCCACCGACTTCAAAGAAACTGTGAAGGTAACTTCAAATTTTCAGAAACTTCTTGCCGCTTCCACCGCCAGTATGTCGCTAAGAGAAAAGTTGTGACAGTGCAAAGGAGGATTTGGTATGTTTTAGTCGTCGTCAAGTAAGTTGTGGTGTCTTAACTTGTTGGCGGGGCAGCTGGACCTACGATGACATGGGGTGGTCACTCATCGTCTCCTGTTATAGGCGTCTGCATCTACAGTTAAAAGCTGTGACTCGTTTTTTTTACGGGTTATTATTCCTTGCTGTAGGGGCTGTGCTTTTTGATATTTTTTTGTCTAAACCAGCAAGGCAAAACAGAGGCCACTACTTCCACCACATCAAGTGGATTTAGTGCTCACGTACTCACACCGAGCCGCAAACACTTCCCAGTTTATCAATGGGGAATAGTTGAACATGATTACTACTGTTATCGGTGCCTTGCCTGGCGCGCGATATGGAATCTTTACACTATCGTTAGTGGCGCGAGACCTGCACGACCTTATAGCAACCGTCATAGTTCTGCATTATTCTGTTACACTAGGGGCGAGTTCACGTAAGGAAAGAGAGAGGATGTAAGATATACGGACTCATTTATTAAACAGTTGAGAATCGAACAATAATACAACCAAATGGGGGTGGGGGGAAGAAAGATTCGAGTTCAGCAGCCTGCCCCAACGTACGTTCATAGCACTCCACGATAGCAGGAGGAAAGGAATTTTAGTAACGATCGCCGTATTATCAAACAGAATCCCATTTAGTAAAGGAAGGGTTTGCAGGCGTGCAGCGACCACCACCAGGAATTAGCCGAGACTAAGAAGATGCTACCGTGCGTGAATCGCTCCGTAGCCTCCCGTATTAAAGCAATAAAACCCGCAGGATGCGAAGCTATTCACAATGACCTATCAGGTCCCCTGTGGGCCGCAGGGCGCGAATCTACAGTGCACGCCGGCGCTCATGCTTACCGAACTTCATCTCCTGGAAGCAGCACCTCCGGTCTCCGGCACGGTCACACTGCTCGTAGAACTGAACTACTGCCCCTCTGTCCACCACCCATCCGCGGTGGGCGGTTGGCGCACGCCCGCGAAAAACGGGCGCGCACCTGAACTGGCCAATCATAGGGTCGGAATTTCACAGGGAGGCGACCTCGCGACGTTAAAATTGAGAAGAAATATCAGTTACTAGGTTGGTAAGGCAGGTTGGGGAACTGAGAACTGGAGAAACTTTGGCCACTACTGAACTTTCAAACGCCACCACGTGCTACCCTGGCGATCGGAAATAGGATAGGAAACGGGGAGCCATCATGTCTGCTTGGAAGACTGCTGCCCTCGCCCATAAATAAAGAAAATTCCTGGCTCCAAGCTCCTCTCACAGATCAGCGTGAGACAAGCTATAAAAACCGTCAAATACTGTAAATCAGGCAATCCTTAGAAATTATTAATAGTACCTGAATGATTATTTTACCGAATACCAGAATATGAAATGCGAGCACTGAATGGTGAATGAAGTGCACGTCTTTCACAGTGTCCAGTGACTTCAATGTGATCAGCTGTCGGAAACCTCAGTAAATACCCTTTGCAACTGGAACCGCTGCGAGACGTGCAGGAAGGGACTGAATGAGGTTCTGCAAGGTATCGACAGGGGTGTGGAGCGACGCCGACTGCAGTGCCGTGGTCTGGCCAGCCGCGCAGGGTTTCTCGGTCGAGGATTCATGGCGCGAACCGCCAAATCGAGACGGTCCCACATGTTTTCAATTGGTTTTAAAACTCGAGGAGTTTAGTCGCCAAGGGAGTACGGCAAGAGCTCTGTACACTGATACGTGACATTTACGTGTATGTCTTGCAGTTTTCGCGCAGCTGTCTTACGCGAGGTCAGCATCAGTATTGGAAAGTCTTAGTTTCCCGTTTAAGATTAAATTTTGTAAGTAGGCTGTTTACGTTTTTATATTGGTAACGCCACGTAGCGCTCTGTATGTGCTGTGTGCAGTCTGTGGCTGGTTGTCATTGTTGTAATATTCGCTATTGTAGTGTTGGGCAGTTGGATGTGAACAGCGCGTAGCGTTGGGCAGTTGCATGTGAGCCGCCAGCAGTGGTGGATGTGGGGAGAGAGATGGCGGAGTTTTGAGAGCGGATGATCTGGACGTGTGTCCATCAGAGACAGTAAATTTGTAAGACTGGATGTTATGAACTGAAATATATATTGTGACTTATAAACACTATTAAGGTAAATATATTGTTTGTTCTCTATAAAAATCTTTCATTTGCTAACTATGCCTATCAGTAGTTAGTGACTTCAGTAGTTAGAATCTTTTATTCAGCTGGCAGTATTGGCGCTCGCTGTATTGCAGTAGTTCGAGTAACGAAGATTTTTTTGAGGTAAGTGATTCATTGTTAGTTAGTCAGGGCCTTTCCTTTGTAGGCATTATTGAAAGTCAGATTGCGTTGCGCAAAAAAATATTGTGTGTCTGTTTAGTGATGATCAGAATAAGTAAAGAGAGAAATATCTGAGTACGTTCAGTTCTGCTCAGCTGTTTGAAAATCAAATAACGTAAGTGGTTTATCAGCACAATCATTCATAAATTTTTCAAAGGGGACGTTTCAATTTTAATAGTAAATGTTTTACTTTCAATCTTCGTGTGTGGTTTTACATTTGCGCCTTACATATGACTGACATTACTTGCTGCAAATTTGGTGGATTCTGTAGTTGGTGCCTGAGTAGAGATTTTCTTTTATTGCTACGAGCTGTGACAGATAAAGTGTAGCACAGTGGTTAGAGCCGCTGAATGGTGTGACGCGGGTAGTCCCTTCAAACACGACCACCAGGAAATATTTGTTACTTAGTATTTATCGTTTCTGCAAGACTCTAGAAATATCTTATGTTTGTAATGCTTGCGTGTTCTCGCATATTCGATGTTTGTGTAAATACCATCATTCCCTAGTACTCGATATTTGTATAAAAATAGCCACAGTCACCATCCAGAGGTTCAGTGCTGTCTTGGCGCCACCTCGGTGTTACCAATAAACGTTACCTAGTTCTAAATTTTTCACTCCTTTGACGATACAAATCTGGACTCGACTGTGATTTGCCGCCTCAAATGTTTTATTTGTTCACTTTTATTATTGTTGTTGTCGTATCATATTAGTTCCTGAGTTGGCGAGCCATCACAGAATGAGCTGTACTCGTCTTTCTTGTAGTGATTCTGACGTGTACGTTTGCGGAATCTCGATACTGTTTTTTCAGTCGTGGTATATCAGCCAGTAGATGCATTTCTCGCGCTCAGAAGTCCCAAGGAAAGAGGAGAGCCAGTCGCAGAGCCCTGCTGCGAATTCGTTGCTGCCATCGGATATGACGTGTCGATAGCACTGTCCCAACCCACTGCTGTGTGCTAGAGGAGAGGTCGTATAAGGCACTTGTGCAGTAGATAGCAAGCCCGGTGAGGGTGGGCAGCGAAGAGTGTGCGCTGAAGATATGGCTCCTTGAGTCGTCCAAAGGCCCTGCCACGTCCTCCTTCTATAAGCTGGCCCCCTCGTAAGACTTCGTCGCAGTATCTGTGCATTAAGACTACGGGTGCACAAAGTCAAAGCGTTGTGCGGATGGAATGAAATGATCAATGGCATTTTTTATCAGGACACCCCATCTGGGATATTAGGCCGCCTGGTGCAAGTCTTTTTATTTGATGCCGCTTCGGCGACTTGTGCGTCGATGGTGATGGTATGATGACGAGGGCAACACAACACCCGAGCGGATTAAATTTCCCATCCGCTCGGGAATCGAACCTGGGTCCCTTTTATGGCAGTCAGCTGCGCTCACGACTCAGCTACTGGGTCGGAAGTTGTGAGGATGTCTGCGGTATAGGATCGGATTAAGACGAACATCAACAAAAGCAAAACAAGGATAATAAAACGTAGCCGGGTGATGCGGAAGCAGGTAGGTTAGGAAACGATACACTGGAAGTACTAGATGAGTTTTGTTATTTGGGCAGGAAAACAATTCATTATGCTCGAAGTAGAGGGGATGTAAAATGTAGACTGACAATGGCAAGAAAATCGTTTCTGAAGAAGAGGAATTTGTTAATATGGAATATCTACTGAAAAGTGTTACAAAGTCTTATCTGAAGGCATTTCTCTGGAGTGTAGCCATGTGTGGAAGCGAAACATGGACGATAAACAGTTTAGGCAAAAAGAGACTAGAAGCTTTTGAAATATGGTGCTGCAGAAGAGTGCTAAAGATTAGGTGGGTAGACCACGTAACCAGTGAGGAGGTACTGAACAGAACTGGCAAGAAAAGAAATTTGTGGTGCAATCTCACTAGAAGAGAGATCGTTGGTACACTACTGGCCATTAAAATTGCTACACCACGAAGATGACGTACTCCACACGCGAAATGTAACCGATGGAAAGAAGATGCTGTGATATGCAGATGATTAGCTTTTCAGAGCATTCACACAGCGTTGGCGCCGGTGGCGAAACCTACAACGTGCTGACATGAGGAAAGTTCCCAACCGATTTCTCATACACAAGCAGCAGTTGACCGGCGTTGCCTGGTGAAACGTTGTTGTGATGGCTCGTGTAAGGAGGAGAAATGCGTACCATCACGTTTCCGACTTTGATAAAGCTCGGATTGTAGCCTATCGCGATTGCGGTTTATCGTAACGCGACATTGCTGCTCTCGTTGGTCGAGATCCAATGACTGTTAGCAGAATATGGAATCGGTGGGTTCAAGAGGGTATCCGTTATCAGCATGGGTGTAACGGATCGTGCAGCCACGTCTCGATCCCTGAGTCAACAGATGGGGACATTTGCAAGACAACAACCATCTGCACGATCAGTTCGACGACGTTTGCAGCAACATGGACTATCAGCTCGGAGACCGTGGCTGCGGTTACCCTTGACCCTACATCACAGACAGGAACGCCTGCGATGGTGTACTCGACGATGAACCTCGGTGCACGAATGGCAAAACGTCATTTTACGGATGAATCCAGGTTCTGTTTACAGCATTATGATGGTGGCATCCGTGTTTGGCGACATCGCGGTGAACGCACACTGGAAGTGTGTATTCATCATCACCAATCTGGCGTATCACCCGGCGTGATGGTATGGGGTGCCATGGGTTACACGTCTCAGTCACCTCTTGTTCGCATTGACGGCACTTTGAAAAGTAGACGATACATTTCAGATGTGTTACGACCCGTGGCTCTACCCTTCATTCGATCCCTGTGAGACCCTACATTTCAGTAGGTTAATGCCCTTCTGGATACAGGAAATGTTCGACTGCTGCCCTGGCCATCACATTCTCCAGATTTCTCACCAATTGAAAACGTCTGGTCAATGGTGGCCGAGCAACTGGCTCGTCACAATACGGTCACTACTCTTGATGAACTGTGGTATCGTGTTGAAGCTGCATGAGCAGCTGTACCTGTACACGCCATCCAAGCTCTGTTTGACTCAATGCCCAGGCGTATCAAGGCCGTTATTACGGCCAGAGGTGGTTGTTCTCGGTACTGATTTCTCAGGATCTATGCACCCAAATTGCGTGAAAATGTAATCACTTGTCAGTTCTAGTATAATATATCTGTCCAATGAATACCCGTTTATCATCTCCATTTCTTCTTGGTGTAGCAATTTTAATGGCCAGTAGTGTGGGACACACTCTGAGACATCAAGGCATCACCAGTTTAGGAGTACAGTAAACAGGTCCAGAAGGCTGTAAGCTGCAAATAGTTATTCGGAGATGAAGAGGGCTGCTGATGATAGAGTAGTAGCATGGAGAGCTGCATCAAACTAGTCTTCGAACTGAAGACCACCACAACAACAACGGATGATCGGGCCGAGCACAGACTCTTGCGGTAAACCGGCAGCCTAGCCCTGTACATTCGCAGACGTAGATGAGAACGGCGCCGCCGTTGTGGCAGGTGTGAAGTATCGCTCTATCCTGTCAGAGCTGGTGCAGTCCTTTCTGCGGCGGCGGTGTGTACCGAGCTGCGTGCTCCAGTGGGCCGCGAGCAGCGTTTTTCGTGTGGGCGCTTTAAATAACTGGCGCGGCAGGTGCGTTTTGAAAGTCGATGGCGGCGCCGCTTTGTGTGTGTGGCGGTGCGGTCCGCGCGTAACGCGCCGGGCGCCGGGCGCACTCGCTGGAAAAGCCGGCGCAGCCGCGTCGCGAGGTGTTCCGCTGCCAGGCGAGGCTCGCTCACACACTACCGCAACACGTGACTGTTCTCAGAGCAAGTTGCCTTTACTCGTCATTTAAATACACCACGTTTTTCCCCAACTCTAATCCTTCCAAAACCCAGGCGATCATTATAGGCAAAACCACCCCTTCCTTCCTCCTCCTCGAGTTCTACATCACCATCTGTCGCCGTCCTAGCGCCCTCACCCCCACCCTTAAGTACCTTGGCGTCACCCTCGACCGTCGCCACCTCCGGACGATCCGAGCCGAGGCACGCCCCCGACTATGTCTCCTCGAGCTCCTTTCCGGCCGTACTTGGGGCCTGGACCCCTCCACCGTCCTCCATGCCTATAAGTCCCTCATTCGCCCTATCCTCTGCTACGCCTACCCTGCCTGGATCTCCGCTCCCCCTACCTTTTATAAATCCCTTCAGATCCTAGAACGCCATGCTCTTCGCCTCGCCTATCGCATCCGTCTCCCCTACCCCACGCGGATCCTGTACGACCTTATTCCCTTCCCCAACCTCCTCCTTTTCCTCGAACGGATACAGATCCTCTACACCTCCTGTAAACTCGATCCCCCTCATCCACTCGTCTCTCTCATCCTCTCCCACCCCCGTCCGCTGCCGCGCCTGTACTTCCACGTCCCACCTGCTCTCCATCTCTCCGCTCTTCACACCGTCTCCCAAGGTGGCTTTCGCCAGCTCCCCCTCCCTGATGATGCCCTCATCCCCTCCATCTACCCCTCCTACCAACTTTGATCCTCCCTACCTCTTCCTGTGTTTGTTCCTTTGGGCACTCTCTCTCCCTTCTCTCCCCCTTCCCTCCCTTTCTCCCTACTCCTCCCCCAGGCTTCCCCTACCCCCATACCTCCATTCCTTCTCCCATCTCCTCTGCCATTGGCATCTTTGCTCTCCCCTCTCCCTCCCCCTACCCCTTCTTCCCCTCTTGGCAGGTCCCCGGACTCGCACACGTTACGTGGACATTCGCACGCCGGAGATCATCGCCATCCGTTTCTCGTGTGTCTGCCATCGTGTTTGTGCTTAGAGTTCGCCGTGACGCTCCTACGTTCACCGTGCCGTCGAAGTCGTCAGTGTTTGTGCGCCGTGCCAACGATTTTCAGTGTATTTTACGTCGAGTGTGAACGGCTCCATGTTTTTGTATTCTGTGTGTACTGTTTTTTGCCCGTCAATATATCTATTATGTGTCTTCTTTATGTTTTCTCATTGTCCACTCCACGGCTGCCAGCCTACCTGATGTACAGGTATTAAAATTACAATAAAGGAAAAAAAATCTCTAACTCTATTAGTCTCACGTCAGTTTTCTGCAAAGCAGTGAAACCATTTTTAAGCCACAAATCCATCACCACCTTGCAACCCACTACCTTTCCCCAACACCCAATGTGGCTTTCATCCCAACTATTCCTTCGACGACAATCTTCTTTACCTAACGCACATTATCTCCCGACAACTAAACGAACAAAAATTCGCCCCATTTGCCTCCCTCGATATCCAAAAAACCTTTTTTGTCCGGATATCTCACTGCCACACCAAAGACGGCAACACGAATCGACAACATAGAGTAAATATCTCTGGAGTGAGCATTCCGTTCTGCGCATGTTGTCAACATTAAACCAGGACTGTCACGTGTTTCCGGGACTTCGCTGTGCGTGTGTGCTTTCTGCAACGTTTGAATTTTATAATATCAAGTTTTTGTTGTTGGTTGGTTGGTTGGTTGGTTGGGGGAAGAGACCAAACAGCGAGGTTGTCGGTCTCATAGGAGTAGGGAGGGATTGGGAAGGAAGTCGGCCGTGTCCTTTCAAAGGAACCATCCCGGCATTTCCTCTAGCGATTTAGGGAAATCACGGAAAACCTAAATCAGGATGGGCGGACACGGGATTGAACCGTCGTCCTTCCGAATGCGAGTCCAGTGTGCTAACCACTGCGCCACCTCGCTCGGTAGTTTTTGTTGTGTTTCACCGTTTGTTGATAGTGTAATAGCGATAGTGAATTACTGTTGTTGCTGTGGATGCAAAGAAAAATATGTGATAGGAGGGATAATAACTTTTCATGGGTACATACTATGCAGCTCTAATTATAGTTATCATATTAGTAAGAGACACTGTATGTGTTCAAAAATTTCGAGACGCATTGTAATTAAGGCCTGATTCTGTAGACTTATTTTTCTACGATTTTATGTCTATATATTAGATATTACGGCTCGTACAAAAAGCTTACAAACAATCGCTTCCTCTCGTAAATTTGCTATTGGAAAGGGAATGGTTAGTTGTTTCAAAAAGTACTATCCACCATCCATTTATCAGAGACTTGTCGATTATGTATATAGATTACTCAGTCTACTATTTATTTAATAAACTGGGAGCAAGTACGTAAAATGCGTTAAATAAATTCTTCAAAGTGTCACCAGTAAGAAAAATTGTGCTTTAGGTCGCAAAAACGAGAAAATAAATACGCAGAAATAGCAAAAAAAAAAAGGACGAATTAGCAAGGATATAATCGCTAATGTGTGGCAAATTCGGTGTTTTTCTGACACTTGCAAAAGTACTAGCGTACTGTCAAGTCGTTTTGCAAGAATATCGCTCCAAAAATGTACGTCAGGCTCTGTAGTACTATAAAGTGCCGTATCATACCGGAAACTGCCAAAAATCGAGTGCATCTGAACTGTGACACCTATCGCAAAGAAGCAGAATGCAATATCACTTGCCCTTAAAAAGTTACGTAGCTGGTTTATTTCCGGTATCAAATGGACACTGTTAAAATGTCTGCCCAAAATATATAAATAATCCACGACACGCACGAAAAGCATCCGTCTGTACTAGGGATGTAGTGACATTCTATATACAGGGTGTTACAATAAGGTACGGCCAAACTTTCAGGAAACATTCCTCACACACAAAGAAAGAAAATATGTTATGTGGACATGTGTCCGGAAACGCTTACTTTCCATGTTAGAGCTCATTTTATTACTTCTCTTCAAATCACATTAATCATGGAATGGAAACACACAGCAACAGAACGTACCAGCGAGACTTCAAACACTTTGTTACAGGAAATTTTCAAAATGTCCTCCGTTAGCGAGGATACATGCATCCACCCTCCGTCGTATGGAATCGCTGATGCGCTGATGCAGCCCTGGACAGTGGCGTATTGTATCACAGCCGTCCACAATACGAGCACGAAGAGTCTCTACATTTGGTACCGGGGTTGCATAGACAAGCGCTTTCAAATGCCCCCATAAATGAAAGTCAAGAGGGTTGAGGTCAGGAGAGCGTGGAGCCCACGGAATTGGTCCGCCTCTACCAATCCATCGGTCACCGAATCTGTTGTTGAGAAGCGTACGAACACCTCGACTGAAATGTGCAGGAGCTCCATCGTGCATGAACCACATGTTGTGTAGTACTTGTAAAGGCACATGTTCTAGCAGCACAGGTAGAGTATCCCGTATGAAATCATGATAACGTGCTCCATTGAGCGTAGGTGGAAGAACATGGGACCCAATCAAGACATCACCAACAATGCCTGCCCAAACGTTCACAGAAAATCTGTGTTGATGACGTGATTGCACAATTGCGTGCGGATTCTCGTCAGCCCACATGTGTTGATTGTGAAAATTTACAATTTGATCACGTTGGAATGAAGCCTCATCCGTAAAGAGAACATTTGCACTGAAATGAGGCTTGACACATTGTTGGATGAACCATTCGCAGAAGTGTACCCGTGGAGGCCAATCAGCTGCTGATAGTGCCTGCACACGCTGTACATGGTACGGAAACAACTGGGTCTCCCGTAGCACTCTCCATACAGTGACGTGGTCAACGTTACCTTGTACAGCAGCAACTTCTCTCACGCTGACATTAGGGTTATCGTCAACTGCACGAAGAATTACCTCATCCATTGCAGGTGTCCTCGTCGTTCTAGGTCTTCCCCAGTCGCGAGTCATAGGCTGGAATGTTCCGTGCTCCCTAAGACGTCGATCAATTGCTTCGAACATCTTCTTGTCGGGACACCTTCGTTCTGGAAATCTGTCTCGATACAAACGTACCGCGCCACGGCTATTGCCCTGTGCTAATCCATACATCAAATGGGCATCTGCCAACTCCGCATTTGTAAACATTGCACCGACTGCAAAACCACGTTCGTGATGAACACTAACCTGTTGATGCTACGTACTGATGTGCTTGATGCTAGTACTGTAGAGCAATGAGTCGCATGTCAACACAAGCATCGAAGTCAACATTACCTTCCTTCAATTGGGCCAACTGGCGGTGAATCGAGGAAGTACAGTACATACTGACGAAACTAAAATGAGTTCTAACATGGAAATTAAGCGTTTCCGGACACATGTCCACATAACGTCTTTTCTTTATTTGTGTGTGAGGAATGTTTCCTGAAAGTTTGGCCGTACTGCAATATCGTATTTATCTGCCGATACCAGGCAAGCGACTTACGTCTGACCTGTACGGGAATATACATAAGGTATGTACGAGCACAGGTCATAGACGCGAGGTTGACGACATATAGAATTATGGGTCTGGCCGTGAGTTGTGCACGGATAACCGAATGGTAAGGCGACCGTTCGCCATCAGCGTCAAATCCGGATTCGTATCCCATCCCGGCATAAATTTTCATTGTCGTGATGGTTGTTCTTACTCGCAATTGCGAATTCATTTAACATAATATTTCCTGTGTTCTAGTTTGATCAGCCTTCTGCCAGAGCAATTCAAGGTCCCACAGTTCTGGCCTGACTAAACCTTTGATCGGGTTTCGTATTTTAATCTTCTCTTCGGGCTACAAACCTAAGCATCCCCATAAAGACCCCATATTCCCTTCACCGCCGTCCAACATACCTCACGCGTGCTCCCCACATTAACCCCACAGCAAGTGCGCCGCAAGGTTCTGTGTCGTACCTCCTCCTTTACAAACTTTACACTGCGGACATTCCCGACCGCCAGCTCCAACCATGCCTTCTGCAGTATGCTGACAACTCCATCTACTTAGCGCCTCACTTCACCCTTCAGTTCTCCCATGCCTCCCTCCAATACCTCTTATTCTCATGGTATAGCTGTGCACCACACGGAATATTCAAGTAAAATCGCAGAAAAGCCAAGCCACCATCTTCGGTCGTCCAGATCTCCATCTCTCCATCCTCAAACAATTCACCTCTCGATTAATACACTAAAGGATTTATGACTAACCCACGATAGAAAGTTAATACGGAATGTACACCACCTTATCTTCTGACAAAAAGCCAAAAAACAGACTACAACTACTAACAGGCCGCACCTGGTGTCTATACCCTTCTACCATTATCACACAAAGCACCTCATCCACTGCATCCTCACTGGCTCTTCACCTACCCTAAATCCTTCAAGTCCGTTGAAATCCTGAAAATACTCGTACTCCGCCTCGACTTCCCCATCCGCCTAGCTTCCCCTACTCCAAAACTTATGCCAGTTCACACACATCACACACCTTCTCCTGTTAGAACACCTTCGGATCCAACACCTCACTCGCAAAACCCTGTACTGACATCCATACCCTGCAGTGCCACTGCAGCCATGCTCCACCTTGTATATATGTTGTAAGTAGGCTGTTTATGTTTTCTTTATGTAAGTAGGCTGTTTATGTTTTCTTATTGGCAACGTTACGTAGCGCTCTATATGAAAATCACTGGCTGTGCTGTGTGCAGTCTGTGGCTAGTTTGCATTGTTGTCTGCCATTGTAGTGTTAGGCACCGGCAGCTGGATGTGAACAGCGCGTAGCGTTGCGCAGTTGGAGGTGAGCCGCCAGCAGTGGTGGATGTGGGGAGGGAGATGGCGGAGTTTTGTAATTTGTCATGAACTACTATATATATTATGACTATTAAGGTAAATACATAGTTAGTTCTCTATTAATATCTTTCATTTGCTAACTATCCCTATCAGTAGTTAGTGCATTCCGTAGTTTGAATCTTTTACACTCCTGGAAATGGAAAAAAGAACACATTGACACCGGTGTGTCAGACCCACCATACTTGCTCCGGACACTGCGAGAGGGCTGTACAAGCAATGATCACACGCACGGCACAGCGGACACATCAGGAACCGCGGTGTTGGCCGTCGAATTTGTGCACCGCCGCCGTCAGTGTCAGCCAGTTTGCCGTGGCATACGGAGCTCCATCGCAGTCTTTAACACTGGTAGCATGCCACGACAGCGTGGACGTGAACCGTATGTGCAGTTGACGGACTTTGAGCGAGGGCGTATAGTGGGCATGCGGGAGGCCGGGTGGACGTACAGCCGAATTGCTCAACACGTGGGGCGTGAGGTCTCCACAGTACATCGATGTTGTCGCCAGTGGTCGGCGGAAGGTGCACGTGCCCGTCGACCTGGGACCGGACCGCAGCGACGCACGGATGCACGCCAAGACCGTAGGATCCTACGCAGTGCCGTAGGGGACCGCACCGCCACTTCCCAGCAAATTAGGGACACTGTTGCTCCTGGGGTATCGGCGAGGACCATTCGCAACCGTCTCCATGAAGCTGGGCTACGGTCCCGCACACCGTTAGGCCGTCTTCCGCTCACGCCCCAACATCGTGCAGCCCGCCTCCAGTGATGTCGCGACAGGCGTGAATGGAGGGACGAATGGAGACGTGTCGTCTTCAGCGATGAGAGTCGCTTCTGCCTTGGTGCCAATGATGGTCGTATGCGTGTTTGGCGCCGTGCAGGTGAGCGCCACAATCAGGACTGCATACGACCGAGGCACACAGGGCCAACACCCGGCATCATGGTGTGGGGAGCGATCTCCTACACTGGCCGTACACCACTGGTGATCGTCGAGGGGACACTGAATAGTGCACGGTACATCCAAACCGTCATCGAACCCATCGTTCTACCATTCCTAGACCGGCAAGGGAACTTGCTGTTCCAACAGGACAATGCACGTCCGCATGTATCCCGTGCCACCCAACGTGCTCTAGAAGGTGTAAGTCAACTACCCTGGCCAGCAAGATCTCCGGATCTGTCCCCCATTGAGCATGTTTGGGACTGGATGAAGCGTCGTCTCACGCGGTCTGCACGTCCAGCACGAACGCTGGTCCAACTGAGGCGCCAGGTGGAAATGGCATGGCAAGCCGTTCCACAGGACTACATCCAGCATCTCTACGATCGTCTCCATGGGAGAATAGCAGCCTGCATTGCTGCGAAAGGTGGATATACACTGTACTAGTGCCGACATTGTGCATGCTCTGTTGCCTGTGTCTATGTGCCTGTGGTTCTGTCAGTGTGATCATGTGATGTATCTGACCCCAGGAATGTGTCAATAAAGTTTCCCCTTCCTGGGACAATGAATTCACGGTGTTCTTATTTCAATTTCCTGGAGTGTATATGCGGTCTCCTTTACAGATGAATCACTCTTTCCTAAAATTCTCCCAATAAACGAATGTCAACCATTCGCCGTTCCTACCATAATACTCACACGCTCGTTCAATTTCATATCGCCTCGCAACGTTACGCCCAGATATTTAAATTACATCACTGTGCCAAGCAGGACACTAATAATGCTGTATCCGAACATTCCTACTCATCCACATTAGCTTACATTTTTCTACATTAACAGCCAGCTCCCCTCTTATAATAAATTAGTGATCCCTTGAGTCTCAGAATGTATCCTACAGACCGAACCCTTCTTCTAGTCAGGCTGCACCACACATTTATTTTCTTGCCAGTTCTATTCAGTATCTTCTCCTTATTTATTCAGCATTCTTCTGTAGGATCACGTTTCAAAAGCTTCTGTTCTCCACTTTTCTAAAATGTTTGTCGCACATTTCATTCCACAAACGGCTACACTCCGTGCAAGTACTCTTCAGAAAATACTTTCTAACACGTAAATCTGTATTCTATGGTAACAAATTCCTCTTCTTCAGAAACGATTTTCTTGCCGTTTCCGATCTGTATTTTATATCCACTGTACTTCGCTCATTATCAGTTATTTTGCTGCCCAAATAGCAAAACTCATCTAGTACGTTTCGTTTCTCGTTTCCTCATGTAATGCCCTCGCCGTCATGTGATTTATTTGGAGTACATTACATTATCATTGTTTTGCTTTTCTTGAACTTCATCTTATATCCTATTTTCAAGAGACTGTCCCTTCCGTTGAACTGTTCTTCCAAGTCTTTTGGTGTCTCTGGCAAAATTACGATATCGTTGGCAAACCTCAAAGTCGTTTTTCTTCTCCTTCGACTTTAATTCTTACTCTAAATCTTTCTTCGGTTTCCTTTAGTGCTACAAAGTTTTAAAAATCATCAATATTGTCCATCAACGTGTACTTTTTTAACACTTGACTTATTGCCATGTTTTTTACGTAAAAAAACACCAATTTGTTTTAAAAAAAGATCATCACTAATTGTCATCTTTGGGTTTATGAAGTTTAGAACATCTTTTCAAGACCGTGTTTATCCGTTGACAGCCAGCCCTTTCAGGAGAATTGGACTAACAATAAAGAGTAAGAAACTCCAATTCTTTGGATATAAAACCCTATTTTTCAACTTTATCTCCGTTCAATTGCATGGCCTTACGCCACCTTAATGCACAGCCTGTATGCCGTCATACTGCCTCTCTACAGGTGTGCGGCCAGCGAAAATGTTACTTCAACGCCCACGCCATTGGTGCAGTGCTTCCTGCATAGTCCACCATCAGTGGGTCAAACAGTGTAAGTCACGATGTGCGAGACCCAAGCTGTAAGGCATATGCCGAAGAACACTCCACCGAAGTTTCGTGATGTCCCTTCGGGCTCGCAGACTTGTGTATGGCCGTGGAGATGCATCAATACCAGGAGACGTTGCGAATACGTGACGCGGTATTAAAAGTATGTATGCCGAGCTGACACAAACGGGGATCACCCTAGCGAAGATATGGGCTTAAAATGGGGACACCCATTGAGATAAACGACCTTGACAAAGGGCACATTACGAGGGCAGTTCAATAAGTAATGCAACACATTTTTTTTCTCGGCCAATTTTGGTTGAAAAAACCGGAAATTTCTTATGGAATATTTTCAAACATTCCTGCTTCGTCTCGTATAGTTTCATTGACTTCCGACAGGTGGCAGCGCTGTACGGAGCTGTTAAAATGGCGTCTGTAACGGATGTGCGTTGCAAACAACGGGCAGTGATCGAGTTTCTTTTGGCGGAAAACCAGGGCATCTCAGATATTCATAGGCGCTTGCAGAATGTCTACGGTGATCTGGCAGTGGACAAAAGCACGGTGAGTCGTTGGGCAAAGCGTGTGTCATCATCGCCGCAAGGTCAAACAAGACTGTCTGATCTCCCGCGTGCGGGCCGGCCGTGCACAGCTGTGACTCCGGCAATGGCGGAGTGTGCCAACACACTCGTTCGAGATGATCGACGGATCGCCATCAAACAACTCAGTGCTCAACTTGACATCTCTGTTGGTAGTGCTGACACAATTGTTCACCAGTTGGGATATTCAAAGGTTTGTTCCCGCTGGGTCCCTCGTTGTCTAACCGAACACCATAAAGAGCAAAGGAGAACCATCTGTGCGGAATTGCTTGCTCGTCATGTGGCTGAGGGTGACAATTTCTTGTCAAAGATTGTTACAGGCGATGAAACATGGGTTCATCACTTCGAACCTGAAACAAAACGGCAATCAATGGAGTGGCGCCACACCCACTCCCCTACCAAGAAAAAGTTTAAAGCCATACCCTCAGCCGGTAAAGTCACGGTTACAGTCTTTTGGGACGCTGAAGGGGTTATTCTGTTCGATGTCCTTCCCCATGGTCAAACGATCAACTCTGAAGTGTATTGTGCTACTCTTCAGAAATTGAAGAAACGACTTCAGCGTGTTCGTAGGCACAAAAATCTGAACGAACTTCTCCTTCTTCATGACAACGCAAGACCTCACACAAGTCTTCGCACCCGAGAGGAGCTCACAAAACTTCAGTGGACTGTTCTTCCTCATGCACCCTACAGCCCCGATCTCGCACCGTCGGATTTCCATATGTTTGGCCCAATGAAGGACAGAATCCGTGGGAGGCACTACGCGGATGATGAAGAAGTTATTGATGCAGTACGACGTTGGCTCCGACATCGACCAGTGGAATGGTACCGTGCAGGCATACAGGCCCTCATTTCAAGGTGGCGTAAGGCCGTAGCATTGAATGGAGATTACGTTGAAAAATAGTGTTGTGTAGCTAAAAGATTGGGGAATAACCTGGTGTATTTCAATGCTGAATAAAACAACCTCTGTTTCAGAAAAAAATGTGTTGCATTACTTATTGAACTGCCCTCGTATTATTACGCAGAGCCTGTGAACGAGTGTCTCCAGAACGGTGAAGCTGGTCGAATGTTCACGTGCTACTGTCGTGAGCATCTACGAAAACAGACAGAAGAACAGTGAAACTACCACTAGGCGGTAAATAGTTGAATGTCCACGACTCTTCACAGAACGTGGGGTTCGGAGGTTTGCCTGCTCTGTGGAATCTCTGGCGAAAGAGTTCATCACACATTGTTGAACGTGAAGCGCCGCTGCAGACCACCCCCGTGTCTCCACGTGTTGACCCGACGACGTCGTCAGCTACGATTACAGCGGGCACGGGACGATCGGAACTTGAGCGTCGATCAATGGAAAACTGTCCGCTCTTCGGGTGAATCACATTTTTGCTACTCTATGTCGATGATCGTCTCCACAAACGCCTTCATCTATGTGAACAGTGGCTCGAAACGTGCAGCGCGCCACAAACGCAAGCTGGTGGGACAGTACTATGCTATGGGAGACATTGTCCTGCGATTGCATGGCATCTGTGGTAGTAATCGAAGACACGGTGACAGCTGCAAACCACCCGCATCCCTTCATATTTGATGTCTCCTGCAATAGTAATGTCATGTTTCAGCAGTACAATTGTCCGTGTCTCGGAGCCAGAACCTTGCTACAGTGGTTTGAGGAGCAATACAGGGTGAAAAGTGTTTAAACCGACAAACCCTGGGAGGTTGTAGGGGACATCAAAACAAATATTTTTCCCTAATGTAATTTTTTTCCTATGAGCAGTATTTAAACCGGTAGAGGAACTGTGCTCTGGGTGGACAATCAACTGGTTCCAGGTTGTGGACACACTGTAAGTGAAATGAACGTAACAATTGCTCTCCTCTCAAAGGACTGTTCTTACATTCGTCTGATTCGTCCCCATGTTACGTGCAATTGCACGAGTGCTGATTGAAAGAACCCACTCCACATGCTGCAAGGCAGCTTCCTCAAATTGCAGCGTTCTTACCGTGCGACGGCGTCTCTGTCCAGGTAATCTGCTAAATGACCCGGTCTCACGTAGACGTGGGTACACAGCAGCAAAGGTCGTATGATGCGGTATACGGCGATTAGGATATTGTTGTTGATAAAACGGCTGTGCAGCTCGTCCGTTGTGGCCCGCAATGTAGTACGCACCAACCATATCAGTGTACTCACTCCAGGTGTATCGCTCTATTAGTAAACAGAGACAATGCACTGCTACACTGGTGGACAGCAGTTGCCTACAAATGAAGAGCGTAATACGCCCTCTAACAACTGAAGAGCGTAATACGACCTCCACCGGTTTAAATAATCCTCATAGGAAAAAATGACATTAGGAAAAATATTTGTTTTGATGTCCCCTGCAACCTCCCAGAGTTTGTCGGTTTAAATACTTTTCACCCTGTATAGTGAACTCGCTTCGATGTTTCGGCCACCACATTCGCCTGATGTAAATCCAATGGAATCCATCTGTGTCTTTATCGGGCTGCATCACCGCGTAGGCAAACCAGCGGCCCGTTGTTTACGCGAATTGCATGTGTTGTGCGTAGACATACAATGCCACGTACCTCCACAAACCTACCAATGAATTGTCGGATCCCGGATACGCAGAATCAGTGATATATTTCATTTGAAAGGGGCTGCTAAGTAGGTGGTCATAATGTTTTGGCTCGTCAGTGTTCACGAATAACTTGTTGCTCGTTTCTGTCGGCATTGTTATCAAAATAGCACTCATAAATTTTTTTTCCTATAATAACCCAATATCTCAAACCAACGGAAATTTTACAAATAAAAAAATCGTTTATCTAAAAGCGAAATATTTTAACAATGACGGTATGGCTAATTGATATTTCGAGTGTTTACTCGGTTACTAGGCAAAAAATAAATAACACGCGTTATAACCGAGACCAAACAAATACCGAAAAATAGCCGATATTCAAAACTAAAATACCGGTATCGGTTCTAAAAGTCAGATTTTCGCGTTCGTACTATTAGGTGCAGAGCCAAGGGAGTAAGTTGGATCGCTTGCATCATGCTGAAACCGGTGGCGGTCGTTCATCTGGATCTGCAAGTGCCGTTCTTATTCTGAATTTATCTCCATAGTTTGTGTAGGAGTAAAAGTACATTTACAGACTTATCCACAAAAACTAAATCTTGGATTTTTCTAAGAAAGTTATCACAAATCATTCACGTTTTCTTGGACTGTCTACCAGGTGATCAGGTATTTCATGGCACAGCTGTTTCTCTCGTCTGTCAACCAAAACAATTAAATTGTCGCTGTCTGCTTCTGTATACATACGGTATATACAGGGCTATTACAAATGATTGAAGCGATTTCATAAATTCACTGTACCTCCATTCATTGACATATGGTCACGACACACTACAGATACGTAGAGAAACTCATAAAGTTTTGTTCGGCTGAAGCCGCACTTCGGGTTTCTGCCGCCAGAGCGCTCGAGAGCGCAGTGAGACAAAATGGCGACAGGAGCCGAGAAAGCGTATGTCGTGCTTGAAATGCACTCACATCAGTCAGTCATAACAGTGCAACGACACTTCAGGACGAAGTTCAACAAAGATCCACCAACTGCTAACTCCATTCGGCGATGGTATGCGCAGTTTAAAACTTCTGGATGCCTCAGTAACGGGAAATCAACGGGTCGGCCTGCAGTGAGCGAAGAAACAGTTGAATGCGTGCGGGCAAGTTTCACGCGTAGCCCGCGGAAAATTGGCTCATGCCACAACTGGAGACCGACAGCGCCGACTTCATCTTTCAACAGGATGGTGCTCCACCGCACTTCCATCATGATTTTCGGCATTTCTTAAACAGGAGATTGGAAAACCGATGGATCGGTCGTGGTGGAGATGATGATCATCAATTCATGTCATGGCCTCCACCCTCTCCCGACTTAACCCCATGCGATTTCTTCCTGTGTGGTTATGTGAAAGATTCAGTGTTTAAACCTCCTCTACCAAGAAACGTGCCAGAACTGCGAGCTCGCATCAACGATGCTTTCGAACTCATTGATGGAGACATGCTGCGCCGAGTGTGGAGGAACTTGATTATCGGCTTGATGTCTGCCGAATCACTAAAGGGGCACATATTGAACATTTGTGAATGCCTAAAAAAACTTTTTGAGTTTTTGTATGTGTGTGCAAAGCATTGTGAAAATATCTCTAATAATAAAGTTATTGTAGAGCTGTGAAATCGCTTCAATCATTTGTAATAACCCTGTATTTTTAGTCCTATCAGATAACAATTTTATGAGCGTGAGCAATATTCCACTGTATCACAGAGTCTAGATTTCGTAGGCAAATTAAAGATTTCAAATACCCTCCCAATGAGTTCCACACTGCCATTTGTATAATCTACAACTGGGCTTATGTGTTTAGTCGCACTAGGCATCATGGCATATCTGGAAACAACAGGATGAAATAAGGTACATTCAAAGGCTTGGAGATGTTATTATGTCGAGGCTTTTACAGAGGAAGCGAGAACCGTTGATCAGAAGGAGAAGTGAGAACATTATTGCCTCTGATATACGTACATTCATAACGGTACCAAAGGTGAATCTTGTTAGCACATAGTGTGATCACGCAAATGAACTGAGATTACGCAGTTCGGTAGAAATTCATCCAGGGTAAGAGAGGGAGGGGACAGATTAAAAAATCCCGAAGCATTAGTTCTCAGCATACCCTCGTATTTGTCTGGAGAGTAATGAAACGCGGACTATATACCTCAGACAAGAAGAGATTACGAACGTTTGACTCGTGGTGCTACAGAACAATGTGAAAGACTGGATAGGTAGATCAGAAAATTGATGAGGAGGAACTGAATCGAAGCGGGGAGAAAGATCTTTATGGCACATACTGACTAAAATATGGGATGGATTGATGGGACAATCCTGAGACATGAAGTAATCACCAGTTTGGTAATGCAAGGGGAGGGGGGAGGGAGTTGTAAAGAGCGACCGAGACTTGACTACTGTAGGCAGCTTCTGATGGATGTGGGCGGCAGTAGTTACGCAGGCGTGAAGAGGCTGGCCCAGAACAGACTAACGTGGAGTGCTATACGAATTCATTCTTCGACCCGAAGGCCACAACCTCTACAAAAAAAAAAAAAAAAAAAAAAAAAAAAAAAAAAAAAATACCGTTACCGTTCCCTTCCAGGATTAAATCCACAAGAATTCTTATGTTATGCGAAAGAAGGAATTATTTTGTTTATGATGACGCCTTCTAATAAAGTCCATGAGAACACTTGACTTTCGCTGGTGCTGGCCATCAGGAAGTTTGTCTCTTTCTTCCATTTCATAAGAACCTGCATGCTTATATTCGCCGCTGCGAATTTGACATTCTACAGTTTTTCATTTCTCACGAAGTCAGGAAATTCGTTTCTCTTAAGTTCAAATTCAAGAAGTAGCACGATTTTTAAACCTTAAATGTATATTCTCTTCTAAAAATTGGGACTCTGAAGTAATTGAAATTATTTTTACAGAACAGTCATACACAAATTTCAGCAGTGCAGGAAACGAAATTCTTAAATGAGAATGTAGCTGTTCCATAACAATAAGAATTTACAAAAGCAGATCAGTAGTAAGAATAATGGAAAACATACCAATGTCTGGAACAGCATTTACATAAACAAAAAAATCGTAGATAGTAAAACAGAATTTATATCGAAATCAGAAAGAATGTCCATGTAAACAATAAAGAGCAAGAATAAAAGACATATCATTATAAACTGCCAAGCACATATAAATTATGATAACAGAAGAAATCTGCAGAAAGTCAATCAATTTTGGGATTTTCTAGAATCTGAAATATCTAATATATCTAAAGACATCGTTAAAATATAGCTTGTCTACTTCAAACCACAAGTTTGGATGGAAAAGAAATTTAAGAATATTGTACGTGAATATAGACGCACTTAAGAGCAAACAGAAATTATGGAAGACTCATCAATATGTGTAAAATGTTCCAGCTAAAACAAACGATCACATATATTCGCAAACTACCAAGAAAAGCCAAAACTTGGATACATCCAAATACCAACGTAGGAGAATTTCAGCTGGATCACGCAGCCGTACCTAAAAGGAATATCAAGGAAATTATGAGTGTTAAAGTAACCAGAAACGAGGCATTTGGTTCATATCATTATCTCTTTAAGATTAAAATACGATTTCTCCCAACTAAAAGAAAAAATACAACCAAAAAATAATGAGATACAACTCTGCTATAGCTAATATTACAATACAAAATATACTAAAAATTAGAGTAGAAATTGACACAACAAGAAAAGATGTTAACATGAACTCCAGGTACAAACACTAAAGCACCAGAGAAAACTTTAGGACTGGCAAAGAATATAAGAAGACATCGCGGCCTGCAGAGTGTGAAGAAGCACTAGAACAACGATCTCACAAATGGAAATGTTCACGAAAGATCAACATTTAGAAGAATTCAACACAAGGAAAAGAAACACCAATAGTAACAATGTCTGAAGTACAAGAAAATTTTACCAAAAATTATACTAGAAATTTTATGAAATTTTTAAACATGTACTTAAAGGGTATCAAGCACCAAGTATTTTTGCTGAGATGAAGATCGCACAATAGGATTAAATAATAAAGGAAATTGTGAAATATTAGCAAAAACTTTTGACAGGCTCTTAAACTGTTCAGGTCCAACAGTTAAATTGGAATTTCCAGCAGTATCACAAAATGTGGAGGAAAATTTCCCACCAAAAGAGCAAGAAATTTATGAAGTCATCAGATCACTCAAAAACAACAAAGCAAGTGATGAAGACTCCAGCGGAATAATTGAAATTGTCAGAACCAACGATTATAAACGGCCTATAACTGCTTTTTGAGAACATTTACAAAGCTGACAAGATTCCAGTAGCATTAATCTACCCTGTACATAAAAAGGGAGTCGAACGAAATGTCAACAATTACTGAGAAGTTCCAGTGACAGACAAAATGTTATTAAAAATTCTCTTCGGCAGAGTTGTAGAAACATCAAATAATTGCGAGAATATCAGGGTGATTTTCAAAAGGGAAGATCGTGCACAGAACAGATTTTTAACTTAAAATCGATAATTTGCCAGAGAACGTTAACCAGCAATTGTATAAGAGTTTCATTTGTTGGCAAGATAGCATTTGATACGATAGACATAGAAACGATAGATAAAATTATTAGAGAATTTGGCGTTAAAGCAAAATTAGCAAACATAATTCGTGAAACCCTAACAAATACGATATCTTGAGTTAATTTTATGGGAGGAGTATCTCAGCCATTTGAAATAGAAATTGGTGTTGGACGAGATGATTGTTTATCACCTTAATTGTTTAACTGCGTTCCAGAAAAAAATAGTAAGCTTCTAGAATTTGAAGCTAAGGATCGCAAAATTCAACCAATAAGTCTGTGAGGGACTACAATGCTTTCAGAAAATCTGACAGATGCAGTTATTAAAGTAAATCTTCTGGAGGAAATAGCAAATAGAACTGGTCTCAAAATTTCAGCTGAAAAAACAGAATTCACGACAAATATAAAAAAGTGCACAAAAATCCTCAGAAACACAAATAGGTACAACAGGGCGACCAAGTAAATTTAAATATCTTGGAGAAACTGTACAACAGAACGGACTAGAAAAAATTGCAGTAGATGTAAGATTTAACAAAATTAAGAGCATATTTACAACAGAAAAAGCGTATCTACAAAAACAAAACTAAAACACTATATACCACAACGGTACGACCAGAATTTTTGTATGGATGTGAATGCCTAACGATGAACTATAAGCTGTACAGAGTAAAGGTACGGATTAATAGAAAATTAATGGTTTTAATACGAACTACACATGATCGGAAAATGAGAAGTAATAAGGAGCTCTACAAAAATAAAGAGAAAACAACAGAAATAATGGCTGCAGATTAATCTTTTTCTGAACACCTCTACCGAATGAACAGGCCAGGCAGACGAAACAAATATTCCTGTATTTCTGGAAGAAGAAATCGACAGTAGCATGAATGACAGAAATAAGGTAGTAACTAAAAAAAGCAACATCAAAGAATCGAGAATAGCAGAAAAAACCTTTTTAAGAATAAAATACTAAATTTATGAGGGTTTCAGTGCAGAAGAAATACCAAATCGGAAACAACACGCATAGAAGAAAGGAAAAGACAACATGGGTAAAAAATGAAGGGGTAGTGGAAAAATAGTAAAAACCACAGCAAAGTGGGGAACTGAAGTTGTTACGTGATCCTGACTGGTTAATACGAAGATTAGAAAAGGGAATATGTGTCTGTGCCACAACTGTCCAGCTCCTCACTACCCATCCTGGTTAGTCATACACGCTGGAGGGCTGGTTACGAGGTCGCCAGTTGTAGTATAGACACATGTTCCCTTTAATACTAATGTTAACTTTTCACCTAGAAAATTATTCTCATACGATGGGTTGTTCTCGAGATAGTTGTCCTGGGCTAAAACAAACACCCTACATATCCAACACAGGTTTCCCATGACTCATGAATACATTATCTTGAGGGACTAGAGGTACTATCTCGTACAGGAAACACTAAGTACTGCCATCATGACATTCACTTTAGCTACAACGCATAGCAGGCTGCGGAGGGGTATACAAGTGATTCATCTGCCCACATTGATAGGTATTATACAACCTGCACTGCTTTTAAAAACCACATGTCGGATTTTCATCTGATTTAATCCATTATAAATGGCTCTGAAGAACTGCGACTGTAAAAGAAGGGGGTTTGTTTCAAAGTACCTTCCTTTGCTTCCAGTCAAGATTTTCTTTCATTTATATTTTAACTGACGGGTTTTGGGAAATGATTCCTATTTTCAAACGTGTTTTTCTATATGTACTATGGATTTTTATATAATGTTTTTGGTGTGCAAGGTTCTGCTTTGTTCTGTTGACTTTACTGTCATAAATGTGAAACGAGCAGCCGGCCGGTGTGGCCGAGCTGTTCTAGGCGCTGCAGTCTGGAACCGCGCGACCGCTACGGTCGCAGGTTCGAATCCTGCCTCGGGCATGGATGTGTGTGATGTCCTTAGGTTAGTTAGGTTTAAGTAGTTCTAAGTTCTAGGGGACTGATGACCTAAGATGTTAAGTCCCATAGTGCTCAGAGCCATTTGAACCATTTGAACAATACTCTGTACTTGACACAATTGGCATTTCAGTAAAGCCTAATAGATGGCTCTTAGTTGTACTTCTTTTAACTGACTACTTTTTATTTTCAAAAATACATTAAATTCTCATCCTCTGAATTTTGTTTCTTATAATCAATTGTTATTTAATTCGATTATTTCTGTGATAATGTCTCAAATGGTCATATGTTGCTGTCGGTGCCCGACAAGCAGCGCAGCTTGCCTCTTGTTGCCGTAGCAGCAATGGAAGCTACTGGGCCACTCAGTCTGATGTTGTTCCTTGCAAGGCGTACGTACAAAAAGCTAGAATGTTTTTAGTTTTTAATTTTTGACTTAAGCATGTCTGCTCTAAACTTTGACTATTGCCTTCTCGCAGTTTAAATTTACGTAAGTAACTTTTCTGTGTTGTAACATTTTCATCTTGTTTAATGTTTCTCTCAATCTTATTTTTCGATGTATTATTTTATAGAGCTTTTAAATTTTGATTCTGATGACGACATCGTTAGAGGTGTCGAAACCTAGGTAAATGTATTCAACAGCTATTTGCAGCTGGTTGGCTGTGTTATTTCTCCATTGAAAGTTACAGAGATGTTTTCAGATATAGTCGACAGAGATAATGTTACAGGTCTTGGGCAGAGTACGATATGCTTTTATACAAACGGTGTTTTCCTTAATAATCATAATTTGCTTATATATGTTTCGCAAGGTGCTTATTTCTACGTGTTGCTATTTTTATGTAAGCATAGTGTCGAAGAATCTGAAGAAATTCACTAACTCACTTTCAAGTTTTTGGTTTAATATTTTATCTTTATATTTTCTGCAATGTGAGTATATATAATACTGTGCTATATATAATACTGTAATCTCTGTAACTGTTTGTTTGTATAAGTTATTCTCGACATATACTGCGCGCAGAAATTGTGTTTATTGTTTAACATGTGTGAGACTCCGCAAAAATTGACCACAAAAAATTGTGAGTACAAGTTCTTCCAAATTTCCCCACTAACTACATATGAAGATCGATAATCAACTAAAAATTACGCGTTTCTTATACGTGTACATGGCAGTAAAGTCAACAGAACACAGCAGAACCTCACACATCAAAATATTAATCAAAAATGGCTCATACATGGAGAAAAACACACTTGAAATTGAGAATCAGTTCTCATAATACGTCGGGTGAAACATAAATAGAAGTAAATCTTGACTGGTAGCAAAAAAGTCATTTATAAACAAAACCCATCGAGATTCTTGTATTCTTTCGGTAGCTATGCGCAAACTATTAGCCCTACAGGAAAAATGATCATGACGTTTTTGTAGGAAATTTTATGTTGGACTGGGTTACGCCTTTTCTGGAGGCCACAGTTTTTGAATTAATGAAGAAAAACGCGTTTGATGGTCACATCTGTACGTTTTTCTAGAATAATTCGAAAACTATGGCCTCTAGCGGAAACGTATCTCAGTAGAGCATTTAACTTCATTAAATTCCCTACAAAAAGTCCAGTTCATTTTTTCTATCGGACTAATACTCTGCGCACTTTATTTGAAAGCGCTGCGGGTTGCATGAAAACCGTGGTAGGAGCAGCTGAATCACTTTACAGTTGCTATTTCGTATCTAAAAATTCATCTTTTGCGTAGGAGGAATTGTCATTCAGAATTTTTTTAAATTTTTTTATACATGTTGGTTGGTTATCTGTCAGAGTTTTAATGCTACTTGACAAATGAAAGAAGATTTCTGTGGCAGCATAATTCACCCCTTTCTGTGCCAAAGTCAGATTTAACTCAGAATAGTGAAGATCATCCCGTTTTCTAGTGTTGTAGCAATGCGCTTCGCAGTTATTTTTGTATTGGGTTGGGTTATTAATAACAAATTTCATAAGTGAATATATGTATTGCGAAGGTACTGTGAATATCCCGAGTTCCTTAAATAAATGTCTGCGAGCTGATCTTTGGTGGGCTCCCATAAAAAACTGATTTCACGCTTTTATGAAGTAAATACTTTTTCTGTTATTAATGAATTACACCAAAATATGATGCCATATAAAAGCAGTGAATGAAAATAGGCATAGTAGGATAATTGACTGATACGTTTATCACAAAAATTTGCAATAACCTTAACAGCATAAGTAGCTGAACTTAACCATTTCAGCAGATCATCACTGTGTTTCTTCCAGTTCAATTTCTCATCAATACACGCGCTCAGAAATTTTGAATGTTTCGCCTGAGCAACAGTCTTCTGTTCATAATCTATATTTAGCAATGACGTTATGCCATTTACTGTACAGAACTGTATATACTGTGATTTCTCAAAATTTAGTGAGAGTCAGTTTGCAGAGAACCAGTTAATAATTTGCAGAAAGACATTATTTACAATTTTCTCAGCTGAATCTTGTTTTTGGATGTGATTACTATACTTGTTTCATTAGCAAGAAGAACTAGCTTCGTATCTTCATAAATATAGAGAAGCAAACCATTAATATATACACTCCTGGAAATGGAAAAAAGAACACATTGACACCGGTGTGTCAGACCCACCATACTTGCTCCGGACACTGCGAGAGGGCTGTACAAGCAATGATCACACGCACGGCACAGCGGACACACCAGGAACCGCGGTGTTGGCCGTCGAATGGCGCTAGCTGCGCAGCATTTGTGCACCGCCGCCGTCAGTGTCAGCCAGTTTGCCGTGGCATACGGAGCTCCATCGCAGTCTTTAACACTGGTAGCATGCCGCGACAGCGTGGACGTGAACCGTATGTGCAGTTGACAGACTTTGAGCGAGGGCGTATAGTGGGCATGCGGGAGGCCGGGTGGACGTACCGCCGAATTGCTCAACACGTGGGGCGTGAGGTCTCCACAGTACATCGATGTTGTCGCCAGTGGTCGGCGGAAGGTGCACGTGCCCGTCGACCTGGGACCGGACCGCAGCGACGCACGGATGCACGCCAAGACCGTAGGATCCAACGCAGTGCCGTAGGGGACCGCACCGCCACTTCCCAGCAAATTAGGGACACTGTTGCTCCTGGGGTATAGGCGAAGACCATTCACAACCGTCTCCATGAAGCTGGGCTACGGTCCCGCACACCGTTAGGCCGTCTTCCGCTCACGCCCCAACATTGTGCAGCCCGCCTCCAGTGGTGTCGCGACAGGCGTGAATGGAGGGACGAATGGAGACGTGTCGTCTTCAGCGATGAGAGTCGCTTCTGCCTTGGTGCCAATGATGGTCGTATGCGTGTTTGGCGCCGTGCAGGTGAGCGCCACAATCAGGACTGCATACGACCGAGGCACACAGGGCCAACACCCGGCATCATGGTGTGGGGAGCGATCTCCTACACTGGCCGTACACCACTGGTGATCGTCGAGGGGACACTGAATAGTGCACGGTACATCCAAACAGTCATCGAACCCATCGTTCTACCATTCCTAGACCGGCAAGGGAACTTGCTGTTCCAACAGGACAATGCACGTCCGCATGTATCCCGTGCCACCCAACGTGCTCTAGAAGGTGTAAGTCAACTACCCTGGCCAGCAAGATCTCCGGATCTGTCCCCCATTGAGCACGTTTGGGACTGGATGAAGCGTCGTCTCACGCGGTCTGCACGTCCAGCACGAACGCTGGTCCAACTGAGGCGCCAGGTGGAAATGGCATGGCAAGTCGTTCCACAGGACTACATCCAGCATCTCTACGATCGTCTCCATGGGAGAATAGCAGCCTGCATTGCTGCGAAAGGTGGATATACACTGTACTAGTGCCGACATTGTGCATGCTCTGTTGGCTGTGTCTATGTGCCTGTGGTTCTGTCAGTGTGATCATGTGATGTATCTGACCCCAGGAATGTGTCAATAAAGTTTCCCCTTCCTGGGACAATGAATTCACGGTGTTCTTATTTCAATTTCCAGGAGTGTATTAAGAGCAATACCAGACTCAAGACTGAACCCTGAGGGACACCATTCTTGATAACTCGTCAGTTATAGGACTCTGGTGAGTTTTGCACATTGTCTCTACTGTTAATTTCAACCTTCTGCATTCCTCCAGCTAAATACACTACTGGCCATTAAAATTGCTACACCACGAAGATGACGTGCTACAGACGCGAAATTTAACCGACAGGAAGAAGATGCTGTGATATGAAAATGATTAGCTTTTCAGAACATTCACACAAGGTTGGCGGCGGCGGCGGCGAAACGTCATTTTTTCGGTTGAATCCAGGTTCTGTTTACAGCATCATGATGGTCGCATCCGTGTTTGGCGACATCGCGGTGAACGCACATGGGAAGCATGTATTCGTCATCGCCAAACTGGCGTATCATCCGGCGTGATGGTATTGGGTGCCATTGGTTACACGTCTCGGTCACCTCTTGTTCGCAGTGACGGCGCATTGAAGAGTGGACGTTACACTTCAGATGTGTTACGACCCGTGGCTCTACCCTTCATTCGATCCCTGCGAAACCCTACATTTCAGCAGGATAATGCACGAACGCATCTTGCAGGTCCTATACGGGCGTTTCTGGATACAGAAAATGTTCGACTGCTGCCCTGGCCAGCACATTCTCCAGATCTCTCACCAATTGAAAAAGTCTGGTCAATGGTGTCCGAGCAACTGGCTCGTCACAATACGCCAGTCACTACTCTCGATGAACTGTGGTATCGTGTTGAAGCTGCATGGGCAGCTGTACCTGTACACGCCATCCGAGCTCTGTTTGACTGAATGCCCAGGCGTATGAAGGCCGTTATCACAACCAGATGTGGTTGTTCTGGGTAATGATTTCTCAGGATGTATGAACCCAAATTGTGTGAAAATGTAATCACATGTCAGTTCTAGTATAACATATTTGTTCAATGAATACCCGTTTATCATCTGCATTTCTTGTTGGTGTAGCAATTTTAATGGCTAGTAGTGTATGAACAAACCATTTGTGCTCTGCCCCACTCATACCACAATACTTAAGCTTATCTAGAAGAATTTCACATATGTGTCGAACCAAGTGAGAACAGACAGGCCACGGGTGCCTACATCCGTCGCACCCACTCAGAGGTTGATAACTGTACAGAGCTCGTCCAGATTCCCCTGACCCAGTGAGGGGCCACTGAGTGGCGGTGCTTGGCAGGGAGCGGATCGCGCGCCCGCACGCGGCAGACAGCTACGGCCCCTGGGGCGCCCCTATTTTCGCATTCCGCCGCCGGAAGACCCCGCCAGCCCGCCAGCCCCCGGCGGTGCGCGGCCCCTACAGCCGGCGCCCTCGGGACTGCTCGCCGCCCCCGCAGCCCCGACCTTCTTTACGACGGCGATAGCGGCCCGTCTCGCGCCCGCCTCTCTTATTCCGTCCCCGGCCCCCAGACTCCAATCCCTTACGTGTCTTCCGTGCCTCTGGTGCGTCTTTTGTGTCCCGTCGTGCCGTACAGCACGAGTCCGGGACTGCGAGCCGTCGCGCTCAATGAACACTGAGGGGACTCTCTCGTGAAAAGGGGAGCGCCTCTTGCAGAATCGTATCTCTACCACTACCTGACACACGTAGATTAGATTCCGTGGGACTAGCTCAGCGGTAACTTGAATCACGACGCCCGCATTTCGTGGTCATTCGGTAGCGTTCTCGCTTCCCACGCCCGGGTTCCCGGGTTCGATTCCCGGCGGGGTCAGGGATTTTCTCTGCCTCGTGATGGCTGGGTGCTGTGTGCTGTCCTTAGGTTAGTTATGTTTAAGTAGTTCTAAGTTCTAGGGGACTGATGACCTCAGATGTTAAGTCCCATAGTGCTCAGAGCCATTTGAAACTTTTTTTTTTTTTTTTTTTTTTTTTTACACTTCTGCGACTTGCCGCTCTTCGTGTAGATCTTTACTCCATTTATACGGTCCATGTTCTGATTTTACGAAATGAAACCAGCTTTGCAACACTGCTTATATACAAGCATTTTCTCCCTCCTTCGTTTGACTACAAATTTACGGCCTTTCCTTGGTCGCATGAAAGCCGTTAATGTACACGTTTCCCAAAAAAATGTTCAAATGTTTGTGAAATCTTTATGGGACTTAACTGCTACGGTCATCAGTCCCTAAGCTTACACACTACTTAACGTAAATTAACCTAAGGACAAACACACACACCCATGCCCGAGGGAGGACTCGAGCCTCCGCCGGGACAAGCCGCACAGTCCATGACTGCAGCGCCTTAGACCGCTCGGCTAATCCCACGCGGCCCACTCTAGTCGAGCGATGTCGTTATCCTGAAGGAAGTCATTCACAAGATGTACACTATAGAGGCGGGAATTGTCGTCCATGAAGACGAATGCCTCGCCGATATGTTGCCGATATGGTTGCACTGTCGCTCGGAGGATGGCATTCACGTATCGTACAGCCGTAACGGCGCCTTCCATCGCAACCATTGGCGTTCGTCGGCCCCACATAATGCCACCCCAAAACAGTAGGGAACTCCGCTTTGCTGCACGCCCTGGGCACTGTGTCTAAGGCGTTCGGCCCGACCGGGTTGCCTCCAAACACAACACGTCTCCGACGATTGTCTGGTTCAAGACTTATGTGACGCTCATCGGTGAAGAGATCGTGATGCCAATGTTGAGCGGTCCGCCGGCCGCGGTGGTCTAGCGGTTGTAGGCGTTCAGTCCGGAACCGCACGACTGCTACGGTGGCAGGTCCGAATCCTGCCTCGGGCATGGATGCGTGTGATGTCCTTAGGTTAGTTAGGTTTAAGTAGTTCTAAGTTCTAGGGTACTGATAACCACAGATGTTAAGTCCCATAGTGCTCAGAGCCATTTGAACCATTTTTGAATCACGATGAGGAAAAGTAAGAACAACACTACTGGCCATTAAAATCGTTACACCAAGAATAAACGCAGATGATACACGGGTATTCATTGGACAAATATATTATACTATAACTGACATGTGATTACATTTTCACGCAATTTGGGTGCATAGATACTGAGAAATCAGTACCCAGAACAACCACCTCTGGCCGTAATAACGGCCTTGATACGCCTGGGCATTCAGTCAAACAGAGCTTGGATGTCGTGTACAGGTACAGCTGCGCATGCAGCTTCAACACGATACCACAGTTCATCAAGCGTAGTGACTGGCGTATTGTGACGAGCCAGTTGCTCGGCCACCATTGACCAGACGTTTTCAATTGGTGAGAGATCTGGAGAATATGCTGGCCAGGGCAGCAGTCAAACATTTTCTGTTTCCAGAAAGACCCGTACAGGATCTGCAACATCCGGTCGTGCATTATCCTGCTGAAATGTAGGGTTTCGCAGGGAACGAATGAAGGGTAGAGCCACATCTGAAATGTAACGTCCTCTGTCACAAGTGCCGTCAAAGCGACAAGAGGTCACCGAGACGCGTAACCAGTGGCACCCCATACCATCACGCCGGGTGATACGCCAGTATGGCGATGACGAAAACACGCTTCCAATGTGTGTTCATCGCGATGTCGCCAAACACGGATTCGACCATCGTGATGCTGTAAACAGAATTTGGATTCATCCGAAAAAATGACGTTTTGCCATTCGTACACCCAGGTTCGTCGTTGAGTACACCATCGCAGGCGCCCCTGTCTGTGATGCAGCGTCAAGGGTAACCGCAGCCACGGTCTCCGAGCTGATACTCCGTGCTGCTGCAAACGTCGTCGAACAGTTCGTGCAAACGTCCCCATCTGTTGACTCAGGGATCGAGACGTGGCTGCACGATCCGTTACAGCCATGCGGATAGGATGCCTGTCATCTCGACTGCTAGTGATACGAGACCGTTGGGATCCAGCACGGCGTTCCGTATGACTCTTCTGAACCCACCGATTCCATATTCTGCTAACAGTCATTGGATTTCGACCAACGCGAGCAGCAATATCGCGATACGATAAACTGGAATCGCGATAGGCTACAATCCGATCTTTATCAAAGTCGGAAACGTGATGGTACGCATTTCTCCTCTTTACATGAGGCATCGCAACAACGTTACACCAGGCAACGCCGGTCAACTGCTGTTTGTGTATGAGAAATCAGTTGGAAACTTTTCTCACGTCAGCACGTTGTAGGTGTCGCTAGGGGCGCTAGCCTAGTGTGAATGCTCTGGAAAGCTACTCATTTGCATATCACAGCATCTTCTTCGTGTCGGTTTAATTTCGCGTCTGTAGCACGTCGTCTTCGTGGTGTAGCAATTTTAATGGCCAGTAGTGTATAATCTGACATACAACAAGGGAATAAAAAATGGAAAGCCAAGTATACTAAGAACGATAAAGAGAACTGTAGAGCTGGAAATACCTCGGGGAGTATCTCTAAGGACACTACTGAAATACCAGGGCAGAGTTGGGGAACTAGCAAGAGAATGACGTAGTCGAAAGACACACTAAGAAAAGTATCCAGACGCCCCTAAGTAATGCAGAATTGAATACTAGATAGCCAGTATAAAAGAAGGCGGGGAGTATTGCGTTGTCGCTTGAGAAATGGTTAACAACGTCCGAGAGAGCCCAGCGACTTCGAATGCGGACTAGTCACTGAATGTCAGCAGTGGAAGAAATCCGTTAGAGACCTCTTAACCCTTCTGAAGTTGCCCAAGCCGACAGTCGGTGAGGTTATTGTGAAGTGGAAATGCGAAGGGACAATCAAACATGAGACAGACCTCGTTTACCGAGAGAAAGGGACAGTCGAGCAATAGGGAGGGCTGGTGTAAGACACCCCGATAAAATCAGGGCAGGGAATCACTCGTGAGTCTCAGAGTGCCGAAAGCACAGTGACTGCGCCTACGAAGATAAAAAGAAGGGAGGTACGATGGTCGAGTAGCTCCTCATAAGCCACACATTTTTGTAGGAAGTACTGAGGTGGCGCGAAGAGCGACGCCAGTGGATGACCGGAAACGAGGGATGTGTTCAAAAATGTTCAAATGTGTGTGAAATCTTGTGGGACTTAACTGTTAGGTTAGTTAGGTTTAAGTAGTTCTAAGTTCTATGGGACTGATGACCATAGCTGTTAAGTCCCATAGTGCTCAGAGCCATTTGAACCATTTTGAACTGTTAAGATCATCAGTCCCTAAGCTTACACACTACTTAACCTAAAGTATCCTAAGGAAAAACACACACACCCCTGCCCGAGGGGGACTCGAACCTATGCCGGGACCAGCCGCACAGTCCACGACTGCAGCGCCCAAGACCGCTCGGCCAATCCCGCGCGGCGGAAACAACTGATCCGGAGTGATGAATCATTCTATATCCCGTGGCGATCCGATCTAAGGGTTTGGATATGGCGAATTCCAGGAGAACATTACCTACCATCATCTGTAGTGCGAACACTGAAGAACAGAGGAGATGATGTTACGGTATGGAGGTCAGCGTGTGGTCCCCTTATTGTGTTTAAGAAAATATTAAATGTCGAAGGGCGTGAAAATATTTTACGCATTCGTGTACTGCGTACAGCAGAAGAATACTTCGGATAAAACGACCGATTGTACCTGCGTGGCTACGCATCCCGCAGGATCTGTGAGGCAGTGCTTTGTAGACAAAAGCATTCTTGAAGGGTACTTCACTGCGCAGAGCCAACATCAGCTCCAGTGTAATGCCTTTGGCATAGGTTAGAGCGTCTGCATCGCTACAGACTGCAGCGTCCAAATCTGTACCTTTTCTGGTTTCGGCTCTCGAGGAAGAATAGTCTGCGATTCCTCCAGAGTTGCCTGGCTGAAAGTGTCCAGAGCACAATTCAGGCCGTCATAAAGGCGAAGAGTGGACAAACCACATATTAATGTCTAATAACAGGTGTCCGTACACTTTTGGTCAGGTTGTGTGGCCTGCAGCAAGAATGAAACACCGCGGTAGAATGGCAGCGCACTCCTAGTTCGCGAGATACGCGGGAACAAAATTAACTAATTTAGAAATTTGCTCAGGGGGCAGCTGTGCTGGAAGTTACTACTCTACAGGGTGAAAAGTATTTAAACCGACAAACTCTGGGAGGTTGTAGGCGACATCAAAACAAATATTTTTCCCTAATGTCATTTTTTCCTATGAGGATTATTTAAACCGGTGGAGCCCATATTACGCTCTTCAGTTGTTAGAGGTCGTATTACGATCTTCAGTTGTTAGAGGGCGTGTTACGCTCTTCAGTTGTAGGCAACTGCTGTCCACCAGTGTAGTAGTGCATTGTCTCGGTTTACTAATGGAGCGATACACCTGGAGTGAGTACACTGATATGGTTGGTGCTGTAAGTAGGCTGTTTAGACTTTTATATTGGTAATGCCACGTAGCGCTCTGTATGAAAATCACTGGCTGTGCTGTGTGCAGTCTGTGGCTAGTTTGCATTGTTGTCTGCCATTGTAGTGTTGGGCAGCGGCAGCTGGATGTGAACAGCGCGTAGCGTTGCGCAGTTGGAGGTGAGCCGCCAGCAGTGGTGGATGTGGGGAGAGAGATGGCGGAGTTTTGAAGTTTGTAATACTGGATATCATATATTATGACTATTAAGGTAAATACATTGTTTGTTCTCTATTAATATCTTTCATTTGCTAACTATCCCTATCAGTAGTTAGTGCCTTCCGTAGTTTGAATCTTTTATTTAGCTGGCAGTAGTGGTGCTCGCTGTATTGCAGTAGTTCGAGTAATAAAGATTTTTGTGAGGTAAGTGATTTGTGAAAGGTGTAGTTTAATGTTACTCAGGGCCATTCTTTTGTAGGGAATTTTGAAAGTCAGATTGCGTTGCGCTAAAAATATTGTGTGTCAGGTTAAGCACAGTCTCGTATACAATTGTTCTAAGGGGACGTTTCAGTGCGTACTACATAGCGCACCACAACGGACGAGCTGCACAGCGGGTTTATCAACAACAATATCCTAATCGCCGTATCCCGCATCATACCACCTTTGCTGCTGTGTACCCACGTCTACGTGAGACCGGGTCATTTAGCAGATTACTTGGACAGGGACGCCGTCGCACGGTAAGAACGCCGCAATTCGAGGAAGCTGTCTTGCAGCATGTGGAGCGGGATCCTTCAATCAGCACTCGTGCAATTGCACGTAACATGGGGACGAATCAGACGAATGTAAGAACAGTCCTTCGAGAGGGATTGTTACGTCCATTTCACTTACAGCGTGTCCACAACCTGGAAGCAGTCGATTATCCACCCACAGTTTTTGCAGTGCTATCTGGAACAGTGTGAAATGCATCCTACATTTCCATCCTCTGTGTTGTTTACCGATGAAGCAACGTTCGGGCGTGATGCAGTCTTCAATATGCACAATTCGCATGTTTGGAGTGAGGATAACCCACATGCCACAGTTACTAGCGCTCATCAAGTGCGGTTCTTCGTTAATGTGTGGGTCGGTGTTGTTGGGGACTCTTTAATTTGGCCGTATCGGCTACCTAGTTGTTGTGTCTTGGTCATAAAAAATGAAAAAGTATTTGTTGGTTTAATTAATTTGCTGCCAGAGAAATCTTCCTCTACCGGTTTAAATACTCCTCATAGGAAAAAATGACTTAAGGGAAAAATATTTGTTTTGATGTCCCCTACAACCTCCCAGAGTTTGTCGGTTTAAATACTTTAGACTCTGTGGGTATTGAAGCTGACACATGTCATTTCTGCGTACGCCTCGTAACTCTAGTGCAACAGAGGCCTCGGCTGTGCGCGCCTCCGGATTTCTGGGCGCCGAGCTACACCCAGCCCCCTACTGGCTGCCCGACCACACAACATACCGCGGCGGGCGCATCCCGCATACGCGGGGCCGACCGCGGCATCGGGGACCTCCGAGCAGCGCCAGCGGAATGCCCGCAATCGCGTCGGCCACCGTCGCCCTCGGGCAGGGGCGGTATGAGGAGGGGAGGGGAGGGGAGGGAACGAAACTACGTCTGCCCCCTCTCGCCCCGTCCCGTTCGCTTACGTACGACTCTGAAACACCTCCGACACCAGCGAAGCGAAATTTTTCAGGCAATAAAATGTACGAGTTGAACGGGGATGACTGCTGTGAGCTGCAGATTAGCTGCAGCCGTACATTGAGCGGAATCAGCGGCGACGAGCAAGAATGTGTTCCGGAAACGGATTCGAACCCGGGATCTCCTGCTTAGTTTTTAATTTTTTTTTAAGAAAAAAAAAAGAAACTAAGTGCCACCGCCACTTTTCATCCTATAACAAAAAAAAAAAAAATCTGCTCCACTTGAGGCGTTGGCTCCCGACTCAACCTACCCCAGAGAGCTGCCTATATACCAGGGGAAATATGGGAATTCAAGTTTAGGGCTATCCTTACAAACAAAACAAAATCTTCCTTTTACTAATTTTTTTTATTTCTTTGTGTAATTGATCAGAGGCCCTCTGCACCCCGCTGCGAATATGTTGAGTCACGTCTTCTCGAAACTGATGTGTTCCGTTCAATTGTTCAGAAATGTTTATCGGTTCAAATAGGAAACCTTCTTCTCTCTTGGCTTAACACATTCCAGCTGCGTGGCGGGTCGTGGAAAGCACTCCCAGGGAAGTTCGAGAAAAAGTATCTGTATTTTGGGTGACGGACAACGACATAATGGCGAAGTATTTCCAAAAATGGAGTACAGAGTCTACAGTGTGTCCAAAGAGGTAGTGAATGGCAAGTCCGCGAATCCAATTCACAGCATTGCTCTTTGTCCGAGGAAAATAGTCACGTTCCAGAAATAATAATGAAAGGGGAGTAATCCGATAAGGAATGTCCCGCGTTAGAAAAGCCACAATACGACGAATCAATTGCCAAACCTCCGCCGCCGGTCCGCAAACAAACCGATGTTCGTCATTGTCTGGCACTCCACACGTGGAACATAGAGGTGATTGGGCGAGGTGGATACGACGAAGGCGAGATTGGTTGATTTGCTTACCATTGACAGTTAGGTACCAGACAGATTGAACATCCGTGTCAAGGTAACAGGCGAACACCGCGCGCCATACATGACGCCAGTCAACCTGGGGGGGGGGAACTTTTCTTTAATCGGGTTAGGTGGACGACCTAATTGGAGGACATTGTATACTGCCTTTGTCTTGAGTAAAAGCTGTCTTTGAACTTAGCAGGCAGGTGCGGTAACCACTGCGCCATCGGAGACTTAACGCTGTCACACCTGCACGGACTACCTCGGTACGCCTCGAGGCCGATCCACACTCCCACCGAGCGCCACCTGTCCACTGACTCCATGTTCGCCACTTAGAGAATCCCACAGGAGGTCGGACGTACTGGTGCAATCGCACTGAAAAATTGGATCCATTGTCCAAACAGGCTTATGAATTACATCTAAATCTACATCTGTGTGAAACCCAGCTCGCGCTATTCGTCCACGAGACTCAGAGGGCCATAGACACGGGTTTACAGGTAGATGCCGTGTTTCTTGACTTCCGCAAGGCGTTTGATACAGTTCCCCACAGTCGTTTAATGCACAAAGTAAGAGCATATGGACTATCAGACCAATTGTGTGATTGCACTGAAGAGTTCCTAGATAACAGAACGCAGCATGTCATTCTCAATGGAGAGAAGTCTTCCGAAGTAAGAGTCATTTCAGGTGTGCCACAGGGGAGTGTCGTAGGACCGTTGCTATTCACAATATACAGGGCTATTACAAATGATTGAAGCGATTTCACAGCTCTACAATAACTTTATTATTTGAGATATTTTCACAATGCTTTGCACACACATACAAAAACTCAAAAAAGTTTTTTTAGGCATTCACAAATGTTCGATATGTGCCCCTTTAGTGATTCGGCAGACATCAAGCCGATAATCAAGTTCCTCCCACACTCAGCGCAGCATGTCCCCATCAATGAGTTCGAAAGCATCGTTGATGCGAGCTCGCAGTTCTGGCACGTTTCTTGGTAGAGGAGGTTTAAACACTGAATCTTTCACATAACCCCACAGAAAGAAATCGCATGGGATTAAGTCGGGAGAGCGTGGAGGCCATGACATGAATTGCTGATCATGATCTCCACCACGACCGACCCATCGGTTTTCCAATCTCCTGTTTAAGAAATTCCGAGCATCATGATGGAAGTGCGGTGGAGCACCATCCTGTCGATAGATGAAGTCGGCACTGTCGGTCTCCAGTTGTGGCATGAGCCAATTTTCCAGCATGTCCAGATACATATGTCCTGTAACGTTTTTTTCGCAGAAGAAAAAGGGGCCGTAAACTTTAAACCGTGAGATTGCACAAAACACGTTAACTTTTGGTGAATTGCGAATTTGCTGCACGAATGCGTGAGGATTCTCTACCGCCCAGATTCGCACATTGTGTCTGTTCACTTCACCATTAAGAAAAAATGTTGCTTCATCACTGAAAACAAGTTTCGCACTAAACGCATCCTCTTCCATGAGCTGTTGCAACCGCGCCGAAAATTCATAGCGTTTGACTTTGTCATCGGGTGTCAGGGCTTGTAGCAATTGTAAACGGTAAGGCTTCTGCTTTAGCCTTTTCCGTAAGATTTTCCAAACCGTCGGCTGTGGTACGTTTAGCTCCCTGCTCGCTTTATTCGTCGACTTCCGCGTGCTACGCGTGAAACTTGCCCGCACTCGTTCAACCGTTTCTTCGCTCACTGCAGGCCGACCCCTTGATTTCCCCTTACAGAGGCATCCATAAGCTTTAAACAGCGCATACCATCGCCGAATGGAGTTAGCAGTTGGTGGATCTTTGTTGAACTTCGTCCTGAAGTGTCGTTGCACTGTTATGATTGACTGATGTGAGTGCATTTCAAGTACGACATACGCTTTCTCGGCTCCTGTCGCCATTTTGTCTCACTGCGCTCTCGAGCGCTCTGGCGGCAGAAACCTGAAGTGCGGCTTCAGCCGAACAAAACTTTATGAGTTTTTCTACGTATCTGTAGTGTGTCGTGACCATATGTCAATGAATGGAGCTACAGTGAATTTATGAAATCGCTTCAATCATTTGTAATAGCCCTGTACATAAATGACCTTGTGGATGACATCGGAAGTTCTCTGAGGCTTTTTGCGGATGATGATGTGGTATAACGAGAGGTTGTAACAATGGAAAATTGCACTGAAATGCCGGATGATCTGCAGCGAATTGACGCATGGTGCAGGGAATGGCAATTGAATCTCAATGTAGACAAGTGTAATGTGCTGCGAATATATAGAAAGAAAGATCCTTTATCATTTAGCTACAATATAGCAGGTGAGCAACTGGAAGCAGTTAATTCCATAAATTATCTGGGAGTAGGCAGTAGGAGTGATCTAAATGGAAAGACCATATAAAATTAATCGTCGGTAAAGCAGATGCCAGACTGAGATTCATTGGATGAATCCTACGGAAATGCAATCCGAAAACAAAGAAAGTAGGTTACAGTACGCTTGTTCGCCCACTACTTGAATACTGCTCAGCAGTGTGGGATCCGTACCAGATAGGGTTGATAGAAGAGATAGAGGAGATTCAAAGGAGAACAGCGCGCTTCGTTACAGGATCATTTAGTAATCGCGAAAGCGTTACGGAGATGATAGATAAACTCCAGTGGAAGACTCTGCAAGAGAGACGCTCAGTAACTCGGTACGGGCTTTTGTTAAAGTTTCGAGAACATACCTTCACCGAGGAGTCAAGCAGTATATTGCTCCCTCCTTCGTATGTCTTGCGAAGAGACCATGAGGATAAAATCAGAGAGATTAGAGCCCACACAGAGGCATACCGACAATCCTTCTTTCCACGAACAATACGAGACTGGAATAGACTGGAGAACCGATAGAGGTACTCAAGGTACCCTCCGCGACACACCGTCAGGTGGTTTGCGGAGTATGGATGTAGAGGTAGATGTAGATATACACTCCTGGAAATGGAAAAAAGAACACATTGACACCGGTGTGTCAGACCCACCATACTTGCTCCGGACACTGCGAGAGGGCTGTACAAGCAATGATCACACGCACGGCACAGCGGACACACCAGGAACCGCGGTGTTGGCCGTCAAATGGCGCTAGCTGCGCAGCATTTGTGCACCGCCGCCGTCAGTGTCAGCCAGTTTGCCGTGGCATACGGAGCTCCATCGCAGTCTTTAACACTGGTAGCATGCCGCGACAGCGTGGACGTGAACCGTATGTGCAGTTGACGGACTTTGAGCGAGGGCGTATAGTGGGCATGCGGGAGGCCGGGTGGACGTACCGCTGAATTGCTCAACACGTGGGGCGTGAGGTCTCCACAGTACATCGATGTTGTCGCCAGTGGTCGGCGGAAGGTGCACGTGCCCGTCGACCTGGGACCGGACCGCAGCGACGCACGGATGCACGCCAAGACCGTAGGATCCTACGCAGTGCCGTAGGGGACCGCACCGCCACTTCCCAGCAAATTAGGGACACTGGTGCTCCTGGGGTATCGGCGAGGACCATTCGCAACCGTCTCCATGAAGCTGGGCTACGGTCCCGCACACCGTTAGGCCGTCTTCCGCTCACGCCCCAACATCGTGCAGCCCGCCTCCAGTGGTGTCGCGACAGGCGTGAATGGAGGGACGAATGGAGACGTGTCGTCTTCAGCGATAAGAGTCGCTTCTGCCTTGGTGCCAATGATGGTCGTATGCGTGTTTGGCGCCGTGCAGGTGAGCGCCACAATCAGGACTGCATACGACAGAGGCACACAGGGCCAACACCCGGCATCATGGTGTTGGGAGCGATCTTTTACACTGGCCGTACACCACTGGTGATCGTCGAGGGGACACTGAATAGTGCACGGTACATCCAAACCGTCATCGAACCCATCGTTGTACCATTCCTAGACCGGCAAGGGAACTTGCTGTTCCAACAGGACAATGCACGTCCGCATGTATCCCGTGCCACCCAACGTGCTCTAGAAGGTGTAAGTCAACTACCCTGGCCAGCAAGATCTCCGGATCTGTCCCCCATTGAGCATGTTTGGGACTGGATGAAGCGTCGTCTCACGCGGTCTGCACGTCCAGCACGAACGCTGGTCCAACTGAGGCGCCAGGTGGAAATGGCATGGCAAGCCGTTCCACAGGACTACATCCAGTATCTCTACGATCGTCTCCATGGGAGAATAGCAGCCTGCATTGCTGCGAAAGGTGGATATACACTGTACTAGTGCCGACATTGTGCATGCTCTGTTGCCTGTGTCTATGTGCCTGTGGTTCTGTCAGTGTGATCATGTGATGTATCTGACCTCAGGAATGTGTCAATAAAGTTTCCCCTTCCTGGGACAATGAATTCACGGTGTTCTTATTTCAATTTCCAGGAGTGTAGATGGTTACTCTGTAATTCACACTAAAGTGCCTGGCAGAGGGTTCATCGATCTATTCTCGTACTACTTCTCTATCACTCCACTCTCGAATGGAGCGTGGTAAAAAGGAACACCTAAATCTTTACGTTCGAGCTCTGATTTCTCTTATTTTATTACTATGATCATTTCTCCCTACGTAGGTTGGGGTCAACAAAATATTTTCAAAATATTTTGTTTCAGCGACTGCCACGCCAACTCACGTATCATATCAGTGACATTCTCACCCCTATTGCGCGATAACAGGAAACGAGGTGCACTTCTTTGGACTTTTTCGATGTCCTCCGTCAATACTACCTGGTAAGGATCCCACACCGTGCAGCAATATTGCAATAAAGGAAGCACAAGTATAATGTATCCAGAACTAGATTTTCACTGTGCAGCGGAGTGTGCGCTGATATGCACGCAATTTGATTAAGAGTCGCTTGTGAGGAACGGTATCAAAAAACCTTCTGGAAATCTAGGAATATGGAATCGATCTGAGATCCCTTGTCGACAGCACTCATTACTTGGTTCAAATGGCTCTGAGCACTATGGGACTTAACTTCTGAGGTCATCAGTCCCCTAGAACTACTTAAACCTAACTAAGCTAAGGACATCACACACGTCCATGCCCGAGGCAGGATTCGAACCTGCGACCGTAGCAGTCGCGCGGTTCCCGACTGAAGCGCCTAGAACCGCTCGGCCACCTCGGCCGGCGCACTCATTACTTCATGGGAATAGAGTGCTAGCTGTGTTGCACAAGAACGATATTTTCTGAATCCGTGTTGGTTATATATCAATAAGTCATTTTCTTCAAGGTCATTCATAATGTTCGAGTACAGTGTATGCTCCAAAATCCTACTGCAAATTGAGGTCAGTGACATGGGTCTGTAATTCAATCGGTTACTCCTATTTCCTTTCTTGAACATTGGTGTGGCCTGTGTTACTTTCCAGTCTTTAGGAACAGACCCTTCGTCAAGTTAGCGGTTGTATGTAAGTGCTAAGGAAGGAGCTATTATTTGAATGCGTGGTGCCTGTTGCTTCGAAAGAACAGACACCACGGAGATAGGTACGTAAATTGAAAGGGGATGACTGCCATCACCTGCAATGGGACTGGCTGGACGATGCATCCACATTTTCAGTGCGAATTCACCAATGCATCCGACCGTCTGTGGGAATCTCAAACTAGCTAACAGGGCCGCCCGCGGTGGCCGTGCGGTTCTGGCGCTGCAGTCCGGAACCGCGGGACTGCTACGGTAGCAGGTTCGAATGCTGCCTCGGGCATGGGTGTGTGTGATGTCCTTAGGTTAGTTAGGTTTAAGTAGTTCTAAGTTCTAGGGGACTTATGACCTAAGATGTTGAGTCCCATAGTGCTCAGAGCCATTTGAACCACCTAACAGGAGTGTAATGAACAGGGACTACGAGTAGGTGGCGCTCGGTGGGGTGTGGATCGGCCGTGGGGTGTACCGACATAGTCCGTGCAGCTGTGACAGCGTTGTGTCCACGATGGCGCAATGGTCACCGACCTGCCCAGTTAGCAGGAGATACCGGGTCCGCTCGTCGCCGCTGATTCCGCTTAATGCCCCGCTGCAGTCATTCCCCTTGTAAGTAGGCTGTTCAGGTTTTTATATTGGTAACGCCACATAGCGCTCTATATGAAAATAACTGGCTGTGTTGTGTGCAGTCTGTGGCTGCTTTGCATTGTTGTTTGCTATTGCGTAGCTGGATGTTAACAGTGCGTAGCGTTACGCAGTTGGAGGTGAGCCGCCAGCAGTGGTGGATTTGGGGAGAGAGATGGCGGAATTTAGAGAGCGGACGATCTTGACGTGTGTCCATCAGAGAGAGTAAATTTGTAATATTGGATACCATGGACTGATATATACACTCCTGGAAATGGAAAAAAGAACACATTGACACCGGTGTGTCAGACCCACCATACTTGCTCCGGACACTGCGAGAGGGCTGTACAAGTAATGATCACACGCACGGCACAGCGGACACACCAGGAACCGCGGTGTTGGCCGTCGAATGGCGCTAGCTGCGCAGCATTTGTGCACCGCCGCCGTCAGTGTCAGCCAGTTTGCCGTGGCATACGGAGCTCCATCGCAGTCTTTAACACTGGTAGCATGCCGCGACAGCGTGGACGTGAACCGTATGTGCAGTTGACGGACTTTGAGCGAGGGCGTATAGTGGGCATGCGGGAAGCCGGGTGGACGTACCGCCGAATTGCTCAACACGTGGGGCGTGAGGTCTCCACAGTACATCGATGTTGTCGCCAGTGGTCGGCGGAAGGTGCACGTGCCCGTCGACCTGGGACCGGACCGCAGCGACGCACGGATGCACGCCAAGAACGTAGGATCCTACGCAGTGCCGTAGGGGACCGCACCGCCACTTCCCAGCAAATTAGGGACACTGTTGCTCCTGGGGTATCGGCGAGGACCATGGCATGGCAAGCCGTTCCACAGGACTACATCCAGCATCTCTACGATCGTCTCCATGGGAGAATAGCAGCCTGCATTGCTGCGAAAGGTGGATATACACTGTACTAGTGCCGACATTGTGCATGCTCTGTTGCCTGTGTCTATGTGCCTGTGGTTCTGTCAGTGTGATCATGTGATGTATCTGACCCCAGGAATGTGTCAATAAAGTTTCCCCTTCCTGGGACAATGAATTCACGGTGTTCTTATTTCAATTTCCAGGAGTGTATATTATGAATTTTGAACCCTATTAAGGTAATTACATTATTTGTTCTCTATCAAAATCTTTCATTTGCTAACTATGCCTATCAGTAGTTAGTGCCTTCAGTAGTTTGAATCTCTTATTTAGCTGGCAGTAGTGGCGTTCCCTGTATTGCAGTAGTTCGAGTAACGAAGATTTTTGTGAGGTAAGTGATTTGTGAAACGTATAGGTTAATGTTAGTCAGGGCCATTCTCTTGTAGGGACTATTGAAAGTCAGATTGCGTTGCGCTAAAAATAATGTGTGTCAGTTTAGTGATGCTCAGAATAAGTAAAAAGAAATGTCTGAGTACGTTCAGTTTTGCTCAGCTGTTTGAAAATCAAATAACGTAAGATGTTTATCAGCACAGTAATTCATTAATTTTTCTAATGGGACGTTACATATGTCGACCCTTAGTCGAGGATACCTAACTGGAATCTTATGATTTTTTCTTGTAGTTTGTGTAATTAGTGTAGCTCTTGTTTATTGCTAGCGCGTAATTGTTGAGAGAATCTTCTTTGTAGTTGTAGTTTTTCATTGTTGTACAGTAAAACAATTGTGGCATGCATGTAGATTTGCACCAAGTATTTTGCAGCTGCGCTCGCAATTAACTAGATATTATTTTCAGTGTTATGTTAATGTGTTTTCTTATTTTACTCTTCCAACTGTGCTTTTTCTGTTTTATCGTGTGAAACATTGTGGCAATTATGGAGTGTGAAAAACGTAATACTAGGCTCCAAAGTAAACTGAGAAATAACAGTGAAGACGATAGCAGTGTATCAGCACCACCGTGTAATGAATTAACTAATGTTCAACACAGTAATTTGGTAATTGTGCATAGGGAAATGGAGCGGGCTGCAAATAATGGTGTAGACAGTGAAACAATTAGTGAACAGGGAAGCATTATCGATCGATCGGTCGGCAACAGCTCGCCTCAGGAATCCGAAATGACAGGACACAATCTTGCAAATTCTGTAGATTCAGGTTTTGCGTCCTCACCGTTTTCTCAAATAAGTCAAGACACATTTTCTGCTCGTCAAAACGTGGATGTTGCCGGTGCAAATGCACTGCCGAAAAGCATAGAGGAACAGATTGCAGATACTAATACATTGTTATTGCAATTAATGCAACAAATGAAACAAAATCAGAGACAAACACAGCAACAGTTAGATACAATGGAACAACAGCAGGGACAAACACAACAACAGTTAGACCCAATGGAACAAAATCAAAAAACAGTCACAGCAACAGCTTCAAAAGTTAGACACCACGCTTGAACAAACACCTGAAGGTTTAACTGCTGAGCTACTTAAAATCGAATCGAAATGTCAAAAAGTCTGTAATGACGTAAGAACACAAATTTGGGAGCATTTCCAACCTATTTTTTCGAGTCATGAAAATGCATTACAGAATCACGAAGCAGCCATAAAAGAACGGCAAACTATTGTTCATGAAAATCACGACACCTTGCAAGCTAAAATTGACTCAGTTGCATCTTCCGATTCAGTTACGCAACTTGCAGAAACTCAGGAAAACGTAAAGGACACAGTAGATACGATTTCAACACAAATGGACACACTGAATCTTGGTTCAGAAAAACACACAGAGGAAATAAGTTCTCTATCAGAGAAAGTAGCCGAACTTTCGCATCAGTTCACCAACTTATCCACAAAGGTAGATGATGATATGAATGACACAAGACCCGTAGCCTTCACTGACACAGAAGAGTGCAAAAGAGAAATCCGGGAAGTACAAGATCAGTTGACACAGGTAATACAAGATTTACATATTTCAGAGGAGACTCGCGCTCCAACACGGGAAGAGGGACTTAGAAATACGGAAAAGTCACAAAATAATAACACAGGGCATTTCGGAAATTATGAAAGAAATTGGCAAGGCGCGCTGAATTTTGAGATGGAACCGCCGAAAAGAAGTAACAAAGACCGATATGCGAGTCGCCGACATGATGATTTTGACTATAACCTGTTTATTACCACACGTAAATTCAAAACATTTAAGAATTCCGGCAACGACATTCATCCACAAGCGTGGTTTCATCTATTCTCTCATTGTTTTCCTCCCAACTGGTCATTAGAGCACAGATTAGAATTTATGTGTGGCTACTTAGAGAATGAACCAGCTGTAAGAATACGATCGGTCATTCACGATTGTCACAGTGAAGGAGAATTTTATCATGCCTTCCTCGCAGCATATTGGTCTCAAGCTACACAAGACCGAGTAAAACATAGCATCATAATGATGAAACATTTCGAACAATCTGAATTTTCCAGTCTTGTGAAATATTTTGAAGACATGTTGCACAAGAATCAGTACCTGTCAAACCCATACAGCCCCTCAGAACTCATCCGCATTTGCTTAATCAAATTGCCTGAACATTTACGACACATTATTTTGGCAGGACGTTACAAAGACGACATTGAAGCTTTTCAGAGACTCTTACAAGAATTGGAAATTGACACTGACAATCACGGGACGCGAAAGCAGGAACACAACAATTACAGGTCACATCCGTCACAATTCCGCGATGACAGAAATAATAAATGGACACGAAAAGGCTATTCTTACAACGTAAATCGAGACCAAAACAGACACCACCCATATGACAACCATTGACAGAGTAGTACTAATTACAGGGAAAGATCACCTCTCCGCAGTAATGGCTATTACAGAGACAATGAGAGAAATAGACAATATGGGAACCAAAATAAGTATTATCAAGGGAGACAGAATAACTTCAGACGCAACGATCCACCGCGCAGTTACGATTCTGGGAGAAATTCTCCACCACATGACCAGCAAAAAAGGAACTATGTAAACTACCGACAAAATGACAGACCTGAATTTCATCAGAACTGGTGGGATTCAAACAGGGCAGGGCCCTCTCGACAAGGTGAATTTGTAGAAGTTAGGTCTCCTAATCCTAATAACAATGTGCGCCAACAAAGAGACAGACAATGACTCACACCGCTGGCAGCTACGTGCGCTGGCTGGCTCAGAGAAAAATAATATAGACGCTAACCTTGAGAACAATTCCAGTATTCTTTACTGACATATACCACATGATAATTGCATTCAAGTTGAAACTCTGAGTACTATGAAGAGTAAAGGATTGCGCCACATTTCTCATGTAAAACCGTTTATTGAGAAGTAATCTGTTTTTTAACTTAGTCTTTGCTATAAAATTTTTCACTTCTCGTTACTAGAACTCTTTGTCAGACTTAGAAACTGTTAACATGCAACAATGTTTGAAGTTAAATATCCAGTCAAGAACCAAGAGAACTTATTTAAACAAAAATTACGAATGCATTGTTATAGTGAACAGACGACACAGTGTTGTTATTTGTACATTCTAGCTTGTTAGTTGCAAGATTACATAACGAATATACAGCTTAAATACTTAGAACATATACTGCTAATGAGATTTTGATAGAACATTTTGGTTTACCTGAAAAGACATTCTTTATTTAAAGTACTTTCTGAGGGATACCAGATGACACAGTGGTTAGTTTATTTGACAGCTACATGATTATATCACGATGCTACTAATGAGTGACACAATTTATATGATTGCTTTTGCGTTGTATCTGTTTTATATCTGCACAGTTTTTCTGAATTCTTCTGGAAAGTAAAACATGTTTTAGTAGTAACTTTTGTGGTATAGCTACAATGAGACAGCCTTTTTTGTAGCACAACAATACGTTACGGTATAGTACTTTCTTGATCACGGTAAGGTACGTAATAACTACGATATCTATATGCATAGCATTTCACTTTTGTTTATTGCAAGGTAAGGACATTGAATTCTACAGAACTTTGCTTACGGACGACGATAACTACAACACTTCCACAGAATTATCTTACAGCAAGACGCACATTTAGCGCTAAAGGACACGTATTTGAGTGATTAATTTTGTACTTAAAACATTTATTTTTAAAGATTTTTGAATTACAAAGATACAAAGGTTTTCTGTGATACATTTCATTCCATTGCTGTAATCGGTAACACCTGAGGGTATAATTACATTAATCCTCAGGGGGTACACGTTTACTTTGTGTACCATGTGTCTGGCAAGCAAAAGGACCCCTAGCTAATATGGTATTTGCTTATACAGTTTGCGCAGTGGTTAGCACACTGGACTCGCATTCGGGAGGACGACGGTTCAATCCCGCGTCCGGCCATCCTGATTTAGGTTTTCCGTGCTTTCCCTAGATCACTTCAGGCAAATGCCGGGATGGTTCCTTCGAAAGGGCACGGCCGATTTCCTTCCCCATCCTTCCCTAATCCGAGCTTGTGCTCCGTCTCTAATTACCTCGTTGTCGACGGGACGTTAAACGCTAATCTCCTCCTCCTCCTCCTTATACAACTTTACACATCGGTACAATATTTCTCTAACACAGCTATCTGATCATTTAACTGAGAGAGACAAACATTTTTTTTTACTATGTCAGTGACACATGTTTACGCAATTACACAGTTGGATAATTTCACACTTATGAAATTGTATTTTGTCTGCACTGTGTGAACTGTTCATACTTTTTCGGAACCATTGTGATACTATGAGAGCTTTGAATGATGTATTTGGTATGGGATTATGATTTTTAAACTACGTTTGAGGTAGATGACACTATTGAAATGAGCAGAGAATTTTTTTAGGTTTTGAAATTATTGGAGGAAGCTACGACGATTTTGAGATTTGACTGAGGTGTTATGATGTTATTTTTACGACGACGATGTGTATTATGCTGTTGAGGTATGTTTATGATCAATAAGCTGATGCTATATTAGGAATTTAATTATGCTACATATTTATAATGATGAAATATTGAAGAATGTCGACTAATATATATATGTGTAATAAGGTAAGGAATAATGAGTAGTGGTTAGGGACGCTGATTTGTGAAAAAGGATGTTGGAAACCAAGAATTGTACTTTAAGAGTTATGAAATGTGTGTAAATGCGTGAATGTATTACAATGCCGACAAAAATTTTTTGGACATTGTTACATTTATAGGTTTTGTTTCTACACATTTGTAAGCAAATTCTCAACCTGTGAAATTTTTTATATGAGACTGTCACTGCTGTCGTAAATATTTCGGTAAGAAAGTTAAGTGACCTTCACGTAATGCGCCGTGGACGCCCAGCTGTGCCACCTGCCTCGAGAAAAAGCCATTAGGTGGAGAAAAAAGAGGCCATTAACCTCGCTATTGACATTCCTTTGTAGAAAGCATCGCAAATATGACACGCTATTACTTGGAAACATATGATTATACTGTGGAGCACGTACTTTGTGCTACTTACTGAAATGCTTATGAATTGATGGGGAATATTCTTACATCTGCACACCTGATTATGACAAGTGTCTTTCTACGAGAACTGAGAAAGTTTCTACTATCTTATGAAATGCCACATGACTATTGAATGATATTGTTATGCTTTGCTTTACATAGTTGGTTATTTCATTTGATATCTGTTTTCCAGCTATGTTGTTGCATTGGTTTTATAAAATAAAATTAAATGTGCTTGCTAATGTGAACACTTTCTGTCAACAGATCTATTAAATAATAATTTTATGATCCACATTCTTCGAAAAAGGAGCACTTGGAAAGGAAAGAACAATAAGAAGGGACTAATAACATAATTTTCTTTTCCGGTACTTGGTAATTTTTTGTTGTTGAATAAGTTGTGGTGCGCCACTTTAATTGTATAGACATTAAGATGCGAATATACATTTCCCTTATCTGCATTGTTGTCTTTAGTGTACTATTTTTTCTGCTTGTGGGTTTGTCATGTTTAGATATAAGTTATTACATTTGCTGCTGCTGTTTGCCAGGCATTGTGCTACTGAATTTCACTTTGTATTACTCTTTTAAGCCAGTTTTACTACTGATTTATTTTTCTTACTTGCTGCACACTGCCTTATATTAGTTGTAATGTTGCATTTGCTTTGCTAATTTAGATATACTGCTGCTTGCTTTGCCAATTTGCATTTTTTGTGTCATTGCTGTTTGTGTTAATTGTTTTGTGCTGCTGCATTGCCTCGTCCCTTAGTTTAGCATCTGAGCTCAGTAGATTTAAGTTAGCTTAAGAGGGGGTAGGCTATATAAGAGGGTGAGTTGTAATGAATTGGAAGAAATGCATTAACAAGGTATAAAAAAAAGTGAAATAAGAGGAAAAATCTATGAAATGAAGTTTTGGGTTGGACTGCAGTACCAAATGTCACACTGAAAACAAACCTTGACCTGTCCTTTGTGTTATTCCACTATGTGTCTGTGTACCTTGTGTATTTGTGTTCTTCTTGTCTTTATGTGTTTATCTGATAAGACTTATGTTGTAGAATTTTTCTAATACTAAGCTACATTCACTATGATGAGGAATACTGTTATCCTCAAATATAATTTGCATTTATAATATGTTATTTACTTTGTAAAGATGTTTAGACATTATTTATTCTGTTTTGTTTTAATGCTCACGTGTGAAGTTGATGTTTCGAAACTTATTCTGACCTTTTATGTATTTACTTATGTCATAATTCCTGTAACACTGATGTATATGTTATTTCGATTCTTTCGTAAAGCCCATATTACCACAAATGTTATCTGTACTGTTATGTTCTTTAATGATGTATTATGTACCTTTGTAATTGTATTCTTATGTTGTAAATTTATAATTGTATAGACACCAGTTCTTCAAATTACGTTACATTTCGCTGCACACGTTTCTGTTGGTCATAGTATATGCACAATATGTGAGAAGTTGGAACTGTTAGTGTTTGCACGTGTGTTAATAATTCAGCAAGGGACTGGTTAACAGCATTGCTGTTTCTAAGGACAATTCCAAAAACTTAGTGGTGGTTTATGGACTTGCTATATTATCCGCAAGACTCTTCAACGGTGATTGTACACCTGCACAGTCGCAACAGATGGCTGCTGGCCGTCTCTACAAGGACTGCAGTGGGTCTGCACCTTTGATGGCCCACCAATACCATTATCTCTACAAGGACTGCTGTGGGTCTGCACCTCTGGTGGCCCACCAATACCGTAATCTCTACCAGGACTACAGTGGGTCTGCTCTGTGATGACCACCCTACCAATATTCTTCAAAACTTCGACTGACTCTGCTGTGGGTTTGCTCTGTTGTGGACCATTACCTACCTGTCTGCATGTCAAGAGTCAGCATTATCTTTCTGTTGGAAGGACAACGCTACTTCTTCAAGACTGTATGGAAATCCACTACTTCCGTGTGCATTTTCTTGTACTGCTCAGATTTTGTGCATAAAATTGTAACTAATACTGTGATGAATGATCAGGACTGTCTTTATGGACTGTGAGAGAATTTTAGCTTTTGACCAACATTGTATCAATAAGTGTGTGCATTTGATATCTTTGTTATTGTAATGATGCAAAAATTTTATCAAATCATTATTGGCCACTGCCCAAAACAATTTGTAAAAATTTTTTGTCGGGAGCATGGGGGCTATGTATACTGTATAGGTTTTTTTATTGGTAACGCCACGTAGCGCTCTGTATGAAAATCACTGGCTGTGTTGTGTGCAGTCTGTGGCTGGTTTGCATTGTTGTTTGCTATTGTAGTGTTGGGTAGCTGGATGTTAACAGTGCGTAGCGTTGCGCAGTTGGAGGTGAGCCGCCAGCAGTGGTGGATGTGGGGAGAGAGATGGCGGAATTTAGAGAGCGGACGATCTTGACGTGTGTCCATCAGAGAGAGTAAATTTGTAATATTGGATACCATGGACTGATATATATATTATGAATTTTGAACCCTATTAAGGTAAATACATTATTTGTTCTCTATCAAAATCTTTCATTTGCTAACTATGCCTATCAGTAGTTAGTGCCTTCAGTAGTTTGAATCTTTTATTTAGCTGGCAGTAGTGGCGTTCCCTGTATTGCAGTAGTTCGAGTAACGAAGATTTTTGTGAAGTAAGTGATTTGTGAAACGTATAGGTTAATGTTGGTCAGGGTCATTCTCTTGTAGGGACTGTTGAAAGTCAGATTGCGTTGCGCTAAAAATATTGTGTTTCAGTTTAGTGATGTTCAGAATAAGTAAAGAGAGAAATGTCTGAGTACGTTCAGGTTTGTTCAGCTGTTTGAAAATCAAATAACGTAAGATGTTTATCAGCACAGTAATTCATTAAATTTTCTAAGGGAACGTTACACCCTTCAGTTTACACATAGTGTTTCACAGCAGCGGGATATGTGTGGTATCTGAATGTGGTTACAGCACTTTCGAATGAAGTGCGACCGCATTTTTTGCCCTGGTGTACAGTGTGGAACCACCAGGGACCGTTCAAAACCTTTCGACGAAATCTGAAAGTGATCCAAAGCAGCAAAGCGAGTTTATGCTTTTTCAGCCCTCCTGTTGTGTGATCAGAGGGGAGGGGAAAACGGCGAAGGGACGCTCTAACACCCCCACTCTGGCGCCGCCCACATACCCTGTTGAACACTTTAAAAATGTTCCTGTACACAGCCAGCCAGCATGACAGGCATCCCTTTGGACGTCCCTTAGATTTAGCATATAGCCAGAAGGCGCTAGTCCAGCAACATAGCGTCCCTAAGCTCAGTGGTGTCGAGATGGTTGCCTGACATTCCGGCGCCTAGGAATCAATGGGTGGCTGTCTGTGTACAGGTACACTGCGGCACCGCGGGTGTTGTCAAACAAAGAAAGGGGGGGGGCGGAATCTTAGAGGACCTGTGCCGTTTTATTCATGCATATGTCGCACACCGGTCCACCCCACCTACGCCCCACCCCCACGACCCTCCATCCTGCCACAGAAGGGCGCGAAACAGGGGGGCTGAAATAGCTTAACCACTCGTTTGCTGCTTCGGATCAAGTTCACATTTCGTCGAGTGGTTTTGAACGGTTCCTGGTGGTTCGATCCTGTATACCAGAACAAAGACTGCGGTCGCAAAACACTCCAATCGGGTAGCAGACCCACAGCGTCCTTGGAGATCGGTAGAATCGTCTGGGGGCTGTCAGCAGTGTCAGATGTGTCAAAAAAGTCTTCCTGTTACCCGTGGCACTGTGAACTGTCGTTTCTGACTGCGATATGGGTGTGTATCAAAGCCCTATTGGGTGGTTTCAATGACGCCCTATATGCCACCCCTGAGGCGTGTTCGTGTCGACAGTGACCGGAGGTGAATCTGAAATGTTTTCTTCTGTCACGCATAGAAAACGCGTGGCGATTTCAACGCTGGACTTCGCATCTACATCTACATCTACATTTATACTCAGCAAGCTACCCAACGGTGTGTGGTGGAGGGCACTTTACGTGCCACTGTCATAACCTCTCTTTCCTGTTCCAGTCGCGTATGGTCACGGGAAGAACGACTGCCGGAAAGCCTCCGTGCGCGATCAAATCTCTCTAATTTTACATTCGTGATCTCCTCGGGAGGTACAAGTAGGGGGAAGCAATATACTCGAGACCTTATCCAGAAACGCACCCTCTCGAAACCTGGACAGCAAGCTACACCGCGATGCAGAGCGCCTCTCTTGCAGAGTCTGCCACTTGAGCTTGCTAAACATCTCCGTAACGCTATCACGCTTACCAAATAACCCTGTGACGAAACGCGACGCTCTTCTTTGGATCTTCTCTATCTCCTCCGTCAACCCGATCTGGTATGGATCCCACACTGATGAGCAATACTCAAGTATAGGTCGAACGAGTGTTTTGTAAGCCACCTCCTTTGTTGATGGACTACATTTTATAAGGAATCTCCCAATGAATCTCAACCTGGTACCCGCCTTACCGACAATTAATTTTATATGATCATTACACTTCAAATCGTTCCGCACGCATACTCCCAGATATTTTACAGAAGTAACTGCTACCAGTGTTTGTTCCGTTATCATATAATCATATAATAAGGGATCCTTCTTTCTACGTATTCGCAATACATTACATTTGTCTATGTTAAGGGTCAGTTGCCACTCCCTGCACCAAGTACCTATCCGCTGCAGGTCTTCCTGCATTTCGCTACAATTTTCTAATGCTGCAATTTCTCTGTATACTACAGCATCATCCGAGAAAAGCCGCACGGAACTTCCGACACTATCTACTAGGTCATTTATATATATTGTGAAAAGCAATGGTCCCGTAACACTCCCCTGTGGCACGCCAGAGGTTACTTTAACGTCTGTTGACGTCTCTCCATTGATAACAACATGCTGTGTTCTGTTTGCTAAAAACTCTTCTATCCAGCCACACAGCTGGTCTGATATTCCGTAAGCTCTTACTTTGTTTATCAGGCGACAGTGCGGAACTGTATCGAACGCCTTCCGGAAGTCAAGGACAATAGCATCTACCTGGGAGCCTGTATCTAATATTTTCTGGGTCTCATGAACAAATAAAGCGAGTTGGGTCTCACACGATCGCTGTTTCCGGAATCCATTTTGATTCCTACAGAGAAGATTCTGGGTTTACAGAAACGACATGATACGCGAGCAAAAAACATGTTCTAAAATTCTACAACAGATCGACGTCAGAGATATAGGTCTATAGTTGTGCGCATCTGCTCGACGACCCTTCTTGAAAATTGGGACCACCTTTTCCAATCATTTGGAAGTTTCCGTTCCTCTAGAGAGTTGCGGTACACGGCTGTTAGAAGGGGGGCAAGTTCTTTCGCGTACTCTGTGTAGAATCGAATTGGTATCCCGTCAGGTCCAGTGGACTTTCCTCTGTTGAGTGATTCCAGTTGCTTTTCTATTCCTTGGACACTTATTTCGATGTCGGCCGTTTTTTCGTTTGTGCGAGGATTTAGAGAAGGAACTGATCATATCAGAGGCGTTGAGGAAAGGGATAAAATGTGGGCAAGATTGATGTGACTTCGGTCTTCCCATCGTGTGACGCATCCACAGTGGTGTTGAGCAGAAGTATGGTGGAATTTGGAGCCAGTGTGATGCCATCAATTCACGTGAAGTTCTCACCTTTGACCTTACTTTTGCATGTGCCGATACCTTGCCTTGGGAAGCGCCGCCGAGACTGAGGGTGAGGTATCAGGGCGCAGCATTACAGAGGAAGGTTCTAGGCATCTTTGACTCAAATTTCAAACTTCTGCGTCGCAACAGTAGGCAAGTACTGGGTTCCGAAAAAGTGATCCCTTTAACTGTGTTGCACAGCAAATACTGTAACAAACGATTCCATACTTGTAATTCGTAGTAATAGACGGCAAATCATCGAGTAGAACTGAAGTGATATCAGGTGTTCCCCCAGGGAACCGTTCTGGGACCTCTGCTGTTCCTGATCTATATAAATTACCTGGGTGACAATCTGAGCAGTTCTCTTAGGTTGTTCGCAGATGATGCTGTAATTTACCGTCTAGTAAGGTCATCCCAAGACCAGTATCAGTTGCAAAGCGATTTAGGAAAGATTGTTGTATGGTGTAGCAGGTGGCAGTTGACGCTAAATAACGAAAAGTGTGAGGTGATCCACATGAGTTCCAAAAGAAATCCATTGGAATTCGATTACTCGATAAATAGTGCAATTCTCAAGGCTGTCAATTCAACTAAGTACCTGGGTGTTAAAATTACGAACAACTTCAGTTGGAAAGACCACATAGATAAAATTGTGGAGAAGGCGAGCCAAAGGTTGCGTTTCATTGGCAGGACACTTAGAAGATGCAACAAGTCCACTAAAGAGACAGCTTACACTACACTCGTTAGAATATTGCTGCGCGGTGTGGGATCCTTACCGGGTGGGATTGACGGAGGACATCGAAAGGGTGCAAAAAAGGCAGCTCGTTTTGTATTATCACGTAATAGGGGAGAGACGGTGGCAGATATGATACGTGAGTTGCGATGGAAGTCATTAAAGCAAAGACGTTTTTCGTCGTGGCGAGATCTATTTACGAAATTTCAGTCACCAACTTTCTCTCCCGAATGCGAAAATATTTTGTTGAGCCCAACCTGCATAGGTAGGAATGATCATCAAAATAAAATAAGAGAAATCAGAGCTCGAACAGAATTGTTTAGGTGTTTGTTTTTCCCGCGTGCTGTTCGGGAGTGGAACGGTAGAGAGATAGTATGATTGTGGTTCGATGAACCCTCTGCCAAGCACTTAAATGTGAATTGCAGAGTAATCATGTAGATGTAGATGTATATATGAAGATGGTATCTGTTCTTTTGGACGTGTCCGAAATAACAGATAGCATCTTCATATACACATAGTTAAGGCTCACCGACCATTTGACCATCTTCTTCTGTGCGGATGCACAAACAGTATCAGAACCTTTACGGGAATCGGCAGTAAAGCTGCGAGTAATGAATATGATGGGCAGGGGCGCTATGAATATAGTGCGGGACAGTAAGTTGCGAATGTGGGTCTCACTGGACGGATGCCAGAGATAAGTCCCTGTGCCCTCGTTGGCTCAGAGGCCGGCACGGTAGCTCAGCGTGTTCGGTCAGAGGGTTAGATGCCCTCTGTAATAAAAAAAAACTGAATTAATCGATCAACAACGAACTTAAACAGATGTCTTACGACGTCCGCTCCGAGCAGATGCAACGAACAAAATGAGATTAAAAACAAAAAAAAAAAAGATGGATAGAGCGTCTTCCATGTAAGCAGGAGATCCCGGGTTCGAGTCCCGGTCGGGGCACACATTTTCAACTGTCCCCATTGACGCCTGTATGCAGCTAAGGGTATTCATTTCATTGCAGTTTGATTCCGTACTTTCCGTTAGAGCAGACGAAACTACTGTTTTGCTGATCTGAGCGACTTCTCCAATTCCTCCTCCTTGCCAATGGGAAACAATCTCTCCAGCCGTTGTTCCTCCTCCCTCTGACCCAAGTCGTAAATTTACAAATCCGATAACCACAGGCTACATGACAGATGAAGAATAAGGTGTCGATGACGGCCAAGCAACAGAGCTTTCGCCTCGAAAAGCTGATCTTATACCATGACAAATGCCTCAATAAATCGTGCTCCCAGTTTTGTTATTGTGTAACGTCCAGTCGAGAGAAGGAAATGGAGAGGGGTCGGAAGTGCAACGTTCCGTCAATATCAAGGTAATAAGGGACAGTGGAGGACGGAGACAGCAAACTTGCGTGGCGCTGTCGAGTAAACGCGGGCAAACTACACTGCATCCAGCTCCTTGCATAATCCGTCCGCTCATTTCTTATACAATTTTAATAACTTTACTTATGTCTTGACCACACTTTTATTTTTCGTCAATCTTACGCGTTTCGACTTTCCGTCATTTTGAAAGGGTACAGAAATGCAACATAAAAATGGTATCAAACGATATGATACGTTCCACCATTGATAAGAGGCATATTACGACTAGAATATGGTTTCCTAGCTTACCAGTGCCACGTCAGTCATATAAAAACATTACATATATTGTACCACGTCAACATTCTCGAGCGCGAGACAAGTGCAAACTGCTACCAACTGAAAATTCTGGAAGCCAAGTGGATTAGATTTATAGTCAAGCAGGTGTATATACCCTGGAAGAAACTATAGTTTATATCAGAATTAGTACTCCACAATACACCGTATAGTGTGTGGCGAAGGATAAGTAAAGTACCTATATCATTTTCCCAACACTATATTCCATTTGCTGTTATCTGGGAAAAAAGACTGTCCGCTATCCTCCACATTGGATAGAATTGTTCTAATTTTAATGTCGTGCTCATTAAGGGCAAACATCTCTCATGACTATGACACAAAAGAGGGACTTGACTTAAATTTACCACGAACGAATAAATATAAAGCTCAGAACAGCATTTACCGTCAAGGAAGAAATCTGTAAAATAAATTGCTGTAAATTATTAAAGATATTACTATAACAAAGTAATTAAAAAGGACGGTTACAAGAGCATGTTAAGCAATAGATATTAAACAGCGGAAGATTGCTTGGAGAACACAGAGCAAGGGTATGGTAAAAATGCAACACAAGTAAATAATAATAGTAATAGTAATAATAATAATAAAATAGCAAATTTCTGGCTAAAGAAGTTCACCTCAACACATGCACATCTAACTAAATTATTTAACAATTACATTGCAGACCCATACACATTCCCTGATACATTTACACATGGAATAACTTATCTGAAACCTAAAGATCAAGCAGACACAGCAAACCCAGCAAAATATCGCCCCATAACATGCCTACCAACAATATACAAAATAATAACTTCAGTCATTACACAGAAATTAATGACACATACAACACAGGACAAAATTATAATTGAAGAACAAAAAGGCTGTTGCAAAGGAGCACAAGGATGTAAAGAGCAACTGATAATAGATGCAGAGGTGACATATCAAGCTAAAACTAAACAAAGGTCGCTACACTACGCATACATTGATTATCGAAAAGCTTTTGATAGTGTACCCCACTCATGATTACTACAAATATTGGAAATATACAAAGTAGATCCTAAATTGATACAGTTCCTAAACATAGTAATGAAAAATTGGAAAACCACACTTAATATCCAAACAAATTCAAATAATATCACATCACAGCCAATACAGATTAAGCGTGGAATATACCAAGGAGACTCATTAAGTCCTTTCTGGTTCTGCCTTGCTCTGAACCCACTATCCAACATGCTAAATAATACAAATTATGGATACAATATTACTGGAACATACCTACACAAAATCACACATTTGCTGTACATAGATGATCTCTGGCAGCAACAAATCAACAACTCAACCAATTACTAAAGATAACAGAAGTATTCAGCAATGATATAAATATGGCTTTTGGAACAGACAAATGTAAGAAAAACAGCATAGTCAAGGGAAAACACACTAAACAAGAAGATTACGTATTGGATAACCACAACGACTGCATAGAAGTGATGGAAAAAACAGATGCCTATAAATATGTAGGATACAGACAAAAAATAGGAATAGACAATACATATATTAAAGAAGAACTAAAAGAAAAATATAGACAAAGACTAACAAAACTACAGAAAACAGAATTGACAGCAAGAAACAAGACAAAAGCTATAAATACTTATGCTATACCAATAGTAACCTACTTGTTTGGAGTAGTGAAATGGAGTAACACAGACCTAGAAGCACTCAATACACTTACACGATCACAATGCCACAAATATAGAATACATCACATACATTCAGCAACAGAAAGATTCACATTAAGCAGAAAGGAAGGAGGAAGGGGATTTATCGACATAAAAAAACCTACATTATGGACAGGTAGACAATTTAAGAAAATTCTTTATAGAACGAGCAGAAACTAGCAAAATACACAAAGCAATCACCCATATAAATACATCGGCTACACCATTGCAATTTCATAACCACTTCTACAACCCTTTAGATCACATAACATTGAAAGGGTACAGTACCGCCCGACATTGAAAATAGGTACAACATACTTCATTATTTTTGTCAGAACAACACTTTTTTTTTTGTAAAATAACTCAATACAGCGAAGCCGGATACCAGTGTAGGAATGAATGACAATTTATTTATTTAATTTATCATATGTGCACTCCCACAAAATAAATCCTTACATCCAGTTTGGTGAGATCTTTTGAAATGAATGAATGTATGGTCGTCTGCTAACCACAGATAGTGAATGTGAATATATGATCATCTTTGAGTCGATCCTTTGGCCACCTTTGGTGGAACCAAAGAGATGAAATTTACCAGAGCTTTGAGCGCCTGAAATGTAGCTGGCCAATAGGGTAGTAAGGTGCTCCCCCACTTCAGCAGAGGTGGAGAGGACCTCGAGAACGGCCATGTTTTCGGCACTCTGCCGCTGGATCCTGTGCTGTTAACACCTGTTTTAGTTGCGCTCCGTAGTGACGAAAGAGTGGAGTCATGGTATGCATGTGGAATATTTAAGAGTAGTTTGAAATAATAAGTTCTCTATTTCAGGAACTTTTGTGGGGAGAATTAAATGTCAGGCAGGTAATATTAATGGGATTGTAGTAATCTTCGGAAGTGACCAACGGTCACAAAGAAACCACGTGTAGCAATAAGTTGAAATACTTCCGTGTGCTTAAGCTAAGCTGAATTACTAGCGTGTGTACAATAAGTTGAAATATTTAAGAAATAGCGTGTGTACCATAAGTTGAAATATTTAAGAAATGGCGTGTGCAGGACTTGAAATTAGAGACGAGTACTTCCACGTGGTGAGTACTGTGTGAGTCTCAATCTGTGTATGAGACAAAGGATAAAGAGAAGTACTCGTCCATGGAATCAGTTGAGGACTCGCGTGTGTGATTAATACATTAATATTACCTTGCGTGTGACGCTAGATTCAAACTCTGAGAGAGAGCAAGGTGAGTCGGCCGTCTATCCAGCAACGCCACATGGCTTGCATTGCACAGGAAGACGTGCATTTATCTCCAGAGTTCACAGTAGGAAAGTAGAATTACAAAGTGGGGCAGTGTCGTGTGAAACTGGGATCAATATTAATTGAAGTGGGAAAGCTGAAAGTGATAATGTTGTAACCATTCTCTGTGTAGTATTTCATATTGTTGTGTGGTGTATGTCATGTAATTTTTGTATGTGTGGTTTCCATGGGTGTGTAGCGAAGTAGTTTCAAAAGATTAGTGGGTTATGCTTGTTCCTTCTGTACCGCTCGGTCTGGAGGAAAGTTTCGTGATGATGATTGTGAGAGTCGAAGTGTGAGGTATAATAAAAGATCCACCATCCTATCCGGAAAGTGCACTGTAGCGTTAAATAAATTACGAGACCATAATATAGAGATTCACTAATGTAAAGCCATGCCCACTGGGCGGAATTTCTCATATGTTATTGTTGTAGGTTATAGAATTTGTGTGTTTAGGTTAGAGAATTTATCGGAATAAATCAGATAATGGAAAGAAAGAGATTGGTAGACTATTCCTTCAAATTGTATGTTGTCATAATGTCCCGAATTTATAATGTGTGCGCCATTCATATTCAGTGGGATGGCCACGTGTTAATAAAAGCCGTCAAATAAAAGACAAAAAGAAAATGTGGTACTGCCAGTGCGTAGTGTACAGTCAGAGTTCTGTAGATCACTGATAGTCAGATATGCGTTTCCGTTGCGTAGTAATCATATGGGAGGATAACTTGTAACTTAAGTGTGAGTACTAGAGTTCATGTTACTCGTGAAATTAAGAAGGAATCCACTCGCTTGGCAGACCACTCATCTTGCAGGCCTGACTGCTTGATGCCACAGTATGAGCAAGGCATGTGGGTGCCTCTCATCTCATAATTTGGCATCAAGCAGTCAGGCCTGCAAGATGAGTGGTCTGCCAAGCGAGTGGATTCCTTCTTAATTTCACGAGTAACATGAACTCTAGTACTCACACTTAAGTTACAAGTTATCCTCCTATATGATTACTACGCAACGGAAACGCATATCTGACTATCAGTGATCTACAGAACTCTGACTGTACACTACGCACTGGCAGTACCACATTTTCTTTTTGTCTTTTATTTGACGGCTTTTATTAACACGTGGCCATCCCACTGAATATGAATGGCGCACACATTATAAATTCGGGACATTATGACAACATACAATTTGAAGGAATAGTCTACCAATCTCTTTCTTTCCACTATCTGATTTATTCCGATAAATTCTCTAACCTAAACACACAAATTCTATAACCTACAACAATAACATATGAGAAATTCCGCCCAGTGGGCATGGCTTTACATTAGTGAATCTCTATATTATGGTCTCGTAATTTATTTAACGCTACAGTGCACTTTCCGGATAGGATGGTGGATCTTTTATTATACCTCACACTTCAACTCTCACAATCATCATCACGAAACTTTCCTCCAGACCGAGCGGTACAGAAGGAACAAGCATAACCCACTAATCTTTTGAAACTACTTCGCTACACACCCATGGAAACCACACATACAAAAATTACATGACATACACCACACAACAATATGAAATACTACACAGAGAATGGTTACAACATTATCACTTTCAGCTTTCCCACTTCAATTAATATTGATCCCAGTTTCACACGACACTGCCCCACTTTGTAATTCTACTTTCCTACTGTGAACTCTGGAGATAAATGCACGTCTTCCTGTGCAATGCAAGCCATGTGGCGTTGCTGGATAGACGGCCGACTCACCTTGCTCTCTCTCAGAGTTTGAATCTAGCGTCACACGCAAGGTAATATTAATGTATTAATCACACACGCGAGTCCTCAACTGATTCCATGGACGAGTACTTCTCTTTATCCTTTGTCTCATACACAGATTGAGACTCACACAGTACTCACCACGTGGAAGTACTCGTCTCTAATTTCAAGTCCTGCACACGCCATTTCTTAAATATTTCAACTTATGGTACACACGCTATTTCTTAAATATTTCAACTTATTGTACACACGCTAGTAATTCAGCTTAGCTTAAGCACACGGAAGTATTTCAACTTATTGCTACACGTGGTTTCTTTGTGACCGTTGGTCACTTCCGAAGATTACTACAATCCCATTAATATTACCTGCCTGACATTTAATTCTCCCCACAAAAGTTCCTGAAATAGAGAACTTATTATTTCAAACTACTCTTAAATATTCCACATGCATACCATGACTCCACTCTTTCGTCACTACGGAGCGCAACTAAAACAGGTGTTAACAGCACAGGATCCAGCGGCAGAGTGCCGAAAACATGGCCGTTCTCGAGGTCCTCTCCACCTCTGCTGAAGTGGGGGAGCACCTTACTACCCTATTGGCCAGCTACATTTCAGGCGCTCAAAGCTCTGGTAAATTTCATCTCTTTGGTTCCACCAAAGGTGGCCAAAGGATCGACTCAAAGATGATCATATATTCACATTCACTATCTGTGGTTAGCAGACGACCATACATTCATTCATTTCAAAAGATCTCACCAAACTGGATGTAAGGATTTATTTTGTGGGAGTGCACATATGATAAATTAAATAAATAAATTGTCATTCATTCCTACACTGGTATCCGGCTTCGCTGTATTGAGTTATTTTACCAAAAAAAAGTGTTGTTCTGACAAAAATAATGAAGTATGTTGTACCTATTTTCAATGTCGGGCGGTACTGTACCCTTTCAACATCAACAGATACGAAGAAAGTAAATTGGAAAAGGAAAACACTACATGGGAAGCACCTGTATCATCTAACACAGCCACACATCGATCAAGACGCATCCAACACATGGCTAAGAAAAGGCAATACATACAGTGAGACGGAAGGATTCATGATTGCAATAGAGGATCAAACAATAAACACCAGATATTACAGCAAGCATATTATTAAAGATCCCAATACCACAACAGATAAATGCATACTTTGCAGACAACAAATAGAAACAGTAGATCACATCACAAGCGGATGTACAATACTAGCAAATAAAGAATACCCCAGAAGACATGACAACGTAGCAAAAATAATACATCAACTACTTGCCATACAACATAAACTAATAAAACAACACATTCCCACATACAAGTATGCACCACAAAATGTACTGGAGAATGATGAATACAAATTATACTGGAACAGAACCATTATAACAGATAAAACAACACCACATAACAAATCTGGCATCATACTCACCAATAAAAAGAAGAAATTAACACAACTAATCGAAATATCCATACCCAATACAACAAATATACAGAAGAAAACGGGAGAAAAAATTGAAAAATACATCCAACTGGCTGAGGAAGTCAAAGACATGTGGCGTCAGGATAAAGTTGACATTATACCAATTATACATCCAACTGGCTGAGGAAGTCAAAGACATGTGGCGCCATGATAAAGTTGACATTATGCCAATTATACTACCACTACAGGAGTCATACCACACAATATCCACCAGTACATCAACGCAATACAGACACATCCAAACGTATATATACAACTACAGAAATCTGTAATCATTGATACATGTTCAATTACCCGAAAGTTCCTAAATGCAATGTAACATATACCGTACAGTTAAGAGGAAGTCACGCTTGATCAAGGTCCGCGTCTCTTTCAATTTTTAACCAGACATAACGTCTGAGAAAGGAAAGAAATAGTAATAATAACAATTGTAATTATTATAATACATCTCCGCCACTTCATGCAAGTACAGTTTTTTTTGTCTTTTCTCGAAAACCTTACTCTGAGAGCTCCTATTTCTGAGGTCAACATCTCATTCACTATGGAAGAGTGCGGACTCAGATTTTCAAGGAAGCAAACGAGAAAATGTGGTACACAAAATGGAAACCGAATGTCGTCGCTATGGTGCCTATTGGAACTGATAGTGTGTGTAGTCTTACACTGTGAAACAATGTGTGGTGTTCAGCGTGTTCAGTGATGGCCAGTGACAAATGAATGGCAGTGTGGCCCTAGCTTTTCACATCGTTAATAACTTCTTTTCGAAAGATTATTGTACGCTAGGGGTAGACAGAAAGATGTAGCACCGTTTTAAACAGACTGGCCGTGTATCCGCGTGGGTCGAGACTCCAGCCTTCCTCTGGCCATCCTGATTTTGGTTGTTCGCGGGCGCCGTTAATTGCTTCAGGCACATGCCGGGATGGTTTCTACAATAAGGCTGCAGTCCACTTTCTGCCCGGTGCTTGTCAACCTAGTCCTGTGAGTTTGGTTTGTAAATGCCTGCATGCATGTATTATACGTTTTTTTGTTTGTTCTTAAACTGTATTACCACAATATGTACCATATCCTTGTAAAAGTGATCCACGGATGAATAAAATTACTGCTGGTAGTTACTACTAATACTGGTTCAAATGGCTCTGAGCACTATGGGACCAACTTCTAAGGTCATCAGTCCCCTAGAACTTAGAACTACTTAAACCTAACTAACCTAAGGACATCACACACATCGATGCCCGAGGCAGGATTCGAACCTGCGACCGAAGCGGTCGCGCGGTTGCAGTCTTTAGCGCCTAGAACCGCTCGGCCACTCCGGCCGGCCCTACTAATACTGCTAGTTCGTCCTGGATTTCATTTCTCCCATGATACACTATAGAGCAGCTTTTTTTTCCTGTCACTAAATTCATTTGAATGCAATTTAACGTATTACAAGTGCGAAAAGAACATTATTTGCAATAGCAAACATACTGCCAGAACAGATGTAAAATGGAGAAACACAGCGTATTGTGAAAAATGCTTTAAGATCAGAAAGAAGAGGACAATGAAAAAAGTCAAGCTGACTATCTCAACACATAATAGCTTCCGGAATAGTTAAACGAAATGAGAAGGATAACATCATTTGGAACAAAAATTAATAAACGTTCGATCATCAAAACATGGGAGTTGGACGATGTATAGGATGCTTCTACATATAACAAAAGCACAAAATGACATTTTCATTCCAAGAAAGCTGCTACACTGGTGATACTGTTTTATTTTGCAACCAATTTCGCTCGGATAACATATTATCACAAACAACAACAATTCACGAAGAGGTGAAGTGACATCACAAGAGTCTGTCTACTAAACATTGGCCTTTTATCATGGCTCGCCTGTCACATGACTTCTTTTAGACTGAAAACGCCATTTCTGCATCTTGTATTCTTTATTGATTCTATAGCCACCGTTTTGTAGATATTTATTAGGGTTTCGTTCTTAAGCTTTTCATTCAGTGTTCTGTGTACTGTCTCATTAATGTAACTGAATCTTTCGATTCTTTCCACTCTATTCCTCTCCGTAATTGAAAACGGAAACCACATGTGTACGTGTACCTCACCCCTCATGGTAATGTACATGTGCGTAAGTGAAAAAGACCAATAAAAAGGTGTTAGCATGTGGACATAATGTGCTGTTCCAGTTTCTTCTGTACCTAAGGTCCATCACCGTTCCCTTTGGATCCCTACGTAATTCGGTGTTCCCCGATACACACGAGCGAACAGCGGAGGCGTGGTACTCAAGCATCAACTTTAGGTCACAATATCTCCGGATGTAATTAATATTTTACAATACAACAAACGGCACTGATTACGTATTTGTTTATATGTTCAGATGTGCTAACAAAACTAACGGGGTTTCATTTTAGAAAACGTAGGTTTGTGTTAAAAAACATACTTCCGTGCATTTTTTTATGGTTTGTATTAACCAATTGCACTAGCCCCTCTCCTCACGTTCGATCTGTGGAATCGATTCGTCAGTATTTGATGTGGTTTACGAAATATATCCAGCGGTAATGTTAGGTGACTCACCCTGTATATGTATTCCAGAGACATGGCTGAACAAAATAAATTTGTCTTTAATAGATCCTATGTTACAAACAGATGAGATGTAATAGTCATAGCGAGCAGGTGAGTGAAGCAGCTGCGATTATACAAAGTAATTTTCTTAACACAATGAGAGAAATTATAGGAACTGAAATAAAGGAAAAGGGGCGTGTGAGTAAGAGGTGTAATTTACAACGCGGGCTGGATGGCATTATGAGTAGTGTCTGCAGTTACAAGTGGCCAGTAACGGAACTGTGTGTGGTCATTCAGTACTAAGCTTAGGATGATGGACATCTGTTTATTAACTTCCATTATTTCAACATAGCTCATCTTCCTTCATTTATGAATTTTGTATAATACTTCATGTTTCACCTTGTAACTATGACCCTCTTTAAACAGGTGGTCTGCAAAAGTAGACTCTCCTTTTATAAGCGTACAACTTCTGTGGTGTTCCTTCAGGCGGGTAAATACTGTCCTACCAGGCTAACCTGGAAAGAATTTGTCAAAGTTACAAGTAATTTTATATAGTCCACTCTTTTCCAACGCTGGAGTGCCGTCTTTACCATCGGACACGAAGTGTCCAACAGCGTTCTGCAAATAAAATGATATTCTTACGTTCCTGGATTTAAGCTTTCGGGCTACATTCGGTGTGACTACCCTAAGTATTGAATTGTACACCACTTATTGTATTCCTGGGGTGAGGGCTCAACGACAGGGTAAAGAAGAGAGTACATAGTTCGTTTCCACTTTTGTGCATTATGGAGTCCACTAAGGAAGGAGGATAGCCATTGTTTCATGTTATTTGTTTGATTGTATTTCTCACGTATGGGGATGGATATTAGGCGATGTATCATAGAATGAAAAGCAGCATGTTTATGGGTGTTGAGAATTGGCCGATATTACCATATATCTCTGGTGACAGGTTACCTAAAAATCTTGAAAGTACGAACACGGTCACTGGTGTCTACAGTTAGAGCTATATAATTTATGCCGTCACCGCCAAACTCCATTGTGAGTTTTACACTGTTGTGTTTAGAATTTAATTGCTTGAGGAATTTTTGAAGTTATCTGGTAGTTCGTGTCCACAAGGAAAACACAACAACAACGTACCTAAATTAGTATCCAACCTTGGAAGAGAGTGGATTATTTTCGAAAAACTGTGTTTCAAAACTGTCCATCAGGATGTCAGCAAGGAAGAGACTGAGGGAGGATCACGTAGCTAGACCATCCAACTGTTTACATATCCTATAAGTGAAATGGAAATAATTGTGTGTTAGTTAAGTTTCTTAGCTAACCTTCCCACTCTGGAAATGGAGGTAATCAGTATATGCACTAGTTTAAAATATTTGCTCCAACAAAATTTCACTGCACCACATACTTATCTTTGTATCTGATGATGGCTTTACAGCTGACAAGCGGTTCGTATAATAAATAACAAATATTGTAGAATATTACACCAGTGTTGTAAGTGTTTCATTCATAACATTAAGAAATCACTGGATTTGGCTTGAAATCACAATAGTTACGCACTTAGCAACTCTTTCACTCAAGAACTGTTACTCACTGTTGTTCAGGATGTGGCGTCCCTTATTCTGATTGGGGACAATTTCCTACAGCTTTCAAACCAACGAGACAGATCAAGTTGATAGCTCTGAATAGCAATACGTCAGCAGTCGGGTCTATCTACTAGGCACTGGCCTTAGTGAGTCTACTAGCTCACATTTTATCCCTTCAACATTTTTCAACGAACCACTTTTCTGGCTACAATTTGCTCTCCTTCCACACACGTGGCTGTTTCATTGACTTAAATCAGTTGTCAGTGTCAACGTTTCATTTAGTTGAACACCTTAATTAGTAACCACACTTAGTAATGATTATTTTTTGGCGTACATGTTCGACACAATTTTCCACCGTGGGCATTATCTTAAACTGTAGAAAAGTGATGCTCCTAGAGGCACTGAATTATTTAGAATGTGCGAGATAAAAACTGTGGATCTGCGTCTGATAAAAGCAAGAATTAAACAAAAATGTATAATTCCATTTTGAAATTCATGAATCTGGACAAAACTTTAGATGATAGTAATAATGAATAAGATATTATAAAATTATTACCGTATGAAAGACGATTTCTCTTCGTTTTATCCATCGCAATGGACTCGAAAATAGTGGCGAATCAGTTCTAAGACAATTTATGCTGTGGTACAGCACCCGTGCACAGTGGAAGCGAGCGATTGTGTAACTTGCGAAAGTAGTTTATTACCCTGGGGCTATAAGGTCGTAAGTTTCTACTTTAATGGAGAAATATAAAGTGACAAGTGTTTCTTTTCACTCTTCGAAATTTACCTGAATTGATTTCATATTTGACACAATACATCTGCCTATTATTTCTTTCCTGCAGCCACATAGTCGACTGTATAGCTGCATCTATCAATTGGTTGACTCACTTAAGTCCGAATCTACTAGCAACATGCATAATTTCAGAATTCTGTCGCAACGAAATCTCGAAATGAATGTTATGACAAATGAAGTCTGAAGACTGCCTGGAAACGTTTATTTGGCATCCAGTACATCGTGTCAATTTACCGTGGGTTGTTTCCTTCCACAATACAACTGGAAACGTATTGGCCCTGGAGATGTTTTTACCTTGAAAGAATCAGCATCACACTTGTACGTTCGTGCTATTTTATTCAAAGTCCTTGATGTCTCTAAATTTCACACTACAGTAGCACGCAATATTGTAGGCAAACTGCCACAGGTACTGGCTGCAATGCACGCGAACACCACAAGGTAGAAGGGAGACAGAAAATAATCCTGTTGCGTAATTATCTCTTTATATTTTTTACGGCTTCTGCGTGGGGAAATCATTCCTCCATCTTTTAAATGTTAGATTCACAGAGATCGGAAGAATCGAAGAAACGGACAGTGCTATAGCAAACTGTTTTATAAAAATTGATAAATAAAATACTGGAACAAAATAACTTTCGAGAATTTTTAATAGTTTTTTCCTAACCATACATCTTCCGACACCAACATGCCATCTTCTGTTAGTCTTGTTTTTATTTCTGCGTGGAAATGTTATACAGACATTGGAGTGATTTTCTAATTCGGGCCTTAAACCGTATCATGTGTATCTATTTTGTAGTGATTTATAACCTGAAGCTGTATTAATTTAAAGACTGGGTTGTTGAGTGTGGTGCTATGGATTTTATGGCTTGAGAGAGTGGCATCTGCAAAATCAGTGAAATCATATTTGTCTGTTAAAAAAAGTTTCTTCTATTTATTTAAATCAACACAGCTGCTACAACAAAATAGGTGCGCGTGCTATAGTGTTAAGCCCAAAATAGAAAACCAATCAAAAGTTTGTCTAATACTGTGAAAGTGAAGAAAAGCTTCCATCAAGCCATAGGCAGGTTTGAACACCGCAGTGCGTTGCTACGCACGGCCCAGGTGCAGGTGGTCTGTCGCTGCCTTTGAACTCAGATCTGTGCACCGACTCACCCAGCCAGCTACAGGGAAACCTAGCGTTTAATGTTGACTCCGGAACATAGTGCAAAAAGTGAAAATTAACAGAAAAAAATCCTATGAAAGAGGATCGAACACGCAGAAAATGACTTATACGAGTCGAAATGTGTAGGGGGAAAATAACAAGAAAAAGAAAAAAATTGTTTGGCCGAAAGTAGAGTCTTTCAAAAAACAAATTCAACTCACAAGCTCAGAAAAACAGCAAAACGAATGTCTATCCTCAGCTAGATTATGGTTTATAATAATCTGTTCTTATCGTTTACTTTGTCGTTGTCGCCCAATAATAATGCAACTATGCACTGACATTAGTTCACTTGTTGTCACAACAATTTGAAACTAGTATGGTACAGTACAGTTTTGCGTTCACAAGAACAACATATAGTTCATCACCTCCATCTATATTCCCACATATCTAAAAACATCACAACTACAATAACATGCAACTTTGGAGAAGTGACGTCGTCTGTGGCAAAATTTGCACCTACGAACACGCATGAACTACACAAGAAAAAGTTAAATTGTAAGATGAAACCGGCCACTGGTAGCAGAGCTGTGACTTACCATATAGTTTTATCTTCTTGTCCTTGGTTTCCACCAGAATGATGACGTATCCACCAAGATCGACCATTTTACGAGTTTTTGTGCTCTCTTTCTTCCTGTTCCTCAGTCACTTGTCTCAGTTACGATTTCACTCTATCAGACGACACTTCATACACCGACGAACCGCGTTTTCCAGTTCATTGACCGAAAAACGAAAAAAACTTCCGCAAAACACTAGACACTCACACTCGCTTCACAGTGGTTGATTGACCTAACGCTATTTATTGCATTCGGTTTTTTTACGGTCAGTGTTTACTGAATGTTATTGGTAATACCGGGAATATGTCGGTCCGGAAAGTTTTATGGCATTGCTTTAGTGGCATGTTATTAGTTATGCGGTTCTAGCTGGGGCGAGCAGAATTTTTCGACAGGCGCAACGCTAGAACTCGCGAAGATTATGAAATCTGATTCGTTTATAGTTAGGTTGTTATTAGGATTCGGGGATTCCCCTTTTAGAAAACGTTCCGGAGCACTTGTTACGTTGTGGCGGTTATGAGGCGGTGTTACATCCATTTTTTTCAGCATGGTTATGAACACAAAGGCAATTTTTACTGGAAATGTTTTGTGTGAGTTATATTTAGTGTCAGTAAAATGTATTTATAATAATTTATAAACACAGAATTGTGAGTTAATCAGTCCTTTTTAATTAAGTTCTGTTTCCTTTTGTTTGAAACAAAAATGTAGACAATGTCCTTACGGAAGGTGAAACGCTATCACGGCACTGTCAGCTCATTTTTTGAACTTTATTTTCCACTTTCATTGTAAACGTGTTGTTACTAGGGGACTGCCTATTTCTAAACTTGTTTCACTTTAACAATTCTAAAGAGACTGTTTCCTGCAAAGGTACCCAATGTATGCACAAACCTACTTTTCCACAGAGAAATCGTCTTCCTCCCATTTCTACTTAATAATTTCCGAAGATCGAGAAGATACAATAGCACCACTCTAGGGTGGCTTAAGGAACAGCTGCTATCTCTCTAATAGTGAGAGCAACACTGTAGCTAGGGTGACCTCTGTTACTGAACCGTCATGTCACACGGCCCCACTAAGATATTTAATTCTGCAATGTACCAGCTACAATTTCTCGCTTGCCTGCAAGCGATATTAGCTTCAGACTCTAAGATAGACAGGCTGAAAGTGGTTATTGTATTAAGTGTGGCAGATCTCTCTAAAACTCATACCACAGACTAAAGTTATTATATTGGCTCCTGCAGTAGAATTAACCTACCCTTTCTTATACACAAGACAAAATACAACCACATGGTACTGACGGCTACACACACGCACAGGGAGTTAATCCAAAATTCTCCTAACGTAAATAATGATGTAGGATCGGCTGAGTCATTTACCCGCAATTAAAGTATACAGCGAGTTTTTCAAAACTCATTGCAGGCAGCCTCGAAGAGTATTTGACATACTACTAGCACCAGTCGCAAAGTAGTTATGGGGAAACGTTGTGAGAAATGTGTTAACACCTCTTCATTCCTGTACTTTTTGTGACTGTGCGTCGCAAGATTAAACTCCAGATCACCACTTAGTCGACTAAACCCCAGGCGCTGTTCTCACAAAAGCTTCCAGTATGACAAAATACTTCATTCCAGTAGAAATGCCTGAAATTCAGCCATGCCCTTGGGCTCTTCTACCAATTCTCAAAGAAGACTATTAATAACCACACGATACTGAACGATTCTACACACGCTGAATTAATTCACGATTCTACCAGACACGCTATTGTAAATAACAGTGGCGTTTCTGTAGCTACTGCACCACTTTGCAGACACAGGAACGTTCGATCTGGGCGATTCCGACATTTACCACCTAGCAGTCACTGTACGGCGAATCGTTTTACGACGAGCAGACGCAGCGAGGAGAACATTCCGGAGAGTGGTGACGCGGACGGGCGCACAGCAGGAGCAACAGCGCTGGCCTCCTGGCGGGGTCGCCAGCGATCACAAACTGGGGGCCGCGCACGGAGCCGCGCGGGACACGGGCCGTGCCGCCGGCCGCCGCCGCCCTCGCCGCCGCCGCCGCCGCCGCCTCCGCCGCCATGGCCGACCCTGGTGGGGGCAGCACCGGCGCCGCCGCCCCACGCCGCTTCTCCGATACTCGAATACCACTCACACTTTGACTACTGCCCTCTCCACTCCACAGTCACCAGCAGCTACGAAAGCTTTCACACCTTGCCACTCCAAACACCAGTAGCTACGCAGCAATACACACGGACTACAACTCACACTGCATCCCAATTTCTGGAGCTACCCCCTTACAATTCAGTCCTAGAAAAGACCGAGTGCTAAGTGTCCCAGCTAACTGCTCAGACGTATCACACTACTTTTTTCTTCACTCACTTTCCACTACTTATACTGCAAGAGGATCACAAATTAACTCATAATGATTTTAAATTTCGGGAGATCTTTACTCTCAGTTCAATCTCTGAAACAGCTGCCTAGTTTGTGTGTATCTTTCTTTCTCTGTGCCAGCTGATTGTTTTGTTAGTCAGACTCTATTAACTAGAATATGTCTCCCTCCACTCTATATTGAACATGGCGTGATGTCGACGTCTGCTTAATGTCACCCGCGATGTAGCAAATAAGTAGAGAGCGAATATTTCACAGCACAGAAGCCTCTTTCTGTCCCTCAGAACATTGTGATCCTTCCTACAGCTTCTAGACTTCACAAGTTTGAAACAAACTAAATGAACATTTCAACAAAACGCGAAAATGCGTGAAGAAATTGCTAGTAGGTGTGGAGGAATACCGCAGACAATTCAGGTCCTACAATATTTCTTTCCTCTACAGGTCTTAAAAACATCTTTTCATAGATAGTATTGACAGAGCGTTAGTGACCAGCTTCGTTGGCCAAAGTGATAAATCTCATTATCCCATCACTGACAACAGATAGGAAAACTTAATTATAAAGGGTCAGGGCAATGTCACAACTTCAGCAGTCTGTCACTTCCGTCACAGCAACTACAGTAACATGTGTACTCGTCCAAACGCTCTTTCAGTCTCTGTGCTACATATTTCGCCTGGCCGCTGGGGTATAAATATCTCTTCTCTAGACCGTGCACTTCGTATTCCGGCCGAGCAGCCGATAATGAGAATAAATTCGCGAGAACAGCTCACTCAACGCAACAGGTTATTTCTGCCTATCTCATTCTGCTCGCAGCTTGGACAAAAAGTATAGTTTCTACGGTGTGTTGACGACTCTGTTTGTAGGCGAGTGAAGATGCCCGTTGATAGACTATTTCCTTATTCCAGTCCACTGTAGTGTTCTATTTAAGCCTCTCACAGGTTACAAAATTGCCACCCTTAACTTCACTAGTGAACATTACTTTTAAAGTTACAAATGAAACTGGTAGAACAGTTTGTATTCAAAATCTTTTTCTATTTTTATCTTACAAAAAACTGTACTTTTTGTGCGTGAATTTTTTGCCAGCGGACTAATTATAATCGTAATATCTCCTTTTCAAGGAAAATGTTTATAGTTACTCGCTAAACAAGCGTCTAACGGTATATTATGAACACACTATGGAACCAACTGCCAATACAGTTATTTTCGGCCTCCGTTAAGAGAGAATAGTCAACAAAGAAAATGTTCCAAACCGAATAACAGTAACGTATAGAGCAGTGAACGGGCTAAAAGAAGTCCGCACAATTGTCTTTTTAGCTGATACTTCGACGAGAAAATCACAGACAGTATTTAGCTGAAACACGAACAGTACGATCCAAATTCCTACGTAGTGTCTACTTCGCTGACCGTCGAGACCTGAGAATTGTTACAATATAGGGTGCCCAGCTATAATAGCAAAACAGCTAACTTGTCACGCACATGTGCCTACGCAGAACTATCTCGGATCAATCGGGACGCTGTTCTCGCTCATCGAAAGATGTCGACTCGACACACGACAACATTTAGGCTGCCAGCGATGCTACAGTTACTGCTGTCCTTGAACCACACGAGTGTCATGGTCGCCTACAGCCAGGCGGGGAGCATAGCGCTAGAAGAGCACCGCGACAGCTGTGACCGAGCGGAGGCGTCGGTCTCTAGACCTGCGTCGCAGTTCGGACGATTCCTTAGCATGTACGAGAGCGATGCACCTCTGGCGAGAGCCCGTTTGAGGCCAGACGCGGACGAAGGGCTACTTTCTGGAGGAGCGGCGGACACGGAGACGACGCGGCCCACGCACTGCACGGGCGGGGGCGAGCGGCCTGGCCTCGACGCCGTCGCATGCCGTCGCGGCGCGGCGCGGCGCGGTCGTCACGTCCCTTCCCGTCGCGTCAAGTCACGTCACGTCACGTCACGTCGGGCAGTGGCACTGCGAGTCGGGCGGACGCGGTACCCGGACAGGGGCGTCGCCACCCCGACAGTGGCCGGTCCAGCGCGGGCGGCGCGCTCGGCCGTCTCCGGCGGCGCTCGGGGGCGCTCGGAGGCGCCCGGCCGCGGCCGCGGATGCTGCATAGATCGCCCCGCGCCCCGAGCCCGGCCGCCGCTGGCCCGGGTTGCCTACCCGCCAGGCGCGCCTGCGTCCGTGTGTGCAGCCGGCGGCGGCGGCGCGGGCATTACTTTATCCCTCACTGTACCACGCTTGCCCGCAACTGTATACATAAATTAGCTGATCATCCGGCGTTTCTCAATTAACTTATTACAGCAGCAACTTCTCAGAACGTATAATGTTATAAGTAGTAAAATTTTCGAGCGAAAAACTTATACTCCAAAAAGGATTTTGTTTTTCCGAATCTTACGCAAAACACTCAGGCAGGGCTGTTGACAAAAATATGTTTAGCAGAATACAGTTTTGTTCTTTATTTCCAAAATATGATGACTTTGGTTCTACACATATGTGATTACTCTGAAATTCACAATTAAGTGGCTAGCACAGAGTTCGTCGAATCACCTTCAAGCTGTGTCTCTACCGTTCTACTCTCGAACAGCGCGCGAGAAATACGATCACTTAAATCTTTCCTAGGAGATCTCTGAATTCTCTTATTTTATTAATATGATCATTTCTCGCTATGTTGGTAGGTGCCAAGTAAAAGTTTTCACACTCTGAGCAGAAAATTGAAATTTAATGAGAAATTCCTGCAGCAACGAAAAACGCCTTTGATTCAGCGAACGCCACGCCAACTCGTATATCATATCCGTGACAGTCTCTATTTTTCGATAATACAGAACGAAAGATCCGTACCTAAAGAGTGAAAAGTTGCACAGGCTACACCAATATCCAAGAAATTAAATAGAAGTAGTCCGCTGAATTACAGACCCATATCACTAACGTCGATTTGAAGTATGAATTACCTCGCAGAAAAGATTTATTGACAAATAGCCAACATGGATTCAGAAAACGTCTTTCTTGTGAAACACAAGTAAGTCTTCACTTCCATGAAGTAATGAGTGCTATCGACAGAGGATCTCAAAATGATTCCATATCTTTAGATTTAGAGAAGAAACCTTCCTCAAAAGCGACTTGTAATGAAATTGCTTGCCTAGGAAGTATCGTCTCAGTTCTGTGACTGGATACGTGATTTCGTGTCAGTTCGTACTAATTGGCGAAAAAGAGACGTAATATCTGGAGTCCCTGAACTTTTTCGGCGTCCTCCGTCAGTCCTACCTGATGCAAAGACCACACCGCGCAGCAATAATCCGGAAGAGGCGGACAAGCGTCGTGGACGCAGTCTCTTTAGTAGACCTGTTGCACTTTCTAAGTGTCCTGCCAGTAAATCGCAGTCTTTAGTTCGCTTTCCCCACAATATTAGCTATATGATCAATTTAAATTACTTGTAATTGTAATCCCTAAGTATTTTGTGGTATTGACAATCTTTAGATTTGTGTGATTTATGGTGTAAACGGAATTTAGTGGTTTCCTTTTAGTACTCGTCTGGATGACTTGACACTTTTCATTACTTCCAGTCAATTGTCACCTTTCGCACTACATATATATCTTGTCTAAACCATCTTGGAATATCTTTTGATCATCTGATGACTTTACAAGATGGACAGCATCATTTGCAAACAATCTAAGAGAGCTGTTTAGATTGTCTGCTGACTCGTTTATGTAGGTCAGGAACAGCAGAAAGCTATAACATTTCCTTCTGGGACGCCAGATATAACGTCTCTTTTTCGCCAATTAGTACGAACTGACACGAAATCACGTATCCAGTCACAGAACTGAGACGATACTTCTTAGGCAAGCAATTTCATTACAAGTCGCTTTTGAGGAAGGCTTCTTCTCTAAATCTAAAAATATGGAATCAGTTTGAGATGCTCTGTCGATAGCACTCATTACTTCGTGGGAGTGAAGACTTACTTGTGTTTCACAAGAACGACGTTTTCTGAATCCATCTTGGCTGTTTGTCAATAAATCTTTTTCTGCGAGGTAATTCATTATGTTTGAACACAGTATATGTTCCAAAATCCTACTTCAAATAGACGTTAGTGATATGGGTCTGTGATTCAGTGGATTACTTCTATTTCATTTCTTCGATATTGGTGTAGCCTGTGCAACTTTTCACTCTTTAGGTACGGATGTTTCGACAAGCCAACGGTTGTATATGATTGTTACGTACGAAGTTATTACATCTGCATACTCTGAGAGGAATCTAATTTGGATACAATTTGGACTGGAGGAGTTGTCTTTATTAAGTTATTTAAGCTGGTTTGCTGCAGCAAAGATATTTGTTACTCATGTTGGCAGCAGTTCTTGATTCGAATTCTGAAATACTTATTTCGTCTTCTTTGGTGAAGGTCTTTCCGAAAACTGTACTTAATAACACCTCTTTCGGAGTACTGTCATTGGTAACATTAACTTCCCTAACGCGCAGTGAAGCTGTTCACTGTAACTTTCCACTAGTGTATTTTATGTCTGACGAGAATCTAAGGTTCCATGCCCTCTTTTGCATGTTTCCTCTCATTTTCATCATTTTTATTGATGTTATATGTCATTGCACGGTAGTAACAAACTGAATAAGGTTATTGTAATGAGAGTATTTGTACTGACAGCTCAAAAAATACTTTTCACTTGATTCCTAAACATGTCGAGTTACTTCCCTGGGTGGTCTGTGCGAGGCAAGCATCGGAAGACGCAGCACACATTTCCGGTTAGGGGCTGCACTTCCCTGAATTCTGAGAGGTTCGTACAATAGGCTTAAGGGGCTCCGGAACGCCCTATACTTGCAATGTTAAAATAACGCTTATAAATTACATCTTTCCTCACAAAGTATTTGAGGTAGGAAGTTGAACTTTTTACAGATTATTTATTGGAATATGGGCTACAACTTAACACAGGGATTTTGCAAAATTTTAGTTCAGTTATTAAAGATGTGCTACAGAACAATGCTGAAGATTATATGGGTAGATCACATAACTAATGAGGAAGTATTGAATAGGATTGGGGAGAAGAGAAGTTTGTGGCACAACTTGACCAGAAGAAGGGATCGGTTGGTAGGACATGTTCTGAGGCATCAAGGGATCACCAATTTAGTATTGGAGGGCAGCGTGGAGGGTAAAAATCGTAGGGGGAGACCAAGAGATGAATACACTAAGCAGATTCAGAAGGATGTAGGTTGCAGTAGGTACTGGGAGATGAAAGAGCTTGCACAGGATAGAGTAGCATGGAGAGCTGCATCAAACCAGTCTCAGGACTGAAGACCACAACAACAACAACAACATTAAAGATGATTTTTTTTCAGTTGTAATGAAAATTCACAACATTTTTTGCAATTTTTTATTTATATATTCAAAAATATACAGTTTTTTGGAAAAAGGCTGTGTTAAATTATGCAGAAGGTACTGTGTAACATTTAATGAAAGTTTGAAACAAATATGTTTGGAAGATCCTTAGAAAACAGGTAATTAGTATGAGAAAATAAAAGTTTTGGGAATCGAGCGACAAAGATTGGATAACTTTTTAGTGCATTCCAGGTCCATAGGATGGATTATCTTCATCCTCTGCAAACTCCTCCTACAGCTTCCTCTTGTTCCTCCTCCTGTTTACTCTTGCTTGTATTTCTAGACTCTTTACAGCCCTGTCTGCAGCCCGAAGGCGTTCCTTGTCTACAGCAAGCATCGCTCGTACCATGTTAGAATGTTATTATTTACAGTAATAACACATACTTTTGGCTTTCCAACATTTCTCCTTTTCTTAAAAGCCTTCAGAGGATTTCTAATAACTTTACTTTTACTCGTTATTATACTTCAACAAAACATAGACTGAAGAAACAGAATTAATTACGAATATTTTCGAGATAACGACAGAGTAAATAAACATGAAACAATCGACAATCACACCAGCGATATATATTGAACCATCACACGTTAGCCACAACACATACTTTATCTCACATCACTAAAATGTACCTGATGAACACGGACGTTAATAATAACACCATTTGACAGCAGTTTAACAGCGCCACAGTGGGTCACGCCCATGTAGAACACATTTCAAAAAAAAAATTTAAAAATAGTTGTAGTCTTCGGAATTGAATAAATTATATATCTATTAAAAGGTAATAGTCTGCAGATTCAGAAAACGCAAAAAAGTAAAAATTGAACTTTTCATGATTTTGAGCCTTTCCGGAGCCCCTTAAGCGCCTGGCGGAACGACTGACGTCGGTCGAGTTTCGCCTGTTGTATGCAGGGTGAAACGACCTGTGAGACGTCCGAGTGTCGCCGCACATTATGTGTTTACCGTTCCGGCGCGTCGGGAACGAAGGTTCCTGGCACCGACTGGCTGCATTGTCCTCATGATTCTGCGAATACTTGTGGACCGTGCCCTGCTGGGTGCGACTGTCTTGCGCTGGATGGCCGGTGGTCTAGGCAGGTTGTTTTCGTAGCCGGTCAAACGGCAGGTTCAGTGCCCTCAGCTGAATATGAGAGGCATGATTGGTCAACTTAAACTGAGGCTAGTTGACGTCATAAAGCCCTGCTCGAAATTGGAGGGAACGGTCGCTATTGGCGCGAATGATGTTCCGAGGCAGTGTGGGGGAATTTTGGAATCAGCACTGAATGCTGATTCGCGGTTTTCGAGGAGAGTAGGGAGCAATGCTGGGGCTTCGCTCTTGCATCGCATCACAGACGGGAATTCGGGATCTGATCTTCGTCGCAGTCGGACGGTCTTGCGACTTGGTCGCTCGTTTTCGGAAGAACTTTGAATTCTCGGACAGCTTTCACGGCCAGGGTTCGACACAGAGTTGCTGCACTGCAGAAGTCGGCCCCTACATCATCAGGACGCTGCCTATCGACGACGTGCTGCAGATTTCAGTACTGGTACAGTGTTTGGGGGGCTCTGGCACTATAGTGCCTTATCAATTTTATACTGAATCCCTCAGCAGCATGTGTGCTCGCTTTGCTACAAGTCCACCTTGCCTGTTTCTCCAGGTGATCCCATTTGAGCCCTCACTACTAATTGCGATGCTGTTATATAGTCAGGAGATTAATATTTGATTTATTAGGACCTCCAGTCATTATCGTCGATCTATTGCATCACAGAGAGTAGGAGCACCTCGTTCTCGAGCCAACTCTTATTCTCATAATATTTCAGTATACCCTATCCTTTAACCTACTGTGTGTGTCGACAATCATGTGCATTTATGTTCTGATATACAGGGTTATTACAAATGATTGAAGCGATTTCACAGCTCTACAATAACTTTATTATTTGAGATATTTTCACAATGCTTTGCACACACATACAAAAACTCAAAAAGTTTTTTTAGGCATTCTCAAATATTCGATATGTGCCCCTTTAGTGATTCGGCAGACATCAAGCCGATAATCAAGTTCCTCCCACACTCGGCGCAGCATGTCCCCATCAATGAGTTCGAAAGCATCGTTGATGCGAGCTCGCAGTTCTGGCACGTTTCTTGGTAGAGGAGGTTTAGACACTGAATCTTTCACATAACCCCACAGAAAGAAATCGCATGGGGTTAAGCGTGGAGGCCATGACATGAATTGCTGATCATGATCTCTACCACGACCGATCCATCGGTTTTCCAATCTCCTGTTTAAGAAATGCCGAACATCATGATGGAAGTGCGGTGGAGCACCATCCTGTTGAAAGATGAAGTCGGCGCTGTCGGTCTCCAGTTGTGGCATGAGCCAATTTTCCGCGGGCTAGGCGTGAAACTTGACCGCACGCGTTCAACCGTTTCTTCGCTCACTGCAGGCCGACCCGTTGATTTCCCCTTACAGAGGCATCCAGAAGCTTTAAATTGCGCATACCATCGCCTAATGGAGTTAGCAGTTGTTGGATCTTTGTTGAATTTCGTCCTGAAGTGTCGTTGCACTGTTATGACTGACTGATGTGAGTGCATTTCAAGCACGACATCCGCTTTTTCGGCTCCTGTCGCCATTTTGTCTCACTGCGCTCTCGAGCGCTCTGGCGGCAGAAACCTGAAGTGCGGCTTCAGCCGAACAAAACTTTATGAGTTTTTCTACGTATCTGTAGTGTGTCGTGACCATATGTCAATGAATGGAGCTACAGTGAATTTATGAAATCGCTTCAATCATTTGTAATAGCCCTGTATAATAAATCTCATTGTAATATTTAATCCGCATATCAGTTCGTAGATATAGACAGAATCCCATTTCCTGTTGGTCGGCCGGTGTGGCCGTGCGGTTCTAAGCGCTTCAGTCTGGAACCGCGTGACCGCTACGATCGCAGGTTCGAATCCTGCCTCGGGCATGGATGTGTGTGATGTCCTTAGGTTAGTTAGGTTTAAGTAGTTCTAAGTTCTAGGGGACAGATGACCACAGATGTTAAGTCCCATAGTGCTCAGAGCCATTTGAATCATTTCCTGTTGTTTATTATGATAAAGTTCTCTTTTCTTTAGTAGATTATGATTTTTATTAAATTATTGTGAGTGTGCACTCCTTATTTTATCAACTAGCAGGGTCGACCATCATTTCCTTCCGTTACCGTTGTGTGCATAATTAATTAGCTGGTAGATAAGGAGGGGGTCGACTGGATCTCTCGTTCTCATGAAAAAATCGTCTGAATTAAAGGCGTACAAAGTCTTCTCCACCCCGGCACCTCGCAAATCTCTTTCGATTTTATGCCAGATTTCGCTACAGAGTTTCGTTGTGGAAACTATTAAAAGCATCTCGCAATAAAGTTCGCGATAAAATTTCGAGCTTCTGTAAGACATCGCCAATCGTGAAGATTTTGCATTCTTTCAAATTTGGCATGATGTTTTCGTTACTTCTGAGACACTGTTCCGGCCTGTTTTGTGTAACACGAGGGTGCAGTTCCGTCTATTACTAATTTATTTAGTGAACTGCTGTCGATACTAATCTTCTGAATATAAGCAGCATGTGGTCTACATTGTCACAGTTAGTTCGGAAGGAATGGAGGCTCTCTCTTCCGTAGGCGTCATGCAAATTGTTGTCTGCTTTCGTAAACTGATATGTGCCAACGGCTTTGTCGCAGTGAAACATCGGTGCCCGTCAGATCACCGAAGTTAAGTGCTGCCGGGCTTGGTTATATGACCATATCGGTCTGCCGAGTGCTTTTGGCAAGCTGGCTGTTCGTACGAAGTTAATTTTTTTAGATGTATTTTCCGGTTTTTTTGGTGGGTTTGAATGTTTCGGTATTCAGACTCGCTACAACGACCTCGTGGTCACTGATCCCTGTATCCGTCCCAATGCTCCCTCTTTCTCGTGGTTTTTTGTTGCTAAGAGGTCGAGTATGGTCCTGCACCCATTTGCATTTTGAGTGCGTTCCTGAAACGATTATTCAAAATAATTTTCGGGGAAAGCATTTAGTACTATTTTTGACGATGTTTTATGCCTATCACCAACTTAAAACATGTAATTTCGGCAGTATATAGAGGTTAGGTTGAAGTCACCAGCAAGTATAATTGTACGAGTGTGATACCTATTTGAAGCGAGATTTAGGACTTCTTTGAACTGTTCAGCAACTGTATGATCTGAGACAGGAAGTCGGTAAACGGAACCAATTATTAATTAGACCTGAATGAGATTTTCACTCTGCAGCGGAGTGAAAATCTCATTCTGGAAACATCCCCCAGGCTGTGGCTAAGCCATGTCTCCGCAATATCCTTTCTTTCAGGAGTGCTAGTTCTGCAAGGTTCGCAGGAGAACTTCTGTAAAGTTTGGAAGGTAGGAGACGAGATACTGGCAGAAGTAAAGCTGTGAGTACCGGACGTGAGTCGTGCTTCGGTAGCTCAGATGGTAGAGCACTTTCCCGCGAAAGGCAAAGGTCCCGAGTTCGAGTATCGGTCGGGCACACAGTTTTAATCTGCCAGGAAGTTTCATTAATTAGACCTGTTTGTCAAGTACAACCTCAACACTTACTAAGAGCGTGTTCAGGTTGGGCCCACGCTGTCTTGTTTACCTGCCGTGGCAAAACACCCACAAACGACATCGGCCCCAGCTCGCCGTAAATTGCGCCCATACAATTGCAGAGCCGCCGGCTTATCGTTCCACAGCAGCTTTGAATTCCCAAGCGTCTCGGTTTCACCGTCAATTGATTACCACAGAGTGCAAAAATTATTAATGCACAATTCGGACCCTCCGGACCGCAGCACTCTGCCGTTCTGTCCTTCTCGCTCGGTACTCTCTAACCCTCCTCTCCTCATCGCCAAGGGGCCACTTGCCGCCAACTCGGCGCCCCCAGTATCTCTTGCGAGGCCAATATCGACCTTAACAATCGCGGCCGGAACACAATCGTGCCGAAAATCGGCACAGTGTGTGACTGTGTGGCTCGGATTCGCAAGAACCTTTCATTTGGATCCGTTCTTTTTTGAAGAGAAGAGGGTCTGTCAGGGCTAAAGTGACGCCTCAACTTTATCGAGACCTGCCCGTACAGCGTGTCAATCCTCTTTTGCAACAGCGTATCTGTGTGGAAACCACTATTTTCCCGCAAGATGTTTAGTAACAAAATCAACATTATGCTTTCTCTCTTGTTTTACCTTTTCTGCCCGCGTCCCATTTTACTATGGAGACATTTCTGTACGTCTTTCCTACATTACCAATGCCAGATTTGCAACTGGTGCCAAAACTGGAACTTCTTTTATCAGCATAAATCCGTTCTGGCATCAACGCATTAACATATCTACCAAATTTAGCTGTCATACGACAATTACAGCCCATATTGGACCTCAGTAGTAGCTGCTCTTAAATTATAACCACTCGGTGCTTAAGAATCACACGGAGAAAAATATATTTACTACTTATACGGTACAAGACAGCTTCTGAAAAATTAGACAGGAGTATGTACCTATAAATTGGCTATCGTCTCAAAAAATTGATGTTATGGCATTTTAGATTAAGTTCTAGTTCGAAGCAAAATTGTAAAACACGACCAGAAAACAGTGAGAGTAAATGAGTTCAATTTCTTGCGAAAGAAAAATCTGCTATCTCCTTCGAAAATGAAAGAGACAAACCGAAGAAAATAAAAAGGCAGACATGAGACCACATACATAGCACTGAGTAAAGCGGCGAGAAAAGAAACGCTGATAAATTTACAACAAGAACTGGAATTACAAGCATTAACGAAGAGATCAATTGGCATAGAAATAATGATAAAGAAAATATCACAAAAATGACTCCAAAATAGTAATGAGCTATCGTAGAATAGTGGAAAGGTGATTAGGTAGACCACGGAAGAGGTGGAGAGATCAGAAAGTCAATTAATCGCCTGTAGTAGAAGCGTGTAACAAGATGGTGCAACAGGCAAAACTCCACGACCTGAGGAAAGTAAGAAGGAGAATTGCACTAATTGTTTCTGCCATTGCTGTATATAAATCGACAGTAGCAAAAGTATGAAAGCATCTCAGATGTAGACAAAGATGAATACGATTCCATAGTCTTCATACGAACGTAATATTGTACTGTCTGTTATTAGGACGACGAGAATCGTGAGGCTAAGGTGCCTCTAAGACTATTCAGTCAAGGAGCATGTTCCGTCTTATCTGAGTGCATTCAAGTCTGAGAAGAAGAATCAAACGAATGTGTCATTTTGGAGACGTTTAACGAGAGAAATGAGGAACGTACCTAGAGTGGTAGCAGAGCACTGTTTTATTTCTCTGTTTCATCCTTGTAGCTTGTGTGCACTTCGTTCGGCATTTTATCCAATTCTATCGCTGTTCTACGGCTCTGAATGGCGTGCAAAATATTCCCTCCGTTCAGTGGAATCAAAACATTTTGTAGCCCTGAATATATTTAGATGGGGAAAAAAGCGGAAATCAGTGTTAAATTTTGTGAATAGGGTGGAAGTACTGACAACTCGTGCTTCAAAACCTTTCGTTTTCAGATTTCCAATAACCTGTGTTCGGAAAGTGCATTATCGTAATGAAACCCGGCCTTTTCTTCAGTTTTTTTCTCTGTTGCAATTCAGGTCTTTTCATTTGAATTTATTCACCCACTCAGACCAGAAAACTCTTTTATTAATCCACAATTACTGCTTATTTTGAAAGGCGATCAATGGAAGAATCAAATTTGCATCCCAGAAAGCGTTCATCATAATAAGCCCTACAGGCAGATGAAATAAAAGTCACATTTTTAGGTTCAATCTGTCACATACCACAGTCGTAAAAAAACTGCTTGTGGAACATGAGCAAAACCGTTCGACGATTCCCTGACCATTCAAAGTAATTTTATTGTAATTTACCACCTTCGTGTAACACAAACATTATCATAATCAGACTCTACAAGTCATAATCAGATGATGTGTTTAAAAAGAACGATTAAAATACTTTTTTTAGCCATCAGTCTTCTGACTGGTTTCATGAGGCCCGCCACGAATTCCTCTCCTGTGCCAACCTCTTCATCTCAGAGCAGCACTGGCAACCTACGTCCTCAGCTATTTGCTGGATGTGTTCCGGTCTGTCTTCCTGTACCGTTTTTAGCCTCTACGGCTCTCTATAGTACCATGGAAGTCATTCCATGATATCTCAACAGATGTCCTAACAAGCTGCGCTCCAAGTGTACATTCTCAGAAACGTTTTTTCTCAAATTAAAACATGCCTTTGAGTCTGGTGGACTTCTCTTTATGCCTCCCTTGTTGCGTCACATAGGCTATTTCGCTGCCTAGCAAGCAGAATCCCTTGAATTCGTCTACTTGGTGATCTCCAATTCTAAAGCTATGTTTCTCGCTATTCTCATTTCTGCTACTTCTCATTACCTTCGTCATTCATCAGATTACTCTCAGTCCATATTCTGCACTCATTAGACTGTTCATTCCGTTCAAAACATCCTCTAAGTATTCTTCACGTTCACTGAGGACAGGAATGTCATTAGCAAATCGTATAATTTATATGTTTTCACCTTAAATTATAATCCTTTCTTTATTTCCGTCAAGGCTTCTTCGATGTGTAGATTGAACAGTAGTGGCTTAGGTTCAAAAATGGTTCAAATGGCTCTGAGCACTATGGGACTTAACATCTATGGTCATCAGTCCCCTAGAACTTAGAACTGCATAAACTTAACTAACCTAAGGACATCACGAAACACCTAGCCATCACGAGGCAGAGAAAATCCATGACCCCGCCGGGAATCGAACCCGGGAACCCGGGCGTGGGAAGCGAGAACGAGTGGCTTAGGACATCAGTGTCTTACCCCGTTTTTAATCTGGGCACTTCGTTCCTGGTCATCCACTCTTGTTGTTCCCTCTTGGATCTTGTAAATATTGCACACTTCCCATCTTTCCCTCTAGCTTACCCCTATTTTTCTCAGAATTTCGAACATCTAACACTCTTTTAAATTGTTCAACGCTTTCGTGGGTCGACAGATCCTATTAACGTGTCTTGATTTTTCTTCAGTCTTACTTCCATTATCAACTGCAACGTCAGAACTGCCTCTGGTGCCTTTACCTTTCCTAAAGCCAAACTTACTGTCGTCTATCATATCCTCAATTTTCTTTTCCATTCTTCTTACATTATTCTTGGCAGTAACATGGATGCATTAGGTGTTAAGCTCATCTACGATAATTCTCGCACTTGTCGCCTCTTACTGTCTTCGGATTTGTGTGGACGATCTACTTTCCGAAAGTCTCATGGTATATGGCGAGTCTCATAGTTCTACATACTAATCTGAATAGTAATTTTGTTGCCACTTCCCCAAAGGTTATTAGAAATTTTGATGGAACGTTGCCTATCCCTTCTGCCTCATTTGATCTTAAATCGTCCAAAGCTCTTTTAAATTCCAATACTATATCCTCGCTGTCGATTCTTGTTTCTTCTATCACGTCATCAGGTGAGTCCTCGCTCTCATAGAGGAGGAGGAGGAGGAGGAGATTAGTATTTAACGTCCCGTCGACAACGAGGTCATTAGAGACGGAGCGCTAGCTCGGGTGAGGGAAGGCTGGGGAAGGAAATCGGCCGTGCCCTTTCAAAGGAACCATCCCGGCATTTGCCTGAAGCGATTTAGGGAAATCACGGAAAACCTAAATCAGGATGGCCGGAGACGGGATTGAACCGTCGTCCTCCCGAATGCGAGTCCAGTGTGCTAACCACTGCGCCACCTCGCTCGGTGCTCTCATAGAGACCTTCGGTGTACAATTTCCACTTATCCGCTCTCTCCTCTGCATTTAAAAGTGTAATTTCTATTGCAGTTTAATGTTACCGCCGCCGGCCGGTGTGGCCAAGCGGTTACAGGCGCTACAGTCTGGAACCGCGTGACCGCTACGGTCGCAGGTTCGAATCCTGCCTCGGGCATGGATGTGTGTGATGTTCTTAGGTTAGTTAGGTTTAAGTAGTTCTAAGTTCTAGGGGACTGATGACCTTAGAAGTTAAGTCCCATAGTGCTCAGAGCCATTTGAACCATTTTTAATGTTACCGCCCTTGTTTTTAATTTCTCCGAAGGCTGCTTTGACTTTCCTGAGTCAGTCCTTCTGACAATGATTTCATTTTCAGTTTCTTCAGGTTTTTCATGTAGCCATTTCGCCTTAGCTTCACTGCACCCCCTATAGGTTTCATCCCTAAGTGACTTGTATTTCTGTGTTCCTGTAATTCCCTGGCCTTGTTTGCACGTCCTTCTTCCGTCGAGCAACTTAAGTTATCTCTTCTCTTACCCAAGGTTTCTTCGTAATTACTTTCCTTGTACCTACGTTTCTCTCTTCACCTCATGTAGTTGCCCTTTTTAGGAACATCCACTTCTCTTCAACTGGAATGCCTACTGAGCTATTTATTATCGTGGTGTCTACGGTCTCAGAGTACGTCAAGCGTATTTTTTCATTCCTTAGTACTTCCGAATCCCACTTATTTGCGCATTCATTCTTCCTGAATAGTCTCTTAAACTTCAGTCTACTCTTCATCATTACTAAATTGTGACCTGAGTCTACGTCTGCTCCCGGGTACACCTTTCAATCCAGTATCTGATTTCGGAATCTCTGCCTGACCATGATGTGATGTAAACGGAATCTTCCCGTACCTCCCAGCCTTTCCCAAGTATACCTTCTCCTCTTGTGATTCTCGAAAAAAGTGTTCGCTATTACTAGCTGAAATTTATTGCAGAACTCAATTAGTCTTTCGCCAATCTCATTCCTACTACCAAGCCCATATTCCCCCGTAACCCTTTCTTCTACTGCTCCCCCTACAATCACATTCCAGTCTCCCATTGTTTAAGATTCTCGTCTACCTTTATGTACTAAATTACCTGTTCATCATCCTCGTATGCTTCCTCTACCTCTTCATCTTAAGGTTGCGGCGTCGGCATGCATATCTGAACTATTGTTGTCGGTGTTGGTTTTGCTGTCAATTCTGATGAGAACAACTACACTCCTGGAAATGGAAAAAAGAACACATTGACACCGGTGTGTCAGACCCACCATACTTGCTCCGGACACTGCGAGAGGGCTGTACAAGCAATGATCACACGCACGGCACAGCGGACACACAAGGAACCGCGGTGTTGGCCGTCGAATGGCGCTAGCTGCGCAGCATTTGTGCACCGCCGCCGTCAGTGTCAGCCAGTTTGCCGTGGCATACGGTGCTCCATTCCAGTCTTTAACACTGGTAGCATTCCGCGACAGCGTGGACGTGAACCGTATGTGCAGTTGACGGACTTTGAGCGAGGGCGTATAGTGGGCATGCGGGAGGCCGGGTGGACGTACCGCCGAATTGCTCAACACGTGGGGCGTGAGGTCTCCACAGTACATCGATGTTGTCGCCAGTGGTCGGCGGAAGGTGCACGTGCCCGTCGACCTGGGACCGGACCGCAGCGACGCACGGATGCACGCCAAGACCGTAGGATCCTACGCAGTGCCGTAGGGGACCGCACCGCCACTTCCCAGCAAATTAGGGACACTGTTGCTCCTGGGGTATCGGCGAGGACCATTCGCAACCGTCTCCATGAAGCTGGGCTACGGTCCCGCACACCGTTAGGCCGTCTTCCGCTCACGCCCCAACATCGTGCAGCCCGCCTCCAGTGGTGTCGCGATAGGCGTGAATGGAGGGACGAATGGAGACGTGTCGTCTTCAGCGATGAGAGTCGCTTCTGCCTTGGTGCCAATGATGGTCGTATGCGTGTTTGGCGCCGTGCAGGTGAGCGCCACAATCAGGACTGCATACGACCGAGGCACACAGGGCCAACACCCGGCATCATGGTGTGGGGAGCGATCTCCTACACTGGCCGTACACCACTGGTGATCGTCGAGGGGACACTGAATAGTGCACGGTACATCCAAACTGTCATCGAACCCATCGTTCTACCATTCCTAGACCGGCAAGGGAACTTGCTGTTCCAACAGGACAATGCACGTCCGCATGTATCCCGTGCCACCCAACGTGCTCTAGAAGGTGTAAGTCAACTACCCTGGCCAGCAAGATCTCCGGATCTGTCCCCCATTGAGCATGTTTGGGACTGGATGAAGCGTCGTCTCACGCGGTCTGCACGTCCAGCACGAACGCTGGTCCAAGTGAGGCGCCAGGTGGAAATGGCATGGCAAGCCGTTCCACAGGACTACATCCAGCATCTCTACGATCGTCTCCATGGGAGAATAGCAGCCTGCATTGCTGCGAAAGGTGGATATACACTGTACTAGTGCCGACATTGTGCATGCTCTGTTGCCTGTGTCTATGTGCCTGTGGTTCTGTCAGTGTGATCATGTGATGTATCTGACCCCAGGAATGTGTCAATAAAGTTTCCCCTTCCTGGGACAATGAATTCACGGTGTTCTTATTTCAATTTCCAGGAGTGTACATCACTGAACTGTTCACAGTAACTCACTCTCTGTCTTACATTCCTATTCACAATAAATCCTACTCCCGTTATACCATTTTCTGCTGCTGTTTATATTATCCCTTACTCGTCTGACCAGGAATCTTGGTCTGCTTTCCATTTCACTTCACTGACCCCCACTATATCTAGGTTGAGTCTTAGCACTTCCGTTTCCAGATTTTCTAGCTTCTCTACCGTGTTCAGACTTCTGATCTTCCACGCCCAGACTCGTAGAACATTATCCTTTGGTTGATTCCTTTGGTTGATTTTTTGATCTCCCCCTTCACAGTTCCCTCCTGGAGATCCAAATCGGGGACTAGTCCGGAATCTTTCGTCTTCGGACAAAAATCGTCACACTTTTGCGGATGTTCTATCTTCCCTACCACGTTCAAACCTCTGATATTACTCGCTGCTACTTTTAGAACGTTATCCTTTCGTTGGTTATTCGATCTTTTTCTCGCGGTCACCTTCCCTCTGATAGTCCCCTCCAGCAGATCCGAATGGGAGTCTTGCCCGAAATCTTTCGCCAATAGAAAAATCATCACGAGACTTTTTCAATTACAGGCTACATGTCCTGTGGATTCCGATAGCTAGTCAAAGACGCTACTCCAAAATTCCTCATTATATCGTCCTTCCCGAAACATTACGGTATCACTGTCGCTCATACCAGTCACTCAGTAAACAAATGTCACGGTGAATGTCTGTGTTCTCAATATTTCCACCCCTCTGCGTGCTTTATAGCCTACGAGATTTGCTTCTGCAGCCGCTAATCCAAACCATACTCACAGAGGCAAAACGTAGCAGCGATCTCACTGCCGAGATTCTGGGTGCGTACTGATCGACGCATACCGATGCTGTACACATGTCGCTACACATTCCCAAACAGTACGCCAACGGAACTTATCTTTCGAAGTGGAATAGAAACAAACTCTCCGGACAAAAAATTAGTCGTTGTTCTTTTTGATCATTGGATCAGAACTGACTGCAATTGTCCATCGATAAATTAAACGGTAATGACAGTGAAACAACATGAAAATATTATTCTCCTACTAAACTAATCAGAGAAGAAATATGCTGCTGTTATTTGGATCTTCTTTACTTCCTTCATTAATTCTACCTCATAAGTACCGACGATCAGTACTCAATAAATTTGCGTAAGGGGGCTTTTGTGAGCAACTTATTTTGTGAACGAATTACATTTCCTTCGTACTCATACGTTTGCTTCGAATCAGTTTCTTCCCATAACTAATTTTACGTGGTCGTTCCACTTCATGCCGCACCAGAAACACATTCGTAAACATTTTACGATTGTTAGTGTGTTCAGGGGACAATTGCCAACAGCGTGGTTTTTCCGCCTATCTATGCGTAATATATTACATTTATTTAGTTGAGGATCAGCAAGCGATCCCTGCACCACGTGTAGCTCATCCGCAGTTTTGCTATAATTTTCTGGCGTCTTGACATTCCTATATATGACAGTATAATCTGTGATAAAGCCTCAAGGAGGTAGCGACGCCATCCACTGCATCATTTATATGTACCATAAACGGTAACGGTCCTACATCACTCCCATGATAAACTCCCGAAATTTTTCTATAGCCGACGATTTTCCACTTTAAGAACGATTCACTAGGAGATCCCACGCACCTGGTTCATTATTTCGCAAGCTTATGTTTTGTGCTCTTGGTTACAGCGCTGAACAGTGGCAAATGCCTTCCGAATATTAAGGAGTACAGCAACAATCTACGTGCAATTATTCGTTACTCTGTGGATCTCAAGAACAAACAGACTGATTATAGGGTGTACAACAGTAGCCGCCACCAGTCTCAGTAGAAAGTGATTTTATTTAAGGCACGATTGGTTTCGGACATGTGCCCATCTTCGGGCTCAGCTTCCGAAGCTCTATCAAAGGCATAACATCGAAGCATCTATATTTACAGTTAACTGTAAAAAGTCGAGATATTTTCAGAAAAAATATGATTAATCTAATGAGGAAATGTCATGGATACTCGATCTGTATATACTATAATACTTAACAACACATGTCGCTTAGGAACTTCCATTCGTTTCAGTTGGATCTATATAGTCGTATTGTTATTATTATTATTATTATTATTATTATTACGGAGGTTTGAGTCCTTCCTAGGGTATGGGTGTGTGTGTTGTTCTTTGCATAAGTTAGTTTCAGTAGTGTGTAAGTCTAGGGACCGATGACCTCAGCAGTTTGGTCCCTTGAAAATTCACACAAATTTGGACATTTTTGTTTTTATGTTTAAACATTGATCTCCAATGTTGGACACTGAAACATTTAATTGAATGTAAAACCAGCCGAAGATGGGCAAAAGCCCGAAATAGGCCGTGCATTAAATAAGATCACCTTCTGTTGTGACTACCAAAAAATCAAATCGCTCTGAGCACTATGGGACTTAACATCTATGGTCATCAGTCCCCTAGAACTTAGAACTACTTAAACCTAACTAACCTAAGGACAGCACACAACACCCAGCCATCACGAGGCAGAGAAAATCCCTGACCCCGCCGGGAATCGAACCCGGGAACCCGGGCGTGGGAAGCGAGAACGCTACCGCACGACCACGAGATGCGGGCCATGTGACTACCAGCGGTTATTATTCTTCGCCCTACAAAGGAACAGTCATGGACTTCGGCTTCATCTGTTATGGATAAAATTCACTTACAGCGATTAGACTTTCGCTAGATCGATATGTCGAGGACGCAATTCGGTATTTCGGCTCTCCCTCTGTCCGTCTGCCATTTTAGTTTCAATAGTAATACTACTAACTCTGGTCAAGGAAATATGGGGTACCCTTAAAAACAGCATGGTATGGCGTTGAGAAATGGTCGTAATGGACGATTTACAGATTCTACCATGAATAAATGTAGAAACGTGCTCTTCACAGATGAATCGAATTTCAGTTTGCAGAACAATATACGGTGCACACACCTCCCAAGTTAAAGCGTTAGTCGGCACATTCACAAAGACGTCTACAGCCACAGCTGTTCTCTCCCATCCACTGTGAAGTGTATGGCAGAGAGCAGTTCCATTCTGTCACCTATTACGATTCCATCCCGTCCCATTCGCGCAAGGAGCGAGTGATTAATACTATTTAAACGCCTCTTTACTCGCTGTAATTAAAGTACCCCTACGTCTACATCTACATGATCACGCTGCAGTTCACAGTTAATTGCCTGGCAGAAGGTTCATCCAACTACCTTCAAGCTGTCCCTCTACCGTTCCACTCTCGAACAGTGCGCGGAAAAAAATAACATTTAAATTTCTGCGTGCGATTTTTGGCTTCTCCTATTTTATTATGATGGACATTTTTCCCTATGAAGATGGGTGCCAACATTTTCCGACTCTGAGAAGGAAGCTGGTGGTTGAAATTTCATCAGAAGATCCTGCCGCAATGTAAAACGACTTCGTTTTAATGATTGCCACACCAAGTGAATACAAAACAAGCTGCCCTTCTCACAACTTTTTCGCTGTGCTCCATTAATACTATCTGATGCGGGTCCCACACCGCACAGCAGTGCTCCAGAAGTGGGTGGACAAGCACAGTGTAAGTAGTCTCTTTAGCAGGCCTGTTGCATTTTCTAATTGCCCTGCGAATAAGTCGCAGTGTTTGGTTTGCTTTACCCACAAAATTACCTGTGTGATCATCCCAGTTCATGTTAATCCTGATTGTAATCCCCAATCATTTGGTTGAAGTTACAGCCTTTAGATTTGCGTGATTTACAGTGTAACGATAATTTAACTTATTACTTTTAGTATTCATGTGGATAACTTAACTCTATCCATTATTTATTCAATTTCCACTTTTCACATCATACAGATACACTCCTGGAAATGGAAAAAAGAACACATTGACACCGGTGTGTCAGACCCACCATACTTGCTCCGGACACTGCGAGAGGGCTGTACAAGCAATGATCACACGCACGGCACAGCGGACACACAAGGAACCGCGGTGTTGGCCGTCGAATGGCGCTAGCTGCGCAGCATTTGTGCACCGCCGCCGTCAGTGTCAGCCAGTTTGCCGTGGCATACGGAGCTCCATCGCAGTCTTTAACACTGGTAGCATGCCGCGACAGCGTGGACGTGAACCGTATGTGCAGTTGACGGACTTTGAGCGAGGGCGTATAGTGGGCATGCGGGAGGCCGGGTGGACGTACCGCCGAATTGCTCAACACGTGGGGCGTGAGGTCTCCACAGTACATCGATGTTGTCGCCAGTGGTCGGCGGAAGGTGCACGTGCCCGTCGACCTGGGACCGGACCGCAGCGACACACGGATGCACGCCAAGACCGTAGGATCCTACGCAGTGCCGTAGGGGACCGCACCGCCACTTCCCAGCAAATTAGGGACACTGTTGCTCCTGGGGTATCGGCGAGGACCATTCGCAACCGTCTCCATGAAGCTGGGCTGCGGTCCCGCACACCGTTAGGCCGTCTTCCGCTCACGCCCCAACATCGTGCAGCCCGCTTCCAGTGGTGTCGCGACAGGCGTGAATGGAGGGACGAACGGAGACGTGTCGTCTTCAGCGATGAGAGTCGCTTCTGCCTTGGTGCCAATGATGGTCGTATGCGTGTTTGGCGCCGTGCAGGTGAGCGCCACAACCAGGACTGCATACGACCGAGGCACACAGGGCCAACACCCGGCATCATGGTGTGGGGAGCGATCTCCTACACTGGCCGTACACCACTGGTGATCGTCGAGGGGACACTGAATAGTGCACGGTACATCCAAACCGTCATCGAACCCATCGTTCTACCATTCCTAGACCGGCAAGGGAACTTGCTGTTCCAACAGGACAATGCACGTCCGCATGTATCCCGTGCCACCCAACGTGCTCTAGAAGGTGTAAGTCAACTACCCTGGCCAGCAAGATCTCCGGATCTGTCCCCCATTGAGCATGTTTGGGACTGGATGAAGCGTCGTCTCACGCGGTCTGCACGTCCAGCACGAACGCTGGTCCAACTGAGGCGCCAGGTGGAAATGGCATGGCAAGCCGTTCCACAGGACTACATCCAGCATCTCTACGATCGTCTCCATGGGGGAATAGCAGCCTGCATTGCTGCGAAAGGTGGATATACACTGTACTAGTGCCGACATTGTGCATGCTCTGTTGCCTGTGTCTATGTGCCTGTGGTTCTGTCAGTGTGATCATGTGATGTATCTGACCCCAGGAATGTGTCAATAAAGTTTCCCCTTCCTGGGACAATGAATTCACGGTGTTCTTATTTCAATTTCCAGGAGTGTATATTGTCTACATCATTCTGCAACTGGTTTTGATGATATGACTCTACGCCGAAACGGTAACTGACAACATCAGCTGCAAAATATCTAAGAGGGCTGCCCAGATTGTCTTCTACATCGTTTATGTAGATTAGGAACAGCAGAGGGCCTACAACACTTCGTTGAGGAACGTCAGATATTACTTCTGTTTTACTCGATGACTTTCCGCCATTTACTATGACTGTGATCTTCTGACAGGAAATCACGAATCCAGTTGCACAACTGAGATAATACTCTGAAGCCATTCGATTTGATTAGAAGTCGGTTGTAAGGAAAGTTATCAACAGCCTTCTGGAAATCTAAAAATATGAAAGCAAATTGACATGGCCTGTCGATATGACTCTTTAATTTGTGAGTATAAAGAGCTGGTTGAGTTAAAAAAGAATTTACTTTGTCTTGGTTGTCGCTTCTAAAGCAATATGTAGGGGGCTGTAGTATACTCCTAGAATGCTCAGTTAACACTGATACCTGAAATTTAGTAACTAACCTTTCGCGATACAGTTTCCGCCTACCTTCAGTTCTTTCAGAATCTCTGTAATGCCTGCCCATGGGTCGAACCAACTGTGACCATTCGTGCTGCCATTCCTTGTATACGTTCAATATCGCCTGTTACTCTTACTTGGTACGCGTCATGCACACTTCACTATTTTAACATTCCAGGATGGTCTCGAGAGTGTTTTGTAAGCAGCATTGGAGACTTACTGCATTTTTCCGATATCTTTGTAATGAACTGAAGTCTATCACCTGCTATATCTACGCCTAAACCTGTATGACAGTTCTACTTCACAACGCTACAAATCGTTACAACCACATATTTCTTCGAGTTGACTGATTCCATATACGATTAATTGATATTGTTCCCACAGGATACTGTATTTTTACTGTTTAGTGAAGCGCTAAATTTTACATTTCTGGATAAAGCAAACTGCCTATATCTGCACCAATTTGAAATCTTGCCAAGATCTGTGTAAATACTTGTACAGCTTTTTCTCAGGCAGGTAACTGCACCAACCGAAAAACGTCTGACGCTGCTATTAATATTGTGTGCTAGGTCATTAAACCTTTCGGGACCGAATTAATAAAAAATTTCACATATTACTGCAAAAACTGATCTCCAGCTTCTTGTGTGCATGCTGACTGGGTTGGTCCATCTTTCCAAATATCGATTGTTATTTATTTTCGTATAATTATTTTAAGTAGGACGTACAGGCCCCACTGTACTAGAGGACGAATAAATGCTTCCCTACATTTATTTCGCCTCGAGTCCAGTGGGCAAATACGTCGCACTTAAAATAATATTTTTTACTACGAGACTGCAATCTGTAAAAAAAAAAAGAAGACGGTAAGGACCAATATTACGTCAAACAAATTTATTTAGTTATTTACTGCTTAACACTTTTATGAAATTTTCCAATTCAAGGCAGAATTCGTAGTGGGATTTTGCAGTAGTCTCTATCTCCTGCTTCCGTGTGTTGCACTGCCTACATCGCTTCCTATTGCTCCTTGTTGCAAAATGTTTTCCATCTGCATAGAGTATGATCGCTCGTCATCAGCAGTACAAAAGAGTGTGTATCTGCAGTGAAATGGTCAGATCATAAGCCAATTACGGTTTTCTCAGCTGCACACCACCAGAAAGATATAAGATACATCACAAGAAAAAGTAGAGATGGTACAGCCACAGCTATATCTTGACCTGCGTCCGTAGCACATCAACAGGAAACCAGTTCGACAGCGGAGAGAAAGATATACTATCGGCAGTAGGTCACTCCAATAGTACACAGTTTCATGGTGTCGGATTGTATAATGGGAGTGGCCGAGCGGTTCTAGGCACCACAGTCTGGAACCGCGCGAACGCTACGGTCGCAGCTTCGAATCCTGCCTCGGGCATGGATGTGTGTGATGTCCTTAGATTAGTTATGTTTAAGTAGTTCTAAGTTCTAGGGGACTGATGACCTGAGAAGTTAAGTCCCATAGTGCTCAGAGCGATTTGAGCCATTTTCTGTATAATGGTGGAAAATGTGACCACCTTTCTTTTTTGAAGAAACGACATTTTGTCTATGGAGTGCGTGATTCATTATTTTGTAAAAAATTTTTTGTTTATTTATACACGCAATCACATGTTTATGACACACTCATAACCGGTTTCTGCCGTACAATGACCTTCTTTTTGACAACGCATGAACCTGTGCTGCCTTTAGAATCTGAAGATGGTCATTGTATGTCCGGAACTGGTTATGACCGTGTCATAAAAATGTGATTGCGTTTACAAAATTAAAAAATTTCAACTTTCTTTTCAAAAAATGGTTCAAATGGCTCTGAGCACTACGCGACTTAAATTCTGAGGTCATCAGTCGCCTAGAACTTAGAACTAATTAAACCTAACTAACCTAAGGACATCACACACATCCATGCCCGAGGCAGGATTCGAACCTGCGACCGTAGCGGTCGCTCGGTTCCAGATTGTAGCGCCTAGAACCGCACGGCCACTTCGGCCGGCCTTTCTTTTCACATTAGCCTTGAGAAGCAGCTTTCAACTCTGAAACACACTGAAGAGCCAAAAAAACTGGTACACCTGCGTGATATCCTGTAGGGCCCCGCGATCACGTAGAGGTGCTGCAAAACGACGTGGCATGGACTCCACTAATGTCTGAAGTAGTGCTGGAGGAATCCTGCAGGGCTGTTCATAAATCCGCAAGAGTACGAAGGGGTGGTGATCTCTTCTGAACAGCACGTAGCAAGGCATCCCAGGCGTACTCAGCAATGTTCATGTCTGGGGAGTCTGGTGGCAAAGACAATCGAAAAGAGTTGTTTCCCGTCATTAGGCTGCCGTGAACCACCAGGATACATGTAATGATTTATCATCGTTAATTCGCCGAATAAAATGTTTTGTGAAAGAATAAAGTGATCTTCCGTAAGTAACATATGACTTGCACCGTATGTAGTTTGTAGGTTCACAACTATGATATGACGAAGAGGCAACCGGGACAACATAGCTCTCCCCCGCGCATTCTGTCCCGTGCCTCGCTGTAAACAAGCGTCGCGCGGTTGGCTATCTGAGATCCCTCGTGAGGAATTCGCAGCACTCTTACTCGGAGCTGATTTCAAGTGGCTAGGCTTAAAAGTTTAAATCTTTACTAATTCACGTCCGTTACTGTATGGTTAAATGATGATGGCGTCCTCTTGGGTAAAATATTCCGGAGGTAAAATAGTCCCCCATTTGGATCTCTGGGCGGGGACTACTCAAGAGGACGTCGTTATCAGGAGAAATAAAACTGGCGTCCTATGGATCGGAGCGTGGATTGTCAGATCCTTTAATCGGGCAGGTAGGTTAGAAAATTTAAAAAGGGAAATGGATAGGTTAAAGTTAGACATAGTGGGAATTAGTGAAGTTCGGTGGCAGGAGGAACAAGACTTTTGGTCAGGCGAATACGGGGTTATAAATACAAAATCAAATAGGGGTAATGCAGGAGTAGGTTTAATGATGAATAAAAAAAAGGAGTGCGGGTAAGCTACTACAAACAGCATAGTCAACGCATTATTGTGGCCAAGACAGACACGAAGCCCACGCCTACTACAGTAGTACAAGTTTATATGCCAACTAGCTCTGCAGATGACGAAGAAATTGAAGAAATGTATGATGAAATCAAAGAAATTATTGAGGTAGTGAAGGGAGACGGGAATTCGAGAGTAGGAAAAGGGAGAGAAGGAAACATAGTGGGTGAATATGGATTGGGGGAGAGAAATGAAAGAGGAAGCCGCCTGGTAGAATTTTGCACAGAGCACAACTTAATCATTGCTAACACTAGGTTCAAGAATCATAAAAGAAGGATGTATACATGGAAGAAGCCTGGAGATACTGACAGGTTTCAGATGTAATGGTAAGACAGCGATTTAGGAACCAGGTTTTAAATTGTAAGACATTTCCAGGGGCAGATGTGGACTCTGAGCACAATCTATTGGTTATGAACTGTAGATTAAAACTGAAGAAACTGCAAAAAGGTGGGAATTTAAGGAGATGGGACCTGGATAAACTGACTAAACCAGAGGTTGTACAGAGTTTCAGGGAGAACATAAGGGTACAATTGACAGGAATGGGAGAAAGAAATACAGTAGAACAAGAATGGGTAGCTTTGAGGGATGAAGTAGTGAAGGCAGCAAAGGATCAAGTAGGTAAAAAGACGAGGGCTAGTACAACTCCTTGGGTAACAGAAGAAATATTGAATTGATGAAAGGAGAAAATATAAAAATGCAGTAAATGAAGCAGGCAAAAAGGAATACAAACGTCTCAAAAATGAGATCGACAGGAAGTGCAAAATGGCTAAGCAGCCATGGCTAGAGGACAAATGTAAGGATGTAGAAGCTTATCTCACTAGGGGTAAGATAGATACTGCCTACAGGAAAATTCAAGAGACCTTTGGAGCAAAGAGAACCACTTCTACGAATATCAAGAGCTCAGATGGAAACCCAGTTCTAAGCAAAGAAGGGAAAGCAGAAAGGTGGAAGGAGTATATAGAGGGTCTATACAAGGGCGATGTACTTGAGGACAATATTACGGAAATGGAACAGGATGTAGATGAAGATGAAATGGGAGATACGATACTGCGTGAAGAGTTTGACAGAGCACTGAAAGATGTGAGTCTAAACAAGGCCCCGGGAGTAGACAACATTCCATTAGGACTACTGACGCGCTTTGGGAGACCCAGTCCTGACAAAACTCTACCATCTGGTGAGCAAGATGTATGAGACATGCGAAATACCCTCAGACTTCAAGAAGAATATAATAATTCCAATCCCAAAGGAAGGAGGTGTTGACAGATGTGAAAATTACCGAACTGTCAGTTTAATAAGTCACAGCTGCAAAATACTAACGCGAATTCTTTACAGACGAATGGAAAAACTAGTAGAAGGCGACCTCTGGGAAGATCAGTTTGGATTCCGTAGAAATATTGGAACACGTGAGGCAATACTGACCCTACGACTTATCTTAGAAGCTAGATTAAGGAAACGCAAACCTACGTTTCTAGCATTTGTAAACTTAGAGAAAGCTTTTGATAATGTTGACTGGAATACTCTCTTTCAAATTCTAAAGGTGGCAGGGATAAAATACAGGGAGCGAAAGGCTATTTACAATTTGTACAGAAACCAAATGGCAGTTATAAGAGTCGAGGGGCATGAAAGGGAAGCAGTAGTGGGGAAGGGAGTGAGACAAGGCTGTAGCCTCTCCCAGATGTTATTCAACCTGTATATTCAGCAAGCAGTAAAGGAAACAAAAGAAAAATTCGGAGTAGGTATTAAAATCCATGGAGAGGAAATAAAAACTTTGAGGTTCGCCGATGACATTGTAATTCTGTCAGAGACACCAAAGGACCTGGAAGAGCAGCTGAACGGAATGGATGGTGTCTTGAAAGCAGGATATAAGATGAACATCAACAAAAGCAAAGCGAGGATAATGGAATGTAGTCGAATTAAATCGAGTAATGCTGTGGGATTTAGATTAGGAAATGAGACGCTGAAAGTAGTAACTGAGTTTTGCTATTTGGGGAGAAAAATAACTGATGATGGTCGAAGTAGAGAGGATATAAAATGTAGACTGGCAATGGCAAGGAAAGCGTTTCTGAAGAAGAGAAATTTGTTAACATGTAGTATAGATTTAAGTGTCAGGAAGTCATTTCTGAAAGTATTTGTATGGAGTGTAGCCATGTATGGAAGTGAATCATGGACGGTAAATAGTTTGGACAAGAAGAGAATAGAAGCTTTCGAAATGTGGTGCTACAGAAGAATGCTGAAGAATAGATGGGTAGATCACATAACTAATGAGGAAGTATTGAACAGGATTGGGGAGAAGAGAAGTTTGTGGCACAACTTGACTAGAAGAAGGGATCGGTTGGTAGGACATGTTCTGAGGCATCAAGGGATCACCAATTTTGCTGAATATACAGATTGAATAACATCTGAGAGAGGCTACAGCCTTGTCTCACTCCCTCCCCCACCACTGCTTCTTTTTCATGTCCCTCGACTCTTTATAACTGCCATCTGGTTTCTGTACAAATTGTAAATAGCCTTTCGCTCCCTGTACTTTATCCCTGCCACCTTTAGAATTTGAAAGAGAGTATTCCAGTCAACATTGTGAAAAGCTGTCTCTAAGTCTACAAAAGCTAGAAACGTAGGTTTGCCTTTCCTTAATCTTTCTTCTAAGCTGAGGCGTAAGGTCAGTATTGCCTCACGTGTTCCAACATTTCTACAGAATCCAAACTGATCTTCCCCGAGGTCGGCTTCTATCAGTTACAGTTCTACAGTAGATATAGATGCAGGTTTAACGTTCTGTCGACGATGAGACTATCAGAAAGCGAGGACTGAACAAGAGGGCACACTAATTGGTGATCGCCCTGTAGGGTACTTTTCATTTCTAGTCGATTTGTTTCCGGTACGTTATGGAGATGCAGGAACCAGTGCGCAACACCTGCGCCGGAGGACGCGCCCGTCTCGCTGTTTATCCTCGGAGCGCGCGCCTGCGAAGTTCCCGTTGTTTAGGGGCTATTTGGAAAATTGCAGCCGCCTGCGCCGGCGCTGTTTCATTTAACCGTGTATGCTCGTAAGCTGCAAGTTGCGTCGCTAAATAATCTCTCTCTCTCTCTCTCTCTCTCTCTCTCTCTCCATCCCTTTATATGCGTGTATGCGCGCGTGTGTACGTGTGTGACGGTAGCTATATGCTACAGTAATACGCGCATCGTGGTCAAATTAATTGCTCGTACACATTTTGCAAAATTGTTTACTAATTCTACGGTCTCCTACATCTATGTAACTACTCTGCTACTCCAGTGCTTGACGGAAGGGTCACAGAACCACCTTCAGGCGACTTCCTTGGTGATCAACTCAGTAACAGCAAGTGGAAAAAATGAACACCCACATATTTACATAGAGTGGTCATTTCTTCCTTTACAGGTCAGAGTCAACAAAGTCACAAAAAGTATTGTGTGAAATCATCTCGACGCAATGAAAAACACCTTTGTTTCAATGATTGCCACCCCAACTCGCACATCATATCCGTGACACTCACTCCCCTTTTCCGCAATAATACAAAACGATCTGCCCTTTTTGAACTTTTTCCATGTCCTCCATCAATTCTATCTGGTAAGGATCCCATACCGCGCAGCAATACCCGGGCAGAGGACGTACAATAGTAGTGTAAGCAGTCTCTTTAGTAGATTTGTTGCTTCTGATGTTCTGCAATCAAAACGCAGTCTTTGGTTCGCCTTCCACAGAATATTTCCTGGCTGATGCTTCCAACTTAAGTTGTTCGTAACTGTTGTCCCCACGCATTTAGTTCAGTCTGCTATCTTTAAAACTGTGTTACCTACCATGTAACCGAAACTTACTTTCTTTTTCGTACTCAAGTGAAGGACATAAGTTTTATTCGTTACAGATATCTTCTTTAAATCATTTTTTAATTCGCATTGACGTTCTGATGACTTTGCTAGACGGTAAACGACAGCATAATTACAAATAATCTAAGCAGACTGCTCTACCAGTTACTAACGTCAGTTGAAATAATTTATTGGACCGTAGCAGAAGTAAAAAGAGGTGTACAAATAGTCTGCAGATGTTTTGATATGCTAAATACAGTTATCGAAACTAAGCTTCCGATGAGTATGAACGAGGAGTGTGTATTGCCAATTTTTAATGGTAGTGACAGTGTAACTGACCAGTTTCTACGGTTTATTACGTTAAGATTAGGGTCGCTACCGACTCTAACCATACAACTAATCAAAGGTTTGGCTGAGTCGGAAAATAAATTAATTTGATCACAGACCAAAACTCATAAAAGTGCATACGTTGTGATGTCACTCATAGCGGATGCGATGTAATTAAGAGTATTGCCCATGCACTGTTCACGAGAATCAAACATTTAAAATAAAATATAAAATGCATGAACACTGTGCTTAAGATCAGCTCCCAGCAACACACCTGAAAATAAGACTTAATCTACAGCATTTCTTTTAAAATAAAAGGGGAAACTAAGCACTGGACCTGTGCGTAAGGAAACGTGTTGGATGTGCTAACGGGAAAGCTATGAGGTGAGTGGCTTGGATGCGAAAACGTAACCTCGGAATACAAGAGAAAATTGTGGATAAAATCAAATGGTTCATATGGCTCTGAGCACTATGGGACTTAACGTCTGAGGTCATCAGTCCCCCAGAACTTATAACTACTTAAACCTGACTAACCTAAGGACATCACACACATCCATGCCCGGGGCAGGATTCGAACCTGCGACCGTAGCGGTCGCGCGGTTCCAGACTGTAGCGCCTAGAACCGCTCAGCCACCCTGGCCGGCGGATAAAATCATTTATTCCTAAGATATGGATGTGAGGCATGTACACAATTCCTGATAACATTAATTCCTAAAACATTAAAGAAAAGCATCGATACATACACCGCTATAATCTACATCTAAAATCATTGGTGTGAATCATTCATACAACTGCTGTTGCCTGATAACTGATCGCAATAACTCGTGAAGCGGTACACCTTTCGCAGTACACCCGCGTGCCCACGTGGTTTGTGGAGACGCAATTTGTAGGGATCGTGGCCAAGTTGCAACAATATCACATCACACAGTCATGAACAGTTAACATTGTTTAACACAAACATGAGATCTGACAGTTACTGATGACGGTAGCTCAACAAACTCTAATGTTCAACCACGTGGTCGGCTCCCCACGGACGAAAGGTACATAAAGCAAGGAAAATTTACGAGAAGGCAAAACTATTAATACACTCCTGGAAATTGAAATAAGAACACCGTGAATTCATTGTCCCAGGAAGGGGAAACTTTATTGACACATTCCTGGGGTCAGATACCTCACATGATCACACTGACAGAACCACAGGCACATAGACACAGGCAACAGAGCATGCACAATGTCGGCACTAGTACAGTGTATATCCACCTTTCGCAGCAATGCAGGCTGCTATTCTCCCATGGAGACGATCGTAGAGATGCTGGATGTAGTCCTGTGGAACGGCTTGCCATGCCATTTCCACCTGGCGCCTCACTTGGACCAGCGTTCGTGCTGGACGTGCAGACCGCGTGAGACGACGCTTCATCCAGTCCCAAACATGCTCAATGGGGGACAGATCCGGAGATCTTGCTGGCCAGGGTAGTTGACTTACACCTTCTAGAGCACGTTGGGTGGCACGGGATACATGCGGACGTGCATTGTCCTGTTGGAACAGCAAGTTCCCTTGCCGGTCTAGGAATGGTAGAACGATGGGTTCGATGACGGTTTGGATGTACCGTGCACTATTCAGTGTCCCCTCGACGATCACCAGTGGTGTACGGCCAGTGTAGGAGATCGCTCCCCACACCATGATGCCGGGTGTTGGCCCTGTGTGCCTCGGTCGTATGCAGTCCTGATTGTGGCGCTCACCTGCACGGCGCCAAACACGCATACGACCATCATTGGCACCGAGGCAGAAGCGACTCTCATCGCTGAAGACGACACGTCTCCATTCGTCCCTCCATTCACGCCTGTCGCGACACCACTGGAGGCGAGCTGCACGATGTTGGGGCGTGAGCGGAAGACGGCCTAACGGTGTGCGGGACCGTAGCCCAGCTTCATGGAGACGGTTGCGAATGGTCCTCGCCGATACCCCAGGAGCAACAGTGTCCCTAATTTGCTGGGAAGTGGCGGTGCGGTCCCCTACGGCACTGCGTAGGATCCTACGGTCTTGGCGTGCATCCGTGCGTCGCTGCGGTCCGGTCCCAGGTCGACGGGCACGTGCACCTTCCGCCGACCACTGGCGACAACATCGATTTACTGTGGAGACCTCACGCCCCACGTGTTGAGCAATTCGGCGATACGTCCACCCGACCTCCCGCATGCCCACTATACGTCCTCGCTCAAAGTCCGTCAACTGCACATACGGTTCACGTCCACGCTGTCGCGGCATGCTACCAGTGTTAAAGACTGCGATGGAGCTCCGTATGCCACGGCAAACTGGCTGACACTGACGGCGGCGGTGCACAAATGCTGCGCAGCTAGCGCCATTCGACGGCCAACACCGCGGTTCCTGGTGTGTCCGCTGTGCCGTGCGTGTGTTCATTGCTTGTACAGCCCTCTCGCAGTGTCCGGAGCAAGTATGGTGGGTCTGACACACCGGTGTCAATGTGTTCTTTTTTCCATTTCCAGGAGTGTAGTTACAATAATAAAAGCTTATACAGGCACAGCTGAAGGCAAACAGACATGCTCACTTCTTATCGACACCTTTGTGTGGCGCTCTTCTGGCGGATCCAAGTTTGCTACAGAAATTTGTTAAAAGAAAAATCTGCCCAAGTTTTGCATTCCTTGCTGCGACAAGGCAAAGCAATCCTTCAGAGTTGAAAAGCGAGACCAAAAGCTAACAGTTCTCCTCTCGCCAAGTAACAACGCGCCACGCGGTCAGTCTAACTCACCCTTCTTCGACTGGAGGACAGCTGTGGACGCTTCCCGTACCGGCGGCAGACTGCCTCCCTTTTTCTTCTCCAGCCTCTTCCACGCTCCGCGTGGCCCAGAAAACCCAAGGATGCCATTTCCGCCACCAACCTAACGCAGGTGGATTTCTCACAAGTAGCGCAAACCTCCTTACCTACTTGACCACTACGAGAGTTGGCTATTCTGTACAATTGCTGCTGAATCCTTATCACTATCGCAGACTTTCTGCAGCAGACTACGCCACCGTCTAGCAGCGTGACACACAACCACACTCATTCAATTAGTTATGAAAAAAGAGAGACAAGGAAAAGAAAGAGAAATGCTAGTGAAAATGGGCTATCGGACTAGTGGAAGGTGGCTACAGGACCCTTTCAACATGTTGACTTTCAATGCGGTAATCATTGAAAAACCGACGTTCTGCACGAAAAGTGCAAAAAAAGGATGATGGAGATTACTCGCAGAGATTGAGAAGAATCCAATGGCCCACGAAACACACTGGAGAGGAAATTGTACTATCAGCACAAACTGCCATAGACATCGGTTCGGTTGGACATTTAGCAAGTCAAACGGATCCTAGATGCATCGAATAAGTTCTTTGCTGGGTTCCAAGACAGACCAACATGAGAGACCGAGACGAAGGTGGAAGTGTTTTGGTGACGTTAGGGAGAAACATGCAGGAGCAACACGTAGACTGTAAGTCTATAGGCGACCTTGATGCAGGCATGTTTGCACTTTGACTCACGATGATCATGATGATGATGACGATAATATGATGATAGTAATGATGAAAATAATTATGATTGTCTCTTCGGTTAAACACAGATGGTGTTACACCTGTTAATGGAGGTGATTTTTTTTCACCAAGTTACATTTCTCTGGGGTTTTATGACAAATACTTAATCCCTTCGACCTCAATAATTGTAAATGATGGACGTGGAACCACAGAAACAAAATTATAATCTGCATTACTTAAAACATTATCTATGAAGCGTAGTCCTTTCGAAGCATGAATATTGATAAAGAGCACTCGTGTTTTTGTTTTTGAGCCGAGCCTAAAGTGCTCGCCTGTCACGGGTTGAGAGCATACGTCCCAGTCTCAAACTGTGACACCAGCCGCTGTGAGTGAACTGTAGCTACGACGGACATTCGCGAGAACCAGCCCTACCAGATATTCGTGCCGTACAGGTAGGGACAAATGCTTTCTAAAACTGCAATAGCACCGAAGCTCTCATCGTTGAGCCATATTAAGTCGTTCAGTGCCCCTTAGACACTTAAAAATCTGCTCAAAGCGGCGTGTCAGCGACGATAACGTCTCATCCATATAATCTCCAGCAATCTCACTGAACTATCGAAACACAATAGTTTTGTTATGGTAGGTCTCTTCGGCGCATAGAGTGTGGTTATAATTAAAGTACAGCAACTCAGAGTGGTCCAGAGTGGGTGTAACCGTCGTCTGGCAGCTAAACTTCGTAGAAACTCTAATGCGTTAATATGGAACCGGTTTACATTGAAAAAAGCTAATTCGAAATTTGGCTAGCAGGTGCAAATCTGGCACTGTGAATCCACGACAGAGGTATAGAAACGTTCCCGTATGTAATGGATTAAGAAACGGCTCCTCGGCAGAAAAGGTCAAACAAGTGAGAAGATCATAATGTTGATTTTATTATTAAATGCCGATTCTAGAAGTTGTTCAATAAGAGCACCAGAGACGTCAACGAGATGTATAGCTCCACATTTGCACATGGCGGCCAAAATTGGCACGAATATTTTTCCAGAGTACATCAATTCCGCATTAACGCTTTAGCATACCTACAATGTTACTCTGCTATACGATAACTCAGTTCACACTGGTTCTCCGTCAGTAGCTGCTCTTTAATTCCAACCACCCGGTACTAACGAACGATTTGGCACCTGTATCGAGACCAGGAACATACAACAGAGTGCCGAATTTACAATAGCACTGGAAACGTGTTTTGTGGAAGAAAATGGCATTTGCAATGATTTCAGTCTGCACTCTTCAGTTAACGGCGGCTATTCAGCTAGTAGGTTTAAGGTGTAAGTAAGGCCCAAGGGGTGTTCCGCAGGGGTCCGCTCCGGGTCCAGTAGTTAGCAGGGTGGGTGCCGGCGGCAGCCACGAGGGTGGATGGAGGAGCCGAGCCGCCAGCTGATTGTTCCACCCCCGCCGCCGCCCCCAGAGCGCGCGGAAGGCCAGGCCACGGCGCGGCGCGGCGCGAGATCAATACCGGGCCCGCCCCCGCCCCCGCCGCCCACGCGCGGGGTGGAGGTAGTTCGCGCAGGCCCCGCCGGAATGCGGCGGCGCGGTCGCGCCGGCCACGGCCAGCGCGGGCCGCCGAGTCTTGGGGAAACTTTGCCGGACGCCGCCGCCGCCGCCGCCGCCGCCGCCGCCTCCTCAGCCGTGAGTACCCGCCGCGTTCCGCCCCCACGGCTCTGCTCTCGCACCGCTGCACGACCTCGGTTCCCCTTTCTTTTTCAGCCCACCCTTAGCACTCGTCCGTGACACAGTTACTTCTATAGTAATCGGCATTACAGCGGCTATGCGGAAGTGACAATCAGCTACGAAGCCCGTTTCGAAAATATTCCACCACTTGCTTTACCTAGACATTCAGCCTTGAGACTCGGTCATTAACTCGTCGCTGCAGAGTCGCATACTAGCACCACGTGGTCCGACGCGAGTACTCGCTGTGCTCGTAAAGACTCGTTGACAGTCGAGCGCTGTCGGCACTGTGCTGTGACGGCGAAGGAGGAAGTTGGACGAAAATCAACAGACGAGGCGTACGCTCTACTGGGGAGACCTGGTTGATCCAGCTGGCATAATTTCAAGCTACCGGTTATTTAATTTCATTAGGCATTTGCTCGTTTAATGCCAGGTAAACGAGGTGCCCAAGCCAATGTCTTCGAATTTTCCTGAAGTTCTCGTTGTTAACCCTTTAAAATCATTTCAGATAGCGCTCAAGGTTATTTTCACACCTCTGAAACGGGGCGTCTACAATTATACGAAGCTATATATTTATATCGCTCATCGATTTAGTTCAATTATCTCGGTTGCAGACAAACCTAAAGGGATTCATTACGGCCTAAGATGGCCAGATGTCGCGTTAAAAAAAAGGTTACAATTGCAGCTGAAACGTAAAGAAAACTATGACAGCAGATTTAGCAAAGGCCTTCCTTTGTTTTCATAGAATATTTAAGTAATTTTTCTTATTTAGCGAAGAACCTCTCCAAGCTTCAGCTTCGGACCATCCTGGGTATGCCGGCCGGAGTGGCCGAGCGGTTCTAGGCGCTACAGTCTGCAACCGGGCGACCGCTACGGTCGCAAGTTCGAATCCTGCCTCGGCCATGGATGTGTGTGATGTCCTTAGGTTAGTTAGGTTTAAGTAGTTCTAAGTTCTAGGGGCTGATGACCTCAGAAGTTAGGTTCCATAGTGCTCAGAGCCATTTGAACCATCCTGGGTATAATCAGCCTAATAATTTCGTCTTTGCTTTTTCTTGCGTCTAGTTTCTAAACGAGGTGGGGAACTGTATTCCACAGAATAACTGTTTATTAGCGTAGATTTTAAGTTACTCCTCGTCCTATGGCTTACGTTCGCTGCCAAAGAGAGGAATGCGAAGCGTTACTCATACGTCACCATAGTTGTCTTTTCATGGGGCCCGCCACGAATTCGTCTCCTACGTTAACATCTTCATCGCTTGCACCCCAACTCCGTAATTATTTGATGGATGTACTCCAGCCTCTGTCTTGCCCTACACTTTTTAGCCTCTACAATTCCCACTAGCATCATGGAAGTTATTCCGTGATGTTAACACACGCTCTTTCACCCTGTCCCTTCTCCTTATCCGTGTGTTCCATACGTTCGTTTCTTTGACTATTTTGCGGAGTACCCCCTCATTTCTTATTTTATCAGTCCAGCTTCGTTTCAACATTCGTCTGTAGCACCGCATCTCAAATGCTTCGATTCTCATCTATTCCCGATTTCCCACAGTCCATCATTGACTACCATACAATACTGTTCTCCAAACGTAGATTTTCAAAAATTTCTTCTTGAGCGTAGGGCCAGTGGTTGACACCAGTAGACTTCTCCTCGCTAGGAGTTCCCTCTTTGCCTGTGCTGGTCTGATTCTTGTGTCCTCCCTGCTTCGCCCGTCATGAAAATTTTTGCTTCCAAGGTAACAGAATTCCTTAAGTCCGTCTACTCCGTGGTTCACAATTTTTTGTGTTAAGTTTCACAATATCCTCATTTCTGCTACTGCTTATTACTTTTGTCTTTTTCGGTTTAATCTCAATCTATGCTCTGTACTCATTACACAGTTCATTCCATTCAAGAGATCCTTCAATTCTTCTTCACTTCCATTGAGGATTGCGATGTCATTAGCGAGTCTCATATCTTTCAAATATTAAAAACGAAAACGCTTCCTAATGTTTGGCAAAATTACTTCCATTTGGTCAAGTACCGGCTTTCAGCTACTCAGGCCATCTTCAGGTGACATTTTAATGTTGCAAATACAGATAAACAAGATGTGAGACGTAACAGATACACAGACGATACAAAAATGACACAGAGAGTTTGCATAAGAAAATATTTAGGAAAATGTAAAATTTTTTGTCACGCAAAAAAAACACATAAATTTTAATAACAAGTGAAACCAAATGTTATGTGGAGATACATTTAACAACTGAAGAGAAAAAGATGAATTTACAGTTTGAATCTACTTTTTTGTAACTAAAACTGAAAGGGGAAAAAGGAAATTGAGTCTGATCATTTAATACTAAACTAGCATTCCGTATAACGTGTTTGTTGATTTCCATTATTCCCAGAAGGGTCGTCTTTCTGCTTTTCTTAACAGAACGTAAAAGCTTACATTCTATGCCATAGGAACAGTTTTCTGTTAAAAGATGATCAGTAAAGATTGAAGCTTTCTCTCTTAATCCCCGGCTTCTCTCATTTTCAGATAGCCTAACAGCCACGGATCTGCCTCACTGACCAGCATATGCTTTTTCACGTTGCTTTCGTGTGATTTTGGGCTCACCGCTATGTGCCTAGGGTTGTAATTTGTGTTTAGAATAAAAATTTTTATCATCTATTGGTGTTGTAAAATGCAAGCCAGGTCAGCACTACAGACCGTCAAACATATCTGCAGTGGCTATCGTTCTGCCCTGATGGATAATACACTACTAAAAAGAAAATGCAGAAAATAACGCTGCTTCTGTACGGTGACCAACTGAAATCACTCAGCAGTTACATAGCCTGCTGTACCATCACATATACTGGCGAAATTTCAGACGAACTTGCAAAACAGTTGAAGATTCATAAGTACAGACCTGTATTTTATAATACCATTAGCACATCAAAAACGTTGATTCAACACCAAACAAACATTACAACCCATGGCACAGAGCGGTGTGTACAAAATCACATGGAAGCAAATGTGAAAAAAAATATATAGGTCAGTCAGACAGACCTGTGGCAGCCAGGCTACATGAGAGAGACTCGAAATTAAGGAAGAGAGATTCAACATTTACTGATCATATTTTAGTATATCATATTTTAGATTATATGACGTAGGATCTGAAGTTTTACATTCTGTTAAGAAAAAAAAAACCAGAAAGATGACCATACTGCAAATATAGGAATCTACAAACACACGACGCATCATGCCGGTTTCATATTAAATAATTAGATTCAGATTCCTGTCTCCCCATTGTGAAATTAATTTTTCGTTACAAGTACTAGACTCAAAATGTAAATTCGTCTTATTTCTTATCATTTGTTAAATGGATCTTGACATAAAAACCTCGTTTCCCCCTTTTTTATTTACGTAATTATTTCTACAATACTGGCCATTAAAATTGCTACACCAAGAAAACATGCAGATGATAAACGGGTATTCATTCGATAAATAATATTATACCTGAACTCACATGTGACTACATTTTCACGCAATTTGGGTTCACAGATCCTGAGAAAACAGTACCCAGAGCAACCAGCTCTGGCCGTAATAACGGCCTTGATACGCCAAGCTCAAACAGAGCTTGGATGGCGGTTACAGGTACAGCTGCCCATCCAACTTCAACACGATGCCACAGTTCATCAAGGGTAGTGACTGGCTTATTGTGCCGAGCCAGTTACTCGGCCACCATTGACCAGACGTTTTCAGTTGGCGGGAGATCTGGAGAATGTGCTGGCCAGGGCAGCAGTTGAACATTTTCTGTATCCAGAGAGGCCCGTACAGACCTGCAACATGCGGTCGTGCATTATCCTGCTGAAATGTAGGGTTTCGTAGGGATCGAATTAAGGGTAGAGCCACGGGTTGTAACAAATCTGAAATGTAACGTCCACTGTTCAAAGTGCCGTCAATGCGAACAAGAGGTGACCGAGACGTGTAACCAATGGCACCCAATGCCATCACGCCGGATGATACGCCATTACAGCGATGACGAATACACGCTTCCAATGTGCGTTCACCGCGATGTCGCCAAACACGGATGCGACCATATTGATGCTGTAAACAGAACCTGAATTCATCCGAAAAAATGACGTTTCGTCATTCGTGCACCCAGGTTCGTCGATTACACCATCGCAGGCGCTCCTGTCTGTGATGCAGCGTCAAGGGTAACCGCAGCCACGGTCTCCGAGCTGATAGTCCGTGCTGCTGCAAATGTCGTCGAACTGTTCGTGCAGATGGTTGTTGTCTTGCAAACGTCCCCATCTGTTCACTCAGGGATCGAGACGTGGCTGCACGATCCGTTACAGCCATGCGGACAAGATGCCTGTCATCTCGACTGCCAGTGATACGAGGCCGTTGGGATCCAGCACGGCGTTCCGTATTACCCTCCTGAACCCACCGATTCCATATTCTGCTTACAGTCATTGGATCTCGACCAACGCGAGCAGCAATTTCGCGATACGATAAAACGCAATCGCGATAGGCTACTATCCGACCTTTATCAAAGTCGGACACGTGATGGTACGCATTTCTATTCCTTACACGAGTCATCACAAGAACGTTTTACCAGGCGACGCCGGTCAACTGCTGTTTGTGTATGAGAAATCGGTTGGAAACTTTCCTCATGTCAGCACGTTGTAGGTGTCGCCACCGGCGCCAACCTTGTGTGAATGCTCTGAAAAGCTAATCATTTGCATATCACAGCATCTTCTTCCTGTCGGTTAAATTTCGCGTCTGTAGCACGTCATCTTCATCATGTAGCAATTTTAATGGCCAGAAGTGTATGTGACAAAAGTTTAATGTTTTCCTAAATGTTTTTCTATGTAAACTTTCTGTGTCATTCCTGCATGTGCACGTCACACGTCTTATTTATCTGTGTTTGCGACATTCAGTCGTCACCTGAAGATGACCTGAGGTGCCGAAAGCCGATTCATGATCAAATAAATTAATTTTGCAGAATACTAGGAAGTGTGTTCCTTTTTAATATTACTCTGCCAAGCATAGACGAATAATTCAGTTAATGATATCCATTTACCGTAAATTTTAATACCACTCTTGAACTTTTCCTTTATTTCCACCATTGCATCTTCGATGTACGGCTTGAACAATAGGAACGAAACACTACACCTCCGTCTTAAACTCTTTTTAATCAGAGTACTTTGTTCTTGGTCTTCCAGTCTTATTGTTGGTTCTTGTTTCTTGTTTACACTACGTAGTACTCGTCTTTCCCTACAGTTTACATTGTCGAACGCTTTTTTTTAGCTCCACTAGTGTGGTTTGGTTTTGCTTCTGTCTTACTTCCATTAACAGGTGCAACGTGTGAACTAGTCAGCTTAAAAGCTTCTTGCACTTGTCGACTCTTTCCGTCTTCGGAATTGAGTGGATGATGTTTTCCCGAAAGTCTCATAATATATCACCATCTCATACATTTTACACAACACGGATACCCGTCTGGTTGTCATTTCCAACTTACGAGGTTAGAAATTCCGACGAAATGTTATCATTTCCTACTGTTTTATTTGATCTCAAGTCCTCCAGATCTCTTTTAAATTCTCACTCTAATTCTGGATCCCCTAAACCTTCCCTAGTCTTCTCACAGAGGTATTCAGTGCACTCTTTCCACTTATCCGCTCTCACTTCTGCATTAACAGTGGAATTTCCTATGCACTCTTAATATAACCACACATTGCTTTTAATTTCACCGAAGGATTTTTTTTTTTTTTTACTTTCTATACGCCGAGTCAGTCCTCCCAACCGACTTCCTCCCTGCCGACTAAGCGGAGGAGCGCTTCTGAAGATGTCCAGCGCAGTCCTGGACGAAACGTCACGAACGAAAGAGTTTCTTGGGCCACGACCTCACATCCCGAAAGGTTTACCAGCAGCTATGCCATCCGGTTGTGAAAGTCTTCATTCTATGAAGGTATAGCTAACCAAACACTTCGAAGTCACGGTGTCTAAATCAACGCCTGCGCATATCCTGTTGTTGTTGTTGTTGTTGTTGTTGTTGTTGTTGTTGCAGCTCTCCATGCTACTCTATCCTGTGCAGGATTCTTCATCTCCCAGTACCTACTGCAGCCTACATCCTTCCGAATCTGCTTAGTGTATTCATCTCTTGGTATCCCTCTACGATTTTTACCCTCCACGCTGCCCTCCAATGCTAAATTGGTGATCCCTCGATGTCTCAGAACATGTCCTACCAACCGATCCCTTCTTCTAGTCAAGTTGTGCCATAAGCTCCTCTTCTCCCCAATTGTATTCAATACCTCCTCATTAGTTATGTGATCTACCCATCCAATCTTCAGCATTCTTCTGTAGCACCACTTTTCGAAAGCTTCTATTCTCTTCTTGTCTATACTATTTATCGTCCACGGTTCGCTTCCATACATGGCTACACTCCATACAAATACTTTCAGAAGCGACTTCCTGACATTTAAATCTATACTCGATGTTAACAAATTTCTCTTCTTCAGAAACGCTTTCCTTGCCATTGCCAGTCTACATTTTATATCCTCTCTACTTCGGCCATCATCAGTTATTTTGCTCCCCAAATAGAAAAACTCCTTTACTACTTTAAGTATCTCATTTCCTAATCTAATTCCCTCAGCTTCACCCGACTTAATTCGACTACATTCCATTATCCTCGTTTTGCTTTTGTTGATGTTCATCTTATACCCTCCTTTCAAGGCACTGTCCATTCCGTTCAACTGCTCTTCCAAGTCCTTTGCTGTCTCTGACAGAATTACAATGTCATCGGCGAACCTCAAAGTTTTTATTTCTTCTCCATACCTACGCAACCGGAAATACTATCGCGTACGTTGTTATCAAATTACATGGCATGGACAAGTATCTTGTGTATCAGTATAACGGCACTACAGTACGAACAAGAAAGTTTGGGACTAGCCGACATTCAATCTAAGATTAGAGATTTTTACTAAAAAGGACTAATAGTACCCCATAACTATCAAGAGAGTACAACATTTGCTTAATTCCAGCACGCCGGATAGCAGTTCATGGTTCAATAATATTACAACACCGTCAAAGTTGCATAGAAGTTTGTTTTTATTTAATTGGAGACCAGTTTCGGTCCTTTGTAGTCCATTATCAAACCATCCACATACATTCTGTCATAACACCATAACGCTGCATGCACAACTGGACAGTCGTACGCAAAACAGTATCTTTCGCTAAGCCACTCATACAAGCAACGGGGCCAGCGTACACACGTAATGCTGCTATGGCGCGACTTATGTGGATGGTTTGATAACCGACTACAGATGTCGGAAACAGGTCACCATTTGAACCAACACAAACATCTGCGCCCAAATTTAAAAGTTTCATACGTTAATTGAAAGTACAACGTGCTTCTCTGTAATGTGTTAGACCACCATGAGCAAACTTTTCGGAACAAAATAGGAGAAAAATGTGTATGGAGTATAATACAATGCTGCAAGACAATCGTTGCTATCCCTATCACCTGCAAGGTGGTCAATGATTATCAACAGCCGATTTGCCTCCACAGGAATGATTTTGTCGATGGTTTTTGCAATAGAACATCACAATTATGCGGCAGATCATGATGGTACGCGTGAATGTGTGCACTGCATCCCATGGAGGCCACTTGGAACATCTGTTGTTACGTCGATGCTACGCAGCTCTGTATTGTGCTCCGGGACAATTTGTTATTGCACACACACCGTCCACTTCTGGACACATCTTCATAGGACTTTTTTTCTCCATTTTCAGTCAGGAATCCGTCCTTGCAGTTTGTCGGTTTATTAATGTTCACTCTGCATATCTCTCAATTGCCACTGCTACTATCTCTTTGAATTTAAACCACAACTGGTCTCTTCTCGCGTAGTCAGATTGTAAGGAGTGAAGAGAGTCTTTCAGGCAGTGAAACGTCCCCTTAGAAAAATTGTAGGGGACTGAGCTTAAACTGACACACAATATTTTTAGCGCAACGCAATCTGACTTTCAAAAATCCCTACAAAAGAATGGCCCTGACTAACATTAACCTATACCTTTCACAAATCACTTACCTCACAAAAATCTTCATTACTCGAACTACTGCAATACAGCGAGCGCCACTACTGCCAGCTAAATAAAAGATTCAAACTACGGAAGGCACTAACTACTGATAGGCATAGTTAGCAAATGAAAGCTTCTAATAGAGAACAAACTATGTATTTACCTTAATAGTATTCAAAAGTCATAATATATATAGCAGTTCATGACATCCATTCTTACAAATGTACTGTTTCTGATGGACACACGTCCAGATCATCCACTCTCAAAAATCCGTCATCTCTCCCCCCACATCCACCATTGCTGGCGGCTCACCTCCAACTGCGCAACGCTACGCGCTGTTTACATCCAGCTGCCCAACACTACAATGGCATACAACAATGCAAACTAGCCACAGACTGCACACAGCACAGCCAGTCATTTTCATACAGAGAGCGCTACGTGGCGTTACCAATAAGAAAACCTAAACAGCCTACTTACAGCAGTTGTCAAGCGAATTTTTATTTGCTTTTTTAAACAGATGTACTTTGCTTTTTTTTAGTGCGTTTGTGTGTTATGCTGTTCAGTATCGCTGCAACAGTATTGTGGTCTGTAATACCTGTATCTGTATTGTACTTATAGGACGAGGAATTCCGCCTTATACAAGACACCTTTTCAGTTTCGTTTTACCCAGACATGTTTCAGCACTTTTTGTGCTGTCTTCAGTGGGTTATTAGTTTCCTTACTGTAATATCGTTGTCACATATTAATATTTAGAGAAACTTTTGGTGTAAAATATTTACAATTGTGAATGAATAATTGTTGCAAAATATTTGTTGTAAAATATTATACATTATTTGTTTGCAGTTCACAGTTGAGATACGTATTAACGACCTGATGCACTGACTGCTGTTTATTACATTATGTCTTAAGTTCTAGTTATAGTTCCACTGGTAAAAAGAGTGGATTTATCCATTAGTTTACATAGCTTACAAGAATCTATTGCCTATTTATGTTGGTAGCTAGTCTGTTACACAATCTACAACTTGTCATCTGCAAACAGCATAGAACCACTCTTCTACCAATTAAGCTATAATATGCAGGAATTTCAGAAACAGGTATATAGAACCTCTCAGAGCACTGAAAAGTAATAGCTCACACTCAACATTCGCATATCACTTGACAGAGCACACCCACCACCCAAAAACAATGAAACTGACTTACAGATCCTTAAAACTAGTAGCAGTTTATACCAAAAATTAACTATAGAAAAAAACTATCACATCCAAAAATCAATAGCCCAAGGAAAGAAAGTACTAAATGGATACTCCTCACTGTGCAATAAAACACTCTTCGTCACAATTGAAGACCTATACAAATAACACCCACACGAAAATTACTCATAAGAAGAGAGAAAAACACCCATTCTCTCTCTCTCTGCCTCCGTCCTGAACAGACACACACACACACACACACACACACACAAAACCAAACACCACAAACGCCAAATACACTTCACACTTGCGCGCCTCACCCAGACACACCAAGAAACAAATGAATGCCACACAGCCACAACAACACGTAATGGCGGCGAAAACTCTGCCCAAGTTTGAAAATTCGTAGAACACATCGCCAAAACGTATGACAAAACACTACAACATCAAAGCCGTAAGTTACACACAAAAAACGTGATACTTATTCATTTCTGTTCGTAAACGCATAGTACACAGAAAAATAAAAATTACGTTTTGCTGTTTGCAGATGACAAAGTGTAGATTGTGTAGCAGACTAGCTACCAACATACTCAATAGCTTCGTGTAAGGTACGTAAACTAATGCATAAATCCACTCTTTTACCAGTTAAGCTGTAACTGGAACTTTAGATATAATGTAATAAACAACATACAGAGCGTCAGGTCGTTAATACATATCTCAACTGAGAACTGTAAACAAATTATGTATAATATCTTACAACAATTATTCACTCACAACTGTGAATATTTTATACCAAAAGTTTCTCTAAATGTTAATATGTAACAACAATTTTACAGTGAGGAAATAAAATAACCCACTGAAGACAGCACAAAAAGTGCTGAAACATGTGTTGATAAAACGCAACTGAATCGGTGTCTTGTACAAGGCGGAATTCATCGTTCTATTTTCATAGCACTGCATAGCATGGGACTGCGCCACCACAAGATGATTATTGTGCTTATAATTCCGTGACCTTACGTTCTGAGCCCGTCTTATAAGTAGACGTAACCACAGCCATTTTTCTTTAAAACCATTGGCAAAGGGAACAGGAGGCGGCTTAAACTGTGAAGTACTCGTGCCAAAAAGTATGCACTGGCTTTTGAACTAAATAATTTTAAGTTGTCTAATATTTTTCCTTCAATTTAAGAGATGACTTCTGCAGACTAAGAAGCTTTCTAGCACCCAAGTTTCCAAGGCTACCTCTCCGGCTGGCCTGAAACAACCCCCCACTTAACGCCATTACAGCAATCAAGCAATAATCTCCGACAACGAATTGCTTTCAGTGCTACCCCTGCTCGGGGCGCTTCCTTCGATTGATTTCCCAGTCCTGTTGCTGCCACCTAGCGGCAATACCGGGAAACATCGGAACGCAATATTGGAACCCCGTGCGCCGTGTTGGGCGCGACATCTTCCGAGTAATGTGTCGAACAAGTTGTGGAACTCGCCGAGGGGGAAGGGGGGGGGGGGGGTTAGGCGAGATAAAATGCCAGTCGCGAACATGTAACCTGTGGAATCTCTCGCTGCTACGTCGGGCTCTGGCAGTTAATATTACAGGTCGCCTGTACTGAAATTGTGAAGACGGAACGTCCATATTTTAGTCGAGCGAGACGCTGGCCAGCTGTAGGTTATTTTGGCACCCTCGGCGAGTTTTACGTCTGGCCCCCTTCGCCCTTCTCGGGCGAAAAGTGAAACAGTTACAATGTGCCAGAACACAAACTGTACGTGATGAGTTGTGATAAGAAGTAAACTAAGCCCGTGAGCAGTTAATAGAAAACCCCTGAAGCATTAAAAAAAAGCTACCGTTTGAACAACCAGCAATAAATACTGGTCGATTAACAATCTGGTCGAGAATGGACGTAACTACACTCCTGGAAATGGAAAAAAGAACACATTGACACCGGTGTGTCAGACCCACCATACTTGCTCCGGACACTGCGAGAGGGCTGTACAAGCAATGATCACACGCACGGCACAGCGGACAAACCAGGAACCGCGGTGTTGGCCGTCGAATGGCGCTAGCTGCGCACCATTTGAGCACCGCCGCCGTCAGTGTCAGCCAGTTTGCCGTGGCACACGGAGCTCCATCGCAGTCTTTAACACTGGTAGCATGCCGCGACAGCGTGGACGTGAACCGTATGTGCAGTTGACGGACTTTGAGCGACGGCGTATAGTGGGCATGCGGGAGGCCGGGTGGACGTACCGCCGAACTGCTCAACACGTGGGGCGTGAGGTCTCCACAGTACATCGATGTTGTCGTCAGTGGTCGGCGGAAGGTGCACGTGCCCGTCGACCTGGGACCGGACCGCAGCGACGCACGGATGCACGCCAAGACCGTAGGATCCTACGCAGTGCCGTAGGGGACCGCACCGCCACTTCCCAGCAAATTAGGGACACTGTTGCTCCTGGGGTATCGGCGAGGACCATTCGCAACCATCTCCATGAAGCTGGGCTACGGTCCCGCACACCGTTAGGCCGTCTACCGCTCACGCCCCAACATCGTGCAGCCCGCCTCCAGTGGTGTCGCGACATGCGTGAATGGAGGGACGAATGGAGACGTGTCGTCTTCAGCGATGAGAGTCGCTTCTGCCTTGGTGCCAATGATGGTCGTATGCGTGTTTGGCGCCGTGCAGGTGAGCGCCACAATCAGGACTGCATACGACCGAGGCACACAGGGCCAACACCCGGCATCATGGTGTGGGGAGCGATCTCCTATACTGGCCGTACACCACTGGTGATCGTCGAGGGGACACTGAATAGTGCACGGTACATCCAAACCGTCATCGAACCCATCGTTCTACCATTCCTAGACCGGCAAGGGAACTTGCTGTTCCAACAGGACAATGCACGTCCGCATGTATCCCGTGCCACCCAACGTGCTCTAGAAGGTGTAAGTCAACTATCCTGGCCAGCAAGATCTCCGGATCTGTCCCCCATTGAGCATGTTTGGGACTGGATGAAGCGTCGTCTCACGCGGTCTGCACGTCCAGCACGAACGCTGGTCCAACTGAGGCGCCAGGTGGAAATGGCATGGCAAGCCGTTCCACAGGACTACATCCAGCATCTCTACGATCGTCTCCATGGGAGAATAGCAGCCTGCATTGCTGCGAAAGGTGGATATACACTGTACTAGTGCCGACATTGTGCATGCTCTGTTGCCTGTGTCTATGTGCCTGTGGTTCTGTCAGTGTGATCATGTAATGTATCTGACCCCAGGAATGTGTCAATAAAGTTTCCCCTTCCTGGGACAATGAATTCACGGTGTTCTTATTTCAATTTCCAGGAGTGTATTTGTTGTATGGGCCTAGCAGCCAAAAGTGCTCACTGAACCTGAGCATCAAAATCAACACATAAGTTATGAATACAGTCTGCAGATGCCATGTCAGTCCGCAGCACATTCAGCAAGCAGCAACAGCAGTCGTCGACCTACCTTTCCGCATCTGAAACCCGATTTCGTGCTAAGCGAGAATACTTATTCCACACTTAGTTAAGTGAGTGGTCTCTGATTCAGAACAATATTCACGGGCCCTAAATGTAATTAAGTAAAAGTGCGAGGGTGAGTCAAATAAAAACATTAAATATTTTTCAAATATTATTTATTGTGCAGAAATGGTACAAAACTGCATCACTTTTCAACATAATCTCCCCTAAGCTCAATGCAAGTCCTCCAGCTCTTACAAAGTGCATAAATTCCTTTAGAAAAAAATTCCGCGCAACCACTCATGCACCGCGTGGCGTACCTCTTCATCAGAACGGAACTTCTTTCCTCCCATTGCGTCTTTGAGTGCTCCAAACATATGGAAATCACTTGGGGCAAGGTCTGGTGGGTATGGTGGATGAACTCTCTATGCACTCTAAATGCACATCTGTGATTGTTGCAACTGTTGTACGGGCAGTGTGGGGTTTAAATGCTTCAAATGGCTCTGAGCACTATGGGACCCTACTTGTAAGGTCATCAGTCCCCTAGAACTTAGAACTACTTAAACCTAACCAACCTAAGCACATCACACAGATCCATGCCCGAGGCAAGATTCGAACCTGCGACCGCAGCAGTAGCGCGGTTCCGGACTGTAGCGCCTAGAACCGCTCGACCACCTCGGTCGGCTGGGGACTTGCATTTTCATGTTGCAATTTCATGTTGCTGACAGCAATCCAAGTCGCTTTGATTTGATTGCACACCGCAGATGATTTTTTAGATCTGTGTATGATGCACTGGTGTCAGTGGTCCCTCTAGGCACGTAATGCTCCAAAATGACGCCTTTTTCGTCCCAAAAGTAGTAGAGTAGAAGGGTTTTGGGGGCGCACGACAGCAAGGTCTTCAGCGCCCGTTCAGTATCATAGTGAGACGGGTGCCAAGAAAAAAAACTCAGAACATTTACATCAAACGGAACATAAAACACAGGGAACAATCATAAAAAATATGTGCTCACCCACACCGAAGCGTGGGATGAAGCAGGGCGTCAGCAGTAAAACATGGACAACACGGGAAGAAAAAGGTAGAGGGAGCTAAAACAATGGAGCAGATGGAAGTGGCTGGCTGACCGCAAGGAAAAAAGGGAGGAGTCAGCCACTCTGCAATACACTAAAACCGCCAGCCTAAAAGTTTAGGCCAGAGTCCAGACACATCATCGTCCCAAAAGAGAATCAGTATAACCTTCCCTGCTGATTGTTCTGTTCGAAACTTCTTTGGTTTTAGTGATGAGGAATGGCGCCATTCCTTGCAAGCTCTCTTCGTTTCTAGTTTGTGGAAGTGAACCCAGGTTTCGTCCCCAGTAACGATTCTTGCAAAGAAGCCATCACTTTCTCGTTCAAAGCACCGAAGAAGTTCTTCACAAGCTTCAACATGTCACTCTCTCATTTCAGGAGTCAGCTGCCGTGGTAACCATCTTGCAGACACTTTGCGAAACTGGAGCACATCGTGCACAATGTGGTGTGCTGACCCAAGACTAATCTGTAAACATGCTGCAATGTCATTCAGTGTCACTCGGTGGTTTTTCTTCACTGCGGCTTCAACTGCTGCAATGTTCTGTGGAGTCACAACTCGTTGTGGCTGACCTGGACGAGGAGCATCTTCCACTGAGGTCACACCATTTGCAAACTTCCTACTCCATTCGTAGACTTGCTGCTGTAACAAACATGCATCATCGTACTGAACTTTCATTCATCGATGAATTTCAATAGGTTTCACACCTTCACTACTCAAAAACCGAATAACAGAACGCTGTTCTTCCCTAGTGCACGTCGCAAGTGGGGCGGCCATCTTTATACTGATACTGCGACGGTATGTGTGCATCTGCACTATGCTGCCACCTACAGGCCATTCTGCACGCTGTTTGTAGCACGCTTACCAACTTACAGGATAACGGCGCGAAATTTCGATTTGTTATTACAAATTTAAAGTTTTCGTTTGACTCACCCTCGTAATATGCAAACAATCTTGTAAGTGGGGCATCCATAGCTAAAATAACTATACATACTCAAATGAACGCTCAAACAAATTAAAACAAACTGAAATGTTAAAATGCTGGTAAGACTTCCGAGTCTCGGTCCAATTTGCAGCTTTAGCTGTTTTATTGTAGTCAACAATCCAGACGGTTTCACGTCAGCACATGGATGTCTGGCGATTTCCGAACGTAAATTATCAGTGACAACTGGCTTTATTAAGTCTGGCGTTCACCGGTGCTTGTGGTCAGTAGTGCTCCTCATTTCACTTAGGAGTACCACTTTAAATGACATGGGACATTAGACCTTAAATATTCCTGAGGATGTACCTCCGGTTGTTGCAGTCTCCGATAAATACGAGTACAATAAAACACTTAAAGCGGCAAATTGGACTCTCTGTCAATTTTACCAGCATTTTAACGCCTCAGTATATTTTAATTTGCTTGACCGTCCGTTACAGTACGCAAAGTAATATGGTTGTGTAGCAGCATAACACTGTATCATTTGCGAGCAACAAAGAAATGACTTGGTTTAAAGGGAAAACAGTTTACAATGAAAGTTTATTAATGTCTTCTTCTTTTTCTTTCTCCTTTGTCCTGCCTCCACTTGGGGTGGCGGGATGTCCTACATGCCGCCACCCTGTTACCCCCTGTGACGGAACACGTGTACCCCAACTGTCTGCTTGTAGTGTTATACCTGTGAAAGCGTGAGAACATCTGCTAAATAGAATAAAATGTTCTCGGGTTTCCAATCGCGTCAATTGCTTAAAACTACACGAGCTTTCGTCTACAGCGCCCATCAAGTGAAAGAAATGATTCCTGGGAAATATCAGAATAAGACCACCGACGAAGAGCAGGAAAACAAACTTGCTTTTCTGCCATTCTGTGGCTCTGTGTCGGGCAAGATAAGCCGCCTGTTGAAAAGACACTAGATCAAATCAATCTTCAGGCCTCCAACGAAAATCCGTCAATTACTGAGACCAGTTAATGACGCAGTAGGTCTCAGAACACCTGGAGTGTACGAAATACCTTGTGAGTGTGGCCAGAAGTACATCGGACAAACAGCGCGCACTGTGGAACAACGCAGGAAAGAACATGAGAGGTATTTTCGCCTACGCTATCCAGAGAAATCTGCGTTAGCTGACCGTGCGTTAGAAAACTGTCACCACATAAAATTTGACGATACCTCTGTCGTGGCTGGCACTGACGGCTTCTGGGACAGTTTAATAAAGGAAGCTATTGAAATAAAAATTACCGCGAACACCCTGAATAGAGACGGTGGCTTGCAGCTCAGCGCTGCGTGGGATCCAGCGATCGCGCGGTTGGAGAGGGCACATCGAACGCCGACTCAAAACATGCCCGTATGCGGCAATGTCACTGGCACCAGTGACGTCACAGCCGGCAGCTAGCGTGTATAAGGGCGCACCAACAGCCCACTGGCAGTCATAACACTTGACAATGGTCAAGGAGTGTTTGGCCGAAAGCTCGTGTAGTTTTAAGCAATTGACGCGGTTGGAAACCCGAGAACATTTTATTCAATATTATCGCCGCGAGACTCTGCATCCATACATCTGCTAAATACTTGCGAATCGTGGAACTGAGGCGGGACTTGCGTACCAGCCCGGTATTTACCTAGTCGTATGTGGAAAACTGCCTAAAAAAACACACGCAGACCGCTCGTCGTCATCAGTCATCCCAGCGGATTAGGTCCCATCCCGGCGCACCTGTCTGAATCCCGGGAGCCGAGACGCGTGGATACCCGGGCGGGTCTAGTAAATATGTGCCAGTTTCACAATGAGTTATCGGAATACTAAGTTCTCACAAGGGAACCTCCCCATCGCACCCCCCTCAGATTCAGTTATAAGTTGGCACAGTGGATAGGCCTTGAAAAACTGGATCCAGATCAATCGAGAAAACAGGAAGAAGTTGTGTGGAACTATGAAAAAATAAGTAAAATATACAAACTGAGTAGTCAATGGGCAACATATGCAACGTCAAGGAGAATAAGAGCTCAAGAGCGCCGTAGTCCTGGGGTTAGCGTGAGCGGCTGCGGAACGAGAAGTCCTTGGTTCAAGTCGTCCATTGACTGAAAACTTTAATTTTATTATTTTCAGACAATTATTATCTGTCCGTCCGTCCGTCCGATGCAAGGTAACTGCGCCGTAGTATGGGGACGCCACACCTAAACAAACATCGAAACACACGACGTCAGTCGACTACAGCGCACGGAAGAGAGAGTATTCCTGCTAACGAGGCTCCCTGGCTGGCAGTTGACTGTTCACTACTTTGGACGAGCGTGCATTAAATACGTGAGATGTATTACGTGGGCAATATGAATCCAGCAAATATAGCTCGGGCCTTCAATAACAATCGCACGGTTTTGCGGTGCGGTCGCAAAACACAGGCGCTATACTTATTACAGTGAACACAGACGTCAGTGAACGAACGGACTGATCATAACTTTGCGAAAATAAACAAAGTAAAATTTTCACTCGAGGGAAAACTTGAACCAAGGACCTCTAGTTCCATAGCGGGTCACGCTGACCACGGAACCACGGCGCTCTTAAGCTCCCACGGTCCTTGATGTTGCCTATCTTACACATGGACTACTAAGTTTGTATATTTTGCTTACTTTTTTCATAGTTCCACACAACTTCTTCTTGTTTTCTCGATTGATCTGTGTTCAGTTTTTCAACGCCTATCCACTGTGCCAACTTATAACTAAATCTGAGGGGGGTGCGATGGGGAGGTTCCCTTGTCAGTAGACAACATTAAATAAGGCAGCAACTCCTTTGTAGTTCAGGAAAAGATGATAACTTTGAACCTACAGTTGCATACATACTCCGCAAGCCGCCGTACGGTGCATGGCGGAGGGCACCCTGTACCACTACCAGTCATTTGCTTTCGTGTTCCACTCGCAAATAGAGGGAGGGAAAAACGACTATCTGTATGTCTCCGTATGAGCCCTAATTACTCGTATCTTATCTGCGTGGTCATTACAGGAGATGTATGTTGACGACAGTAGAATCGTTCTCTAAATTTTGTCAACAGTGTTCCTCGAAAACAACGTCGCCTTCGGGAAAATGCATGAAAAGGAGTTGATACGATTTCTTCAACCAACATTCAAAGCAGAAACTCCCCAGGTCCATAGGTTTAACCGTCGCGGGATTCTGCATACTCCAGCTTACATTTGAAGGCCTTCTTCGTCATTTGTAGGGTACCTTTTCCAGCCTCCCACGTCCTCAGCTGGTCAGCTGCCACAAGCGCATTCTTCATGTTCACCGATAGTTCTATGCCCATACCAGCGAAGACTTTCAACCTTCTGACCGACCAGTCATTGAAACACACCACTGCGTTCGTGACACCAGTTTTTGGGGCTCTAAGGCCCACGAATACTGCTGTAGGCAAGGTTTCCAACACACAGATATTGAAACTTTAGTTGGAAATGTTAATTCTCTCTTGGGTGCAGTTGACAAGAAAGTTCTTCCGAAGTCTCTGTAGATAGGTTTTATAATATCTGCTATTGACATGAGTAGGGAGTGATTGTGTCTACACAGATCACTGGTTGCACTCGCTCTCTGATATTTACACGATGACTTGGGGTCATTTGGAGAGAGAGAATGACAGCTGCACTCATCTGTAGCGATCCTGTGAAAGAAGGTGGCCCACAAAGCTTATCTTATTTCTTCTAAATTATTGCTATTTTTCGTATTATTCTGCCCATACTTGCGAACCATACACAAAAAATACGATTATAAACACAATAAGATTACTTCTTGAAATTGAGCGTGTCCACCTAATCACTACGACGAGTAAAACTTGAGCAGAACGGCAAATTGATCTTTCAACTGTTATCTACACTCACTTAGCAGCGGGATGACTAAGGTGAAAGTTAGAGGTCAAAGAAAAAATAATAATAGAGAAACCCTGCTGCGGCTGGGATAAACACAGATGAACTGACTACTGGCAAATCGGGGCACGATGTTGTTTTGAAAATACTCTCTCTTTTCTATCTAACGTACACCAAACATACAACAACCATACATAGCCTTGTTCAGGAAGGACTTTGGCATAACCTAAGACAGTATAAAAAAAAGTCGTTATTTCGGCGGATTTTCACTTCCTGGTTGCCTTAATATGTGTTTTTAAAAACACATGGATGAAAACGCAAACTACGTGTGATAAAGATGCCCGTAAATGTCAGCAATAGGACGATACAGAAAGAAACCAAACACATTTGCATCGTGGCACGTATGTGGAAAGGATCTCGGATACAGGCGCTGAAGACGTTACGAAAAATAGAAGCTCACCACCTTCGACACCAACCAAAGAGCCTTTCATTTAGTCACATGGACGAAACTTATGCACGAAGACCATATTAACAATCAATTTCACAACAGAAGACACATAAAATGATGGTCGCAGGTCTATATCGCTTACGCTAATTTGTTCTAGAACTATGGAACACGTTTTAAGCGCGAGTACAATGACCTGTTTGAAGTATGTAAATCTTATCTGAAGGAATCAGGATGGATTTCAAAAATAGAATTCTTGTGTGGGGCAGTACATAAAGGGGCCTTGGCTTTTACAGTGTGTTTGACTGGCAGAAGGCAATAAAACAAGCAAACTATCCTAATAAACATAGGTCCGGAAACCAAAGGTTTCCAGGTACGAAGTATGCACAACTGAAGTCACGTCACTGTTACAACGCTGTTAATGTCTAGGCTGCAGGCTACGTCTATGTTACACCTTTGCTGCTGCGATATCGCTGTCAGGTGAGTACACTACCTCCATTACTATGAAGCGGAGAATGACTTAGAAGCAAGCAATTCCAGCTCAAGTATCGGGCCGTGCTGGAATTGTGCGAACTGCTACGCTGCTGCATAAATACAGCCTTTTGTTGCTGGGTTCATTACGTGTTCCCACCTCTCACCACACGAGGGTGCATCCAGCATTGTTGAACATAATTGTTTTGGTGGTCCGGGACTTATGAGGAGGAGGCATGACGTTACGTGTGCGAACTGATCTTCAAACCCGGCCGGTGTGGCCGAGCGGTTCTAGGCACTTCAGTCTGGAACCGATTCGAATCCTGCCTCTGGCATGGATGTGTGTGATGTCCTTAGGTTAGTTAGGTTTAAGTAGTTCTAAGTTCTAGGGGACTGATGACCTCAGATGTTAAGTCCCATAGTGCTCAGAGCCATTTGAACCATTTTGATCTTCAAATCTTTGGAAACAGCACGCTCGCAGGCCAACATCATTGCGACACTGTACTTCTTCCCTATGTGCGTCTTTTCAGGGATGCATTCGGCCCTGATTTCATTTTCATGTCATTGGTTAGTTGTCTGTCGGCAACGGCGATGTTAAGTGTCACTCGCAGTCATCATCGTCACCATCAACATCGTCACCGTCGTCATCAGCATCATAGCAAATACTCGTAATCCAGACGGTTGTCTTCCAGTCATCTGTTGAGTCAGGAGTGGTCTGCACAGTCCGATGAGAGAGGTACAGAGTCTGCCGCAGTGATGACAGGTGACAGCAGGTGGACCAATTTCTGTCCTCCCACTTCGTCTCGGCAGTTCCTTTCATTGTCTGCACTTCCTGTTACCAGTTGCTGTTTATCGCCTGTTTCCCTCGAAAAGAGGTGCCCTACAATGGACTAGTGATCTCCAGGATGAAGGGTCGGCGGCTTAGTTGGCATCAATGTGACATATCTCCATATTAGCCTTAAATCGTTTCCTCCGATCTCCCACACAGATTCTGCCCACTGTTAACGGAGAATAAAACACATGTTTGTCAATGCGGTTTGAGCGTCTGATTTACCTTGTTATATGCAGAATACCCCTCAGATATCGCTGGTGATATTGTTCCAACTTTTTAACGTGCCGTTCCGTAGCATGTCCAGGATTCAGGTCCATAAAGCAGGGTGGGAAGTACAGCTGAATTATATACAAGGAGCTCTGTTGCAGCATTGACATTGTGGTTGTCAAATACGCGAGATCTCAGTCTGGCAAAAGATGCTCCACCACGGTTAATTCTGTACTGAATATCCGGATCCACATTTGCACTTGATGAGAGGATGCTTCCAAGTTAAGAAAAGGCGTCATCTACCTGAAGCCTCTCTGCATCGATGGTGACACTACTCCGTCGGTCGTCACATTCCGTCTATGGTAATACTGATGTTCCTTTGTCCTTCCCCAGATGCTGGTTGGTGCAGGATCTGTGTTTTACTGGTTTTCAGTTTGAGACAGATCTTTTTGTACGTCGTGGAGAAGGTATTCAGGCGTTCGAAATGCCTACTCTAACATTACCAAATGGTTTGCCTAAGATATTAAAGATGAATAAGTGAAATTTTGTTTGGTGATTAGTAATTTATAATGAAAATTTAAATTCAGTTTCCAAAATTTTTCTTCCAATTTTGAAATTATTAAAAAATTATCAGTTTTAATGATTCTATAATTTTTTATGATCATTTTTGTCATAATCTATTTCACTAATCACGGCCAAAGTAGAACTGTACTATTTCTACATCCAAATAAGCATTTATACGTAAGCAATTTTGAATATCTTCGATAAAAAATATTTTATAACATTTCACACCTTTCAATGCGAATCGGTATTTCCGTACATGTACTACATATCCGGGCTTAAACAAAACAATTGAAAATTTAACTCTGTGTGTTTGTTTATTGCACTGTGAGAAATGTAGGGGTCAAATTTCAAGGCATTGTATCACAGAGGTCCTGAGAAAAAGGTACAGTCACGCTCAAAAGTATCCGAACCACCTGAATTGCATTTTGCCTGATTCGCATGCAACCCACATAACGCAGCTGTCTAGCAGGTCCTCTAATAGTTCCTTGGTAAAGTCGTTTGACTATTGAAAATAGTTCCAACAAGTCACCACTAGAAAACTCTGCTCTGTATCGCAATAATTCAAGATGTAAAGTAATACCACGATACTACAAATATCAGGCAACATCTTATCACAGATAAGACTGTCCTTAAGGCTTGTAAGCTCACATTTATTGGAATAAATGACACACCTGAAATGTTACCACTCACATTATTTCGTCCGATAGGTAATGCACGTAGTAAGTTCGTCGTATTCATGATTACCTCTTCAAAGTAACATACCGTACTTGTTATTTAACACAAAATGACATTAAAAATTTAAGTTATTCACGAGCAGCTAGTTGAGGATATGTATGAACTTCGAATGACACGACGAACCGCCTCGTTCTGCATATGGATTCAAACCCAGGTCTTGCAGACTAAGATTTCGTGACTGACGGAAACTAACAGTCATTCCTGACTAGGCATACAGAGAGTGACATACCTCGATTTTAGACAATATCAGTTAGCAACTTTAAATTAGATAATGTAAACATTTTTAACGGACGCATATTCCTACCCAGCAACTATTGCCCCTGTCAACGAACTAGGAGAGATGTTAAATACTGCTTCTTATCAAGTAACGTACTTGAAATGCCGTGAGGTAAAGCTTTGTGTTGGACAGGGATTCGAACCCGGAACCTAATCGGATCGTTATCGAAGCACAATCAACTGTGAATTATCGGATTTTCTCGGCAGTAGCTAGATGTTTTAACTGAAATGACGAGACAAAACATTAATTTTTTCTTTCGTAGGACTCCAACCCGGCACCTATCGCTGTTATATTCTAGAGAAAACGAACGTTAAATATGGGTTTGTTACACCAGCAGCGACATGTGAGCATTTTTGAACCAGAAATAATATGACGAAGAGTTAAGTGCTGACTGGGAATCGAACCCCACACATATCGTTGTTGACTACACACAAACAGACGTCAGCTTCCGAATTTTTTTCCACCAGCAGCACGGAATAAGATCCTTGAACTTACAGTAATCTCTCAAATAGTTCTGTGTCTCATTGGGGGTAAAAAAAGTGAGGTATCGTTAGTGTTGACAACGAATGAAAATGCATTAAAAATCAAAATTATTATCCACCAGCAGACAGGTGTTCTCATGCTAGAGCTTGATAATACATAATGAAAACTTTAGTGCCGGGCCAGGATTAGAACCCACTCACGCGCAATAAGTGGAGATCTACATCTACATCTACATCTACATCCATACTCCGCAAGCCACCTGACGGTGTGTGGCGGAGGGTACCTTCAGTACCTCTATCGGTTCTCCCTTCTATTCCAGTCTCGTATTGTTCGTGGAAAGAAGGATTGTCGGTATGCCTCTGTGTGGGCTCTAATCTCTCTGATTTTATCCTCATGGTCTCTTCGCGAGATATACGTAGGAGGGAGCAATATACTGCTTGTCTCTTCGGTGAAGGTATGTTCTCGAAACTTTGACAAAAGCCCGTACCGAGCTACTGAGCGTCTCTCCTGCAGAGTCTTCCACTGGAGTTTATCTATCATCTCCGTAACGCTTTCGCGATTACTAAATGATCCTGTAACGAAGCGTGCTGCTCTCCGTTGGATCTTCTCTATGTCTTGTATCAACCCTATCTGGTACGGATCCCACACTGCTGAACAGTATTCAAGCAGTGGGCGAACAAGCGTACTGTAACCTACTTCTTTTGTTTTCGGATTGCATTTCCTTAGGATTCTTCCAATGAATCTCAGTCTGGCATCTGCTTTACCGACAATCAACATTATATGATCATTCCATTTTAAATCACTCCTAATGCGTACTCCCAGATAATTTATGGTATTAACTGCTTCCAGTTGCTGACCTGCTATTTTGTAGCTAAATGATAAAGGATCTATCTTTCTGTGTATTCGCAGCACATTACACTTGTCTACATTGAGATTCAATTGCCATTCCCTGCACCATGCGTCAATTCGCTGCAGATCCTCCTGCATTTCAGTACAATTTTCCATTGTTACAACCTCTCGATACACCACAGCATCATCTGCAAAAAGCCTCAGTGAACTTCCGATGTCATCCACCAGGTCATTTATGTATATTGTGAATAGCAACGGTCCTACGACACTCCCCTGCGGCACACCTGAAATTACTCTTACTTCGGAAGACTTCTCTCCATTGAGAATAACATGCTGCGTTCTGTTGTCTAGGAACTCTTCAATCCAATCGCACAATTGGTCTGATAGTCCATATGCTCTTACTTTGTTCATTAAACGACTGTGGGGAACTGTATCGAACGCCTTGCGGAAGTCAAGAAACACGGCATCTACCTGTGAACCCGTGTCTATGGCCCTCTGAGTCTCGTGGACGAATAGCGCGAGCTGGGTTTCACATGACCGTCTTTTTCTAAACCCATGCTGATTCCTACAGAGTAGATTTCTAGTCTCCAGAAAAGTCATTATACTCGAACACAATACGTGTTCCAAAATTCTACAACTGATCGACGTTAGAGATATAGGTCTATAGTTCTGCACATCTGTTCGACGTCCCTTCTTGAAAACGGGGATGACCTGTGCCCTTTTCCAATCCTTTGGAACGCTACGCTCTTCTAGAGACCTACGGTACACCGCTGCAAGAAGGGGGGCAAGTTCCTTCGCGTACTCTGTGTAAAATTGAACTGGTATCCCATCAGGTCCAGAGGCCTTTCCTCTTTTGAGCGATTTTAATTGTTTCTCTATCCCTCTGTCGTCTATTTCGATATCTACCATTTTGTCATCTGTGCGACAATCTAGAGAAGGAACTACAGTGCAATCTTCCTCTGTGAAACAACTTTGGAAAAAGACATTTAGTATTTCGGCCTTTAGTCTGTCATCCTCTGTTTCAGTACCATTTTGGTCACAGAGTGTCTGGACATTTTGTTTTGATCCACCTACCGCTTTGACATAAGACCAAAATTTCTTAGGATTTTCTGCCAAGTCAGTACATAGAACTTTACTTTCGAATTCATTGAACGCCTCTCGCATAGCCCTCCTCACACTACATTTCGCTTCGCGTAATTTTTGTTTGTCTGCAAGGCTTTGGCTATGTTTATGTTTGCTGTGAAGTTCCCTGCTCGGACCTTGCTGAAGGAGCAGCCACATGTCCCCTCACAGGCAGAGCGGGCGATGCCACACGGCCAGCCTCCACATTGACCTTCCGCCTCGTGCGCCGCGAACGCCGCTGAACCCGCCACTCCCCTTGGGGAGAGGGTGGCCCAACCGCGCCCGGTACCCGCGAAGATGTCTCGACAGCAGGGACAGTGGGTGAAGCATGTAACACCTGGGGTGTACCTTGCGACGCACCAGACTCCCCACTGCCGCTACACTCCGAGGCAGCAGCCTGAAGACGGCTGACCGCGGCCATCAACACGCTCAGCTGTTCGCGAACAGTGGCCAGTTCCTCCTGCGTCCGTACACAGCAGTCACACATCCTATCCATCCTAAGGAAACAATTTACTGAAGAGAGTTAATCAACCTTTAACTAGACTGCTAATTCACTAAAGGCGGCTGCTTATTCACTAAACTGTGGTTGCTAGCCACTTCTTGTAGAAAACAATGAAAATAGCACTACCTGTCTCTGGACTGTATTGAAAACAAACTCTAGCACTACTGGCACTATGGTTGACTATAGGTACTCTCTCTGACTGTATTCAAAACAAACACGAAATCTATGGAACACTATTAAGAGCACTCGAAAAATAAAGCTTCCTAAAAGCAAATACACACGGAAGAAGAAGTGACAAGTAAGAAAAATACAGTTAATACTTAAATTAAGGTAGCTCGCTGCACAGCAGACGTGAAGCAGGCGGCAGTTACGACGACACTGATGGTGAGGAATCTGCAATTTTGAATAAACAACAAATAGTAGTCAAGTTGAATTGTCACCAAGGGATCAAATTCCGCGTTAAGGACGATCTGAGTTGCATTCCCAGTCCAGAACAAATTTTATCGACAAACAGAAGCTCAAATAAAAGATGGAATAAGTGTCATGTGATCCTGCATAGCGTTTGTTTCGTCACTAGTAATAAATAACTAGTATAAGAAATGTTACTGGTGATAGAGTTATCATATTTCGCTACTCCTGACTTTATTGTAGTTCAACTTAACGTCTACTTGGTAGAGAAGGAATATCATGTTTAATGGAATTTCAGACCACTATGCCATTATACCTTCTTCACTTGGCGTAGCCAGAAGAGAATAGAATCTGTCTCTCCCTATTAAAAATCGTCGGCAGAAGTCGGAATCGAACCCAGACCATCATCATAGCAACCTATCATCAATCCAAAACACCACCAAATCCTCTACTCTGAGTCACATTTTTCTATCATAACACTGTTGCGGCACACTCGATGACAATTCTGACACACAGGCTCCCTGTAGTGGTTTGCAGCATGTTCAGTATATACATTCATAGCTACATGACAGCTAGTAGCGTAACGGTAAGCGTCGCGCGCAGTAGCTAAGACGTCACGATTTCTATTAGATTCGCCGCTACATTTTTTAAAACGCAATGCTGTATGCTGCAGTTATCAATTTACTGGAACTTTAAACATAATTCCCTTCACTTCTCTACCCATAACAGTCGCACATGGAAAAAGGGTAACGTTCTGAGACATTTTGTTCTTTTCAGGTTTAATAGACGGCCAGGCAGCAGATGCATCTCAACGTTTTGTGTTAGCTATGGGGAGATCGCAACATGCCAAAATAGTCAGAAAAGTATTGTCTACATTAGCTGTCGTCTGGTAGTGGCATTTTATTCTACTTCAAACCTTCTTTGACAGCTTTAATTCCGAAGAAGTTTTCTATATGCATGTAATCAATTAACTGTCCGTGCATTGTCAATTGTTATAGATAACATCAGAGAATTCGCATATATCATTGATGATTAATTTCTCTCTCGTGTTTAGTATTAACAACACTAAAAGAAATCTTACGAAAATTGTGCACTGTAATATAAGAAATGAAATAAAACTACCCACAATAACCTTACGACGAAAGTCTGTTTTAATAAATCTTAGTATCTGTACCAAAGCGTGCCTCTAACGGCACGAATTAGGAAAATACTACTCATTTAGACTGCGATTGTGTTTGTGTTTGATTGGTATGCTGTGTCATACTCAACAGGTATGCAAATGAGGCATTTCATAAATAAAGTTATGTATTCCTAGAAACCCAAAATTTGCTTTTCAGCAGCGGAAAGAGGCGTTACCTGTTGTGCAAAAAAATGGTTCAAATGGCTCTGAGCACTATGGGACTCAACTGCTGAGGTCATAAGTCCCCTAGAACTTAGAACTAGTTAAACCTAAGGTCATCACACATATCCATGCCCGAGGCAGGATTCGAACCTGCGACTGTAGTGGTCTCGCGGTTCCAGACTGCAGCGCCAGAACCGCGCGGCCACTTCGGCCGACCCTGTTGTGCATCATTGTAAGTTTTTCACCATTGTACTACGAGTTGAAAGCATTTTCTTGCGATTTCCTTATCGATGTTTGATCGGACTGCTTGTAGCTCTTTCACAGAAGGGATAAAAACGTTGCAGTCTGTGAGACTAGAGCCGCGAACCACAGCACACGCTTTTTCACAGGTCAGCACGTCACCACAAAAGGCAGAGGTACGTGTTATGCCTTCCTAGTACGAGGCCAATAGTGGCTGGAACTGGTAAACCGCAATTTAAAGGACGACATTAGTTGCGATTTCCACGTGCAACGACTTTCCTGGGCTGAAAACCGTAAATTTACCATCTTTTGTTACACTTCAAGCGATAATAACTCAGATTATTCAATGGAAATGACAGGAAAATTCAAGTGAACTTCGAGGCTTAATTCCGTGCACAACAGGAAGTAACTCGTCGATCACAGAGTTTCCAAACATACCTTGCCTTGTTGCCAAATCTCAGTTACAGTACCAGAACGAAGAAGACGAATCGATGTGATCCTACAGTGGGCTGGGGAGTTACCATAGCTGGCGTCTCAAAGACGTGGCTGCTTCGGCCTGGAATACATAATGCGTCTGATTTGTATTTCTGTAACTAGGTTTATGGACTGGAGCGTAGTTACTAATAATACTCAGAACTGACTACAAACTAAGCATCATAAATCAGTAACTCTCATAGATGTTTATATATTTATTTCGTAACTGTACTCAAAACTAAGAAACTCATTCACGAACGTTTCCGTGCCTCGCCGATAGTCGATCACACCAAACAAATAAAAATAAATAAAGAATGTGTGTGTGTGTGTGTGTGTGTGGGAGAGAAGAGAGAGAGAGAGAGAGAGAGAGAAGAGAGAGAGACACAAAAATAAAAAAGAATGAGAGAGAAGGTAAAAAGTAATTGTAATGAAATTGAGTACTGGTATATACAGAAATTTGCATTAAAGTGACACATTCCACATCATTACGAAATGTCGTATTCATATTCTATGGAACAAGTAATAATCTAATGTAATCTAATCATATCATATTGCTGACTAGCCGTGAATTCATGAATTACCGAAATTTTCGCCAATATCAGTAACCAAATCTAAACTTTAAAATAAAAGACGACAGTTTTTGTATTAAACTAGGCCTCCTATCAAGACCCTTTCATCCCTGTTAACTAATCACGAAAGATGTCTGATATACCGCCATTCAGAAGCAACGAAGTGTGTGTATTTAAAGATGAAGCGCATGATGTGAAGTTCTGTGACGGAGATACGAACCCAACACGTAATCGGATTGTTAACTAAGTAAAATCAAATGTTACATATCGGTTTTTCTTACTAACTACTAGGTGTTTGATTCTAAAATAAGGATACAAATTTTTGCGCTTGAGCGACAATCGAACCGTACTCCTCTCGTTCTACTTTATCGTCCACGAATATAGCTTAAGTACCAATTGCTTACTCACCAACAGTAAGATACGTGCGTGTTTGACCAGAAACTGTTTCAACACATGAACAGACATAAAAAATTCACGTTAATTTTCACTAGCAGGCCGGCGTGCACGTGATAGGGTTCGACATGAAGTCAAGAATATTTTTGTACTGGATCAGGAATCGGACACACATACTTACCTTTGGAGGAAACCTAGAGAAGATTGCACTCTTGTGGAAAGGAACTAAATGATTGAACTATAATGCTCCGAGAGATTCAGATCCTCGAAAGAGGAAATACGAATTCGAATCACAGTACAGCACCAAATTTTTCAACGTCTCTAGTTCAATCAAGTACAAGCAAAATAAGAGCCCTATTCCTTGAAATGGCTATCGGGTCATCAAATAAAATAAAATTTTCGAATGTAAGTAAGTTTACTGGTGACAGTATTTCTGTTTACCATGACCTCCGCCTATGTCATTTCCCAAAGTAAACCGACTCTGTCCAGTTGGAAATGAAGGAATGTGATGTTTAATGCGGATTCTGGATTATAACGTCTTTCTCTTGAGGTTAACAGAGGTAAAGTAAGTCTGTTTGTGCCTCTTAAAAGTAAATGCCTGAACCCACGCTTTGCACTTATGTGATAGTTCGTTCCACCAGACCATTGTGGACACATTTCGCAGCCCCAGGAGTGTGCTGTAATGGATGATGTGCATAGCTTACAAAATTAGTCACAGTGGAAATAATGTGAGTCTATTAAATGGTTAAGTAGAAGCAAGCTTCTGATGCGGAGATTATGCTATTCTCAGGCCAGCCGAAGTAAATGAAGAAAGGCAGCGCGTTTTGTCATCAAGTAACGTTTTCATCAATAACTTTAGTTTAAATGTAATCTACGATTGCTGATGTTTGATATTAACATCAAAAGGATTCCGTAGACAGAGAAAGAACCCGCGCTTGGGCAACTACTTCTATAATGACCAAAAGGCCTTAAAAGATCTTCAAGCACATGTGTTCCAGCCGCGGTATGAAGAAAATGATAGTAATAATGACGGTAATAATCGATTTATCCGGTAACTTCACACTTCACAGTGGATTTTCTCGAACTAAGAAATTTGCTGAATTAGCGAAAATTTCAAAATGGCTTCAGATCGAGGCTATGATGCCCAGAAGAGTCTTTAAACCCTTCTAACATGAGAATAGCATAATCTCCGCGTCAGAAGCTTGCTTCTACTTAACCATTTAATAGCCTCACGTTGTTTCCACAGTGACTAACTTTGTAAGCTAAGCACATCATCCGTTACAGCACACTCCTGGGGCTGCGAAATGTGGCCACAATGGTCTGGTGGAACGAACTATCACAAGTGCAATGCGTGGGTTCAGGCATTTACTTTTAAGAGGCAAAATGGTTCAAATGGCTCTGAGCACTATGGGACTTAACTTCTGAGGTCATCAGTCCTCTAGAACTTAGAAATACTTAAACCTAACTAACCAATGGACATCGCAGACATCCATGCCTGGGGCAGGATTCGAACCTGCGACCGTAGCGGTCGCGCGGTTCCAGGCTGTAGCACCTAGAACCGCTCGGCGACCCCGGCCGGCTTTAAGAGGCACAAACAGATTTACTTTACCTCTGGTAACCTCAAGAGGAAGCTGTTATAATCCAGAATCCGCATTAAACATCACGTTCCTTCATTAGCAACTGGGCAGAGCCGGTTTACGTTGGGAAATGAGATAGGTGGAGGTCAAGGTAAACAGAAACACTGTCGGCAGTAAACTAAACTAACTTACAGTAGAAAATTTTATTTTAATTGATGAACCGATACCCATTTAAAGGAACAGGGCTCTTATTTTACTTGTACTTGATTGATCAAGAGACGCTGAAAAATTTGGTGCTGGACTGTGATTCGAATTCGTATCTCCTCTTTCGGGGATCTGAATCTCTCGGAACAGTATAGTCCAATTATTTCGTTCCTTTTCCCAAGACTGCAATCTTCTCTAGGTCACCTACAAAGGTAAGTATGTGGGTCTGAATCCTGATCCAGTCCAAAAATATTCATAAATTCATTTCAAGCCCTATCACGTGCACACTGGCCTGCTAGTGAAAATTAAAGTGCATTTTGAATAAAACTTCCTGGCAGATTAAAACAGTGTGCCGGATCGAGACTCGAACTAGGGACATTTCCCTTTCGCGGTCAAGTGCTCTATCAACTGAGATACCCAAGCGTGAATCACGCCGCATCCACACAGCTTTACTTCCGCTAGTACCAATTGCCCGCGAAAGGCAAAAGTCCCGAGTTCGAGCCTCGGTCTGGAACACAGTTTTAATCTCCCAGGAAGTTCCATATCAGCGCACACTCCACTGCAGAGTGAAAACCTCATTCTGCATTTTTAATGTCTGTTCATGTGTTGAAACAGTTTCTGGTCAAACACACACGTATCTTACTGTTGGTGAGTAAGCAATTGGTACTTAAGCTATATTCGTGGACGATAAAGTAGAACGAGAGGAGTACGGTTCGATTGTCGCTCAAGCGCAAAAATTTGTATCCTTATTTTAGAATCAAACACCTAGTAGTTAGTAAGAGAAACCGATATGTAACATTTGATTTTACTTAGTTAACAATCCGATTACGTGTTGGGTTCGTATCTCCGTCACAGAACTTCACATCATGCGCTTCAAATTTAAATGCACACACACTTTGTTGCTTCTGAATGGCGGTATATCAGACATCTTTCGTGATTAGTTAACAGGGATGAAAGGGTCTTGATAGGAGGCCTAGTTTAATACAAAAACTGTCGTCTTTTATTTTAAAGTTTAGATTTGGTTACTGATATTGGCGAAAATTTTGGTAATTCATGACTTCACGGCTAGTCAGCAATATGATATGATTAGATTAGATTAGATTATTCTTGTTCCATAGAATATGAATACGACATTTCGTAATGATGTGGAATGTGTCATTTTAATGCAAATTTCTGTATATACCAGTACTCAATTTCATTACAATTACTTTTTACCTTCTCTCTCATTCTTTTTTATTTTTGTGTCTCTCTCTCTTCTCTCTCTCTCTCTCTCTCTCCTCTCTCGCACACACACACACACACACACACACACACACATTCTTTATTTATTTTTATTTGTTTGGTGTGATCGACTATCGGCGAGGCACGGAAACGTTCGTGAATGAGTTTCTTAGTTTTGAGTACAGTTACGAAATAAATATATAAACATCTATGAGAGTTACTGATTTATGATGCTTAGTTTGTAGTCAGTTCTGAGTATTATTAGTAACTACGCTCCAGTCCATAAACCTAGTTACAGAAATACAAATCAGACGCATTATGTATTCCAGGCCAAAGCAGCCACGTCTTTGAGACGCCAGCTATGGTAACTCCCCAGCCCACTGTAGGATCACATCGATTCGTCTTCTTCGTTCTGGTACTGTAACTGAGATTTGGCAACAAGGCAAGGTATGTTTGGCAACTCTGTGAGCGACGAGTTACTTCCTGTTGTGCACGGAATTAAGCCTCGAAGTTCACTTGAATTTTCCTGTCATTTCCATTGAATAATCTGAGTTATTATCGCTTGAGGTGTAACAAAAGATGGTAAATTTACGGTTTTCAGCCCAGGAAAGTCGTTGCACGTGGAAATCGCAACTTATCTCGTCCTTTAAATAGCGGTTTACCAGTTCTAGCCACTATTGGCCTCGTACTAGGAAGGCATAACACGTACCTCTGACTCTGTGGTGACGTGCTGACCAGTGAAAAAGCATGTGCTGTGGTTCGCGGCTCTAGTCTCACAGACTGCAACGTTTTTATCCCTTCTGTGAAAGAGCTACAAGCAGTCAGATCAAACATCGATAAGGAAATCGCAAGAAAATGCTTTCAACTCGTAGTACAATGGTGAAAAACTTACAGTGCTGCACAACAGGGCCGGCTGAAGTGGCCGCGCGGTTCTGGCGCTGCAGTCTGGAACCGCGAGACCGCTACGGCCGCAGGTTCGAATCCTGCCTCGGGCATGGATGTGTGTGATGTCCTTAGGTTAGTTAGGTTTGATTAGTTCTAAGTTCTAGGGGACTAATGACCTCAGCAGTTGAGTCCCATAGTGCTCAGAGCCATTTGAACCATTTTTTTGCACAACAGGTAACGCCTCTTTCCGCAGCTGAAAAGCAAAATTTTGGGTTTCTAGGAATACATAACTTTATTTATGAAATGCCTCATTTGCATACCTGTTGAGTATGACACAGCATACCAATCAAACACAAACACAATCGCAGTCTAAATGAGTAGTATTTTACTAATTCGTGCCGTTAGAGGCACGCTTGGGTACAGATACTAAGTTTTATTAAAACTGACTTTCGTCGCAAGGTTATTGTGGGTAGTTTTATTTCATTTCTTATATTACAGTGCACAATTTTCGTAAGATTTCTTTTAGTGTTGTTAATACTAAACACGAGAGAGAAATTAATCATCAATGATATATGCGAATTCGCTGATGTTATCTATAACATCTGACAATGCACGGACAGTTAATTGATTACATGCATATAGAAAACTTCTTCGGAATTAAAGCTGTCAAATAAAGTTTGAAGTAGAATAAAATGCCACTACCAGACGACACTAATGTAGACAATACTTTTCTGACTATTTTGTCATGTTGCGCTCTCCCCAAACCTAACACAAAATTCTGAGATGCATCTGCTGCCTGGCCGTCTATTAAACCTGAAAAGAACAAAATGTCTCAGAACAGTACCCCTTTTTCCATATGCGACTGTTATGGGTTGGGAAGTGAAGGGAATTATGTTCAAAGTTCGGTTGAGAAGTGAAGTGAATTATGTTCAAAGTTCCATTAAATTGTTAACTTCAACAGACAGGAGAATTGCGTTAAAAAAAAAGTAGTATCAAATGTAGTAGAACTCACGACCTCTTAACTACAGTGCGTGACGCTTACCGTTACGCTACTAGCTGTCATGTAGCTACGGCACCTCCAGATGTGAACAACAATTCCTCCAGAACTTCCGCATCCCACAGTGCCGTGAGATAATGCATATGGCCGGATCTAGACTTCTGAGAGACAGACAGTTACAGCTTTTCTTCTCCACTGCACGACGTTTTCAACAAACAGATAGCGCATTAGAGTAGCTCAAATGGAAAGGAACACTTCCTATTTAAATTTCTGCATCCTACACTGGTGGCAGTTCTGCGTAGGTGGCAGTTACGTGATTTTATTTCGGTGATTACCAAATAGAGTCGAATGTATGCATTGGATAGCCGAGGCAGCTAGTTCATGGCGATTCGGCCAACCAAGTAAATGAATGTGTCAGAATTGTCTCCGAGTGTGCCGCAACGGTGTTATGATAGAAAAATGAGCCTCAGAGCAGAGGATTTGGTGGTATTTTGGATTGATGATAGGTTGCTATGATGATGGTCTGGGTTCGATTCCGACTTCTACCGACGATTTTTAATAGGGAGAGACAGATTCTATTCTCTTCTGGCTACGCCAAGTGAAGAAGGTACATTTCACGTAAGTTACTTGTGAAGAAGCAATATTTAACATCTCTCGTAGATCGTTAACAGAACAATAGATGTTGGGTAAGAATTCACGTCCGTTAAAAATGTTTACATTATCTAATTTAAAGATGATATTTGCTAACTAATACTGTCTAAAATCGAGGTATATCACTCTCTGTATGCCTAGTCAGGAATGACTGTTAGTTTCTGTCAGTCACGAAATCTTAGTCTGCAAGACCTGGGTTTGAATCCATTAGCAGAACGAGGCGGTTCGTCGTGTCATTTGAAGTTCATACATATTCTCAACTAGCTGCTCGTGAATAACGTAAATTTCTAATGTCATTTTCTGTTAAATAACAAGTATGGTATTTTACTTTGAAGAGGTAATCATGAATACGACGCACTTACTACGTGCATTACCTATCTGACGTAATAATGTGAGTGGTAACATTTCAGGTATGTCATTTATTGCAATAAATGTGTGCTTACAAGCCTTAAGGACATTCTTATCTGTGATAAGATGTTGCCTGATATTTGTAGTATCGTGGTATTACTTTACATCTTGAATTATTGCGATACAGAGCAGAGTTTTTTAGTGGTGACTTGTTGGACCCATTTTCAATCGTCAAACGACTGCCAATTAGCGATTAGAGGACCTGCTAGACAGCTGCGTTATGCGGGTCGCATGTGAATCAGGTGAAATGCAATTTAGATCGTTCGGATACTTTTGAGCACGACTGTACATAAGTGCCAGAAAATGTAGTTTCTGGGAAAATCATTGTAAAGATTAAACTTGTATTTTTTTTTTAATTATTCCTTCTCAGAATGTTCCAGCACTCTAATCAAGCTCATCTTTGTCCTCAAGACTTGTCTTATAACTTCTTTTCTTTTGTCTTATTTCCTTTGCTATGTCATGAATAGATGTATCACATCTCGCCACACGATGTCGGTCAGTTTACTTAAGAGTCGTTAGAGTGAATACACCAAACCCGGAAGTCCAAATGCGGTCACACTTTCATACGCTCTATTTTCTATCATTACAAATAATCACAGCATCATATGCAGTAAGATTTACAACTGTAGATGATCAAAATGTTACCGGGGGGGCCAACGTTCCCAGATGAGCACATTCGGAGACTCATTTGGATTTTGAATTTTTCCATGAACAGACTTCCTCAGTAAGTCAGGATTTGCCAGGAAACTTGATAGCATTCATCAAACATTCAGGAACGCATTTCTTTTGTGTGTGGGAATCGTTATCCCTCTGGGCCTGTTTGTATTTGCACCTGCTAATAGGACGAGTAGATGTCCTTTCTCATCACTTGCCATACGATTTCGAAAATTCAACTAGTTGTCAATAGATTTCACTTCCGAATGCGATGAAAATCGAAGAATGAAAGTTTTGATCACTTTTGCACACATCCCCCCTTACTCTAGTTCTTCTTCAGACTGAGGTTCGGTTGCATTATCATCATTATGCTGTAAACCAACTCATGATTAAGAAAATTTTTGAGTTCTTGCTTTAAGACGGCTCTGATAAAGCAGTTTACCAAAAATCCTGTAAGTTACCTGTATTTTGGGAGAAAGTACATCTTTGACTAACTGCATGGCAACATACTAGGAAACTTACGTGTGGACAATCACACATTCTTGCTTAATACCACTATTGATAGACTGTGGCTCACAAACAGAGTCGTTACCAACAACAGCTACTGTCATATTGTAACACAAGACAGTGTCTAATAAATTTTTCGCTTAATTAATGCTGTAACCATAATATAGCTATGACGTAATTTCTGTCATATGTACCTTCTATTATTTTGTTAATGTTGTCATATAATTATATGTCAAATAATTACTTCGAACGAACTAATTAAAGGAATATCGTAATTATGATTTAGCAAACACGCTGGTCTAATCAGGGAAGTTTGCTATTGTGTAGAGCCAAACAATAGATTTGAAGTAAGGAGTATTGTCTCTGAGCGCGTGAGCGCGGAATCGGGCAGAAGTAGTCGACGGAGAGAGTTGCTAGCAACAAGTGGTCAAGTGCAGACGCGCTGTGTGCGAACATAGTAAATACTGCAAGATTTTTAATACGTGGTCAGGCATAGTATATGATTGTAAATGGGCACAGCACATTGTCATCAAGGGGAATGAATATTCAAGAGCAGTACTGTGGGCCCGAACTTGTTATATGGAGCGACGATCAAGATGAGCCTGTTGCCATACCTTGTTCTCGAACAATGCGTTGCATTATCAAAGTAGGATCCCACCAGTTTCATCTTTAGACTGTACAAGGCAACACATTGCAGCAGTTTTTCTTAACTGAATACCAGAGTGTTTAGTGCAGCAACTGTTTCAATGTAAATGAACTTTAGCTCAATCAGTTACCTGACAGGGTTCTATTCTATCACGATTATTGACTCCGAGAACATCACCAGATAATGAATAACACAACATTGATAGTTATGCGCTTATTTAATTTCCGTGCCTAAGATAAAGAAGTGGAATTTACAAAATTGAGAGCTGTCCAAAACCGTCACGTAACAGCGGGGAACTCCGTTGCGTGGTAGGAAAACTAGTTAAAGAATAACGACTAACAGTAAAACACTAAAAGCATAATTTAAATGAATGTTGACAAGATATTACTTCAGAATAACACTGTTTACACAGCCAAATGTTTAGCGAGGTCAATAAAGGTAACGCAAAAAGGTCTATTTTGTTTCCAGAATTTTTCCAAAACTGAAGAGCTGTGGATGTCATATCTGTGGTTTCTCTAGAAGGCCAGTAGCCGCACTGATCTGAGTAATTAGCTTTCCCAAATGGGAGAGCAATGATGTTCCGCGCGATAACAATAAATAGTCGAACGAAATGAGTAAAATTTTTTTCCGGAATGGTCCAACATTCGTTTACGCATTTGCAAGTTGCGTGTATGGGACCGCCCCCTCACCTCCAGCGGCAAGAGTGGAAAGGATGGGAGAATGAGTTTGAGGGAGGGAGTGGCGAGGAGTGTGGGGGGAGGGGGAGGGGGGAGGAGCAGCCAAAGTGGCAATTAGCCGGCGTCTGTGCCGTGCAGGCCGCGGGCCCTCCCCCAGCAGCGGCAGGCGGCTGCCTGCTCTCCAGAGCAAAACAGTCTCCTCCCTGTCAAGGACCATCTCCGTCCCCCACAAAAACCCGCAGTGTCGATTCGCACAACTCTTACGCCCAACAATGGCAATCACACTGACAAAATCGAAATGTCCACGACAAACAATCTCACTCCCAAACCGGCCTTGTCTAAACGACTCTTTTCCGAACCTCGGAAAGTCCGTGCTCCAGCGGTGTGTACGAGGGTGGCACTCAAAGTCGTGAGCTGCCCTCTGGGACGACTGTAGTTCCAAAAATGTAATAACAACGACTGTGTTGTCACAATCTGCGGTCTTTACGCTAAGTCCTGACACAGTGTGCTGTCTTATTATTTATTCTAGTCAGAAGCAAATGTAGTACTTGTTAATTACCATCAAAACAGAGCAGAGAAAAAAATAACTAAGCTACCTTACTGTTGCCCGAAATCTTGCAACATCAGTCGCGCTGCCCGCATCTCGTGGTCGCGCGGTAGCGTTCTCGCTTACCACGCCCGGGTTCTCGGGTTCGATTCCCGGCGGGGTCAGGGATTTTCTCTGCCTCGTGATGGCTGGGTGTTGTGTGCTGTCCTTAGGTTAGTTAGGTTTAAGTAGTTCTAAGTTCTAGGGGACTGATGACCGTAGCTGTTAAGCCCCATAGTGCTCAGAGCCATTTGAACCATCAGTCGCGCTCGGGGCCACGAGCAGAAGATCATCTTCTGCGCAAAATGCAGGGCATACTTCACAGACCAGCAGGTGTTCCACGATGTGTTCGTCTTCGCAGTCACAACTGGTGGACCTCCCAACACCAGATCGAAGACGGTTGAGTGACCACCACACGATCCCTCTCTGTTTATGCCCAAGTGAAAGGGTTTCCGAAGGGTACCGCCAGGGCGAATTATTTTCAAGTCGAGAAATCCACAGTTGTTTCCTTGCTCTAGTATTGTTTGCAACACTGAAGTGATCTTGATGAAACTTCTTCTGGACCTCAACCTTGGGGCCCATTTAAAGGATGGGTTTTCCTGATAAGATTCCGCACCCGTTTTGAAGTAAACTCTGAACAAGTTTGGCGAAACCGTAATCTATTGTTATCCTGTAGATCTTCTGTGACAGTGCACATTGATTCCCACTCTCATAAGCAACCATCAGGTCGATAAAAACTATTCCTGTAATTTTCTGGGTTTCAGAGCCATCCACAACAGTAAACTGCGTAGGACTGAGCAGCTGAGACACCCAGCTTTTTCCTGGTAAGAAACCAGTTTGTATCAGAACTGGCTCTACGACACTGGTGTCATCAATTTTCATCACGTGGCCAAAGGCTATTCTTACAAAACGGACGACATCGATGTTGTGTTTCCAGAGTGTACTGTCATTTAATTCCCTGTTAAAGAGGAGAACTCTGCTGTGAAATTTGTGTCCGACTTCAGCATCCTTATAGAGACAGGAACGTAGGCACCAGCAGTTTCAAATATGAGAACTGGACATACTAAAGTTTAACGTATGCCCATTAACTGTCTACACGATATGCAACGAGGAAGGATTTGACGAGTTCATTACAGAAGACAGACGTATCACTGTGGGTGACGTCGGAGAACATAGTGCACTGCTAATAAAATATAAAAGTTTGTGGTATTTTTGGTTCCACATTTTTTGACCAGAGACCACAAACTTCTCAGAACAACCTTCTTCAGAGATTTAGAAGCGAAGTAGGCTGTGCTTTGATGACTTGTCGCAGGTGACGCAACGCCATGGGTATCGAATGACACCATTTAGTTTCAACATCGATAAAGCAACTAAGGACACCTTCTTCATCTCGGAGTAGTACATGCAATCTACGTCCTCAATTATTTGCTGGATGTATTCCAATCTCTGTCCTCCTCTACAGTTCTCTCCAGTACCATGTAAGTTGTTCCCTGATGTCTGAACAGACGCCCTATCACCCCACCGCTTATTTTGACAGTGTTTTCCATGTGTTCCTGCCTTCGCCGATTCTGCGCGGAACTTCCTCATTCCTTATCACTCCACCTGATTTTCAACGTTCTTCTCGAGCACCACATGTCGAACACTTAGATTCTCTTCCGGTTTTCCCACAGTCCATGTTCCACTACGATGCACGGATGTGCCCCAAAGATCCATCCTCAGAAATTTCTTCCTCAAATTAAGGCCTACTTTTGATAGTAAAACACTTATCTTGGCCAGGAATTTCCTCTTTGCTACTGCTAGTCTGCTTTTTAAGTCCTCCTTGCTCCGTCCGTCATTGGTTATTTTGCAGACTAGGCGTTAGGTTCTCGCTATGCTCATTTCTGCTACATGTCATTAGTTCTGTCTTTTTTTTTTCAGTTTACTCTCAGTCCATATTCTGTACTCATTAAAATGTTCATTCCGATCCTGCCTCGAGCATGAATGTGTGTGATGTCCTTAGATTAGTTAGGTTTAAGTAGTTCTAAGTTCTAGGGGACTGATGACCTCAGAAGTTGAGTCCCATAGTGCTCAGAGCCATTTGAACCATTTTGTTCATTCCTGCCATTCTTCTTCGCATTCGCTGAGGACATCAGCGTCATAAGCGAGTCTTATCAATTGATATCGTTTCACAGCTTACTCCAACTTTCCTCAGAATTTGAACATCTTGCACCATATTACACTGTCGAACGCTTTTTCTAGGTCCACAAGTGAGTTTTGGTTTTTCTTGAATCTTACTTCCACTACCAAGTGCAACGCCTGAACTGCCTATCGGGAATCTTTACCTTTCATAAAGCCAAACTGATCGTTATCTAACAGATCTTCAATTGTCTTTTCCATTCGTCCGTATATTATTCTTGTCAGAAACTTGAATTAATGAGCTGTTAAGAGATTGTGCGCTAGTTCTCGCATTTATCTTCCTTGATATTTTCGCAATTGTGTGGATGATATTTTTCCGAAAGTCTCAAGCTGTACGGACCATAAGGCCCATTTCACACTGGGACACTGGTGACAGCCACCAGCGACGGTCACATACAGGGATACATTCGTTTGAACTGGAGCATTCACACCGGGACAGTGCACTGACTCACCCTCGCCACATGTGTTTGCAGCAGTCACCGCCAGTCGTGCATTAGTTTGAACTGGGAATGTTCACACGGGACACAGATAACAGACACAGCGTTGCAGATTTGCCAACCAACAGGCAGTCATTTCTGAGACAGTGACACGACACATTGTTTGTACATTATACTGTACACATTATAGCCATATGTTTAAATTTAACAGGAAGATTTCGTAAGTGAAGTAGAAAGTCTTCCTGCTATTTCGGGTGTGTACAGCGATGATTGTAGCAACAAAGTGATGAAAACGAATGCGTGGCAAGATATTATAACGCAGTTTGTGCCTGATTTCAGTGACAAGAGCATGGATGAGAAAAACAAAATTGGTAAGTTGTATGTTCTTTTTTCAAATTTAGTACCTTATTTCTCGGACCATAAAAGGCTAGCGAAATTTAGTTGCTACCCGTGTACGAGTCCATTTCACTAGCCAATCAGTTGGCAACACCTGCGGTGTCAGACACCAGTGATACAGGAGTGTTGCCCACAGTCACCGGTGTTGTGACCGTAGAAAATTGTAATTTTTATTCTTGCTTTTGTGAGCATAATAAGAGTCCACGCTCCATAGGCAAACAGCCAGCCGACATTAAGATGGTTGGTTGTTTGCGGGAAGAGACCAAACAGCGAGGTTATCGGTCTCACAGGATTAGGGAAGGATGGGGAAGGAAGTCGGCCGTGCCCTTTCAAAGGAACCGTCCCGGCATTTGCCTGGAGCGATTTAGGGAAATCACGGAAAACCTCAATCAGAATGGCCGGACGCGGAATTGAACCGTCGTCCTTCCGAATGCGAGTCCAGTGTGCGGCATTAAGAAATAGTCCACCAGGACGTAGGGATAAGATAAGCGGCGGAGGCTGCCAAGTATGGCTTGTTGATCAAATAACTTAGTGTTCGACTTCCTGCAAGAGGAAGCACCATGAATCGAACTTGCACAGTGGAAGACGCAACTGCCAGGGCGATAATACAGCAAGAGAGAGTGTCAGTCACGTGCGGAAAAGACTCGTGTGGAATCAAATTAAGTTGTAGCAGCTAGAAACGAAAGTCTCGTGTGGAACCGAAGGCATTCTAGCGCAAGCCGACCAATTAGAAACGAGATTGTCGTGTGGAACCGTAGGCATTCTTGTGCGATCCGATCACTTGATGAAAGGACCTGAAACATCCCCTTAGAACAATTTATACAAGACTGTGCTTAAACTGACACACAATATTATTTAGCGCAACGCAATCTGACTTTCAAAAATTCCTAAAAAAGAATGGCCCTGACTAACATTAACCTATACCTTTCACAAATCACTTACCTCACAAAAATCTTCGTTACTGGAACTACTGCAATACAGCGAGCGCCACTACTGCCAGCTAAATAAAAGATTCAAACTACTGAAGGCACTAACTACTGATAGGGATAGTTAGCAAATGAAAGATTTTAATAGAGAACAAACACTGTATTTACCTTAATATCATCAAAAGTCATAATATATGTAATTTCAAAACTCCGCCATTTCTCTCCCCACATCCACCACTGCTGGCGGCTCACCTCTAACTGCGCAACGCTACGCGCTGTTCACATCCAGCTGCCGCTGCCCAACACTACAATGGCAGACAACAATGCAAACTAGCCACAGACTGCACACAGCACAGCCAGTGATTTTCATACAGAGCGCTACGTGGCGTTACCAATAAGAAAATATAAACAGCCTACTTACATAGCCCCCATATTTTTCAAATCATTATTGGCCACTGCCCAAAAATATTTTGTAAATTTTTTTGTGGGGAGCATGAGGGCTATGTAAGTAGGCTGTTTATATTTTCTTATTGGTAACGCCACGTAGCGCTCTGTATGAAAATCACTGGCTGTGCTGTGTGCAGTCTGTGGCTAGTTTGCATTGTTGTCTGCCATTGTAGTGTTGGGCAGCAGCAGCTGGATGTGAACAGCGCGTAGCGTTGCGCAGTTAGAGGTGAGCCGCCAGCAGTGGTGGATGTGGGGAGAGAAATGGCGGAGTTTTGAAATTACATATATTATGACTTTTGATGATATTAAGGTAAATACAGTGTTTGTTCTCTATTAAAATCTTTCATTTGCTAACTATCCCTATCAGTAGTTAGTGCCTTCAGTAGTTTGAATCTTTTATTTAGCTGGCAGTAGTGGCGCTCGCTGTATTGCAGTAGTTCCAGTAACGAAGATTTTTGTGAGGTAAGTGATTTGTGAAAGGTATAGGTTAATGTTAGTCAGGGCCATTCTTTTGTAGGGATTTTTGAAAGTCAGATTGCGTTGCGCTAAATAATATTGTGTGTCAGTTTAAGCACAGTCTTGTATAAATTGTTCTAAGGTGACGTTTCAGACCGTGTGAAACAAATTAACTCGTGTGCACCCAAGTACACGAGAAACGAAATAAAACACCAGGCAGCGGAATAGCTAGGGGCAGAGATTCAGATGCAGATTCAGAGCCAGTGCCGGCAGTTTGGAGACTCCGCAGCGAGACGCCAGCGGGGCCGAGTAGGCCCGTAGCACCCGATACAGCTGATAAAGACTTCAACTACGATAAGACGGTGATAGGCTCTGGTGGACACTCAAGAACTGCAGGTCAAGTAGGATTTTTAAAGTTTCATTGAAATAGTGTTGAACAGAGACTGTCACTCTTTGTCTCAATTACTTAGAGACATTTCAGTGCTAACCAAGAACAAGTGATTGCTTTGTACTTGTTTCTTATACACTCCTGGAAATGGAAAAAAGAACACATTGACACCGGTGTGTCAGACCCACCATACTTGCTCCGGACACTGCGAGAGGGCTGTACAAGCAATGATCACACGCACGGCACAGCGGACACACCAGGAACCGCGGTGTTGGCCGTCGAATGGCGCTAGCTGCGCAGCATTTGTGCACCGCCGCCGTCAGTGTCAGCCAGTTTGCCGTGGCATACGGAGCTCCATCGCAGTCTTTAACACTGGTAGCATGCCGCGACAGCGTGGACGTGAACCGTATGTGCAGTTGACGGACTTTGAGCGAGGGCGTATAGTGGGCATGCGGGAGGCCGGGTGGACGTACCGCCGAATTGCTCAACACGTGGGGCGTGAGGTCTCCACAGTACATCGATGTTGTCGCCAGTGGTCGGCGGAAGGTGCACGTGCCCGTCGACCTGGGACCGGACCGCAGCGACGCACGGATGCACGCCAAGACCGTAGGATCCTACGCAGTGCCGTAGGGGACCGCACTGCCACTTCCCAGCAAATTAGGGACACTGTTGCTCCTGGGGTATCGGCGAGGACCATTCGCAACCGTCTCCATGAAGCTGGGCTACGGTCCCGCACACAGTTAGGCCGTCTTCCGCTCACGCCCCAACATCGTGCAGCTCGCCTCCAGTGGTGTCGCGACAGGCGTGAATGGAGGGACGAATGGAGACGTGTCGTCTTCAGCGATGAGAGTCGCTTCTGCCTTGGTGCCAATGATGGTCGTATGCGTGTTTGGCGCCGTGCAGGTGAGCGCCACAATCAGGACTGCATACGACCGAGGCACACAGGGCCAACACCCGGCGTCATGGTGTGGGGAGCGATCTCCTACACTGGCCGTACACCACTGGTGATCGTCGAGGGGACACTGAATAGTCCACGGTACATCCAAACCGTCATCGAACCCATCGTTCTACCATTCCTAGACCGGCAAGGGAACTTGCTGTTCCAACAGGACAATGCACGTCCGCATGTATCCCGTGCCACCCAACGTGCTCTAGAAGGTGTAAGTCAACTACCCTGGCCAGCAAGATCTCCGGATCTGTCCCCCATTGAGCATGTTTGGGACTGGATGAAGCGTCGTCTCACGCGGTCTGCACGTCCAGCACGAACGCTGGTCCAACTGAGGCGCCAGGTGGAAATGGCATGGCAAGCCGTTCCACAGGACTACATCCAGCATCTCTACGATCGTCTCCATGGGAGAATAGCAGCCTGCATTGCTGCGAAAGGTGGATATACACTGTACTAGTGCCGACATTGTGCATGCTCTGTTGCCTGTGTCTATGTGCCTGTGGTTCTGTCAGTGTGATCATGTGATGTATCTGACCCCAGGAATGTGTCAATAAAGTTTCCCCTTCCTGGGACAATGAATTCACGGTGTTCTTATTTCAATTTCCAGGAGTGTATGTACCGGCAATTAGCTTTGAAGTAGCAAGTCCGAACGAACAGACTGAATCTTACTAAGGGGTTTATGGTCCAACACCTCACATAAGTATATGAGTATATGTGAGAATATACTTGATAGAAACTAACCAATCTTTTCTGCCTATTGCAATTCTGTAACCTATTTTCAGGAAACTTATTTGCTTGAAACCAAGGAGATTCTCTCCCTTTCATCTCCGATATAACGGTTGAAAGCAATTTATAACTAACCCTATTGTCGCTAACGTCCCGATCGCGCTGCACAGTTCGCACTAACTTCATTCTGGTATGGTGAGGCTGTGCTGGGACGCGACACCAGTGTCCATCACTGGAGACCGCCCCCAGTGTCCCATTGTGAAACGGGCCTAAATATGTTGTTCGGTGTATCTAGACGCTTTAGAAGCCCCATCGTCCATTGCAGGATGCCTTGGCTAGACGACGCATCGGCACGATAACGCGGCACTCAGAACTCGTGTCGCAGTGCAGAAAATTAGGATATTCTGATGGGAATGCCTTCGGCACCTTTAGCATACCATGTTTTCGGTTGCGAGTCTAGCTCTGTGTGACACTGCTTGACATCTAGAAGGTGATGCATCAGTGTATTCGATCACCTGGAACGGACACCTACTGCAAGGGTATTTTCGGACTTATAAAATCGATTGAAAAATGTGTGTAAACAAATTCAGAAAGTATTGTAAAGCAACAGTAAAGTTTGTAGGTTAAGATGATGTATATGATTTGTCGAAAAAATAAAAAATTAATAGTCATAACAACGAATTACTCTTTGTTTTCAGTACTACAGTTGCAAAATTTCAAGTCTTAACGTAAGTTTGAGCCATGTGGGTTGCTAATTCGTTGATTCAAGCTGAGATCAGTATCAGAGATAGCCGACAGTTTTCCCAGAAACCACAGTTATGCAGCATTGTTGGTGTTACGATTGCTCGTCATGCCTCCCACGAACAGTTAACAGTTACATGCAGATCTGTATCGGAAGTGATACCTGTACGCTACCTATAGTGAACATTAAGGAGCAGTTACATTGCGCCGGCCGGTGTGGCCGAGCGGTTCTAGGCGCTTCAGTCTGGAACCGCGCGAGTGCTACGGTCGCAGGTTCGAATCCTGCCTCGGGCATGGATGTGTGTGATGTCCTTAGGTTAGTTAGGTTTAAGTACTTCTAAGCTCTAGAGGACTGATGACCTCAGCTGTTAAGTCCCATGGCGCTCAGAGCCCAAAAAAATAGGAGTGCGGGTAAGCTACTACGAACAGTACAGAGAAGGATGATTGTAGCGAAGACAGACACGAGGCCCACGAGTACCACAGCAGTATACGTTTATATGGCAGTTACCTCCGCAGATGAAGAGAGTAAAGAGGAGGCTGTCCGAAGAAAGGAACATATGGAAAACACTGAGAAGAAGAAGAAGAAGAAGAAGAAGAAGAAACAGGATGATAGCACATATGTTAAGGCATTATAGAATAGCCTCGAAGACACTAAAGGGAAATGTACAGGATAAGAACTGTAAGGGAAGACAGAGACTGGCATACATCCAACAAATAAGAATGAAATGTGGTGCAATTGTTACTCTGAAATGAAGAGGTTGGCGCGGCAGGGGAATTCGTGGCAAGCCATACCAAATCAATCACAAGACTGACAGCGCAAAATACATATACACCGGGGTCCAAAATTAAAGCAACAAACGGAAATATTACAAAGCTTCTTTTATTTTACCACGAAACAGTATAAACAATTGATAGTAAAGTAGAAACACTGTAAAGAAAACGGAACGTAAACAACTGCTACATGCATAACAGTAGACAAAAATGTTCCTTGTTTATTCCGACTTGGATTTGCACATACTTTCCGACAACTGGCTAATGTGATCAGTATGGGGTGTTACCACCTCTGGCAGCAATAAAGGCCTGACAACGACGGGGCAAGCTGTGGTTTATGTCATCAGTCTCATTTTGAGGCAATGACGCCCATTCTTCCTTCAGAGCTGGTCGCAATCATGGAGAGTGGTCGGTGGATGCTGACGTGATGCACCCCGTCTCCCTAGTGTATGCCAGACATGCTCTATGGGATTCAAATCTGGATAGCGAGCAGGCCACACCAAGCGTACAATATCTTTGTTTTTCCTCTGCAGGATGGCATCCCTCAGCAGGACAATGCTACGTGTCACACAGCTCGCAGTGTACGCGCGTGAAGAGCACCAGGACGAGGTTACCGTACTCCCCTGGCCACCAAACTCCCCGAATTTAAAGAAAATCGAGAATCTGTGGGACCACCTCGATCGAGCTGTTCGTGATATGGATCCTCGACCAAGCAACCTGGCGCAGCTGGCTGGCCATTGTACTGGAGTCGACATAGGTCCTCATTCCTGACACTACCTTCCAGAACGTCATTCACTCTCTTCCTGCACGTCTCGTAGTTGTCCGGACAGCAGAAGGTGGTTATTCGCGCTTTTGACAGATAGTATCATTACGAGGTGCATTCAAGTTCTAAGGCCTCCGATTTTTTTTCTAATTAACTACTCACCCGAAATCGATGAAACTGGCGTTACTTCTCGACGTAATCGCCCTGTAGACGGACACATTTTTCACAACGCTGACGCCATGATTCCATGGCAGTCGTGAAGGCTTCTTTAGGAATCTGTTTTGACCACTGGAAAATCGCTGAGGCAACAGCAGCACGGCTGGTGAATGTGCGGCCACGGAGAGTGTCTTTCATTTCTGGAAAAAGCCAAAAGTCACTAGGAGCCAGGTCAGGTGAGTAGGGAGCATGAGGAATCACTTCAAAGTTGTTATCACGAAGAAACTGTTGCGTAACGTTAGCTCGACGTGCGGGTGCGTTGTCTTGGTGAAACAGCACACGCACAGCCCTTCCCGAACGTTTTTGTTGCAGTGCAGGAAGGAAATTGTTCTTCAAAACATTTTCGTAGGGTGCACCTGTTACCGTAGTGCCCTTTGGAACGCAATGGGTAAGGATTACGCCCTCGCTGTCCCAGAACATGAACACCATCATTTTTTCAGCACTGTCGGTTACCCGAAATTTTTTGGTGGCGGTGAATCTGTGTGCTTCCATTGAGCTGACTAGCGCTTTGTTTCTGGATTGAAAAATGGCATCCACGTCTCATCCATTGTCACAACCGACGAAAAGAAAGTCCCATTCGTGCTGTCGTTGCGCGTCAACATTGCTTGGCAACATGCCACACGGGCAGCCATGTGGTCGTCTGTCAGTATTGGTGGCACCCACCTGGATGACACTTTTCGCATTTTCAGGTCGTCATGCAGGATTGTGTGCACAGAACCCACAGAAATGCCAACTCTGGAGGCGATCTGTTCAACAGTCATTCGGCGATCCCCCAAAACAATTCTCTCCACTTTCTCGATCATGTTGTCAGACCGGCTTGTGCGAGTCCGAGGTTGTTTCGGTTTGTTGTCACACGATGTTCTGCCTTCATTAAACTGTCACACCCACGAACGCACTTTCGACACATCCATAACTCCATCACCACATGTCTCCTTCAACTGTCGATGAATTTCAATTGGTTTCACACCACGCAAATTCAGAAAACGAATGATTGCACGCTGTTCAAGTAAGGAAAACGTCGCCATTTTAAGTATTTAAAACAGTTCTCATTCTCGCCGCTGGCGGTAAAATTCCATCTGCCGTACGGTGCTGCCATCTCTGGGACGTATTGACAATGAACGCGGCCTCATTATAAACAATGCGCATGTTTCTATCTCTTTCCAGTCCGGAGAAAAACAATCGGAGGCCTTAGAACTTGAATGCACCTCGTAATGTGACACGACAGTGTATTTAAGATATTACCAAACATCACTGAGCACAGCATGGGGCCCTCGAGTGATACTTGCGATGTGTTAAACAACATGTAGTAGACAGTTGCCATTGCGGCGTGACTAGTGAAAGACGATGTTAACAGTTGAATATTGCGTTATATGATTTCGTGAGGAGCTTACTGGCTGACAATTAGTGAGATGGAAATGTTTGACCTGTTAGATTTCTGTATATACCGGTCCAGGGTAGAGAACCACAGGAGAGTACAGACGCTGCATCGGCACCAACAAATCAACAATGCGGGCACAGAGCACAGTTTGCAGTCAACAATAAATACGACAGCATTGACTTCGACAGGCCGCCAGTATATTAAATGTCTTAGACAGATATTGATGTGAACATTACATCAGTTCTGAATGGTGGTCTCCATATGGTACCCAAGTTGTGCAGCGACCGTAAACCATAAAATTACCAAATAAGCAGCAACCAATCATGTTTTCTTTATTTACTTTTGCAAATCGATTTCAACTGATTAACAGCCATCATCGGTGCTTTCAACATATATGTTCCATGAGTAGTAACACTGTCTTAAGTACAGGGCAAACATATATTGTAATAAAGTTAACTTATATTTTATATGCTATAGTGCCACTCCAATCTCCTCCCAGAGTAAACCAAAGAACCCACCATTGTGACGGCGACGTCGATTTCAGTCGTGTCACATTTTCATATGCCATGCGTCCTCATCAGTAGGGTATTCGTAACAGCGTCATTGCTCTTGCAAAGGAAGGGAATTTGAAGGTGTCTGAGGCAGGAGCACAGTACTGCATTCCCAAGAGCACTTTGTGATGATGTATAAAACGTTGGCGAGATTCTGAAGAATCCAGTAGATGTGCAGGAACAGGAGTTTGGCAAGTAACAACACCTGCTCGAAATAATGAATTTGCCAGTATGTCTCATCAAAATCTCTTTATAAATGCAGTGCTGTTGAAACATACTGCTGCATTCCGCAGGTCGGCGGATACTGTGCGGCGCACTCTTTGGGAGGCCAGACTACGAGGTGCATTCAAGTTCTAAGGCCTCCGATTTTTTTTCTCCGGACTGGAAAGAGATAGAAACATGCACATTGTTTTAAAATGAGGCCGCGTTCATTGTCAATACGTGCCAGAGATGGCAGCACCATACGGCATATGGAATTTTACCGCCAGCGGCGAGAATGAGAACTGTTTTAAATACTTAAAATGGCGACGTTTTCCTTACTTGAACAGCGTGCAATCATTCGTTTTCAGAATTTGCGTGGTGTGAAACCAATTGAAATTCATCGACAGTTGAAGGAGACATGTGGTGATGGAGCTATGGATGTGTCGAAAGTGCGTTCGTGGGTGTGACAGTTTAATGAAGGCAGAACATTGTGTGACAACAAACCCAAACAACCTCGGGCTCGCACAAGCCGGTCTGACGACATGACCCAGAAAGTGGAGAGAATTGTTTTGGGGGATCGCCGAATGACTGTTGAACAGATCGCCTCCAAAGTTGGCATTTCTGTGGGTTCTGTGCACACAATCCTGCATGACGACCTGAAAATGCGAAAAGTGTCATCCAGGGGGGTGCCACGAATGCTGACGGACGACCACACGGCTGCCCGTGTGGCATGTTGCCAAGCAATGTTGACGCGCAACGACAGCATGAATGGGACTTTCTTTTCGTAGGTTGTGACAATGGATGAGACGTGGATGACATTTTTCAATCCAGAAACAAAGCGCCAGTCAGCTCAATGGAAGCACACAGATTCACCGCCACCAAAAAATTTTCGGGTAACCGCCAGTGCTGAAAAAATGATAGTGTCCATGTTCTGGGACAGCGAGGGCGTAATCCTTACCCATTGCATTCCAAAGGGCACTACGGTAACAGGTGCATCCTGCGAAAAGAAGAACAAATTCGTTCCTGCACTGCAACAAAAACGTCCGGGAAGGGCTGCGCGTGTGCTGTTTCACCAAGACAACGCACCCGCACATCGAGCTAACGTTACGCAACAGTTTCTTCGTGATAACAACTTTGAAGTGATTCATCATGCTCCCTACTCACCTGACCTGGCTCCTAGTGACTTTTGGCTTTTTCCAGAAATGAAAGACACTCTCCGTGGCCGCACATTCACCAGCCGTGCTGCTATTGGCTCAGCGATTTTCCAGTGGTCAAAACAGACTCCTAAAGAAGCCTTCGCCGCTGCCATGGCGTCAGCGTTGTGAAAAATGTGTACGTCTGCAGGGCGATTACGTCGAGAAGTAATGCCAGTTTCATCGATTTCGGGTGAGTAGATAATTAGAAAAAAAATCGGAGGCCTTAGAACTTGAATGCACCTCGTATTTAACAAACGTGCGACCGTCAAGGAGGGCCTCCGTGACGATCATCGACTCCACCAATTAGAGTTTGCCGAGGACAATGTCAACAGCGACTGGCAGAACGTGATATTGTTCTCAGTGAATGATAGTCCGGAACGTGTGTACAGACTGATAATTATCCGTCCCGACCCCAAATACGTCCCCGAGTCATCTTCAAGTGGCGGCGTGATTGTGACAGTTTGGGGCTGGATGTGTTCCCATGGACTTGGAATGCCCCACAGGATAGATGGTCGACCCGATGCTGCTCAGTATGCTCATATTGCAAGTAATAAAAAACCCATGCGCACCTTAGCTGCCTGGCAGGGCATGGCAGAAAACGAGAGATTTATTACTTTCTTCATAGACTCCCTTTCTCGCAGACTGCAAACAGTCATTGAAGATGAAGACCTTTGGGATATTAAATTGATTAAGAAACCACATGGTAGGTCCTCCTGAGGTACAAAAATATCTTAATAAAAACTTTTAATTGTTCGTTCTATTGATTTCATCATTTCTAGTGGTTAAAAAAATAATGGAGTGGATAAGAAAAAACTGCATCATACCAAATTTTGTTGCCAGATAGTTGCCTTCTAGACCATCAACTATGCCACTGAGCTCCGAACAGCAGCCTACACTTCGATATTTCGAACACTCTTGACACCTAATCACAAAATAAGGTGCCTTTATTAGGTCTGTAATGCTACGAACGGAACGGCACATGTTTCTATCACTTTTGTAGAGGGTGCGTCATTACGTAAAGTGTCGAAGGCGCTAATCCCATACTCATAATTTCATGTGGTTCTTACTTTTATGAGTAGATCTGCACGCCTCATAATGTGATTGGCTCCTGTATAACATGGAGGGTAAATCAAATTTCAACCAAGGCTATTTTTTGCGCTGTCAATATACATAAACACACTCTGGATGGGAATCTTCGCAACGATAGCGTTAAGCAGCCACATGGCTTCGTCCTACCATGTTCCAGAGAACCTAAGAATTACACCCGAAATACATTCGTAATTACCTAATGACTGAAAAAAGTTTTTTAGGGATCTCTACCTCAATCGGTAAAAACAGAACCCTTATACTATCGCTCTGTTGTCCGACTGCCAGTTCGCCTGTTAAAACCTTTTTCTCTTAGGAACAGATGTTCGTGTGTAGACCAAACTTATGTCACTCACCGAGATCTATCGTCTCTTGGCGGCATAAAATGTTTAAGCTTCTGAGTCACTGGAATCAAAAGGTACGGCCGTTTATGTCACATGAACCACAGACCTTGCCGTCGGTAGGAAGGCTTGAGTGCCTCGTCGATACAGACAGCCGTACCGTAAGTGCAACCACAACGGAAGAGTATTTGCTGAGAGGCCAGACAAACGTGTGGTTCCTCAAGAGGGGAAGCAGCCTTTCCAGTATTTTCAGGAGCAACAGTCTGGATGATTGACTCATCTGACCTTTTAACATCAACCAAAACTGCCTTGCTGATCTGATACAGCGAACGGCTGAAAGCAAGGGCAAACTACAGCCGGAATTTTTCCCGTGGGCGTGCAGCTCTACTGTTTGGCTAACTGATGATGGCATCCTCTTCGGTAAAATATTCCGGAGGTTAAATAGTCCCCCAATCGGATCTCCGTGCGGGAACTACTCAAGAGGACGTCGTTATCAGGGAAAAGAAAATTGGCGTTCTACGGATCGAAGCGCGGAATATCAGATCGCTTAATCGGGCAGGTAGGTTAGGAAATTTAAAAAGGGAAATGGACAGGTTAAAGTTAGATATAGTGAGAATTAGTGAAGTTCGGTGGCAGGAGGATCAAGACTTCCGGTCATGTGAAGACAGGATTATAAATACAAAATCAAATAAGGGTAATGACGGAGTAGGTTTAATAATGAATAAAAAAAGGAGCCGGCCGGTGTGGCCGAGCGGTTCTAGGCGCTTCAGTCTGGAACCGCGCTACCGCTACGGTCGCAGATTCGAATCCTGCCTCGGGCATGGATGTGTGTGATGTCCTTAGGTTAGTTAGGTTTAAGTAGTTCTAAGTTCTAGGCGACTGACGACCTCAGAAGTTAAGTCCCATAGCGCTCAGAGCCCAAAAAAATATGAGTGCGGATAAGCTACTACGGACAGCACAGAGAAAGCATGATTGTAGCGAAGACAGACACGAGGCCCACGAGAACCACAGCAGTATACGTTTATATGCCAGTTACCTCCGCAGATGAAGAGATTAAAGAAATGTTTCATGAGATAAAAGAAATTATTCAGATAGTTGGAGGAGCCGAAAATTTAATTGTGATTAGGGGGGGGAGGGTGGAATTCGACAGTAGGGAAAGGAAGAGAAGGCAAAATACTAAAATTTTAGGTGAATATGGACTATCAGAAAGGGACGAAAGAGGAAGCCGCCTGGTAGAGTTCTCTACAATTTTATCTCGGCTAACACTTGGTTTAAGAATCATAAAAGAAGAATGTATACCTGTAAGAGACCTGGAGCCACAAAGTTTTTAGATTGATTATATAATGGTTAGACAGACATTTAGGAACCAGATTTTGAACTTTAAGACAATTGCAGGGGCAGGTGTGGATTCTGACCACAATTTATTGATTATCGACTGAACATTAGGGAACAACTGACATGAATAGGGGAAAGGAATACATAGAAGAAGAATGGATCGCTTTGAGAGATGAAAGAGTGAAAGCAGCGCAGGACCAAGTAGATAAAAAGATGAGGGCTAGTAGAAATCCTTGGATAACACAAGAGATATCGAATTTAGTTCAAATCATCATCATCATCATCATCATCATTTAAGACTGATTATGCCTTTCAGCGTTCAGTCTGGAGCATAGCCCCCCTTATACAGTTCCTCCATGATCCCCTATTCAGTGCTAACATTGGTGCCTCTTCTGATGTTAAACCTATTACTTCAAAATCATTCTTAACCGAATCCAGGTACCTTCTCCTCGGTCTGCCCCGACTCCTCCTACCCTCTACTGGTGAATCCATGAGTCTCTTGGGTAACCTTGCTTCTCCCATGCGTGTAACATGACCCCACCATCTAAGCCTGTTCGCCCTGACTGCTACATCTATAGAGTTCATTCCCAGTTTTTCTTTGATTTCCTCATTGTGCACACCCTCCTGCCATTGTTCCCATTTACTAGTACCTGCAATCATCCTAGCTACTTTCATATCCGTAACCTCAACCTTGTTGATAAGGTAACCTGAATCCACCCAGCTTTCGCTCCCATACAACAAAGTTGGTCGAAAGATTGAACGGTGCACAGATAACTTAGTCTTGGTACTGACTTCCTTCTTGCAGAACAGAGTAGATCGTAGCTGAGTGCTCACTGCATTAGCTTTGCTACACCTCGCTTCCAGTTCTTTCACTATGTTGCCATCCTGTGAGAATATGCATCCTAAGTACTTGAAACCGTCCACCTGTTCTAACTTTGTTCCTCCTATTTGGCACTCAATCCGTTTATATTTCTTTCCCACTGACATTACTTTCGTTTTGGAGATGCTAATCTTCATACCATAGTCCTTACATTTCTGATCTAGCTCTGAAATATTACTTTGCAAACTTTCAATCGAATCTGCCATCACAACTAAGTCATCCGCATATGCAAGACTGCTTATTTTGTGTTCACATATCTTAATCTCACCCAGCCAGTCTATTGTTTTCAACATATGATCCATAAATAATATGAACAACAGTGGAGACAGGTTGCAGCCTTGTCTTACCCCTGAAACTACTCTGAACCATGAACTCAATTTACCGTCAACTCTAACTGCTGCCTGACTATCCATGTAGAGACCTTTAATTGCTTGCAAAAGTTTGCCTCCTATTCCATAATCTTGTAGAACAGACAATAACTTCCTCCTAGAATCTAGATCTATAAAGCATAGATACAATTCCCTGTTCCACTCATAACACTTCTCCATTATTTGCCGTAAGCTAAAGATCTGGTCCTCACAACCTCTAAGAGGCCTAAACCCACACTGATTTTCATCCAATTGGTCCTCAACTAATACTCGCACTTTCCTTTCAACAATACCTGCGAAGATTTTACCCACAACGCTGATTAAAGAGATACCTCTGTAGTTGTTACAATCTTTTTTGTTTCCATGTTTAAAGATTGGTGTGATTACTGCTTTTGTCCAGTCTGATGGAACCTGTCCCGACTCCCAGGCCATTTCAATTATCCTGTGTAGCTATTTAAGACCCGACATTCCACTGTATTTGATGAGTTCCGACTTAATTTCATCCACCCCAGCCGCTTTATTGCACTGCAATCTATTGACCATTTTTTCCACTTCCTCAAATGTGATCCTATTTCCATCATCATTCCTATCCCATTCTACCTCGAAATCTGAAACATTACTGATCGCATTTTCACCTACATCGAGCAACTCTTCAAAATATTCCCTCCATCTGCCCAAGGCATCCACAGGATTCACCAGCAGTTTTCCTGACCTGTCCAAAATACTTGTCATTTCCTTCTTACCTCCCTTTCGAAGACTGCTAATTACACTCCAGAATGGTTTTCCAGCAGCTTGACCCATAGTCTCCAACCTGTTTCCAAAGTCTTCCCACGATTTCTTCTTCGATGCTGCAATTATCTGTTTGGCTTTGTTTCTTTCTTCAACGTAACTTTCTCTGTCTACCTGGGTTCTGGTATGTAGCCATTTTTGATACGCCTTCTTTTTCCTTTTACAGGCTGCCTTGACTGTATCATTCCACCAAGCTGTTTGCTTCATCCTACTTTTACACACTACTGCTCCAAGACATTCTTTAGCCACTTCTAGTACTGTGTCCCTGTACCTTGTCCATCCCTTTTCCAATGACTGTAACTGACTACATTCAACTAACTGGTACCTATCTGAGATCGCTGTTATGTACTTGTGCCTGATTTCCTTATCCTGAAGTTTCTCCACTCTTATCCTCCTACATATGGACCTGACCTCCTGCACTTTCGGCCTCAAAATCCCAATTTCACTGCAGATTAAATAATGATCAGTGTCATCAAAGAATCCCCTGAATACACGTGTGTCCCTCACAGCCTTCCTGAATTCCTGATCTGTTATTATATAGTCAATGACAGATCTGGTTCCCTGCCTTCCCAAGTATACCGGTGAATGTTCTTGTGTTTAAAAAAGGAGTTTGTGATCACTAAGCCCATACTGGCACAGAAATCCAAGAGTTGTTTCCAGTTCCTGTTGGCCTCCATATCCTCTCCAAATTTACCCATAACCTTTTCATACCCTTCTGTTCGATTTCCAATCCTGGCGTTAAAATCACCCATGAGCAGAACACTGTCCTTGTCCTTTACTCTAACAACTACATCACTGAGTGCCTCATAAAAACTATCCTTCTTATCTTGATCTGTCCCTTCACAATGCGAATATACTGACACAATCCTAATTTTCTTGCCAGACACTGTCAATTCTATCCACATCAGTCGTTCGTTTACATACCTTATTGCAACTACGCTGGGTTCCATTTCTTTCCTGATGTAAAGCCCTACACCCCACTGTGCTATTACTGCTTTAAATATTCACCAAACGAAGCAGGAGAAAGGGATTACAAACTTACAAAAAATGAGATTGATAGGAAGTGCAAAACTACTAAGCAGGAGTGGCTAGAGGACAAATTTAAGGATTTAGAAGCATATTTCACTAGGGGAAAGATAGATGCCACCTACACAAAAATTAGAGAATCCTTTGGGGAAAAGAGTAGCAGCTGTATGAATATCAAGAGCTCAGATGGTAAACCAGTCCTAAGTAAAGAATGGAAAGCCCAAAGGTGGAAGTAGTATATAGGTGGCCTATACAAGGGAGATGAATTTGAAAGCAATATCATGCAAAGGGAAGTGGATGTAGACGAAGATGAGATGTGAGATATGATAATGCGAGAAGAATTTGACAAACCTCTGAAAAATCTAAGTCGATACAAGGCCCCGACAACATTCCATCAGACCTATTGATAGCCTAAGTAGAGCCACTCATGACATAACTCTTCCATCTGGCATGCAAGATGGGTGAGACAGGCGAAATACCCTCACACTCCAACAAGTAATTCCAATTCCAAGGAAAGCAGCTGCTGATAGGTGTGAAATTACCAAACTCTCAGTTTAATAAGTCATGGTTGCAAAATACTAACACGAATTCTGTACAGAAGAATCGAAAAACCTGTAGAAGCCGACATCGGAGAAGATTAGTCTGGATTACGAACAAATGTAGGTACACGCAAGGCAATACCGACCCTACGAGTTACCTTAGAAGATAGGTTAAGGAAAGGCAAAGCTACATTTATAGCAAAATGGTTCAAATGGCTCTGAGCACTATGGGACTTAACTTCCGTGGTCATCAGTCCCCTAGAACTTAGAACTACTTAAACCTAACTAACCTAAGGACATCACACTCACCCATGCCCGAGGCAGGATTCGAACCTGCGACCGTAGCAGTCCCGCGGTTCCGGACTGCGCGCCTAGAACCACTAGACCACCGCGGCCGGCCATTTATAGCATTTGTAGACTTAGAGACAGCTTTTGCCAATGTTGACTGCAATACTCTCTTTGAAATTTTGAAGTTCATCATAAATCGTCGTGCTCACTGCTGAGCGTCGTGACACCCTGAACCAAGCGTGTCCATCCCGGACGGTTGCCCGCTTCTCTTAGTGCCTGCTCAAGTGGTAGACTGGAGACCTGCTTGATTTGGTCTATCCACTCGCTCGCTGCTCTTCCTCTTGGTCTCGTGCCCTCGATCATTCCTTGCAATATTATTTTCTCTACATTTTCTCCATCTCTTCTCACAATATGGGCAAGCAACTGCAGAATTTTTTCGGTGACTCGAAAAGAAGGCGTCTGGAGATATCGAGTTGTTCAATAATAGACACATTTGGTCTTCTTTCGATCTATTTTGTGCGTATCATCCTACGCCAGCACCAAAGCTCAAACGCATCAATGCGCTGTTTGGCCTTGAGTGTCCATGTTTCGCAACCATAAAAGAAGACAGAAAACACGAGTGTTTCAACTAGCCGGGTCTTTGTGCTATTTGTTATTGCTCGGCTCTGCCAGATCTTGGCGAGCTTCTTCATAGCCACTAGCCCTACCGTGATCCGTCTTCTTGTGTCATCTTCACAGCTTCACGTGCTGCAGATGGTTGACCCAAGATAGATGAGGGAATGCACGACTTCCAGTTCCTTTAATAGAGATGTGATCTGGATCTGTTCTTCTCGATCAGTTATCATGAGTCTGGACTTGCTGAGGCTGATGTCTAATCCATATGATACACTGATGATCTTCGTTCTTGTTAGTAGCTCAAGAAGTTCATCTTCGCTGTTGGCTAAAAGCACAGTGTCATCAACAAAACGGAGGTTGTTGATAGTCCTCCCGCCAATTGAGATGCCTTTGGTCCAACCATCAAGAGCTTTCCTAATGACATGTTCTGCGTAGCTGTTGTACATTTGTGGGGACAGGACACAGCCCTCTCTTACATCTTTTGATACTCTGAAGGACTCAGACGTGCCAGCACTTGTCTTTACAACTGCGAAGTGATTATTGTATAGACTTCTGATCAATGCTATCAAGTGGGGTGCGACACCGAACTCTGCAAGCACCTGCCACAACTTTTCTCAGACAAGAGAGTCAAAGGCTTTCCTATAGCCAAGGAAACAGATGAAAACAGAGACACAGAACCCTCGCGATTTTTCTATTATTTGTCTTATGTTGAGGATCTGTTCAGGAGTTCCTTTCCCTTCAACAAAACCTGCTAGTTCTGTGGATATGTGAGGCTGAATATACGGCTTCGACCGTTGGTTCAAACTGTAGAGCATAATTTTACTTAGGGGAGATATAAGGGCAATAGTTCGGTAGTTGGAGTAGTTCCTGATCGACCTTTTCTTGTGTAAAGGGATGAAGAGAGACTTTTTGAAGGTAGCAGGGATAAAAACAGGGAGTGAAAGGCTATTTACAACTTTTACAGAAACCAGACGGCAGTGGTAGGAGTCGATGATCACGAAAGGGAGGCAGTGGTTGGAAATGGAGTGAGACAAGGTTGTAACCCATCCCCGGTGTTATTCAGTATGTACGCTGAACAAGCAGTAAAGGAAACCAAATAAAAATTTGGAGTAAGAAGTAAGGTTCATGGAGAAGAAATAAAAACTTTAAGGTTAGCAGATTACACTGTAATTCTGTCAGAAACAGTGAAGGACCTGGAAGAACTGTTGAACGGAAAGGACAGTCGCTTGAAAGGAGAATATACGATAAGCATCAAGAAAATAAAAGCAAGGATAATGCACTGTAGTCGAATTAAATCAGATGATGCTAAGGGAATCAGATTAGGGAACAAGACACTTAAAGTAGTAGATGAGTTTTGCTATTTGGGCAGCAAAATAACTGAGGATGGTCGAAGTAGAGAGGAAATAAAATGTATACTGGCGATGGCAAGGAAAGCGTTTCTGAGGAAGACAAATTTGTTAATATCGAATATATATTTAAGTGTTAGGAAGTCATTTTTGAAGGTATTTGTCTGGAGTGTAGGCATGTATGAAAGTGAAACAAGCACAATAAACAGTTTAGATGAAAAGAGAATAGAAGCTTTCGAAATGTGATGCTAGAGAAGAATGCTGAAGATCAGATAGGTCAGTCACATAACTAATGAGGAAGTCCTGAATAGAACTGGGGAGACAAGAAATTTGTGGGACAACTTGACCACAACAAGACATCGGCTGACTAGACATCTTTTGAGGCATCAATGGATCACCAGTTTAGTACTGAAGGGAAGTGTGGGGGGTTAAAAATCGTAGAGGGAGACCAAGAGATGAATACAGTACACAGATTCAGAAGGATGTAGGTTGCAGTAGTCATTTGGAGGTGAAGAGGCTTACACAGGATAGTGTAGTCTTCGGACTGAAGACCGCAAAAACAACAACTTTGTGATACTTGCAGACTCACTCATCAAAACTCATAGATGAACTATCTGTTATGTAACGAACAAGTTTCATTGAACAGACGGTGTTCCCAGAGCTGCAATACGGGTTGTACACATCGCAGGGCGCTGAAACTTCGTGGCTACGTTCATTAATGCTGAAAAAGATATTATTTCCACTTTCTGCCTTAAGAAGAAAATTAGGCACTGTAAGCAGTCAGAATGCGAATTTTTTCTTATTTTGACGTCAGTATGTTGTTTGCCACATGGTGGCGCGTTTTGATTGCTTTTGTGAGGTGGCTGTTGGTGTAAAGGCCTAAGACGGTTGACCTTTTCGGTACGACGAGCACTGGCTACTGCGGAGAAAGACCGTGCACTGCTGGTAATGTTGCTTTATCAGAACGACAGCAATAGCACCGCTGTATTCCGGGAATATCGCCAACAGAAACAGTTACGAAGAGGCCCCATGTCAGTAAGTGGGCTAAGGAATATGATCAAGAAATTTCAAGAGACAGGTGAATTAGATGGTATAGAAGGGAGAGGGAGGCGGCCCAGGGTGGTTGTTGATGAAGCTGCTGTACCTATAGCCGACTATGCGGCGTGAGCCTAAAACTCTGCAGCCGGCACTCGAGCTGTGTCAAGGGAGCTGGCTCTCACCTGGTCAACAGTTCAAAGGATTCTGCGGCGCATTTTACACTGCTATCCCTGCAAGATTCAAAATGTGCACCAAATGAAGCCCCAAGATAGGCTACAACGCTGTGACTTTGGTCTTCCTGTTTTGGCAAGCACGAAAATGGATGACATGTGGGTGGGGAATGGTTCAAATGGCTCTAAGCACTATGGGACTTAACATCTGATGTCATCAGTCTCCTAGACTTAGAACTACTTAAACCTGACTAACCTAAGGACACCCACACACATCCATGTCCGCGGAAGGATTCGAACCTGCGACCGTAGCGGTCGCGCGGTTCCAGACTGAAGTTCCTAGAACCGCTCGGCCACGGTGGGGAATGTTCTTTGGATGGAGGAGGCACATTTTAGTATACATAGTGCCGTGAACGCACAGAACTGTCGCTTATGGGGTGCTACTCCGTCATATCCCTGTGCAGGAATATCGACTGCACTCAGCTTATGTGACTGCGTGTTGTGGTTTCACAAGCCAGCCGTTGTGGCCGAGCGGTTCTAGGCGCTTCAGTCTGGAACCGTACGAACGCTACGGTCGCAGGTTCGAATCCTGCCTCGGACATGGATGTGTGTGGATGTCCTTAGGTTAGTTAGGCTTAAGTAGTTCTAAGTTCTAGGGGACTGTTAACCTCAGATGTTAAGTCCCATAGTGCTCAGAGCCATTTAAACCATGTTTTGTGGTTTCAAAAAAATGGTTCAAATGGCTCTGAGCACTATGGGACTCAACATCTTAGGTCATAAGTCCACTAGAACTTAGAACTACTTAAACCTAAGTAACCTAAGGACATCACACACACCCATTCCCGAGGCAGGATTCGAACCTGCGACCGTAGCAGTCCCGCGGTTCCGGACTGCAGCGCCAGAACCGCTAGACCACCGCGGCCGGCTTTGCGGTTTCACAAGCTCCTTCATTCTCGGTTCTTTTCTCTTCATAGAGTCTACCTTACGTGCCTGTTAGATGTGCAGTGACATTGCACAATACAGGGAGATTAAAAAAGAATACCACAACTTTAGGAATTTAAAACTCTGCAACGACAAAAGGCAGAGCTAAGCACTATCTGTCGGCGAATTAAGGGAGCTATAAAGTTTCATTTAGTTGTACATTTGTTCGCTTGAGGCGCTGTTGACTAGGCGTCAGCGTCAGTTGATGCTAAGATGGCGACCGCTCAACAGAAAGCTTTTTGTGTTATTGAGTACGGCAGAAGTGAATCGACGAGAATCCGCGGGAAACAACTCAGTATGAACGTGACTCGCCTAAGGTGAACGTTTTCTGTGCCATTTCAGCCAATAAAGTTTTTGGTCCCTTTTTCTTCGAAGGTGCTACTGTAACTGGACTACAGTATCTGGAGATGTTAGAGAATTGGCTGTTCCCTCAGCTCGAACAAGAAGCACAACAATTCATATTTCAGCAGGATGGAGCGCCACCACATTGGCACTTATCTGTCCGTAACTACCAGAACGTCAACTACCCGAGGCGATGGATCGGCCGCCAGGCAGCCCGTGACAGAGCACTTCATCACTGGCCTCCAAGAAGCCCTGATCTTACCCCCTGCGATTTTTTCTTATGGGGGTATGTTAAGGATATGGTGTTTCGGCCACCTCTCCCAGCCACCATTGATGATGTGAAACGAGAAATAACAGCAGCTATCCAAACTGTTACGCCTGATATGCTACAGAGAGTGTGGAACGAGTTGGAGTATCGGGTTGATATTGCTCGAGTGTCTGGAGGGGGCCATATTGAACATCTCTGAACTTGTTTTTGAGTGAAAAAAAACCTTTTTAAATACTTTTTGTAATGATGTATAACAGAAGGTTATATTATGTTTCTTTCATTAAATACACACTTTTAAAGTTGTGGTATTCTTTTTGAATCACCCTGTATACCCTCACCACTGTTTTCATGTCCCTTGCCAGTTGAAAGATTTGCTTCGTGACACCTTCGGTAATGAGCGCATCATCTCTAGGCAGTTTCAAGATGTGTGGCCATCCACATCGTCCGACATATACCAACGCGGCCTCTGGTTGTGAGGATATACCCGAACTCTTCCGATCAGAAGTACAGCATACGATTATATGTGATATACCGCGAGCACCTGTTGATCACGCGGTGTTATGGATGCAGCAATTTGCTAAATTCGGAGACTATACTGAACACGTGTTGTAACTTGTGAGCATATTTTGATAAACGTGTCAAAACCATCGTTATCATATGTGTGATCGTTCTTCCCCATTTCCTGCATCCACCCTACGTTCTGACTGCTTACAGCGCCATATTTTCATCCGCTGGCAGGAAGTGGAACTATTATTTTTTCAGTACCGATTAATGAACATATCTACGATGTTCCAGCGTCCTGCGACGTGTTCAGCCCGCGCTGCACCACTAGGAACACCCTTAGTTTAATTATGACCACCCGTTGTTCATGATCTGTCTGACATGTCATTCGTGCACATTGGCAAATTAAGTCTAACTGTAATGCTTGATTGGAAGACGTACGATCTGACTCGTTTCTGTTGAAAGTTCGCCATCGAGCGCAACGTACAGGGCCCTATTAGCCGAAACTTCAATGAGTCTCCAGCGTACCTTTGAAGATACTCTGTATGGTTGCCTCTCGTTTAATAGCAAAAAATGCGGTTCATTGTCGAACGCATTTCTGAAAGATGGTATCTACTTGTTCACCCGATCGCTGATGGATCGCATTGCCCAAGCAATCCGTAGAATCTCACGCGACGAAACCGCTATTTGTTACAGTATGGCTCTGATTCATTTGTCTAGCCATTAAGCGTGGTTGTGTAGTTTTATTTCGTTTCACTATGACCATGTGGCATCAGAACTTTAATTTAGAATTTATAGTTATTACCGGAAGCACGAAACACTCTAAAAATCGAAAGTGAAGGAGTATTTGACACGAATATTACGCAGGAATATAAATCTAAAAACACAGAATACTCTTAGATTGTGCAGCGAGCAGCATTCTGAAACTGATGGAAAGTCACTGCCGGTTTTCAAGTTATTACTTAAGCTTTTAGCTTCTCAGCAGAGTGATGTTACATAAGTGGACTCATTAATTTAAACATTTAGCATGTACCTATCTACAGCTGTACTTCGCTTGTCATTTCATAGAATATAACTGTTCCCTCACACAATTTACAACAAGACATATGACAACCGGCAGTTCTGCTGTTTTGTATTGGCACATTGATACTGCAAAGCCGTTGTGCATGAACATTAGGTAAATTAAACTACTAATAAATTAAGATGGAACTGAGCGTCGTCAATAAGAATGTAAGGTATTCTGCAAGATCACCCCCCCCATTCTTTAAAGAAGGAACTCCCAATTGTAACAGAGTATCAAACGGATGATTATTTCACAAATTACTTAATGTATGAAATATTTGACGTTAAGTGTGTAAGACCGAAAAAGTGCCTGTTTGAAATTATGTGGAAAGTTTATTGGAAGTCATTGTGTTCCCTCATTATTAAACACTGGATGGGTACAGTCTGGGTGCTTTGATGCCTGTTTTAAGCAAAATTTAGTTTCTCACGCATCTCAGTGTCTATGACGTCTTATCTACTGAGCTACGAGTCTTACATCCAGTGGTGTACGTAGACACTATCTGCAAAATGTGTTACGAATACAGTTCGTAGTAAAGAAATTTTAAATAAAAACTTCTTACCTGTGGCTGAAATTTTATTGAATGAACACCGAAAACATAGTGCACGATAAACTTTTTTCATTTCATCATTTTTTGGTGGAAGGGGGGAGTGTCAGCGAGAAGAAGTTTTGCAATGGTTTGAAATTAAGAATAAAGTTTGTTCAAAGTTGCCAAGTGCCGTTATTGTCAGATACTGAATGAGTAGAGTCTAGGTTTCTTTTGTGCAGCTTGAAATACATTCCCTTAAGCTAATACATAATTTCTAAATGGTTCAAATGGCTCTGAGCACTATGGGACTTAACATCTGAGTTCATCACTCCCTTAGAACTTAGAAAAACTTAAACCTAACTAACCTAAGCACATCACACACATCCATGACCGAGACAGGATTCGAACCTGCGACAGTAGCAGCAGCGCGGTTCCGGACTGAGGCGCCTAGAACCGCTCAGCCACAGCCGCCGGCCATAGTTTCTAACGTTAGTGCTTGACTTACTGTGTTCAGCTATTAACGTAAGATTATACCATTTACGCATAATGAGTAAACCAAGATAGCGTTTTAAATTTTTAAATTCCGTCAATAATTATATGAAAAACGGAAAATCAAATTTTTGTTCCCCTGTCAGTCATTATACAGGCAGGCTGCAGTTGAGACCACGCCTTGGGTTGACCATTTAGTAATATTACCTACAGTTCGATAAAGCCATCCCCACGTGGTAGATCCAAACACACGGGAGACAGCATCTGCGTCACACAGGACGTGCTGGTAAACGTGATTTGCAACTTCAGCGCTCCCCAGCGGCAGGTGTCGGTTGTATAGAAAACGCAAGCCACACAGTTTGTTTATGAAATTGGATGGGTGTAAAACTATGCAGATTCGCTCACTTGTCCATATCCCAGTCGTGCTGTTCTATCTGTAGTATATATAAATAATAACTTTTATACATATGAACGTGTTACAAGACGAAAGGGGAAGTTGTATGACCAGTCAATGAGGGCATCAGCTTATAAAAATTCACAACATCGAACTCCTAAGTGAGTGAGTGAGAGAGAGAGAGAGAGAGAGAGAGAGAGAGAGACAGAGGGAGAGAGAGGGTTTGATGCAGCTCGCCATGCTACTATATCCTCTGCAAGCTTCTTCATCTCCCAGTACCTAATTCAACCTACATCCTTCTGAAATTGCTTACTGTATTCATCTCTTGGTCTCCCTCTCCGATTTTTACCCTCCACGCTGCCCTCCAATACTAAATTGGTGATCCCTTGATGCCTCAGAATATGCCCTACCAACCGATCCCTTCTTCCAGTCAAGTTGTACCACAAATTCCTCTTCTCTCCAATTCTATTCAATACCTTCTCAGTAGTTATGTGATCTAAACATCTAATCTTCAGCATTCTTATGTAGCACCACATTTCGAAACCTTCTACACTTGTTTAAACTATTTATCGTCCACGTTTCACTTCCATAAATGGCTACACTCCATACAAATACTTTCAGAAATGACTTCCTGACAAGCCTATACTCGATGTTAACAAATTTCTTCGGAAACGCTTTCCTTGCCATTGCCAGTTTACATTTTATATCCTCTCTATTTCGACCATCATCAGTTATTTTGCTCCCCAAATAGCAAAACTCCTTTACTACTTTAAGTGTCTCATTTCCTAATCTAATTCCCTCAGCATCACCGGATTTAATTCGACTACATTCCATTATCCTTGTTTTGCTTTTGTTGATGTTCATCTTATATCCTCCTCTCAAGACACTATATATTCCGTTCAACTGCTCTTCGAGGTTCTTTACTATCTCTGACTGAATTACAATGTCATCGGCGAACCTGAAAGTTTTTATTTCTTCTCCATGGATTTTAATTAATACTCGGATTTTTTCTTTTGTTTCCTTTACTGCTTGCTGAGTATACAGACTGAATAACATCGGGGAGAGGCGACAACTCTGTCTCACTCCCTTCCCAACCACTGCTTCCCTTTCATGCCCCTCGACTCTTATAACTGCCATTTGGTTTCTGTACAAATTGTAATTAGCATTTCGTTCCCTGTATTTTACCCCTGCCACCTTCAGAATTTGAAGGAGAGTATTCCAGTCAACATTTTCAAAAGCTTTCTCGAAGTCTACAAATCCTAGAAACGTAGATTTGCCTTTCCTTAATCTATTTTCTAAGATAAGTCGTAGGGTCAGTATTGCCTCACGTGTTCCAACATTTCTACGGAATCCAAATTGATCTTCCCCGAGGTCGACTTCTACCAGTTTATCCATTCGTCTGTAAAGAATTTGTGTTAGTATTTTGTAGCCGTGGCTTATTAAACTGATTGTTCGGTAATTTTCACATCCGTCAACACCTACTTTCTTTGGGATTGGAATTATTATATTCTTCTTGAAGTCTGAGGGTATTTCACCTGTCTCATACAATTTGCTCAGTAGATGGTAGAGTTTTGATAGGCGTGGCTCTCCCAAGGCTGTCAGTAGTTCTAATGGAATGTTGTCTACTCCCGGGGCCATGTTTCGACTTAGGTCTTTCAGTGCTCTGTCAAACTCTTCACGCAATATCATATCTCCCATTTCATTTTCATCTACATCCTCTTCCATTTCCATAATATTGTCCTCAAGTACATCACCTCTGTACAGACCCTCTATATACTCTTTCTACATTTCTGCTTTCCCTTCTTTGCTTAGAACTGGGTTTCCATCTGAGCTCTTGATGTTCATGCAAGTGGTTCTCTTTTCTCCAAAGGTCTCTTTAATTTTCCTGTACGCAGTATCTACTTATCCCTAGTGATATACGCCTCTACATCCTGACATTTGTCCTCTAGCTATACTTGCTTAGCCATTTTGCCCTTCCTGTCGATCTCATTTTTTAGACGTCTGTATTCCTTTTTGCCTGCTTCATTTAATGGATTTTTGTATTTTCTCCTTTCATCAATTAACTTTAATATACAGGGTGAGTCACCTCACGTTACCGCTGGATATATTTCCACTCCGTAATTGAAAACGGAAACCACGTGTGTACGTGTACCTCAGCCCTCATGGTAATGTACATGTGCGTCAGTGAAAAAGACCAATAAAAAGGTGTTAGCATGTGGACGTAATGTGCTGTTGCAGTCTCTTCTGTACCTAAGGTCCATCACCGTTCCCTTTGGATCCCTACGTAATTCGGTGCTCTCCGACACACACGATCGAACAGCGGAGGAGTGGTACTCAAGCGTCAACTTTAGGTTACAATATCTCCGGATGTAATTAACATTTTACAATGCAACAAACGGCACTGATTACGTATTTGTGCTAACAAAACTAACGGGGTTCCATTTAAAAAAACGTAGGTTTGTGTTAAAAAACATACTTCCGTGCATTTTTTATGGTTTGTATTAAACAATTACACTAGCCCCTCTCCTCACGTTCGGTCTGTGGAATCGGTTCGTCAGTATTTGATGTGGTTTACGAAATATATCCAGCGGTAACGTTAGGTGACTCACCCTATATATTCTGTTATCCAAGGATTTCTATTAGCCCTCGTCTTTTTACCTACTTGATCATCTGCTGCCTTCACTATTTCATCCCTCAAAGCTACCCATTCTTCTTCTACTGTATTTCTTTCCCACATTCTTGTCTATCGTTCCACAATGCTCTCCCTGGAAACTCTGTACAACCTCTGGTTCTGTCAGTTTATCCAGGTCCCATCTTCTTAAATTCCCACCTTTTTGCGGTTTCTTCAGTTTTAATCTACAGTTCATAACCAATAGATTGTGGACAGAGTCTGCCCCTAGAAATGTGTTACAATTTGAAACCTGATTCCTAAATCTCTGTCTTACCATAAAATAATCTGAGACCTTACAGCATCTCCAGGCTTCTTCATCTGCGGAGCTAGTTGGCATATAAACTTGTACTATTGTGCTAGGCGCGGGCGTGGTATCTATCGTGGCCACAATAATGCGTTCACTATCCTGTTTGTAGTAGCTTACCCGCATTCCTATTTTCCTATTCATTATTAAATTTACTCCTGCATTACCCTTATTTGATTTTGTATTTATAACCCTGTAGTCCTGACCAGAAGTCTCGTTCCTCCTGCCAGCGAACTTCACTAATTCCCACTATATCTAACTTTAACCTATCCATTTCCTTTTTTAAATTTTGTAACTTACCTGCCCGATTAAGGGATCTGACATTCCACGCTCCGATCCGTAGAACGCCAGTTTTCTTTCTCCTGTTAACGATGTCCTCTTGAGTAGTTCCCGCCCGGAGATCCGATTGGGGGACTATTTTACCTCCGGAATATTTTACCCAAGAGGACGCCATCATCATTTAACCATACAGTAAAGCTACATGCCCTCGGGGAAAATGACGGCTGTAGTTTCCCCTTGCTTTCAGCCGTTCGCAGTACCAGCACAGCAAGGCCGTTTTGGTTACTGTTGCAAGGCCAGATCAGTCCATTGTCCACACTGTTGACCCTGCAACTACTGAAAAGGCTGCTGCCCCTCTTCAGGAACCACACGTTTGTCTGGCCTCTCAACAGATACACCTCCGTTGTGGTTGCACCTATGGTACGGCTATCTGTATCGCTGAGGCACGCAAGCCTCCCGACCAACGGCAAAGTCCATGTTCATGCGAGGGGGGGGGGCAACATTTTAGAAATTGCGAAGATAAATAAAAGAAATTTTGGGTAGAGCGACAAGTAAACTACTACCCAACACTTCATAACTCGAGGCCTCTATCCATTACACTACACTCATCTTGTTTGAATTATAATTTTGTACTTTGTGTTAGAATCTCCTCAAGGCTTTAATAGACGATATGTCACTGACTGAATCTGATTATAACAAACCCTTGCAGCAACAACGCGTTTTTGACGAACCTCCAGTGTGCCGTTGTCGGCCCGCTTTAACCCTGGACCGTACAGGGAGGAGCGGTGTCGTGCAGAAGTCGCGGTGCCACAGCAAAGTCGGCAACACAAACATTAGCGAGGGCTCTCAGCAATCCGCAACAGTCAATGAGAGGCCTCCCAGAAGACCATGCCTTCCTCTCACCGTAGCATCGCCCTCACACTGAGGGCATGGAAAATGTGTCGGACACGGGTCGTGTTGATACCACATTCGGTTCCTTGTTCCTAAGGGTATTTCTTCCAATAACAGACCTAATGTTTCTTGAAGGAATGTGTTGTACTTCCTACCATTATGATTTCCTTCGATGCAATAGGGGCCTATAATTCTGTTTTCCAGAACCCAACACTATACGTTCACCGACCACGGTTTTTGGTGTGCAACTTTCCGCAACCAACATGGATTTTCAGTTGCCCATTAACGCATGCTACGCAAATTAACATTTCCATGGTTCTTGAATGTAGCCTAGCCATTAAATAAAACCAAATTAATAAACGTGTCATCCCTCTGGATCTGTAATTGAGCCAGTTGGCAGAATTCAATGTGACGCATACAATCCGTACCAGTTACTTCCTGGTGGAGACTGATATGGTAAGGATGATATTTATGGCGATGCAGAACACAAACAACACTACTCTGGTTCATGCCAGATTCCCTTGCGATTTGACGCGTACTAACACAAGGATCTCGAACCACAGTGGCAAGAGTACCAATTACCGTTTCTTCGTTAGTATCTTTCCTTTGCCCGATATGTTTCCGATGCGTTAAAGACTCAGTTGTGCTCAATTTATCATACACATATTTAAATGTGTGGCCAGTACGGTGAGTACGTTGAGGATATCTTTCAGCGTATGAGTCTCTAGCTCTCACTGAATGAGAAGCATATCGACTTGTTCATATATAAAACGTTCTTAGCAAACAGGAAAGTTGTTGCCTTATCGAATTACGATTAGAATACTACTCCGGTATTTGAATTTGCAGTAACAGTAAAGAAGGCTGAAGGTTAGAGAGAGGCGGAAAGAGGGGATGGACAGAGGGTGGATATTGAAAGCAGAAAGGAAGATATGGGCAGGGAGAGTGGGCAGGCGGAGATGGGGACAGGGAGGAGGAAAAGATGGACATAGAAATGGCGGAGGTGATGGGGAGAGAGAGGGAGAGCAGAAGGTGTACAGAGACAGCGAGGAGGAGGAGAAGATGTAAAAAAGAGAGGGGCAGGACGAGACGCACAGAGAAAGGGCAGGAGATTAGCACGTTTATCCAGTTTCCATATGTACCAGGAACGTGTGCGTTCTCTTTTATTTCTTTGCGTTTTAACCAGACTGAGCCACAGGTTGGCCGGGAACGGCTAGTTATTCAAGAAATGTTCTGGTTGTCATGTTGAGAGCTTTCTTGTCTCTTATTGGTTCAACGTTTCGTAGCACGTTGCCGAAATATCTGAGAACTTATTTTATGTTTCAAGTGCATCAATGCCTCCTGAATGTGAAATAACATCACAAAACTCGTAAGGCTCCAGGTAAACGTCAGCTAACTCAACCCATTTATTTTTCTAACAGGGCTCAACAGACACTGCTGATAAATACACACTACTGGCCATTACAATTGCTACACCACAAAGATGACGAGCTACAGACGCGAAATTTAACCGACAGGAAGAAGATGTTGTGATATGCAAATGATTAGCTTTTTAGAGCATACACACTCGGTTGGCGATGGTGGTGACACCTGCAACGTGCTGACATAAGGAAAGTTTCCAACCGATTTCTCAAACACAAACAGCAGTTGACCGGCGTTGCCTGCTGAAACGTTGTTTTGATGCCTCGTGTAAGGAGGAGAAATGCGTGCCATCACGTTTCAGACTTTGATAAAGGTCGGATTATAGCCTATCGGGATTGCGGTTTATCGTAACGCGACATTGCTGCTCCCGTTGGTCGAGATCCAATGAGTGTTAGCAGAGTATGGAATCGGTGGGCTCAAGAGGGTAATACGGAACGCCGTGCTGGATCCCAACGGCTTTGTTTCACTAGCACTCGAGGTGACAGGCATCTTATCCGCATGGCTGTAACGGATCATGCAGCCACGTCTCGATCCCCGAGTCAACAGATGGGGACGTTTGCAAGACAACAACCATCTGCACGAACAGTTCGACGACGTTTGCAGCAGCAAGGACTATCAGCTGCGGTTACCCTTGACGCTTCATCACAGACAGGAGCGCCTGCGATGGTGTACTCATCGACGAACCTGGGTGACGGATGGCGAAACGTCATTTTTTTGGATGAATCCAGTTTCTGTTTACAGCATCATGATGGTCGCATCCGTGTTGGCGACATCGCGGTGAACGCACATTGGAAGCGTGTATTCGTCATTGCCATACTGGCGTATCACCCGGCCTATGGTATGCGGTGCCATTGATTACAGGTGTCGGTCACCTCTTGTTCGCATTGACGGCACTTTGAACAGTGGACGTTACACTTCAGATGTGTTACGACCCGTGGCTCTACCCTTCATTTGATCCCTGCGAAACCCTACATTTCAGCAGGATAATGCACGACCTTATGTTGCAGGTCCTGTACGGGCCTTTCTGGATACAGAAAATGTTCGACTGCTGCTCTGGCCAGCACATTCTCCAGATCTCTCGCCAATTGGAAACGCGTGGTCAATGGTGGCCGAGCAACTGGCTCGTCACAATACGCCAGTGACTACTCTCGATGAACTGTGGTATCGTGTTGAAGCTGCAAGGGCAGCTGTACCTGTACACGCCATCCAAGCTCTGTTTGACTCAATGCCCAGGCGTATCGAGGCCGTTATTACGGCCAGAGGTGGTTGTCCTGGGTAGTGATTTCTCACGATTTATGCACCCGAATTGCGTGAAAATGTAATCACATTCTCTTATTACGAGTATACAAAGACAATGCAGAAGGATACATATAAGCAGATTTACCAAAGTCCTTATTAGCAAGTTCTGCCATATAGTAAGTACGATAGGCAATAATGTCTCTATCAACAAAACTTTCAAGTCCAGGAACACTAGGTACTCCTGTACCTCCACGTACAATGGCTACAGGAGCCAACCATTACCATGATCAAAAGTATCGTTAATGTCAATACTAAAATTATGTCTACAACCACAGAAAACACAAGGCTGACATGTGATTACATTTTCACGCAATTCGGGTGCATAAATCGTGAGAAATCAGTACCCAGGACAACCACCTCTGGCCGTAATAACGGCCTCGATACGCCTGGGCATTGAGTCAAACAGAGCTTGGATGTCGTATACAGTATAATATATTTGTCCAATGAATACCCGTTTATCATCTGCATTTCTTCTTGGTGTTGCAATTTTAATGCCCACTAGTGTAAAAGTACATATTCCACGGCGAAATTTCATGAGAAAGTGCCGTTCGAAATACTGGTCGAAGTGGCTCGAATAGCCGCTGGTGTGTGACAGGGTGGAAGCGCCTCCGGGCAATATCGCCGGCTGTTCATCACTCGCATGTCCGGCCCAATAGACGCGCGATCTTTTATCCTAAAAGCGCGGTGGCCTCTGGGGAAGAGCTTGCACCCGGCATCCCGCGGCAGCGGCAGCGGCAGCTACCTGATGAGTGCCGCCCGACTGCCCCTTCACGTGCAGCCGGCGCTCAGCAGTGCCCGGCCGATCGGCAATTAGCGGCCGCCCGCTGCAGGCGCGCGCCCTGCCTCGCCGGCCGGCCGGAAAACTGCCGGCGACGGTTTGTCAAAGCCCCGCCGGTCGATACAGTCAGCGGCAGCGGCAGCGGCAGGGGCGCGCCGCCGGCCGCGCTACGCTCCGCCCTCGCGTCCTTCCTTCCGTTGCGGCAATCGCCTTCGCACGCGATTACTAGGTACGCGGCTCGGTGGCTTGACAAATATACAAAACTTGTCAGGACTGGACGAGATACGAGGGCAGTTCAATAAGTAATGCAACACATTTTTTTATCTCGGCAAATTTTGGTTGAAAAAACCGGAAATTTCTTGTGGAATATTTTCAAACATTCCCGCTTCGTCTCGTATAGTTTCATTGACTTCCGACAGGTGGCAGCGCTGTACGGAGCTGTTAAAATGGCGTCTGTAACGGATCTGCGTTGCAAACAACGGGCAGTGAACGAGTTTCTTTTGGCGGAAAACCAGGGCATCTCAGATATTCATAGGCGCTTGCAGAATGTCTACGGTGATCTGGCAGTGGACAAAAGCACGGTGAGTCGCTGGACAAAGCGTGTGTCATCATCGCCGCAAGGTCAAGCGAGACTGACTGATCTCCCGCGTGCGGGCCGGCCGTGCACAGCTGTGACTCCTGCAATGGCGGAGCGTGCCAACACAGTCGTTCGAGATGATCGACGGATCACCATCAAACAACTCAGTGCTCAACTTGACATCTCTGTTGGTAGTGCTGTCACAATTGTTCACCAGTTGGGATATTCAAAGGTTTGTTCCCGCTGGGTCCCTCGTTGTCCAACCGAACACCATAAAGAGCAAAGGAGAACCACCTGTGCGGAATTGCTTGCTCGTCATGTGGCTGAGGGTGACAATTTCTTGTCAAAGATTGTTACAGGCGATGAAACATGGGTTCATCACTTCGAACCTGAAACAAAACGGCAATCAACGGAGTGGCGCCACACCCACTCCCCTACCAAGAAAAAGTTTAAAGCCATACCCTCAGCCGGTAAAGTCACGGTTACAATCTTCTGGGACGCTGAAGGGGTTATTCTGTTCGATGTCCTTCCCCATGGTCAAACGATCAACTCTGAAGTGTATTGTACTACTCTTCAGAAATTGAAGAAACGAATTCAGCGTGTTCGTAGGCACAAAAATCTGAACGAACTTCTCCTTCTTCGTGACAACGCAAGACCTCACACAAGTCTTCGCACCCGAGAGGAGCTCACAAAACTTCAGTGGACTGTTCTTCCTCATGCACCCTACAGCCCCGATCTCGCACCGTCGGATTTCCATATGTTTGGCCCAATGAAGGACGCAATCCGTGGGAGGCACTACGCGGATGATGAAGAAGTTATTGACGCAGTGCGACGTTGGCTCCGACATCGACCAGTGGAATGGTACCGTGCAGGCATATAGGCCCTCATTTAAGGTGGCATAAGGCCGTATCATTGAATGGAGATTACGTTGAAAAATAGTGTTGTGTAGCTAAAAGATTGGGGAATAACCTGGTCTATTTCAATGCTGAATAAAACAACCCCTGTTTCAGAAAAAAAAATGTGTTGCATTACTTATTGAACTGCCCTCGTAGCTATAGCAAACATTATGGAAATGAACTTGCTCCTCTTCTAGCATCAGACAATCGTACACCTACATCTACGTCTACATCTACATCTACATACATACTCCGCAATCCACCATACGGTGCGTGGCGCAGTGTACCTCGTACCACAACTAGCATCTTCTCTCCCTGTTCCACTCCCAAACAGAACGAGGCAAAAATGTCTGCCTATACGCCTCTGTACAAGCCCTAATCTCTCTTATCTTATCTTTGTGGTCTTTCCGCGAAATGTAAGTTGGCGGCAGTAAAGTTGTACTGCAGTCAGCCTCAAATGCTGGTTCTCTAAATTTCCTCAGTAGCGATTCACGAAAAGAACGCCTCCTTTCCTCTAGAGACTCCCACCCGAGTCCCTGAAGCATTTCCGTAACACTCGCGCGATGATCAAACCTACCAGTAACAAATCTAGCAGCCCGTCTCTGAATTGCTTCTATGTCCTCCCTCAATCCGACCTGATAGGGATCCCAAACGCTCGAGCAGTACTCAAGAATAGGTCGTATTAGTGTTTTATAAGCGGTCTCCTTTACAGATGAACCACATCTTCCCAAAATTCTACCAATGAACCGAAGATGACTATCCGCCTTCCCCACAACTGCCATTACACGCTTGTCCCACTTCATACCGCTCTGCAGTGTTACGCCCAAATATTTAATCGACTGACTGTGTCAAGCGCTACACTAGTAATGGAGTATTCAAACATTACGGGATTCTTTTTCCTATTCATCGGCATTAATTTACATTTATCTATATTTAGAGTTAGGTGCCATTCTTTACACCAATCACAAATCCTGTCCAAGACATCTTGTATCATCCTGCAGTCACTCAACGACGACACCATCCCGTACACCACAACATCATCAGCAAACACATTGCTATCCACCCTATCCAGAAGATCATTTATGTAGATATAAAACAACAGCGGACCTACCACACTTCCCTGGGGCACTCCAGATGATACCCTCACCTCCGATGAACACTCACTATCGAGGACAACGTACTGGGTTCTATTACCTGAGCAGTCTTGGAGCCACTCACATATTTGGGAACCAATCCCATATTCTCGTACCTTAGTTATGAGTCTGCAGTGGGGCGCCGAGTCAAACGCTTTCCGGAACTCAAGGAATATGGCATCCGTCTGATACCCTTCATCCATGGACCGACTAAGGGTATCCAGAATGAAATTTTCACTCTGCAGCCGAGTGTGCGCTGATATGAAGCTTCCTGGCAGATTAAAACTGTGTGCCGGACCCAGACTCGAACTCGGCACCTTTGTCCTTCGCGGGCAAGTGCTCTACTAAAGAGGTACTGGCAGAAGTAAAGCTGTGAGGACGGGTCGTGAGTCGTACTCGGGCAGCTCAGTTGGTAGAGCACTTGCCAGCGTAAAGGCAAAGGAGCGGAGTTCGAGTCTCCGTCCGGCACACAGCTATAATCTGCCAAGAAGTTTCGACGAAGGGTACCTATCGACTGGGAAAAAGCGCAGGCTATTCCCGTTCTCGAGAAGGGCAGCAGGACAAATGCACTGGGTTACAGGACTATATCGTTGAGCTCAATGTGTTGTACAATTATGGACCATATTTTATGCTCAAGTATTAGGACGTTTTTGAAGAACGAAAATCTCCCCTACAAAAAACCGACACGCATTCCGCAAAGAGATCTTGCGAAACTCAGCTCACTCTGTCCCCCCGTGAGATCCTTAGCGCTGTAGACGATGGCAATCGGAACCCTCTAAAATCTGCAATGTTTTTCGATGACCGGGAGGAAAATAAAACGCAGATGAAAATCCGTATCAGAAACCGTCGTCCACCGAGGCCACGCAGTGCCGCGCCACAGAAGACGAGGCCTTCCTACGGGGAAGCTCGCTCCAATCAACAACGTAGCGAGACGTTCCGCCCACGGTCCGTCAGTGTACAAAGTCACGTTTTCTGCCGAAGGGGTGGCAGGCGCCGGCTCGTATAACTTCGACGCTCCGTAGCGTCTTTGAATGGTGTTTCCGGACACGGGTTTCTGTCCTCGACTTTTTCCTCGAGACGCCCCCTAAAAACCCCTCGCAGTTTGTCGCAACACTTCCGGGACACCGTGCGTAGACACGAAAATAGCTAAACTGTTCAGAAATGTCAGATTGGTTTCATCAGTCAGTTGAAAGATTACCGTCAAACCTCCTTGCCTAGGGACGCCAGATGAAAGTTGGTGTCGTCAAGCCCTGAATGAAAATTGCGCAACGGATAACTGGGCAGGGGAGTGCTACCTAGAGGGCGTGCCCTTTCTGTACGATACTAGGCAAGGGGCTGGAGGGCTCACACGCTGATGTGTGGGTCCCTGCGTTCTATATCTTTTATTTTAAATGAATTCCTTTAACTTGACTCCTATGTGATTTTTAGGGTATGTTAAAGATTGATCACAATTGGTTACCTATTTATTTTAAACATTATCACTCGACTTTACAGCCATTGCAGCAATTTTTCCAGTTTACAGATATTACAATTTTACAACTTATAGCTCGAGTATATTATATACTAATCTTCACGCACATTTCTACGGGCAAGACGGAATTGCGTCGGCCAAATGTATACCACCAAAGTCTCCCAATATTTTACATGGGACATCCACTATGTGAGGAGGATAACGGGCAAACTGGGTACAAGATACATTAACACAGGGGGGCAAATTTCCGAAATTTAACGAGAACAGTCATTTCCTTACACAATCCGAAGCTGGAAATAAAGGAATTAGTGCAAATATTCAAATACCTCTCTTCCACGCGTCAACATCAGTACAGACGCACTGAGGGCATGTCTGCTGACTTCCGCGTCTTCTGTAACACTCCCTGAATATCGCAGGCACCCGGAGGTCTTCCTGGGCCCCGGTGGAGGGGATGGTCCAACCACTTGGCCGTGACCAACCTCTCCACCCCAAATCTTATGACACTGGAACGTCTTTGACTTTTACCTGCCTGTGCTGTCTCTCTGATCCCCTACCCAGGAGTAATGTTGGCACTACTATACTACAGGATTACTTCCCAACAAAGATTTGGCCACGCTTTACGGAAAGGTGTGAGGAGGATTACGAAAGTTCATGTGCAGATTCACATTCACGTACAAGAAATGCATAATACACGACGCATATAAATACGTATTATGAACCCTGACACATTCCTTTCCATCCGTCCACATCGGTTCTGTTGCACCCGCGGCCGGCCGCGTCGTGCAATAAAATTGGCGGCGGTGCCGCCTCCGTTTGTATTTCCTGGTGCGAGCGAGCAGCGAAACCTGCTGCTTATGGAGCGGAAACTACTGTACCGTTTCACAGTTAAACATTAAGAATGAATAATGGATGTTATGCATCTTGACACCAAGTCTCATTCCTAAGATGTATCGCCGGCCGAAGTGGCCGTGCGGTTCTAGGCGCTGCAGCCTGGAACCGCGAGACCACTACGGTCGCAGGTTCGAATCCTGCCTCGGGCATGGATGTGTGTGATGTCCTCAGGTTAGTTAGGTTTAACTAGTTCTAAGTTCTAGGGGACTAATGACCTCAGCAGTTGAGTCCCATAGTGCTCAGAGCCATTTGAACCATTTGAACCTAAGATGTATCGTCGCTAAAGGACAACTTAGCCCAGCCGCACCGATTTCGCAGAGTCCTGTCCCATATGACGTGCCCGTCTGTCACTTTACAAGTGGGCGTTCTGTCTCTTCTACCGGTTTGCGTACGCAGTTCTACACCATACGATAAATCTGTAACACCCCACCCGTCACTTATCTGGTTTTGGCGTGTGTTCACCCCAGCTAATTGACTAACAGATCAACAGAGAGTGCAAAACTGCCGCAACATCGGATAACGCAAAGAAAGTAATAAGGCCCTGTGACTCCTGATTGAACTGCGGTGGCAGTGTTGACATTAATTGATTCAGAATTGATCACTTTTAATTAAAAATGGGTGCACATTGATGTTATATTCAGCTATTGAACACCAGATGCAAATGTTGAACATGTAATTAATTAAGAAAGTGACTTGGGATTTCAAATACTTGATTTAATACAGATGCAGTCGATTAGCACAAATTTATTTTAACTCCCGACCTTCAATCATCACATTACATGACTCTCCTAACAGACAATGGTAATAAATTGCGTTTACGTGGAGTAAAGCGCGATAAATCAAAATTAATTCCTATCGACTGACCCAGGCGTAATGCGAAGTGCGAGAAGAATTCCCCAATACACAGCCCATGAAACCCTCGTGGAAACTTTGCCGACGTGATCCAACAAATTAATCAGTGGCCTAATTCAAGCCAGAGCGGGTGCAATATCACCGAATTCAGCGTGGCTGAGCGACGTCGTTGTGAGGACGTCGGCCGGCCTCGTGGTGCTGCAAGGCTGCGCTCGTCTATTCACTCCTAGATATCTTGCTCAGTACACAGCTGAATCAAAACTTTCCATCTCCAAGCTCAATCAATCCATTTGCTAAGTCCTAAACTGCAGAGATGCTCACTCTCTCTCAGGCAAAGCTGAGTAAAGAACGCCACGTGCGCACTCTAGGCAAGCTGGGAACGGAAGACCTCTACGGAGACTTCTCCCAGTCCGCTCTTCGCCTCGGTTTCCCCTCCAGCAAAATCACTTACGTCAATTGCAGAGCATTCGCGTTAATTATGCGTCGCTTCCCAGCGCCGACCAATGCCTGCTCTGGGAAGTGAACAAATTGCCACAAAATTTCCCTTCCTCTCAATTTCTGCTATTTAGCTCCTCCCAGACCACCCACCAAGGTTAGCGTCTGCACAAAACACCAATTTTTCCGGAATTCTGACTCCCAGGAGAGTACTTCAAATTTCTCAGTCCTGCGTTCCCATCGGAGGCCGGCGAATTTCATTCTGTCGCTTTTCACCTGATTTATTCAGACTCTGTGGACTGTGAATTCAGTGTGAAGCTGCTATAGTCACGAACACGCATATTTTGGCCTCTGTCGACCACTCCACCGTATCTTTGCGCGGCTTTCTCGCACGTTTCACTGAAAGCGAGACGATGGACATTTATCAACAGGCGTACAAGTTCTCCGTCTGCTTCCCGGTACACCAGCATGAAGTCGGGGTCAACCACCCACTGTCACTCATCTTAAGGCAGCTGGAGGCCGCGCCCCGTTAGCGGTTTCTCAGAACTCGAGCCGCCCTAAGCTGCCTATTGTCGCTTCCCTTCGCCGCTCCCCAGCCGGCCACAGTCCACTCTGAATACTTCCCTGGGATAAACTAGCCTCCAGTAAATCGAAGCGTTTCCACAAAGTTTTCATGTCGTGTGAATTACTTTAAGGGGCTCCGGAACGCCCTATACATGCAATGTTAAAATAACGCTTATAAATTACATCTTTCCTCACAAAGTATTTCAGATAGGAAGTTGAACTTTTTACAGATTATTTATTGGAATATGGGCTACAACTTAACACAGGGATTTTACAAAATTTTAGTTCAGTTATTAAAGATGATTTTTTTTCAATTGTAATGACAATTCACAAATTTTTTTTCCAATTTTTTATTTATATATTCAAAAATATACAGTTTTTTGGGAAAAGGCTGTGTTAAATTATGCAGAAGGTACTGTGTAACATTTACTGAAAGTTTGAAACAAATATGTTTGGAAGATCCTTAGAAAACATGTAATTAGTATGAGAAAATAAAAGTTTTGGGAGTCGAGCGACAAAGATTGGATTAACTTTTTAGTGCATTCCAGGTCCATGGGATGGATTATCTTCATCCTCTGCAAACTCCTCCTCCAGCTTCCTCTTGTTCCTCCTCCTGTTTACTCTTGCTTGTATGTCTAGACTCTTTACAGCCCTGTCTGCAGCCCGAAGGCGTTCCTTGTCTAAAGCAAGCATCGCTCCTATCATGTTAGAATGTTATTATTTACAGTAATAACACATACCTTTGGCTTTCCAACATTTCTACTTTTCTTAAAAGCCTTCAGAGGATTTCTAATAACTTTACTTTTACTCATTATTATACTTCAATAAAACAGAGACTCAAGAAACAGAATTAATTACGAATATTTTCTAGATAACGACAGAGTAAATAAACATGAAACAATCGACAATCACACCAGCGATATATATTGAACCATCACAGGTTAGCCACAACACATACTTTATCTCACATCACTAAAATGTACCTGATGAACACGGACGTTAATAAGAACACCATTTGACAGCAGTTTAACAGCGCCACAGTGGGTCACGCCCATGTAGAACACATTTCAAAAAAAATTTAAAAATAGTAGTCTTCGGAATTGAATAAATTATATATCTATTAAAAGGTAATAGTCTGCAGATTCAGAAAACGCAAAAAAGTAAAAATTGAACTTTTCATGATTTTGAGCCTTTCCGGAGCCCCTTAAAACCATCACCCGACATTAATTATTTCAATACGTCCATACTACCCTCTACAAGATGCATTGTGGCTTGTCAGTCATTTTTGTTCAGCCCTACTGTTCGCTCAACGTGACTTAGGTGATCTTTAATGAGTTCATGTAAGGGGCATAGTTCTTGCCATCTTACAAATCGTAACCGAGAAGTGACACAAACAACACGGACCCCAACGACGAGTTGGCCTTCCCATCAAGGCGACGCCGGTGAAGAGGGCGGGTGGCGGGGCGGCCCGCTGCCGCGGCCCTGCTCGCTGTACAGAGGGGAACGGCAGGGCGCAGGCAGCTACAGAGGCCGGCCATTAGTCGTGCCGGCGGGCCAGCCCCAATAACGGCAGACAGCGCGAGGTGGCTGGCCTGGGCTGGCCTGGCCTGGGCCCGCAATTAGAGGCGGCGAGGCGCTAGGCGCTCCGACGGTGACGGAGCGTCGCCACGCAAGCAATAAGGCCCGCGGTTAGCGCGACGCCGGCACCAGGGCGCTTCCTCACCATACAGCGCAAACTGGGCTGCACGCACACATTTTCGTTTTGCTTTAAGGGGCTCCGGAAAGGCTCAAAATCATGAAAACTTCAATTTTTACTTTTTTGCGTTTTCTGAATCTGCAGACTATTACCTTTTAATAGATATATAATTTATTCGATTCCGAAGACTACAACTATTTTTAAACTTCTTTTTGAAATGTGTTCTACATGGGCGAGACCAAATCTCCAAAACATACACTTCTACAGCACTCTTTTATGGGTTACGCAATCTTCTTGTTAGAGAGCCTACATTTCCAGTCTCGCACCAATGATCCAAAAACTGCCATCTGTCTCACCTAACCTGAGATTATGTAACCATTCCGCTTCAGCTATATTTGTTTGATTACGTATTTTCGTGACTGATGTGAATTGTAGCTAATTTATAGTGAAGTGAAAGTCTACAACATTTTTACTTTTTGTCATACACACAACTTTTACATTTCTCTACATCAAGAGCTACACATCAGTCTTTGCGCTGCGTGAACATTTTATTAAGATCTTATTTGATATCGATCAGCCGAATCCAGAGAGAAAGAACCTGCTTCTTTCATTCAACAGATTCTCAAAACTCCCTTTAGTCGGCCGTTGTGGCCAAGCGGTTCTAGGCGCTTCGGTCCGGAACTGCGCTGCTGCTACGGTCGCAGGTTCGAAACCTGCCTCGGGCCTGGATGTCTGTGATGTCCTTAGGTTAGTTAGGTTTAAGTAGTTCTATGTCTAGGGGACTGATCACCTCAGATGTTAAGTCCCATAGTGCTTAGAACCATTTGAACCATTCAAAACTCCCCTTCACATGTTAATAAATGTTGCGTCACGTAAAGTATTTCCTTATTGTCGTCTTCTTTTGGTCATGATTCGGCATGTGAATACGTACCATCGTTGTTATTTGTAATTCGCTTCTACCCATTAACGTTGTTTCATTCCTCAGTTTATAATACGTTATCTATTTACTCACTTTCCTGTTCACAAGCTTCTCTGATCCTCAAACACCTCTTCTCATATGTAACTGACGTCTACATTATATAGTTCATAATACCATATCCCTTGTACTATTTTAAATTATCTAGGAAAATATCCGCACTGGGATCTCATCATAAGACTAGTCTACTTACAGTTCAAGCTTCAAAATGGCAGCTACCTAGAGGTTATTATCAGAGCACGCTAACTCAGCATGTATTTTCTTATACAAATTCAATGCTTTTCAATCAGTTTTGAACGCCATACACTAAATGAGCAATGTTATTCTATTCAAGGGCAGAAACCTGATATTTCATGCGTTTTTACCCATATTATTCTACAGCTGTTATCAAATTTAGTGAGACGTGTTTTCCTTAGAAGCCTTCGCCCGTGGAAGGCAGTCATTTTTTTGTAAGTGATCTTTAGAAACTAATGGGGAACAGCAGAAAGAATCCTGACATTTTTTATACCAATGTATTAATCAGCAGTATTCCAAAATAATAATCTAATACGAAGGTCCTACTTGCCCTTTCCTGAGTTTTCATTCGTTACGTTCAAGAAGAGACCATCTGATTAAGTAAATTCCTTCTAATTCACTATTTCATACTTGACTGTGTCTCTTTCTTCAGACAAAACCACACCCGTTCCTTAATCAATTCTACCTTATAATCCTCCACATTTCAATACCTTAAGTCTAAAAAGCATATATTTTTACATTAACTTCCTGAGAGTTTAAAACTGTGTGCCGGGCCCACAGTCGAAATCGCGACTTTTGCGTTATTTATATTCCTTCATCTTCTTTTAACTTTAATGCTTCTAAATCATTTTCAAATTCTCTTATACAGTATGTTGATAATTTAATGTCCCAGGAATATTTGAGGGCCTTTTTCCTACGTCTTTTGTGATTCGTTCTGTATAAATTTCCATAAAACATCAAATTTGCTTTCCTTGTTGTACGTGTTACCTTTATTTCTGTCTTAATCTATAGCATCATTACTAATTAATTTTCAGGCTCCCAGTGCTTCTTATTGGACCTGAATTTTTTCTCGTATATTTTCTAATACTTTTAATTAGTCTAATTTACAATTCAGTGAGTTCACCAACCGTGGTGGCGCAGTGGTTAGACACTGGACTCGCATTCGGGAGGACGACGGTTCAATCCCGCGTCCGGCCCTCCTGATTTAGGTTTTCCGTGATTTCCCTAAATCACTCCAGGCAAATGCCGGGATGGTTCCTCTGAAAGGGCACGGCCGACTTCCTTCCCCATCCTTCCCTAATCCGATGAGACCGATGACCACGCTGTCTGGTCTCCTTCCCCAAACCAACCAACCAACCAATTCAGTGAGTTCTCTCTTGTGTAGAGGCACTCTGCTTTCACTACCCCGTTGTAAGTCATTCTTTTGCATTTCTCAATAAGTAATTTTTTATTTGCGCAGGTAGAGAAAACTTCCATTCAACAGTGTGTGTACTATGAGGCACTTGAGCCACTGCGTGCCACCAACATAATCGTTCAGAAGGCATGGCCACAGCCTGATAGGCAAGCTGCCGCACAGAGCTGTAATAAGTGTAGCCTAGCCGCAAGGGGCGCCGATGCATCCGCCTGCCCGAGAGTTGGTTCCCCCGCTGCAGTCCCTGTTAGAAACTCTCTCGGAGCAATAAAGCCGCCATCCCGTCAGCTCACCGGCGCCTATATGGGCCGCGCTTAATACCGGGCTGCACTTCCAGAGAGCAAGACTGCGGACCACCACCGTCCCACACCGCCCACGCAGCAGTCAGCGAACTAGTCTGTTTAGACACGTTCACAATAGATATAGGGCGGCACGATGACGAGGCTACTCAAGTCTTGCCGCAGCATTCGCAAGGAGAGTCAAGAAAAATTATTTCACTAACTTGCAAGCATTCGAAGATCTACGCAAATAAGAACGTTGTTGATAATGTTAAGTCCTTGGGTAGTGTCATTCTTGCAGAATCTTCTGATCAGACATTTTTGTCTCATGCGATTTTCCAGAAGTTCTCTGCGTTTTGTGGCAGAATGTTAACCTTTCACTAATTAAGGGCAGTACGTTTCACCTTTATCGCCGCAGATGTCGACAATTAGGTAGTCAATGATATCGTTATTGCCGAAATATCGATTGACAACATACTGCAAGAATAGCGCGGTATAAATATCGAGGAACTTTTAACATAATTTCTACTGAAACGTTTAATATTGAAGACAATCTGATAAAAAAGTAATTTGCAAATTTGTTGCAGAATGATTGTGGAATGAGACAATATTCCAGAACTGAATCAATGTTCCATTAAAATCTTTCCACTTTACAAGAAATTAGCTAGACAAGATTTAAACAGCAGTTTGCTGTGGATATGCATTTTGTATTGTTCAACATGTAACATATAAAGTTTCATATCAAAAATAATAGTATTCTACAAATAATATCAGACGATGTGTATAAAGCCTTTCGACGGACGAAGAAAATTAGAAGACCAGGAGACAGTGGTATTTCTACTGAAACGTTTAATATTGAAGATAATCTGCTAAAAAAAAGTAACTTGCAAAACTGTTGCAGAATGATTGTGGAGTGAGACAATATTCCAGAACTGAATCAATGTTACATTAAAGTCCTTCTGCTTTACAAGAAATTAGGTAGAAAAGATTTAAACAGCAGTTTGCTCTGGATATGCGCAAAATATTTATCAAAATTAAGAACATGTTCATGCATAAATCATTGAATTTTAATCAAGCGAGGCAATAAGTTAGGTTTAAAGCGGATAGACACCGATAGTCTAAAAGGTTTCGAACTGGGTTAATAAAAAAAGAGTAATTAAGAAATAAGATAAGTAGTTAAGATGGTGTGTTCCACACAGCCTCCCTGTCTCCCTCCCCTCCCCCTCCTCCTTGAGTACAACGCACAGAATGTCCATACAAACATGTGAAACTGTCACAAAAGCCCGTCACTGGGATATTCAACTCGCGCGTTACATTCCCGCCTTCTTTGGTCTTGGCGAAACATCAGAGATGCAGTCCGCACGTTGTTGTTTTGTGGTAGGTTCGTATTCATAACGTTAAGCCTTGTCGTCAGTGGCTGTTTTGCCAGAAAAGAATTGTCTGCGTTTTCAATCTCAGTTGTGTTAAGGCAGGTACTCAAACGTCGTCGTTTTTGTGCGAGAGTCGAGCTCGGCTGGACAAACTTTGCACACTCTTACCTAATCCTCCAAAGATTCTGGAGAATGTCCATTGTCATTTGTCACAAAACAACGTTAACACGCTGCGGCCCCGCTCATTCACTACTTACCACTGCCCGCTCAAAACAGATTGGTGGAATACAAAACCTTTGTTTACCTCTTTTGCTCAAGTTCTCACCGTAGTTAATCCGCCGACGTCGCATAGACGTCGGTAATAAAATCAGTCTCGAAACTTTTTGGGTGGACGGTGTAGCACAATGGATTATTTCCGATTTGAATTACCAATTCATCTGGGATCCATAGGTGTCGTTTAAACATGTCACTCAGTTTCAATACAATCTTTACCGATACTCCTTTAGAAACAAGGCACTGGTTCAACCAGTGCAAGTACACTGCGTAATATATAGGTCAAATCTACAGCTTCCGTTACACTTGAAACTTCCTGGCAGATTAAAACTGTGTGCCGGACCGAGACTCGAACTCGGGACCGAGTTTGAGTCTCGGCCCGGCACACAGTTTTAATCTGCCAGGAAGTTTCATATCGGCACACACTCCGCTGCAGAGTGAAAATCTCAATTCCGTTAGACTTCAGCAGAATAGTGAGAAATTTCAAGATGAAACAGAAGTAACTCAAAGAGATTTCACAATCTCAGAATTCCTCTTGCAAGCTTCCAGATCCTTTAACTGGGATAGCTAGTACGGAATATCTGTGAATCGAACATTTATGAACCATCTTGGTTTAGCTAACAACGTTGTACTCTTGGTCTCTGGTGCAGACAGCTTGAACAGCGAACGAACAAACTTGATAGAGTAAGTTTGGAAGTAGGACGAGAGCGAGAGAAAAAGGGAAATAATTATTATCATTTACTGCTTTACCAAGGATATGTTAGTTACGTAATATATCCATAATAAAGTATTACAAGACAATTACCATTTCCTTTCTTCTCTTCTCTTCTCTCCTCCTGTCTGCTTGACTGACCACCCTTATCCTTTTCCTGCACCATTCTCTGTACTCGTTTCTCCAACTATATTTGCTTTCCACCTTGTTCCCCAAATCCCCCCAGTCCTTCCTGAATTCGACAATCCACTTGGTATCTGTCTTTCATCTTCTCTCAGCCGTTGTTTCCTATACACTTTCGGTCTTTCCGCCCACATTCATCCTGATCACATGTCCCGCGAACCTTGTCATTTACAGTATGATTTCTGCTGATTTTACCCTCGTGCTTTGGTATAGCTCTGACCATATCTATGAGTGCTCAGAATTGTTATGGGCATCCGTGGATTGGGAGTAGCATCTCTGACTAATAATCAGAAAGTCTTAGATTCGGGTTTCGAACACCACCACAGCTTAAATTTTGAATAAAAATTATCAACAATGGAGACCGAAGATTTTTGGTATAAGAAGTCACCCTCGTTCTGCCAATGGCCTTGTCAAAGAGGCTGGAGGAATGGACAGAAGTTCAGGGCTTTCTCTTGCTCTTGGGGTGGGTGAATGCCCCTAAAAGATGGAAGAATAAGCGGTGATCAACGGCACGAGGATGCAGGAAGCAATGGAAACCACTGCATTACAAGAACAGAATGTGTATCCACAGAACATGTGGCCTGCAACTAAAAAAGTGTTACGATGATCTCTCCATTAGCAAAATATTCCAGACTAACCCCCATTCGGACCTCCGGAAAGGACTGCCAACGAGGACGTGATCATGAAAAGAAAAACTAATATCCAACGAAAAGATAGTGTTCTCCTGGTCTCTCCGTGGAATATCAAAAGTGTGAACACGGTAGGGAAGATACAAAATCTGAAAGGGGAGATGCTAAAGCTCAATCTAGATCTAGCAGGAGTCAGTGAAGTGAAATGGAGAAAAGACAAGGCTTATAGGGGAACATCAACAGAAAATGGTATGACTGGAGTAGGATTCGTCATGAATAGGAAAGCAGGACTGAGAGTGAGCTACTGTGAACAGTTCGCTAATAGGAGTTTTTCTCATCAGAATCTACAGTAAATCGACAACAGTACTTCAGGTATACATGCCACGTCGCACGCAGGAGCCCCATGGTTAGATAATGTATATGGGGACCCTTAACAGGTAATTCAGTACGTAAAGGAAAATAAAAATCTAATAGTCACGGAGGTTGGAATGTGGCTTTAGGGGAAGAAGGAAAAAATGGTTCAAATGGCTCTGAGCACTATGGGACTCAACTGCTGTGGTCATAAGTCCCCTAGAACTTAGAACTACTTAAACCTAACTAACCTAAGGACAGCACACAACACCCAGCCATCACGAGGCAGAGAAAATCCCTGACCCCGCCGGGAATCGAACCCGGGAACCCGGGCGTGGGAAGCGAGAACGCTACCGCACGACCACGAGATGCGGGCGGGAAGAAGGGAAAGAAAGGGCTACGGGAGAATGTGGTCTTGGTAGTAGAAATGAGAGAGGAGAAAGACTAATTGAGTTCTGCAGTACATTTCAGTTAGTGATAGCGATCAATCTGTTCAAGGACCACCAGAGGAGGAGGTATACTTGGAGAAGTCCTGGAGAGATGGGAAGATTCCAGTTAGACTACATCATTGTCAGCCAGAGGTTCCGAAATCAGATACTGGATTTAAGACGTATCCAGGAGCAGACTCAGATTAGAATTTACGAGGGTCGTTCAATAAGTAATGCCCCACATTTTATTTCTGAGAACATATTTATAAGAGTCAGAATTTGGTGACAATATACATCACCATATCTTGTCCATGTCCTATTTTTCTACGTACTCTCCGTCACGTCCTATGGCCGTACGCCAAAGTTGTGGAAGAGCATGTATTCTATGCTGCTAAAAACTCTTGTCCTGTAGGCATAACTGTGTTTTCACTGCATGACTGACACTCTCGTCATCTTCAGAGTGTGTTCCCTGTAGAGGATCTTTAACGGCCCAAAGGGATGGAAGCCCGAGGGTGCCAGGTCTGGACTATAGGGTAGATGCGGCAATTATGTCCAGTGGCTGTGAGAGGACGTCCAGAGCGAAGTTGATGATGTTTCTGCATCTCCTGAGGCTGTAACTTTCTTTACCCATCGCCCAACTGTACTCCGATCAACTGCAGCATCGCCAAACACTGCACACAAATGCTTACGGATGATCACTACGTTTTCTTCCTCTACGCACAAGAATTCAATAACAGCACGCTGCTTGTAACGTGAGTCGTATGTAGACGCCACTTTGACGCTGTACTACGGGTCTGCCATCTGCCAGAACGGTTCGAAACTTCAGCGGCGCACAGAATAAACATCAAATGTGAAGCAAAAACAAGGACGTTACTCTATGTACATTAATGGCTCTATTGAAAAAAATGTGGGCCATTACGACCGTCGTAACATGTCAGCATCAATTAATGCGCAAAGAAGTGGAATACGCAAGCGCTATGGAATGAAGAGACAGCCTTGAAGTACTCTGAGGGTATAGATACTACGATAATAAATATCTCACTAGTTATTTCAGCTGGAAAGGAATGGTCATCTAAAAAAAAACAGACACACACGCGCCAGTTCGAATGATAAACATAGCTTCCGGGAAGATAACTATGAAGAAACTATGGATAATAGAAGAAAGACTTCAGTTGTTGTTGTTGTGGTCTTTAGTCCTGACACTGGTTTGATGCAGCTCTCCATGCTACTCTATCCTGTGCAACCTTCTTCATCTCCCAGTACCTACTGCAGCCTACATCCTTCTGAATCTGCTTAGTGTATTCATCTCTTGGTCTCCCTCTACGATTTTTACCCCTCCACGCTGCCCTCCAGTACTACATTGGTGATCCCTTGATACCTCAGAACATGTCCTACCAACCGATCCCTTCTTCTGGTCAAGTTGTGCCACAAACACCTCTTCTCCACAATTCTATTCAATAGCTCCTCATTAGTTATGTGATCTACCCATCCAATCTTCAGCATTCTTCTATAGCACCACATTTCGAAAGCTTCTATTCTCTCCTTGTCTAAACTATTTATCGTCCGTGTTTCACTTCCATACACGGCTACACTGCATACAATAATTTCAGAATCGATTTCCTGACACTTAAATCTATACTCGATGTTAACAAATTTCTCTTTTTCAGAAACGCTTTCCTTCCCATTGCCAGTCTACATTTTATATCCTCTTTACTTCGACCATCATCAGTTATTTTGCTCCCCAAATAGCAAAACTCCTTCACTACTTTAAGTGTCATTTCTTAATCTAATTTCCTCAGCATCATCCGACTTAATCCGACTACATTCCATTATCCTCGTTTTGCTTTTGTTGATGTTCATCTTATACCCTCCTTCCAAGACACTGTCCATTCCGTTCAACTGTTCTTCCAGGTTCTTCGCTGCCTCTGACAGAATTACAATGTCATCGGCAAATCTCAAAGTTTTTATTTCTTCTCCATGGATTTTAATGCCTACTCCGAACTTTTCTTTCGTTTCCTTTACTGCTTGCACAATATACAGATTGAATAGCATCGGGGAGAGGCTACAGCCCTGTCTCACTCCCTTCCCAACCACTGCTTCTCTTTCGTGTCCCTCGACTCTTATAACTGCCATCTGCTTTCTATACAAATTGTAAATAGCCTTTCGCTCCCTGAATGTTACCCCTGCCACCTTCAGAATTTGAAAAAGAGTATTACAGTCAACATGTCAAAAGTTTTCTCTAAGTCTACAAATGCTAGAAACGTAGGTTTGCCTTTTCTTAATCTTTCTTCTAAGATAAGTCGTAGGGTCAGTATTGCATCACGCGTTCCAACATTTCAACTGAATCCAAACTGATTTCCCCGAGGTCGGCTTCCACCAGTTTTTCCATTCGTCTGTAAAGAATTCACGTTAGTATTTTGCAGCTGTGACTTATTAAACTGATAGTTCGGTAATTTTCACATCTTCAACACCTGCTTTCTTTGGGATTGGAATTATTGTATTCTTTTTGAAGACTTCAGACGATAGACAAAAGAAGGAAGTACAAAAATGTTCAGGGAAATTCAGGAATACAGAACTACAAGTTAATTAGGAATGAAATGTGTAAGAAGTGTAGGGAAGCTTAGCTGAAGAGGCTACGTGGAAAATGTGAAGAAACAGAGAAAGAAATTACTTTCGTAACGACAGACTCAGCGTATAGAAAAGTGAAAATAAACTTCGGTGAAATTATAAGCAAAAGAGGTAACACTAAGAGTGCAATTGGATTTCCACCGTTAAATGCAGAGGAGAGAGCTGATAGGCGGGAAGAGTGCACCGAAGGCCGCTATGAGGGGGAGGAGTCGTCTGATGTGACAGAAGAAGAAACTGGAGTCGACGGGAGGAGATAGGGGAACCAGTACTAGAGTCAGAATTTAAGAGAGCTTTGCACGACTTAAGATCAAGTAAGGCATACGGGATAGATAACACTTCATTGGAATTTCTGAAAACATTGGTGGAAGTGACAGCAAAACGATTATTCGCGGTGATGTGTAGAGCGAATGAAACTTCTGATATACCATCAGACTTTCGGGAACACATCATCCCCCCGAATTCCGAAGACTTCAAGAGCTGACAAGCGCGAGAGTTGTCACACAATCAGCAATCAATCAAACTGCTCAAGCATCCAAGTTGCTGACAAGAATAATAACAGAAGAATGGAAAAGAAAGTTGAGGATGTCTTAGATGACTATCAGTTTCGCTTTACAAAAGGTAAAGACATCAGAGATGCAGTTCTGACACTAATAATGGAAGCGAGGCTAAAGAAACATCAAGACACTTCCGTAGTATTTGTTGACCTGCAAAAAGCGTTCGACAATGTAAAATGGTGCATGGTGTTCGAAATTCTGAGGAAAATGGGGTAAGCTATAGTAAAAGGCAGGCGATATACAATATGTACCTAGAGGGAGCATTATGAGTAAAATACCAAGAACAAAGTGCTCGGATTACAATGGTTTAAGACAAGAATTCAGTGCTTCGCCGCTACCGTTCGATCCATACATTGAAGAAGCAATAATAAATAGGAGACAAGTTCAAGAATGTGATTAAAATTCAAGGTAAAAGGTATCACTGATAAGATTTGTGATGGCGTTGCTATCATCATTGAAAGTGACTAAGAATTACATAATATGTTGAATGAACAGTCTAATGACTGCAGAAACCGATTGAGTGTAAATTTAAGAAAGGCGAAAGTACACTACTGGCCATTAAAATTGCTACACCACGAAGATGACGTGCTACAGACGCGAAATTTATCCGACAGGAAGAAGATGCTGTGATATTCAAATGATTAGCTTTTCAGAGCATTCACACAAGGTTGGCGCCGGTGGCGACACCTACAACGTGCTGACATGAGGAAAGTTTCCAACCGATTTGTCATACACAAACAGCAGTTGACCGGCGTTGCCTGGTGAAACATTGTTGTGATGCCTCGTGTAAGGAGGAGAAATGCGTACCATCAAGTTTCCGATTTTGATAAAGGTCGGATTGTAGCCTATCGCGATTGCGGTTTATCGTATCGCGACATTGCTGCTCGCGTTGGTCGAGATCCAATGACTGTTAGCAGAATATGGAATCGGTGGGTTCAGGAGGGTAATACGGAACGACGTGCTGGATCCCAACGGCCTCGTATCACTAGCAGTCGAGATAACAGGCATCTTATCCGCATGGCTGTAATGGATCGTGCAGCCACGTCTCGATCCCTGAGTCAACAGATGGGGACGTTTGCAAGACAACAACCATCTGCACGAACAGTTCGACGAAGTTTGCAGCAGCATGGACTATCAGCTCGGAGACCGTGGCTGCGGTTACCCCTGACGCTGCATCACAAACAGGAGCGCCTGCGATGGTGTACTGAACGACGAACCTGGGCGCACGAATGGCAAAACGTCATTTTTTCGGGTGAATCCAGGTTCTGTTTACAGCATCATGATGGTAGCATCCGTGTTTGACGACATCGCGGTGAACGCACATTGGAAGCGTGTATTCGTCATCGCAATACTGGCGTATCACCCGGCGTGGGGTGCCATTGGTTACACGTCTCGGTCATCTCTTGTTCGCATTGACGGCACTTTGAACAGTGGACGTTACATTTCAGATGTGTTACGACCCGTGACTCTACCCTTCATTCGATCCCTGCGAAACCCTACATTTGCCGGCCGGTGTGGCCGAGCGGTTCTAGGCGCTACAGTCTGGAACCGCGCGACCGCTACGGTCGCAGGTTCGAATCGTGCGTCGGGCATGGATGTGTGTTATGTCCTTAGGTTAGTTAGGTTTAACTAGTTCTAAGTTCTAGGGGACTGATGACCTCAGAAGTTTTTGTGAAGCTTCCTCGATGCGCTGTTCGATTGGCGACTGTGGCCGCACACGTGCGTATACCCGACAGTTCGAGCCACACAAACAAACGGTGCTCAATATACCACAGTTACTGACATCGGATGAAGGTAGCATACACTAACAACGAGAACATTGACGTGTTTCTGATGCTCGGCGAGCGCCGACACGATGCCACTGAAGCAGCCATGGCGTACGCCGTGAGATATCCTAGGCGAAACGATCCGGCAGCCGTTACATTCTTACGTGACGAACAACGACTTCGGGAAGCAGGTAGCTTGGTATGCGTCGCAGTAACAGGCGAAGAACTGCAAGAAGCGAGGAGACGGAGGTGTTTGTTTTAGCTGCAGTGCACCACGATCCTCATGTCAGCTAACGACTCGTTGCTGCAGTAGCTGGTGTCAGTCTCACATCTGTGTGGGGTACAGTACACGGCCACAGGTTTCACCCGTACCGCCTGTCACTGACGCAGGAGCTGCATGGGAACGATTTCCGTGCGTGAGTTACATTCTGTGAGTGGGCCATGCGTAATTTCACTTTGGGCTCTTTACAAGGTGTCATGTCCTCTGATGAGTCCATGTTCACAAGTTATGGTGCAGTGAATCGCCATAACGTGCACTACTGGGCCACAGACAATCCTCGGTGGGTACAACCTGTCGACCGTCAACGTAGGTGGTCTATTAATGTATGGTGTGGAATCCTTGGGGATGAAGTCACCGGTCCACACTACTTCCCAGGTACACTGACAGGTGAGTTATATCGCGCGTTCATAGTCGACAGTTTGGGTGGTCTCCTTGAACATGTGTGTCTACACACGAGAATCCATAGGTGGATGCAGCACGATGGTCACCCAGTCCATTCCGCGCGTGCTGTTATGGAAGAACTAAACAAGAGGTTTGCAGGAAGGTGGTTTGGGTGCCATGGTCCTCATTCATGGCCCACAAGGTCACCCGATTTAACACCATTAGATTTGTTTTTGTGGGTATATCTAAAGGATCGTGTTTATGTCACTGAGCCCACATCTGCAGATGATCTAAAACGGCACATCGAGAACGCATACTGCCCCGTGACATTGGCGGTGTTACAACTCGTCCGCAGATCCTTTAGAAGGTGCATTGCATGGTACATTCAGGAACATCTCATTTAAATCAACTTCCTACCGCCAGAACATCCATCACCCACCACACAGCCACGTATTACGTACAGCGTGAGGTATGTGCCCCTGAAACTTTGTACGGTTGTAGCTCGCAAACTAAAACTGAAAGGAATGTAATATAAATTGATGTATACACATCTGGTGTTACTGATTCCAGTGCATGACAGAAACAACTATTGTTCTATTTATAAAATTGTATCTGTTTGCTGTAACTCTTTGGATGGTGACACAATAAACTATGTTTATAGCTCCGCAGAAAGTGTAACGTTTCTTATGGTGACCTACCACAATAATTACACTCCTGGAAATGGAAAAAAGAACACATTGACACCGGTGTGTCAGACCCACCATACTTGCTCCGGACACTGCGAGAGGGCTGTACAAGCAATGATCACACGCACGGCACAGCGGACACACCAGGAACCGCGGTGTTGGCCGTCGAATGGCGTTAGCTGCGCAGCATTTGTGCACCGCCGCCGTCAGTGTCAGCCAGTTTGCCGTGGCATACGGAGCTCCATCGCAGTCTTTAACACTGGTAGCATGTCGCGACAGCGTGGACGTGAACCGTATGTGCAGTTGACGGACTTTGAGCGAGGGCGTATAGTGGGCATGCGGGAGACCGGGTGGACGTACCGCCGAATTGCTCAACACGTGGGGCGTAAGGTCTCCACAGTACATCGATGTTGTCGCCAGTGGTCGGCGGAAGGTGCACGTGCCCGTCGACCTGGGACCGGACCGCAGCGACGCACGGATGCACGCCAAGACCGTAGGATCCTACGCAGTGCCGTAGGGGACCGCACCGCCACTTCCCAGCAAATTAGGGACACTGTTGCTCCTGGGGTATCGGCGAGGACCATTCGCAACCGTCTCCATGAAGCTGGGCTACGGTCCCGCACACCGTTAGGCCGTCTTCCGCTCACGCCCCAACATCGTGCAGCCCGCCTCCAGTGGTGTCGCGACAGGCGTGAATGGAGGGACGAATGGAGACGTGTCGTCTTCACCGATGAGAGTCGCTTCTGCCTTGGTGCCAATGATCGTCGTATGCGTGTTTGGCGCCGTGCAGGTGAGCGCCACAATCAGGATTGCATACGACCGAGGCACACAGGGCCAACACCCGGCATCATGGTGTGGGGAGCGATCTCCTACACTGGCCGTACACCACTGGTGATCGTCGAGGGGACACTGAATAGTGCACGGTACATCCAAACCGTCATCGAACCCCTCGTTCTACCATTCCTAGACCGGCAAGGGAACTTGCTGTTCCAACAGGACAATGCACGTCCGCATGTATCCCGTGCCACCCAACGTGCTCTAGAAGGTGTAAGTCAACTACCCTGGCCAGCAAGATCTCCGGATCTGTCCCCCATTGAGCATGTTTGGGACTGGATGAAGCGTCGTCTCACGCGGTCTGCACGTCCAGCACGAATGCTGGTCCAACTGAGGCGCCAGGTGGAAATGGCATGGCAAGCCGTTCCACATGACTACATCCAGCATCTCTACGATCGTCTCCATGGGAGAATAGCAGCCTGCATTGCTGCGAAAGGTGGATATACACTGTACTAGTGCCGACATTGTGCATGCTCTGTTGCCTGTGTCTATGTGCCTGTGGTTCTGTCAGTGTGATCATGTGATGTATCTGACCCCAGGAATGTGTCAATAAAGTTTCCCCTTCCTGGGACAATGAATTCACGGTGTTCTTATTTCAATTTCCAGGAGTGTATTTCAGGCGCCTATTACTTCGTAACTTACAGGGGCAAACACATTTAGTGAAACACCCTGTGTATAGATGTTGGTAGTAATGCGTACGCCGGAGTGGCCGTGCGGTTCTAGGCGCTACAGTCTGGAACCGCGAGGCCGCTACGGTCGCAGGTTCGAATCCTGCCTCGGGCATGGACGTTTGTGATGTCCTTAGGTTAGTTAGTTTTAAGTAGTTCTAAGCTCTAGAAATGGAAGTAAAAATGCTGCTAATACCAATAAAATGGAACCGCGAGGCCGCTACGGTCGCAGGTTCGAATCCTGCCTCGGGCATGGACGTCTGTGATGTCCTTAGGTTAGTTAGTTTTAAGTAGTTCTAAGCTCTAGAAATGGAAGTAAAAATGCTGTTAATACCAATAAAATGTAATGTAGATCTAAGACCCACTAATGTATTAGGTGGTGGGTTACGATGTAAGAAATAATTGAATAAAGAATTTAAAAAAAAAAGTTCTAGGGGACTGATGACCTCAGAAGTTGAGACCCATAGTGCTCAGAGTCATTTAAACCATTTTTTTTTTTTTTTTTGCCTACGCTAGGTATTGGCCTCGTGGGGTTAGCCCAGGTTAAGTAGTGTGTAAGCTTATGGAGTGATGACCTTAGTTTTTTTTTTTTAACCTAGGTATTGGCGGAGCTGTCTATATGCCTCCATAGGAGCCTTAATTTCTCGTATCTTATCTTCGTGGTACTTAACACAAAATGTATGTTGGTGGCAGTAGGTTCGTTCTGCTGCTAGTTTCGGATGCCGGTTCTCTTTATTTTCTCAATAGCACTCCACGAAAACAACGTTGCCTTCTATCCAGGGATTTCATTTAGTTCGCGAAGTATCTCCATAACATCTGCGTGTTGCTCGAACGCACTAGTACAAAATCGAGCAGCTCTCTGTTGAATTGCTTCGATATCTTCCAGATATCTGATAGACTACGATGCCTTTAACTAAAAGTTAGGGATATTTACATCTTCTCGAAGTGTACTTGCCGGCCGAAGTGGCCGTGCGGTTAAAGGCGCTGCAGCCTGGAACCGCAAGACCGCTACGGTCGCAGGTTCGAATCCTGTCTCGGGCATGGATGTTTGTGATGTCACTAGGTTAGTTAGGTTTAACTAGTTCTAAGTTCTAGGGGACTAATGACCTCAGCAGTTGAGTCCCATAGTGCTCAGAACCATTTTTTGAAGTGTACTTGTTTTGCTACTGCAATGGGTTTGGTCACACAGGCCATAACAGTTCTGCGGTTCCGGCGTGAATTAACTGTGCCGTCTAGACTGCGGTGCCTTTGCCTTTCTGCTGCGGTGATGTTATTTAGGCTCCTGGCGCCCTCGTTTTGCCAGTGACGTAACCACCCAGACGCTTCAGCAGGTAGCCCTGGTGGCGTAAATTCTGCGCAGCCTTCTGACCTGACCCACTTCTCTTATTTCTTACAATAGCCAAGTAAAGGTGTCTTCATTTTACCCAGTTGCACCAAGTACAGTAATTTATTCCCGGTGGTACAGTAGAAAACCACCAGAGATCATGGCTACATTACATCAAGGTACTGAGAAAGTACACCTTAAAAACCCACGAAATTTTCTCAGTGGTTTGCTAATTCACCGTGTATATCCCTTGTGGCGGTACAAGGACAATCCTCCAGCGCCTCCATTCCACCAATGCTACTACCGCCACATACCCCTAGCACACTAGACTCGCATTCGGGAGGACGGCGGTTCAATCCCGCGTCCGGCCATCCTGATTTAGGTTTTCCGTGATTTCCCTAAATCGCTCGTGGCAAATGCCGGGACGGTTCCTTCGAAAGGGCACGGCCGACTTCCTTTCCTAACCCGATGAGACCGATGAACTCGCCGCCTGGTCTCCTCCCCCAATAAAGAACAACAACAACCCACATACCCCTTGCGACAACGTTTAGTAGTAGTGCTTGAAAATCATTCGTGGAAATACCAGTGACAATGTTATGACCAGACGAATACAATCGTCCGGCCGTAACGGTGGTTGTTTGATTGCTCTAGAAGGTGGCTCATCGAACTACGACAAATAAAATATTAACCAACGTTATTACATAAACAAATAAAAAGATCTATTTAACTTGATACAATGCTTTGCCACAGGAGTGCTTAATGATTCACAACTCTCATTGACTATTAAAGCAACACCTGATGCGCTAATTAACAAACTCATCTCCCAAAATAAAATGCTCAACATTTACAAAAGTACATTTCCATCTGAGACTTGAGTAACTTTTTAGTCCTACTCGATGATAATGCTGTCTGCTTCGGCTGAGATCACGAACTGGGGAAGAGCGCTTCCAAGCCTGGCTCTATATTGACTTCAGTGCGAGGGTGCTGCTGTGCTGAGTTAGAGGGCGTGGAATCTCCAGCGTCTGCGATTCGTCGTTTCGAATTGCATGTCCATGGTTTCGACACACACTGCCGAACTGTGGTATAGAATCTTCGGTTCGCACCAGAAACAATGAACAACGAAAGTTTGAACTAGGTCTGCAAGTGATTATGGCGATTGATCACGATAAGCGTAAGACTGACGTTACGGGTATGTAGGCGAGTTAAGGCCGGTATTTTATCTATTTATTTATTTATTTTTATTTTGTGAGTTGGGTACCAGTCGCCAGGACGAAGACGTTATGCGAGCAGTAAAGGCAAATGCAGGTGCAGAGAGAAGGAACGCATTGACAGAAATGGGGGAAACCCCTAAGCTGATAATTTTGATGGCTGTTACTCGCACAGCCTTTGTGCAGGAGATGCTGCAAGAAATGGCGGAGTGACAGGTAGTCTTATAGATGGCTAAGTCACAGTTCTTTGAGATTCGACAATAACTCACAGAAGAGTATTAATGCAGATCTGAATACACGGACAATTTCAGATTAATGAGGTGCATCTAGCGATATAACAATATTTCAATATCTTTAAAACTACACAAGTTAATATTTCACAGTCAATGAACATTTACCCAATGAACCTCTGAATTAACAACTTGTAATCGCTTCATGCGATTTCAACAAACAGTAGCTCAGATAGTACCATTGCACTATAGCTACTATCCCTGAAAGCTACGTAGCTGTATCTAATTTATTTGTTTGATTTGCGACGTCTTTTATATCTTTTTCATTATGCAAATGTTTTTCAGACTATTTTATTCACCACATTTACAGAGCAAATCAACGAAGCATCAGTATCTCATACTTTGCCATACTAGTGTTTTTATTTAATGAACAGTTTACTAACTTTATTGAAATGTTGACTACAAGTGCTATTAAAAAAACTGTGCTTATTGTAAAGTGGTGAATCACTGTGTTAGGAGACGCCATAACTGAAAAGAGGACCAAAAGACGCTTCTGTCAAGAAGGCATAAGTGATTGTTTAAATAATATTCAATGACAATTCGTTGTCATTTAATGTGAGCCTAGCTAATTTATTTATGAACAGTCTTTTATTTGTAATTATTGTGAATGTTCTGAGTGTGACCAAATATTTATAACATTTCTTTTATTTAAATATTATTGTAATATATAAGTTTAGTGCAGGAAAGTGGTCAAGATGAATCAAATTATGACTGTAGCACGTAAGAAGAGTGCATTTTTTTTTTTTTGTGCGGATGGCTTTCAGCCAATGGAAAAGCAGGCAGCAACGAAATACTACGGGAGTCAAATGGAGACTGGGAGTTATCGAGTGAAGAGTTCAAGATAGCGATTCAGAACACTTTTACGCGAGTTCTGGAGGGAGGCAGACCTGCCTGACTGTGGTAATGAGCGGCATTCGATCACGGAGACTTTTCATTTTTGCAGGTGAACGACTGCTACCATAATTTAACTTGTGAAGGGACTTCGTATTTCGAGAGACCAGGAAGTGCTAATGAACAGGGCTCTATTTGCGCTTGTATTATGAGACTGAGAACAGACAGAACATGAGTTACTATTCTGTGCATCATGTACGTTAATTTGTGAATCATCATGTTGAAATCTGAACTGTTTGGAGCTGGTGAATAGTGCATGATAGTCAGTACCACATTGACTTAATTTTCAGATATTTTTGATGAGTAATTTGCTGCGTATCATAAGGATATTTTCTATCTGTATTTTGATTCAATATCGTAGGACCAATTTTTGTTCATTTAAGATGTCCTTTTTTGAATAAATAAAATTATCAGTCGTCTACGTCAATTACAGACATACATATTATTATTATTATTATTATTATTGTTGTTGTTGTTGTGGTCTACAGTCCTGAGACTGGATTGATGCAGCTCTCCACGCTACTCTATCCTGTGGAAGCTTCTTCATCTCCCAGTACCTACTGCAGCCTACACCCTGAATCTGCTTAGTGTATTCATCTCTTGGTCTCCATCTTCGATTTTTACCCTCCACGCTGCCCTCCAGTACTAAATTGGTGATCCCTCGATGTCTCAGAACATGTACTACCAACCGATCCCTTCCTCTAATCAGGTTGTGCCATAAACTCCTCCCCAATTCTATTCAATACCTCCTCATTAGTTACACTCCTGGAAATTGAAATAAGAACACCGTGAATTCATTGTCCCAGGAAAGGGAAACTTTATTGACACATTCCTGGGGTCAGATACATCACATGATCACACTGACAGAACCACAGGCACATAGACACAGGCAACAGAGCATGCTAAATGTCGGCACTAGTACAGTGTATATCCACCTTTCGCAGCAATGCAGGCTGCTGTTCGCCCATGGAGACGATCGTAGAGATGCTGGATGTAGTCCTGTGGAACGGCTTGCCATGCCATTTCCACCTGGTGCCTCAGTTGGACCAGCGTTCGTGCTGGACGTGCAGACCGCGTGAGACGACGCTTCATCCAGTCCCAAACATGCTCAATGGGGGACAGATCCGGAGATCTTGCTGGCCAGGGTAGTTGACTTACACCTTCTAGAGCACGTTGGGTGGCACGGGATACATGCGGACGTGCATTGTCCTGTTGGAACAGCAAGTTCCCTTGCCGGTCTAGGAATGGTAGAACGATGGGTTCGATGACGGTTTGGATGTACCGTGCACTATTCAGTGTCCCCTCGACGATCACCAGTGGTGTACGGCCAGTGTAGGAGATCGCTCCCCACACCATGATGCCGGGTGTTGGCCCTGTGTGCCTCGGTCGTATGCAGTCCTGATTGTGGCGCTCACCTGTACGGCGCCAAACACGCATACGACCATCATTGGCACCAAGGCAGAAGCGACTCTCATCGCTGAAGACAACACGTCTCCATTCGTCCCTCCATTCACGCCTGTCGCGACACCACTGGAGGCGGGCTGCACGATGTTGGGGCGTGAGCGGAAGACGGCCTAACGGTGTGCGGGACCGTAGCCCAGCTTCATGGAGACGGTTGCGAATGGTCCTCGCCGATACCCCAGGAGCAACAGTGTCCCTAATTTGCTGGGAAGTGGCGGTGCGGTCCCCTACGGCACTGCGTAGGATCCTACGGTCTTGGCGTGCATCCGTGCGTCGCTGCGGTCCGGTCCCAAGTCGACGGGCACGTGCACCTTCCGCCGACCACTGGCGACAACATCGATGTACTGTGGAGACCTCACGCCCCACGTGTTGAGCAATTCGGCGTTACGTCCACCCGGCCTCCCGCATGCCCACTATACGCCCTCGCTCAAAGTCCGTCAACTGCACATACGGTTCACGTCCACGCTGTCGCGGCATGCTACCAGTGTTAAAGACTGCGATGGAGCTCCGTATGCCACGGCAAACTGGCTGACACTGACGGCGGCGGTGCACAAATGCTGCGCAGCTAGCGCCATTCGACGGCCAACACCGCGGTTCCTGGTGTGTCCGCTGTGCCGTGCGTGTGATCATTGCTTGTACAGCCCTCTCGCAGTGTCCGGAGCAAGTATGGTGGGTCTGACACACCGGTGTCAATGTGTTCTTTTTTCCATTTCCAGGAGTGTATTTGATCTGCCCATCTAATCTTCAACATTCTTCTGTAGCACCACATTTCGAAAGATTCTACTCTCTTCTTCTCCAAACTATTTATCGTCCATGTTTCACTTCCATACATGGCTACACTCAATACAAATACTTTCAGAAATGACTTCCTGACATTTAAATCTATACTCGATGTTAACAAATTTTTCTTCTTTAGAAACGCTTTCCTTGCCATTGCCAGTCTACATTTTATATCCCCTCTACTTCGACCACCATCAGTTATTTTGCTCCCCAAATAGCAAAACTCCTTTACTACTTTAAGTGTCTCATTTCCTAATCTAATTCCCTCAGCATCAGCCGACTCAATTCGACTACATTCCATTATACTCGTTTTTCTTTTGTTGATGTTCATCTTATACCCTCCTTTCAAGTCACTGTCCATTCCGTTCAAGTCCTTTGCTGTCTGTGACAGAATCACAATGTCATCGGCGAACCTCACAGTTTTTATTTCTTCTCCATGGATTTTAATACCTACTCCGAACTTTTCATTTGTTTCCTTTACTGCTTGCTCAATATACAGATTGAATAACGTCTGGGAGAGGCTACAACCCTGTCTCACTCCCTTCCCAACCACTGCTTCCGTTTCATACCCCTCGACTCTTATAACTGCCATCTGCCTTCTGTACAAATTGTAAATAGGCTATTATTATTATTATTATTAAATTATTCATTACGTCTTGTTTTGTATTTTTGCATATTTTATGAAATCGCAGTTCTAGCCTATACATAGACTATTTGAGCGCAGGATCACAGCTACAGGTTATTGTCTGCAGAAAATTAGCTGCCGCGAATGAAAGCAGACGTGCGGGGCTCGATCCTATGACTACATCGAGTTAATCTTGTTAAACAGAACTGTGCATAGCCCAAGCGCCTAAAGTGCGAGTAACAACAGGTACAAAAACAACTGTTTTGCTTATATGGAAAGCTGTTTAGGAGAGCAACTACACAGTCATAACCTTTCGGTACCGTTTCAGTTCTAGTCCTGGTCCGATAATGTTTCAATTATTGTAAAACATTGGTGTTACTATCCGCCGACCTCAGAATTCAGCCAGCTTAGCGACGCGACATGGGGCGAAAGTGGAACCAAAGCTGGGCAGCGAGTGTGGGGATTCTGCTGTGGCGTGTGGCTCCAGGCCGCAGCGACCTAACTCCGCTCACGTGCACGGACAGCCAGATTGCCGGGCGCAAACTCTTCATAAATTAAATTATTTATCCCGCGCTCTTAGCCGGAAATCCCCTTCTTTCTGATTAGCCCTTTCTGGCCGCCGCCTGGAGCCTATTAGCGGATGCTACTTTCGCCCCCGCCCCCAGACCCACGCTTCTTTCTGCCGTCAGCTCTCTCTCTCTCTTTCTGTCTCTCTCCGTCTCCCCCTCTCCCTCTCCCAGCGGGCTACAAACAAAACACGGCACCGCACAGATATGTCCGCGGCGGGCCTTTATGCGGCGGGGGCGCCCTCAGAGCGCGGCGCGGCGGGGCCAATTGAAGCTTAATTAGCGCGGAAAAAAGGAGACGGTTTCTCTTTTAAAAGGGGTCGCCCCGCCCCCGCCCGGGGTGTCGCTGCTAAAACGCCGTCCAAGCGGGGAGAACCTGCGCCGATCGATGGCGGCGCGGCCGGCGACGGCTGCTGCCATCTAGCGGCCAAGTCTGCAGCTACTCGCTCACTGGCGCGCGTCGCACCGGGGAGTCTGGCGCCACCGATCACGACGTGCGGAAATTGGCATGCCGGGCCACGTTATTCGGCGCTGCGTCCTTTTCAGAGATGTCGCCGCCGAAGGAAGGGATGAAACTGGAAAACGAGTACAGTATGACGTTGTACCTGCCCTAACGGGTGCAGGTGAAACAATAAAATGAGAGCGTGGAACCATTACGTACGGTGTTCCCCAAGGCTCGATCCTTATACCACTGACTTTCTCCTACCGTCATCAGAAAATAACAAGATAAATGTAGTAATGTTTTCTGCCGATACAAGTGTCTTGATATTGTCTGCGTGTCAAGTGTCTGACATTACTTTCGTTTTGGAGATGCTAATCTTCATACCATAGTCCTTACATTTCTGATCTAGCTCTGAAATATTACTTCGATTGAAAGTTTGCAAAGTAATATTTCAGAGCTAGATCAGAAATGTAAGGACTATGGTATGAAGATTAGCATCTCCAAAACGAAAGTAATGTCAGTGGGAAAGAAATATAAACGGATTGAGTGCCAAATAGGAGGAACAAAGTTAGAACAGGTGGACGGTTTCAAGTACTTAGGATGCATATTCTCACAGGATGGCAACATAGTGAAAGAACTGCAAGCGAGGTGTAGCAAAGCTAATGCAGTGAGCGCTCAGCTACGATCTACTCTCTTCTGCAAGAAGGAAGTCAGTACCGAGACTAAGTTATCTGTGCACCGTTCAATCTTTCGACCAACTTTGTTGTGTGGGAGCGAAAGCTGGGTGGATTCAGGTTACCTTATCAACAAGGTTGAGGTTACGGATATGAAAGTAGCTAGGATGATTGCAGGTACTAGTAGATGGGAACAATGGCAGGAGGGTGTCCACAATGAGGAAATCAAATAAAAACTGGGAATGAACTCTATAGATGTAGCAGTCAGGGCGAACAGGCTTAGATGGTGGGGTCATGTTACACGCATGGGACAAGTAAGGTTACCCAAGAGACTCATGGATTCAGCAGTAGAGGGTAGGAGGAGTCGGGGCAGACCGAGGAGAAGGTACCTGGATTCGGTTAAGAATGATTTTGAAGTAATAGGTTTAACATCAAAAGAGGCACCAATGTTAGCACTGAATAGGGGATCATGGAGGAATTCTATAAGGGGGGTTATGCTCCAGACTGAACGCTGAAAGGCATAATCAGTCTTAAATGATAATGATGAATGATGACAAGTGTCCTGATCAAGGGTGTGAAATCAGCGCACATTAGAACAAAACATAATACACAAAGTATAAAAATGCTTCACAGCAAGTAATGTATCATTAAACCTTGGAAGTTGTCTGAGTACGTTCAAGTACATGTAACTTTTCTTTACTTTGCCATCTTTCCCTCGACCAATGCAAGCATCCCCAGGAATTACTTAGCCAAGTTCCACACGTTACAAATATCTGGCTGTGTATAGTACCATTACTTTTTTTTTTTTTTTTTTTTTTTTTTTTTTTTTTTTTTGAGCTATCAGTTTTCTGACTGGGTTTGATGCGGCACACCACGAATACCTCTCCTGTGTCAATCTTCTGTTCTCAAAGTAGCATTTGCAACCTTTATCTTCAATTACTTGTATTCCAATCCCTGCCTTCCTCTACAGTTTTTGCCCACTACAGCTCCTATCACCCTGTCCTTTCGTCTTGTCAGTGTTTTCCATACATTCCTTTCCTCGCTGATTCTGCGGAGTACCTCCTAATTCCTTACCTTATCATTCCACGTAATTTTCAACATTCGTCTGTAGACCACATCTCAAATGCATCGATTCTCTTTTTGTTCCGGTTTCCCACAGTACATGGTTCACAAGCATCTAGTGCTGGGCTCTCAGAGATTTATTCCTCAAATTAAGGCTTATGTTTCATACTAGTAGACTTCTCTTGGCCGGATATGCCCTTTTTACCACTGCTAGTCTGCAAAATATACTCCTTGTCCCGTCCATCATGGGGTATTTTGTTCCCTAGGTAGCAAAATTCCTTAACTTCGTCTATTTCGTGATCACCGACTCTGATGTTAAGTTTCTTGCTGTTCTCATTTCTGCTACTTTTCATCACTTTCGTCTTTCTTTGATTCACTCTCAATAGGTATTCCGTACTAATTAGACTGATCATTACATTCAACAGTCCTGTAATTCTTCTTCACTTCCATGAAGGATAGCAATGTCATCAGCAAATCTTACTATTGATATCCTTTCACTCTTGTTTTTCAATCCCACTCTTGAACCTTTCTTTCATTTTCGTAATGCTTTCTTCGATGTAGAGATTGAACAGTAGGAGCGAAAGACTACAACCCTGCCTTACACCCTTTCTAATTCGAGCACTTCGTTCTTAGTCTTCCAGTCTAATTAACATTCCCTGTTAGGTCTTGTACATATTGTATATTACCCCTCTTTCCCTGAAGCTTACCCTGTTTTTCTCAGAATTTCGAACTTCCTAGGAACGTGTGTTGATTTCTCCTCAGCCTTGCTTCCACTGTCGGAACCGCCTGTCTGCTGGCTTTGCCTTTCCTGAAGCCAAACTGATCGAAATCTGACATATCCTCAAGTTTTTTTTTTCTGTTCTTCTGTATGTTATTCTTCTCATCAACTTGGATGCATCAGTTGTTAAGCTGATTGTGCGATAACTCTCGCACTTGTTGGAATTGTCTCTGGAATTGTCTGGATGATGATTTTCCGAAAGTCTGTTTGTATATCGCCAGTCTCATTCACTCTACACACCAACGTGAATAGTCGTTTTGTTGCCATTTTCCCCAATGACTACAGAAATTCCGGTGGAATGTTATCCATTCATTTTGCCTTATTTGATCTTGAGTCGTGGGAAGTTCTCTTAGGTTCTGATTCTAGTACAGGTTCCCCTATCTCTTCCCCTTCGACTCCTGTTTCCTCTTCAGTCCTCAGTGTATTCTTCCATCCATCCACTCTCTCCTCTGCACTTAACAGTGAAAAGCCTGAAAGGTCTCTGTTGGATTCCTTTCATGTTAATTTCTTAAATCTTTTGTCATTTACGGCATGCATTCCACTTCTAAATTTACTTTGGTGTTTCTGACTCTATCTGGGAGGAGATTGAGCAGTGGAACGTGTTACTTTTACACATAAACAAGAACGATCTGTCACACTACTACACTTTAAAACACAGTTTATATGTAATTCATGTCACACAGTCTCATATGGAACCTACATGCGCTTTCTTTTATATAGCGTATATGATAAGATGCTGTCATCCCCCTTCCCTTCTATGTGAAAGAATGAATGAGCAAATGTATTTCTAGTTGTATGCTTGATGGTAGCAGACAAGTCTATCCGCTAGAGAACAGCAGGACCAACGTCGGAACAAGTAGCTACGCTTTCTAAAAGCAAAGAGGTTTTTATTCTTAGTATGGTCCTGTCCGTCCCTTGTCATGTTGGTATAGGAAGCTGCCTCTCTGGTCACTTCCGTTTTGTATCTGGAAGCACCCTTGGTAGGGGCCCACGGTAGTCTGTCCGCGGCGAGCGTCTGAAGTGGTAAGATCTCCGGTTAAGTGCGTGTCTGCTAAGTCCATAGGACAATGGATTTCTTAAGTTCAGCCTAACTGAAAATTTAATCACCTTTTATTTCAGGTTTAGCTCTAAAATATCTTATGTTATCGTAAATTGCAACGCAGTATAATTCGAGAGTGAAGTTCAGAATATCTTCCACTAGTTGCTTTGTCATTACTTTGTGAGTAAAGTGGAACCAAGTGTGGATGATCCGTAACTCTAACTAAGATCATCAATCTTAAATGCGAATGTGCTTGAGATTATAACGTCTCGTCTTCACAATATTTTTCAATATAGCAACTTTTCTTTATGTTCAACCCATGTGGGGTGTACTTTCTGAGACCAGTACCACGTGCTTATACAATTGTTTGACCCATCAGGTTAATAGTAAGACGGTAGTAACCAGTTCGAGGTTTTTCTTTTGTAATTTGTGTTTCGATGTAATTTATTTTAATTATCAAAATTATTGTGGAGTTACACTCTTTGTGTAAACCAAGTTGACCATGTGAAGCATGTAGTGTAATCACCAAAGTAGCCCTCAGCTATTCTTTTCGGGAAGATTTCACAGAGAGTTAGCATGAATTTAGTATACCAGTGTGTGGTGATTTCATGACGGACAGGATTGCGCTACGAACGTAACTTCTTTGGGTGAAAATTGAATCGGTTGGTTGTGGTTAATTTCCTCTTGCATATGTTCCAACGTTCTTCGTGTGTTATTTTATGAATGCAGTGTTGTATGCAGTCTCCCAATCTTGGCTCCATATTTGATGTGTTCCGTAAGATTACAAACTCATATTTTCACAATCCTAAATAAGGCACCAGTTTAGTTATGAATCAAGTTTAATATGCTGAAATTTTAACGGAACAATGATCAATGTTAAAATAGATGTCCAAATACAAACTGATTTATTTCTTTATATATATATATATATATCACCGGTTGTCGTAAGATGACTATTAAAAGATTATAATTAATGTTAGTCTGGTTGGGATTTTGGTAAGCTATACTGGATACCTGGTGAAACAGTTGCTCAGTAACTCAAGGTTAACTTCCCCAGATAGCTCACAGCTTTTAACCCGCTTTTATTGACTTGAATATCAGCACCGCTTTTAGAACAAATTAATGCATCAACATTACAAGCCCACTGCACTGTTTATGTTACCGCTCTTGCTTTAATTTCACCATAATTTGTTTTGACCTTTGTATACATACATAGAGACTTTATGTACGACTACGACGCTATTTAAAGCCCGATATTTGTGACATGTGAGCAGAGTAACTTCTGAAGATGCTCTTGTTGGTTGAGTGAAACAAATGAAAATAAAGAAAAGTTACATGTGACTTGTGGCTACTCTACAGTTTCAATTTCTAACGGTCGCTGTTCGCTTCCAGGCAATGCCTCCACTCGCTTATACACATTACGTTTCTTACGGATCTACTGCTCACAAGCACACTTTCCTGTCGTATCTGTGCGCATTGATCGACTTCCGTATATCTGTTGTTGTCTCTGCTACGCTAGTTTCTTTTGCTAAGATCTTTCAGGCGAGAGAGATCTCAAGTAAGAGCATATGGACTATCAGACCAATTGTGTAAGTGGATTGAAGAGTTCCTAGATAACAGAACGCAGCATGTCATTCTCAATGGAGACAAGTCTTCCGAAGTAAGAGTCATTTCAGGTGTGCCGCAGGGGAGTGTCGTAGGACCGTTGCTATTCACAATATACAGGGTGTTTCAAAAATGACCGGTATATTTGAAACGGCAATTACAACTAAACGAGCAGCGATAGAAATACACCGTTTGTTGCAATATGCTTGGGACAACAGTACATTTTCAGGCAGACAAACTTTCGAAATTACAGTAGTTACAATTTTCAACAACAGATGGCGCTGCGGTCTGGGAAACTCTATAGTACGATATTTTCCACATATGCACCATGCGTAGCAATAATATGGCGTAGTCTCTGAATGAAATTACCCGAAACCTTTGACAACGTGTCTGGCCGAATGGCTTCACACGCAGATGAGATGTACTGCTTCAGCTGTTCAATTGTTTCTGGATTCTGGCGGTACACCTGGTCTTTCAAGTGTCCCCACAGAAAGAAGTCACAGGGGTTCATGTCTGGCGAATAGGGAGGCCACTCCACGCCGCCTCCTGTATGTTTCGGATAGCCCAAAGCAATCACACGATCATCGAAATATTCATTCAGGAAATTAAAGACGTCGGCCGTGCGATGTGTCCGGGCCCCATCTTGCGTAAACCACGAGGTGTTCGCAGTGTCGTCTAAGACAGTTTGTACCGCCACAAATTCACGAAGAATGTCCAGATAGCGTGATGCAGTAATCGTTTCGGATCTGAAAAATGGGCCAATGATTCCTTTGGAAGAAATGGCGACCCAGACCAGTACTTTTTGAGGATGCAGGGACGATGGGACTGCAACATGGGGCTTTTCGGTTCCCCATATGCGCCAGTTCTGTTTATTGACGAAGCCGTCCAGGTAAAAATAAGCTTCGTCAGTAAACCAAATGCTGCCCACATGCATATCGCCGTCATCAATCCTGTGCACTATATCGTTAGCGAATGTCTCTCGTGCAGCAATGGTAGCGGCGCTGAGGGGTTGCCGCGTTTGAATTTTGTATGGATAGAGGTGTAAACTCTGGCGCATGAGACGATACGTGGACGTTGGCGTCATTTGGACCGCAGCTGCAACACGGCGAACGGAAACCCGAGGCCGCTGTTGGATCACCTGCTGCACTAGCTGCGCGTTGCCCTCTGTGGTTGCCGTACGCGGTCGCCCTACATTTCCAGCACGTTCATCCGTCACGTTCCCAGTCCGTTGAAATTTTTCAAACAGATCCTTTATTGTATCGCTTTTCGGTCCTTTGGTTACATTAAACCTCCGTTGAAAACTTCGTCTTGTTGCAACAACACTGTGTTCTAGGCGGTGGAATCCAACACCAGAAAAATCCTCTGTTCTAAGGAATAAACCACGTTGTCTACAGCACACTTGCACGTTGTGAACAGCACACGCTTACAGCAGAAAGACGACGTACAGAATGGCGCACCCACAGACTGCGTTGTCTTCTATATCTTTCACATCACTTGCAGAGCCATCTGTTGTTGAAAATTGTAACTACTGTAATTTCGAAAGTTTGTCCGCCTGAAAATGTACTGTTGTCCCAAGCATATTGCAACAAACGGTGTATTTCTATCGCTGCTCGTTTAGTTTTTATTGACGTTTCAAATATACCGGTCATTTTTGAAACACCCTGTACATAAATGACCTTGTGGATGACATCGGAAGTTCACTGAGGCTTTTTGCGGATGATGATGTGGTATATCGAGAGGTTGTAACAATGGAAAATTGTACTGAAAAGCAGTGAATTGACGCATGGTGCAGGGAATGGCAATTGAATCTCAATGTAGACAAGTGTAATGTGCTGCGAATACATAGAAAGAAAGATCCCTTATCATTTAGCTACAATATAGCAGGTCAGCAACTGGAAGCAGTTAATTCCATAAATTATCTGGGAGTACGCATTAGGAGTGATTTAAAATGGAATGATCATATAAAGTTGATCGTCGGTAAAGCAGATGCCAGATTGAGATTCATTGGAAGAATCCTGAGGAAATGGAATCCGAAAACAAAGGAAGTAGGTTACAGTACGCTTGTTCGCTCACTGCTTGAATACTGCTCACCAGTGTGGGATCTGTACCAGATAGGGTTGATAAAAGAGATAGAGAAGATCCAACGGAGAGCAGCGCGCTTCGTTACAGGATCATTTAGTAATCGCGAAAGCGTTACGGAGATGATAGATAAACTCCAGTGGAAGACTCTGCAGGAGAGACGCTCAGTAGCTCGGTACGGGCTTCTGTTGAAGTTTCGAGAACATACCTTCACCGAGGAGTCAAGCAGTATATTGCTCCCTCCTACGTATATCTCGCGAAGAGACCATGAGGATAAAATCAGAGAGATTAGAGCCCACACAGAGGCATACCGACAATCCTTCTTTCCACGAACAATACGAGACTGGAGCAGAAGGGAGAACCGATAGAGGTACTCAAGGTACCCTCCGCCACACACCGTCAGGTGGCTTGCGGAGTATGGATGTAGATGTAGATGTAGATGTAGAACCAATAAGAAGTGAGTCCACTGAGGCTCTCCTCATAGCTTGAGAGTTTTGAATGTGATCAAAGTATTCTTCTTGAGTTTTACTCTGTTCGACATCGTTATTGAGTGAAGGTGTGTTTTTGCCTGTGTGTGAAGTAATGTCATAATGAGTGTGACTGCATTGAATTACTCTGATAAAGAAAAAGAGCTGTCTATAAAAGCAGCTACGGTCTTGCACTGGTAAAGTTAGAATTACACACAGCTCTTTCCATGTATCTACTGTGAAATACCAGGTAATATTTTTCTACAACCAAATGCCTGACTAGCCCTATACGAGCAGTGAGATTTCTTACACACTGAGGTCAAGTGGCTAGCCGAGTGGTGTTTACAGCTCGAGTAATGTGGTGCAGATTCCAGTTTGCTTACATATTGTATTTGTTTCGTGATTGCATTTAGCGAGCCGATATTTCATTCGGCAAAAATTTTTTATCTTAGAAGTTTTTCGAATCTAAGTTACATAGCAGGTCTTTCTAAGACTATGCCAAGGCCAACACAGAGGTCATGTGACATTAATCTTACTGTTCTGAGTAAAATATTTGCATTCTTGGGATACAATAATAACTGCAAGGTTAAAGAGAATCTTATATCCTTATTTCTGTTTCATTCCTTTCACAAATGTATTTAAATGAACTCTGAACGACACAGATGGCTATATTGTAGTTGTTATCGCAATGGAGCGGTATCTGTTGAGAGGCGAGACAAACGTGTGATTTTGAAGAGAGGCAGCAGCCTTTTCAGTAGTTGCAGGGGCAACGTTTACGACTGACTGATCTGGCTTTGTAACATCAACCAGTATGGTCTCGCTATGCCGGTATTGCGAACAGCTGAAAGCAAGGATGCACTAGAACCATAATTTTTCTCGAGGGCATGTAGCTCTACTGTAAAGCTAAATGATGATGGAATCCTGTTGAATAAAACATTCCAGATTCATATCTCTGGGTTGGGATTACTCAAATAGATGTCATCAGGAAAAACAAAACTGGCATTCTACGGATCGGAGCGTGGAACGTTGGATCCCTTAATAAGGCAGGTAGGTTAGAAAATTTAATAACGGAAACGGATAGGTCGAAGTTAGATACAGTGGGAACTAGAGAAGTTTCGTGGTGGGAGGAACAGGACTTCAGCTCAGGTGAGTACGAGGTTACAAATACACAATCAAATAGGATGAGCACAAGGTTATAAATACAAAATCAAATAGGGGTAGTGCAGAATAAGGTTTAATAGTAAATAAGAAAATATGAATGTGGATAACCTACTTTGAATAACATAGAGGCTGCACCGTCAGGGCCAAGACAGACACGAAGCCAAAACCCACCACAATAGTACAAGTTTATATGCCAACTAGCTCTGCAGATGATGAAGAGATTGAAGAAATGTATGATGAGATAAAAGAAATTATTCAGGTAGTTAATGGGGATGAAATTTAGTTGTGGTGGGGGACAGAAATTCGGCAGCAGGAAGGGAAAGAGAAGGAAAAATAGTAGGTCAACATGGACTGAAGGAAAGAAATGAAAGAGAAAGCCATCTGGTACGATTTTACACAGAGCACAATTTAATCATCGCTAAACTTGGTTTAAGAATCACGAAACAAGGTGTGTACGTGGAAGAGAACTGCAGGCACCGGGAGGTTTCAGATTGATTAAATAATTGTAAGACAGAGATTTCGGAACCAGATTTTGAACTGGAAGACATATCCAGGGAAAGATGTGAACTCTGACCACAGTTCATTATTTATGAACAGTAGATTAAAATTGAAGAAATTGCAAAAAAAGGTATAAAATTAAGAAGATGACACCAAGATAAGTTGAAAGTACCAAAGATAGTTGAGAGTATCTGAGAGAACATTAGGTAACGATTGACTGAGAGAAGGGGATGGAATAAAGTAGAAAACATATGGAGATCTCTGAGAGATGAAATAGCGAAGCCCACAGGCGAACAGATGCTATTATAAATTATACATCACAGGAGATACTGAATTTAACTGAGAAAAGGAGAAAACATAAAAATGCAGCAAGTGAACCAGGCGCCAGCCGTTTTGACCGAGCGATTCTAGGCGCTTCAGTCTGGAACCACGCGACTGCTGCGGTCGCAGGTTCGAATCCTGCCTCGGGCATGGATGTGTGTGATGTTCTTAGGTTAGTTAGGTTTATGTAGTTCTAAGTTCTAGGGGACTGATGACCTCAGATGTTAAATCCCATTGTACTCAGAGCCATTTGAACCATTTTTTGTTTTTTAACCAGGCGTAAGGGAATGAAGACGTCTAAACAATCAAATTGACAGGAAGTGCAAAATGGGTAATCAGAAATTGCTATAGGACAAACGTAAGGACATAGAAGCATATATAACAACAGAAAAGATAGGTATCGTCTACAGGAAAACTGAAGAGGCCTTTGGACAAATGAGATCCAGCTGTATGCATATCAAGAACTCGGATAGAAACCGAATACCAATAAAAAAAGGGAAGGAAATCTGGAAGGTGTAAGGTCTATGTAGATGGGCTGTACAAAGAAGATGAACTTGCAAGCAATATTACTGAAATGAAAGCAAGCAATATTATAGAAATTGAAGAAGACGTAGATGAAGATGAGATGAGAGATATGATACTGTGAGAAGACGTTAACAGAGCACTGAAGACCTAACTGGAAACAAGGCCGCTGGACTAGAAGACATTCTCCCAGAACTATTGATATACCTGGGAAAACCAGCCATAACAAAACAATGTCACCTGGTGATTAAGATGGATGAGACGAGCGAAACATCCTCACAGTTCAAGAAGAATATAGTGATTCCAATTCCAAAGAATGTAGGCGCTATCAGGTCTGAATGTTATCGAACTATCATTTTAATACAAAATCGTGGTTCTGAAATACTAAAACGAATTCTTTACAAAAGAATGGAAAACTGGTAGAAGCCGAACTCGGGGAAGATGCTTTTGGATTCCGGAGAAATGGAGCGAGACACTGCTGGCTCTGCGGCTTATCACAGAAGACATGGAAGGAAAGGCAAACTTGCGTTTTTAACTTTTGTAGTATTGGAGAAAGCTTTTGACACTGTCGACTGAAATACACTTTTTAAATTCTGAAGGTAACAGGGGTAAAATACAGGGGAGCGAACCTAGACGCCACTTATAAGAGTCGAAGGAAATGAAAGGGAAGCAGCGATTGAGAAGCGACTGAGACAGGATTGTTGCCTATCCCCGAAGTTATTCAATCTGTATATTGAGCAAGCAGTAAAGGAATCGAAAGAAACATTTGGAGAATGAATTAAAGTTCAGGGAGAAGAAGATTTTGTAACTCTGTCAGAGACAGCAAAGGACTTGAAAGAGCAGTTGAAAGGAATGCACAGTGTTCTGAGAGGAGGATATAAGATGAGCATCTGTAAAAGCAAAATGAAGATGATGGAATGTAGTTGAATTTAATCAGATAATGATAAGGGAATTAGATTAGGAAACGAGACACTTAAAGCAGCAGATGATTTCTGCTATTTGGGGAGCAAAATAACTGATGATGGTCGAAGTAGAGAGGATATAACATGGAGTCTGGCAATGGCAAGAAAAGATTTTCTAACGAAGAGAAACTTGACAACATCGGATATAGATTCATGGGTCAGGAACTGTCCTGAGAGTATTTGTATGGAATGTAGCTATGTATGGGAGCGAAACATGAATAGTAAACAGTTTAGACAAGAGGATCTTGATTAGATCATGTAACCAATAAGGAGGTACTGAATAGAATTGGGGTGAAAGGAAATTTGTGGCATAATCTGACTAAAAGATAGGATCGTTTGACAGGACATCTCCTGAGACGCCAAGGAATCACCAATTTAGTACTGGAAGGAAGTGTGGAAGTTAAAAATTGTAGACGAAGACTACGAGATGAATACAGCACACAGATGCAGAAGGATGTAGGCTGCAGTAGTTATTCAGAGATGGAGAGGCTAGCGCAAGACAGAATAGCATCGAGAGCTGCGTTAAACCAGTCTTGCGACTAAAGACAACACCAACAACAATTTTTGAAGATAGTAGTATTGAGTAACAATGAGGCCTTGCACTAATGCCTTGCCTAGGAATAGCAGAAGACTCTGTTTTATACCTTCAGCTCACTCTTCAGGTCGGTGATCGTTTTATTCCTGTAATGCCCATTTTGTTACCCAGCAAGGCTTTCCATTACTTTAGTAGACGATTTTCGCATCGTAGAAGGTATGTTTGGCTCGAGAACTTCAGAGCAGCAGTTATTGCATCCTTCTAATAAAGATTTGTGGAAACGTTACGCTACCAGAACACAACAACCAAGTATTATAAATTTATGGCTGAATTCATGATTAGATGAAATGTAGAGATTACTAATGGCATCCAAGGTTAGGTTCACTAATGAGAAAGTTAATCAGTGGTCAACAGCACATCGTTTCAGATACTAAAGAATATCTGCTGGATAAACTATGTTCGTGACGAATTATACTTGAGGGCACTTACATTGCGTGATAAAATTATGTTTATTGGGGTTTCAATCTCTTTGTAAAGAGAGGGTTCTGAATCAGTGCAATTTCAAGTGGAATTTTAACGTTCATCACTCCAAATACTAATTTAAAAACATTCACAGACAACATCAAAACTTTCAAAAACAAATCTAATGGAGTTTCAGAGAGCAAATATAACTTCAAGGGGTTGTGGAAAAAATCAATGATAGGAAAATTAATGAAACTCTACAAAAGCAATTTATAAACATACGAATGGACAATCAAGATGAAATGAAATTATTGGTCATCTGCTTAAGCAACTAAGGCCAGCTAAATTTGGACTAAGAGCTACTTCGCTTTGTTTTGTCAAGGAAATAAAGATGTCATACACTCCTGGAAATTGAAATAAGAACACCGTGAATTCATTGTCCCAGGAAGGGGAAACTTTATTGACACATTCCTGGGGTCAGATACATCACATGATCACACTGACAGAACCACAGGCACATAGACACAGGCAACAGAGCATGCACAATGTCGGCACTAGTACAGTGTATATCCACCTTTCGCAGCAATGCAGGCTGCTATTCTCCCATGGAGACGATCGTAGAGATGCTGGATGTAGTCCTGTGGAACGGCTTGCCATGCCATTTCCACCTGGCGCCTCAGTTGGACCAGCGTTCGTGCTGGACGTGCAGACCGCGTGAGACGACGCTTCATCCAGTCCCAAACATGCTCAATGGGGGACAGATCCGGAGATCTTGCTGGCCAGGGTAGTTGACTTACACCTTCTAGAGCACGTTGGGTGGCACGGGATACATGCGGACGTGCATTGTCCTGTTGGAACAGCAAGTTCCCTTGCCGGTCTAGGAATGGTAGAACGATGGGTTCGATGACGGTTTGGATGTACCGTGCACTATTCAGTGTCCCCTCGACGATCACCAGTGGTGTACGGCCAGTGTAGGAGATCGCTCCCCACACCATGATGCCGGGTGTTGGCCCTGTGTGCCTCGGTCGTATGCAGTCCTGATTGTGGCGCTCACCTGTACGGCGCCAAACACGCATACGACCATCATTGGCACCAAGGCAGAAGCGACTCTCATCGCTGAAGACGACACGTCTCCATTCGTCCCTCCATTCCGGCCTGTCGCGACACCACTGGAGGCGGGCTGCACGATGTTGGGGCGTGAGCGGAAGGCGGCCTAACGGTGTGCGGGACCGTAGCCCAGCTTCATGGAGACGGTTGCGAATGGTCCTCGCCGATACCCCAGGAGCAACAGTGTCCCTAATTTGCTGGGAAGTGGCGGTGCGGTCCCCTACGGCACTGCGTAGGATGCTACGGTCTTGGCGTGCATCCGTGCGTCGCTGCGGTCCGGTCCCAGGTCGACGGGCACGTGCACCTTCCACCGACCACTGGCGACAACATCGATGTACTGTAGAGTCCTCACGCCCCACGTGTTGAGCAATTCGTCGGTACGTCCTCCCGGCCTCCCGCATGCCCACTATACGTCCTCGCTCAAAGTCCGTCAACTGCACATACGGTTCACGTCCACGCTGTCGCGGCATGCTACCAGTGTTAAGGACTGAGATGGAGCTCCGTATGCCACGGCAAACTGGCTGACACTGACGGCGGCGGTGCACAAATGCTGCGCAGCTAGCGCCATTCGACGGGCAACACCGCGGTTCCTGGTGTGTCCGCTGTGCCGTGCGTGTGATCATTGCTTGTACAGCCCTCTCGCAGTGTCCGGAGCAAGTATGGTGGGTCTGACACACCGGTGTCAATGTGTTCTTTTTTCCATTTCCAGGAGTGTATTTCGAATCTTTCAACTATGATCTAGTACGATATAATATTCTGAGGAAAAGCTGCAAAAATGGAAAAAGTTTTTAAACTAAAAAAATGTGATTTGAGGCTGATCTGTGGTGTTACAAATCGTACATCTTGTAGGCACCTATTCAAGATCCTTGATGTATTTACAGTCACATGTCAATATATCTACTCACTGATCGTATTTAAAATGAACAGCAAAAGCTTTTCCAAACTAACTGTGACATTCACAATCATGACACAAGACGGAAGCAAAGCCATCACAAAGACTTACTATCTCCGAATATAGTGCAAAAAAAAGTTATCCAGTTTGGAATAAGGGTTTTCGACAAGTTTTCACTGAACATAAAAGATAACACTGACAGCCGTCATATATTGTCATATATTCAAGGGGCAACTGAAAGAACAACAATGCATTACATAGTTTTTATGAATTTATAGGCCTATGAAGTACGTATCTTATTATAAGTAATTTTGTAATAATATAGGCTACATATGTGTCTAGTATTTATGCCTCTTCTCTTTCTCTCCATGTAATACTGTAGTCTCTGGCTTGTCCTGCATTACAGTACAGTCTTGGTACAGAATGTAATGTAACGGGGCCAAATAAAAATCAAAGCCTATCAAACAAATCACAACCAAGCACTCTTCTCGCTGTGTTCTGCAGTACTAAGCTTTGTTTCTATATTCGCTTGTTCATGTGGCCAAGTCTAGATCTCATTCTATAACGCCCCCCACCACCACACCCGCCATTACATCCTTCCCTCAGTTACCTTGGATCCCTTAATGAGGCAGGTAGGTTATTCCTTGATGTCCCCAGTAAGCCCTATCAACAGAGTCCTGATTTAGTCAAATTGTGATATAATTTTTTCGTCCTCAATTCCATTCAGTACCTCATGAGCTACTCCATCGAACCATCTAACCTCAGCAATCCCCTGTACACCCAATTTCAACGGCATCTATTCTCTTCTTGTATGAATTGTTTAAAGTCCACGTTTAACTTCTGCACAACGCTATATTCCAGGTAACTGCCTAAAATTTATACTTGATATTAAAAAATTTCTCGCACTCAACAAAAGTTTGTTTCCTATTCCGAGTATGCAAAAATATTCCCTATACTTCGGTCACGGTCATTTATTTTGTTACGCAAATAGCAATTTAATTCCGTCTGTCTGCCATTAGCTTTACCAACAACAAGCCAATATTGTCGTTTTACTTCATATTTCCATACGCTACAACCTCAAACATTTTTCGGACATTACTGACTCTGGTTGTGACTAGCGAAACATGTAATCAAATGATACCATGGTTTTAATTTTTGTAAAGTTCCTGAATGTACGTAGGCTCCTTCCATTCACTTTGTTCTTCGTGTATTATTGGCAAATACTGAGAGATATATAAGAACGTAGGCTTCCGCGGCCTGTGTCATAGTGGTTAAAATTCTTCTGGGTATTATGCCGCGTCATTGCTAAAAACTGACAACAATAATGAACTAAAACCGAAGTTTCGGCCGAATTGCAACGGCCTTCCTCAGGGCACGACTGGTTTTGCATGGCGATAGGTGCTTCTATTTATTACAGACTGTCGATGTCTCACGGCACTGTTTTAAAACTTTTAATTGGCCCTCTAATATGATTGGCTGGTCATGACGTAAGGGAAGACGGAACGAAAGAGGCTATTCGTGGCTGTCCATGTGTCCATGTCGTTAACGATTGGTAGCTGTCCGCCAACCAGCGTTCGGCTTCAGGTCGGCAAGTTTTCCTCCTGGTGTGCGCGAAAGTGGACAGACAGTTGCTCTACAGCTGTTTGTGCAGGTACGCCCGTGTCCAGTGTAGCTTCTGCCCCGCGACCGCTCGCGGCCCGTTGGACTGGGAAGGCCGACAGCCAGGACGCCGGGAGTTTGTAGCCATCTTCTCTGTTGATGTTCTCAGGCTGCTTAATAATTTCGATCGCCTCCCGTATTTTGCGTTCTCGCATCCACGATTCTTTCGCCAGTACTCGGGCTTCCTGGAACCTGATAGGTTGTCCACAGCCACGGTGGTGTTCCGCTATCGCCGATTTATTATGTTGTTGTAATCGTTCACAAAAATCCATCCACAAAAATTACAGAGGACCTGCACTCGATTACGACTTGTCCGCGCACTCGATCTGCTACGTCAAAACACTTGTATATCCATCTCATAAAGACTCATTACCTATTGATCCTAAAACGTATTGTACTTAATTAAATACTTTACTCTATAAATAACTAATAAAATTTAGAAATGATTTACATGTATAATGTGTCAATCACTCAGCAAAGATTTCACAACAAAAAAATCCTCGAGTTGAGATGACGTCACGGGTTACTACCTGTGTTGACTCTCCTACTCTCACGTGACACAAGGTATATCCGACTGCAATGGACATCCCCACAAGATTATTTCTTAAAGATTTCGAGGGCTACGCGGACGATTACCCGTGTAATGCTACAACCAGATCACACCACCATGTCTAAGTTGTAACACAGCTCTTCTCTCAAATTACAGCGCCCGCTCGCTAGGTGACAGTGGCGTCGTTTTGACAACTTTACTTCATAATGCAGACAGTTTGTACGAAATATTTATAAATTATATACTGTCGCGAATAGTAGAAGATAGAATTAAAATCATGTAGGCTGTAGGCTGGAAAATTATTGCTACAGATCAAGCGAGGCGGACGTGACCAGACTATCTCATGTGTAATGTGTAATGTGTACTCGACTAACAAGAGCGGAGTATGCAGTATCACGAGGCTCAAGCACAGTTAGTGGCAACCCTTGGACACAGCAGACAGTGGAGAATGGCTAGTTCATCACGTAGGCATCACATGCTGCCGCGTGACTCGCCTACTCAGGGCTCAAAGTTCGGGGGTGCTAGAACCTTCTAGAACAAGTGGTGCCGGGTGCACTACCCCCTATAAAAGCGGATAGCCGCTAGATCGAAGGACAGTGATGGAGTGAGGTACTTAGGACGCCGGTCCACGTTAGTCTGCGTCGGGATGCTGCAAGAATTGCAGGAGAATATCGAGCACAGCAACAAGTAGGGACTTAGGCTTAATCGACACAGCTGACACTTAGTCTGGTGCGCTCGCCTCTGCTGTATTAGGACATAGGTTTGGGAAGTTAGGGATGGCAACGGCATAGCCAGATAGACAATCATTGGAGACTGTATATAGAATCTTATTTAAATCACAAGTGCCAGGGGTACTTCAGTATAATCGTTCTATACATCGAGTGTTCATACATGAAAGCTTCCCTAAGGTCCTATCCGAGTTCCGTACTCTAGCTCACCTTGCAGCCTTCTCTACAACGGAGCAGTGAGGAGTTGGCGGCCCACACCACCGAGACCTCACGCCAAGTAAGTTCTCTGACACGCACCAACGCAGTCCTTCCACTCCCTCTCAGGACACGTCAGTGGGACACGACAATACAAAAACCCTCGTCGTATATCTACGCTGAGTAGTACCGTGGTGTAGTGTTTCTGATACTAAACTGTTGCTTGGAGGGTCGTGAGTTCAAAACTCACGTGGTCTGTACAATTTTAAAGAAGTATCCACAAATGTCAAGCATCATTGTACTGGAATGTTCTGTATCTGTATATATACTGTATGTGTTCTGGCCGGAGGCACTTCGCTCCGCGCTCTTGTATGTGCAAGTGATGAATAGACCTTCGTAAAGTGAAGTTAGTGTTCGTCATTCATCTAATTTCATCGTCTTCTACGTGACATTATTCTGGTGGAGACGCTGGGTATTGGAACTTGTGATAACACACATTATCATTGACACAGTGGCTCCCATCAGGCCACGACAGAGCCGCCGTTTACGTGGCGAGAAACCTGAGTTCGAGCCATATTCAACAGATCGCAATCTATCGGAGACAGAAGAAGAAGAAGAGGACGTTAGGATGACAGAAACTGTGTGCCACCACATGAGACATCCTTCCGGGTTCTCTGGTGACGATGGCCAAGATCCAACAAGTGGCTGAAGGCATATGAGCGTATACGCAAATTTAACAAATGGGATGACACCGTGTGTTTGGCTAACGTGTTTTTCTACTTAGAGGGCACTGCCAAGCAATGGATGAGAACAACGAGGAGACGTTTACAAACTGGGAAGTATTCCAGGAGGAACTGCGCAAGTATTTCGGCGGCACACAACGACAGAAGTGCAAGGCTGAAGATAAATTAAAGAGCAGGGCACAGCGTCCAGGAGAAACTACAGCATCCTACATTCAAGACGTCTTGGAGCTGTGTAAAATAGTGGATCCTAGAGTGAAGGAGAAAGACAAGGTTGGACATCTCACGAAGGGTGTTGCTGAGGACATGTATCAAGCCCTACTCCTGAAGGAGGTTCCAACAGCAGACGACTTCATAAAATGGTGCCAGTATATCGAGTCTATGCATCAAAAAAGAATTACACGGCTTCCAAACGTGGTATCGATGTCTGTGATGGAGGAAGCGTCTGATTTCACAAGTGTTTCTCGTCAGATAGTGAGAGAGGAACTTCAGAAGGCACTTGGATTGCACGGCGAGCAAAAAGCCGAGACGCTGCAGGAGGTCATAAGGGAGGAAGTGGAACAGACATTGAACCCAATCTCTCGTCCTTCATTTCCCTTTACAACGGTGAAAAACTCGAGACCCAGGCGGACTTACGTTCCTACAATGCCGCATGAGGAACCTGTTTGGGCACTAAGGAAGACTGACGTCTGGAGTACCCAGGATAACCAACCAGTATGTTTCCACTGCGGACGACCGGGACATGTGGTGCGCTACTGTCGAGAAAGGCGGCGGATATTTGATGACGCCCGCGCCAGAAGACAGCAGACCGATCCTAGCCGACGCCCACTCCGGGACGACGAAGATGAACAAGAAGATGTGGGTGCAGGACGACGTAGGTCACCATCGCCGCAAGCTAGACGCTGGAGAGGACGCTCCCCAACACGCCGATCGAGGTCTCCATCGCCGGTTAGAAGCTCCAGCCGATCACCTAGCCGCCGCAACCTGGAAAACTAAAGGGTGCGACCTTCCTTGGAGGTGAGGCCGCCGAAGAGAAAAGTCCTCCGCCGTCGATCACTACAAAAATAATAGGAAACTACGTCGATATCCTCATGGATGGCCGACCCGCCCAAGCTCTTGGGGACTCTGGAGCATCATATTCAATCATTTCGGAGAAGTACCGTCACCAGTTGCAGAAAACCGCATTCGTCGACTGAAGGTGGCTAATAGGAAATATGTAAAACCTACAGGAAGATGTACCATTCGTGTGGGTATAAGTGGCCATACACAGCCCTTAGAATTTGTAAGTAGGCTGAATAGGTTTTTATGTTGGTAGCGTCACGTAGCGCTCTGTATGAAAATCACTGGCTGTGCTGTGTGCAGCCTGTGGCTGGTTGGCTTTGTTGGAATATTTGCTATTGAGCAGCTGGATGTGAACAGCGCGTAACATTGCGCAGTTGGAGGTGAGCCACCAGGAGTGGTGGATGTCGGGAGAGAGATGGCAGAATTTTGAGAGCGGGCGATCTGGACGTGTGTCCATCTATCAAAATCTTTCATTTGCTAACTATGCCTGTCAGTAGTTAGTGGTTTCAGTAGTTAGAATCTTTTATTTAGCTGGCAGTATTGGCACTCGCTGTATTGCAGTAGTTCGTGTAACGAAGATTTTTGTGAGGTAAGTGATTCATGAAAGGTATAGGTTATTGTTTGTCAGGGCCAATCTTTTGTAGGGATTTTTGAAAGTCAGATGGTGTTGCGCTAAAAATATTGTGTGTCAGTTTAGTGTTGATCAGAATAAGTAAAGAGTGAAATGTCTGTGCGCGTTAAGTTTTGCTCAGCTGTTTGAAAATCAAATAACGTAAGAGGTTTATCAGCACAGCAATTCACTAATTTTTCTAAGGGTAGGTTGCAAATTCATCATCCTATAAGAGTGTAGTCATGATGTCATTCTCGGATGGGACTTTTTGAAAGCTTCTCAGGCAGTTATAGGTTGTGGTCGCTCGAAGATTATGCTAGACGAGATAGACACTGTGGACAGGAAGATACGCAGCCCTAGAGCACAGCGGTACGTCAACGATATTCTACACCCCGTTCTGTTGTCCTCCACGGCAGCCATCCTGGTATTAAGTTCCAGCAAGATAACGCCCACTCGCACATGGTGAGAGTTTCTACTGCCTGTCTCCGTGCTTGCCGAACCCTACGCTGGCCAGCAAGGTCGCCAGGTCCCACCCCAACTGAGAACGTTTGGAGCATCAGGAGCAGGGCCGTCCAGTCAACTCGGGATTTTGACGATCTAACGCGCCAGCTGGACAGAAGTGTGGCACGATATGCCTCAGGAAGGCGTACAACAACTCTGTCATTCAAGCCAAGCCGCATAACTGGGTGCATAATGGCCAGAGATTGGCTTGCTCAATTTGTCAAGCTCTTTCTCTTGAATAAATGCAACAATTCTGCTGAAATTGTAATCGTTTGTTTGTCTGTACTGTGGTGTCACCGCCAGACACCACACTTGCTAGGTGGTGGCTTTAAATCGGCCGCGGTCCATTAGTACATGTCGGACCCGCGTGTCGCCACTGTCAGTGATCGCAGACCGAGCGCCACCACACGGCAGGTCTGGAGAGACGTACTAGCACTCGCCCCAGTTGTACGACGACTTTGCTAGCGACTACACTGACGAAGCCTTTCTCTCATTTGCCGAGAGATAGTTAGAATAGTCTTCAGCTAAGTCCATTGCTACGACCTAGCAAGGCGCCATTAACCATATCTAGAGAGAGTCTCACTTGTATCATCAAGAATGCTGTATACAAATGATGGATTAAAGTTAAGTATTACAGCAGCTACGTACTTTTCTTTATAGCATTCATTACGTATCCTGTTCCAGACTTCACGCCAGTCGGCGTGAGTTGACGCATGCCCTTTCGGTTTCCTCGCCTTGTGTTTAGACTGTATTGTCTAGACACAACATAAATATTTACATCACATCTACAGATTTCCGTCCTGTTCGGATAATTCCTTCATGGTGCGACTCTTTTTTCTTTTTTTTTTCCTCGCAGTATATTTCTAACTAAACTCTTCCTAGAAGATGGCAAAGTGATCGGAAAGTTTACATTCCAAATAGGTTCTCGCAAACGGCTTATTTGTCACCTCATGTGCAGTGGAAAGTTTTTGTTTCTCTTACCACATATTTTCAGCCGTGTTAGTTATTGCTGTTGATTATGATGGACCCTGTGTAAATAAATGAAACGCTGTAAGCCCGAACTCCTTTCAGCCAAGCATTCCACACGTCCAACAGCGTTAAGCGAAAGATCTCCAGCCGGCATTCTCAATCGGCCCCTACCCCTGCCCTCACACACAGTGGCCGCCGACTCCGTGGCCAGTGTCTTCTGCCGGTACTCACCGGGCTGCACGTGGTCCACCCGGGCGGAGACGCCGTCGCCCTGGCCGCCCACCACAGAGAAGCCGAAGCGGCGGTCCGCGGCGTCCATCAGCAGCACCACGTCCACCTGCGGAGGGCGACGTAACAACACTGTTTGAAAAATATTGAAACATTTTTCGGATAACTCTATGTAACAACACTAACGTTATCCTACTGTATTTGTAATAAATCTTTTTCTTCTGAATTTCAATAAATTAGTATAATCGATGTTCTGATTTCATTTCTTTTTTGTTTCATGTCATTATGTTGAAGAAGCTATAAACAATTTTCGATGTAAATTGTAATATTTATGTCAAATTTCAATTAATGTTGTAATCGAAGGGAAGTGTACCTAATGTTGAAACTATTGTAAGATGTGAAAGTTGTATTTGTACGCCTGGTACATACGTAGGCAATGTATTAGAATATGTGGAATGTAAAACCTTTGGTGAATACCCTGTCTGTAGGGGAGCGGTAAAAGGTGGAGGCAGGCGAGCGCGGGAAAATGCACACGGGCACGGTACGGCACAACGGGCTCAGCAGTAGTAGTCGGAGTTGGGCATCGATCTGAGAAACACGTGCTGGATCGAGGAGGCTCTCCTGGAAGACGTGATTTCATTGAGCCTCGGATGCGCCATTTCCGACGCCTATACAGCATGGCAATATTCCATAGGCACTAAATGGGAAAGTATTGTGACGCTATGAAGAAGTGAAGTGCCAATATTTCAAGAGCCATTGCTGTAATTGCATGTCTGCTTTGTGCCTCGCCATCTCGCCGCCAGCCGTCCGCCTCATCGATACGAACAGGTTGAAACTTTTAGTACTGTATTCGTGTGGACCAGTGTTACTTTTGCTACATTCTGTTCAATAATAACTTAAATTTTACCAGAACTGTCCTATCAATTAATTATCCTCACAACTAACCTAGACAGGGTCCTTTCCACATGTTGTGCAATCCGAGTGTCCCAAGATGAAGATTTAAAATTTATGTTAATAATAATTACCTGCAGACCTATCTATATTAGAATGATGTTTAAAGAACTTTGTTGTTAATGAAATACTGGACGAATAATATAGGTCTGACCAAGTTGGAAGATAATGTTGAAATTGGTTTAGTAATGAAGTTTATTTAAATTGAGACGAAAATAACGATAGTTAAATGAGCAGGAAATAAGACAAAAAGAGTGGTAAATCATATATTGGAAATCTAGAATGATTAAGGCTCTCAATGATCAAACTTTCACTACAGTGATCATAACAGTTTCAGCCCCCCCCCTTCTCCTTTCTTTCTTTTCTATTCATTTTAATCCTGAAGTGTACTGAACTGCTTTGACCAGCAAAGTTAAAGTCAATATAAAACCTAAATTTATCAGTGTCTTACCCTTCTTAAAATTGACATTGTATGTGTGTTTCAAAAGTGCTATTTCTAGGGTAACCTATGCCCGATTTCAGTCGGATCAATAGACAAAACGCAGTTTGTAGTAATCATTATAGTGTAATGTTGTGTATTTATAGCTTGTCCAAATTAGTACGGAAAGTGAAAATATTAGTTCAGTAGATTTTTCTGGTTCTAAAATTTACCATTTAATGCAGTACTACTACGTGTTGTTATGCTTGTACGTACATCCACTTGTACAAGGAAAAAACTCACTTAATGCCTAATTAGGCTGGCGACCGTATTATTAATAATTGGTAGCATCTGCTGTGTATGTTTCTTGTCCGTCCAAACGTGTAGTTGAACTTTAGACTTGCTTGCCGTATCATTGTTGTTACTGAGTGGGTGTAAGTCTGATTTTGCCTCCATTCAGGTACACGCGGTCAACATATTTACTAAAATCCTTTCTTACAAGGTGAAGCCCGTCAACTTACCATAGTACAGGCTTTAAAGAGTTAACGTACGCCCTAGTGTAGACGTTACATCTACCAGTCAGAAGAAACAAGATCAATATACAAGGAAAAGAAGAATGAAGTGATGAAAAAAATAAGGATGGCAAAAAATGAAGCATGGGGATCATGTGCCAAGGTGAATAGCAACTTAGGATTTGGGAGAGCAAAAGAAGCATGGTCAGTATTAAAAGGGCTTCGACAGGATACAAAAAGCAAAACTAATCTCCAACTGATAACACAAAAGGAATGGGAAGAGTATTTCCAAAAATTATTAAATGACGACAGAGAAGAATATCTACAAGAAGGAACAGTGGAAGAAAAAGGAAATGAAGATGATGAGATCCAGATTTTAGAAAGTGAAGTACTTCAGGGGTTGAGAACAGGAAAGAATGGTAAATCACCGGGACCAGGCAATATCAATCTGGAGTGTCTGAAATATGGTGGTGATAAAATTGTGAAACTGATAACAGAGCTCTTCAACAAAATGATACATGGAGATTCAGTACCCAACGAGATGAAGCTAGGTTACATTAATACAATATTTAAGAAATGGGATCGCAAAATTTGTTCAAACTATCGAGGAATTTGTGTTACAAACACATTAATGAGAATTTTTCCGAAAGTAATTAAAAACAAACTGGAAAAAAATTTTAGAACCCAAGAAGAACAATGTGGTTTCACGGCTGGGAGATCATGTTTACATCATATTTTCACATTACGACAAATTTTGGAGAATCATAGGGAAAAATCAAAAAATATAGGATTAATTTTCATAGACCTAGAAAAAGCGTATGATACTGTTCCAAGAAAATTACTTTGGAGAGCACTACATATGGCAAACATAAACCCTTTCTTGATTAAAATAATACAACAGATTTATAAAAATAACATTTGCCAAGTGAAAGTTGGTAATAAATTTTCACAGAAATTTAGAACGAGCAAAGGCCTTTTACAGGGCTGTCCCATGTCACCATCATTATTTAAAATCTATATAGATATTAGCCTTAGAACATGGTCTTGTAAATGTAACAGTATGGGATTAGAAATAAGATATGGAGTTTACCTACATCATTTATTGTTTGCTGATGATCAAGTAGTTGTAGGACAAGATGGGGAGGATGCTAAATATATGTGCAATCAACTAGCAGTAGCATACAAAACGTGGGGTTTGAAGATTACTTACCAAAAAACAGAATACTTGACGAATGATTCCGAAGAGCTATACATTGAAGGAAAGAAAATCAGAAACATAAACACTTTCTGTTACTGGGGATCCATTTTACAAATCGAGGGAAAATCAGAGTCAGAAATCAATAAAAGAATTAGTAGCGAACGGAGGGTCATTGGGATGCTTAATTCAGTCTTATGGAGCAGGAATGTAATGAGCAGAACTAAAAAATGAATATACAAATCCATATTAGAGAGTGTGATTCTGTATGGAACGGAGCCCTGGACAATTACCATGCTCTAGAGATGGACTTCTGGAGAAGATCGGCAAGAATCTCCAGGAAAGAAAAGATAAGGAACACCGAAATAATTAGGAGAATGGAAATAAAAGAAAGAATATATGACGTAATGGATAGGAAGAAATTACAGTGATATGGGCATGTATGACGAATGGAGAAAACCAGAATACCAAAACTGATACTGGAGTGGGAACCGGAGGGGAGAAGAAGAAGAAGAGAAGACCTGTGACCAACTGGCTCCAAAATGTACAGCACACAATGAGTAGAATGGGCGCAGAGGAAGACGACAAACAAGACCGAAACACCTGGAGGAATATTTTAAAATATAGTCTAAGAACGTTTATTGTTTGTATTGTAATTTCCAAGCAAATTATTATGTTGGAGATAAGCCTCTGTAATGAGGAAAAGCTCAAAATAATAATAATAATAATAATAATATAACTAAACCAGTCACAAAATTTTGTTCATTTACTTAAATTATTTTCTGAAGCAACATATTTCGAGGTACAAACCTCGTCTTCAGAGTAAAATGGAAATAGAAAAACATTTAACAAAAGAACACTGCGGAGATTAGGTTAGGAAAGATACATCAAAAGTATTGAGAACAACTAAGAGACTCTTCAACAAAAACCAAATAGTTGAAATAGAAGCGAATTTTAGAAGACATCACACTCGGAAATTTTATAAAGCCTTTAAATCACAACTATCGAAGTTTAAACGTCCTACGTTACATATAAGAGGACTCGATGGAAAACTAAGTCTGAATGACAAATCATGTGCTGCAGCTTTTGGAAATTACTTTTCATCCCTACTGAATGCTGAAAATCCAAATGGAAAGCTTATATTCTATCCTACTGTTCCTCCTGCAGATAGTCCCCCTCCTACATTAAATGAAATCATGAAAACTATACAAGGCTTGAAAAATAACAAATCTGGAGGTGAGGATCGCATCTTGGCTGAAATGTGGAAATACGCAGATCACGATACAATAAAACATCGCCATGATATCATAGTGAAGATTTGGGAAACTGAAATTCCACCTCCAGATTGGACCGTAGCATGTTGTTAAACAGAGCTGAATCAGTCTTAGATCAACAACTGGGCTAATATCAAGCTGGCTTCAGGACATCAAGATCCTGTGCAGAGCAGATCCATAACCTGAAATCTGTTACACCATAAGCCAAATCAAAAACGTTTGTTGTGACCTTTGTCGACTTTCAAAAAGTGTATGACTCAATTTATCGAGAAACAATAAAGAACACCCTTGCCGAATTTGGTCTAGATAGTAAAACAATCAATCTGATAAGCGCCACTTTAAGTAACACAGTGTCAAAGGTCAAGTTCAGAGGCGAACTACCAGAACCATTTGAAATCTGTACAGGGGTGAGACAAGGTGACCTGCTGTCTCCATTGCTTCTCAACTGTGTCCTGGAAAAAATAGTCGGAGAGTGGAAAACAACCGTACCGCCAGGTTATGGGATTCAAATTGGACACAAAAGAAATGGCCTCAGCAGAAACTGTTTGGCTTTTGCTGATGATCTGGCACTCATTGCAAATAATATTGACGAAGCTAAGGTTCAAGTGTCCAGCCTACAATCAATTGCTGCTAGGACTGGCCTAAAAATAGCATTTAACAAACCTGAATTCATCACAAACATCAGACACGCTCCTCCTCATATTGAAATACAACAAGATAAAATCAAGCAGCCGAAGAAATTTAAATATCTTGGACAAATAATTACACCTGACGGTTCAGAAAATGCAGCTGTAGAAAGTAGGTGTTCTAAACTAGAAGGTGCTTTACATCTGTGCAAAGACTTATACAAAAACAAAAGCCTGTCTTTAAATCTAACACTTTGTCATTATAACATCGTAATTAGACCATCAGCTTTGTATGCGTCAGAATGTTTAAACATGAAGAAGAAAGGACCACTAAGAAAACTTGAAATAAAAGACCGGAAAATTTTTAGGAAAATCCTTGGACCTATCAAAGAATATGGAGAATTCCGCCGAAGAAACAACTGTGAATTATACGAACTTACAGAAGACATTGTTACCAGCACGAAGAAGCGGAGAATGATGTTTTTTGGTCATTGGAAAAAATGAACCCGCAAAGACTTACTCATCGCATACATTCATCAATTTAAAAAACAAAATCGTATTCAAAATGGGCAAGCCAAGTTAAAAAGGATTTACAGGAAGCTGAAATTTCATTTGATAAAATTCAGAATCGAGACGTTTTCAGAGAAAAAGTCAAAATTACTAAAACCCTTATTTCGCTTACTACGCCAGTTCCACGTCCTGTATGCAAATGGTCAAAACAGAGAAAAGAAGCACAGTCAGCCGAAATGAAAATCTACTGGCAAAAGAGGAAAACACGACCAGGGAAGAAATAAAAATCTTTGTGGTCCATAGCAGGCCGAAACGATAGAAAAAAACTCTGTTGAGATTAACCAATATGAGAGAATATTCAGTACGGAGAAGTATACAATGGCGATACCGATAGGGCAATAGCAGCGGGCGTACGGGAACACGAGCGCTACACTTGTCCGTGGCAACACAACGCAGCAAACCCGCAGTGCGACCGGCAGGAGGAACCCAGGGACCCACGCTTCATTCGCCGATGATCACCAGTCGTGGCACAGAATGCAATAAGCAATAAACAGAAGGTCTCCACTCCGTCCACCGTACTAGCTCATTACAACTGAGTTCCCGCTTCTTCCACCTCAACAGACCGATCGTAACAACGTTCTTGTGAAATCTTCAACTTTTGTAGTCCTGTCTTCCTCAGTTGCGTGTAATATTACGGTATATTGATAATTTTCACTTATGTACCGTCTGACAGCAACTGAATAAAACACAATTTTAATGCCATACGCGTTTCGCCTTTATTTCCTGCAAGGCATCATCAGTGGCAGGTTGCGTGGACAATTTCTTACATATTACGCTCCTGTTGCATTTTTGGTGTTGTTCTTCTTCTTATGATCGCCAATTTGCGGTTTTTTCGACATTCCACAGCACTATGCACTGAACGCTTGTTTTAATGCAATGTTTTGGTTTCTGTTGTCCACAACGGAAACTAAAACATTGCATTAAAACAAGCGTTCAGTGCATAGTGCTGTGGCCTCGGGCATGGATGTGTGTGATGTACTTAGGTTAGTTAGGTTTAATTAGTTCTAAGTTCTAGGCGACTGATGACCTCAGAAGTTAAGTCGCATAGTGCTCAGAGCCATTTGAACCATAGTGCTGTGGAATGTCGAAAAAACCGCAAATTGGCGATCATAAGAAGAAGAACAACACCAAAAATGCAACAGGAGCGTAATATGTAAGAAATTGTCCACGCAATCTGCCACTTATGATGCCTTGCAGAAAATAAAGGCGAAACGCGTATGGCACTAAAATTGTGTTTTATTCGGTTGCTGTCAATATACCGTTCTTTTGAAACTTTGACGTAATGTGATTCTGCACAGCTAAAACACGCCAGCAGACCCAGAACGAGGCAAATGTAACCGAGGCCTAAACGTTCGTTTCTCCAGTATAGCTTTCTACATTGTGACGCGGTACCACGCCCAGAAGATTTTTACTTCATTATTCACTTAGTTTGTTGTTGTGCTGTTCACATTAGCTTTAAGTACTATCTCACCTTGTTCATATGAAACGGCGCTCTCCCTGTGGTGTGTTCAGTTGCCTCCAATGCTATGGTTCCTCGGATTTTGTTAACTGCTGCCTATAAACTTACAAAGTACACGTAACACACGTCACCACAATCAACCCCACTGTGCACCAGAAAGAAGATGGCGCTCGAAACAAAGCTTGATTCGATTTAACTTTCGATCCGTCGATGCTGGTGTTATCTACCATTCCCAAATATGCAGAAACCATGGTGGTTAGAATCAATCTATGGAGACTCCCTGACGCCGTAAACGTGATGCCAGCAACTTACGCACTCCGCCATATGTTTCAGACCAAAGCAGTGTGAGCAGCTCGTTTATACTGTAGCGCTATTTATCGAAATACAAACGTAAACGTCTGTGAGAGTGGTTACTGTTGTTACCTATGGATGCACGAACAGAACCAGAAAGTCCGCTCTGACCTCCTACACGCAATTGCCTCAGCTAAAATAACACATTTAGTCTCAGTATGGATATTCGCTCCCATGTTTACACTCACTGACTTTTATGTTTACAGTAGCTACGTTCACAGAGGAGGGCGCAAGGAAATGCTTGTGGATCAAGGCACAGAAGTCAAATAAAGCAAAAAAATGGTTCAAATGGCTCTGAGCACTACGGGACTTAACGTCTGAGGTCATCAGTCCCCTAGAACTTAGAACTACTTAAACCTAACTAACCTAAGGACATCACACACATCCATGCCCGAGGCAGGATTCGAACCTGCGACCGCAACGGTCGCTCGGTTCCAGACTGTAGCGCCTAGAACCGCTCGGCCACTCCGGCCGGCGAAATATAGCACACCATTCAAATCAGAGGGTTTCTGTTACGTCATACCTTTGCACCAGACTCCTGCATTTTGCTCAGCGTTCAAATAACTTACGGTAATGCAGCCGAATGACGTTGTCGACAATCGCTGATTTTTCGACAGGTGCATATCCTGCCATTTTCAAGGCAAGACTGCAGCAAGTAAGCGCAGCGCAAGTGGCAAACCTCGGTTTGCAGAGCAATTCCAGAAAGATAACACACACAAACACACACACACACACACACACACAAACACACACACACACACACATACGCATACACACACACGCACACACACATACACACACACACACACACGCACACGCACACACACACAACACACACACACAAACGCACACACACACACACACGCACACACACACACACACACACGCACACGCACGCACACACACACACACACACACACACACACACACACACACACACACACACATAATTTCAGTCCTAATAATACTATCCCAACAGTTGGAATTCCGTGTTGTTACGTTCCATAGGATGACCGGTGCACAGACAATCTTCTCAATAGCTGATTTGCTCGGCTGTTGTAAGAGTGTGTGACGCTTACGATCAGTACATCGGTTCTCCACGGTCCTAATAGTCTGACCGCAATACGACCTGCCACAACTGCAGGGAAAACGATGGACACCTGCCTTACGCAAACCAAGGTCATCCTTCACGAGCCTAAGAGAATCCTAATCTTAAATGGAGGTCGGAAAACACATTTAACATCATATTTCGGCAAAATACACTCCTGGAAATTGAAATAAGAACACCGTGAATTCATTGTCCCAGGAAGGGGAAACTTTATTGACACATTCCTGGGGTCAGATACATCACATGATCACACTGACAGAACCACAGGCGCATAGACACAGGCAACAGAGCATGCACAATGTCGGCACTAGTACAGTGTATATCCACCTTTCGCAGCAATGCAGGCTGCTATTCTCCCATGGAGACGATCGTAGAGATGCTGGATGTAGTCCTGTGGAACGGCTTGCCATGCCATTTCCACCTGGCGCCTCAGTTGGACCAGCGTTCGTGCTGGACGTGCAGACCGCGTGAGACGACGCTTCATCCAGTCCCAAACATGCTCAATGGGGGACAGATCCGGAGATCTTGCTGGCCAGGGTAGTTGACTTACACCTTCTAGAGCACGTTGGGTGGCACAGGATACATGCGGACGTGCATTGTCCTGTTGGAACAGCAAGTTCCCTTGCCGGTCTAGGAATGGTAGAACGATGGGTTCGATGACGGTTTGGATGTACCGTGCACTATTCAGTGTCCCCTCGACGATCACCAGTGGTGTACGGCCAGTGTAGGAGATCGCTCCCCACACCATGATGCCGGGTGTTGGCCCTGTGTGCCTCGGTCGTATGCAGTCCTGATTGTGGCGCTCACCTGCACGGCGCCAAACACGCATACGACCATCATTGGCACCAAGGCAGAAGCGACTCTCATCGCTGAAGACGACACGTCTCCATTCGTCCCTCCAGTCACGCCTGTCGCGACACCACTGGAGGCGGGCTGCACGATGTTGGGGCGTGAGCGGAAGACGGCCTAACGGTGTGCGGGACCGTAGCCCAGCTTCATGGAGACGGTTGCGAATGGTCCTCGCCGATACCCCAGGAGCAACAGTGTCCCTAATTTGCTGGGAAGTGGCGGTGCGGTCCCCTACGGCACTGCGTAGGATCCGTGCATCCGTGCGTCGCTGCGGTCCGGTCCCAGGTCGACGGGCACGTGCACCTTCCGCCGACCACTGGCGACAACATCGATGTACTGTGGAGACCTCACGCCCCACGTGTTGAGCAATTCGGCGGTACGTCCACCCGGCCTCCCGCATGCCCACTATACGCCCTCGCTCAAAGTCCGTCAACTGCACATACGGTTCACGTCCACGCTGTCGCGGCATGCTACCAGTGTTAAAGACTGCGATGGAGCTCCGTATGCCACGGCAAACTGGCTGACACTGACGGCGGCGGTGCACAAATGCTGCGCAGCTAGCGCCATTCGACGGCCAACACCGCGGTTCCTGGTGTGTCCGCTGTGCCGTGCGTGTGATCATTGCTTGTACAGCCCTCTCGCAGTGTCCGGAGCAAGTATGGTGGGTCTGACACACCGGTGTCAATGTGATCTTTTTTCCATTTCCAGGAGTGTATAACCAGCCTTGTTGCAATGGCTGCCCGCGTAAGGCAGAAAGGCTTTGCTGCCATTATCACTCACGCGGTGCACCGTGCAATGAACGTCTGATCTGTCTTTCACTATATCAATTCGACGAAAGTTGATGTCAAGATAGGTTAACTCAGGTGACAAATTCTTAGGGTCTGAAATGACCTGGGCCCTGCGAACCAACGTGCGAAGTGCCTCTTCATGCTGAGCTGTATGGTTACAACTACCAGCCCTCAGATACAAGTCAGTGAGAGCAGGGTTCCTTTAAGCAGCATATCCCAACGTACCATCAACCTTCCTTCTGACCAAAACATCAAGGAAGTGGAAGGCAGCAGTCCCTTTGTACCTCCATCGTGAAATGAATATTTGGTAGGATTGAATTCAGGCGTTCTAAAAATCCGTTCAAATTCCCACTCCCATGAGGGCAAACAACAAAACAAAGGCATCGTATACATATCTCAGAAAACACGCAGGTTTCAAAGTCGCCGACTCCAACGCACGTTCCTCGAAGTCTTCTACAAACAAATTTGGAATAATACGTACAACGGGCTTCCCATCGCAATTCCATCTGTCCACTCATAGTATTTGTCGCCGAATAAAAACTACGTGGAAGTCAACACAGGTCGAACTAGGTTTGTTATTTCAATACCAAAACTATCTCCAATTAACCGTAATGAGTCAGACAGAGGAACACGAGTGAAGGGAGAGACCACTCAATGCTATCTAGAGCGTCAGACATTCAAACACATTCCCTCTAATCGACGTAAGAAATCCGCCGACTTCCTAATGTAATGCTCACATTGACCAACTTACGGGCTCAAGACAGTATCAAAGTATTCTGTTACGCGATATGTTGGAGTACCAATGTTGCAATCGGACGAAAAGGAACCCCTTTTAAAATCCATTGCACAGCTTTTACTTGGTGCAGGTTTTTCTGGAAACTTACAAGGTGGTCACCTGTCGAAATAACAGCGGCTGTCGACACATTACCCAGATGCACTCCCCTAAGTTATTTTAAGGTTGTATACAGCGGGAGAAACTCATGTCTCATTTTGTTCATCGTTTCTCCCACAGATACACAATGTAGTTTATGCTAGATTCTTCATAAATGATTGTAGTGTTTCAGTGTAAGGTACCTATTTATTTGGCTGAATTTCATGTTAAACTTGTTCTCCTTCGCTGTTGCCAGCTGGTGTCACAGCAGCTGTCTACGCATTGTGTATTTTACTCAAATGTTTGCATCTGAGATAATTCAGCGAGTGAATGTTGGGACTAGGTAACCAACCATTCACATAAAATTTTCGTCCTATTAATTCTTCTTTTGTGCGTATATGATTATCCTGTGCTGTGCCAAATGTCGTGCCAGGAAGAAAACCAAGCTCCTTCAGCGGCCAAACTGTTGCCTCAAGCCGTGAAATTGTAATTTGAATCACGTGACGAAAACCCTACAGAAAAACTACACGGATGAAGAGCATTTCAGTGCTTAACAGTGTATTCAGTGCAAATGAAGTGTTGTCAGGCAACACCACTCTTCAAAGACTTCATTTCAATTGTCTTCTCCACTGTACACGTTTCATATACATAACGACAAATTTGCATCTTCTGTACCAAACATGTTTCGCCTGTCCAAGCTACGCATATTCACTGGTCTATAATAGAAAATAAAATATTTAGTTATACATATTTTGATCGATCTGTTGTGATAGCTGGCAGACCATTCAAATAGAACTGATTTATTTACAACTATATAGTTGTAGTTCTTCACTTGCATTCATTTTATGCCCTTTTAATGCTTCTATGTGTTGTCCTCCATGCACTACATGCTCATAGGGCAATTTCATTCCAATTGATATGTCTCATTTAAACATTTCTATGCATATAGCCTGAACTGCAGTACATTCGAAATGTCCTTGCTCATATTCTTTCGGGAATCTTATCCCAAACAAAAACAAAAAGGGAAAATCACTAAACAAGAATAATATTTCATCCAGAAGGCTATAAATTAAATTTAAAATATACTCAACCACCAAAAGAGCAACAAAAGGAGAACAATATTCAAACCGATTCATAGTTTATTTTTTATTTTTTTTAATTAACACATACATACACACAGCGCTCCCCCTACTCACACATCCTCCCTCCAATCCCATCACGACGCCCAAACCCAACTCTCACCCTCTACAGCTCCCATGACCCTTCAGTCAGCACTACTACATGTGAGCAAGAACAAGTATAGTGTGCTACGTATAGACCATGTGCTGAGAAACTTTTAAATGTGAAATATCAATGGGAAAAACTTGTAGTACGTGCATTTAGCGCATACAGAACAACACATAAAACGAATGTAAGTGAAAAAACGGAACCATATAGTTGCAAATACAATAGTTAGATTTCAATGAACTGCCAAGAATCACGACAGACCTCATCGAAAATATATGTGATTAATTAATTTTATTTCTATTATACAGCACTGAAGATACCTAGTATCAATAGGCGACACACGTTTGGTACACACAAATATAACATTGGGTTGCAAAAGACTTAGTTTTTATTATCTGTATGATAAAGCTTAACTGATGTACAACTGGGCAAATATTAATAATATTAATGTTAATGCAAATATTCACAATATTAATGTGTTTTGCTGTCCATGTTAAGAGATATCGTTAAACAGAATATCGCACTAGTCTATATGGGGGCGGCTCTATCAAAGGGAGACATAAAATTACATTTTAAGAATGTACTGGAAACAAACTGACGTTCTCCGTTGACACTGTGAGTCATACACAAAATGTGGTGAGCGTTATTTCGTCTGGGCCGACCCCATACACATATTTAAAAAGAGAAACTGTAAATACCTACCGAAGCACAAGAGAAAATACGGTTGATAGTTCTTAGGACAGGCGTTCAATGTAAGGACTAAGAGTGAGTCCAGAAATTATCCCAGTGAAACACAAATCACCATTTCTTACCAGTCATCAAAATTCCCCCACCTTCATTAATCATTCAGCACCACTTTGGGTTATCACTGCATCAAGCTCGTTTAGCTGGTACAGGAATCATTCGGCTAGAGAAGAATTTTGTGTCACTAAAACTTAACTGAATCTTTCCTCAGAATGTTGACGCCCCAAAGTTGGTCTGCAATATCGAGTGACTCGTATTTCAAATTCCCTTCTCCGATCCAGCCTCAGGTTTTCATTGGTTATATGAACTGGATAAGGGACATTACCCCCCCCCCTTCTCCCAGTCCTTGCTTGTGGCCTGTTTGTAACGCCGGAAATTCATATCCTCCTATTTCCATCTATTGTACTATAATTTTTTTCCTTATTTTGTCACCTGAAGATATGACATTTATGTCTCTTTATATATTGTAATTGTTTTACTATTTGTGTATATATATTTATGCATTTTTGTCTATGTATAATTGGTTTGTTTTGTAAATACTATTTGTATTTTTACGCTGGGTCTTGCCTAGGGAAAACTATGCTATCGAACGAATACATCGATAGGTCGTGTGGAGAACCAAAGTGTTTAGGATCTTTGGTAGTGTTAACTCTGCCGCGTGGAGCGCGGGCAGAGCAGAGGGAGTCTGGCTGGAGGAGGGCGGTGGAGCAGGTGTGTTGTGTGACGCTCCCGCGAGTTGCCGCGCTTTCGGGGTTTGGCAGCATGTAATTGCGCTCGACTTGCTATGATAGTTTCTGACACGGTGTCGCGGACGGGAAGCGTTAGCTGGCGCACATCAAGAGCCCGTTTCGCCTGGTGACCGTGTCGAGAAGAAGGCGCGCCAACATCCAGCTTCTGCAACAGCGACGGCCGACAATGAGTGACTGTCGCCACCCCCTCGATCGGCGACTTCAAACCTTCAATCAACCAACAAGGAAGACTGGAAGCACGTAAAGTTTTAGAACTGTATGGCAGACCCCATCTTTTCAAACTGTTAAATTTTTCTCACTAAATTACAGCAACGTAGCATGAACCTTTGTTGCTCATTGTCCCAATTGCATTACCAAGCAGGGTCCCTTCCTTTTCCGGAATGAAACCGAGTGCCGTTGAAACTCAAACGCCAGCATTAAAGTAATATCATTCCATTTCACTGCTTTAATTTCAAAGTTCAGTTAAATTATTCATAGCTGGCTACAATATTTAGATTACACAAGCACAAATTAAGAGTGCGAGTTTTGTTACCATATTTTAGCTTACCTGTGACTGCAGCTCAGCTTAGTACGTACTAAATTTTACTATTGTTAATTGTTCAGAACATTTAATTAAAGTTCAAAGTTAAATCTCTTATTTCTAAATTGCGTAGATTCAAGTAGCTTTTGAAATGATTGTTGAGGTAGCCCAAGACTAACCTTATTTTATTGAATTTTGTAGTGCTCCAGAAACAAAGTTCACTATTAATTTCAGTCACTAAATTAGCTTTCAATTTTCCAGTTTTATTAATTCTTTTGCTAAATTAAGTCAGAGTGTAGCGAAATTTATTACTTCTGACAAACATTCAGTTTTCACACAACACGTGTCAACCTTCAGTTGCCACACTTTTAGTGCTAAATATATGTGTAATAATCTTTCATTTTCAGTTATTATAGTAGTTGTCCATGGGACTGGCGACCGTAATTTTCCCCAAATCTCAAATATCTAATTAACGCCAATTAATTGATAACGTAACGACCGCACATTTACTTTCTTTATTAACTTTACCCCTTTTCAAAATTAATTTCCACCAATTCATTTGCATTTTTCCTTTCATTTAGATGTAACTCTTTCCTCCCTCTTTACCGACAAATTAACTTCGGTGATGTTTGCTTTTCCTAAATTTCCATTAGGTGCACGCGGTTTAGCCCGCATCTCGTGGTCGTGCGGTAGCGTTCTCGCTTCCCACGCCCGGGTTCCCGGGTTCGATTCCCGGCGGGGTCAGGGATTTTCTCTGCCTCGTGATGGCTGGGTGGTGTGTGCTGTCCTTAGGTTAGTTAGGTTTAAGTAGTTCTAGGGGACTGATAACCATAAATGTTAAGTCCCATAGTGCTCAGAGCCATTTGAACCATTTTTTGCACGCGGTTTAATTTTTCACTGTCATTAAGGTCGATAAGTGAGGGGGAGGTTACATGTTCCCAATGACTTCGTAGTCTACTGGACATTAAATCGTAATCTTCCTTCCTTCTTTGCTTAGTTTGTTGTTTTTTTAGGAAAGTTTCCTCGTTCAGTCGTTGCGCAAATTCTTCATTCTTTACTGGATTAATTCATCTGGTCTGTAACAATATTTTGTAGCACCACTTTTCAAAGACTTCATTCACTTGTCTTCTCCAGTGTACAAGTCTGATATACATACAGAGCTGTGCTTCAAACATAACTTTTCATTAATATCAGCGTTTATATACAGCGCCTGAAAAAACAAGTGAAGTGCTCGGAAGACACGGTCAGAGGTCAATGTAATTTCGTACGCGTACACACCATCATCGGGTATGTAAATGAATGGAGATGTAACTTTCTGAGACAGCTAGAAGACCCACCATAATGCATTTGTGTTGATCGTGTTAAGTGCCGTTAACAGTCCCTGTAGTGTACATTAGAGACCTGAACAGCGTCGGAGCGAGTGGTCGCTGTGAAGGACACAGAGATCCGGCGTATTCGCGTTGAAGAGCAGACACTATTCACTAGCCTGTCACAAGGTGGGCAGTAGCTCCAGCCTTTACCACAAATAGAGAGAGTATCACAATAAAATACACTTTACTGTGCGCAAAATTACGCATGATTTGACACATCACAAAGGTCGATCCGATTAATATTCAGAAAGTCGATAAATTAATGATCAGTCCATATCAAATTACACTGCGCAACAGGATTAAAGGGTCACTTTTTCGAAACCCCATATTTGCCATGCAAAAAAAAGAAAACGCAAAGAAATTAAGAATTAAACTGTGTAACAAATTAGTGAGCTAAGAGTATACGACTTGCTGCTGGCTGCTGCTTATCCAACGGCGGCAGGGAGCACACTGACTGTGACCAACCGACACTGGCCGTTCAAAACAAAAACAGAAACAGAAGACAGACGACTACGCGAATTTACACTATTCAGGTACTAAAACGAGATGCTACTACTCTCAAATACTATAATAAGCCCGATATTTTTGAATTAAACAATGCAAGTACCCAAAAACACGCAAAGAAATTAAGAATTAAACTATGTAACAAATAAGTGAGCTAAGAGTATACGACTTGCTGCTGGCAGCTGCTTATCCAACGCCGGCAGAGAGCACACTGATACTTCAGTATTGCTCATCAGTGTGGGATCCGTACCAGATCGGGTTGACGGAGGAGACAGAGAAGATCCAAACAAGAGCGGCGCGTTTCGTCACAGGGTTATTTGGTAACCGTGATAGCGTTACGGAGATGTTTAGCAAACTCAAGTGGCCGACTCTGCAAGAGAGGCGCTATGCATCGCAGTGTAGCTTGCTGTCCAGGTTTCGAGAGGGTGCGTTTCTGGATGAGGTATCGAACATATTGCTTCCCCCTACTTATACCTCCCGAGGAGATCACGAATGTAAAATTAGAGAGATTCGAACGCGCACAGAAGCTTTCCGGCAGTCGTTCTTCCCGAGGACCATACGTGAGTGGAACAGGAAAGGGAGGTAATGACAGTGGCACGTAAAGTGCCCTCCGTCACACACCGTTGGGTGGCTTGCGGAGTATAAATGTAGGTGTAGATGTATATGTCTCCCATTGCGACGCAGAAGTTTGAAATTTGGCTCAAAGGTGTCTACAACCTTCCTCTGTAACGGCACAAGAGCGTAGCGCCCTGAGACGACACCCGTGGGCTCAGTGACGCTTCAAACAGCGAGGTGGCGAGACAGCTGTGAGGTTAATGTGAACTGTAAGCTGGGCTGCTCATGTCACACTGGCGCCAAATTTCACGACAATTCTGCCCAACGCCACCGTGAACGTGACACATGATCAGAAGGGCGACGCCCCTCTTATCCACACTTCACCCCTTCTTCTGACGTCTCTGCTGTGGCGACCAGAACAGCGACACTCAGCGTTGAAATCGCGCGGTTTTCTAAAGGCTGCCACTCAGAACCAACAAGAAAAGCCCTCAGGATGTCAGTGGAACCACCCCTTCCCTTGGGGCGTTGATTCCCACACATTTTGCGAACGAAAACGACAGTTCGCAGTGCGATGAGGAACGGGGAGATGTTACTGACAAAGTTTTACACTGCTGACAGCCCGAACGTTCCGACACTTCTCTAAGAATGTCGTAGGGCTACTGCCCCACTGAACGTGATGGCAGCCCTTCCAAGTGCAGTGTGAGGTCAGTTTTTGCTGTCGCACACAGGTTGGATCCGCTAGTGACCGTTCAATACCATTAGACGAAATCTGACCGTGGTCTGAAGCATCAAAGGATGCTTATGCTTTTTCAACCCTACCGTTTTCGACCCTCATATGGCGTGATAAGGCGGAAGCGCAACATTAATGATGTGTCGCTGAAACCGGCACAGGGAAAACCGTAATCAAAGTTTACAAAAGTTTATTGACCAAGGAAAAAACGTCTGCTCCGTCGATAATAACATAATCATAATTACAGTATCTCACAGGTATGAAGACTTGACAGTATGATGATTCCAGAGCCTGACACAATTAAGACCTTCATAGACAAATACACTTGTATAGGAAATATTCTGTCAGATGAAGCATCCCTGAATAATAGCAACATATGAGCAGAAAAGTCTATCCTGGATACGGTCTGGCCGCGCCAAGCGAAAAACGATGGAGGCTGAATACGGCGGCGTCGGTCCCTAGGATGAGTTTCGAGTGCGTCCTAATGCCGTCGGCACACGGACCGTGCATCCGAACGTTGAACGTTGAGCGTGCCGAGTCTCTGACGGCATAGCGTGGAATAGCACGCTCGGGAGTCTTTCCGAACGTGCAGAGCAATATCTGGCATGTCTGATATTCTGAGCGTTGACCAATGAGATGGAACAACGCCACCTACGCCACACGCATGCCGTCTCCCTTCAGTACAGAGTTGTGAGGCGCCATATTGGCATTCATTTCAAGCCTATACGTATATATGCCGTTTTTGAGCACCAGCAAATTGAGAATCACCGGAAAACCCGTTCTTAACTGTGTGATTCGTTCCAATAAAATAATGAGAAACATCATATTCGTGGCAAAAGAATTATTGTAACTTGCGTATTATGAGAGTACCCTATTTGTAGGCAGCGACACACTGAAGATCCACCCAAAACGTATTGTTCTTGGTACAATTTGCTATAATTGAATTTCAATTAGTAACATACCTACGATTACGGTTTTCAGTAAGGGGTAACATTATATGATTATATACAAAAGATGTGTTGACTTCAGTCGGCTCGCAGCCGTGCTAGCGTGCGGAGCTGCTCCGCGCGCCGTCCGACGCTCCGCTCTCGGCGGTGTTTACTTCCGCGTCGCGGTGTTTGTGTCTATCGAGTCCAGTACTAACGTACACCATGGCGCACTCCTACCGCCGTGCAACGATCAAAGTAACGTTTCAGGCCGAACATCCACGACCCAGAGCTTTCGAAGTCGAACAGTTCATACGTGAGGATCTACGTTTGAACCCCCAGGACGTAATCGGCATACATTTTTCCATCACTGGAACTGTTGTCTACATCAAGATGTCGACGGAGGAAATTTGCAATGACATAATTCACCGACATGCCAGCGGACTGAAATTTAAACACTCTGATGGACATATGGGTGCTGTGACAGTCGCCCATGCTGGATTCGGTCTCCGGACATTGCGGGTGTTTGAGCTCCCGTTCGAGGTGCCTCAGGATGGCCGGCCGAAGTGGCCGTGCGGTTAAAGGCGCTGCAGTCTGGAACCGCAAGACCGCTACGGTCGCAGGTTCGAATCCTGCCTCGGGCATGGATGTTTGTGATGTCCTTAGGTTAGTTAGGTTTAACTAGTTCTAAGTTCTAGGGGACTAATGACCTCAGCAGTTGAGTCCCATAGTGCTCAGAGCCATTTGAACCATTTTTTTGCCTCAGGATGTGGTCATTGCCGCTTTCCAACCATATGGCACCGTCTTGGATAACGTCGCGGAGAAGTGGCAAACATTTACGACCTACCCCGTATTAAATGGCGTCCGGCAAATAAAAATTCAGCTGACGAAACATGTCCCATCGTACCTGCTGATTGGCGGTGTGAGGGCCATCGTCATGTACGATGGACAGCCACGAATGTGCGCAGGATGTGGCCAGGAGGGACATGTACGTTCCGAATGCTTACACCGCCATTTAATACAGACGCCGTTACGTGAAGAGACCCAGGCTTCGACGGTCACGTCCTTACCCATCACCTACGCCAAGGTTGCACAGGACCCCGTCCTACCAATCTCGATTGCGCCAGCAGCATCGTCAACGCCACCCGCCGCAGCACATCGCGCCGAGGACACAAGCATGGCGTCGCCTCCAGTGCTCGCTTCAGGACCGTCCGGGTTGCAGACTGAAACCGATGTTCCTGTTGGAACCGTGGACGTCGCCCTCGGTGTCGTGCCGACGTCTGCCTTTGTCCAGACGGGTTCGGCGTCAGACGACGGGCGACCACATTCTGATTCAGAAGGCCACATCAGAAAACAGCGGTCGCCTCGCAAACACAGGAAACGACGACGAACGCCTTCCGATGACGCCCTTTCTCAGACGGCCCCGCGAGATGTCGACCTGTTGTCTGACGGTGATCTCCCACATTGCGTTCAGTCACGCGATGTGGCAGCAACAGGCGCCCCTCCTGTGACGCCTACTCTCCCAGCCAGGGACGTGTCCTCGCCGTTGTCAACGAATGATGACGGCGGTCCCCCTGCCACTCATGTTGCGGAATCCACAACACCCGTTCAGGAAGTACGTGACCGTCACATGTCCACGTCGTCAGCTTCCTGGGCCGATGACGTTGAAGAAGAAGTGGAACAGACTGCCAGCGTGTCTGCACAGGAGTCCACTACTGCGGGACCACCGGCGGGTCTCCACCTGCCGGCTACTTCTACCGCATGTTCTTCAAATACTGAGGATGCCCGTACACAGCAATATCGTATCGCCACGATGAATCTTGCCACCATTCGTGCCCCCCATAAACTGGCCATGTTCAGAGACACTATTTACTCTGCGGATGTGGATATAGCACTCTTACAAGAGGTGTTTGTGGCTGACTTCCTAGTTCCCACCGGATACAACGCCCATGTTTCCCCCGGATCCGATACCGGTAGCGGCGTCGCCATCCTGCTACGCGACGGACTCCCTGCAGAGGACGTCGTCTACCTTCCCACTGCGCGAGGTATGGCCCTCACACTGTTCGGCGTGCGTATTATTAATATCTACGCTCCGTCCGGCACTGGCCGCCGTCATGACCGACAAACTTTTTTTGCCAAAAGCGTCACACTCCTCTTCACCGGTCCGCAGGACGATTTCGTACTCGGTGGGGATTTTAACTCGACACAAGAGCCCGCGGACCAACTCCCGCGACATTCCCCTTGTGCATCTCTCTCAGTGGTCATCGACCGTCTACGACTTGTTGACACATGGAAGAAGCTCCACGGAATTCAACCGGGCTATACATTCTACACCTCTCACTCGTCAAGCCGCATAGATCGCATCTACGTTACCCGCTCCCTTGCTGATGGCACACGTCATGCGGAAGTCTGGCCCTTGGCCTTTTCAGACCATGATGCGTATCTCTGTGACGTCACTCTCGCCCGACAGCAAGTGTGGCATAGTCGTGATCTGTGGAAACTCAATATCGCTCACCTGACCTCCTCAGACTGTCGCCGTATGGTCGAAGAAGCGTGGGCACGCTGCCACCATCGTCGAGAAGCCTCTGACTCCACCTTATCATGGTGGCTCTCCTGTGCAAAGCCGACCCTCAGGAAGACTCTGATGAGTTATGGGAAGGAATTAATGGCGTGGCAAACTAATATCCTGCACTTCTACTACACCATTCTACGTGACTGTACGACGATGCCTTTCTCGCCAGCCCGGCAGTCGATGGTCCATCGCACGAAGGCGCAGATCTCCTTGATCATGCGGCGTAACTTGGAAGGCACTGTAGTCCGTTCTCGAGCTTCTAATCGAATCCCTCAAGAACGTCCGTCGATGTACCACCTCCTTCAGGAAAGACAACGACGACGACGAGCTCTGATCCAAGTCCTCACTGATGTGGAAGGGCGCCGGCACGACACCCAACAGAGCATCGGTCGTACTCTCCATGCTCATTTTGCCAGGCTATACGCAGCCGTACCGCATTCTGCAGCACTGATCACAGAAGTCGCTCAGCTTACTACGAACACTCTTCCGGAGGATGCAGTGCATGAGCTCCAAGACGACGTAACCACAGATGAAGTGGTAGATGCTATCAAGGCGGGTTCCGATAACAGATCTCCTGGACCTGACGGTATACCCATCCAATTTTATAAAAGTTTTCACTATTTGTTGGCTTCCACGTGGACGGCAATCGCACAAGAGCTGATGTCACCGATGACAGTGGTCCCGAGCGCCTTTCTAGAAGGCATTATTATCCCCGTACATAAACCGCGCGGGTTATCGAGGGTCCAGGACTACCGACCAATTACTTTGCTCAACAGCGACATGAAAATATTCTCACGGCTACTGGCATCGTGACTCAAGAAGGTCGCACGTTACGTCACATCCTGTGACCAGACTTCCCTAGGAGGCGACAACAACATCCGTACGGCCCTTTGCCGTTACAGAGACATGATAGCATTAGCGCATTATCAGCGTCTCCCTGGCGCCTTGGCTTCACTGGACTTTAGCCAGGCTTTCGACCTTGTTGACCACTTCTATTTACGGACAGTTCTTCAGCATATGGGTTTTCCTGGTGGTATTGTCACAGTGGTTATGCGCCTGTTGAGTAGTGCAACCTCTAAAATCATGTACAATGGTCGCCTTACACCGTCCCTGGTCATCGCACGATCTGTACGACAAGGCTGCCCTCTTTCCACGATTTTGTATGCTTTCGCCTTGGATCCCCTGCTCCAAGGCATGCGCCAACGTTGGGAAGGCATGGCTGTGCAAGGCCACCGTTTTTGTTGTACAGCCTACGCAGACGACATAGTACTATATCTGCGCAGTGAAGATGAAGTGCGAGCAGCACTGACATGGGTGGCGACATCGGGCGTCCTTACCTTTTTCAAAAGAAAACAAAGACTCCAATTATACTGGTTTCTCAGTCCAGTAAACAAAAATGAGTCTCCTTCGTCTTGTTGGCGAAGAAGCAATCTTTTGGAACAAAAAAATTTGTTTCTCAAAGCCAAAATCAAATTTATTTTTCCTTTAAGAACAAATTTTGAGGAATAAATAAAGAAAGTATATTTTTTATTTTTTTTATTTTTGATTTATTTATTTATTTTAATTAAAGTCGTCGTGCGACTTGTAGTTAAAGTCCAGTTCTTACAGGAGCTCCTGAAGTGTAACCGCCTGCAGCATGCCAGCTCGTCCAAAAGTGTCTTCTCATGGCGTAGGCGTGGGTTCTGGGTAGCAGATCTATTCGGTTCGGTTCGGTTTATACAGTTTTCAGCTTCTCAGGGCTTGGACGTTCCAGCTATTAGGTGGGTCATCGAAAGTGCTCCGTAAGAAATTAGAAAAATATTGTTTATAGCGTGGGTTGCGTATCAGGACGCAGTGTCGTTCGTTGAGATAAGTCCAATATCCTAGCGTAGACTTGTCGCCAGAAGTGAAAAGATAGCGGATCGTGTGGTCACAGATCCAATTCACAGAGTGAGTTTTGGCGGAGGGGTAGAAAGTCTCATGGGGGTACAAAAGCGTGTGGACGTCGATCTGAGCCGGTGTCTGGCGAGTAAGAAACGCCAAAATTCGCCGCGCAAGTGTCCAGACGTCGAACGCTGTGCCACAGTGGAACCGGTGGACATCCGTGTCATCCACTCCACAGTGGGTGCAGAGGGATGAATCGGCGAGATGGATGCGGTGCAGACGATCTCGGTTAACTTGTTGGCCATTCACGGTGATGTACCACGCTGATTGAACGTCTGATTCGAGAAAACGCGAATGGATCGCCTTCCATATGTGTCGCCACACGTACTGTGGATACTTACGTTCGATGGGGTTGGACGGGCGGCACTGTTGTAACAATTCGGAGACTGTTTTCGTGAAGTACAAACGTGTAAGTGCTAAGGACCGGTAGATATAACTGAACTCCAGGAAAAATCGTTGGATGTAATAAAAGGGGGTTGGAATGGTCGATACTAGTACTGGGGCGGACAAGGAGGCCGGTGCAAAGTTGTGAAGCAGGAGGCTAGTAAGGCTCTGCGGGCAACGATGCCAAAGTTTTAGTTGGGAGCTCACGTATAGTGCCTTGACACGAGTCGGCACGTGGATGAGTCCCACCCCGCCACGATCTCGTGGCAGTGCAAGGGATTCATACTGCACCTTGAATAACATCCCCGAGCTGACGAAGGAACCGAAAGCCATCAACAGTCGTCGCGCCAGGAGATTTGGGACTGGTAGTACTTGAGCCACGTGTGGTATACGGGAAGCATGATACATGTTCACGTATTGCGCGCGTTGGATAACGTCGAGAGCTCGTAGCCGGTGATCTGCGAGATTTGCTCTGATTGTCTGTAGCAAGCGTCTACCATTGATAGTCGCTGAGCGGCGCAGGTCTGCTGTGAAATCAAGTCCAAGACACCGTATGGTGGCGGCGACACTAAGGGGGGCAGCACATCTCTCCGGCAAGCCCTCACCAATGAGCAGGATCCCACACCGCGCAGCAATATTCTAACAGAGGACGAACGAGTGTAGTGTAAGCTGTCTCTTTAGTGGACTTGTTGCATCTTCTAAGTGTCCTGCCATTGAAACGCAACCTTTGGCTCGCCTTTCCCACAATATTATCTATGTGGTCTTTCCAACTGAAGTTGTTCGTAATTTTAACACCCGGGTACTTAGTTGAATTGACAGCCTTGAGAATTGTACTATTTATCGAGTAATCGAATTCCAACAGATTTCTTTTGGAACTCATGTGGATCACCTCACACTTTTCGTTATTTAGCGTCAACTGCCACCTGCCACACCATACAGCAATCTTTTCTAAATCGCTTTGCAACTGATACTGGTCTTTGGATGACCTTACTAGACGGTAAACTACAGCATCATCTGCGAACAACCTAAGAGAACTGCTCAGATTGTCACTGAGATCATTTTTATAGATCAGGAACAGCAGAGGTCCCACGACGCTTCCCTGGAGAACACCTTATATCACTTCAGTTTTACTCGATGATTTGCCGTCTATTACTACGAACTGCAACCTTCCTGACAGGAAATCATGAATCCAGTCGCACAACTGAGAAGATACCCCATAGGCCCGCAGCTTGATTAGAAGTCGCTTGTGAGGAACGGTGTCAAAAGCTTTCTGGAAATCTAGAAATACTGAATCAACTTGAGATGCCATGTCGATAGCGGCCATTACTTCGTGCGAATAAAGAGCTAGCTGCGTTGCACAAGAACGATGTTTTGTGAAGCCATGCTGATTACGTATCGATAGATCGTTCCCTTCGAGGTGATTCATAATGTTTGAATACAGTATATGCTCCAAAACCCTACTGCAAACCGACGTCAATGATATAGGTCTGTAGTTCGATGGATTACTCCTACTACCCTTCTTAAACACTGGTGCGACCTGCGCAATTTTCCAATCTGTAGGTACAGATAGGCCGGCGGCGGAATACTGCAGCGAAGAACTATTTTCCGGTCACGTGTGTGGCGAATGGCCCCTCTGGAAGTGGCGGCCTCTGCTAGCGCTGGTACCGCCGCCTGCTGTCGACAGGCGAGTCTGCGACGCTGAGGCGTGCAGGGGCCGTGTAGGCTGCACGCGTGTCTGAGGTGCCCGAAGGGTTGCCGATCGCTTGTGCAAAGATCCCCAGTACAGCAATGAACATCTCTGTGAATAAAACGGCAAAAGATCCCTCTGAGACCCTCCCCACCCTCCCACTCCCCCCCCCCCCCCCCCACTACCCGAGTTCGACAACCACAGTACCACCATCGCTACGAATTTACCTGTCACAAACTTAGACAGCGATTCAGCCTGGTGGCTGTTCTAGCGCCTGAAGGCAGGCAAACCGCACCAAGGAGTGTCGAAGGGATTCCCTAGTCCTCAGGCGCTAGAGCAACCGCCAGGCTGATTTGATGTTGAAGTTTTTCTGACAGGTAAATTTGAAACGTGCTCAACAAACTTGCGTTGGTGATTTGTATCCCGCCTGGAAGGCGGCGCGTGGGTCTGCTCCTGTAAACTGAATGGGTAGGCTGAATGTAGCAGGAGCAAGTGAGGTAAGATTCTCGGAACAGATTCTTCCGTGAAAGTACATTTAATTATCAGTCAATGACATACGTATCTTTACACTGAAGAGCCCGTAGTGCGACTGGATAGGCATCAACGTTGATAGCCACTAGTAGTAGGACAAAGTATCATTGAATAACAAAGTCAGTAATGGCCCCCTATGAAGTAGAAACAATATTGCTAGGTCATCGTCTCGGAATCAAATGGGCTGAATCTGGAGCGATGATCGAAGACCTCCATAGTGCCGGCTAGAGAGCGCTGTCGTCGGTGTCTCGTAGTGCCAACTTACGAACTTGCATCTACGCTGTGGCATCTTAGCTATCGATACCACAGGTGGCACCGTGGGTGTCGAACTCGGGGATGTTAGAGAGACCGTTTGCCGTTTTGTTGACACACATGTTGATGTTCCACTACCACGTGATCATGCCCCAGGGCAGCAGGAAACAGGAGATCTGGAAAAGCATATGTAGCCTTTGCTGCTTCCAGTAACGTTCATATTTCGTCGAATGGTTTTCAGCGGTCCCAAGTGACCCCAACCTGTACACCAAAGCAAAAATTGATGTCGCGCTGCAGTCCAAAAGAGCGTGATCGCTTTCAATGGGGACGCCGCCCCACAAGGTCCTTAGAGAAGGGTTGAAACGTCCCACAGTGTCAGCAGCGGCAAAGGTTGTGAAGAACATTTTCCTATTGCCCATCGCACCGTGAACTGTCGTTCTCGACAGCGAAATGTGTGGGGGCTTAACACCCAGAGGGAATGGGTGGTTTCATTGACACTCTTTATGCTACTCCCCGCCTGCCATCGTTGGCCGAGCGGTTCTAGGCGCTTCAGTCTGGAACCGCGCGACCGCTACGGTCGCAGGTTCGCATTCTGCCTCGGGCATGGATGTGTGTGATGTCCTTAGGTTGGTTAGGTTTAAGTAGTTCTAAGTTCTAGGGGACCGATGAACTGAGATGTTAAGTCCCATAGTGCTCAGAGTCATTTGCTACTGCCCGAGGGCTTTTCCTGTTGATTCTGAGCGGCGGTGTGTGTGAAATGTTTCCTCGGCCACTCGTCAGAAAACCGCACGATTTCAACGTTGGGTGTCGCGGTTCTGACCGCCATAGGAGTGACGTCAGACGAAGGGGTGAAACGTGGATAAGAGCAGCTGCGACCAGCTTCTGATCGTGTGTCACGTCCGCGGTGGCGTTGTGCAGAACTGTGGTGAAATCTGGTGCCAGTGTGACATCATTAACGCACCGTGTAGCCCACATGAACTTTTGAACAGTGGCTGTCTTTTCATATGTGTAGACACCTTTCTCTTTGACGCGTCACGTTTCTACACCATTACAGGGAAAGGTTTTAGATAGCTTTGAGACAAATTCCAAGCTTATGCCTCGGAATGGGAAACAATTATAGGGTTCGAAAAAGTGATCCTTTAATTTTGTTGCGCAGAGTAATTGTCCTCGACAGTCAGATATCACCAAAGGACAGCTGTCTCGTGGGGGCGGATTACTTTTCCGAGTTCCTGCTTCATTTTTCCTAGTAATATGCAGCATGGCGGACGACCAAAAAGGCAGTTGGAGCCGTTACTTTGAATTCCACAGCAGACATCTGCGTGGTGGAGGGACACAATCTGCCCCTCTGTTTTCACCGAATTACCGGCACTCCAGGGTATCCAACCTCGGAACCGTCAGACCAGGCCTTGCAGGCCGAAACAAATCTTAACCGTCACTCTGGTTATGTTGGGCACAGCTCCACTTTGTGCCGGCGAACGCTTACTGGGTTGCGATACTGTCGGTAACGAAGCTGACGGGAGAAGTCATCTCGTCCTCAGTTGCTTGCACTTGTTAGTTCGAGTCGGCCCGCAGAACCTGCCGCCATTTGTACGTCTTTGTGCTTCCTTAGCTACACTCCTGGAAATGGAAAAAAGAACACATTGACACCGGTGTGTCATACCCACCATACTTGCTCCGGACACTGCGAGAGGGCTGTACAAGCAATGATCACACGCACGGCACAGCGGACACACCAGGAACCGCGGTGTTGGCCGTCGAATGGCGCTAGCTGCGCAGCATTTGTGCACCGCCGCCGTCAGTGTCAGCCAGTTTGCCGTGGCATACGGAGCTCCATCGCAGTCTTTAACACTGGTAGCATGCCGCGACAGCGTGGACGTGAACCGTATGTGCAGTTGACGGACTTTGAGCGAGGGCGTATAGTGGGCATGCGGGAGGCCGGGTGGACGTACCGCCGAATTGCTCAACACGTGGGGCGTGAGGTCTCCACAGTACATCGATGTTGTCGCCAGTGGTCGGCGGAAGGTGCACGTGCCCGTCGACCTGGGACCGGACCGCAGCGACGCACGGATGCACGCCAAGACCGTAGGATCCTACGCAGTGCCGTAGGGGACCGCACCGCCACTTCCCAGCAAATTAGGGACACTGTTGCTCCTGGGGTATCGGCGAGGACCATTCGCAACCGTCTCCGTGAAGCTGGGCTACGGTCCCGCACACCGTTAGGCCGTCTTCCGCTCACGCCCCAACATCGTGCAGCCCGCCTCCAGTGGTGTCGCGACAGGCGTGACTGGAGGGACGAATGGAGACGTGTCGTCTTCAGCGATGAGAGTCGCTTCTGCCTTGGTGCCAATGATGGTCGTATGCGTGTTTGGCGCCGTGCAGGTGAGCGCCACAATCAGGACTGCATACGACCGAGGCACACAGGGCCGACACCCGGCATCATGGTGTGGGGAGCGATCTCCTACACTGGCCGTACACCACTGGTGATCGTCGAGGGGACACTGAATAGTGCACGGTACATCCAAACCGTCATCGAACCCATCGTTCTACCATTCCTAGACCGGCAAGGGAACTTGCTGTTCCAACAGGACAATGCACGTCCGCATGTATCCCGTGCCACCCAACGTGCTCTAGAAGGTGTAAGTCAACTACCCTGGCCAGCAAGATCTCCGGATCTGTCCCCGATTGAGCATGTTTGGGACTGGATGAAGCGTCGTCTCACGCGGTCTGCACGTCCAGCACGAACGCTGGTCCAACTGAGGCGCCAGGTGGAAATGGCATGGCAAGCCGTTCCACAGGACTACATCCAGCATCTCTACGATCGTCTCCATGGGAGAATAGCAGCCTGCATTGCTGCGAAAGGTGGATATACACTGTACTAGTGCCGACATTGTGCATGCTCTGTTGCCTGTGTCTATGTGCCTGTGGTTCTGTCAGTGTGATCATGTGATGTATCTGACCCCAGGAATGTGTCAATAAAGTTTCCCCTTCCTGGGACAATGAATTCACGGTGTTCTTATTTCAATTTCCAGGAGTGTATTTTCAGTAGCAGCCAACTTTACATCTGCGGTTAGAGTTGTTTCGCATTAAAGTTAATGCGACCGCTATCATCTCGGTCGTGAACCATCAGAGATACAATGGTTTGCATATCGATCGGTACGCTCGACAAAGCTAACCACGCTTGCGGGATAGTACCGGGTGGTCAAAAAGTCAGTATAAATCTGAAAACTGAATAAATCACGGTATAATGCAGATAGAGAGGTACAAATTGACACACATGCTTGGAATGACATGGGGTTTTATTAGAACAAACAAAAAAAAATACAAAAGTTCAAAAAATGTCCAATAGATAGCGCTTCATCTGATCAGAATAGCAATAATTAGCATAACAAAGTAAGACAAAGCAAAGATGATGTTCCTAACAGGAAATGCTCAATATGTCCACCATCATTCCTCAACAATAGCTGTAGTCGAGGAATAATGTTGTGAACAGCACTGTAAAGCTTGCCCGGAGTTATGGTGAGGCATTGGCGTCGGATGTTGTCTTTCAGCATCCCTGGAGATGTCGGTCGATCACGATACACTTGCGACTTCAGGTAACCCCAAAGACAATAATCGCACGGACTGAGGTCTGGCGACCTGGGAGGCCAAGCATGACGAAAGTGGCGGCTGAGCAAACGATCATCACCAAACGACGCGCGCAAGAGATCTTTCACTCGTCTACCAATTTTTTTTGTTCTAATAAAACCCCATGTCATTCCAAGCATGTGTGTCCATTTTTACCTCTCTATCTACAATATTCCGTGGTTTATTAAGTTTTCAAATTTATACTGACTTTTTGATCACCCGGTATTTCGTACTGCCCCTTGTCCGGCTTCAATTTATCCTTTCTCGTGGATAATAATCATTACAATTTATCTGCAACTTCTTCTGTTTTCTTTCCTATCGACCTCCCTTGGCCACCTCCTACTTTTTCGGCCCCAACGGTATTAGTTTTCGAGGCCCAACGGAGCCTTTCATTTTTCTTTTCTGCCTCCAACCAAGAGGGCAGGGAAGACTCTAGAGGCGTGGTGAAGCCAGCTTTCCTGAGGGAGTAAACCCTGAAAAGAAATCCTGCCAGCTCAGAGCAGAACAGCGGCAGGTCCACTACTGGGATAACCCTGCGCAACACCTGTAACGCGGCCAGGGGACATCTTACCCCCTGGGAAAAACCTCACTAATGTTCCACAGAATGGGATGGAACCCCATAAGTCGAAAATGTCTGGATACACTGGTTTACAAGTTGGCACGTGGAATATTAAAAACCTGTCTAGACCTAGAGCTGTTAAGACAGTAGTCTCTGAACTAGAAGAGTATAAAATCGACGTTACTGCATTACAAGAAACAAGATGGCTAGGGGTAGGGATATTACGCGAGAAGAAAACAGTAATATTTTATGGAGGTTGTGAAGAAAATGATAAGAATGGTTCAAATGGCTCTGAGCACTATGGGACTTAACTTCTGTGGTCATCAGTCCCCTAGAACTTCGAACTACTTAAACCTAACTAACCTAAGGACATCACACACATCCATGCCCGAGGCAGGATTCGAACCTGCGACCGTAGCAGTCCCGCGGTTCCGGACTGCGCGCCTAGAACCATTAGTCCACCGCGGCCGGCAGATAAGAATGAACATGGAACGGGATCTGTGGTGAGTGAGCAGGTCATAGGGCTAGTGAAGGCCCTCAGTGCAGTCAGCAACAGGATATCGTGTCTACCTATTAGACATGGGTATGGCGATATCACCCTTGTTACTTCATATGCACCAACAAACGTAAGTGATGAAGAAGAGACGAGTGAATTCTATGAAGAACTGGAAAGAACAGTGGAGAGCATTAGCAACAGAAATCTTAAGATTATTCTGGGAGACTTCAATGCCAAAGTGGTACAAGAAGAGATGTATAGAACAACAATTGGAAAAGAGTGTTTGCATGCAAAAACAAATTAAAATGGCCTGCTGTTAATCAGTTTTGCGTTACGTCAGAATCTTGTGGTGAGCTCAACTTCTTTCCCCTACAAACAGATCCACAAAGGCTCATAGATTTCCCCAGATGGTAGCACCGTCAATCAGATAGATCATATGCTGATGGATGAGGGGCACAAGAAGTGTATGATGGATGTGAGATCGTACAGAGGAGTAGATGCGGACACAGACCACTTTCTAGTCACAGCCAAATTACTGTTACAGCTGTGCTACCAAATTAAAAAGAATAACGTGACCAAGAAACAGTTTGATATTGAGAAACTTAAGGATACAGAGATATACCAGCAGTATAAGATTAAAGTACGTAACAAGTCTGAAGTATTGGCATCGAACCACGCTGATGAAATAAGTGTTAACAAGCGATAGGAAGAAATAAGGACCTTTGTAACTGGTGCAGCTGAAGAAATTCAAGGAAATAAAAAGCTGACAACTAAGAAGAAATGGTTCAGTGAGACACGTGAACAAGCTGTGTAGACCAGGAAGCGAACAAGGCCGGTGCACATGCTGGACAGACAATGTGCGGAACAACAAGCAGCACTCAAGACCGTAAGAAAAGAAACAAACAGGATTCTGAGAACAGAAAAAGAGGAAGTTGATGAACAGTATGACTGAAGAAATCTAAAAGGCAAATACAATATCAGACAGCAGGAAAATGTTTCAGATGTTGAAACATGTGAGGAATGGTCACAGAAACGAAGTTTTGGTTATTAATGATAAAAGATGGAAATATGGTAACAGACGAGGAAAAAATTGTGAATAGGTGCAGAGAATATTTTGAAGAGTTATTAAATGCTAAAGACTCACAGAGTGTCTTCCCATACGAGAATAATATAGAGAGTGAAGGAGACGCCGCAAAAATTCAAGTCACTCAACAAGATGTAGAAACCGCAATGAGGAAAGTAAAGAATAATAACACACCAGGAGAAGATAGGATAACGGCAGAGTTGTTGAAGGCAGGAACATTACGAATGTAGGTTGTGGACAGATGGGAATGTGGATCTCATGGAAAGCGTGCAAGGGATAAGTCCTTGCAGTCGCGCTGTCCTCTGTCCCCTCGATGGCTCACATGGATAGAGCGTCTGCCATGTAAGCAGGAGATCCCGGGTTCGATCCCCGGTCGGTGAACACATTTTCAGCTGTCCCCGTTGAGGTATATCAACAACACCTGTTGGCAGGTGAAGGTTTCGATTAATTAGCATTTACTTCAGAAAGAGCTATTCAATCTCATAAAATAAATATGGAAAAAAGAGGAAATGCCAGAAGAGTGGAAATCAGCCTTCATTATCCTACTGCATAAAAAGAACATTAATAGCAATTGTAACAACTAGAGAGGCATTTCTCTCTTAAGTATATCTTATAAAGCTCTATCTTTAGTAATACTTGAAAAACTTAAGCCATTTGCAAGAGATAGTGTACGAGAGTACAAGGCATGCTTCCAAGAAGGACGATTGACCATCGATCAAATTTTCACCATGAGGCAAATCTGGGAAAAGTGCTGGGAAGTCAACCATCGGTTCTGGTGACATTCGTGGACTTCTCAAAGGCTTATGACAGTATCCACAGATTAAGTACGTACAACATTCTGAGAACGCTTGGCATACCAATGAAGTTAATAAATATGGTCAAGGTGTGCACAGCAGAGACAAGACACAAATTCAAAATGGATGTGAAAGAAGCTGACGTTATTTCACCACTATTATTTAATCTGGTCCTAGAGAAAGTAACCTGAGAAATGAAAAGAGAAAACAAGGGGTGACGCTGAACGGTAGGACAGATTTATTGGGTTCTACGGACGACATCGCAGTTCTAGCAGAATCAGGAGAAGAGATGGCAGAAACTGTAGAGGACCTAGCGCAAAATGCAGGTTAGAGCGGGTTATGGATTAATGCGGAAAAGACTGAGGTAATGGAGGTATCAAGAGAAGCCCCAAATGACACCCCACTACAGGTAGGAATATGGAAATTTGCTAAAGTGGAGAATTTTAAATACCTTGGTACATGGTTAAAGAGGCAAAATAATTTAAGACAGGAAATAAACCAACGTATTGTGAATAGGTCTAAAACTTATTTCAGTCTAAAGCAGATAATGTCATCCAAGAATCTGTCAATTAGGACCAAACTTAAAGCCTACAATGCAGTGATAGTGCCAGCATTGTTGTACGGGACAGAAACTCTAAGCACAACAAAGAAGGATGAAGAAAACTTGTTAGTCTTCGAAAGAAAAATTATGAGAAGAATTTTTGGGCCTGTCCTGTCGTGGAGACGTAGAGGAATGGCTCTGAGCACTATGCGACTTAACTTCTTAGGTCATCAGTCGCCTAGAACTTAGAACTACTTAAACCTAACTAACGTAAGGACATCACACACATCCATGCCCGAGGCAGGATTCGAACCTGCGACCGTAGCGGTCGCTCGGTTCCAGACTGTAGCGCCTAGACGTAGAGGAATCCAAGAACAGTATGAGCTGATGAGGCAACCAAACATCGTTCAAAAACTGAAATCGCGGATAATAAGCTTGGCAGGCGACATTGCTAGGAGGCCAGACACTTCTCGGGCAAAAGCCGTACTTTTGGGAAGACCTGATGCTACCCGTCCAGTCGGAAGACCCAGGAAGCGATAGGAGGCTGAGCTACAAAAAGACAGGAGTCCATGACAACAGGATCCAAAGTGCACAAAATCACCATCTATGGAGGAGCGTTGTGAGGTCGGCGCATGATCTACAGGGTCCTCGATCGCCGATTTGATGATGATATTACTGTACACACTCTCTCTCTCTTTGATCAAGGGCTGGACGAGTTAACATTAAGTTCGTTTATATTGGTTATTTGTTCCCTTTGTCTTGTCCTGCAGCTAAATGTTTTCTGTTTTTGATTTGTGCTATTCCTACGTGTGCAGTACACAATACTTCATTTCTAACAGGCTACCTCGCATCTCCATGTGTTCGTTTATGGAAATATATGCCAGATTATACCTGACCTGTCCGAATTCTGGTTTGTAGAATTCCCCTGTTGCCTCCTACAGCTATTTAATTAATAATCAGAAGATCCTGCTAGAAGAGATGAGGTCCGATGCGGGCCACGGTCAAAACAGCAGAAGATTAGTAGGTGAGGTCAAATGTACCTGTTAATTGGTAATCGGAAGTCAGGCAGCCATTTCAGTTTCTATCGCCCTGTCGTCACGCTCCATCTTTTAAAAGAGAACGGACGGAAGTCGCAACATGTACAGTGTAAGACAGTTTTAACAGGACGTGACAGATGTGGAAAGGGGCCTCATTGTAGACATTCATTTGGCCAGCTGGTCGAATCGTGTATTTGTGCAGCATTCCGATGTGACAGTGCCCCAGTCTTAGCTCCTGCGAACGAGGGGGCAGCCATAGTTGTTGTCAAGGTTCCACGATCTGGTGGCATACTGTGCAGAACCTTCACATCTGCGCCTGTCAGCCAAAAACAAGCAGTGGACTCCCTGCAACTTTGTGCCATCCCTCACCTTTGGCCGGAGCCTAGTGACAGCCAGTCGAGGAATAGCACGCCGCCAGGCTGCCGCTAACAGCGCAGCACAAATTAGATTAGATTAGATTTACTTTCATTCCAATTGATCCGTAGTGAGGAGGTCCTCCAGGATGTGGAACATGTCAGAAAAACAACAATACATGACAAATATTTACAACTAAAACAAATAAGCTAATGTACCATTCCACAGGTCCCAAGTGGAATGATCGTCATTTTTTAATGAACACTAAGAGCCATTTTACAAATACTAATGCACTGAATTTCAAATAAAAAAGCTTTTTATTTATTTATAAGGTAATAAACATGTAATACAATTACTGTAATACTTATTTACAATGAACACATTACTGCACTGAAATGGTGCAGAAGTTAGATTATACACACACACACACACAGACACAGACACACAAATTTTCAGTGAACACATTACTGCACTGAAATTGTGCAGAAGTTATGTTGTACTTATATACAAATCAGTTGGTTTTACTAAGAAATTCATCAATGGAGTAGAAGGAGTTGGCCACCAATAAATCCTTTAGGCTTCTCTTAAACTAAATTTCATTGGTTCTTAAGCTTTTTATGGCTGCTGGCAAGTTATTGAAAATGTGTGTTCCTGAATAATGCACACCTTTTTGTACAAGACTAAGTGACTTTAAATCCTTGTGAAGATTATTCTTATTTCTAGTATTGATTCCATGAATTGAGCTGTTGGTTTGAAAAAGTGATATATTTTTAATGACAAATTTCATTAAGGAATAAATATATTGGGAAGCTGTAGTTAGTATCCCTAGTTCCCTGAACAGGTTTCTGCAGGATGTTCTTGAGTTCACACAACATATAATTCTTACTGCGCGTTTTTGTGCCCGGAAAACTTTAGCTTGGCTTGATGAATTACCCCAAAAAATACTCCCATATGACATTATGGAATAAAAGTAAGCATAGTATGCCAGCTTTTTCATTTTTATATCCCCTATGTCTGACAAAATTCGCATTGCAAACAGAGATTTGTTAAGACGCTTCAGCAGTTCTGTGGTGTGCTCCTCCCACTTGAATTTATTATCAAGCTGTAATCCCAAGAATTTAACACTGTCCACTTCTTCTATCTTCTTGTCATCGTATGTTAGACATATACTCTTGGGACACCCCTTACAAGTTCTGAACTGCATGTAGTGTGTTTTTTCAAAGTTTAGTGACAAAGAATTGGCTAGGAACCAGTGATTAATGTCCACAAATATTTTATTGGCTGATCTTTCTAAGACTACACTTGATTTGCTATTTATTGCAATGTTTGTATCATCGGCAAACAAAACAAACTTGGCATCTGGTAATGTTACTGATGAAAGGTCATTGATATACACAAGGAAAAGTAAGGGCCCCAAAATGGAACCTTGTGGGACCCCACATGTAATTAGTTCCCAGTTGGATCATGCCTGATAGCTTGATACATGTCTCTTTCCTAATAACACCCTTTGTTTCCTGCCAGAGATATAAGATTTGAACCATTTTGCAGCATTTCCTGTTACACTATAATATTCTAGTTTACTTAAAAGGATATTGTGATTTACACAGTCAAATGACTTTGACAGATCACAAAATATACCAGTTGCCTGCAAGTTTTTGTCTAATGAATTAAGCACATTTTCACTGTAAGTGAAGATAGCCTTCTCAGTATCAGAACCTTTTAGAAATCCAAACTGTGACTTTGACAGTATGTTATTTGAGATAAGATGGTTATAAAGACGACTGTACATTACTTTTTCGAAAATTTTTGAGAATGCTGGCAACAGTGAAATTGGACGGAAATTTGATGCTATTTCTTTATCTCCCTTCTTAAACAGTGGCTTAACTTCAGCATATTTCAGCCATTCAGGAAATATTCCACTGATAAACGACTGGTTACACAGATAGCTTAATATGTTACTTAGCTCAGAATCACATTCTTTAATTAACTTTGTTGATATTTCATCATACCCACTAGATGTTTTTGATTTTAAAGATTTTATGATGGACATTATTTCTGTTGGGGTAGTGAGGGTCAAATTCATATTATGGAAGTTACTTGAAATGTCTGGTCTAAGGTAATCCATAGCAGCATCTACCGAACCTGACAACCCCATCTTTTCAGTAACAGTTATAAAATGTTTGTTAAAAAGTTCTGCAACACTATATACATCTGTCACCAATGTACCATTTACTCTTAATGTTATTTGTTCCTCTTCATGTCTGGTTCTACCGGTCTCCTCCTTCACTATATCCCATATTGTCTTTATTTTGTTATCTGATATGACTATCTTTTCCTTGTAATATATTTGCTTTGACATCCGTATTACAGTCTTTAATATTTTGCAGTATTTCTTATAATGTGCTATAGCATCAACATTGGAAATGTTTCGGATTGACAGATACAGTTTTCTTTTTGTTTTACAAGATACCCCTATTCCTCGAGTAATCCATGGCTTCTTTGTAGACTTTGCTCTAACCTTGGTAAGTTTTGGGGGAAAGCAGTGTTCAAATAAGGTAAGCACTTTATTAGCAAAAATGTTATATTTTTCATTCATGCCATGAGCACTGTAAACATCAGTCTAGTGAATGTCTCTGAGGAGTGTCCTAAAATAATCAATTTTTGGCTTACTGATTACCCTCTTGAGCTCAGATTTAACAGATTTTATATCCTGTTCAGTATTAACATTTAACAGAAGGAGCTGCATGTCATGGTCTGAGAGGCCATTGACTATTGGTTTTGTAATATAATTTTGTTCATTGGACTTTTCTATAAAGATATTATCAATGGCTGTTTGTGAGCAAGTGGCTATCCTAGTGGGGAACTTTACTGTGGGAATTAAGTTGAATGATAGTGTTACTAACTCAAATAAGTTCTTATTGGGGGAGTCTTTAAGGAAATCTACATTGAAATCACCAGCAACCACTATTTCTTTGTTTTTGGTTGTTAAATGGGCCAGTACAGCTTCAAGGTGGTTTACAAACAGATTAAAGTTACCTGCAGGTGCTCGATATACACTTAATATTATGAAAGATTTTTTGTGAAGATCTAATTCTGTTGCACATGCTTCCATATGCTGTTCTAGGCAAAATTTATGAATGTCTATGTTCTTAAATTTATGACAGTTCCTGATGAATATGGCAACTCCTCCTTTCTCCATTTCTGATCTACAAAAGTGAGATGCTAACCTAAACCCTGTAACACTTAAAAGTTCTATACCAGTGGTCACATGATGTTCTGAGAGGCAGATTATGTCAGCTGGATTTGAAGACTCTAATTCATCTATGCAGATAGTTAATTCATTAATTTTATTTCTCAGTCCTCGAATATTTTGATGCAATAAAGATAGCTGACATTTCACATTGACTGAGTTAAAATTGGGTGGAGTTAAAATATCTGCTGACAGTTGAAAATTCTTAACCAATGGCTGTTTATGCTGATGTAATAAGCTGGAATTATGTTTTTTGATTTCTTTCTCAAACTGAAGGTTTGTCTCAGTTCTAACCTCTCTTAAAATTTGCTTTCTTTCTGTCCTCCCTACCCTAAAAAAGGGTGTTTTCTGAATCCTATAACCACTGGTATTTTACCACTCATGACAGTGCCTCCCCCCTTTAACTTTCCTGCTATTTCCCCAGCCAATTTACCCTTCCCCTTCCTGTTGAGGTGAAGGCCATGCCTAGTATAATCCCACCTACTGATAGAATCAACATGAACCACACCAATGTGTGACCCCGCACCCGACATGAGCAGCCGTTCCAGCTCCAAATTAACTCTCTTGACAGAAGAGTTCAAATGAGGTCGGTCATGGCGCCCAAGAACAGATACAAACTCAACACTAGTATGCTTCGATGCTGATGCAATCTTCGCCAGGTCACACTCTATACTGTACCCAGGATCTCTGTCAATACTGTTACCTGCCCCACCCACTATAACCACGGTGTCTTCCTTAGTGAAATCTTTGCAAAGTGATCCTAAATCCTCTGTTACCTGCTCCAGACCAGCACTAGGTTTAAAAAAATTGGTGACCTGGTATTCTGATCCTAGTTCATCCTGCAAGAGTTGGCCAACACTTCTTTCATGGGAACTACCTAACAACAACACTTTCTTTCTCTTTACTGATTTCCCTACATTCTTACTTTTCAATTTGCTGCTGAAAGTTTGTTGTGCCCTGTCTACACCTGCAACTGCTTGAGGCTCACCAGCTTCTAACTGAAGCAACAGGTCAAATCGCGGCTGTGTCTGGAGTGGTGCCGCGACTGCTGACGAATAGCGTCCCACTGTGTTCGGCGATGAATCAAGGTTCTGCACCACCCTCTGTGACCGCCGTCGGCGGGTACAGTAGCAACTTGGAAAGAAATCAAATTCTTCGAATATTTTCGAGAGGCACGGCGATGTTACTCCTGGCGTCGCGATGTTGGGAATAATCGGGCATGACTTCAGGTCACGGCTGGTAGCAATCGAAGGAAATCTGACGGCACAATGATACTTCACGGATTTCATGCACCCTCGTGCGCTACCTCTCATGCGACAGTACTGTGGTGGCGTTTTCAACAGAACAACAGTCTTCCATATCTGGCACGAGTGTATACAGGGCTATTACAAATGATTGAAGCGATTTCATAAATTCACTGTAGCTCCATTCATTGACATATGATCACGACACACTACAGATACGTAGAAAAACTCATAAAGTTTTGTTCGGCTGAAGCCGCACTTCAGGTTTCTGCCGCCAGAGCGCTCGAGAGCGCAGTGAGACAAAATGGCGACAGGAGCCGAGAAAGCGTATGTCGTGCTTGAAATGCACTCACATCAGTCAGTCATAACAGTGCAACGACACTTCAGGACGAAGTTCAACAAAGATCCACCAACTGCTAACTCCATTCGGCGATGGTATGCGCAGTTTAAAGCTTCTGGATGCCTCTGTAAGGGGAAATCGACGGGTCGGCCTGCAGTGAGCGAAGAAACGGTTGAACGCGTGCGGGCAAGTTTCACGCGTAGCCCGCGGAAGTCGACGAATAAAGCAAGCAGGGAGCTAAACGTACCACAGCCGACGGTTTGGAAAATCTTAGGGAAAAGCCTAAAGTAGAAGCCTTACCGTTTACAGTTGCTACAAGCCCTGACACCCGATGACAAATTCAAACGCTTTGAATTTTCGGCGCGGTTGCAACAGCTCATGGAAGAGGATGCGTTCAGTGCAAAACTTGTTTTCAGTGATGAAGCAACATTTTTTCTTAATGGTGAAGTGAACAGACACAATGTGCGAATCTGGGCGATAGAGAATCCTCACGCATTCGTGCAGCAAATTCGCAATTCACCAAAAGTTAACGTGTTTTGTGCAACCTCGCGGTTTAAAGTTTACCGCCCCTTTTTCTTCTGCGAAAAAAACGTTACAGGACACGTGTATCTGGACATGCTGGAAAATTGGCTCATGCCACAACTGGAGACCGACAGCGCCGACTTCATCTTTCAACAGGATGGTGCTCCACCGCACTTCCATCATGATGTTCGGCATTTCTTAAACAGGAGATTGGAAAACCGATGGATCGGTCGTGGTGGAGATCATGATCAGCAATTCATGTCACGGCCTCCACGCTCTCCCGACTTAACCCCATGCGATTTCTTCCTGTGGGGTTTGTGAAAGATTGAGTGTTTAAACCTCCTCTACCAAGAAACGTGCCAGAACTGCGAGCTCGCATCAACGATGCTTTCGAACTCATTGATGGGGACATGCTGCGCCGAGTGTGGGAGGAACTTGATTATCGGCTTGATGTCTGCCGAATCACTAAAGGGGCACATATCGAACATTTGTGAATGCCTAAAAAAACTTTTTGAGTTTTTGTATGTGTGTGCAAAGCATTGTGAAAATATCTCAAATAATAAAGTTATTGTAGAGCTGTGAAATCGCTTCAATCATTTGTAATAACCCTGTATATGATCTGTCTGAATTATATTGAGTTTCTACTGTGACCAGAAACATTCCCATACACACTGAAGAACCAAAGAAACTTGTAGAACTGCCTAATATCGTGTATAGCCCCCACGAGCTCGCAGAAGTGCCCCGACACGACGTGTCGCGGACTCGACTAGTGTCTGAAGCAGTGCTGGAGGGTACTGACACCGTGAATCCTGCAGGGGTGTCCACAGGTCCGTAACAGAACGAGGGAGTGAAGATCTCTTCTGAACAGCAAGTTGCAAGGCATCCCAGATATGCTCAATGATGTTCATCTTTGGGGAGTTTGGTGGCCAGCGGAAGTGTTTAAACTTAGAAGAGTGTTCCTGGAGCCTCTCTTTAGCAATTCAGGACGCGTGGGGTGTCGTATTGTCCTGCTGCAATTGCCCATGTCCCTCGGAATGCACAATGGACATGAATGGATGCAGGTGATCAGACAGGATGCTTACGAACGTGTCACCTGCCAGAGTCGTATGTAGACTTCACACCCCCCACACCATTACACGGCCCCCACCAGCTTCAACAGTCCCCAGCTGACTTGCAGGGCCCATGAATTCATGAGGTTGTCTCCATACCCGTACATGCCCATCCGCTCGATACAATTTGAAACGAGACTCACCGACGCATGTTTCCAGGCATCGACTGTTCAATGTCGGTGTTGACGGGTCAGGCGAGGCGTAAAGCTTTGTGTCGTGCAGTCATCAACGGTACACGAGTGGGCCTTCACTCCGAACGCCATATCGATTATGTTTCGTTGAATGGTTCGCACGCTGACACTTGTTGATGGCCAAACATCAAAATCTGCAGTAATTTGCCGTAGGGTTGCACTTCTGTCACGTGTAACGATTCTCTTCAATCGTCATTGATCCCATTCTTACAGGATCTTTTTGCAGCAGCGGAGATGTCGGAGATTGATGTTTTACGGGATTCCCGATATTCAGGGTACACTCGTGAAATGGTCGTACGGGAAAATCACCACTTCATCGCTACCTCGAAGATGCTGTGTCCCATCGCTCGTGCGCCGACTATAACACCACGTCCAAACTCACTTAAATCTTGATAACCAACCATTTTGGTAGCCGTAACAGATCTAACAACTGCGCCAGACACTTGTTGTCTTATACAGGAGTTTCCGACATCAGGGCCGTATTCTGCCCGTTTACATATCTGTATCTGAATACGCATGCCTATACCAGTTTCTTTGACGCTTTAGTCTATTTCCCCAATGGTAGAGGAGTGGAACCATCTCGGACGTCGACTGCGTCTCACAAGGGGAAGGCCTCAGACATGGCCAACGGATTCAGCTCAGATTTGGCAGGTCGCTTGTGTACAACCTAAAACGAAGGAATCTTAGATATTTTTGGTCAACACCGCCACAATTTTGAGAAAATCTCCCCTAACGGTTATGACGACAATCGACTCAAAATTGGTGGGATCGATAGATAACTGTAAATAGAGCATGTTTCATCATCAGGTATGGGTCCAAAAACGAATAATTTTCCAGAAATCGAGGTAAGAAACCTTTACAACTGGCGCTTCTGTTCCCACATGGTAAACGCTTTTTCGTCGACAGCATCGATAGAGCAAACGGCCAAGGTAACTGACTGGGAATCGGAGAATCCGAGTTCGAATCTCGAAGAAACCTATCGTATGTTTTCTTTTCGTTTGTATTTTTCCATATCTCAACTGATAGGGATAGGAGGGTTAATAAAGTAAGTAAATCAATGAGGAATGATAATAAAAAGGTAGGCAAATAAATTTCTCAAACCTCTTGGGATAGTAAACAACTAAAACGATATTCCAGGTCACTTTACAACGGCTCTTCCAGTCACTGTTACGTGTCCTCACTACTCTTCGAAAAACTATATGGATGGTACTTGTCATATAAACATTGGAAACAAATATACTCACGGCACCAATAACATCTAATGAATGCAATCTTTAGACAGCTACACTGTTCCTTCCGAAGAGTCGACGGAAAACAAACCTGCCTTCGAATAACATCCGCTAAGTTTCTACGAGATTCTAACCCGGGTTTTCCGATTCCCAACCAGTTACCTTGGCCGTTGCGCTATCGCCGCTGTCGGCGAAAAGCGTTTACCATGTGGGTACAGAAGCGGCAGTTGTAAAAGTTTCTTTCCTCGATTTCTGGAAAAGTTTGCGTTTGCGGACCCCATACCTGATGATGAAAAATTCTCTATTTACAGTTATCCATCGATCCCTCCAATTTGGAGTCGATTGCTCGTCATAACCTTTAGGGGTGATTTTCTCAAAATTGCGGGGGTGTTGACCCAAAATATCTTAAAGTCCTCTCGTTTTAGGTTGTACACAAGCGACCTGCAAAATTTTAGCCGAATCGGTTTGCCGTGTCTGAGGCCTTCCCCTTGCCAGAGGCAGTATCCAGGATATCAAAGACCGTTTACAGGAATTACAGACCAGTTCGCCTTACGACACGATACAACGGCTTTATCACAGCCTTCCAAGCGAATCAGTGCATACATCCAGTCCATAGGAGGTGCAACTTCATACTGACAAACAAGTTATTACTACCAAGTTCTTTGTACGTTCGCCTAGATTTTGCAATCACTGCAGTAGCATCACATACCCTCTCTACCCCTGAAGTTTCATTTCGTTTCCTCCTTCTCTTCTACATCCTCCATTCTTCCTGTCACACAGTGGATTTGGATGGTAGCAGTAGGCTATATTTGTAGAAAGGTCTCTTTCCTTAAGCAATCCTTGTTACTATATCTTTCTTCTATCTTTCTTCTTTATCCAGTCTACTTCGTAGACAAAAAAATGTTCACGGATCTCTTCAAGACACTCTTGTGCGCGCCATCTTCCGTGCACACCATTAGCATACTTTTCTTCCTGTTTATGTTCGCTCGCTCCATTTCGTTACGAACAGGACATTTTTTCTGCTTCATCACCGAACTGTATCATGCTGACTTTCCGTCCGCAGCTAACAACTGGCTCACCGAGACAGGGCTTTGACTCCCTGCGACGGCGACATGTCTCCGCACTGCTAAGGAAAAATCCGATGGACGCTGCACGTGTCGTGTTTCAAGGCTGGGATACTTCAGTGCACGCTCTCATCACTTCACAAAAGCTGTCGTTACACGTCGCAGAAGGCCGCTGTTTGCGCGATAGTTCGCATTCCTCAGCTGCTTGTCTCTCACACTACGTTTCCGACTGTAGACGTCCGAAATAAGCGTTCCACAACACACGTCTGGTCACGAAATTACTTAAAAGGGACCATTTTTAGCTCGACCAAGTATTTACAAATTGTCGACTCCGTTAGGCAGAGGTCAGAAACAAATACACTCCCGGAAATTGAAATAAGAACACCGTGAATTCATTGTCCCAGGAAGGGGAAACTTTATTGACACATTCCTGGGGTCAGATACATCACATGATCACACTGACAGAACCACAGGCACATAGACACAGGCAACAGAGCATGCACAATGTCGGCACTAGTACAGTGTATATCCACCTTTCGCAGCAATGCAGGCTGCTATTCTCCCATGGAGACGATCGTAGAGATGCTGGATGTAGTCCTGTGGAACGGCTTGCCATGCCATTTCCACCTGGCGCCTCAGTTGGACCAGCGTTCGTGCTGGACGTGCAGACCGCGTGAGACGACGCTTCATCCAGGCCCAAACATGCTCAATGGGGGACAGATCCGGAGATCTTGCTGGCCAGGGTAGTTGACTTAGAGCACGTTGGGTGGCACGGGATACATTCGGACGTGCATTATCCTGTTGGAACAGCAAGTTCCCTTGCCGGTCTAGGAATGGTAGAACGATGGGTTCGATGACGGTTTGGATGTACCGTGCACTATTCAGTGTCCCCTCGACGATCACCAGTGGTGTACGGCCAGTGTAGGAGATCGCTCCCCACACCATGATGCCGGGTGTTGGCCCTGTGTGCCTCGGTCGTATGCAGTCCTGATTGTGGCGCTCACCTGCACGGCGCCAAACACGCATACGACTATCATTGGCACCAAGGCAGAAGCGACTCTCATCGCTGAAGACGACACGTCTCCATTCGTCCCTCCATTCACGCCTGTCGCGACACCACTGGAGGCGGGCTGCACGATGTTGGGGCGTGAGCGGAAGACGGCCTAACGGTGTGCGGGACCGTAGCCCAGCTTCATGGAGACGGTTGCGAATGGTCCTCGCCGATACCCCAGGAGCAACAGTGTCCCTAATTTGCTGGGAAGTGGCGGTGCGGTCCCCTACGACACTGCGTAGGATCCTACGGTCTTGGCGTGCATCCGTGCGTCGCTGCGGTCCGGTCCCAGGTCGACGGGCACGTGCACCTTCCGCCGACCACTGGCGACAACATCGATGTACTGTGGAGACCTCACGCCCCACGTGTTGAGCAATTCGGCGGTACGTCCACCCGGCCTCCCGCATGCCCACTATACGCCCTCGCTCAAAGTCCGTCAACTGCACATACGGTTCACGTCCACGCTGTCGCGGCATGCTACCAGTGTTAAAGACTGCGATGGAGCTCCGTATGCCACGGCAAACTGGCTGACACTGACGGCGGCGGTGCACAAATGCTGCGCAGCTAGCGCCATTCGACGGCCAACACCGCGGTTCCTGGTGTGTCCGCTGTGCCGTGCGTGTGATCATTGCTTGTACAGCCCTCTCGCAGTGTCCGGAGCAAGTATGGTGGGTCTGACACACCGGTGTCAATGTGTTCTTTTTTCCATTTCCAGGAGTGTATTAATGTGTCAATCACAATCTCATTGCCCAGATCGACCAGTAAATATGACCTTTGGAATACTATGACGTCCATCAAATAAACTTTATACAAATTATTCAAATAGTTTTCGAATTCTCTACACATTGATAACATACGTGCAACTGCCTGCTGTTCTTAAACACAACTTACATCAATATCAACAGACACAATGTTCTAAGACATATCACACACCTCCATAAGTTACAAAGGAAGTTTAACAACGAATGTAAGGTGTTGAACAAAATAATATGAACGTCTGCAGAAAGAGACGACCTCGTTCAGCAGAAAATAACATAGGAAGATGAAAACCACAGGTGGAGAAATTTTATAGTTGTCTACAGGAAATTAGGCCAACTGAAAATTACGACACAGCGCGAGAAGATGATAGTGGAGATTGTTACTTATTCAAAAAGCTTTCCATGACCTCAGAAAGACTAAATGTTCGGATATTGATGAAAGACCATTGGACCTCTTGCGATTATGCCGAAGAGTGGAGCAAATCTATATAAGCTTGTGAATGGAGTTTAAGTAACTAGAAAAGAATATAGTTTGCAGTCCCAAAGGAACCAAGCGCGAATGGACATGTAAATTACCACACAATCAGCCTAGTATCACATGCATCAGAAATACTAGCACGAGTACTTTTTTCAAGAATGGAAGGGAAAATTCAAACTAAATTAGAAGAGGACAAGTTTTTCTTAAGGTGATGCAAGGGTGCACGAATACTAGTTTTCAAACTGCCACTAACGACAAGGAGACAGATCTAGGAAAAAATAAGGAAAAAGAATGCATATGCACCTTTCGAGAAGGCTTTTCACAATTTGAAATGTTTAATAGTTTTAGGTACGCAGTATCAGCTACGGAGATGGTAGGACAATGCAATTCTTTTCACACGAAGCAGACCAGAGCAGTGAGCATTGACGGAAAAGTACCAAAAATCAGACGAGGGAAAGTGTACGGCAGGGTTAATTTGCATATTGAGAAGACGATGAGGGAAGTGAAGAATTATCTCAATGTGAGAGCCGTTTGTTGCGGGCAGTAAAAATCGCACAGTTCGCTGATGACGTAACAGCAAGATTCGAACGTGAATTGGATTTGATTCGGTTGGTTAACGGAATGGAACTTGTGCTATCCGAACACTATAATATGTATATAATAATAATCAAGAAAGAAAACTGAGATAAGGATATGCTGCATGGCTGCATGTGAAACTTGGACAAGAGGCTCTTCAAGAGATGCATGAAGTTTTATGTCTCGGAAGCAGGAAAGATACAGGAAAAAGGAAGATGCTAGACAGGCGTATTAGCAAGGATGGAACACGTCAAAGGGCTCTATATAGGATGAACAGTTTTTAACATCCAAAAATAGAGACGTTGAGACCAGAAAGAGATTCACGAAAAGTCATCCTTGGAGAACACCGCTGTACGGCTACGAAACGTGGGCAATGACAAAGGCGAAAATAAATCAATTAGAAGACAGTGAAACGTGTTGTTACTCTTGAATATCAGAAGGTTCGATCGAGTAAGGAATGAAGATATCCTCGAACGAGACAAAGCTTGTAATGAAGAGAGAAAGGTTCAGCATGTATTAAGACATCATTAGAAGATTAAGGTGCGGTGGAAGGATGAAATTGCAGTGCAGGTCTGAGCATGAATATATTATCGGTTATATGGGACGCAGCAGAGAATAGGATGGTCGACGAACGACAAGAATGGAAAAATGCGTCAGACCAACGATTGGGTAGGTGACCGAAACGACGAAAATAGTCTGTGTCGGGTGGTTTACAGCCTGCCGCGCCACACAGACAGACGAATCAGATTGAAGAAAGCCACAACACGGAATGGGTACTGAGTCTCGGCAAGCGTACCCAGAGCCATTCTTCGTAAAATCTCAAAACTACACTCCTGGAAATGGAAAACAGAACACATTGACACCGGTGTGTCAGACCCACCATACTTGCTCCGGACACTGCGAGAGGGCTGTACAAGCAATGATCACACGCACGGCACAGCGGACACACCAGGAACCGCGGTGTTGGCCGTCGAATGGCGCTAGCTGCGCAGCATTTGTGCACCGCCGCCGTCAGTGTCAGCCAGTTTGCCGTGGCATACGGAGCTCCATCGCAGTCTTTAACACTGGTAGCATGCCGCGACAGCGTGGACGTGAACCGTATGTGCAGTTGACGGACTTTGAGCGAGGGCGTATAGTGGGCATGCGGGAGGCCGGGTGGACGTACCGCCGAATTGCTCAACACGTGGGGCGTGAGGTCTCCACAGTACATCGATGTTGTCGCCAGTGGTCGGCGGAAGGTGCACGTGCCCGTCGACCTGGGACCGGACCGCAGCGACGCACGGATGCACGCCAAGACCGTAGGATCCTACGCAGTGCCGTAGGGGACCGCACCGCCACTTCCCAGCAAATTAGGGACACTGTTGCTCCTGGGGTATCGGCGAGGACCATTCGCAACCGTCTCCATGAAGCTGGGCTACGGTCCCGCACACCGTTAGGCCGTCTTCCGCTCACGCCCCAACATCGTGCAGCCCGCCTCCAGTGGTGTCGCGACAGGCGTGAATGGAGGGACGAATGGAGACGTGTCGTCTTCAGCGACGAGAGTCGCTTCTGCCTTGGTGCCAATGATGGTCGTATGCGTGTTTGGCGCCGTGCAGGTGAGCGCCACAATCAGGACTGCATACGACCGAGGCACACAGGGCCAACACCCGGCATCATGGTGTGGGGAGCGATCTCCTACACTGGCCGTACACCACTGGTGATCGTCGAGGGGACACTGAATAGTGCACGGTACATCCAAACCGTCATCGAACCCATCGTTCTACCATTCCTAGACCGGCAAGGGAACTTGCTGTTCCAACAGGACAATGCACGTCCGCATGTATCCCGTGCCACCCAACGTGCTCTAGAAGGTGTAAGTCAACTACCCTGGCCAGCAAGATCTCCAGATCTGTCCCCCATTGAGCATGTTTGAGCCTGGATGAAGCGTCGTCTCACGCGGTCTGCACGTCCAGCACGAACGCAGGTCCAACTGAGGCGCCAGGTGGAAATGGCATGGCAAGCCGTTCCACAGGACTACATCCAGCATCTCTACGATCGTCTCCATGGGAGAATAGCAGCCTGCATTGCTGCGAAAGGTGGATGTACACTGCACTAGTGCCGACATTGTGCATGCTCTGTTGCCTGTGTCTATGTGCCTGTGGTTCTGTCAGTGTGATCATGTGATGTATCTGACCCCAGGAATGTGTCAATAAAGTTTCCCCTTCCTGGGACAATGAATTCACTGTGTTCTTACTTCAATTTCCAGGAGTGTATTTCGCCGTTCATCAAGGAACATATGTGAGGGACGTGTGTACGTCAATGGCCGTTTGGAACCACGCTCCAAAAATAGAGAGCTGAAGTATGCACTAGATTACCATTGAGTACCGTTATTACAGGGTTGTGCGTACCACTTTTCCATCCACCTATATACTCTGAAGAGCCAAAAACAAAACGGTATAGGCATGTGTATTCAAATACAGAGATGTGTATACGGCGCTGCGGTCGGCAACGCCTATAGAACACAACAAGTGTCTGGCGAAGTTGTTAGATCGGGTACTGCTGCTACAGTGGCACGTTATCAAGATGTAATTGAGTTTGAACGTGGTCGGCATCTCAGAGGCAGCTATGAAGTGGGGATTTTCCCGTACGACCATTTCACGAGTGTACTGTGAATATGAGAAATCCGGTAAAATATCAAATCTCCGATATCGATGCGGTCGGGAAAAGATCCTGCAAGAACGGGACCAACGACGACTGAAGAGAATCATTCAACGTGACGGAAGTGCAACCCTTCCGCAATCTGCTGCAAATTTCAATGCTGGGCCATCAACAACTGTCAGTGTGCGAACCATTCAACGAAACATCACAGATATGGGCTTTCGGAGCCGAAGCCCCTCTCGTGTACCCTTCATGACTGCACGAGAAAAGCTTTACGCCTCGCCTGGGCCCATCGACACCGACATTCGACTGTTGATGACTGGAAACATGTTGCCTGGTCGGACGAGTCTCGTTTCAAATTGTATAAAGCGGATGGACGTGTACGGGTGTGGGGACAACCGTACGAATCCATAGACCCTGCATGTCATCAGGGGACTGTTCAAGCTGGTGGAGGCTCTGAGAAGGTGTGGAGCGTGTACATTCGGAGTGAAGTGGGACCCTGATACGTCTAGATACGACTGTGACAGGTAACACGTACGTACGCATCCTGTCGGATCACGTGCATCCACTCATGTCCATTGTGAATTCCGATTGACTTGGGCAATTGCATCAGGACACTGCGACACCCCACACATCCAGGATTTCTACAGAGCGGCTGCAGGAACACTCTTCTGATTTTAAACAGTTCCACTAGCCACCAAAATCCCCAGACATGAACATTATTGAGCATATCTGGGATGCCTTGCAACGTGCTGTTCAGAAGAGCTCTCAAACCCGTCGTACACTTACAGGTTTATGGCCAGCTCTGCAGGATTCGTGGTGTCAGTTCCCTCCAGCACTACTTTAGACATTAGTCGAGTCCATGCCACGTCGTGTTGCGGCACTTCTGCGTGCTCGCGGGAGCCCTACACGATATTAGGCAGGTGTACCAGTTTCTTTGACTTTTCAGTGTATATGAGGGTCAGTCAACTGAAAACAGGAACATCTGCCGCAGAGGTTGCATGGAAAGAGTCCATTCAAAACTAATCATCACTCACGTTAAAACATTTACGCCACCGGGAGACGATATGATCAATTACTGTTTCACAGATCACGCTCCGTCTTTGACGGATCCACAACCGCACCCGCACTTGCATTTCTTCATCCGAGTGAAACCGACGTCCACACAGGTATTTCTTCAGCTCGCGAAAGATGAGAAAATCATACGGTGAAAGATCCGAGCTGTACGGAAGTTGTTGCAGTGTTTCCCAACCAACTCGCTGAAGCGTATCCTTCGTCTAATTGACAGTATGGGGGCGGTTGTTATCGTGCAACAGGATGGCTCCACCCGACAGCATTCCTGGGCGTTTTAACTTAATGGTGCGGCTCTGTTTCTGCAAAGTGTCTTCGTAGCGCTGCGCACTGATTGTGGTTACACGCTCTATGGACTCGCCGTGCAGAGGAAGCATCCTTTCGCACGATAACGACGGCCCTCACACTGCCAGTCAGACGAAGGCTACGCTTCGGCGATTTGGTTGAGAAATACTGCAACATCCTCCGTACAGCCCAGAACTTTCAGCGTATGATTTCCTCATCTTTGGCGGTCTGAAGAAAGACGTGCGTGGACATCAGTTGCAGTCGGAAGAGGAAGTTCAAGAGTGGATGCGGTTGTGGATTCATCAGCGACGAACAGCGCTCTGCGAAACAGAAATTGATTGTCTCGACCACCAGTAGCATAAATTTCTTAATTCGTGAGGTGATTACTTTGGAGTGGAAACATTCCACGGGTGTACAGTTTTATCTGACTGTCCCTTATATGCCGAGATGATCAGTTTCCCCTCTTCACAGAGAACTAGCCGGCCGAAGTGGCCGAGCGGTTAAAGGCGCTACAGTCTGGAACCGCACGACCGCTACGGTCGCAGGTTCGAATCCTTCCTTGGGCATGGATGTGTGTGATGTCCTTAGGTTAGTTAGGTTTAAGTAGTTCTAAGTTCTAGGGGACTTATGACCACAGCAGTTGAGTCCCATAGTGCTCAGAGCCATTTGAACCATTTGAACCACAGAGAACTAAATCAGGCACTTTTTAAGCCCCTTATGTAGTCAGCTAAAAAAGTTCCTGCATATGACGACCAGTGCTTTAACTTGATACACTCGATCGAAAACACATTCTAACTATGTAGCATTTTTACTGCACTAATAACCTTTGCAACAGAACGTTCCTCTGATGGTACGCGGACTCTCGTAAACAACAGCCCACGTAATCCTCTAAAACTTAGACCGAAAGAGTCGAGTTTGGAGGTCTGACCGACCATGCTTTTCCCAGAATGATACTCAGGATGGTCTAAGTTTGTAACAGCGAACCGCAAAAAGCGGTCTTCACATGGTGTTAGGTGATAGAATCGTGTACCCATCAGGACTCAGTATAGATATCCTACCGAACGAAACGTCAGTATCAGCAAGAGAGCAAAAACTTATTCATTCTGACTCGTGAAAATTTGTGACGGTGAGGCAATGGCAAAATCAGAGATACAACATGTCACCAGCGATGAGGTTATAGAGTCATTACTGAATCAGGTATCTCAATTAAGGGCACATAAATTTGTTTTGGATAATAAGCTGGTGGAGCATAATGAGGAAATAGAGGTGTTGAAGTCACAAGCTCTAGGAGTGGATCCTTCTGCTGCTAATCTTGTTTCTACATTTTCTGGTATGTTTTCCCAGAATGTTTGTTTGTGGCGGATATCAAGTCATCGGCTGACACAAGGGCTTCGTCACGTAAGGACTTTTTACAAATACAAAAATTACGTTTAACAAGAGAAGCGTAGCGGGACCCGAGTTTCTCTCGAGTTATACAGTGTTCAAATTACTTACAGGGATACAGCCGGGTGATGTCGGCGATAGCCGGCGGTTGTCGCCGATGTCATACGGCTGCATTCCCGTAAGTCATTCGGACAGGAAAAGCGTAGTCACTTGTACAGTGCCCAGAGGCACTGCACGAGGCGGAGTCTTTTGATCAACTCAGGCAAGGCTCAGAACAAAGGTACAGGAAACGGAACAGTGCATTGTCTTTCCGTGAACAGTTGAGTGTGGTTTCCAAAAGGCACAATGAAGCAGTTGAAGATTTTAGGATAAGATTAGGAAACTTAATGCACATAGTTACAAGCTACCGCAGAGTGACTAGGTAAAAAAGGGCTGCAAGAGGGCAAGCAACATGGGCTTCATGTTTTTCTGAGAGGTTTCGCACCAGAGATGTTTAGGAGTGCGCACACTGGGCACCAAAAGATCTCCATACAGCAACTAGACAAGTTTGTGGTACGAGGAAATGGATGTGTCAACAGGTACAAGGGATCGAGAACCGTGTTCGCGTCGGACGTATAACGTTTCAATTGTGGACGTCCACGGCATGTGCAGAGGTTCAAATGGCTCTGAGCACTATGGGACTTAACATCTGAGGTAATCAGTCCCCTAGAACTTAGAACGACTTAAACCTAACTAACCTAAGGACATCACACACATCCATGCCCGAGGCAGGATTCGAACCTGCGACCGTAGTGGTCGCGCGGTTGTTGTGTGCAGAGGCAATGGTACCAGCAATGAAGGATAAATGGGGACAGAATGGCAACAGAAGTAGAGGTGGTGCAGATCAACGGCATGGGTATAGGGGTAATGGGAGAGGTTGTCTGGGGGTAATAAGTACCCGTTAAACTTAAGAGGAAACTTCACAGCCGCTTAAAGGAGTTCACAGTAAAGATAAATGCAGTAAAAACGAAAGCAGAGGTGGAATGTGAAATAGTGAGTGTGATAGATGGTAGGGAATATAAAGTTTTTAAGTTTTTTTGGACACAGGGGCGATTGTGTCAGTGGCCTCTAGAGACTTTATAGGTAGGTGGGTTCCAATGCCACAAGTTGCGTGGAGTAGGGGATAGTGATATACGACCACTTCTGATCAATTTTTCATTTGAGACGACCAAGTTTAGGCATTGTGTCGAAGTGGAGTCCCATGTAAGCCAGGGCTACGGCATAATCGTAGGCTTAGACTTTCTACATCAACATCATGCCATAAGTGGCCTTTCAAATGGTTCAAATCGCTCTAAGCACTATAGGACTTAATGTCTGAGGTCATCAGTCCCCGAGACTTAGACCTACTTGAACTTAAATATCCTATGGACATCACACATATCCATGCCCGAGGCAGGATTCGAATCTGCGACCGTAGCAGCAGCACGGACTGAAGCGCCTAGAACCGCTCGGTCACAGCGGCCGGCTAAATGACCTTTAGCTATGTATAGTGGAGAATAGTGGGAAGACCTCCCGGCTAGGGGAAGCTGTTGACAATGCTGATCTGTTGCGAGGAGCCTCTGGTGTACAGGCAAACGAATTACACCAAGACAAATGACATTAAGACTTAATTCACATGACTGCGTGTCGAGTGGCACTGGAAAATCGCTATGGGTGAATGTGGAACCTGACTTACCAATTGATACGTTGTCTATAGTGGAACGTTTCGAGGATATTGAGCTACTGGATGCAGCGTGTTGTTTGGTGAGATGTAATACTGTACACATACAAGCGAGGAATGAAAGGAAAGTAGTACCCATCAATGTGGATAATTATTGTGCCAAGGAGGTTACGTTATTGAAAGTAACATTGATGGCCACATTGGATACCCCAGATGAGGAAGGTTGCTGCACAGAAGGTATAGGATATAAGACGGCACGGGATGCTGCTATGACTGTATTTCGTGAAAAATCGAAGCATTTAAAAGGAACAGAAGGAACTCAGATGCAGGACCGGTTGCTACATTAAAGATCATTTTTGCCACAAGGGCCGTTGCCTGCTAAACCACTAACAAAACACAGGACTGCGACAAGGAAAGAAGCACCAGCATATCAGAGACTGTACAGAATACTGCTATCACTGCAACCAATTCTGGGCGAATTTATTAATCAACAATTGGCTGACGGTATAACAGAAGAGAGTACTTGTTCCTGGGTGGCGGGTATTGTAACTGTACTGAAGAAGTCTACGGACGACTTAAAGAAATATAGATTTTGTTACAGTTATCACCATTTAAATAATAAGACTAAGGCAGATGTCTATCCAACTCCGAACATCACTGAAACAATTGATAATCTTGAGCAAAGCCAGTACTTCTTGACTATGTACTTGAAGATTGGATACCATCTGCAGGCGTGACTCTGGTGAAAAGAGCGAAAACTGCGTTTTCAGCACCTTGGAGACATTATCAGTACAGAAGGATGCACGAATTGTCGTCCATGAAGACGAATACCTCGCCAATACACTGCCGATATGGTTGCACTATCAGTCCGAGGCCGGCCGGAGTGGCCGAGCGGTTCTAGGCGCTACGGTCGCACGTTCGAATCCTGCCTCGGGCATGGATGAGTGTGATGTCCTTAGGTTAGTTAGGTTTAAGTAGTTCTAAGTTCTAGGGGACTGATGACCTCAGAAGTTACGTCCCACAGTGCTCAGAGCCATTTGAACCATTTGAACAATCGGTCCGAGGATGGCACTTACGTATCGTACAGCCGTTACGGCGCATTCCATGACCACCAACGGCGTACGTAGGCCCCACAGAATGCCACCCCAAAGCAGCAGGGAACCTCAACCTTGCCGCACCCTCTGGACAGTGTGTCTAAGGCGTTCAGCCTGACAGGGTTGCCTCCAAACACGTCTCCTACGATTGTCTGGTTGAAGGGATATGCAACACTCATCGGTGAAGAGAACGTGATGCCAATCCTGAGCGGTCCATTCGGCATGTTGTACAGTGCTGCACGGTGTCGTGGTTGCAAAGATGGACCTCGCCAGGGACGTCGGGAGTGTACTTGCGTATCATGCAGCCTACTGCGCACAGTTTGAGTCATAACATGACTTCCTGTGGCTGCACGAAAAGCATTATTCAACATGGTGGCGTTGCTGTCAGGGTTCCTCCGAGTCATAATCCGTAGGTAGCGGTTATCCACTGCAGTAGTAGCCCTTGGGCGGCCTGAGCGAGGCATGTCATCGACAGATCCTGCATCTCTGTATCTCCTGTATGTCCGAACAACACCGTTTTGGTTCACTCCGAGACGCCTGGACACTTCCCTTGTTGAGAGCCCTTCCTGGCACAAAGTAACAATGCGGACGCGATCGAACCGCGGTACTGACCGTCTAGGCATGGTTGAACTACAGACAACACGAGCCGTGTACCTCCCTCCTGGTGGAATGGCCGGAACTGATCGGCTGTCGGACCCCCTCCGCCTAATAAGCGCTGCTCGTGCTTGGTTGTTTACATCTTTGGATGGGTTTAGGGACGTCTCTGAGCAGTCAGAGGGACTTTGTCTGTCATATAATATCCACAGCGAACGTCTATCTTCCGGAGTTCTGCGGACCGGGGTGATGCAAAACTTTTTTTGATATGTGTGTATCTAAAAATATTGTTTTGTTGTTTGTTAAATAATATGATCTATGGTCCCTTGTCGGTGTAAAATATTTGAGCTTCTGAGGTAAAGCAGTCAAAATATACGGCCATAAATGTCACATACTTTGATACTTGCTAAGTCACTCAAGAAAAACTGTAAGGAACTTCCCGTTAACCTAAAATCATGAAATTTGGGAAGAAGAAAGGTTTCACAGTACAAGTAAAGGAGAAAATTCCAGAATTTGTTAAATTGTAATTACAAAATGTAAAAAAAATATAACAAATCTTTTTGCCATTAAAACTTGCATTCATCTTCCGTCAAGAAGCTCTATCGAAAAATAGTAGTTTATGCAAACGGAAACTGTAAGCTGTAGTCAAGTTTTAATAATTAAATAATAAGTTCGTTCAAATGGCTCTGAGCACTACGGGACTTAACTTCTGATGTCATCACTCCCCTAGAACTTAGAACTACTTAAACCTAACTAACCTAAGGATATCACACACATTCATGCCCGAGGCAGGATTCGAACCTGCGACCGTAGCGGTCGCGCGGTTCCAGACTGTAGCGCCTAGAATCGCTCGGCCACTCCGGCCGGCAAATAATAAGTATTTTATTAAATGTTCTATCTGTAGTCCCCCAGTGTCTTGAAAGGAGGATATAAGATGAACATCAACAAAAGCAAAACGAGGATAATGGAATGTAGTCGAATTAAGTCGGGTGATGCTGAGGGTATTAGATTAGGAAATGAGACACTTAAAGTAGTAAAGGAGTTTTGCTATTTGGGGAGCAAAATAACTGATGATGGTCGAAGTAGAGAGGATATAAAATGTAGACTGGCAATTGCAAGGAAAGCGTTTCTGACGAAGAGAAATTTGTTAACATCGAGTATAGATTTCAGTTTCAGGAAGTCATTTCTGAAAGTATTTGTATGGAGTGTAGCAATGTATGGAAGTGAAACATGGACGATAAATAGTTTGGACAAGAAGAGAATAGAAGCTTTCGAAATGTGGTGCTACAGAAGAATGCTGAAGATTAGATGGGTAGACCACATAACTAATGAGGAAGTATTGAATAGGATTGGAGAGAAGAGAAGTTTGTGGCACAACTTGACCAGAAGCAGGGATCGGTTGGTAGGACATGTTCTGAGTTATCAAGGGATCACCAATTTAGTATTGAAGGGCAGCGTGGAAGGTAAAAATCGTAGAGGGAGACCAAGAGATGAATACACTAAGCAGATTCAGAAGGATGTAGGTTGCAGTAGGTACTGGGAGATGAAGAAGCTTGCACAGGATAGAGTAGCATGGAGAGCTGCATCAAACCAGTCTCAGGACTGAAGACCACAACAACAACAACATCTGTAGTCCCATGCTTGCTTCTTTTTTTATTTCCAGGGTAGTCTCTGGAACTGCTATAGAGCTTTTCATATGGTCTCGGCACTCTCTGGACCGATATCTTGCCAGTATAGATATCGATACCAGGCAGGGCACGTCAAGGTTCTCAATGTTCGGGACGGGTGGACTGCCTGTACGCATAACTAAGCTGGTGCGGCAGCCGCAGGGCACAGTCCTGCTCGCACTTGTCCGGTACCAACTTCTACAGGACAAATAATAAAAAATAAGAAGCCAAGTTTTATCTTGGAAACACTCTTCATATCTTTCTTGTGTAAGTTGCCCGTCATTTTACTTGTGTTCGCGACGTTCATTCGTCACCTGAAGATGGCCTAAGAAGCCGAACGCCATTCGTGACCAAATAAAACTATAATTTTGCCACCATTACGGAGTGATTCCTATTTAACAGATACAATTCTTCCAGAATGAGATTTTCACTCTGCAACGGAGTGTGCGCTGATACGAAACTTCCTAGCAGATTAAAACTGTGTGCCGGACCGAGACTCGAACTCGGGACCTTTGCCTTTCGCGGGCAAGTGCTCTACCAACTGAGCTACCCAAGCACGACTCACGCCCCGTCCTCACAGCTTCACTTCTGCCAATACCTCGTCTCCTACCTTCCAAACCTTACAGAGCTCTCCTGCGAACCTTGGGTAGCTCAGTTGGTAGAGCACTTGCCCGCGAAAGGCAAAGGTCCCGAGTTCGAGTCTCGGTCCGGCACACAGTTTTAATCTGCCAGGAAGTTTCAGATACAATTCTTATTTCATAGCAGAATTATTGAGTGTGCAGGAATATGGCGTTTTTAAGTTTTTAACGGAGAGAGGAAGTGATTAAACGCAAACAAATACAAGTCACTGCATAAAAATATGTCTCGTAAGATAATTACGTAAATGAAGCATGATTCAGTATAGCTCACTGGAAACTGTACTTTAACTGCATATAAAATTTGCATCAGTCCACATCATAGAGAGAGGCTGCAATTATTATTCATAGAACACGAGTCCCGTGTCCTTCCATTGCCTTTGTCCCACGTGAAGTTTGTCAACGACAGCCAGTGTCGTCTGATCTGTTGGCAGGCCAGCGAGAGCTCACCTTGTACGCGAACCCGGGGGCGGCGGGCGGCGGCCGGTCGGCGATCCCCACTGCTGCCGCCGCCGCCGCCGCCGCCGCAGCCGCCGCCGCCGCCTCCGACGCCGCCCCCGCGCCTCCAGGGAACGTGCGGAACGTGGAGAGCGCGCGCGACGCCCACGCGTCGTCCGCCGCCTGCAACACAGGTACGTCGCAGAGGCGCACGCGCCACGGCCTAGCACGCAACGGAAGGAGGCGGAGCGCAAGCGCGAATCCACAGTGAAGGGCCAAGGACACCGGACTTGGTCATTCGCTTGAAGTGATTTACAGAAACAGTCACTTAATTTCCATAATTACGAGGGCTATCCACAAATTACATTACGTTTTGCAATTAAAAATAAATAAAGTATTGGAAATTTTTTTTATTATATACAGATGAAAGCCACATTTAAATACTACTTTTCTACATAGTTGCCATTTAAATTAAGGCACTTATCGTAGCGATGGACGAGCTTGGAAATTCCTTTGTCGTTAAATTCGGCCGCCTGCGCCTTCAATCACGTGGTTACCTCTTCTTGAAGCTGTGCGTCGTCATTAAAACGCTGCATAGCCAACCACTTCTTCATTGCTGGGAATAAGTGGAAGTCGCTCGGTGCCAGGTCGGGACTGTACGGCGGATGAGGAAACAACTCAAACTTAAAAGATTCGAGAACTTCACGAGTGGCATTTGCCGTGTGGGCCCGGGCCTTGTCGTAAATCAGCAAGATCTTTGAGCCCAACTTTCCCCTGCGCTTTTTTGGTATTGCTTTGAGAGTTTATTGTAGTGCCTCTTTCCAGGAAATCCACAAAATTCACACCTTTTCTGTCCCAAAAGAGGTAACCACGTGGTTGAAGGCGCAGGCGGCCGAATTTTACGACGAAGGAATTTACAAGCTCGTCCATCGCTACGATAAGTGCCTTAATTTAAATGGCAACTATGTAGAAAAGTAGTATTTAAGTGTGGCTTTCATCTGTATATAATAAAAAAAATTCCAATACTTTATTTATTTTTAATTCCAAAACGTAATGTACTTTGTGGATAGCCCTCGTATCTAGATAGCTGAAACTGAACATAGAACGTACTACTTACTACACTACTGGCCATTAAAATTGCTACACCACGAAGATGACGTGCTACAGCCGCTAAGTTTAACCGACAGGAAGAAGATGCTGTGATATTCAAATGATTAGCTTTTCAGAGCATTCACACAAGGTTGGCGCCAGTGGCGACACGTGCTGACGTGAGAAAAGTTTCCAACCGATTTCTCATACACAAACAGCAGTTGACTTGCGTTGCCTGGTGAAACGTTGTTGTGATGCCTCATGTAAGGTGGAGAAATGCGTACCATCACGTTTCCGACTTTGATAAAGGTCGGATTGTAGCCTATCGCGATAGCGGTTTATCGTATCGCGACACTGCTGCTCGCGTTGGTCGAGATCCAATGACTGTTAGCAGAATATGGAATCGGTGGGTTCAGGAGGGTAATACGGAACGCCGTGCTGGATCCCAACGGCCTCGTATCACTAGCAGTCGAGATGACAGGCATCTTATCCGCGTGGCTGTAACGGATCGTGCAGCCACGTCTCGATCCCTGAGTCAACAGATGGGGACGTTTGCGAGACAACAATCATCTGCACGAACAGTTCGACGACGTTTGCAGCAGCATGGTCTATCAGCTCGGAGACCGTGGCTGCGGTTACCCTTGACGCTACATCACAGACAGGAGCGCCTGCGATGGTGTACTCGACGACGAACCTGGGTGCACGAATGGCAAAACGTCATTTTTCGGATGAATCCAGGTTCTGTTTATAGCATTATGATGGTCGCATCCGTGTTTGGCGACATCGCGGTGAACACACACTGGAAGCGTGTATACGTCATCGCCATACTGGCATATCACCCGGTGTGGTGGTATAGGGTGCCACTGGTTACACGTCTCGGTCACCTCTTGCTGGCTTTGACGGCGCTTTGAACAGTGGTCGTTACATTTCAGATGTGTTACGACCCGTGGTTCTACCCTTCATTCGATCCCTGCGAAACCGTACATTTCAGCAGGATAATGCACAACCGCATGTCGCAGGTCCTGTAGGGGCCTTTCTGGATATAGAAAATGTTCGACTGCTCCCCTGGCCAGCGCATTCTCCAGATCTCTCACCAACTGAAAACGTCTGGTCAATGGTGGCCGAGCAACTGGCTCGTCACAATACGCCAGTCACTACTCTTGATGAACTGTGGTATCGTGTTGAAGCTGCATGGACAGCTGTACCTGTACACGTCATCCAACCTATGTTTGACTCAATGCCCAGGCGTATCAAGGCCGTTATGTGGTGGTTCTGGGTACTGATTTCTCAGGATCTATGCACCCAAATTGCTTGAAAATGTAATCAAATGTCAGTTATAGTATAATATATTTGTCCAATGAATACCCGTTTATCACCTGCATTTCTTCTTGGTGTAGCAATTTTAATGGCCAGTAGTCTAAGTAGGGGAGAGCAGCGTACGTGGAGGATAGTACACCTGGGAACGCTAGACGCTTGCTGTGGTGTCACCGCCAGACACCACACTTGCTAGGTGGTAGCCTTTAAATCGGCCGCGGTCCGCTAGTATACGTCGGACCCGCGTGTCGCCACTGTCAGTAATTGCAGACCGAGCGCCGCCACACGGCAGGTCTAGAGAGACGTCCTAGCACTCGCCCTCGTTGTACAGCCGACGTTGCTAGCCATGGTTCGCTGAGAATTACGCTCTCATTTGCCGAGACGATAGTTAGCATAGCCTTCAGCTACATTTGCTACGACCTAGCAAGGCGCCATTACCAGTATAGATATTGAGATTCTACGAATGTATCATCAAGAGCGATGTTCTACAAATGTGGATTAAAGTTAAGTATTCCAGAAGCTACGTACTTTTCTTTATAGCATTCATTACGTATCCTGTTTCAGACCTCACGCCAGCCTGCGTGAGTTTAAGCGCGTGCCTTTCGGCTTCCTCTCATGGTGTCTAGGCTGTCTTGTCTAGACACAACACTTCCTGGTCAGTGTTTCAGTTTAGAATGACACGAAGGAAAGTGAAAACAGAAACCACTATAGGCAGTTTTCGCCATTTTCTAATATTTATGTTGTTGTGATACTTGACTTCGTGTTATTTGCAGCGTTTGTAAATATTGCAACTTCTACATGTTCAACTGCTGTATAATATATTAAACCTGTTTTCGAGGATGTTCTTCAGTTACAGAATCTTATAGTTAGTAAAATTATGTGTATTTTAAAAATTAGTTACATAACGTGCAGACAGTTAAGCTGTGCTTCGTCAGTCATGCACTATTTTAAAACGGAGGAAGGTCTTCTAGCATAGAACAGGTGATATTTGCAAATACACTGAGTTTTTACAATGTCTTAACAATACCTCCTTTCTTGAAAATGGAAATTTCTTTTATATTCCAATAACTCCTATTTCAAAATGTTTTTAACTTTTAGATGATATTCAATAGAACTTCTTAATTTGATTTAATTTACTCATTACTGGTTTGTAGCAAAGTAATAAATATACTGTTAAATACAGTTCTGACAGGATTTTCTCCATTTCAACATTTTTTAATCTGAATAGAGTATCTGCTCCTACGTACACGACCATGTTGTGCCCTCCAACAGTTTTTCACATTAAAAAAAACTTAACTTTTCCGAACTAACTTTCGTAATTTCAGAAAAAGACTGCAGCACAGATGAGGTGAATACTATCATTTTGAAATGGAATAAGAAAATACATTAAACTTCGGTTACAGGCCTGGACAGTGGTCAAAGTCTGAAAACCAATTAAAGATACAATCCCGTTCCCCACCTCAATTCCGTTACAAAACAAATAACAAATTCAGTGGTTGTACATTCAATTAAATACCAAGGGATTACAGTTTATGAAGTTAAAATGCAACCATAAAATACGAAATTTTGTGGATTAGATGATCCAAAAACTGCGTTTACTGGCATGTCACTTAGAAGAGACTCCCTACACCTACGCATGTCCGCCCTCTTCTGGAGTACTGCTGTGCGGTGTGGGATCTGCATCAGATTGAAATGATGGAGGATATCGAAAACATTCAAGGAAGGACACCTCGTTGTATTATCACGATATAGTGGAGACAGTGCCTCGGATACGATACCCGACTTGGGGCGGCAGTCGTTGAAACAAGGCCATTTTTCGCTGCGGCGGGGCCTTGACATGAAATTTCAATCACCAACTTCCTCCTCACAGTGGGGAAATACTTTGTTCGGGTCTCCTACATACGTGGAAATAATCATCGTATTAAAACAAGAGAAATCAGAGCTCTCACAGGAAGATTTAAGTGTTCGTTTTTCTCGCGATTTTCGAGATTGGAACGGTGGAGAAATAGCTTAAAGGTGGTTCGATGAACCTTCTGCCAGGCATTAAATTGTGGAATGTATGTAGATGTAGGTATGCCGACCCTGACGTTCCCATGCAGTTCAGCGTGGGGCTACCAGCGACCATCAAAACTCCATAATTGCTTTTGCCCCCCACCCCCTCTCATCATTCTATTCGCCTGAACTGACTCCGTACTATTTCTTGATGCTGTTACACTAAATATGGAGAAATGGTGCACAGGTAAGAAGAAGAAAACTAAAGACAGGGACTCGTTGGGAAAGAGATTAGAAACCTCGACAATTCCTATTTTTTTAAATTGCGCTTTAACATTATAGTTTTTTATCGCATTCTAGCTTCCAGAGTTTCATATTCCCACTCTCCCACCTGCAAACTTCCCTCTGACATACCTAACTCCTCTGACATCATCTGCCCACGTCCTTTCCGGGTGTTCCCTTCTTCTTATATTTGCTGGAATCCATTCCGTCACCCTGTTAGGCCAACTGTCGTCACCCGAACGGCATACATGCCCATACCGTCTCAATAGTATTGCGTCGACTTTGTGCATTACAGAGGTTCTTTCTCTTACGTATCTCTTCATCATTAATTTTATCCCGTAATGACAACCTACAGTAACATCCCCGCAATCACATTTCCACAATAAGCCCCTCTTATTTTTTTTCAGGTACTTCCAATGTTTCTGCTTTCTACGTAGCTACATTTTCTACACTAGTTTTAAATTTCCTAATCTTCGTTTCTGATCTAGTATGTGTTCTCCATACAATTCCACTTGGTTGCTTGCCTACCTTGGCAATGCGGTTCTTAATTTCGCTTTAGTGGATCCGTTCTTGTTAATGAATAGCCCAAATACGAGTAAAGTAAGTTCCGATTGGCCGCGAAATGGAAACCACTGTGAAAATCAAAAATGTTTTATTTGCAATAGTAAGCTACACCTTACAGTTTCTTCTCTGCATAGTCGCCGTGCCGACTTAGGCATTTGTCGTAGCGTTGTACCACCTTTCCAACACCCTCGTCATAGAAGAAGGCCGCCTGTGCTTTCCGCCAATTCCCTACGCTCGTCTACAGATCGTTGCCTGGGACGAAATGTTGTCTTCATAGGCAGTGGTTCGTATGAGCAGAGATAAAACTCAGCACGAGACAAATACGGGCTTGTTGTGAGTCATCAAACACTTCCCACTGAAAACGCTGCAGGAGCATCTTCATTGCCCCTACAGAATGCGGCCGAGAACTGTCACGAAGGAGGAAGCGCATGACAGTTACAGGGTGTTTCAAAAATGACCGGTATATTTGAAACGGCAATAAAAACTAAACGAGCAGCGATAGAAATACACCGTTTGTTGCAATGTGCTTGGGACAACAGTACATTTTCAAGCAGACAAACTTTCGAAATTACAGTAGTTACAATTTTCAACAACAGATGGCGCTGCGGTCTGGGAAACTCTATAGTACGATATTTTCCACATATCCACCATGCGTAGCAATAATATGGCCTAGTCTCTGAATGAAATTACCCGAAACCTTTGACAACGTGTCTGGCGGAATGGCTTCACATGCAGATGAGATGTACTGCTTCAGCTGTTCAATTGTTTCTGGATTCTGGCGGTACACCTGGTCTTTCAAGTGTCCCCACAGAAAGAAGTCACAGGGGTTCATGTCTGGCGAATAGGGAGGCCAATCCACGCCGCCTCCTGTATGTTTCGGATAGCCCAAAGCAATCACACGATCATCGAAATATTCATTCAGGAAATTAAAGACGTCGGCCGTGCGATGTGGCCGGGCACCATCTTGCATAAACCACGAGGTGTTCGCAGTGTCGTCTAAGGCAGTTTGTACCGCCACAAATTCACGAAGAATGTCCAGATAGCGTGAAGCAGTAATCGTTTCGGATCTGAAAAATGGGCCAATGATTCCTTTGGAAGAAATGGCGGCCCAGACCAGTACTTTTTGAGGATGCAGGGACGATGGGACTGCAACATGGGGCTTTTCGGTTCCCCATATGCGCCAGTTCTGTTTATTGACGAAGCCGTCCAGGTAAAAATAAGCTTCGTCAGTAAACCAAATGCTGCCCACATGCATATCGCCGTCATCAATCCTGTGCACTATATCGTAAGCGAATGTCTCTCGTGCAGCAATGGTAGCGGCGCTGAGGGGTTGCCGCGTTTGAATTTTGTACGGATAGAGGTGTAAACTCTGGCGCATGAGACGATACGTGGACGTTGGCGTCATTTGGACCGCAGCTGCAACACGGCGAACGGAAACCCGAGGCCGCTGTCGGATCACCTGCTGCACTAGCTGCGCGTTGCCCTCTGTGGTTGCCGTACGCGTTCGCCCTACCTTTCCAGCACGTTCATCCGTCACGTTCCCAGTCCGTTGAAATTTTTCAAACAGATCCTTTATTGTATCGCTTTTCGGTCCTTTGGTTACATTAAACCTCCGTTGAAAACTTCGTCTTGTTGCAACAACACTGTGTTCTAGGCGGTGGAATTCCAACACCAGAAAAATCCTCTGTTCTAAGGAATAAACCATGTTGTCTACAGCACACTTGCACGTTGTGAACAGCACACGCTTACAGCAGAAAGACGACGTACAGAATGGCGCACCCACAGACTGCGTTGTCTTCTATATCTTTCACATCACTTGCAGCGCCATCTGTTGTTGAAAATTGTAACTACTGTAATTTCGAAAGTTTGTCCGCCTGAAAATGTACTGTTGTCCCAAGCATATTGCAACAAACGGTGTATTTCTATCGCTGCTCGTTTAGTTTTTATTGCCGTTTCAAATATACCGGTCATTTTTGAAACACTCTGTATGTTGTGTTGGCTGCATGACTTCAGGCGAAATCTCTCCAGGCCCTCATACGTAGCGAGACACACTATTTTCTAGGCATCTTCACGTGTTCACTGTGCTCTCAGAATTGAAAAGAGCGACGTGCCGCGATCGACATACTAGAGACACTACTCAACGCATATGAACAAAACTTCATCGTATTTCCACAATGGTTTCCATTTCACCACCGATCGGAGCTTACTTTCCAAACAGCCCTCGGATTTATAGGAATACACAGACTTTATTCCTTCAGTAACCAAATATTCAGTTTTCTCTAAATTGAAGTTTAAGCCCATTTCTGATGTTCTCTGTGCAACCTTCTAACTATGTGTTCATGTCATCCTCTCTTCTCCAACAATAACTTGGTTATCAGCAAAATGTGTAGTAAATAGCTTATCATTTATAGACACACCACTACTACGACACTCAGAATTCAGATATATTTTAAACCACTGGAAAAATGCTCCTTTGTGTGCACGGAAAAGGTTCCTGTTTATGCAAAAGACAAGTGGGGTACCAGTTGCCTCATTCTACCTTCCCCGGCACCTTCAAAAATTTTCCCACAAATTTTGGTGCGCGAACACATTCGTGCTTTCTTTAACACGCCGCTCACCTAAAACTCCCACGTGCGCCCCCAACTGTAGCTCGCTCACACCCACTAGTCCATCGTCGAAAGTCGCTCATACCCGTCCACTCCCAGTGGCCCTCACTCATTCATCTCAACTCACTGCCATGATCTCTTTGGGTCTCTCTCTCATTCTCTCCTGCGTCACAGCCACACTCCCCTTCGTTCTGTCCTACTACTACAGTCCCCTCTCATTGTCTCTCTCTCTCTCTCTCTCTCTCTCTCTCTCTCTCTCTTACTGCTGTTGTCTCATTACTTCCTCCATACTGCTACTGTCTCTTCCCACTTTCACTATCTTCCTCGTTGTCACTGTCATACATTCTGTGTCATTATCCCTGGCTCTCACTCACTTTAACTAACTCTTTCGCTTTATTCCTCCTTCCCCGCTGGCACTGTCTCCTTCAATCTTTTCGTAGCACTGTTCTGTAATCATCAATTACGTTCCACTTATACTCTATCCCTCTTTTTCTCTCACTCTGCCATTGTCTCTTCGCTCTTTCTATAAAACAATCACTGTCAACTATCTTCCAGCATTTATTAAATATCCATCTCTTTGAAACTCTCACTGTCTTCTCCTCTTTCAGCATAAAAAAGCACGCCAAAATTTTTTGGAAAATTTTTAGTGTTGCTGAGGAAGGTAGAACTGGGCAGCTGGTACCTCACTTCTCAGTTAGAGACTTTTAAATCAACAGGAAGATATCCGATGTTTTGTGCTCCGATGGGAGCATTTTTCCGTCGCTTCCCTTCTTTTGACTGTTGCAGCAGGAGAATGTAACTCACGTGAAAATAACTTATTGGTCAGTAAAATTTAGATAGTTTACTTACGTGAAATTCTAATAACGCAAAACTAATGTTACACCTCAGACCGTATTTTACGTGCAAAAAATTTAGCATGTGCTTCAATACTACAATGTAGGGTTCGCAGATGATAACGAATACACTGTAAAGTATATTTCAACGAGCTACGTCACTATGATCCCTTTATATATTTTTATACGTACTTTAATTCTAGAAGTTGTGTCTGTATGTAAAGCTCTAACAGCCTGAACGTATAAACGAGGCACTCCCATTCTGTAACACTGCGGACCACAATTTTCAGAGGAAATTAATGTCATTGACTTTCTTATGACCAATAAAAACGATATGATTCTCTAAATTTCTGGACAGTCTCTCTTCCATGAGATGTTTTTCAAATAATTTAAAAGAATTGTCGGGGCATTAGAAACTACATTGAAGCGGCAAAAAACTGGTATAGACATGCGTATTCAAATGCAGAGATACGTAAAAAGGTGGAATACGGCGCTTATATAAGACAACAAGTGTCTGGCGCTGTTGTTAGATCGGTTACTGCTGCTACAATGGTAGGTTAGCAAGATGTAAGTGAGTTTAAACGTGATGTTACAGTCGGCGCACGAGCGATGGGACACAGCATCTCCGAGGTAGGGATGGAGTGCGGTTATCCCCTATGACTATTTCACAAGTGTAGCGTGAATATCAGGAATCCGGTAAAACGCCACTCTCCTACGTGGCTGCGGCCGGAAAAAGATCCTGCAACAATGGGACCAACGACGACTGCAGAGAATCGTTCATCGTGACAGAAGTGCAACCCTTTCGCAAATTGCTGCAGATTTCACTGCTGGGCTATCAACAAGTCTCAACGTCCGAACCATTCAACGAAACGTCATCGATATGGCCTTTCGGAGCCGAAGGCCCACTCGTCTACCGTTGATGACTTCACGACACAAAGCTTTACGCCTCACCTGGGCCCGTCAACAACTACGATCGACTGTTGATGACTGAAAAAATTTGCCTGGTTGGACGAGTCTCGTTTCAATTGGTATCGAGCGGATGGAGGTGTACGGGTATGGAGACAACCTCGTGAATCCAAGGACCCTGCATGTCAGCTAGTGGTGGCTCTGTAATGGTGTGGGGCGTCTGCAGTTGGAGTGATATGGGACCCCTGATATGTCTAGATACCACTCTGAAAATGAAATGGCTCAAATGGCTCTGAGCACTATGGGACTTAACATCTGAGGTCATCAGTACCCTAGAACTTAGAACTAGTTAAACGTAACTAACCTAAGGACATCACACACATCCATGCCCGAGGCAGGATTCGAACCTGTGACCGTAGCGGTCGCGAGGTTCCAGACTGCAGCGCCTACAACCGCTCGGCCATTCCGGCCGGCTACGACTCTGAGATGTGACACTTACGTTAGCATCCTGTCTGATCACCTGCATCCATTCATGTCCATTGTGCATTCCGACGAACTTGGGAAATTCCAGCAGGACAATGCGACACCACACATGTACAGAAATACTACAGAGTGGCTACACTTCTGTTGGACACCAATCGCCCCAAACAAGAACATTATTGAGCATAATGAGATTTTCACTCTGCAGCGGAGTGTGCGATGATATGAAACTTCCTGGCAGATTAAAACTGTGTGCCGGACCGAGACTCGAACTCGGGATCTTTGCCTTTCGCGGCCAACTGAGCTACCAAAGCACGACTCACGCCCCGTTCCGAGTTCGAGTCTCAGTCCGGCACACAGTTTTAATCTACCAGGAAGTTTCATTATTGAGCATATCTGGGAAGCCTTGTAACGTGCTGTTGACAAGAGATCTCCACCCCCTGTTACTCTTACGGATTTATGGACAGCTCTGCAGGATTCATGGTATCAGTTCTCTCCAGCGCTGCTTCAGACATTAGTCGAGTCCATGCCCCGTCGTGTTGCGGCACTTCTGGGTGTTGGCGGGGGCCGTACACGATATTAGGAAGGTGCACAAGTTTCTTTGGCTCTTCAGTGTATATTGAAAAATAAACAGTATTTTTTTTTCTTCAGAGACGATGAGAGTTTTGGGCGACAGGTGGGCGGCGCGGCGGCCTTGCGCAGAGGAGTCACGGCCCCCTGCAGCCGGAAGCACGGCGCCTGGACACGGCGGCCCGCCGGCACCCGGCACCCACCGCAGCGAGGCCGATCGCGGTTCCGTGCAGGCCGCGCCGCCCTCCTCGCTCGCGACATCCAGCAAGCAGCTGGCTGCAGAGGTCTGGCTTTCTCAACCTCTACAAAGCCCTCGGTACAGTTCTGATCAAAATATGTGCTGACAAATTTCTTTAAAATATTTCATCAAAATTTTCTAAAAAAAAAAAATTGCTGCAAATCGCATTAGCTGTTGACAGTCCTTTATTCCAAGCTAATGCACGATCGGTTTGGCGATACTGTAATCCAGGGGCGGGCAGGAATCCTGCACGTGTGCGGTGCACTTGCACGCGTGCAGTTAACAGGTGTTCTGCGTGCACACAGGGGCAAGCTGGCCACCCGCGTATCTCCCATCCCCACCATACCTTCTGTCCGCTCCTTCCTCTGTAATGCGATTTGTTTCCTAGCTTGCTTTATTGAGTGAATCAATAAGGTTAGGAGGAGTGCTTGAAAGAAATCATGGTTTGAAAGAGTACCTATTACCCATGATACGTTTTATTTAATTATCACAGATGGAGTTTACAATACGTTTAATATCTGGAACAAAATTTCTACATACAGACAAACACAAAAAGTTAGGTCAATTTTCATCACTGATGTTTGCTCTTAACCGAGACTTATTAATTCAGCAAATGGTTTTCCAGCTCTCGCTATATTAAGCGCAGTCTTATAACTTGCACATACCGCTGGGCTATTATTGTTGTCGTCCTGAAAACTTGAAAACAGTGCTCCATAAAATGTTAAATAAGTTAGATGAGAGACATGACGAGAGAAAGTCGCAGATCTCTCGTGACAACAGCAACTACGACAAATTCAAATGGCTCTGAGCACTATGGGACTTAACTGCTGTGGTCATCAGTCCCCTATAACTTAGAACTACTTAAACCTAACTAACCTAAGGATATCACACACATCAATGCCCGAGGCAGGATTCGAACCTGCGACCATAGCGGTCGCGCGGTTCCAGACTCTAGTGCCTAGAACCGCTCGGCCACTTCGACCGGCCAACTACGACAGATTCATCTGGTATCGTCAGATCGCCCTTCTTAAGCTCAGTCAATTCCCCATCCGCTCAGAATCCGACAATAAATTGTACTCGTCCTTGTGAAATTTATTATAATGGCCTTCAATACTAAACTTCCGTTGACCATCGAGAATACTGCCACATATTAAACATTTCGAATTTTCACGTTTTTGCACAAAGAAAAAATGATTCTCCCATTACTTTTTAAAAGATAGCAAATCTCCACTTCTCCGTTTCTTGAAATACAAAGTTCACTACATAGTGCTCGCTTCGCATCAACGTCCGCAGCTTAGCCTGGCACTACACTGCCGCAACCTGCCGGCTGTTGCCACAGCCCCGGTAGACGCCTGCACGCGAGCAGCACACGTGCAGCGCTGTGCGCTCATGAGCCGCGTGCAACGTTTGCCCGCCCCTGCTGTAATCTCACCTTAAGGTGACAACAATCTACAAAAACCTACAATGTGGATTAGGAGCAAATTACACTACTGGCCATTAAAATTGCTACATCACGAACATGACGTGCTACAGACGAGAAATTTAACCGACGGAAAGAAGATGCTGTGATATTCCAATGTTTAGCTTTTCAGAGCTTTCACACAAGGTTGGCGCCGGTGGCGACACCTACAACGTGCTGAAACGAGGAAAGTTTCCAATCGATTTCTTATACACAAACAGCAGTTTGTTAGCAGAATAAGGAATCGGTGCGTTCAGGAGGGTAATACGCAACGCCGTGCTGGATCCTAACGGCCTCGTATGACTAGCACTCGAGATGTCAGGCATCTTATCCGCGTGGCTGTAACGGATCGTGCAGCCACGTCTCGATCCCTGAGTCAACAGATTGGGACGTTTGCAAGACAACAACGATCTGCACGAACAGTTCGACGACGTTTGCAGGAGCATGGACTATCAGCTGCGGTTACCCCTGACGCTGCATCACAGACAGGAACGCCTGCGATGGTGTACACTACGACGAACCTTGGTGCACGAATGGCAGAACGTCATTTTTTCGGATGAATCCAGCATCTGTTTACAGCATCATGATGGTCGCATCCGTGTTTGGTGACATCGCGGTGAAAGCACATTGGAAGCGTGTATTCAAAATACCCGGCGTGATGGTATGGGGTGCCATTGGTTCCACGTCTCGGTCACCTCTTGTTCGCATTGACGGCACTTTGAACAGTGGACGATACGTTTCAGATGTGTTACGACCCGTGGCTCTACCCTTCATTCGATCCCTGCGAAAGCCTACATTTCAGCAGGATAATGCACAACGGCATGTTGCAGGTCCTGTACGGGCCTTTCTGGATACAGAAAATGTTCGACTGCTGCCCTGGCCAGCACATTCTCCAGATCTCTCACCAATTGAAAACGTCTGGTCAATGGTGGCCGAGCAACTGGCTAGTCACAATACGCCAGTCAGTACTCTGGATGAACTGTGGTATCGTGTTGAAGCTGCATGGGCAGCTGTACCTGTACACGCCATCCAAGCTCTGTTTGACTCAATGCCCAGGCGTGTCAAGGCCGTTATTAGGGTCAGAGGTGGTTGTTCTGGGTACTGATTTCTCAGTATCTATGCACCCAAATTAATATATTTGTCCATTGAATACCCGTTTATCATTTGCATTTCTTCTTGGTGTAGCAATTTTAATGGCCAGTAGTGTAACAATACCAAACATGTTGGGTACCTAAACCAGAAAAAGAGGGACTGAAATACTCGCATAGCTTATCCTGGCTATACACTGATAAGCGAAAAAATAATGATCACTGCCCACAGCGATGTTGGATGCCGCCTGGTGGCTTTGCGGGCACGTTACGCGGTAACAAAACCATGTAAGCGGAGCGGATACAGGCGGGGTATCACCCCTAGCTAAGATATGGGCTACGGACGGGGAAATCCATTGAGACAAGTGACTTTGAGAAGAGAAGATTATTGTTACGCAGAGCCCGTGAGCGAATGTCTCGAAAATGGCGAAGCTGGTCGAATGTTTACGTGCTACTGTCGCGAGCATCTACGGAAAGAGGTAGAAGGACAATGAAACTACCACTAGGCGTCAGATGGTTGGGACGTGAACAACTCTTCACAGAACGTGGGGTTCTGAGGCTCGTCTGCTCTGTAAAGTAGAACAGATGGTGATCTGTGGCATCTCTGCCGAAAGACCACAATGCTGGTGCACACACAAATGTTTCAGACCACGCCATTCATCGTACATGTTGAACGTCGAGCTCCGCAGCAGATCACCCCTGTGTGTTCACATGCTAACGCAAAGACATCGTCAATTACGATTGCAGTAGGCACGGGAACATCGGGATTCGACCGTCTGTAATCTCCCCACGGAAAATTACCCTCTACCACGCAATAATTAATAATGGTCAATCAAATCATCCACATTTATTTACGTGTGAAAAGTATCTGAGCAGATTTTCTAGTAATATATGCGCCGACAGCTCGTCGACGCCAAGGTATTTTTCGAGTACGTTTATTCTTTGGAACAACAGAGGTACACAGGTGTATGCTCCATGGTCATTATAGTGATAGAAGGAGAGATAGAAAGAGAGAGAAAGGAACAGCTTCGGAAAGTATCGTTTGGAAGATTTTCGTATTGCAAAAGGAGATTTATTTACTCTTCTTCGCGATAAAGCGAGGCAGGAAAGTTCGTGCCGCTAGCGGGGTAGACAAAGAGAAAGAAGGACTTGTAAAAGTAAATTTCATGAGACTAAAAATCCACGGAAACGGAACATGTACGGAAATGGATTCAATATACAATTTTCCTCAGAAATAAGGTTTGTGACCATTTCATTTTAGAGTGAATGACGAATGCGTTCTCTGTCTGAATTGTTGATGATTATCTGGGGCCTGTAATTAATTGGGAAGTTTCAGCTGTGACGAAGAGAGCCTGCAATCTCTGAGTTTTATTGAAATCGTCCAAAAAGGCTTCGTCCACATCTGAAATTTTAGATCTGTCGTAAACTGAACGAAGTTTTCAAAACGATCGATTTTTTCCCAACTGAATGCAGCGCTTAATAATAATAACGTATGTGAAGATCTTTTCTAGCAAGCCAGCTGCTGAATATTAAGAAGAAGGGCTCCACCAGAGATTTTAATAGGCTGATTTCATGTAACTTAAGACTTTCAGCAAAATCGATTTAAGTAGTAAGGGCATTCATTAGACGTCGATCAATCCAGACATGCCGGTTCTTCGGGTGAATCACATTTTTGCTACACTAGGTCGACAGTCGTCTCCACAAAAGCCGCCATCCGAGGTGAACGGCGGCTCGAAACGTGCAGCGCGCCCCAGAGGCAGTATGGTAGGAGCAGTTTATGCTATGAGAGACACTCTCTTGAGCTTACATGGGATCCGTGGTAATAATCGAAGACACACTGACAGCTGCGAACCATCTGCATCCCTTCATACTTTATGCCTTCCCCGACGTTGATATCATCTTTCAGCAGTACAATTGTCCGTGTCTCGGAGCCAGAACAGTGCTGCAGTGGTTTGAGGAGCATTACAGTGAACTCATGCTGACGTTTCGGCTACCAAAGTCGTCTGATGTAAATGCTATGCAACCCACATGGGTCGCAGTCGGGCGCCATCAATGCCTACGCAAATCAACGGCCCGTTATTTGCGCGAATTACATGAGTTGTGCGTAGACACCTAATGCCACATACCTCCACAAACCTACTAACAAACTTTCGGATTCCTACTACGCAGAGTCAGTGATGTATTTCGTACCAAAGGCAAACCAACAAGCTATGAAGGTCGTGGTCAGTTTTGGCTCATCACTGTACGTACTAGCTGGACATCTGAAGATATTGCAAGGACTGCGTCTTTACGTTGTGTATCTTATATATCTTTTATTTTTAAATAAAAGCAAATTTATTTGAGGTACGGAGAACCATAAGAGCGCGAAGCGCAGATGCAAAATTTCTGAAAAATATAGATGTTTGTCAAAATCATATTTGTAGACCAACCATCAGTTTCATAGGTCTGAATAATGTTTAACCAAGTTTCAACATCCCGTATGTTACGATATATTAATTAATATTTAGGACTATATTTATTATTAATGTTCATCCATAAAATCGTAGTAAAGGCCAGTAACAGTAGTGTCTTTTGACAGCTGTAAAGCTTGTACTCAATGTCAAACTAGAATCACAACATAAAGAAGGGATACTAGATGCACCACATACACAGCTATGAACTATTACAAACTTCACGGTCGTCATTATCATCAGTTTCATTTAGCACATCCTGTGCTTCGAGGTTTAGGTAAAACTGCCGATATACCTCCGATTACAAGTATAAATGGTTCAAATGGCTCGAAGTACTATGGGACTTAACATATGAGGTCATCAGTCCCCTAGACTTAGAACTACTTAAACTTACCTAGCCGAAGGAGATCACACACATCCATATCCGAGGCAGAATTCGAACCTACGACCGTAGCACCAGCGCGGTTCCGGACTGAAGCGCCTAGAACCGCTCTGCCACAGCAGCCGGCCCGATTACAAGAAGCACTACTACTACAAACATGATGTAGACACTTATTTATGTTGGCAACCCTAGATAACAATGCAAAGCGACAAAATTATGCTTTGTGCTTTGGGCCCATATGGAAATGAATATACGAGAAATCGGTTAGGCATCTTTTCATTAATGTTCATATAAACAACCTGGGCCTACAGATATAGACAGAACTGGTTCACCATAAGACCAACAGATGTCAGGGCCATGCATGCAAGATAGTCTCAAAATCGATGACAGTGTGTATTAGGTCCTTGTGGTTCTCAGCGCCTCATTTATTTGTTTAACTAATAACTAAGTTAAGAATACTAAGAACAGTGAGACACTATAAGACGAAACACTGTAACTGTTATGAGGTAAACATGTGTACATAGGCTGCCTGAAAGCTTTATATTGTGTGGTGAGGCCAGGCGGTAGCGTCGGCTGTGGCGTCACACAAATGCGCTCAATAGCTGCAGCGAATTCTAGTAACAGAGGATGAAGCTGTACACCATCAGCAAAGACAGCACAAATGTGTTGTTGGTTAGCATAATCAGGCTACGTAATGACATCATTTATGTTACATTATATTTCACAGCTCCAACAAGTTCTTTAACCATACTTCAGTATTTCGCCCGTAAGTTTGTTTTCGTGTTTTATCTACTCTGTGACATGTGTTCCGCATTTTGGCTACATTTCATCAAATTCCCCAACTGCTTAGTTCCGTTTGTCGTCATTCTGTGATACATGTGAAAGATTGCCGGGAAGCACGGTAATGTCTCGTTTTTCCGTGGCTTAGCTTACCGTCTGTTTCTGTGGTTTTCCGTTTCTTCGCGAAAAATTTTATAAAATCAACTGAGACTCACTCGTTTTCCATTTTGTCCTAAGTGTGAAAGAATACCTTCAGGATAATAAGATACCCCGCAAGGTCATAATAATAATGAACCATGTTCCCACAGAACTTTCATGATCAAACGCATGTTGTCCGCAGCTCGTGGTCGTGCGGTAGCGTTCTCGCTTCCCGCGCCCGGGTTCCCGGGTTCGATTCCCGGCGGGGTCAGGGATTTTCTCTGCCTCGTGATGACTGGGTGTTGTGTGATGTTCTTAGGTTAGTTAGGTTTAAGTAGTTCTAAGTTCTAGGGGACTGACGACCATAGATGTTAAGTCCCATAGTGCTCAGACATTTTTTTGAAAACGCATGTTGCCGGGGACGTTCAGTTCTACTGCAGTGAAGTTCTTGGCGCATTATGCCACTCCACTCATTCGGCTCTTGAACCAGAATTTTATTACAAATTTCAAGAAACTACAAGCTAAATGCGATGGTGGTGATATGCAACATGGCGATCCTCGATCCTCCCTTGTGCTGGTCAACGTGGTCGATGGGGACCTTGGCAGCGCTTATCACCAGCACAGCTCTGACCAAATTAGCACCGTTTCCTTCATGTTTTGTTCTTACAAGCACAAAGTTGGTTCTCTTGTAGAGTTGCAGCTACAAATCTTGCCACTGATGTCGCGTTTCAAAAAATAAAGGCGAAGCCCGTATGGCTATTATTTTTTTTTTTATTTAACCATAAACGGCCCTAATGTAACCATTATCAACATTAAGTTAAATTCTATGTTAAAAATTAATTTCTTCTGGACAATTATGATTTTTATTCGCTATACAACAATTTCTTATTCTTGTAAATACTGAACACTAAATTTATCCATTTGTTGTTGTTGTTGTGGTCTTCAGTCCTGAGACTGGTTTGATGCAGCTCTCCATGCTACTCTATCCTGTGCAAGCTTCTTCATCTCCCAGTACCTACTGCAACCTACATCCTTCTGAATCTGCTTAGTGTATTCATCTTTTGGTCTCCCCCTACGATTTTTACCCTCCACGCTGCCCTCCAATACTAAATTGGTGATCCCTTGATGCCTCAGAACATGTCCTACCAACCGATCCCTTCTTCTGGTCAAGTTGTGCCACAAACTTCTCTTCTCCCCAATCCTGTTCAATACTTCCTCATTAGTTATGTGATCTACCCATCTAATCTTCAGCATTCTTCTGTAGCACCACATTTCTAAAGCTTCTATTCTCTTCTTGTCCAAACTATTTATCGTCCATGTTTCACTTCCATACATGGCTACACTCCATACAAATACTTTCAGAAATGACTTCCTGACACTTAAATCTATACTCGATGTTAACAAATTTCTCTTCTTCAGAAACGCTTTCCTTGCCATTGCCAGTCTACATTTTATATCCTCTCTACTTCGACCATCATCAGTTATTTTGCTCCCCAAATAGCAAAACTCCTTTACTACTTTAAGTGTCTCATTTCCTAATCTAATTCCCTCAACATCACCCGACTTAATTCGACTACATTCCATTATTCTCGTTTTGTTTTTGTTGATGTTCATCTTATATCCTCCCTTCAAGACACCATCCATTCCGTTCAACTGCTTTTCCAAGTCCTTTGCTGTCTCTGACAGAATTACAATGTCATCGGCGAACCTCAAAGTTTTTATTTCTTCTCCATGGATTTTAATACCTACCCCGAATTTTTCTTTTGTTTCCTTTACTGCTTGCTCAACATACAGATTGAATAACATCGGGGAGAGGCTACAACCCTATGTTACTCCCTTCCCAACCAGTGCTTCCCTTTCATGTCCCTCGACTCTTATAACTGCAATCTGGTTTCTGTACAAATTGTAAATAGCCTTTCGCTCCCTGTATTTTACCCCTGCCACCTTTAGATTTTGAAAGAGAGTATTCCAGTCAACATTGTCAAAAGCTTTCTCTAAGTCTACAAATGCTAGAAACGTAGGTTTGCCTTTCCTTAATCTTTCTTCCAAGATAAGTCGTAAGGTCAGTATTGCCTCACGTGTTTCAGTATTTCTACGGAATCCAAACTGATCTTCCCCGAGGTCGGCTTCTACTAGTTTTTCCATTCGTCTGTAAAGAATTCGTGTTAGTATTTTGCAGCTGTGGCTTATTAAACTGATTGTTCGGTAATTTTCACATCTGTCAACACCTGCTTTCTTTGGGATTGGAATTATTATATTCATCTTGAAGTCTGTGGGTATTTCGCCTGTTTCATACATCTTGCTCACCAGATGGTAGAGTTTTGTCAGGACTGGCTCTCCCAAGGCCGTCAGTAGTTCCAATGGAATGTTGTCTACTCCGGGGGCCTTGTTTCGACCCAGGGCTTTCAGTGCTCTGTCAAACTCTTCATATTTATCTATATATATTATAAAAATGTATGTACGTTCCAAATCTCCTCCTAAGCAGCCAGAATGATCTCATCCAAATTTCCCACATATCTCACTTCGTGTCTGAAAAAAAAAATCGGTGTGTGGGTAAGAATCACCTACCTACCAAAGGAATGGCAGTGGGGGTACAAATAGCAGTGTAACCCACTACTGCGAATATCAATATTTCATTCATCCAGTACCGAGCGAGGTGGGGCAGTGGTTAGCACACTGGACTCGCATTCGTGAGGAGACGGTTCAGTCCCGCGTCCGGCCATCCTGATTTAGGTTTTCCGTGATTCACCTAAATCTCTTCAGGCAAATGCCAGGGTGGTTCCTTTGAAAAGGGCACGACCGACTTCCTTACCCATCCTTCCCTAATCCGATGAGACCGATGACCTTGCAGGTTGCTCTCCTCCCCCAAAACAACCCAACCCGTTCATCCAGTATTTGAGGAAGGAGAGCAGGTAGAGACTTGCAATAAACTTTACACGTAATTTCAAACCTGAACGAAACTTTTGCTTGATGATAACCCTCACGAAATGATGAACGCAAAAATGTTTATCAGTATTACATTTTCGATGCTCATGCAGTACGACTGCCTCATAAAGCATGGCGTTACTACTAACTATATTCGCGACACATTTTGCAGACAATATTCACGCATACCACTCAAAGTACCAGTGTACGACACATAGTTCAGGAGATAGACGTCATAAACGTTGAGACGCGTGAAAATGAAACTGCAGGGCGAAATTCGCTGGACAAATAGGAGAAAGATATGTAGAAATACGTGTGAAATATATTAAATATATATTAAATAAATATGATATGTGCGTACGTGGTCAAAGCCACGGGTAAAAAGCTCATCCTAAACCCTTGCAACCATTTCTCTCAAATTTGGTATACATATTAGTTACAATCTGGAAAGAAATACAAGTAAGAAGCACAAGCCTCCTGTAGGGGTGAGAGTGATAACGTGGAGAAAAAAAAGGGGGGGTGGAGATGGGCAGACAGAGAAGAGGAAGGAGAAGACGGATACAGATAGGAGGAAGAGGAGATGGACAGAGAGGGGACAGGAGGAGATGGATTAACAGAAAACTGGAATAAATACTTACCCCGGCAGCACCGGGTATTCATCTAGTTCTTTACAAAATGTAATTCTGGAACGTATTTTGCAGTGTCTAGAACAAATTAAAACACTCGATTCATACGAAAATAACTGCTTTACTATTCTTCGATTGATTTCTGATGGATTATTAACGAAAACTAAGATATCATTGTAACATAAAGGTGTCATCAACACGAAGGTTGTTTTGAACGCTACACTGCTCTACTAGACACAATCCTACTGGAAGTGGTACGACATTACCTTCGTACAACGTTGGCACTTACTTACCCAGGCAATTATATTGGGAACTCCCGTTTAATCTGGACTCCTAACGACGATGAAAACATTAGCAGAGGTGAAAGTCCTGATACTTTATTAAATCTAAACACTGCTATTAGAGTCGCTGGAGAAAAAAAAACATTTATTCAAAAATATTCAAATGTTTGTGAAATCTTATGGGACTTACTGCTAATGTCATCAGTCCCTAAGCTTACACGCTACTCAACCTAAATTATCCGAAGGACAAACACACACACCCATGCCCGATGGAGGACTCGAACCTCCGCCGGGAGCAGGCGCACAGTCCATGACCGCAGCGCTCGGTTAATCCCGTGCGGCAAAACTTTTTGTTCACTTGATGTTCAGCAAGTCTATAATATATTTACACGTTTCGAGTAAACTTCTCTTGAGAATGTCAGAGGAGGTAAATGTATGGCACACTCTGAAGACAAGTTCAGTCGAAACGCCTATTTACACTGAAGCGCCAAACAAACTGGTATAGTCATGCGTATTCAGATAAAGAGATACAGGGCTATTACAAAAGATTGAAGCGATTTCATAAATTCACTGTAGCTCCATTCTTTGACATATGGTCACGACACACTACAGATACGTAGAAAAACTCATAAAGTTTTGTTCGGCTGAAGCCGCACTTCAGGTTTCTGCCGCCAGAGCGCTCGAGAGCGCAGTGAGACAAAATGGCGACAGGAGCCGAGAAAGCGTATGTCGTGCTTGAAATGCACTCACATCAGTCAGTCATAACAGTGCAACGACACTTCACGACGAAGTTCAACAAAGATCCACCAACTGCTAACTCCATTCGGCCATGGTATGCGCAGTTTAAAGCTTCTGGATGCCTCTGTAAGGGGAAATCAACGGGTCGGCCTGCAGTGAGCGAAGAAACGGTTGAACGCGTGCGGGCAAGTTTCACGCGTAGCCCGCGGAAAATTGGCTCGTGCCACAACTGGAGACCGACAGCGCCGACTTCATCTTTCAACAGGATGGTGCTCCACCGCACTTACATCATGATGTTCGGCATTTCTTAAACTGGAGATTGGAAAACCGACGGATCGGTCGTGGTGGAGATCATGATCAGCAATTCATGTCATGGTCTCCACGCTCTCCCGACTTAACCCCATGCGATTTATTTCTGTGGGATTATGTTAAAGATTCAGTATTTAAACCTCCTCTACCAAGAAACGTGCCAGAACTGCGAGCTCGCATCAACGATGCTTTCGAACTCATTGATGGGGACATGCTGCGCCGAGTGTGGGAGGAACTTCATTATCGGTTTGATGTCTCCCGAATGCTTAAAGGGGCACATATCGAACATATGTGAATGCCTAAAAAAGCTTTTTGAGTTTTTGTATGTGTGTGCAAAGCATTGTGAAAATATCTCAAATAATAAAGTTATTGTAGAGCTGTGAAATCGCTTCAATCATTTGTAATAACCCTGTACATAAACAGGCAGAATACGGCGCTGCGGTCGGCAGCGTCTGTATAAGACAACAAGTACCTGGCGCATTTGTTAGATCGGTTACTGTTGCTACAGTGGCAGGTTACCAAGATTTGACTTAATTTGAACCTCGCGTTAAGAGTCGGGGCACGAGCGATGGGACACAGCATGTCCGAGGTAGCGATGAAGTGGGGATTTTCCCGTACGACCTTTTCACGAGTATACCATCAATATCAGGAAAATCTCCGACATCGCTGCGGCCGGAAAAATATCCTGCAAGAACGGGACCAACGACGACTGAAGAGAATCGTTTAACGTGACGGAAGTGCAATCCTTCCGTAAATTCCTGCAGATTTCAATGCTGGGTCATCAACAAGAGTCAGCGTAACAACCGTTCAACGAAACATCAGCGATATAGGCTTTCGGAGCCGAAGGGACACTCGTGTACCCTTGATGACCGCGCGACACAAAGCTTCATGCCTCGCCTGAGCCCATCGACACCGACGTAGGACTGTTGATGACTGGAAACATGTTGCCTGGTCGGACTAGTCTCGTTTCAAATTGTACCGAACGGATGGACTTGTACGGGTATGGAGATAACCTCATGAATCAATAGACCCTGCATGTCAGCAGGGGGCTATTCAAGCTGGTGGAGGCTCTGTTATTGTGTGGATACGACTCTGACAGCTGACATGTACATCCTGTCTGATCCGCTGCATCCATTCATATCCATTATTCATTCCAACAGACTTGGGCCATTCCAGCAGGAAAAAGCGAAGCCCCACACGTCCAAAATTGCTTCAGAATGGCTCTAGGAACACTCTTCTGAGTTTAAACACTTCCGCTGACCACCAAACTCCCCAGGTACGAACATTATTGAGCACATCTGGGATACCTTGCAACATGTTGTTCAGAGGAGATCTCCGCCTCCTCGACTCTTACGGATTTATGTACAGTCCAGCAGGATTCATAGTGTCAATTCCCTCCAGCACTACTTCAGACATAAGTCGAGTCCACGCCAGTCGTGTTGCGGCGATTCTGCGGCCCCTATACGACATTAGGCAGGTATACCAGTTTCTTTGGCTCTTCAGTGTAAAATCGAACTGATGAATATCAAGTGACTTGAAAAGTTCTTTTTTCCTTCAGCGACATAATGGCAGTGTTTAAAATTCGTAATTTCATAAAATGGTAGCAGATCACTCACGTGAGTACACGCCACAACTTAAATTCAACGTGCCAAGTAACATATTAAAATTCTAAGACTGGCCAGGGATCGACCCAGAACCTTAAGCCGTCGGCACACGGACTGTGTTGTCGAACGTTAACGTTGACCGTGCCAAGTTCAACGTGCTGCTGAACGCTCAGGAACGATGCGACTTGTGCATACGGTACGTGGGCCCCAACGTGGTAGATGCGATCGCAACGCACTCCAGCGGCAGTTGAGGCATGTTTCTAGTTCGTAAACCACTCTGTTTACTCTACGGGCGCGTGTAAAATGCCCACGTCAGCTCAGTTAAAACGCACATTTCCTCCATCGTCCACGAAAAGGAAAGTACCATGTCCAGTCGATAAGGACACAGGCTTATAAACGTTTCATTACAAACAGTGCGGTACACATTTGGAATACTTCTCCGCATAAGATAAACATTATTTCATCATTCCCACATTTTAGTAAAACCCCAAGGACAGTCTTACTTTATCACTGTTCCTACCCAGTACCAGAACCATGGTAACATGTGAATTACGAAGCGTTAAACAAAAAGGAGCAAAATATCTTTATACAAGTAGCGCAAGCTGTCCTGTAGATTAAGCCATTCGAACAAAGTCACCCCTCAAAAAAAGGTGAACTTATATTTACATAACATCAAATATTATAGTATATACTTATATTAAACTAATAATAAAGTATCAGAACCCAATAAAAACGCGAATGTTAGGGAAAAAAATTTGGAAGTAGCAGGACACGAACCACCGCCCCTCCAAAATAATTAATAGGGGAGCAGTGACGCTAGTCACTACGCTACAGCAGTAACATGCTGTAAATGTCTAATAATAGTATCTCAGCTCGTGCAGAAAACCTTAATCGTAGATATGTTGCTAATTGAAGTTTAATTATAACAAATTGTACCAAGAACAATGCGTTTTGGGTAAATCTTCAGCGTGTCGCTAGCTTCAAATACCCTACTCTCACGTTACAATAATTCTTTTGCCACGAATACGATGTTTCTCATTATTTTATTGGAACGAATCACACAGTTAACAACGGGTTCTACAGTGATTCTCAATTTGATGGTGCTCAGAAACGGCATATATACGTAAAGGCTGGAAATGAGTGCCAATATGGCGCCTCACAACTCTGTACTGAAGGGAGACGGCGTGCGTGTGACGTAGGTGGCGTTGTGCCATCTCATTGGTCAACGCTTAGACGCACGCTCAGAATATCTGACATGCCAGATATTGCTCTGCACGTACGGCAAGACTCCCGAACGTGCTATTCCACGTTATGACGTCAGAGACTCGGCACGCTCAACGCTCGACGTTCGGATGCACGGTCCGTGTGCCGACAGCTTTAGGATCCAGTCTGTCACTCTCCTGCTGAGCTGCTCTGTAAATTGCAGATTTCTGTCTGGAAGTGCTACTGCGCAGATATCCCGACACCCCATACAGCACAGAGTTGCTTTCATGTCGCTTAGTCACGCTTTGTCTCAGTGCAGCATAAAGTTTTTACACGTCGCGTTTTTGGACAGTGGGAACTCGAGGGCGGCTACCTGCTAGCTGCAGGCTGCCACCTGGCCATTCATCTCGCGACGACAAAGGCGCCGCGGCCACAGTGTGAGGACCGGGCCCGGCGAGGCTCAAGGGGGAGTCGGTCTGATTCGTTTAATGTTTCCGGCGCTACTCCGCAGCCAAGGTCGCCACACTACATCTGTGGTCCAGCGTGGATCCGCTCTGTGACTGGTTCCTGGACTTCCCGGCAGACCGAAGCCAACACGTCCTGTACCGATACACCGTCTATCACAGTTGAAAACTGGTGCCCCATCACACGATCCTCTTAATAGTCTCCGGTCCCGTCATTGATGTCTCTTCTCAAAAAAATGGCTCTGAGCACTATGGAACTTAACATCTGTGGTCATCAGTCCCCTAGAACTTAGAACTACTTAAACCTAACTAACCTAAGGACATCACACACATCCATGCCCGAGGCAGGATTCGAACCTGCGACCGTAGCAGTCGCGCGGTTCCGGACTGAGCGCCTAGAACCGCTAGACCATCGCGGCCGGCTGTCTCTTCTCCTTTACCTGGTCCATCCACTGTCTCGGTGGTCTTCCCTGCAATATTTTCCCTTCAATTTTGCCTTGGATGATAATCTTTACCAAGTTGTCCTCCTGTCGTCGAACAATATGTCCAAAGAACTGCAGAATTCTACGGAGACAAATAATGGACAGCCTCTTCTCCATCCTGCGATCATGAAGGACAGATTTTTTGGTTAGTTTGTCTATTTAATAGTCATGGGTGACTGGAATGCGAGAGGAGGAAAAGGGAGAGAAGGAAACATAGTAGGTGAATATGGATTGGGGGTAAGAAATGAAAGAGGAAGCCGTCTAGCAGAATTTTGCACAGAGCATAACTTAATCATAGCTAACACTTGGTTCAAGAATCATAAAAGAAGGTTGTATACATGGAAGAAGCCTGGAGATACTAGAAGGTATCAGATAGATTATATAATGGTAAGACAGAGATTTAGGAACCAGGTTTTAAATTTAAGACATTTCCAGGGGCGGATGTGGACTCTGACCTCAATCTATTGGTTATGAACTATAGATTAAAACTGAAGAAACTGCAAAAAGGTAGGAAATTAAGGAGATGGGACCTTGTTAAATTGACTAAACCACAGGTTGTACAGAGTTTCAGGGAGACCATAAGGGAACAATTGACAGGAATGGGGGAAAGAAGTACAGTAGAAGAAGAATGGGTAGCTCTGAGGGATGAAGTAGTGAAGGCAGCAGAGGATCAAGTAGGTAGAAAGACGAGGGCTAGTAGAAATCCTTGGGTAACAGAAGAAATATTGAATTTAATTGATGAAAGGAGAAAATATAAAAATGCAGCAAGTGAAGCAGCCAAAAAGGAATACAAACGTCTCAAAAATGAGATCGACAGGACGTGCAAAATGGCTAAGCAGGGATGGCTAGAGGACAAATGTAAGGATGTAGAGGCTTCTCTCACAAGGGGCAAGATAGGTACTACCAACAGGAGAATTAAAGAGACCTTTGCAGAAAAGAGAACCACTTGTATGAATATCAAGAGCTCAGATGGAAACCCAGTTCCAAGCAAAGAAGGGAAAGCAGGAAGGTGGAAGGAGTATATAGAGGGTCTATACAAGGGCGATGTACTTGAGAACAATATTATGGAAATGGAAGAGGATGTAGATGAAGATGAAATGGGAGATATGATACTGCGTGAAGAGTCTGACAGAGCACTGAAAGACCTAAGTCGAAACAAGGCCCCGGGAGTAGGCAACATTTCATTAGAACTACTGACAGCCTTGGGAGAGCCAGTCCTGACAAAACTCTACCATCTGGTGAGCAAGATGTATGAGACAGGCGAAATTCCCTCAGACTTCAAGAAGAATATAATAATTCCAATGTCAAAGAAAGCAGGTGTTGACAGATGCGAAAATTACCGAACCATCAGTTTAATCAGTCACAGCTGCAAAATACTAACGCGAATTCTTTACAGACGAATGGAAAAACTGGTAGGAGCCGACTTCGGGGAAGATCAGTTTGGTTCAAAATGGCTCTGAGCACTATGGGACTCAACATCTATGGTCATCAGTCCCCTAGAACTTAGAACTACTTAAACCTAACTAACCTAAGGACAGCACTCAACACCCATCCATCACGAGGCAGAGAAAATCCCTGACCCTGCCGGGAATCGAACCCGGGAACCCGGGCGGGGGAAGCGAGAACGCTACCGCACGACCACGAGATGCGGGCGATCAGTTTGGATTCCGTAGAAATGTTGGAACACGTGAGGCAATACTGACTCTACGACTTATCTTAGAAGAAAGATTAAAGAAAGGCAAACCTACGTTTCTAGGATTTGTAGGCTTAGAGAAAGCTTTTGACAATGTTGACTGGAATACTCTCTTTCAAATTCTGAAGGTGAAATACAGGGAGCGAAAGGCTGTTTACAATTTGCATAGAAAGCAGATGGCAATTATAAGAGTCGAGGGGTATGAAAGGGAAGCAGTGGTTGGGAAGGGAGTGAGACAGGGTTGTAGCCTCTCCCCGATGCTATTCAATCTGTATATTGAGCAAGCAGTAAAGGAAACAAAAGAAAAGTTCGGATTAGTACTAAAATCCATGGAGAAGAAATAAAAACTTTGAGGTTCGCCGATGACATTGTAATTTTGTCCGAGACAGCAAAGGACTTGGAAGAACAGTTGAACGGAATGGACAGTGTCTTGAAAGGAGAGTATAAGATGAGCATCAACAACAGCAAAACGAGTATAATGGAACGTAGTCGAATTAAGTCGGGTGATGCTGAAGGAATTAGATTAGGAAATGAGACACTTCAAGTAGTAAAGGTGTTTTGCTATTTGGGGAGCAAAATAACTGACGATGGTCGAAGTAGAGAGGATATAAAATGTAGACTGGCAATGGCAAGGAAAGCGTTTCTGAAGAAGAGAAATTTGTTAACATCGAGTATTGATTTAAGTGTCAGGAAGTCGTTTCTGAAAGTAGTTGTATGGAGTGTAGCCATGTATGGAAGTGAAACATGGACGATAAATAGTTTGGACAAGAAGAGAATAGAAGCTTTCGAAATGTGGTGCTACAGAAGGATGCTGAAGATTAGATGGGTAGATCACATAACTAATCAGGAGGTATTTAACAGAATTGGGGAGAAGAGAAGTTTGTGGCACAACTTGACGAGAAGAAGGCATCGGTTGGTAGGACATGTTCTAAGGCATCAAGGGATCACAAATTTAGTATTGGAGGGCAGCGTGGAAGGTAAAAATCGTAGAGGGAGACCAAGAGATGAATACACTAAGCAGATTCAGAGGGATGTAGGTTGCAGTAGGTACTGGGAGATGAAGTAGCTTGCACAGGATAGAGTAGCATGGAAAGCTGCATCAAACCAGTCTCGGGACTGAAGACCTCATTAACAACAACATTGTCCATCCATGATATCCTCAATAATCGCGTGCATGTACACATGTAGAAAGTATAAATTCTTTTTCGATCTCCTTCAGTTATTGTCCACTTGTCAGCGCCATCAAGAAAAATTGGAAACACAGGGGATTTTAGAACTCCCAATTTAGTACGTGTGGTTAGGGCTCGGTGTTTCCAAATCACTGTCAGCCTCGATGCAGCATCCCTACTCAGGGCAATTCTACGCCAGATTTATTGTGAAGAGTCACCTTCTTTCTGAATCACTGTGCCCAGGTAGATGAAGTGATCAGTTTCTTCATACTCTGATACTACGCCAGTAGCCGGAAGTGGCTCACCTCTGTCAGTATCATGATGTTAGTCTTATTCTTATTCACTGACAACCCAAGTTCCTCTGTTCCTCTTCTAACCCTATCAATTTCCATTTGTGATCCTGCACACAGCGTGGTGTCATCAGCGAATCTTAAATTAATGTTTTTTTCCTTCTCCAATTCGAATCTGATCAGTCTAGACTTGAATTTTTCTAATTACATTCACTCTGTGATCAAAGGTATCCGGACACCTGGCTGAAAATGACTTACTAATTCGTGGCGCCCCCCATCGGTAATCCTGGAATTCAGTATGGTGTTGGCGCACCCTTAGCCTTGATGACAGCTTCCACTCTCGCAGGCATATGTTCAATCATCAGCTGGAAGGTTTCTTGGGAAATGGCAGCCCATTCTTCAAGGAGCGCTGCACTGAGGAGAGGTATCGATGTCGGTCGGTGAGGTCTGGCGTGAATTCGAGTTTCAAAACATCCCGAAGGTGTTTTATAGGATTCAGGTCAGGACTCTGTACAGGCCAGTACATTACAGGGATGTTATTATCGTGTAACCACTCCGCCACAGGCCGTGCATTATGAACAGGTGTTCGATCGTGTTGAAAGATGCAGTCGACATCCCCGAATTGCTCTTCAACAGTGGGAAGCAAGAAGGTGCTTGAAACATTAATGTAGGCCTGTGTTGTGATAGTGCTCCCAAAACAACAAGGGGTGCAAGCCCCTCCGTGAACAACTAGACCACACTATAACACAACCGCCTCCGATTTTTACTGTTGGCACTACACACGCTGGCAGATGACGTTCACCATTCGCCATACCCCCACCCTGCCATCGGATCGCCACATTGTGTACCGTGATTCTTCACTCCACACAACGTTTTTCCACTGTTCAATCGTCCAATGTTTACGCTCCTTACACCAAGTGAGTCGTCGTTTGGCATTTACCGGCGTTATGTGTGGCTTATGAGCAGTCGCTCGACCATGAAATCCAAGTTTTCTCACCTCCCGCCTAACTGTCAATGTACTTGCAGTGGATCCTGATGCAGTTTGGAATTCCTGTGTGGTGGTCTAGATACATGTCTGCCTATTACACGTTACAAGCCTCTTCAACTGTCGGCGGTCTCTGTCAGTCAACAGACGAGGCCAGCCTGAACGCTTTTGTGCTGTACGTGACCCTTCACGTTTCCACTTCACTGTCACGTCGGAAACAGTGGATCTAGGGATGTTTAGGAGTGTGGAAATCTCGCGTGCAGACGTATGACACAAATGACACCCAATCACCTGACCAAGATCGAAGTGCGTGAGTTCCGTGGAGCGCCCCATTCTGCTCTCTCACCATGTCTAATGACTACTGAGGTCACTGATATGGAGTACCTGGCAGTAGGTGGCAGCACAATGCACCTAATATGAAAAACGTATATTTTTGGGGGTGTCCGGATACCTTTATCACATAGTGTATTTTCGATAGATGTTAAACAGAACTACTGACAGAATGCACCCTTGTCTTACTACCTTACATAGTTCAAAAGGACACGTCCTTAACGGGGAAAAAATCGTTGGATTTACATAATTTGAGAGTTAGAACGTCGACTATACCCCAGACCGCAGCCTCCAACATAATTACCTTATCTGGATTCTGCTCTCGAAGAATAACGGGCTGCCATTCTTTCACAGGCATTCAGTCACATCAGTGAAAGTGTCGCAGAGAGAGTTCCAGCTACCGTATAGACCAAGGGGGACCACACTCGATTTTAATGTCCACTAACAGGTGTCCGGATTGTTTTGATCAGATAGTGTATTACTCCCGACCCCTCCCCCCCCCCCCCCTTCCTTCAAGTATATCTTCCGAAATGATGTTGTTGTTGTGGTCTTCAGTCCTGAGACTGGTTTGACGCAGCTCTCCATGCTACTCTATCCTGTGCAAGCTTCTTCATCTCCCAAAACCTACTGCAACCTACATCCTTCTGAATCTGCTTAGTGTATTCATCTCTTGGTCTCCCCCTACGATTTTTACCCTCCACGCTGCCCTCCAATACTAAATTGGTCATCCCTTCATGCCTCAGAACATGTCCTACCAACCGATCCCTTCTTCTCGTCAAGTTGTGCCACAAACTTCTCTTCTCCCCAATCCTATTCAATACTTCCTCATTAGTTATGTGATCTACCCATCTAATCTTCAGCGTTCTTCTGTAGCACCACATTTCGAAAGCTTCTATTCTCTTCTTGTCCAAACTATTTATCGTCCATGTTTCACTTCCATACATGGCTACACTCCATACAAATACTTTCAGAAATGACTTCCTGACACTTAAATCTATACTCGATGTTAACAAATTTCTCTTCTTCAGAAACGCTTTCCTTGCCATTGCCAGTCTACATTTTATATCCTCTCTATTTCGACCATCGTCAGTTATTTTGCTCCCCAAATAGCAAAACTCCTTTACTACTTTAAGTGTCTCATTTCCTAATCTACTTCCCTCAGCATCACCCGACTTAATTCGACTACATTCCATTATCCTCGTTTTGCTTTTGTTGATGTTCGTCTTATATCCTCCTTTCAAGACACTATCCATTCTGTTCAGCTGCTCTCCCAGGTCCTTTGGTGTCTCTGGCAGAATTACAATGTCATCGGCGAACCTCAAAGTTTTTATTTCTTCTCCATGGATTTTAATACCTACTCCGAATTTTTCTTTTGTTTCCTTTACTGCTTGCTCAATATACAGATTGAATAACATCGGGGACAGGCTACAACCCTGTCTTACTCCCTTCCCAACCACTGCTTCCCTTTCATGTCCCTCGACTCTTATAACTGCCATCTGGTTTCTGTACAAATTGTAAACAGCCTTTCGCTCCCTGTATTTTACCCCTGCCACCTTTAGAATTTGAAAGAGAGTATTCCAGTCAACATTGTCAAAAGCTTTAAGTCTACAAATGCTAGAAACGTAGGTTTGTCTTTCCTTAATCTTTCTTCTAAGATAAGTCGTAAGGTCAGTATTGCCTCACGTGTTCCAGTATTTCTACGGAATCCAAACTGATCTTCCCCGAGATCGACTTCTACTAGTTTTTCCATTCGTCTGTAAAGAATGAACATTAGAGGTTGAGTAGAGGCTTACGGACAGTCGTCTTCCCCATCGGATATCGCGACTGGAGCAGTAAAAGAGGGAAATGACAGTTATCCCCGAGCACCCTCCGCCACATACCGTCAGTGGCTTCTGGACTAAAGACGTAAATACAGATAAAAAAATCTCGTTCAGCCTTTCAGATCGCCTACAGCAAGGACGAGCCCGACAGCATCGTCAGAATTGAGCGATTACAACAGAGATCGGAAAGTATAAAAAACCAAAAGAGAAAGAAGAGGCTTCTGAAGATGGCAGAAACGAGGTCGTGTCGGCAGCGCCGCTCCAGAAAGCGGTCAGGCGGGACGCGGCCTCGCCAAACTGCAGCGCCGGCGGACTTCCGCGCGCCCTTGGCTGCCTGCTGTTACGTCAGCCTCGACGCCAGACCCGGCAACCTCCCAGCCGTAGCTCGGCTCAGAACTGTCTCCAACATCCGTCTATGTTGAGGGCCATCTGACACACTGGCGAAGACGCTCCTCTCGAATTCGGCGACATTAATTTGAATTCTACATGGCTCCTCGAAATCAAATCAAATAAATAAACGGCAGGATGATTCCTCTGTCCTTAGATAACTGGGTATCGATTGGACATTGGCTCAAATGGCTCTGAGCACTATGCGACTTAACTTCTGAGGTCATCAGTCGCCTAGAACTTAGAACTAATTAAACCTAACTAACCTAAGGACATCACACACATCCATGCCCGAGGCAGGATTCGAACCTGCGACCGTAGCGGTCACGCGGTTCCAGACTGACGCGCCTTTAACCGCACGGCCACACCGGCCGGCTCGATTGGACATTATTTCTACTCTTCGCTACCAGTGGAACACAAAACGTGCTTCACGACAAAAGCCAAATCAAAGTCGCCTATTGATTCTTGACAGAAACAACCACACTGAAGTGCCAAACAAACTGGTATAGGCATGCGTATTCAAATACATATTCAAAAATATGTAAACAGGCAGAATAAGGGGCTGCGTTCGGCAACGTCTACATAAGACAAGTGTCTGGCGCAGTTTTTAGATCGGTTACTGCTGCTACAATAGCAGGCTATCAAGATTTGAGTGAGTTTGGTGTTATAGTCGACGCACGAGCGATGGGACACAGTATCTCCGGGGTAGCGATGAAGTCGGGATTTTCCCGTACGATCATTTCACGACTGCACCGTGAATATCAGGAATCCGGTAAAACATCAAATCTCCGACGTCGCTGCTCGGGAAAAAGATCCTGCAAGAACAGGAACGACGACGACTGAAGAGAATCGTTCAACGTGACAGAAGTGCAACCCTTCTGCAAATTGCTGCAGATTTCAGTGCTGGGTCATCGACAAGTGTCAGCGTGCGAAACATTTAACGAAACATCATCGATAACAGCTTTCGGAGCTAAAGGCCCACTCCTGTACCCTTGATGACTGCACGACACAAAGCTTTATGCCTCGCCTGGGCCTGTCAACATCGGCATTGGACTGTTGATGACTGAAAACATGTGCGTGGTCGGATGAGTCTCGTTTCAAATTGTATCGAGCGGATCGAGACAACCGCATGAATCCATGGACCCTGCATGTCAGCAGGGGACTGTTCAAGGCGGTGGAGGCTCAATATTGGTGTGGAGCGTGTGCAGTTGTAGTGATATGGGATCCCTGATACGTCTAGATACGACTCTTACGGGTGACACGTACGTAATCATCTTGTCTGACCACCTGCATCCATTCATGTCCGTTGTGCATTCCAACGGAATTGGGCAATTCCAGCTGGACAATGCGACACCCCACATGTCCAGAATTGCTACAGAGTGGCTCTAGGAACACACTTCTGAGTTTAAACACTTTCGGTGGCCACCAAACTCCCAGACTTGAACATTATTGAGCATATCTGGGATGCCTTGCAGCATGCTGCTCAGAAGTTTTCTCTGCCCCGTTGTATTCTTACGCACTTATGGAAAATTCCCTCCAGCACTACTTCAGACGTTAGTGGAGTCCATGCCACGTAATGTTGCGGTACTTCTGCCAGCTTTCGGGGGCCCTGCACGATTTTAGGCAAGTGTACCTGTTTCTTTGGTTCTTCGGTGTATGAGTAATGCAGGTAATCATACCTACACCGTCTGACAATAAAAATGAAGCACTCAAATGAGAAAGAGGAAACGAAATGAAACTTCGTGCGATTGAGAGGACAAGTAATGTTATTTCAGTGATTACAGTGTCGGCTCAATTTACCTTGGCCGTATGAGCTCACGTAGTAGTGTGCAGTTGCATTAACTGAGGCCAGAATGCATGCACTGATTCGTTTGGGAAGTGGGTCATAAAGCTGTTGTATCCCCTCCTGAGTCAATCTGACACACAACTGTTGTAACTGATCCGTGATAGTCAGGACACTCGCACTCTGACAGAATTGACATCCGAGCTGGTGCCACACGTGTTCTGCCGGAGGCAGATCTGGGGGTCTTGCTAGCTACACGTACACCTCAACATCATGTACTGTTTACAGAGACACGTAACGTGTGGGGACGAACATTCTCCTGTTGGAAAATGTCACGAACGACAACACGGGATGTCTCTGCTGGTGTGTCGTCAGTGTTCCATCAGTCACTGCCACCCACGATCTGAAGTCACAGCCGACGGCCCCCCACACCTAGGTGCCAGGAGTAACACCGCTGTGCCAAAACATTCGAAGAATGTGAGCTCTCCTGAGGTTGCAGCCGTACTCGCCGTTTGTGTCACGGTGTTATCGACAGCCCACGCATGGGACGGTAACTGCCTGGTCCGCTCGCTGTTAGTCTCCGGCCAATGGTACGGGATGACATACGAGGGCAGTTCAATAAGTAATGCAACACATTTTTTTCTGAAACAGGGGTTGTTTTATTCAGCATTGAAATACACCAGGTTATTCCCCAATCTTTTAGCTACACAACACTATTTTTCAACGTAATCTCCATTCAATGCTACGGCCTTACGCCACCTTGAATTGAGGACCTGTATGCCTGCACGGTACCATTCCACTGGTCGATGTCGGAGCCAACGTCGTACTGCATCAATAACTTCTTCGTCATCCGCGTAGTGCCTCCCACGGATTGCGTCCTTCATTGGGCCAAACATATGGAAATCCGACGGTGCGAGATCGGGGCTGTAGGGTGCATGAGGAAGAACAGTCCACTGAAGTTTTGTGAGCTCCTCTCGGGTGCGAAGACTTGTGTGAGGTCTTGCGTTGTCATGAAGAAGGAGAAGTTCGTTCAGATTTTTGTGCCTACGAACACGCTGAAGTCGTTCCTTCAATTTCTGAAGAGTAGCACAATACACTTCAGAGTTGATCGTTTGACCGTGGGGAAGGACATCGAACAGAATAACCCCTTCAGCGTCCCAGAAGACTGTAACCGTGACTTTACCGGCTGAGGGTATGGCTTTAAACTTTTTCTTGGTAGGGGAGTGGGTGTGGCGCCACTCCATTGATTGCCGTTTTGTTTCAGGTTCGAAGTAATGAACCCATGTTTCATCGCCTGTAACAATTTTTGACAAGAAATTGTCACCCTCAGCCACATGACGAGCAAGCAATTCCGCACAGATGGTTCTCCTTTGCTCTTTATGGTGTTCGGTTAGACAACGAGGGACCCAGCGGGAACAAACCTTTGAATATCCCAACTGGTGAACAATTGTGACAGCACTACCAACAGAGATGTCAAGTTGAGCACTGAGTTGTTTGAAGGTGATCCGTCGATCATCTCGAACGAGTGTGTTCGCACGCTCCGCCATTGCAGGAGTCACAGCTGTGTACGGCCGGCCCGCACGCGGGAGATCAGACAGTCTTGCTTGACCTTGCGGCGATGATGACACACGCTTTGCCCAACGACTCACCGTGCTTTTGTCCTCTGCCAGATCACCGTAGACATTCTGCAAGCGCCTATGAATATCTGAGATGCCCTGGTTTTCCGCCAAAAGAAACTCGATCACTGCCCGTTGTTTGCAACGCACATCCGTTACAGACGCCATTTTAACAGCTCCGTACAGCGCTGCCACCTGTCGGAAGTCAATGAAACTATACGAGACGAAGCGGGAATGTTTGAAAATATTCCACAAGAAATTTCCGGTTTTTTCAACCAAAATTGGCCGAGAAAAAAAATGTGTTGCATTACTTATTGAACTGCCCTCGTAGAATGTTCCAGGGAGACAATTAAGTGTTCCCGGATGACAGGTGCAGATGAGAAGGAGTCACGATGTGCCTCGTGCTCGGTACAGCGATCCTCCTTCCTAGTCGTCAGACGAGGGGTACCGCAACCTTGACGACGAGTACACCTTCCCTCTCTGTCCCGTGCAGTCCAACACGGGACCACAGCCACATCCAAATGCCCCACAAACTTGGATATCGCTCGGTTCGACAAGCCGGTCACCTGGAGATCCACAATAAGGCCCCCTTCAAACTTTGTCAGTTGCGGACAGCACGCTCCACACGTGTACGCGGCATCTCCGTGTCCTTTACAGTCATAACAGCTGACACTGTTCACGCCCCCTTATACACTAAAGAGCCAAAGAAATAAGGCCCCGCGAGCACGCAGATGTGCCGCAACACGATGTGGGATGACTAATGTCTGAAGCAGTGCAGGGCTGTCCACAAATCCGTAGGAGTACGAGGGGGTGGAGACCTCTTCTGAACAGCACGTTGCAAGACATCCCAGATATGTTCAATAATGTTCATGTCTGGGGAGTTCGGCGGCCAGCGGAAGTGTTTAAACTCACAAGAGTGCTCTTAGAGCCACTCTGTAGCAATTCTGGACGTGTGGGTTGTCGTATTGTCGTGCTGGAATTGCCCAAGTCCGACGGAATGCACAATGAACAAGAATGGATGCAGGTGATCAGACTGGATGCTTATGTATGTGTCACCTGTCAGAGTCGTATTTAGATGTATCAGAGATGCCATATCACTCAAACTGCACACCCCCCACACCATTACAGAGTCTCTACCAGCTTGAACACTCCGCTGCTGTCATACGGCGTCCAAGGATTTAGGAGGTTGTCTCCTTACCTGAACGCATCAATTCGCTCGATACAATTTGTCACGAGACATGTCTGACCAGGTAGCATATTTCCAGTCATCAACAATCCGATGTCGGTGTTGACAGGCCCAGGTGAGGCGTAAAGCTTTGTGTCGTGTAGTCATCCAGGGTACAAGAGTGGACCTTCGGCTCCTAGTGCCCATTTCGATCATGTTTCGTTGAATAGTCCGCACGCTGACACTCGTTGATGAATCACCATTGAAATCTGGAGCAATTTGCGGAAGGGTTGCACTTCTGTCACGATGAACGATTCTATTCCTTCGTCGTCGGTCCCGTTGTTGCAGGATCTTCTCCGGCTGCAGCGATGTCGGAGATTTGATGTTGTACAGGATTCCTGATATTCACGGTACACTCGTGAAATGGCCACATGGGAAACAACACTAAACACGAACATCACTACTGTACCTTGGTGGTCGTTCTCCCTCTCATAGTGAATTGCAACTCTAATCATTTACATATCCGCCGATGGTGTGCGAGTGTAGGAAGTGACACTGACAGCCGATTGTGTCTTTTGGGTGTTTCCCCTTTTTTTGTGAAGCAGTGAGTAAGCAAATAATAGAACTTTCAGACCTTTATATTTCACAAAAAAAGAAGAAAATCAAGACATAAAGAAACTTTACCTTCCTCTACCTAATTCACGCGGTATGCACTAAACAATTATCATTGAAATTTTTTTTTATTTTAATGAAGGAAGAGAATGAGCAGGCATAAGTATTGGATAAAGCGCTAGATGCGTGAACTAATGTCTGGAATTATAAGATTTTTAGAAATCTATGGACTGAATTTAAACAAAGTATGTACTAAAAACTCTTGAAAAATAAATTTCGATTCTACTAATATTATTGAAGGTATTATACGTCACAGCTACAGCTTCCATTAAACTTCAGCAAAAAAGTTAAAAATTTTGAGCAGAAAATGGAGTCATACAAGAAGATTCCATACGTCTAAATGTATTCTCATTAGCCCTAGATGTTGTTTTCAGACTCTTGTACTAGAAAAATGAATAAGTAATACGTCTTAAGGAAACATATCCGACCTACCTTCATTTTGTTGATGACATTCCACTATTCGCTTCGGCTGCAGACATACTTCAACAGCAAAAGGAAGAATATAGGAGATGAAGTTCAAAAGCAAGCCTAAAGATCATCTACAATAAGACTAGAAAACGTATAACCGACAAGAAGAAAAGAAAATGGTACAAATTAACAACAAAGTCTGCGAAGCGTCGTGACGTTTTTACATCTAGGCCAGTTTAGACAATGACTGGATGAAAAACGTAAAGAGAAGTTCTGCCTCATGCAAGACACCGATTTATAGTTTTGTTATTACTCTAGCACGTGTTCATGGTGTGTTAAAGAATTTATTTATTTTGCTGTTGTCATTTCTTCCTCTTATACACGCATCGGAAACAATAATCATCAAAACGCAAAGTTTCTGACGTCATTTCACGCGTTGTTACAGCTATGTCCTTTAACACGTCTAAGCAAATGAAGTAAGAGCCTAAAGTCGAAAGAAGAGGAAATTAGCGTTTAATGTCTCGTCGACATCGACGTCGTTAGAGACGGAGTAAAACTCGGATAAGGGAAGGAAATCGCCCGTGTTCTTTCGATGAAACCGTCCCAGCAGTTGCCCGAATCGATTACGGGAAACCTAAATCAGGCTGTATGGGCACGGTTTTGAACCGACGTCCTCCTGAATGTGACTCCAGTGTGCTAACCACGGAGCTACCGGAGTCGTCTACATCCAAACACCCATTACATGCTGTAGCTGTGTAGCACAAATGAAAACTACCAGCACACTCAAACAACAACGTCATGCGAGAATGAAATTAAAGAAAAAATCCCTCTAAAGAACTACATTTACATGATTCCTCTGCAATTCAAGATTAAGTGCCTAGCAGAGGGTTCCTCGATCACCTTCAACCTATCTCCCTAACGTTCCACTCTCGTATTTGTTTTAATGATTGGCACCTCAAGCCGGGTATCATATCCGTGGCAGTCTCTATCCTATTTCGAGACAATACTAAACGAACTGCTCTTCTTTGGACTTTTCTAATGTACTCCGTCAACCCTATCTCATACGGATCCCACACCTCACAGCAATATTCCAGAAGAGGTCGGCCAATCGTAGTATAGGCAGTCTCTTTAGTAAAGCTGTTACATTTTCTAAGTGTTCCGACAATACATTGCAGTCTTTCGTTTGCTTTCCGTTCAACATTATCTACGTGATCGTTCGAAGTTAAGCTTTTTGTAATTGTAATCCCTAAGTATTTAGTGTAATTTACAGCCTTTAGATTTGTACGGTTTTGTGGTGTGCGTACTGTAAGACCTTCGGTACACACACCATCAGATTATTTGACTTGTCGCTCTAACGAAGTAGGCGAGTGTCAGCAGTATGTCTCGTGGTCTTATCGTGGCGTGTTTATCTTCTGCTGTTAGGTCAGACGATAGAAATGCCACTTGCATGCTTAGAGTAGCAGATTGACGGTGACCAACTTTAAACAGAACTTGATTAATTTTCACACACATTTATTAAAATAATAACAAGCATAAAAATTACTTAACTTGGTTCTGGATGCTGTTTACAATTGATAATCTAAAGTTCCTTTGGTATTGGTCCATTAATCTTATTCTCACATATATCTCTGATACTTGACAAAACTGTCTATACATTTATTTTCATGGCTATGTACAGGAATATGATAATCTTATTAGGCGCAGACTGAAACTTGACTACAGACTAATGCAGACTGGTACAGACTGGTGCAGATAAATGCAGACTGACTAATCGGAGGTCTGCACACTCGTTATAATACCTCGCGCGTTAATGTATCACTGTGCGAGTGTGATCCGCGAGGAGAAAAGGTTCTACGTTAGCAGCAATCTCATTGGCTGCGTTACATATTAATACGCGGATCGGCGGAAGCAGAATTTGGTCCGTCTCTAAGACAGCGCCATCTCGTAGTGCGGAGACGGACGAGCGCTGCGCCTGCGCTGTTGTGCTTAGCGGGGCGCGCTCTATTGGGAAAGTTCTGTACGCGCTGACTACGTGGAACTATGTACACAACAGGTTTATTGTGTAACCAAAATTTAGCGGATTGCTTTTAGTACTCATGTAATTGGGGAACGACAGATATTATTTCTGTTTTACTCGAAGACTTTCCGTCAGTTACCACAAACTGTGACCTTTCTGGCAGGAAATCACGAATCCAGTCGCACAACTTAGACGATACTGCATAGGCACGCAGTTTAATTAGAAGTCGCTTTTCAGGAACGGTGCGAAAAGCATTCTGGAAATCTGACAATACGGAATCAATTTGACCTCCTTACTGATAACACTCATTACTTCGCGAGAATAAAGAGTTAGTTATGTTTCGCAAGAACGATATTTTCTGAATTTTCTCTTCGAGGTAATTCATAATGTTGGAATACAATATATGTTACAAAATCCTGATTTACATAGACGTTAGTGGTATGGGCCTGTAATTTAGTGGATTACTCCTATTTCCCTTCTTCAGTAACGGTGTGATCTGTGCAACTTTCCAGTCTTTGGACACGGAGCTTTCGACGACCCGAACGGTTGTTTATGATTCCTAAGTATGGAACTATTACATCAATGTACGCTGAAAACAACCTAATTGGTTTACAGTCTGGACTGGTAGACTAATTTTTATTTAGTGATTTAAGTTGCTTCACTGCTCTGAGGATATCTACTTCTTCAGTGCTCTTGTTGGCAGCTGTTCTTGATTCGGATTCTGAAATATTTACTTCGTCTTCCTTGGTAAAGGAATTTCGGAAGGCTGTGTTTAGTAACTCCGCTTTAACAGCACTATCAGCGATGGCATTTCCACTCCTATGGAGCAGTAAAGGTATTGTTGCGTCTCGCCACTGGTGTACTTTACACACAGCCAGAATCTCTTTGTAAAGCACACTAGCGATAAGAAGCAAGATAGCACATAATGTGCTGAAAAATGCTTGGGTAATAACAAAACCATGAAGCGGTGTCTTGCATAAGCTGGAATTCCTCTCCAGGTTATTCGGTGCATTACTGGAAGATGCGTATAGATACTATGATTGCTGGAAATTCGATTCATATTTACGTGTATGGTAACGCCTACCTGACGTACATCTACAGTTTGTTTATTTTGAGATTAATATAGAGCATTAATGTAGTGTTGCGGTTACTAATTTATGCTCCCTTCAGTAATTTATTTAATTTTTTCGCGCAATCTTTACTCACATTCTATGCGATGCCATCTGGGGCGCAGTACTCTCTTTGTCAATTCACTGCTCGTCTAAGATAAGACAGTGAAATAATTCAGTCACAGACAGGTTCTCCCACGCATTAGTAATGAATATCCCGCCCTCTGCATGTCTAACTCTCAGATTGTGGAAGGTAAGTTTCATCAGAAACCCCATGGCTCAGATTTGGTGTGTCAGATTTTATAATGATTATATTGATGATAGTTTCCATGGCAATAACTTGTACAGAACTTGATAGTGAGACCTTCAGCTTTTGCAATAGTACGTGCAGATTTTGTTCGTGAACTGCATATTTTTCAATTGTTTTGAAGAAGTACTTTCAATTCTACACCACTTCCAAATTAAAGTGCTGTGTATAAATTTAAAGGAAATCATTCCGTGTCTCTGCGTTTAGCTAGTAGCTAAGCACATTTACTCAAGGTAATTTTGAGAAGCTTTTAAGTGATTACATAGTGATGTTCATTTAGACATGCTATACATATCAATTTCACGTTTGACGGTTTTTTAATAGGTTTATGCTACTGTGATTATTTCTTTTGTTAACTTTATCGTCAGCTAGCGTCGGAAAATAGATTATTGGGCATGAACATTCACGTAACAGAGAAAAGGTTCAACAAACCAGGGCTTAGTGTAACTACTCCTGTTAGGAGACCAGTTCTTTACAGAGTAACCAACTTACAAGGTGTAATAAACTGAAGTAAGATATTCCACAAAAAAAAGCTTGCATGAAAGAGACGATAGATGCATTTCTCCTTTGCAGCTAGTAGTCACTGCGCTTCCCCCGGATGCGTTCCGTGTATCGTCAGAATAAGTCACGGGGCTTCCCCTGAACGCGCCTTGAGTAATCTCAGATTTTCCGTCCAAAGCTGCCTGCACACAGCCACGATGCGTCAGTGCCGTGACGTGTTTTCCCTCAGAGTACGACAATGGAGAGAGTGAAGTGAGAGAACTGGACATGGCTCCGGACGTTTAGCAGTGCAAAGGTCTCTCATTAAAAGTGATTACTTTTTAAAATTGTATTTTCCAGATTGTGTGCTTCTAGGTGTGAAAATCCCAGTACAATTTGCAGTTTGGTCATGCAGTGCCTCACGTTTCCTGAACGCTTAAAAATAACTGAAAAATTTTACCAAACTGGAAGCTCAGTTGTGGGTGCTCATCGTCTGTTCATTGGAGAATTGGTTTCCTATTCAGGTTATGTGCCTCACTGTGACCAAGATTGACTGGGATTTCACTCTACACGGCCAGAACCAACAACAAGGCAATGTACAGCGGGGAGTGAGGATGATACCGCAGCAGTAGCGCCCAGTAATGAGGAAGAGCTGAATACCCCAGTTTAAAAGCGATCTCAACGGTTGCGGCTATCTGAGACATCACCTTGGTGAATCTTTCGAAAGGATTTGGGCCGGCATCCGCACAAAGTTTTACTGACTCAAGAGTTGAAGCCAAGCAACCGACAGATGGTGTCGTGAGTTCGCTGATGGCGCCGTACAGCTGCCGACTGGGCCCTACATCGGCTGGGGGCTGATTCTGATTTCAGTGGAAAAATCATCTTCTCAGACAAGATACACTTTTATCTTTTCGGCTTCTCAGTAACCAATATTGTTATTATTCGAGTAAGAAGAACCCGCAGGTGGTCGATGAGGTGCCAATGCATTCAGAAAAACTCACTGATTTCTTCCGAGATGATGAGAGAAGAACCGTTACCATCAATAGCAACCAATGCAGATCCACGTTACAGGAATTTCTGTGACCAGAAGCTGAGACTGTCGACACTGGAAACATCTGGTTCCGGCAGGCCGGCACTACGTGCCAAGCAGCTGATGCAATGCTCGACTTCCTGAGGGAGAAATTTGGCGACCGGATCATCTCAGGATGTGGATCAGCGAACTGGCCGCCACGGTCGTGAGATTTAACACCCATGGATTTTTGTTTTCTTTCCTGCTACATCAAAGCCCATCACAAACTTTGGAACATTTGGAGGCGAACATTCATTAGGCTATCCTTTACATAACGCCAATAATGTTGGACAAAGTGATTAACATTTGGAGGCTTCATGTGCGTCATTGTGTTCAATGCTGTGATGGAAAACTGAACGATATTTTGTTCAGGGAATAACTGCAATGTCTAAGCTTCAAAATAAAGCACAGTTTCCTTCGATGCATTGAGTGTGTGCCTTTTTTTCATATTTCAAAAAGTATCACTCTTAAGGAAAGGCCACATATTTGTCAGCTTACATAGGAGTTCGCAAAGTTATCGTGGTTATTGTGAAGTGTCCGGTCATGGAAGCGCTCAATCTAGTGATCCCACTGTTAAGTCTACAAAATTCACTGCCTGACGCCGTTGACTTTTGAACCGTACTACGTGAGCCAGCCGTTCAAATGGCTCTGAGCACTCTGGGACTTAACATCTGAGGTCATCAGTCCCCTAGAACTTAGAACTACTTAAACCTAACTAACCTAAGGACATCACACACACCCATGCCCGAGGCAGGATTCGAACCTGCGACCGTAGCGGTCGCGCGGTTCCAGACTGAAGCGCCTAGAACCGCTCGGTCACACCTGCCGGCGAGCCAGCCGTCACACATCTTTGTCACCTGCTGCAGTCCTCAGTGGCAGCTCGGAAGCGCTGCACACAAGCCACTCATCCCGATGACAAACGCATGACGTCGCTTAAGGTTGCGCAGACAGCGCCGACAGTGGAGTGTAGGAAACGGTTTATGTAGTGATAAGTCAAGGTAGATAGTATTATACTCAGATATGAGTGTGGCGACCTCAATCTGCAGTAGAATAACAGAACATGTTTTAACTTGCCTATTATGATCATTTTAGAGAGTGAAAACCTCGTCCACAGCAATCAGCACAAATTCCGCAAATCGAGATCGTGCCAAACTCAATTGGCTGTGTTCGTCCATGAAATTTAGAGCATCGTAAACATCGGCGTCCAGGCTGATTCCGAGTTTCTGCACTTCTGGGAGGCATTCAGTACAGCTGCACACTGTCGCTTAAAGTACTACATATCGAATCCGTTATGTGACTGAATTCAGAACTTCCCAGCATGTCGAAATCACATCAGTTTTAGTGGGTCGAAATATCCGCACGTAAAGGGAAATTAGGAAGTATCCCAAGGAGGTGTTAATACGACCATACCGCACATTATATATACAGTGATCAGCCAGAAAATTATGGGCACCTATGTAATAGCCGGTATGTCCACCATCGGTACGGATAACAGCGCCGACGCGTCGCGGCACGGAAGCAGTGAGGCCTTGGTAGATCGCTGAAGGGAGGTGGCACCACATCATCACACGCAGCTCACCTAATTTCCGTAAATTCTGGAGAAGGGAGCGGTGACCTCAGACGCCGTATTCAATCACATCCCAGATGTGTTCGATCGTTTTCAGATCTGGCGAGCTGGAGGGCCAGCATATCAATTGGACTTCGCCACTGTGTTTCTCGAACCAGTCAATCACAATCCTGGCGTCGTGACATGGTGCATTATCTTATTGAAAAATTCCACTGCTGTCGGGAAACATGATCGTCGTGAAGCGGTCTACGTGGTCTGCAACTAGTGTAAGGCACTCCTTGGCCGTCACGGTGTCTTGCACGAGCTCCACTGGACCCGTGGATGCCCACGTGAATGTTCCCCAGAGCACATTGAGCCGCCCCAGCTTGTCTAGATCGCGCAGTGCAGGTGTCAAGGAACTGTTGTTCCGGAAGACGACGGATTCGCGCCCTCCCATTGGCACGATTCATCAGACTATGCAACGCTCTGGCACTGCGCCAAGGTGCCGATGGTGACTTGCCCATTTCAGTCTTAGTTCGCGATGTCGTGATGTAACATTGGCACATGCACGGGTCGTCGGCTGCGGAGGCCCATCGTTACGAGTGTTCGATGTGCTCTGTGTTCACATGCACTTGTACTCTGCCCAGCATTAAAATCTGATGTTGGTTGTGCCACAGTTCGCCGCCTGTCCCGTTTTACCAGTCTGCGCAGCCTACGACACGCGACATCTGCAACGTGGAGTGGCTGCCCAACCCCCACGACGTCTGCACGTTCTGGGCTTCGCTACTTATTGAAGACACTCACTAAAGCACTCCTCGAACACCGGACAAGTCGTGCAGTTTCCGGGCCATCACAATCTGCCCTCGGTCATACTCAGATAGATCGCTCTCTGTCCCCATTCTACACACGCACATCACGGTCACCGACACTACATCCACCTTATGCATGTCTGACTAGCAGTCATTCCTAACCAGTAACGCTAGTATCAACTGAACGGATTTCTATCGATATTAGGTCGGTGGTCATAATTTTCAGGCTGATCAGCGTATATAAATGATCCTCAACGTATATACAGGGTTATTACAAATGATTGAAGCGATTTCACAGCTCTACAATAACTTTATTATTTGAGATATTTTCACAATGCTTTGCACACACATACAAAAACTCAAAAAGTTTTTTTAGGCATTCACAAATGTTCGATATGTGCCCCTTTAGTGATTCGGCAGACATCAAGCCGATAATCAAGTTCCTCCCACACTCGGCGCAGCATGTCCCCATCAATGAGTTCGAAACGGTAAGGCTTCTGCTTTAGCCTTTTCCGTAAGATTTTCCAAACCGTCGGCTGTGGTACGTTTAGCTCCCTGCTTGCTTTATTCGTCGACTTCCGTGGGCTACGCGTGAAACTTGCCCGCACGCGTTCAACCATTTCTTCGCTCACTGCAGGCCGACCCGTTGATTTCCCCTTACAGAGGCATCCAGAAGCTTTAAACTGCGCATACCATCGCCGAATGGAGTTAGCAGTTGAACTTCATCCTGAAGTGTCGTTGCACTGTTATGACTGACTGATGTGAGTGCATTTCAAGCACGACATACGCTTTCTCGGCTACTGTCGCCATTTTGTCTCACTGCGCTCTCGAGCGCTCTCGCGGCAGAAACCTGAAGTGCGGCTTCAGCCGAACAAAACTTTATGAGTTTTTCTACGTATCTGTAGTGTGTCGTGACCATATGTCAATGAATGGAGCTACAGTGAATTTATGAAATCGCTTCAATCATTTGTAATAGCCCTGTACATGAAACATATCTCGTATAAACAGCCAGAGACACAAATTATTGTTGGATTACATGACAAGCTATAATACACTGGAAACAGAGACAACCGCAAAGTATTTGGCAATATACGTCTAGTGCTTCCTAACGTGGAGTGACCATGTAGAATCAGTTGTAGGAAATGCCGACGGCTGACTGTGACTCCTTGAAAGAACCCTAAGGAAATTAATGTACCACGATGTTACTCATTTACCAAGCCTTCCTCTGATCTGGCACTTCTAACAGGCTGCCTGGGAGCACGGTTGGGTATATTATAAATCCATTTGAAGTGGACGACCACACAGAAACAGTCTCTCAAAGAGTGCATCGGAGGAAGCTAAATGAAATAGACAGCCGATTAATCATTAGAAAGATCAAGCGTCATCCTTGATGATATGCACCTAAGACTGAAGTCCAGCTGTCGCAAGAATATGGTAAGCAAATAAGTAAATCAAACGTCTGGAAGGTGATCAGAGTAGAAGGACACAAAACAGCGACAAGGAGAAAACCATATGCGAACACAGTGAACAAACGAAAATGGCTCCAGTTCGTAAATGACTACATAAATAATGGGGAAGGATGGTAGAATGATTTTATTTGTGCTGATGAGAGTAAATCGATGTCTTTTCAATAGACAGAAAAAAATATGGTATGACTAGAACCAAGTTAGATTAGATTCAGTTTTCGTTCCATAGACCAAAAAAATGAGAAGATTCTCGTGGCTGAGGACCATGTCAGAAAATATAACATAAAAACATAAATCATTTAAATATGATACTCACTACCCTGATCATTTGTCAGGAGAGTGTCGAAGTAAGTGAGAACAATGGCGGTAAACTGGAACAGCTAATATTTACAGGATTAACACTGTTATGCACTATTAATAAATTTATCATACAAAAAATACCTAATCTTGACTTTTGTGACCAAGTGCTGTCAGAACTGAAATCTAACAGCTATAGGCTAAACATTTGCAACCTACTGTAAAACACGGCGGACAGTCTTTTTTTTTGGCATGGGGCTGTATTTCGTCATTTAGTGTGGTACAGATTACTTTCGATAACAGTATATGAAAAAGGAGGCATAATTCAACATTCTAAAAAAAAATTATACATGAGTGCTAATTTCTCGAAAACAGCCTGAGACAAAAAAATAGGCTTCTTTGTTACAGTTATACGGCCATCACTTCTATCGTAAGCGTTAACTCTGAAGAATTCACTGAATGCACTCAATAGTAGGTCCATGAGAAGCACAATCAACTAGAAATAAAATCTCTAAAAAAAGAAGCTGAAGGAAGGATGGGAGCTAATTGGATCTGAGAAACCAGCAAAAATCGTTGGTAACGTACACGTAGTTTGAAAGTGATTATAAAGTACAAGGGATACTCCACGAAGTATCGAGTTCCTATCTATTCAAGAACAACTATAACGTAACCGAATACGAAGACACTACTGTGTTAAACTGTGCAAACTTTATACTACACGTCAGAGTTTGCACTGATTAAGCAAAAGCACTGTGGAGGAGGTGGCTGATGGAGTATAACTGTAGATCATCATCATAATGATCATCATCATTTAACAGTCCCAGTTTCCCAGATACTGGTAATGAGCCTCTTCCACTTTGTCCTGTCCAAATACACCTGTTCGTGGAGAACATCATCCACTGTCCATCCTCTGGTCACTAGATCAGCCTTAATCAAGTCCATCCATCGCGTTCGAGGTCTTCCTGGAGGTCTTTTCCCATCCACCTGTCTTTTCAAATTTATTTTGGCTGTTCTAGTTGGTTTCATTCTCATCACATGTCCGTCTAGATGCGCCAATTCGATCTAATAGAAATGTCTTTATTCCGGCTTGTTTTCTCACCTCCTCATTCTTTGATTTTTCCATCTTGGTCTTCTGGCTGGTGGATCTAAGAAATTTCATCTTTGATGCTTGCAGCCTTGATGATTCTCTTTTTGTGATGATACCTGTTTCAATACCATTGGTCAGTATTGGTATGAATAGCAATTAAACATCATCAGTATGGCCAGTTTTGGAATCAAGTCATCCCACAAAAACGATGTAACTTGTTGGTAGAACTCAGATCCTTTTTGCACTCTGTTGGTGATTTCATTTCTGACCAAATTATCACTGGAGATTACACTTCCAACGTAAGGAAAACTGTCCACACACTCTTGCCGGTGGTCTCCTAGTTTTACTCTTGCTGGTTGTCCATCTCTGTTGACTGCCATCACCACTGCCTTGGTCTTCTTGATGTTGAGGCTATATTTCTGCATCTGAGATATCCATTCATTGAGTCTGATCTGTACTTACCCTTCAGTTTCACCCCATATCACGATGTCATCAACAGAGGCAAATGCATTCAGTTCACCTGACTTCTCTTTGACGTTCTTCATTATAGTAACCATAACAGTGATAAATAGTAGTGGGGTCAGTACACTTCCTTGCTGAACTCCACTCTTGGTCTCAAACCATGATGATCGTCCTTCCCCAGTTTGTACACAGCTAGTACAGTCTTTGTACAACACCTGAATTATTTCTTATTATTCCTTCAGGCACATTCTTTTTCCTCAGGCATTCTCAGATCTTATCTCTTATAACACTATCATAGGCTTATTCTATACCCAGGAATACAACGACCAGGTTCTTGCCTTTCTCCCAATACTTTTCCATCAACATGTGGGTGCTAAAAATTAGATCTGTTGTTGATCTGTTACTTCTTAAGCCATATTGTTCCTCCTCCAGCTGTGGCTCTACGATAGTTCTGAATCTCTTTTCTATGATCTTCTGAAAAATTTTCAGCCCATGAGATAATAGGGTTATTCCTCTGTAGTTGGTGGGTTTCCGCCTGCAACCTTTCTTAAACAGGGGAATTATTACACCCTTGCTCCAATCCGCAGGTATTTTGTTATCTGCTCATATGGCATTGAGTACTGGGTGCAGCCATTGTATGCCTTGGATACCTGCTGCCTTTATCATGTCTGCGTTCACTTCACCTGTACCTGAAGATTTTCCTTTTGGCATAGATTTTAAGGCTGCCTCTGTTTCTGTCCAGGTGATGGGAGTTTCCTCATTGTAAGTGTGGATTTCCAGTTCTGTATTTGGTTCTACAACTTCTGTCCTGGTGATGGAAGTTTTCTCACTGTAAGTGTGGATAACTGTATATGTAGATGGATAACAGTCGAACGATATTTATACGACCTTGTCGTGGACGCAGTGGGGCTAGACGGTGCTAGTTTGATGCTCTGGGACTGTTTTTCCTCGTTCCTCTTCAACCATTAGTTAAGATCGTTGGAAAAATAGACGCAACATGTTCACAGAAATATTGTAGAGAGCCGCTGCCCTCCCACGCAGTGTGAACAGTTGGCAGTCGCATTATTCCCGTACCAGTTGATAATGTGTTTGTGTGAGAACAAAACAAGGGCAAATCCATCTTGGCTCTAAGAATACCCGATGGATTTACCGCATAGGCCTGTGCAAAAAATAACCTGAGCCCCATAGAAATCTTTGAGATGAAGTAGCGTCGTTTCCTGGGTAGAGCATTTCGCTGAAACACATGGCAACGACAATTCACCTTGAATCAGCAGAAATGTAATGAACTGAAAAAAATCGTTCAGTGCACTAAAGCTTAAGTAAAGTCTCCTGTGAAGATCAAAAGCTGTCACAGTAGCAAAAGCAAGTGCTGCTCGCTGTTAGTTAATTGAACGAAGTCTTTTAAACGGGCAGCAGTGGCTATCTGGAGGCCGTTGGCTACGTAGAGTTTCGATGTGACAACTGAAAAGATAAGCGACACTAATTCTATACGACTTACAGAATAACTTTCACTAAAAGTCGATACTACAGCAACCTCCTTTGACGAAGAAATATCCTCTGTGTAGGGCTTCGCAAGGCAGTTGTAGTGGCAGTGCGCTAGACTGCCGACACTAACTGCTTCAATTAACCTCTTATAATGGCTGCAACTGGCCGTTTTTGCAGAGACCATGGCTCCTGTGTGTTAAAGAATTGGATATCTTGGAAAACTTCGGTTAAAAATGACGGAAAGAGGCTATACTGAAAAAACAGACTGGATTTCACCAAGAAAAAAACAATATTATTCAGAAGTCACTAGCTTTTCAAACAATCCGTCGTCTGTTCCTGACATGGTTAAACACCCATAATCTTAAATATAACCTATGTCACAGACAGTACAGTGGCAGTGCATAACTGTAAATGATGATGACGACAGTGATAAAAATGTAAAGCGTGCGCCTGGAAGAAATCTGTTGCTGAAGAATTTCGGAATACCCGCCACGTCCGTCGTTAACAGTTGTACGGCGTTCACAGCGGCCACCAACGCCGCGAATGAGCCAGCGATTGGGGTACAGTGGCAGACATTTTCGCCCGCTCTGCGAGGGTTGGGAAGCCTGAGAAATTTCCACCCGCTCAGTCCCCCGTCTGTCTGCATCGACCCCAGCCAAAAGCCGATAGAATGGATTGAGTCTTTCAGTCGCGTACCCGGTTGTGAGGTTTCGTCACGTCTGTACTTTGTTATCATTTATTTTGTCACACAGTATCAAACACAATTAAAAGCGGGCGTTTCGGAATGCTTTTACACATTTACTAGCCAAACATTACAAGCGTTAAGTATTTAAGAAAATCACATTTCAGTATTTTTGTGATCTGTCCCAGGCATTTGAATGCGTAAATATCGATACTTTTTTTAGGAAAGCTTACTTTTTAAGGATTTGATGCTGTCACAAGCAACTTGTTTCAATCATATTTAACAAAAACTAGTCCTAAATAATTTTGGATGAGTGAAAATTTAGCGACTGGAGAGAAATTATGAGTTGAGTCCCACAGGTTTCGATTTTAGGTCCACTGTTATTGTTTATGCGTGTCAGTGGCCTTCCACGTAACATACATCAAGCAGAGTTGGTAGTTTTTGTTGATAACACAAGTGTTATAACGAATGCTGTTACAGAGATGGCAACGGAAGAAAGTGTTAATAATGTTTTTGAAAGAACTGATAAATAATTTTCCGCAAAAAACGCAGCACATTCAGTTCGTTACTATGAAAGGGATACCATTAACAGTGTACGATATTAGCAGGTGACGTTGATTACGGTCGAATATTCAAATCTTTGGGTACTCAGACAGATGAAAATCTGAACTGCAAGTTCATTACTTTTGTTCATTAGTTTATTCGTAGCCGTTATTTTCTCTGTAACTGTAGTATATATTCCAGAATAAATTTCGGTCGTCAGTTGCAGAGATATGTTTATTTCGCTTTACCAGTTTCAACAGATTAATCTGTCATCTTCAGAAACCTAAAGAATTTGGGATATTATAAATCATTAGACCTTGGATACACATGTGTGTAAAGTATATGAAGTGTACTATCCAAAAAAGCACAAATTGCACATGATTATTACAAACATTAGACCTTGGGTACACATGTGTGTAAAGCATATGAAGTGTACTATCCAAAAATTCACATATTGCACATGATTATTACAAACACATATTTTACAGATTGATGATGTTGTGCTAGCAGCAAGGCAAATATGTAAAAGCATTTAAAAATTTTAACTAAGGTATTTAAAGAAACTGTATATAATATACACTCCTGGAAATGGAAAAAAGAACACATTGACACCGGTGTGTCAGACCCACCATACTTGCTCCGGACACTGCGAGAGGGCTGTACAAGCAATGATCACACGCACGGCACAGCGGACACACCAGGAACCGCGGTGTAGGCCGTCGAATGGCGCTAGCTGCGCAGCATTTGTGCACCGCCGCCGTCAGTGTCAGCCAGTTTGCCGTGGCATACGGAGCTCCATCGCAGTCTTTAACACTGGTAGCATGCCGCGACAGCGTGGACGTGAACCGTATGTGCAGTTGACGGACTTTGAGCGAGGGCGTATAGTGGGCATGCGGGAGGCCGGGTGGACGTACCGCCGAATTGATCAACACGTGGGGCGTGAGGTCTCCACAGTACATCGATGTTGTCGCCAGTGGTCGGCGGAAGGTGCACGTGCCCGTCGACCTGGGACCGGACCGCAGCGACGCACGGATGCACGCCAAGACCGTAGGATCCTACGCAGTGCCGTAGGGGACCGCACCGCCACTTCCCAGCAAATTAGGGACACTGTTGCTCCTGGGGTATCGGCGAGGACCATTCGCAATCGTCTCCATGAAGCTGGGCTACGGTCCCGCACACCGTTAGGCCGTCTTCCGCTCACGCCCCAACATCGTGCAGCCCGCCTCCAGTGGTGTCGCGACAGGCGTGAATGGAGGGACGAATGGAGACGTGTCGTCTTCAGCGATGAGAGTCGCTTCTGCCTTGGTGCCAATGATGGTCGTATGCGTGTTTGGCGCCGTGCAGGTGAGCGCCACAATCAGGACTGCATACGACCGAGGCACACAGGGCCAACACCCGGCATCATGGTGTGGGGAGCGATCTCCTACACTGGCCGTACACCACTGGTGATCGTCGAGGGGACACTGAATAGTGCACGGTACATCCAAACCGTCATCGAACCCATCGTTCTACCATTCCTAGACCGGCAAGGGAACTTGCTGTTCCAACAGGACAATGCACGTCCGCATGTATCCCGTGCCACCCAACGTGCTCTAGAAGGTGTAAGTCAACTACCCTGGCCAGCAAGATCTCCGGATCTGTCCCCCATTCAGCATGTTTGGGACTGGATGAAGCGTCGTCTCACGCGGTCTGCACGTCCAGCACGAACGCTGGTCCAACTGAGGCGCCAGGTGGAAATGGCATGGCAAGCCGTTCCACAGGACTACATCCAGCATCTCTACGATCGTCTCCATGGGAGAATAGCAGCCTGCATTGCTGCGAAAGGTGGATATACACTGTACTAGTGCCGACATTGTGCATGCTCTGTTGCCTGTGTCTATGTGCCTGTGGTTCTGTCAGTGTGATCATGTGATGTATCTGACCCCAGGAATGTGTCAATAAAGTTTCCCCTTCCTGGGACAATGAATTCACGGTGTTCTTATTTCAATTTCCAGGAGTGTATTTGAAAAACATAGCACATAATTCTAATACCTACAAAAATGGACTAATTTTCACGTTTTATAAGAGATGCCATACAATCAAAACAGTGTCTGTTTTTCAATCCAAGCTGATCGTTCAACAAATTTTTTGCATTTAGGTAGCTATGTTTACATATTTCAAACTTATCTAAAATGTTCATTTAGTAGCCCTTGTCGGCTATATGCAGAATTTCTATGTTATCAAGGAACGAGGAGAAAGAGAGTGTTTCTGGATTTTGGGATGTTCTGTAAAAGTTGAAATCGATAAAGTAAAATGAAATGTCTGTGTAAATGGCTACCGAACTTTTATTCTGAATAGTTTGCTCATCTTATAACAGGTAGTTCTGAAAACAAAGAAATCAACACATATACCTATTCTATTTGCACTCTCTGATGCCTTATGTATGAGTTTCTTATCAACTGTCTTCCCGAACGTAGTCGTCTGGTTAACGACTTCCTTCCTGAGTAAGTAACAACTCCTTAAGATTCTTCTCTTTAATTCTTTTGTGACCTCTTTCTGCCTCACGGAAAGTGTTACACTTTGAATAAAAATATTATTGAAGAAGGAATATTTGTGCTTATAAATGTAAGTAACCTTCACCCAAACTATTCATCTATATGCCCCAGCTGCATTATCGTGAATGCTGTATGTTCTACTGGACATGTCCGACATAACAGGCACCACGCATTTTGTATTTTGTTGCTGCCTGAACTGCTTATACAAAAAATTCACTTTGGTACAAGGCTACACTCCAGACAAATAGATCCAGGGAAAGACGTCATAACAGTTAAAGATAGATATTAGGTAATTCCTCTTTTTCAGAAATGTTTTTGTTAATGCACCAGTCCGCATTTTATACCCTCTGCACTTCGGCCATCATCAATTGTGTTGCTGCCCAAACAGCAGAACCCACCTACTACATTTAATCTCAATTTCTAAGCTAATTCCCTCGGTGTCGCCTGCTTTAATGTTGACCTGCAGGGGTCGGGCAAACATATGGAAATTCCGCAATAAACACTTTTACACCTGCCTAATATTGTGTAGGACACCCCGAGCACGCAGAAGTGCCGCAACAAGACATGGCATGGACGCGAACAATGACTGTAGTAGTGCTGGAGGAAATTGACACCACGAATCCTGCAGGGCTGTCCGTAAATCCGTAAGAGTAGGAGGGAGAGGAGATCCCTTCTGAACAGCACGTTGCAAGGCATCCCAAATATGCTGAATAATGTTCATGCCTGTGGAGTTTGGTGGCCAGCAGAAGTGTTTGAACTCAGAACCGTGTTCTTAGAGCCACTCTGTAGCAATTCTGCACGTGTGGGGCGTCGCATTGTCATGCTGGAATTGCCCAAGTCCGTAGGAATGCACAATGGACATGAATGGATGCCTACGTACGTGTCACCTGTCAGAGTCGTATCTACACGTATCAGGGGTCCCATATCACTCCAATTGCACACGCCCCACACCATTATAGAGTCTCCAACAGTTTGAACAGACCCTGGCTACATGCAGGGTCATTGGATTCATGCGGTCGTCTCCATACCTATACACGTCCATCTGCTCGATACTATCTGAAACAAGATTCGCCTGACCAGGCAACATGTCTCCAGTCATCAAAAGTCGATTGTCGGTGTTGACGGGCCAAGGCGAGGTATAAGGCTTTGTGTCATGCAGTCATCAAGGGTAAACGAGTCGGCCTTCGGCTCTGAAAGCCCATATCGATGATGTTTCGTTGAATGGTTCGCACGCTGACACTTGCTGAGGGCCCAGCATTGAAATCTGCAGCAATTTGCGGAAAGTTGCACTTCTGTCACGTTGAACGATTCCCTTCAGTCGTCGTTGGTCCCGTTCTTGCAGGATCTTATTCCGACCGCAGCGATATCGGAGATTTGATCTTTTACCGGATTCGTGATATTCACGGTACACTCGTGAAATGGTCGTACGGGAAAATCCCCACTTGACCGCTACCTCGGAGATGCTGTGTTCCATCGCTCGTGCGCCGACTATAACACCACGTTCAAACTCACTTAAAACTTGGTAACCTACCATTGCAGCAGCAGTAACCGATCTAACAACTGCGCCAGACACTTGTTGTCTTTTATAGGCGTTGCCGACCGCAGCACCGTATTCTGGCTGTTACACATCTGTGTGTTTGAATACGCATCCCTACACCAGTTTCTTTGGCGCTTCATTGTAAATGCAGATCTTAGCCAGGCCTGCAGGTTGCGTTATATTTTACCACAAATGGCACATGTACAGTGCCCTCAATACATTGCAAGCGTTAGTTGCGGAAAGAATAGTTGTCCGTATAATTGTGAGTGCATGATGTCGGAGCCAAATGAACTCGACCTTGGGCAAATTATTGCTCGTATGGTGGGTGATGCTGTAACCAACGTACATCTACATCTAGACGGCTACTCTGAAAATCACATTTAAGTGCCAAGCAGAGGGCTCATGGAACACGATCACAATTCTCTATTATTCCAATCTCGTATAGCGCGAGGAAAGAACGAATACTTATATCTTATCGTACGTGCTCTGATTTCCCTTATTTTATCGTGGTGATCGTTTCTCCCTATGTAGGTCGGTGTTAACAAAATATTTTCGCATTCGGAGGAGAAAGTTGGTGATTGGAATCTCGTAAGAAGATTCCGTCCCAACGAAAAACGCCTTTGTCTTAATTATGTCCATCTCAAATCCTGTATCATTTCAGTGACACTCTCTCCCATATTTCGCGATAATACAAAACGTGCTGCCTTTCTCTGAACTTTTTCGATGTACTCTGTCAGTCCTATCTGGTAAGGATCCCACACCGCGCAGCAGTATTCTAAAAGAGGACGGACAAGCGTCGTGGAGGCAGTCTCCTTAGCAGATCTGTTACATTTTCTAAGTGCCCTGCCAATAAAACGCAGCCTTTGGTTAGCCTTACCCACAACATTTTCTGTGTGTTCATTCCAATTTAAGTTTTTCGTAATTGTAATACCTAGGTATTTAGCTGAATTTACGGCTTTTAGATTACACTGATTTATCGCGTAAACGAACTTTAACGGCTTCCTTTTAGCACTCATGTGGATGACCTCACACTTTTCGTTATTTAAGGTCAACTGCCACTTTTCGCACCATTCAGGTATTTCTTCTTAATCGTTCTGCAGTTTGTTTTGATCTTCTGATGACTTTATTAGGCGATAAACAACAGCGTCATCTGTAAACAACCGAAGACGGCTGCTCAGATTGTCTCCCAAATCGTTTTTATAGATAAGGAACAGCAGCAGCTGTCCCAGGAGACATCGTCGGCTCCCGCAGCAGCAGCGCTCACCTCCCCGACAGCACTGATCATTCTATGGCATTGCTTCTATGGTACTGATGCATGATACCCAACCACTAACATAACCTCGCGCCATCTGTCGCAGATAGCAAGAAACCGCTACTACGCTTACTACCCAACCTGACACTGTCGCAGAGGCTTTTTTCCCTTGGCATTTGCCTTGGCACTTTTTCCCTCTGCCCTTGAAAACCTCTCTTCTTTCAAGCTTGATTCTGTCAAGCTTTTTCATCCACTTCTATCACCCAGATGCGCCCGTATTAATGGGTAATCTTATCCAGACGTACGGATAACATAGCAGGTCCTCGCTCCTGCGATCTCCTCGATTCTAAACACTAACAATGCAGAGGTGACAGTAGACCTTTTGAGTTGGTCACCATGCTTGTGCGAGCGTGGAGGGGCTCACACCTTTTTTTAATAAAATGGGGCTATGACACTGCCTTGGGGAATGCCAGAAATCACTTGTGCTTTACTCTATGACTATCCGTCAATTACTAAGAACTGTTACCTCTCTGACAGGAAATCACAAATCCAGTCACATGACTAAGACAATATTCCATAAGCACGCAATTTCACTACAAGCCGCTTGTGTGGTACAGTGTCAAAAGCCTTCCGGAAATCCAGAAATGCGGAATCGATCTGAAATCCCTTGTCAATAGCACTCAACACTTCATGCGAATAAAGGGCTAGTTGTGTTTCACAGGAACGATGTTTTCTAAACCCATTTTGACTGTGTCAATAGACCGTTTCCTTCGATGTAATTCATAATGTTTGAACACAATATATGTTCTAAAATCCTGCTGCATATCGACGTTAACGATATGGGCCTGTAATTTAGTGGATTACTCCTACTACCTTCCTTGAATATTGGTGTGACCTGTGCAACTTTCCAGTCTTGGGTACGGAGCTTTCGTCGAGCGAATGGTTGTAAATGATTGGTAAGTAGGGACCTAATGCATCAGCATACTCTGAAAGCAACGTAATTGGTATACAGTCTTCACTAGGAGACTTGCTTTTATTAAGTGATTTAAGTTGCTTCGCCGGCCGAAGTGGCCGTGCGGTTCTAGGCGCTGCAGTCTGGAACCGCGAGACCGCTACGGTCGCAGGTTCGAATCCTACCTCGGACATGGATGTGTGTGATGTCCTTAGGTTAGTTAGGTTTAACTAGCTCTAAGTTCTAGGGGACTAATGACCTCAGAAGTTGAGTCCCATAGTGCTCAGAGCCATTTGAATCATTTTTTTTTAAGTTGCTTCACTACTCGGAGGATATTTACGTCTACGTTACTAAAGTTGCCAGCTGTTCTCGAATCGAATTCTGGAATATTTACTTCGTCTTCTTTTGTGAAGACATTTCGGAAAGCTGTGTTTAGTAACTCTCCTTTGCCAGCACTGTCTTCGAAGGTAGCCGAAGCATCGAAGATTGATGCCATATACAGGGAAAGCGGCGAAAGAACATCTGCTAAGTCGGCTAACGGACGAAAGTGTGTATTGAGTGTTCGTGACGGAAGGTCACTGAAAAGGACAGTGACAAAAAAAAAGAGGATCATAGCTGCAAAAGTCACTGCAGCACTGAATGTCGTCCTGGCGGACAAAAACAAAACGAAGGGGGCTCCAGATGCAGGAAATTGCAGACCGAGCTGTAATTCCAAAACCATTCATCACTGATGCGAATACCCATAACAGAAAAACTTGGTGCCGAACCCTTAAAACCTGGACGTTGGAGCATTGAAGAAAATCATTAACCGTGTGAGTCTTGTTACTTACTACATTCAATTTCTGATCTACACTACTGGCCATTAAAATTGCTACACTAAGAAGAAATGCAGATGATAAGCGGCTATTCATTGACAAATATATTATACTAGAACTGACTGTCATTACATTTTCACGCAATTTGGGTGCATAAATCCTGAGAAATCGGTACCCAGAACAACCACCTCTGACCGTAATAACCGCCTTGATACGCCTGGGCATTGAGTCAAACAGAGCTTGGATGGCGTGTACAGGTACAGCTGCCCATGCAGCTTCAACATGATACCACAGTTCATCAAGAGTAGTGACTGGCGTATTGTGACGAGCCAGTTGCTCGGCCACCATTGACTAGACGTTTTCAATTGGTGAATGTGCTGGCCAGGGCAGCAGTCGAACGTTTTCTGTATCCAGAAAGGCCCGTACAGGACCTGCAACATGCGGTCGTGCATTATCCTGCTGAAATGTAGGGTTTGGCAGGTATCGAATGAAGGGTAGAGCCACGGGTCGTAACACATCTGAAAAGTAACATCCTCTGTTCAAACTGCCGTCAATGCGAACAAGAGGTGACCGAGACGTGTAACCAATGGCACCCCATACCATCACGACGGGTGATACGAAAGTATGGCAATGACGAATACAAGCTTCCAATGTGCGTTCACTGCGATGTCGCCAAACACTGATGTGACCATCGTGATGCTGTAAACAGAACCTGGATTCATCCGAAGAAACGACGTTTTACCATTCGTGCACCCAGGTTCGTCGTTGAGTACACCATCGCAGGCATTCCTGTCTGTGATGCAGCGTCAAGGGTAACTGCAGCCAGGGTCTCCGAGCTCATAGTCCATGCTGCTGCAAACGTCGTCGAACTGTTCGTGCAGATGGTTGTTGTCTTGCAAACTTCCCGATCTGTTGACTCAGGGATCGAGATGTGGCTGCACGATCCGTTACAGCCGTGCGGATAAGATGCCTGTCATCTCGACTGCTAGTGATACGAGGCTGTTGGGATCCAGCACGGCGTTCCATATTACCCTCCTGAACCCCCCGATTCCATATTCTGCTAACAGTCATTGGATCTCGACCAACGCGAGCAGCAATGTCGCGATACGATAAACCGCAATCGCGATAGGCTACAATCCGACCTTCATCAAAGTCGGAAACGTGATGTTACGCATTTCTCCTCCTTACGCGAGGCATTAAAACAACGTTTCACCAGGCAACGCCGGTCAACTGCTGTTTGTGTATGAGAAATCGGTTGGAAACTTTCCTCGTGCCAGCACGTTGTAGGTGTCGCCACCGGCGCCAACCTTGTGTGAACGCTCTGAAAAGCTAATCATTTGCGTCTGTAGCACGTCATCTTCGTGGTGAAGCAATATTAATGGCCAGTAGTGTAGTATACGTCGCGAGAGTGAGCTATGGCGGTGGATCGGTGATGATTCGGGCAGCCACATGGTGGTATTCCATGGGCCCCTTGATTACTCTGCAAGGTCACATTAATTCCAAGGACTGTGTGACCATTTAGCTTGTCAGGTGCATGCCATGGTAGAATATCTGTTCCCCAAAGTTTGTGCTGTTTTTCTAGACATCAGGGCCGCTGATCACAAACTCGCGTTGTCCATGACTGCTTTTGTGAGCACGAGAATGGTATTGTCGCATCTCCCTGGCCATCTCATCCGACAAATCTTAATGCTTTTGAGCCTTTGTGGTCTACTATGGAGAGGAAGGTGTGTGATCGCTATCCATCTCCAGCACCGTTACCTGAACTTCCCACTATTTTGCAGGAAGAATGATATATGATTCCCTTTAAAACAGTTCAGGACCTTATTTATCGATTCCGAGACAACTCGGACCTGTTTCGAATAGTAACGGGTTTCCTGTACCGCATTAGGGAAAGCAGAAAGGTGGAAGGAGTATATAGAGGGTCTATACAAGGGCGATGTACTTAAGGACAATATTATGGAAATGGAAGAGGAGGTAGATGAAAATGAAATGGGAGATACGATATTGCGTGAAGAGTTCGACAGAGCACTGAAAGACCTGAGTCGAAACAAGGCCCCGGGAGTAGACAACATTCCATTAGAACTACTGACAGCCTTGGGAGAGCCAGTCCTGACAAAACTCTACCATCTGGTGAGCAAGATGTATGAGACAGGCGACATACCCTCAGACTTCAAGAAGAATATAATAATTCCAATCCCAAAGAAAGCAGGTGTTGACGGATGTGTAAATTACCGAACTATCAGTTTAATAAGTCACAGCTGCAAAATACTAACGCGAATTCTTTACAGACGATTGGAAATCTGGTAGAAGCCGTCCTCGGGGAAGATCAGTTTTGATTCCGCAGAGATGTTGGAACACATGAGGCAATTCTGACCCTACTTTCTTAGAAGAAAGATTAAGAAAAGGCAAACCTACGTTTCTAGCATTTGTAGACTTAGAGAAAACTTTTGACATGTTGACTGTAATACTCTTTTTCAAATTCTGAAGGTGGCAGGGGTAACATTCAGGGAGCGAAAGGCTATTTACAATTCGTACAGAAACCAGATGGCAGTGGTTGGGAAGGGAGTGACACAGCGTTGTAGCCTATCCCCGATGTTATTCAATCTGCATATTGAGCAAGCAGTAAAGGAAACAAAAGAAAAATTCGGAGTAGGAATTAAAATCCATGGAGAAGAAACAAAAACTTTGAGGTTCGCCGATGACATTGTAATTCTGCCAGAGACAGCAAAGGACTTGGAAGAGCAGTTGAACGGAATGGACAGTGTCTTAAAAGAAGGATATAAGATGAACATCAACAAAAGCAAAATGAGGATAATGGAATGTAGTCGAATTAAAACGGGTGATGCGAAGGGAATTAGATTAGGAAATGAGACGCTTAAATTAGTAAATGAGTTTTGCTATTTGGGGAGCAAAATAACTGATGATGGTCGAAGTAGAGAGGATATAAAATGGAGACTGGCAAGGACTAGGAAAGCGTTTCTGAAGAAGAGAAATTTGTTACCATCGAGTATAGGTTTAAGTGTCAGGAAATCGTTTCTGAAAGTATTTGTATGGAGTGTAGCCATGTATGGAAGTGAAACGTGGACGATAAATAGTTTAGACAAGAAGAGAATAGAAGCTTTCGAAACGTGGTGCTACAGAAGACTGTTGAAGATTAGACGAGTAGATCACATAACTAATGAGAGGTATTGAATAGAATTGAGGAGAAGAGAAAATTGTGGCACAACTTGACTAGGAGAAGCGATCTCTTGTTAGGACATATTCTGAGGCATCAAGGGATCACCAGTTTAGTATTGGAGGGCAGCGTGGAGGGTAATAATCGTAGAGGGAGACCAAGAGATGAATACACCAAACAGATTCAGAAGGATGTAGGTTGCAGTAGGTACTGGGAGATGAAGAAGCTTGCACAGGATAGAGTAGCATGGAGAGCTGCATCAAACCAGTCTCTGGACTGAAGACCACAACAACAACTACGGGCACTTTACAGTATTTGGTGACGAGTGCCTTGTACAAATACTAGTTGCTCCTGTCCTGTTCTACTCGTGTGATGAGAAAGAGAGAAGTAAAATTCTGCAGGCACCTCTACGCACTCTAGTCTCTCTGTATTATTCTCATGATTTTCACCTATATGTAAAATAAAGGCGCTTCAGTTGTAATGAAACCTATCTCGAAAACAGTTTCTCGATGTTCATCCAGAGTCATTCTCCAGAACGTCGCTGTGTATAACAGATTATTTGCCAACATGTATAAAACCTAATTAGCGTGAAGTTAGTGCTTCAATCTGGTAGCTCTAAAGCTAATGTAGACTCTTAATGCCAGCACGAACATCGTCAAGCGTGCTGTTATCCTGAATACAGTTACCTGACACAGGGGCCGAGGAGAAAAACAACAGCGAGGATAATAAGCTGGCGGATTTCATAACAACCGTCTTGTTTTAACAAGCACTAGACGACCGCCGGCAAATTCCCACAGACGTCAGGCTATAGTGAGACTTGTCGAGATCCTTAGTAGCCACTATCAAGGCGTTAAATTAACGTATTAACTATGCTGGGAGAACGATGTAAGCGTTGAAAACTCGAATTTTCTTCTACTTCATCAACATAACTGGGAACAAGTAGGACACATTATCGTACAGTCACTTGATGGTGAAAATCCAATCACACAGGGGATCTACTCTTAAGGTTAACAAACAGATTTCTTAGGTGTTTGTACAAATTACAAGAACTGTTTCATAATGAGTGATAACCATCTCAGGAGACTTGTAGCGCCAATTTAGAATTAAAATGTCCAGCAAACAAGGGTCCAGAGAGCTTGAAGATACAAGCCCTGGGTGATTATAACTAAAGTGCAGCAACTGACGAAGGCCACTCAAAAAGAAAAAAAATGTTCAAACGTGTGTGAAATCTTATGGGACTTAACTGCTAAGGTCATCATTCCCTAAGCTTAAACACTATTTAGCCTAAATTATCCTAAGGACAAACACACACACCCATGCCCGAGGATGGACTCAAAACTCCGCCGGGACCAGTCGCGAAAGTTATTAGATACCCTAAAGCGTTGAAGCGATCTAGGCTGCAAAAAAATCAATTTCAGTTTTAGCCATCAGGTGAAAATCCGGCGCTGTGCAGCATCTCGTCGACGTCTCCAGTGCTCATTTTGAAGAAACTGTGTAAGCAGCGGTTCACAATAAAATCAGTGTTACGCCTTGCTCACTTGTTTGACCTATTCTGCCCACAGCCCGCTCATAATCCATTACATATGGTAGCATTTCTATACGTCTTTCCTGCATTCACAGAATCTGATTTGCACCTGTGGCCAAAACTGGAACTACAGGACTATTACAAATGATTGAAGCGATTTCATAAATTCACTGTAGCTCCATTCATTGACATATGGGCGCGACACACTACAGATACGTAGAAAAAATAATAAAGTTTTGTTCGGCTGAAGCCGCACTTCAGGTTTCTGCCGTCAGAGCACTCGAGAGCGCAGTGAGACAAAATGGCGACAGGAGCCGAGAAAGCGTATGTCGTGCTTGAAATGCGCTCACATCAGTCAGTCATAACAGTGCAACGACACTTCAGGACGAAGTTCAACAAAGATCCACCAACTGCTAACTCCATTCGGCGATGGTATGCGCAGTTTAAAGCTTCTGGATGCCTCTGTAAGGCGAAATCAACGGGTCGGCCTGCAGTGAGCGAAGAAACGGTTGAACGCGTGCGGGCAAGTTTCACGCGTAGCCCGCGGAAAATTGGCTCATGCCACAACTGGAGACCGACAGCGCCGACTTCATCTTTCAACAGGGTGGTGCTCCACCGCACTTCCATCATGATGTTCGGCATTTCTTAAACAGGAGATTGGAAAACCGATGGATCGGTCGTGGTGGAGATCATGATCAGCAATTCATGTCACGGCCTCCACGCTCTCCCGACTTAACCCCATGCGATTTCTTTATGTGGGGTTATGTGAAAGATTCAGTGTTTAAACCTCCTCTACCAAGAAACGTGCCAGAACTTCGAGCTCGCATCAACGATGCTTTCGAACTCATTGATGGGGACATGCTGCGCCGAGTGTGAGAGGAACTTGATTTTCGGCTTGATGTCTGCCGAATCACTAAAGGGGCACATATCAAACATTTGTGAATGCCTAAAAAAACTTTTTGAGGTTTTGTATGTGTGCCCAAAGCATTTTGAAAATATCTCAAATAATAAAGTTATTGTAGAGCTGTGAAATCGCTTCAATCATTTGTAATAACCCTGTATTTTTTTTTCCCTCATCGGAGATCAAATGGTTCAAACGGCTCTGAGCACTATGGGACTCAACTGGTGAGGTCATCAGTCCCCTAGAACTTAAAACTACTTAAACCTAACTAACCTAAGAACATCACACACATCCATGCCCGAGGCAGAATTCGAACCTGCGACCGTAGCGGTCGCGCGGTTCCAGACTGTAGCGCGTAGAACCGCTCGGTCACACCGGCCGGCCCATCGGAGATCGGTAACGCATTAAAGCATTAGAATATCTACCAAGTCTCGATGTCATACGATAATTACAGCACGTACTCGACATCTGTAAGTAGCTGCACTTTGCCACGCGGGGTAGCCGTGCGGTCTGTGGCGTCTTGTCACGGTTCGCGCGGCTCCCCCGTCGGAGGTTCGAGTCCTCCCTCGGGCATGGGTGTGTGTGTGTTGTCCGTAGCGTAAGTTAGTTTAAGTTAGATTAAGTAGTGTGTAAGCCTAGGGACCGATGAGCTCAGCAGTTTGGTCCCACAGTCCTTACCACCCAGTAGTTGAAGATGATTCGTAAAGTCCCGACATGTGCGTGTAAGTCTGAAATACTCACAGCTCATGTCTGACATGAGTCAAAAGAGACTTGTTTCAGACTCCGTATACAAGTAATAACAAAACCACACTAGTATCCAAATTTAAAAAAAAAGGAAAGACCATAAAAATTGTACGTGTACCCTATGTTTCAGGGGTGGGAAGGGGGCAATTTCATTCGGGTACGGGCCGTTGTTGGGTATTGTCGCGCTACAATACAAGTGTAAGTAGGCTGTTTATGTTTTCTTTATGTAAGTAGGCTGTTTATGTTTTCTTATTGGCAACGTTACGTAGCGCTCTATATGAAAATCACTGGCTGTGCTGTGTGCAGTCTGTGGCTAGTATGCATTGTTGTCTGCCATTGTAGTGTTGGGCAGCTGGATGTTAATAGCGCGTAGCGTTGGGCAGTTGGAGGTGAGCCGCCAGCAGTGGTGGATGTGGGGAGAGAGATGGCGGAGTTTTGAAATTTGTCATGAACAGCTATATATATTATGACTATTAAGGTAAATACATTGTTTGTTCTCTATCAAAATCTTTCATTTGCTAACTATGCCTATCAGTAGTTAGTGCCTTCTGTAGTTTGAATCTTTTATTTAGCTGGCAGTAGTGGCGCTCGCTGTATTGCAGTAGTTCGAGTAACCAAGATTTTTGTGAGGTAAGCTATTTGTGAAACGCATAGGTTAATGTTAGTCAGGGCCATTCTTTTGTAGGGATTTTTGAAAGTCAGATTGCGCTGCGCTAAAAATATTGTGTGTCAGTTTAAGCACAGTCCTGTACAATTTTTCTAAGGGGACGTTTCACAAGTTTTATGATATGGGAGCGCGTGCGTTTGGTACTCAAGTGTGAGTCGATTGCGCCAGTAGATCACGTCGCGAGTGGCCGCAGGCAGTATCTGGAGTGGAACAAAGTTATACTAATGTTACTCAAGATTTAAATTAAAACAAACGTTGGAGGTATTTTGAAATCGTTTTCGCAACAACGAGGAAATGCGTATTCCTGTCACCAAACGCGTTTCCTTTTATTGAAAGAAAATGTCATTAGCAGCCTGAATGAAAGGTACTTATAATTTTGCTTGTTTCCTAGATCTGAAAGCAGTCCGTTCCAAAAGATGTCGATGTTATACGTGGAATTTTATGTCCGATTTTCGCCTACATCGCGGAATGCAGTCTTCTTCCACGTTTTTGAGGTATTTCTTCGTTTGGCACTATTGTGTTCCGACTAATCCTTCACTTCTTTAGAGAACTGTACATTCCTTGATGTGAAACACAACTACGCACCACTTCTACTTGTTTGCATCCGTCTGGGTGCATACGTCTCTGTGTGTTTCGTGTGAGTAGTTTTACCAGTCTAATTGCTAGTTTTCCTTTTATCCAAAAATATTCTCATCCTCTGTCATTCGTTATAAGCTCGTTATGTCATTTATTTACATTACTTTGTGTTTACTGGGTACGTAGGAGAACTGAAGGAGTAGTGGTGGAGTCGAATATGTAAATAATGAGTAGGGGGCGGAGGCAAAGAAGAGCAAATGCTGAATGCAAAGTAGGAGAATGCAGAGTGAGTTGGTAACGCAGTGAAGGAAAAGAGGTGAGGAGGCAGAGATGAAATGAATGCTGTTAGGGGAGAGATAGACTGTGAGAGTTGTGAAAAAAAATGAAAAGCTTTTTCTTCCTTTATGTGATTTTTCGATTATTTTATGTAGTTTCTGGTTTCCAACATTTATCAGATCATTAAGAAACTGTTTATTGTCTGTTGAGGCTCTGTGTATCTGGTTAGGAGGAATGAGGTGCCTGTTTTTACTGATTTTCATGATGTTCATACCTTTTTCTATGGTGCATCGTCTATGGTATTCCTGGTTAATGTGGTCTGCAAATGTTGAGTGGTTTGTACTTTATTTCCAGGCGCTGGTGTGCTCTATATATCTTGTGTCAAATGCCCTAGCAGTCATCTCAACGTAGATTTTCACACAGCCCCTGCAACTGAGCTGGATGGAACCAAATTGTTGGTATCTGTCTGGTTTTGGTTTTAGTTTTGGGATGGATTTCTGCATTGAATTATTCGTTTTGGAGGTAATTTTTATGTCCAGCTTGTTTAATATATTACCTATTTTGTTTTGTGGCAACGGCCTTGCCGCAGTGGATACACCGGGTCCTGTCAGATCACCGAAGTTAAGCGATGTTGGGCGTGGCCGGCACTGGGATGGGTGACCGTCCGGGCCGCCATGCGCTGTTGCCATTTTTCGGGGTGCACTCAGCCTCGTGATGCCAATTGAGGAGCTACTCGACCGAATAGTAGCGGCTCCGGTCACAGAAAACCATCATAACGACAGGGAGAGCGGTGTGCTGACCACACGCCCCTCCTATCCGCATCCTCAGCTGAGGATGACACGGCGGTCGGATGGTCCAGGTGGGCCATTTGTGGCCTGAAGACGGAGTGCTTTATTTTGTTTGTGAGTTTATTGTGGTACGTCATTATAAGCCAATTTTTTGTGATTCTGCTTATATGTGTATGCAAGATTTGGTTTGTTTTATTCATCATTTGTGTCTTTATTTTTCTGTTAAGTTTATCTACTAGAGCTTCTTTTTACGCATATAGAGCAATATATAATATGTGAATAAGGCACAGAAGGAAAACTGTAACCCTCAAAATACATCACAAAGACTCACAATATCAACACAAACAAACAAACAGACACACACACACACACACACACACACACACACATACTTACATACACACAATTTCTATCCAATGGTTGCCAATTTTACAGACACAACACTGACACAGAACAGCAGCTATTAGAAAAAGGTTTCACACATAATGTTGATTTGTCACCAAATGAACACCAAACAGAAGATCTCATTATAGAATCTGAATATATTCTCACTACAAAAGAAGGTATGGCCACAGTAATGTAAATACAGGGCTAACTACAGAATTAATGAAAGAAGAAATTAAAAAGAACAACACAGATAAAAATGAAAACAGTGTGATGAAACAGAAGTTAAAACCTCAAGAAACCTCAAAATTGAAGATATTATTGTAACAAAAACTGACAAAGGCAACACTCTAGTTCTCATGGATACAAAAGAATAAATAGGAAAACAGAAGTATCCTTCAGTAAAAACAACATAAAAAAGTTATATCCAAAAAACAGATTTCAAATGTTAACAACACACTCAAAAACAAATAGCATTCATTTTCGGACAGGAAGAAACACAGTCCTTACAAAAAATCCTCAGACATCTAGTATGAGATGCCAACCAAAAATCCATAAGGCAGACATTGCAATGTGGCCAGTAGCAAATTGCAGAGCAGCTCCCACTGTTTCTAGGAAAACAAATGCAATCACAGCTTACCCAATACTATACTTGAAAATGACAGAACTACAAGAAATACTACTCAAATAACATTAGCCATATAGAAAAATTACTATTTTAACTTGTAATTGCAAAGAAAAGCCACAACGTCATGTACTCTATCATTACATGCATGACATAATATGCATCGTAGATGAACCTCAAAGCAAAATAAATCGGCACTCAATTGTTTGAAACATGAGGGATTAGCGAAAAAGTTCAAATTACGGAGAGTCAAAAACATTAAGAATCCAAATAATCGAGACACACAGAGGAAAAAATTGAAGTAAGCAAGAGTTTGATTCAAAGTGAATTGTAGTACATACATATGATGCATGAGAACTGAGAAGAAATCATCAGCCGTTTCTGTTCCGAGGAAGTAGGAGCAGAGAATACGGACAGATGATCTAGCCTCACTCGATGTAACTCGTGTTGGCGGTCGTTCTTCATTATTTTCCTCATCCTCATCCTGACAGACCAACAGTTCAGCCATTGGTCAGAAGACCATCGACACCGATGTCATCGCCGACGTGAATAAAAATCTCAAAGGTTGACTCACCACATCCGGACAGACGTTCCCACACAGAGTCCAGCGGGACTGAATTCGTTAATTCTCTTCTGACTGCATAATCCAAAATTCTTGAAAACGTAGTGTATTGTACAATAGCTTCACACCTCAGTAAAAATAAAGTTTAAAGAAATGTCAGTTTGGTTTCCAGAAAGGTTTTTCAACGGGAAATGCTGATAAGGTCAAGAACTGTGGTATGAACGGGACAGCGTTTAAATGGTTTAAATCATACCTAACTGGAAGAGTGCAGAAAGTGGAAATAAGCAGTTCACATAATATGCAAAAAACTGGTGATTTCTCAAACTGGGGAACAATCAAGAATGGGGTGCCGCAAGGTTCGGTCTTGGATCCTCTGCTGTTCTTAATATACACTCCTGGAAATGGAAAAAAGAACACATTCACACTGGTGTGTCAGACCCACCATACTTGCTCCGGACACTGCGAGAGGGCTGTACAAGCAATGATCACACGCACGGCACAGCGGACACACCAGGAACCGCGGTGTTGGCCGTCGAATGGCGCTAGTTGCGCAGCATTTGTGCACCGCCGCCATCAGTGTCAGCCAGTTTGCCGTGGCATACGGAGCTCCATCGTAGTCTTTAACACTGGTAGCATGCCGCGACAGCGTGGACGTGAACCGTATGTGCAGTTGACGGACTTTGAGCGAGGGCGTATAGTGGGCATGCGGGAGGCCGGGTGGACGTACCGCCGAATTGCTCAACACGTGGGGCGTCAGGTCTCCACAGTACATCGATGTTGTCGCCAGTGGTCGGCGGAAGGTGCACGTGCCCGTCGACCTGGGACCGGACCGCAGCGACGCACGGATGCACGCCAAGACCGTAGGATACTACGCAGTGCCGTAGAGGACCGCACCGCCACTTCCCAGCAAATTAGGGACACTGTTGCTCCTGGGGTATCGGCGAGGACCATTCGCAACCGTCTCCATGAAGCTGGGCTACGGTCCCGCACACCGTTAGGCCGTCTTCCGCTCACGCCCCAACATCGTGCAGCCCGCCTCCAGTGGTGTCGCGACAGGCGTGAATGGAGGGACGAATGGAGACGTGTCGTCTTCAGCGATGAGAGTCGCTTCTGCCTTGGTGCCAATGATGGTCGTATGCGTGTTTGGCGCCGTGCAGGTGAGCGCCACAATCAGGACTGCATACGACCGAGGCACACAGGGCCAACACCCGGCATCATGGTGTGGGGAGCGATCTCCTACACTGGCCGTACACCACTGGTGATCGTCGAGGGGACACTGAATAGTGCACGGTACATCCAAACCGTCATCGAACCCATCGTTCTACCATTCCTAGACCGGCAAGGGAACTTGCTGTTCCAACAGGACAATGCACGTCCGCATGTATCCCGTGCCACCCAACGTGCTCTAGAAGGTGTAAGTCAACTACCCTGGCCAGCAAGATCTCCGGATCTGTCCCCCATTGAGCATGTTTGGGACTGGATGAAGCGTCGTCTCACGCGGTCTGCACGTCCAGCACGAACGCTGGTCCAACTGAGGCGCCAGGTGGAAATGGCATGGCAAGCCGTTCCACAGGACTACATCCAGCATCTCTACGATCGTCTCCATGGGAGAATAGCAGCCTGCATTGCTGCGAAAGGTGGATATACACTGTACTAGTGCCGACATTGTGCATGCTCTGTTGCCTGTGTCTATGTGCCTGTGGTTCTGTCAGTGTGATCATGTGATGTATCTGACCCCAGGAATGTGTCAATAAAGTTTCCCCTTCCTGGGACAATGAATTCACGGTGTTCTTATTTCAATTTCCAGGAGTGTATATTAATGACTTGCCACTCTATATTCACGAAGATACAAAACTGGTACTTTTTGCCGATGATACAAGTATAGCTATCACACCCAACAGGCAAGAATTAACTGGTGAAATTGTAAACGATATTTTTCAGAAAATCATTAAGTTGTTCTCTACAAATGGGCTCTCATTAAACTTTGACAAAATACTGTACATACAGTTCCACACAGTACATGTAATGACACAATTAATAAATATAGACTTCGATCAGAAATCGGTAGCTAAGGTAGAATATTCAAAATTTTCTAGGTGCATGCATTGATGAGGGGTTTAACTGGAAAAAACACAATGAAGATCTGCTGAAACGTTTCAGTACAGCTACTTATGCTATTAGGTACACTGCAAGTTTTGGCGAAATACATCTCAGTAAATTAGCTTACCACGCTTATTTTCATTCTCTCCTTTCGTATGGCATCATATTCTGGGGTAACTCATCATTGAGTAAAAGAGTGTTCATTGCACAAAAGTGTGTAATCAGAATAACTGCTGGAGCTCATCCAAGATCATCCTGCGGACACTTATTTAAAGAGCTATGGATCTCCACTGTAGCCTCCCAATATATATATTACCTTATGAAATTTGTTATTAACAATCCGAACGAATTCAAAAGTAATGGCAGTGTACATGGCTACAACACTAGGAGAAAGGCTCATCTTCACTACTCAAGGTTAAATCTAACTTTGGCTCAGAAGGGGGTAAATTATGCTGCAACAAAACTCTTTGGTCACTTACCTAATAGCATCAAAAGTCTGACAGATAGCCATATAGCATTTAAAAGGAAATTAAAAGAATTTCTGAATGGCAACTGCTTCTACTCATTAGATGAATTTTTGGATATAGTAAGTGGGTAATTTCCCCACCTCCCACAAAAAAATTAAAAACATTAAGTGTCATGTAATGTTTTGTGTAATGTAATATTTTGGGTAATGTAATATCTTGGGTAGACACCTTTTATTAACCTGACACCTTGCACATCATTACGAAGTGTCGTATTCATGATCTATGGAACAAGTATTAATCTAATCTAATTCTGGTGACTTTGATGGTTGTTCCGTGTTTTCACTTTCCTCAACAAACCCGCACTTCCTGAAGCAGTTATACAGAGTGGGAAGGTGACATTTTTCCCTGCCTCAGCATTTTGGTCATAGAAATCAAAACTGTTTTGTTCACTTTCTCACCTTTTTAAAGCTATCCCGTTTAACTGAAATAATTTTTCTACAGCAGAGAGTTTTAAAAGTTTGCATTGTGCCCTGATACTATGGTTGTAATCTAGATGACATGTTGTGGGAGCGCTTCCCGTGCCCGGGTTCCCGGGTTCGATTCCCGACGGGGTCAGGGATTTTCTCTGCCTCGTGATGACTGGGTGTTGTGTGGTGTCCTTAGGTTAGTTAGGTTTAAGTAGTTCTGAGTTCTAGGGGACTGATTACCATAGATGTTAAGTCCCATAGTGCTCAGAGCCATTTGAACCATTTTTTTGTTGTGGGAGCCGGCCGCGGTGACCGAGCGATTCTAGGCGTTTCAGTCTGGAACCGCGCGACTGTTACGGTCGCAGGTTCGAATTCTGCCTCGCGCATGGATGTGTGTGATGTCCGTAGGTTAGTTAGGTTTAAGCAGTTCTAAGACCTAGGGGAATGATGACCTCAGATGTTAAGTCAGAGCCATTTTTGAACATATTGTGGGGAAAAAAATCAGTTACGTGATCTATTGGCGGTTGATTGTTACGTCCAGTCATGTGCAGTGCAGCTGTCCAAAAACAGCAACATTTTACGTTTCTCGTTTTTTATATCACTATTAACCGAGTCAGACATTCATTAAACGCCGCGCGGGATTAGCCGAGCGGTCTTAGGCGCTGCAGTCATGGACTGTGCGGCTGGTCCCGACGGAGGTTCGATTCCCCCCCGGGCATGGGTGTGTGTGTTTGTCCTTAGGTTACTTTAGGTTCAGTAGTGTGTAAGCTTAGGGACAAATGATCTTAGCAGTTGAGTCCCATAGGATTTCACACACATTTGAACATTCATTAAACAGTCCTGTCGTCATTGGAAGTAAAAAGTTCCAGTATCAGTGATTAAAATTTTTATATATTATCACTACAGCTGTTTCGGAAGATTTCCATTTTCGAGTGCGTCTACGTTGTCCTGACGTTTATATGACATCTGGTGTGACTGTATCTGGTAACTGTTTTCGTTATATTTCACATGAACTTCTAAAATATCGATTTTGTGCTGTTTTATACAGTGTGGAGTAATATTTTGATATAATGTTGTAGATATTTCATTTTTTTGACAGTTTACACCACAGATATTTTATATTTACCTAGTTACTACGTAAATATAAAACATCTGTTTCTATTTCTGTTAATGGTAGCGTAAGTGTTTATCAAGGCATATGCTTTCATGCTTTATTCACTGTAAGGACAAAATTGTCTTCCTTACTGCAAAGGCAGTGTCAGGCAGTGATTAGTTGCCTCTGATTTTTATATCTGGTTTACATTCAAACATCATCAAGTTCTGAGAGCCGAAATAGTTTTCAAAACGGAAATAAGTTTCTTGGATTGCTAGGATTCGAATGGAGAGTTTGTATAGCGTGTCAGTCAGTTATTTATTGCTTGTTTTCAGTAGGCTGTTGATATTAGTAGCGCCTAAAAAGTTCCTCCTCACATAGCGAAGAGATTTCAGAAACCTCCTAGTCCTTTCTGCAAACTACATCTGTTATCATACTATTATTATTATGCATATTGTAATGTTAACTCACTAAGGATGTCTAGTTTGTTGTAAGAGAGAGCTGAAGACCATAATCCTACCAACAGAAAAAATTCATAAACAAATAAATATTGAATCTCCTGTGCACTTCGGAACTCACATAGGTTTGGGTACATCTGAACGACTACTGCAGCAGTGAGACACACAATGAAAGCATGTTAGAAATGAAGCTCTGATAACTAATCCTTCGACAGCGCATCCCTATAAACTTGGAAAAGATGTGCTACGTCGTTAGTACGCGTTAGCCTTTCAGCTCCTCCATCTCGAAACACACATTATGGAATAGCGAACGGCTGCTCTTTCAACACGTTCGTTGCGTTATGTAAGCTCTGGTGTTGACTCTGGTCGCAGAGCAACAGAACCAAAGGCCGCACTACCGGGCGAGATGCCGCCATGCTTAAGAAACTGGACTCTCACTTTGCAGAAATCCAAATTTACGTTTTCTGCGGTTCCCTAAATCGCTGAAGGTGAATTCCGAGACGGTTACAGTGACAAGGACACGGCCCGTTTCCCTCTCCGCTCCTGTCCTACCCTCTTCCTCCAATGACCACGTGACCGATGAAACGCTAACTCCTAATCTTGCTTCTTTTCTTCCTCCAGTCGAAGTTTCGCGTTGACTGACCGTGGCAATAGCTTAAAAAAAAACTCGTTTTTTTTTCAAAACGAATGTTTCACTCTGCTGCGGAGTGTGTGATATTTTGATTCTTTTACTTGGGAGATTAGGTCTGTGTGCTAGACTGGAACTCCAGCCTGAATTCTTTCCTTTCGCGAAAGGCACGGTTTAAGGTTCTAGTCCCAGTTCTCATATACTTTTAATCTGTCAGGAAGTTTCAATGTTATTTCTCTTCACTTGGAACCTCAAAATGTATTTATTTTAGTCGAAAGTAGCCCCTAGTCTTGGGGAAATTAGCATATATTATTCATGAAATGCGCATCTAATTTTATTTATTTACTTTGTTGTAAATAGACGTACACATTTAAAATGTTGTCACGCTACTTGCCTGAAGACAAGACCTTAGAGCGCTGAAATTAGGTGTTACAGAAAAAAGTGGTGACTGGCTTTTTGTTGTTATTATGGTTCCGTACCTCAATTCATCTCCATTATAGAACCACTTTGTAATTCGTGTGTCGTTCTTTGTGCCTGACTCTTAAAAACCCATTTTCTCAGGAACGTAAATTTCAACATGTGCCGAGTTGAAATTTACGTCATACACTAAGATCTATTTCCCCTTGACGCTATAAAAAATTGAAAGTTCTAATCATTGCGATCAAAAGGTACGACCATTATATTTTGGTACTCGTAAACTCATTCAATAAAACCTATAGGCTACTTCCCGTTGACCTACAAATGTGACATTTGACAAAAAGTAAGATTTTCACAGTACAAGTAAGGGAAAAATCAGAAAATTCTTAATTTGTAATTATATGAAACGAAAACAATTTTTTTTCATTAGTTATCCGTCTGTCTGTCTGTCCGTTTGTTAAGACTCCCTTTTCTCAGGAATGGGTAGACGTACGAAGTTGAAATTTATGTCACGCACTAAGGTTCAGGGTCGCTTCGCTGTGTACAATATTTAAGATTCTATATGAATGTAGTCAAAATATACGGCCAAATATCACATATCTTACCAGTATCGATATCGGTAAAAGGCAAAAATACCGAATCTCGGGAAAGATTAACTATGTGTATACGAAATTAAATCTGAGCGGAACTCTCGCTGCGTGAGTCCTTCTCGCACTTACACGGTTTTTTTTTTTTCGATTGGCTCTATTTAAGCTCCCAACAAATGCAACAAATGATTCTTTATGTCGTGAATCAGCAGCATTTCCCGCAGATGAACAGAGTACTTCCCTAATTTAAGATGTTTCTCGACATTATATTCCTTTTAGCACCCAATTCCGTAATTTTGAAATCTGCAGAACATTGTTTTCGAACTTTCGTGGCCATCCGAAGCCGTCCGATCCATACTTGACAACGGTACGGATAAAACGACGATGTACTTAGTATAGAATTAGACCGAAAACATTTATAGACTTTTGGCGTCGTCAGAATACGTTGAAAGGTTTTGTTTTCCGGTCGCTATAGCGCAGAGTGCAGACACTATAAACTGGCAGTCTGTCGCGAGCGTAAACAAACTAGAATTCTGATCGCCAGTGCAGCTGGTGATAGGAACAGTCTACCCCTTCTAGTCTCGTGAGGGTCGTAATAGAACTCTGTATTGGACCAGAATTAGTCTTTTCATTCATTTCACTCATTTAAAAAATAATAAACGAAAATAACGAGCAACGCACAACACAAAGTATACATTAACGGCTACCGTTCAGTTGCTAGCGTAGGTTGACAGTGTCGTAAAGGAGATAGTTCAGGCCCGACCTTTTACCGGTATCCGACGCAACCACAGAGCAAAACAGCTGCCATCTAAACCTGCCACGATAAACTGTCTGCATTCATTGTAATTGTATTAGACTCACAAACTCACATTTCGTACACCGTTTTTCCTGTTTCGCTTTTGGTTGGTCATGTAAACATATCAATTCCGGAAATGCGGTTCTACTCACAGAGGTCCGGTGTGGACTGTAATTATTGTATGCCAGCGAAACTTGGTAGATAGACTAATGCATTTATGCGGAACTGATTTACACTGGAAAAAATTAGTTCCAGTTTTGGCCACCAGGTGCAAATCCGGCGCTGTACACTGTTTGTATAACGGTATGACATGCACGCTGTCATTTGACAAGCCACAACGTGTAGGAGGAGTATAGGTATCGAGAACAGGTTTAGATTAGATTAGATTAGATTAGATTAATACTACTTCCATGGATCATGAATACGATATTTCGTAATGATGTGCAACGAGTCAAATTTTTCAATACATGATATAATTAAGTTAATTTAAAAACATACTTAAGTTAATATAACAACGTGTACGAGGAATATAGGTATCGAGAACAGGTTTATATTAGGTTAGATTAGATTAGATTAATACTAGTTCCATGGATCATGAATACGATATTTCGTAATGATGTGGAACGAGTCAAATTTTCCAATACATGACGTAATTAAGTTAATTTAACAACATACTTAAGTTAATATAACAACTTTTTCATTTTTTGTTTTTTATTTTTTTTATTTTTTATTTTTTTAATATTTTTTTTTTAATTTATATCTAAAAGTTCCTCTGTGGAGTAGAAGGAGTGGTCATTCAGAAATTCTTTTAATTTCTTCTTAAATACTTGTTGGTTATCTGTCAGACTTTTGATACTATTTGGTAAGTGACCAAAGACTTTAGTGCCAGTATAATTCACCCCTTTCCCCTTTCTGTGCCAAAGTTAGAGTTAATCTTGAATAGTGAAGATCATCCTTTCTCCTAGTATTTTAGTTATGCACGCTGCTATTACTTTTGAATTGGGTTTGTTGTTAATAACAAATTTCATAAGAGAGTATATATACTGAGAAGCTACTGTGAATATCCCTAGATCCTTAAATAAATGTCTGCAGGATGATCTTGGGTGGACTCCAGCCATTATTCTGATTACACGCTTTTGTGCAATAAATACTTTATTCCTCAGTGATGAATTACCCCAAAATATGACGCCATATGAAAGCAACGAGGGGCCGTGCGCTGCTACTGAAACTGTTTTATGTGAACGGCAGCATTTAAAGGGACTGCATTGAGAGAGTACTGCCGACTGAAAGGTCTGAGGAGGGACCCGATATTGTTAACTGGTTTAAGGAAGACGCTTTTGAAACTCGAGAACACAGGTGAGCTTGGTGCAGCACATGGAAGAGGAAGGCGTCCTATCCCAGTGGAAGTCGTTGGCGGGGTTGCTGTTTCTGTAACTGACCGTGCAGCACGTGCCATGGGGTGGCGCTAGTGCTCGTGCAGTATCACGAAAATTTTCCACTCCCTGGCAAACAGTGCGGAAAGTTTTGCATTCTGTTCTACACTGGTACCTACACACGATCCAGATGGTGCAGGAACTGAAACCTCATGATCCGCAGCGACATTTTGAACTGTCTCTTCGGTTTCTGGCATAGATACATGTTTGATGACACGTGCCCACGCAATATTCTATGGAGTGGCGAGGTACATTTCACACTGCATGTTGCAATGAATACACAGAAATGCTGAATTTGAGGTCTGTTGAACCGTGTGTGGCCGCTGTGGCCGAGCGGTTCTAGGCGCTTCAGTCCGGAACCGCCCGACTGCTACGGTCGCAGGTTGGAATCCTGCCTCGGGCATGGATGTGTGTGATGTCCTTAGGTTAGTTAGGTTTAATTAGTTTCTAAGTCTAGGGGACTGATGACCTGAGGTGTTAAGTTCCATAGTGCTTAGAGCCATTTTTTGAAACTGGAAGAGCTGTTTTTGACCAGTCTAGCAAAACCTTTCCAACCTATAACATGACATATTTGACCAGCCTAACAAAACCATTTCAGCCCTTAAGATGACACCACGACAGCGAGAAACGGGTTTCCGAAATTCGGTTTTCGTCTTCCGAAAGTTGTGTCACATCTAAGCGTAGTGCCTGTAAAAACTTCAGCTAGCAGACAAGCGTACGCGTTGCTTCGTTGCGAGATGCTACCAGGTCCCACGGGGTGAACAGAGTCCATTCAGCAACCCACATCTACATCTACATCTACATCTACATCCATCCTCCGCAAGCCACCTGACGGTGTGTGGCGGAGGGTACCTTCAGTACCTCTATCGGTTCTCCCTTCTATTCCAGTCTCGTATTGTTCGTGGAAAGAAGGATTGTCGGTATGCCTCTGTGTGGGCTCTAATCTCTCTGATTCTATCCTCATGGTCCCTTCGCGAGATATACGTAGGAGGGAGCAATATACTGCTTGACTCCTCGGTGAAGGTATGTTCTCGAAACTTCAACAAAAGCCCATACCGAGCTACTGAGCGTCTCTCGTGCAGTGTCTTCCACTGAAGTTTATCCATCATCTCCGTAACGCTTTCGCGATTACTAAATGATCCTGTAACGAAGCGCGGTGCTCTCCGTTGGATCTTCTCCATCTCTTCTATCAACCCTATCTGGTACGGATCCCACACTGCTGAGCAGTATTCAAGCAGTGGGCGAACAAGCGTATTGTAACCTACTTCCTTTGTTTTCGGATTGCATTTCCTTAGGATTCTTCCAATGAATCTCAGTCTGGCATCTGCTTTACCGACGATCAACTTTATAGGATCGTTCCATTTGAAATCACTCCTAATGCGTACTCTCACATAATTTATGGAATTAACTGCTTCCAGTTGCTGACCTGCTATATTGTAGCTAAATGATAAAGGATCTTTCTTTCTATGTATTCGCAGCACATTAGACTTGTCTACATCGAGATTCAATTGCCATTCCCTGCACCATGCGTCAATTCGTTGCAGATCCTCTTGCATTTCAGTACAATTCTCCATTGTTACAACCTCTCGATACACCACAGCATCATCCGCAAAAAGCCTCAGTGAACTTCCGATGTTATCCACAAGGTCATTTATGTATATTGTGAATAGCAACGGTCCTACGACACTCCGCTGCGGCACACGTGAAATCACTCTTACTTCGGAAGACTTGTCTCCATTGAGAATGACATGCTGCGTTCTGTTATCTAGGAACTCTTCAATCCAATCACACAATTGGTGTGATAGTCCATATGCTCTTACTTTTTTCATTAAACGACTGTGTGGAACTGTATCGAACGCCTTGCGGAAGTCAAGAAACACGGCATCTACCTGGGAACCTATGTCTATGGCCCTCTGAGTCTCGTGGACGAATAGCGCGAGTTGGGTTTCACCATCTGATGTGGCACTGCAGCATCCAGCGCACCATTACGTCGCTGCTCTCGTCCGCTTTCTGTTACGCAAATGCGTTGTTACGAGTGTTATCTTTCCAAACTGGACTTTCGCAAATGACATGCAGTACCAGTAATCGGAAATCGTTACTTTTCGATACTTACATGAAGAAAATAAGGCTACTCACAATCTATCTCTGATAAGATAGTTAATCTGAAAACAGTTCGGAATCAAATCGCATTTATTAGGCAATATCGCGTTTTTGCATCTCCATCCTGAACTGCAATCTATATTCAGATTTCTACATCTACATCTACATACATAATCGGCAACCCACCACACGGTGCGTGGCGGAGGGTACCTCGTACCACAACTAGCATCTTCTCTTCCTGTTCCACTCCCAAACAGAACGAGGGAAAAATGACTGCCTATATGCCTCTGTACGAGCCCTAATCTCACTTATCTTATCTTTGTGGCCTTTCCGCGAAATATAAGTTGGCGGCAGTAAAATTATACTGCAGTCAGCCTCAAGTGCTGGTTCTCTAAATTTCCTCAGTAGCGATTCACGAAAAGAACGCCTCCTTTCCTCTAGACTCCCACCCGAGTTCCTGAAGCATTTCCGTAACACTCGCGCGATGATCAAACCTACCAGTAACAAATCTAGCAGCCCGCCTCTGAATTCCTTCTATGTCCTCCCTCGACCCGACCTGATAGGGATCCCAAATGCTCGAGCAGTACTCAAAAATAGGTCGTATTAGTGATTTATAAGCGTTCTCCTTTACGGATGAGCCACATCTTCCCAAAATTCTACCAATGAACCGAAGACGACTATCCGCCTTCCCCACAACTGCCATTACATGCTTGTCCCACTTCATATCGCACTGCAATGTTACGCCCAAATATTTAATCGACGTGACTGTGTCAACCGCTATACTACTAATGGAGTATTCAAACATTAAGGGATTCTATTTCCTATTCATCTGCATTAATTAAGAAATTGATGAAATGTATGATGAGATAAAATAAATTCTTCAAGTAGTGAATGGAGACGAAAATTTAGTAGTCATGGGTGACTGCAATTCGACAGTAGGAAAAGGAAGAGAAGGAAACGTAGTAGGTGAATATGGATTGGGGCTAAGAAACGAAAGAGGAAGCCGCCTGGTAGAATTTTGCACAGAGCATAACTTAACCATAGCTAACACTTGGTTCAAGAATCATGAAAGAAAGTTGTATACATGGAAGAATCCTGGAGCTACTAAAAGGTTTCAGATAGATTATATAATGGTAAGACAGAAATTTAGGAACCAGATTTTAAAGTGTAATACATTTCCAGGTGCAGATGTGGACTCTGACCACAATCCATTGGTTATGAACTGTAGATCAAAACTGAAGAAACTGCAAAAAGGTGGGAATTTAAGAAGATGGGACCTGGATAAACTGAAAGAACCAGAGGTTGTACAGAGTTTCAGGGAGACCATAAGGGAACAACTGACAGGAATGGTGGAAAGAAATACAGTAGAAGAAGAATGTGTATCTTTGAGGGATGAAATAGTGAAGGCAGCAGAGGATCAAGTAGGTAAAAAGACGAGGGCTAATATAAATCCTTCAGTAACAGAAGAGATACTGAATTTAATTGATGAAATGAGAAAATACAAAAATGCAGTAAGTGAAGAAGGCAAAAAGGAATACAAAAGTCTCAAAAATGAGATTGACAGGAAGTGCAAAATGGCTAAGCAGGGATGGCTAGAGGACAAATGTAAGAATGTAGAGGCTTATCTCACGAGGGGTAAGGTAGATACTACCTACAGGAAAATTAAAGAGACCTTTGGAGAAAAGAGAACCACTTGCATGAATATCAAGAGCTTTGATGGAAACCCAGTTCTAAGCAAAGAAGGGAAAGCAGAAAGGTGGAAGGAGTATATAGAGGGTCTATACAGGGGTGACGTCTTGAGGATAATATTATGGAAATTGGAAGAGGAGGTAGATGAACATGAAATGGGAGGTATGATACTGCGTGAAGAGTTTGACAGAGCATTGAAAGACCTAAGTCGAAACAAGGCCCCGGGAGTAGACAACATCCCATTAGACCTACTGACAGTCTTGGGAGAGCCAGTCCTGACAAAACTCTACCATCTGGTGAGCAAGATGTATGAGACAGGCGATATACCCTCAGATTTCAAGAAGAATATAATAATTCCAATCCCAAAGAAAGCACGTGTTGACAGATGCGAAAATTACCGAACCATCAGTTTAATAAGTCACAGCTGCAAAATACTAACGCGAATTCTTTACAGACGAATGGAAAAACAGGTAGGAGCCGACTTCGGGGAAGATCAGTTTGGATTCCGTAGAAATACTGTAACACGTGAGGCAATACTGACTCTACGACTTATCTTAGAAGAAAGATTAAGGAAAGGCAAACCTACATTTCTAGCATTTGTAGGCTTAAAAGAAAGCTTTTGACAATGTTGACTGGAATACTCTCTTTCAAATTCTGAAGGTAAAATACAGGGAGCGAAAGGCTATTTACAATTTGTACAGAAAGCAGATGGCAGTTATAAGAGTTGAGGGGTATGAAAGGGAAGCAGTGGTTGGGAAGGGAGCGTGACAGCGTTGTAGCCTCTCCCCGATGCTATCCAATCTGTATATTGAGCAAGCAGTAAAGGAAACAAAAGAAAAGTTCGGATTAGTACTAAAATCCATGGAGAAGAAATAAAAACTTTGAGGTTCGCCGATGACATTGTAATTCTGTTAGAGACAGCAAAGGACTTGGAAAAGCAGTTGAACGGAATGGACAGTGTCTTGAAAGGAGAGTATAAGATGAGCGTCAACAAAAGCAAAACGAGTATAATGGAATGTAGTCGAATTCAGTCGGGTGATACTGAGGGAATTAGATTAGGAAATGAGACACTTAAAGTAGTAAAGGAGTTTTTCTATTTGGGGAGCAAAATAACTGACGATGGTCGAAGTAGAGAGGATATAAAATGTAGACTGGCAATGGCAAGGAAAGTGTTTCTGAAGAAGAGAAATTTGTTAACATCGAGTATAGATTTAAGTGTCAGGAAGTCGTTTCTGAAAGTATTTGTATGGACTGTAGCCATGTATGGAAGTGAAACGTGGACGATAAATAGTTTAGACAAGAAGAGAATAGAAGCTTTTGAAATATGGTGCTACAGAAGAATGCTGAAGATTAGATGGGTAGATCACATAACTAATGATGAGGTATTGAATAGAATTGGGGAGAAGAGGAGTTTGTGGCACAACTTGACTAGAAGAAGGGATCGGTTGGTAGGACATGTTCTGAAGCATCAAGGGATCACCAATTTAGTACTGGAGGGCAGCTTGGAGGGTAAAAATCGTAGAGGGAGACCAAGAGATGAATACACTAAGCAGATTCAGAAGGATGTAGGCTGCAGTATGTACTGGGAGATGAAGAGGCTTGCACAGGATAGAATAGCATGGAGAGCTGCATCAAACCAGTCTCAGGGCTGAAGACCACAACAACAACAACTGCATTAATTTACATTCATCTATATTTAGAGTTAGCTGCCATTCTTTACATCAATCACAAATCCTGTCCAAGTCATCTTGTATCCTCCTACAGTCACTCAACGACGACACCTTCCCGTACACCACAGCATCATCAGCAAACAGCCGCACATTGCTATCCACCCTATCCAAAAGATCATTTATGTAGATAGAAAACAACAGCTGACATACCACACTTCCCTGGGGCACTCCAGATGATACCCTCACCTCCGATGAACACACGATCGAGGACAACGTACTGGGTTCTATTACTTAAGAAGTCTTCGAGCCACTCACATATTTGGGAACCAAACCCATATGCTCGTACCTTAGTTAGGAGTCTACAGTGGGGCATCGAGTCAAACGCTTTCCGGAAATCAAGGAATATGGCATCTGTCTGTTACCCTTCGTTCATGGTTCGAAAGATATCATGTGAAAAAATGGCGAGCTGCGTTTCGCAGGAGCGATGCTTTCTAAAGCCGTGCTAATGCATGGACAGCAACTTCTCTGTCTCAAGGAAATTCATTATATTCGAACTGAGAATATGTTCGAGAATCCTGCAACAAACCGATGTTAAGGATATTGGTCTGTAATTTTGAGGGTCCGTCCTTCTACCCTTCTTATATACAGGCGTCACCTGCGCTTTTTTCCTGTCGCTCGGGACTTTACGTTGGGCAAGAGATTCGTGATAAATGCTAGCTAAGTAAGGAGCCAATGTAGTGGAGTACTCTCTGTAAAACCGAATTGGAATCCCATCAGGACCTGGTGATTTATTTATTTTCAACCCATTCAGCTGCTTCACAACCCCAGGGATGTCTATCACTATGTCTTCCATACGGGAATCTGTACGAGACTCAAACGGCGGTGTGTTTGTACGATCCTCCTGCGCGGAAGATTTCTCAAATGCTAAATTTAAAATTTCAGCTTTCGTTTTGCTGTCTTCCATTGCCAGGGCAGACTGATCAGTGAGTGACTGGATGGAAGCCTTCGACCCGCTTACCGATTTTACGTAAGACCAGAATTTCCTTGGGTTTTCAGCAAGATCTTTTGCTAAGGTATGACGATGGTAGTGGTTGTATGCTTCGCGCATCGGTCTTTTTACAGCAGCACGAATCTCTACTAACTTTTGCCTGTCCTCATTCTCCCGATCTTTCTTGTACCGCGAGTGCAACTGTCTTTGCTTCCTGAGCATTCTCCGAATTGCGCTGTTAAACCACGGTGGATCTTTTCCGTCCGTAACCCACTTTTTCGGCACATACTTCTCCAATGGGTGATTTACAATGTGTTTAAAATTTGCCCATAATCCGTCGTACCGGAAGTAAATGAAATCGATTCATTTACTAAGTGGGATGCTAACAACTGCTTATCTGCTCTTTCTAGTAAGAATACTCTCCTAGCCTTCTTGACCGACTTTTTAACTTTCGTAACCATAGTCGTAATGACATCATCATGATGACTAATCCCTGTCTCAACACTGACACCGTCGGAGAGGTCTGGTCTGTTCGTGGCTACCAGATCTAAAATATTTCCATTACGCGTTGGCTGTCGATTTAGCTGCTCAAGACAGTTTTCGGATAACAAAACGCCAATTTTTTAGGTTTCTAATCCAAACGCACACTGAGTACGCTGGCCGTGAGTCATGTTCGGATCGCTCAGTGGGGGGAGCATTTGCCTGCAGATCGCAAAGGTTTCGGATTCAAGTCCAGGTCCATCATACAGTATTAATCTGTCAGAAGGTTTCAAACCATAATACTCCTCCTCTTTTGTTTGTTTGATCTTGAAATCCAGGTGTGCATTTGTGTAGGACAGGAACCTGAAAGACAGTTATTAACTGAGTGGCGTAAGATGTCGCCAACACACCGGTTGGCAAAGATGTAGCACGAAGATCGATAGTAGGCGCTTGATCAAGAGCGAGCATCACGAGAGAGACAAGCAACGCGCCGCAACGCCGTCTCGACATCGTGTATTTAGGCCGCCGCCGCTGACCGAAGGGCCTCACTTACTAACTCACACTCCAGTTTGGTGTCTTTCAGTTCATTTGCAGAGTGGGTCACTGGCTGTGATAGTACATAGGGACCAGAATTGTGACTATAGCACGGTTACCAGTATTTTCTACAACAGGACTATTACTGATGAACTTGTACACAACACGTGGACTCTATTCAAGATAAGTAAATACTTCAAGTCCATGCAAATAAAGAACCTATCAATTCACGCTTGGATTTGTGTTGTAAAAAGAGGATACTGGCCACCCATAACAACATCCTCTTCCTTGCTTCCTTACAGTACAAGACACTACAATGGCGAGAAGGACATAACACGAGCAATCTACTTAAATCATGAACTGGAAACATTTAATTGAGTTTCGACAAATGCAGAAAAGTTGTAGTTCAAGTACAGATACAACACATATCTCTCACTAGATATCGACGCGCAAGTCGCCGAAGTGGCATCAAATCGAAAGACTTGTACCCGGCGAACTGTCTACCCGACGGGAGACCCTAGTCACACGACATTTTTTATATCTCACTAGATAAATACACACCAATAAAGTAGTAAAACAGTATGAAAGTCACAATGGTTTAGTTGTATCTTACAGAGAAAGATGTGGAAACAGATTGCTATATTCTTGCTACAAAACAAAATGCAGAGAAAACTTGTGGCAGTCCGTGTACCGGTAAGAAGGGCAATCTGTGAAGCTTACAGTAATTTCCACAGGTAGGTAAGACATCTTCACTGAGTCAGGTTGGCCTCATTTGCGAATGAGATGCACTGCAACACATATCTCAGGACGGCAAAACACGATTTATAATACCTGAAGTGCTGAGTGCATCAGGCCTTACGAAATTCCTGTAACTTGTACACTGAATACGTTGCGTAATTAGTCCCTTTTCTGGCTTGCATTTAGAGAAAATATCTAAGATAGTGAACAGAAAAGAGCGCACATCACTACTGTTCACAAAAAATAAAAAAGTTCGCATTTACGCAGTTACCAATATCGCTGATGTCAGTTTGTTACAGGTTCCTAGGGCATGATCTGCAATCGTTTATAATCATATTCCAAACCTCTATTATATCGTTCCTGGAGGAAATAAAGTTTTTCTCAAAGAATTAGCTCAGATTCAAGAAAAGCCATTGGTGTGAAACACAGCTTGCTTTATCTTACAGTAAATGTAGATGAACATTAGATACCGTCAGCCCTAACTTGCATAAAGTATACTGCACTGTCCCACATTGTCGACTAGGATCTACATCGATTCGTGATTCGCTCTAAGAAATTACGTTTCATGGAATCCAGGCAGGAACAATACAGGAAGCGTTGTGGCCTACACTTCTTTTTCACCCCCGCCCCTTTGATAGGTAGGTGCTTCTTACCCCCAAAACGATTCTTTCCAGACAGTAAGGTGTAAAGGGGAAAATGTGGAACGTGCATATATACATATGGACATACACCTATATTTATTTTATGTATAGATGTGTGGATTTAAAAAGAGCTCACACTGATTGCATGAAGTTGAAATTATGTTCAAGTCTTTCTGCCTTTCCTTACGATCGTCCAACTGTGCTGCAGAAAACAGCAGCGTTAGCAAACTGTTTGGTAGTGCTGATGATTATATAGGTGGCCTGCCAAAAAAATGAAGCACACGTAAGGTAAGGAAGAAATGAAATGGAACTTCTCGAGTTGAGAGTGCAAGTGATGTTACTTCAGTGATTACAAAATCGAGTCAAATCTACAAACAAGTTTGCAGTATGTGCACAGTTATCAGTTTGACGTTCCACTCATTCTGATGTGGATGCCTGCACTCCTTCATTTTGGAAGGATCTCACGAAGTTGTTGACCCACTCTGAAGCAACCTGGCCCACAGCTGTTCTAGCTGGTCCTTGATATCCTGGATACAGTGGAATAGAGCTACGTCTGAGCTGGTCCCACAGGTGAGACGTCTGGGGATCTCGCCAACCACGGCAGTACCTCAGCGTCTCGCACACAGGTCGTGGAGACGCACGCCGTGTGTGGACGAGCACAACCCTGTTGCAAAATAGCAACACTAATGCACTCTGTTGGCTGCTCTGTCACAGAGAGGTGCAACTGCAGTTGTCTACATACCCACCATAGTGTGTGCAGTGTGCGCAAAATGCCTTGGCCACTAGATGGGCAGTAGGCTGGAGAAGTGTGGGGAGGGTGGCAGTGGGTGGTGGGGGGGGGGGGGAGGGGGCGTCGCTCAGAGTGCTGTAGGGGAAATGCCGAGAGTTGGAGGGGAAGTGCCGTACTAAACTGACGCCTTCGGTCAATTTTTTTTTTTTTTAATTTTAATTGGGGCCCCTCCAAGCCCAGACTTGCATGGTAACCATATAAAAATATCTACTGTCACCACGGCTTTCGTTAATATCTAAAAAGATTTCCCCCGAAAATGCAGCGATTTATTTTCGCCTGGCTTTTTGCCCATTTGTAACTTTCATCAGAGAAGTGTCATGAGTGGTGAATTGTGAGAAAAACCTACACATTTCTCTGGTTGCCTTGTCAAAACTTGCTTCTTTGGCCAAAACACTGTCTCACCTCACTGACATGTTGTACAGACTTAATTGCGATATAATTGTGCAGCAGTGGTTTATTAAGTTAAGTGACGAACTGAGAAAAAAGTCAGTAGCTTATGAAAAAGCAGATCCTCGGTACAAAAAGAAGTGCAATGTCTTCACTTACGTTGTTCCAAAACGCATTGCGTTTGTCGTTTCACCAGCTGTAGATGGTCCTTAAAAATTATATTCTTTTCTCGAAAAAGTCTGTACTTACTGGAATAATTGAGTTTGACATGATAACCATATTGGAAAATACTCTCCTCTTTGAGTGCTATCATTTGCCAAAATCTAATTTTCATGCTTAATATTGTTTATGAAATACGAGGAACGTTGTCAATATTTCACTCTGGCTTTATTGCTGGCGCGGCGTGATCGCAAATGAGTTTACTACATCAGATCAATATTCTCGAGTTTGGTGACAGATAGATACCTCTACCCACGTCTGAAGACAAACACAATACGTTAGCTAAATTTCATACGCAACAACGTACTATGTAATACGCACCAAATGCAAAATTATAGCGACCTCTGTTTTTCATTGCACACTTTTCCGAATTTCGCGCAGTATCTTACTTTCGTGTAAATATCACAATAACTATGACCATTAACGAAAAATCATCGCCATATCATCATGAACGTGACATATAAAGCTATAAGTAAAGTAAGATTGAAATATTTTTACCCGAATAGTTTCCGTAAAACCGTTTGAGAAAGATCGCTGGGTGCGCGAGTAGTTATTACAGTTTCAGAAAAACTAGATGGTTTATTCAAGAGAGAGTGCTTCACAAATTGAGCAAGTCAATTTGAAACGTCCCCTTTGAAAAATTATACATGACTGTGCTTAAACTGACGCACAATATTTTTAGCGCAACGCAATCTGACTATCAAAAATCCCTACAAAAGAATGGCCCTGAGTAACATTAAACTATACCTTTCACAAATAACTTACCTCACAAAAATCTTCATTACTCGAACTACTGCAATACAGCGAGCGCCACTACTGCCAGCTAAATAAAAGATTCAAACTACTGAAGGCACTAACTACTGATAGGCATAGTTAGCAAATGAAAGATTTTAATAGAGAACAAACAATGTATTTACCTTAACATCATAATATATATGCCATCCAGTCTTACAAATTTCAAGTCTCTGCCATTTCTCTCCCCACATCCACCACTGCTGGCGGCTCACCTCCAACTGCGCAACGCTACGCACTGTTCACATCCAGCTGCCGCTGCCCAACACTACAATGGCAGACAACAATGCAAACTGGCCACAGACTGCACACAGCACAGCCAATGATTTTCACACAGAGCGCTACGTAACGTTGCCAATAAGAAAACATAAACAGCCTACTTACAAATTACGTATTGGTTCACCTGTGGCCCTCTGCCAAATTCTGCCCAACTGGCGCGTAAAATCGTCAAAACCCCGAGCTGGTTGGTGGGCCCTGCCCGTAATGCTCCAAACGTTCTCAGTTCCTCGCTGGCCGAGGTAGGGCGTGGAAAACACAAAAAAAAAGCAGTAGGTACTCTCGCCGTGTGCAGGTTAGCATCTTCTTGATGAAATGTGAGCCCCAGATGACTCGCCATGAACGGCACCAAAACGAGGTGTAGAATATCGCCGACGGACCGGTGTGCTGTAAGGGTGCCGCGGAGGACAACCAGATGGATGGAAACGGCAGCCCAGACCATCCCTCCGCCGCCCGCGGTGGCCGTGCGGTTCTAGGCGCTCCAGTCCGGAGCCGCGCTGCTGCTACGGTCGCAGGTTCGAATCCTGCCTCGGGCATGGGTGTGTGTCATGTCCTTAGGTTAGTTAGGTTTAAGTAGTTCTAAGTTCTAGGGGACTAATGACCACAGCAGTTGAGTCCCATAGTGCTCAGAGCCATTTGAACCATTTTTTGACCATCCCTGCTGCCCGTCGCGTCGGGCCTTATGGCGTGAGGCAGTCGGGCTGGTACCCCACCGCTGCCCGACGCGTCTCCACACACTCTTCGCCCCAGAATCGCAGCACAGTCATCATATAAAATTAATTGTTGGTAAGGCGGGTACCAATTCATTGGGAGAGTCCTTAGAAAATGTAGTCCATCAACAAAGGAGGTGGCTTACAAAACACTCGTTCGACCTATACTTGAGTATTGCTCATCAGTGTGGGGTCCGTACCAGGTCAGGTTGACAGAGGAGATAGATGAGGTCCAAGGAAGAGCGGCTCGTTCCGTCACAGGATTATTTGGTAAGCGTGATAGCGTTACGGAGATGTTTAGCAAACTCAAGTGGCAGACTCTGCAAGAGAGGCGCTCTGCATCGCGGTGTAGCTTGCTGTCCAGGTTTCGAGAGGGTGCGTTTCTGGATGAGGTATCGAATACAGGGTGATTCAAAAAGAATACCACAACTTTAAAAATGTGTATTTAATGAAAGAAACATAATATAACCTTCTGTTATACATCATTACAAAGAGTATTTAAAAAGGTTTTTTTTTAACTCAAAAACAAGTTCAGAGATGTTCAATATGGCCCCCTCCAGACACTCGAGCAATATCAACCCGATACTCCAACTCGTTCCACACTCTCTGTAGCGTATCAGGCGTAACAGTTTGGATAGCTGCTGTTATTTCTCGTTTCAATGGTGGCTGGGAGAGGTGGCCGAAACACCATATCCTTAACATACCCCCATAAGAAAAAATCGCAGGGGGTAAGATCAGGGCTTCTTGGTGGCCAGTGATGAAGTGCTCTGTCACGGGCTGCCTGGCGGCCGATCCATCGCCTCGGGTAGTTGACGTTCAGGTAGTTACAGACAGATAAGTGCCAATGTGGTGGCGCTCCATCCTGCTGGAATATGAATTGTTGTGCTTCTTGTTCGAGCTGAGGGAACAGCCAATTCTCTAACATCTCCAGATACTGTAGTCCATTTACAGTAGCACCTTCGAAGAAAAAGGGACCAAAAACTTTATTCGCTGAAATGGCCCAGAAAACGTTCACCTTAGGCGAGTCACGTTCATACTGAGTTGTTTCCCGCGGATTCTCGTCGATTCACTTCTGCCGTACTCAATAACACAAAAAGCTTTCTGTTGAGCGGTCGCCATCTTAGCATTAACTGACGCTGACGCCTAGTCAACAGCGCCTCAAGCGAACAAATGTACAACTAAATGAAACTTTATAGCTCCCTTAATTCGCCGACAGATAGTGCTTAGCTCTGCCTTTTGTCATTGCAGAGTTTTAAATTCCTAAAGTTGTGGTATTCTTTTTGAATCACCCTGTATATTGCTTCCCCCTACTTATACCGCCCGAGGAGATCACGAATGTAAAATTAGAGAGATTCGAGCTCGCATGGAGGCTTTCCGGCAGTCGTTCTTCCCGCGAACCATACGCGACTGGTACAGGAAAGGGAGGTAATGACAGTGGCACGTAAAGTGCCCTCCGCCACACAACGTTGGGTGGCTTGCAGAGTATAAATGTAGATGTAGATGTAGAAATGCAGTAAAAACTTCCGTAATGTTACTCAACTCGAAATAACTCTAACAGCGAACGACTCTGACCTCCTGATAGACCTGCATATATCAAGCTAATGTAAATCAAACGTTTGCCATAAAAATGTGCAAAAAGGCAGAGATAAAGCCGGCACACAACTGTGTCGATTCGAAGCTAAAGTCATGCAGTAAACATCTATCTCGCACTGTCGTCATAGAACGAATTTAAAGCAAAATTACTTTGCGTAAATAAGAAATTACACTCCTGGAAATGGAAAAAAGAACACATTGACACAGGTGTGTGCGAGAGCAATGATCACACGCACGGCACAGCGGACACACCAGGAACCGCGGTGTTGGCCGTCGAATGGCGCTAGCTGCGCAGCATTTGTGCACCGCCGCCGTCAGTGTCAGCCAGTTTGCCGTGGCATACGGAGCTCCATCGCAGTCTTTAACACTGGTAGCATGCCGCGACAGCGTGGACGTGAACCGTATGTGCAGTTGACGGACTTTGAGCGAGGGCGTATAGTGGGCATGCGGGAGGCCGGGTGGACGTACCGCCGAATTGCTCAACACGTGGGGCGTGAGGTCTCCACAGTACATCGATGTTGTCGCCAGTGGTCGGCGGAAGGTGCACGTGCCCGTCGACCTGGGACCGGACCGCAGCGACGCACGGATGCACGCCAAGACCGTAGGATCCTACGCAGTGCCGTAGGGGACCGCACCGCCACTTCCCAGCAAATTAGGGACAATGTTGCTCCTGGGGTATCGGCGAGGACCATTCGCAACCGTCTCCATGAAGCTGGGCTACGGTCCCGCACACCGTTAGGCCGTCTTCCGCTCACGCCCCAACATCGTGCAGCCCGCCTCCAGTGGTGTCGCGACAGGCGTGAATGGAGGGACGAATGGAGACGTGTCGTCTTCAGCGATGAGAGTCGCTTCTGCCTTGGTGCCAATGATGGTCGTATGCGTGTTTGGCGCCGTGCAGGTGAGCGCCACAATCAGGACTGCATACGACCGAGGCACACAGGGCCAACACCCGGCATCATGGTGTGGGGAGCGATCTCCTACACTGGCCGTACACCACTGGTGATCGTCGAGGGGACACTGAATAGTGCACGGTACATCCAAACCATTCCTAGACCGGCAAGGGAACTTGCTGTTCCAACAGGACAATGCACGTCCGCATGTATCCCGTGCCACCCAACGTGCTCTAGAAGGCGTAAGTCAACTACCCTGGCCAGCAAGATCTCCGGATCTGTCCCCCATTGAGCATGTTTGGGACTGGATGAAGCGTCGTCTCACGCGGTCTGCACGTCCAGCACGAACGCTGGTCCAACTGAGGCGCCAGGTGGAAATGGCATGGCAAGCCGTTCAACAGGACTACATCCAGCATCTCTACGATCGTCTCCATGGGAGAATAGCAGCCTGCATTGCTGCGAAAGGTGGATATACACTGTACTAGTGCCGACATTGTGCATGCTCTGTTGCCTGTGTCTATGTGCCTGTGGTTCTGTCAGTGTGATCATGTGATTTATCTGACCCCAGGAATGTGTCAATAAAGTTTCCCCTTCCTGGGACAATGAATTCACGGTGTTCTTATTTCAATTTCCAGGAGTGTACTTGTAACCGTGAACAGTACAACACCATACCCTTATTTCCAAACAACCTCACGCAGCAGATCGCGCGAAACAACTCGATTTAAAGTAATTACGATCCACTGACCCACTGACTCAGCTGCATTTCCCACGATTCAAATACAGGCACGCGTATTCAAATACAGAGATACGTAAGCAAGCAGAGTACGGCGCTGCGGTCGGCAACAGCTGTATAAGACGAGTGTCTGGCGCAGTTGTTAGATCGGTCACTGCTGCTACAATGGCAGGTATCAATATTTAAGTGAGTCTGAATGTGATGCTATAGTCGGCGCACGAGCAATGGGATACAGCATCCCCGAGGTAGCGATCAAGTGGGGATTTGCCCGTACGACCATTTCACGAGTGTACCGCGAATATCAGGAATCCGGTAAAACATCAAATATCCGACATAGTTGCGGTCGGGAAAAGATCCTGCAAGAACGGGACCAACGACGACTAAAGAGAATCGTTCAACGTGACACAAGAGCAGCCCTTCCGCAAATTGCTGCAGATTACAGTGCTGGGCCATCAACAAATGCCAGCGTGCGAACCATTCGACGAAAAATCATCGATATGGACTTTCGGAGCCGAAGCCCCACTCATGTATCCTTGATCACTGCACGACACAAAGCTTTACGCCTCGCCCGGGCCCGTCAACACCGACACTGGACTGTTGATGACTGGAAACATGTTGCCTGGCCGGAACCAGTCTCGTTTCAGATTCTATCGAGTGGATGGACGTGTACGGGTATGGAGACAACCTCGTGCATCCATCGACACTGCATGTCAGCAGGGGACTGTTCTAGCTGGTGGAGGCTCTGTAATGGTGTAGTGCGTGTGCAGTTGGAGTGATATGGGACCCCGGATACGTCTAGATACGACTGACAAGTGACACGTACGTAAGCATCCTGTCTGTATCCATTCGTGTCCATTTTGTGTTCCGACGGGCCTGGGCAACTTCAGCAGGACAGCGCGACACCCCACACGTCCAGAATTGCTGCAGAGTGGCTCCAGGAACACTCTTCTCAGTTTAAACACTTCCGTAGGCCACCGAAGTGCCCAGACATGAACATATTTTAGCCGAGCGGCCTAAGGCGCTGCACTCATGGACTGTCCGCCTGGTCCCGGCGGAGGTTCGAGTCCTCCCTCGGGCATGGGTGTGTGTGTTTGTCCTTAGGATAATTTAGGTTAAGTAGTGTGTAAGCATACGGACTGATGACCTTAGCAGTTAAGTCCCATAAGATTTCACACACATTTCAACATTTCTTGATGAACATTATTGAGAATATCTGGAATGGCTTGCAGCGTGCTGTTACATCTCCATCCCGTCATACCCTTACGGATTTATGGACACCACTGCAGGATTCACGCTGTCCGTTTCCTCCAGCACTACTTCAGACATTAGTCGAGTCCATGCTACGTCGTGTTTCGGCTCTTCTGTGTGCCCGCGGGGGCCCTACACGATGTTAGGCGGGTGTACCAGTGTCTTCGGCTCTTCAATGTATCACTTTATGACGTATAGCTCTGGAGGTGTCACATCATAAACTTCGAGATGTGTGAAAAACTAGCTTTCGGTTTAACCTGAGCGCTAATCACCCAGACTATAGTGATCCAGCGTTTCGTAATGAGAGCACTTACCGCCATCGTATAAACTTCAAACGTAATTTCAAACCTTTTGTAAACTTTTTTCACTTACAAGCTTAACGTCAAGTATTTATCATAATTATTAATGCATTTGTAAAGTAATTAGGCGGTTGAATCTATTTCACAAGCGGGAGTTCTATTATTTGATGACTCCACTGTTAATTAGTTCGTAACAATGACGCGCAAGCGCCTACACTGGTACGATGTCGTCATAGGAAACAAAATAACAGACATGATTGTAGCTCATTGTTTACACTTTGGTTCAAATGGTTCAAATGGCTCTAAGCACTATGGGGCTTAACATCTGAGGTCATGAGTCCCCTAGACTTAGAACTACTTAAACCTAAGTAACCTAAGGACATCACACACATCGATGCCCGAGGCAGGATTCGAACCTGCGACCTTAGCAGCAGCGCGGTTCCCGACTTAAGTGCCTAGAACCGCTCGGCCACAACGGCCGGCGTTTACGCTTTATTAATCTCTTCTTTATCATCATCATCATCATCATTTAAGACTGATTATGCCTTTCAGCGTTCAGTCTGGAGCATAGACCCCCTTATACAGTTCCTCCATGATCCCCTATTCAGTGCTAACATTGGTGCCTCTTCTGATGTTAAACCTATTACTTCAAAATCATTCTTAACCGAATCCAGGTACCTTCTCCTCGGTCTGCCCCAACTCCTCCTACCCTCTACTGCTGAATCCATGAGTCTCTTGGGTAACCTTGCTTCTCCCATGCGTGTAACATGACCCCACCATCTAAGCCTGTTCGCCCTGACTGCTACATCTATAGAGTTCATTCCCAGTTTTCCTTTGATTTCTTCATTGTGGACACCCTCCTGCCATTGTTCCCATCTACTAGTACCTGCAATCATCCTAGCTACTTTCATATCCGTAACCTCAACCTTGTTGATAAGGTAACCTGAATCCACCCAGCTTTCGCTCCCATACAACAAAGTTGGTCGAAAGATTGAACGGTGCACAGATAACTTAGTGTTGGTATTGACTTCCTTCTTGCAGAAGAGAGTAGATCGTAGCTGAGCGCTCACTGCATTAGCTCTGCTACACCTCGCTTCCAGTTCTATTAGCGATAAAAATCTGACGCAAATTTGTCCCGCAGCAAAAGTTCCACCTACGAGCGAATAGACATTTTAATCTCAGGGGAAAAAAAAAAACAGAAAGCGCATCATCGAGTGTGTTCGGGTGGAAAGGACTAGGGAGGCGAGGAACGCCGCCAACGCTCACAGCCGGGATACGGGAGTGCCTCTGAGTATTGCGGCCCGCAACGTACCTGTACGACGCACCGCATCTCCGCCACCTGCGCCTCCTAAACCCACGCGCGTTACGGCGTCCCGCCGTCCATTCTCCGGCAGGTAGCCGCGCCGCGGACGGAGTTCTTGCACTGGCCCGACGCTCGGCTTGCACAAACACGGTGCTTAGCAGGTGGCTGGAGGGGGCGGACACAGCGGAGGGCGGGGGCCAGAGGGGAAGTGCGGCGCAGGGGACGGCCGTCCGTCGCCTCCTGTGACACCCGCGCCGCCTCTCCACACCTCCACATAGAATAGAATGGCGTGTGACGAGGTCGCCCGTCGGGTAGACCGCTCGCCTAGTGCAAGTCTTTCGATTTGACGCCACTTCGGCGACTTGCGCGTCGAACCTCTCAACAATACGACCGCACTGCTGTCAACTCTGCTATATCATACACTACTGGCCATTAAAATTGCTATGTCACGAAGACGACGTGCAACAGACGCGAAATTTAACCGACAGGAAGAATATGCCGTGATGTGCAAATGATAAGCTTGTCAGAGCATTCACACAAGGTTCGGTTGCGCCACCTACAACGTGCTGACATGAGGAAAGTTTCCAACCGATTTCTCATACAAAAACAGCAGTTGACCGGCGTTGCCTGGTCAAATGTTGTTGTGGTGCCTCGTGTAAGGAGGAGAAATGCGTACCATCACGTTTCCGACTTTGATAAAGGTCGCATTGTAGCCTATCGCGATTGCGGTTTATCGTATCGCGACATTGCTGCTCGGGTCGGTCGAGATCCAATGACTGTTAGCAGAATATGGAACTGGTGGGTTCAGGAGGGTAATACGGAACACCGAGCTGGATCCCAACGGCCTCGTATCGCTAGCAGTCGAGATGACAGGCATCTTATCCGCATAGCTGTAACGGATCGTGCAGCCACGTCTCGATCCCTGAGTCAACAGATGAGGACGTTTGCAAGACAACAACCATCTGCACGAACAGTTCGACGACGTTTGCAGCAGCATGGGCTATCAGCTCGGAGACCGTGGCTGCGGTTACCCTTGACGCTGCATCACAGACAGGAACGCCTGCGATGGTGTACTCGACGACGAACCTGGGTGCACGAATGGTAAAACGTCATTTCTTCGGATCAATCCATGTTCTGTTTACAGCATCACGATGGTCACATCAGTGTTTGGCGACATCGCAGTGAACGCACATTGGAAGCTTGTATTCGTCATCGCCATACTGGCGTATCACCCGGCGTGATGGTATGGGGTCCATTGGTTCCACGTCTCGGTGACCTCTTGTTCGCATTGACGGCAGTTACATTTCAGATGTGTTACGACCCGAGGCTCTACCCTTCACTCGATCCCTGCGAAACCCTACATTTCATTAGGATAATGCACGACCCCATGTTGCAGTTCCTGTACGGGCCTTTCTGGATACAGAAAACGTTCGACTGCTGCCCTGGCCAGCACACTGTCCAGATCTCTCACCAACTGAAAACGTCTGGTCAATGGTGGCCGAGCAACTGGCTCGTCACAATACGCCAGTGACTACTCTCGATGAACTGTGGTATAGTGTTGAAGCTGCATGGGCAGCTGTACCTGTACACGCCATCCAAGCTCTGTTTGACTCAATGCCCAGGCGTTGCAAGGCCGTTATTACGGCCAGAGGTGGTTGTTCTGGGTAGTGACTTTTCAGGATCTATGCACCCAAATTGCTTGAAAATGTGATCACATGTCAGTTCTAGTATAATATATTTGTCCAATGAATACCCGTTTATCATCTGCATTTCTTCTTGGTGTACCAATTTTAATGGCCAGTACTGTAATTGTGGCAGAGGTAGCCTCTCAGAAAAAAAAGTGTCTCAGTGCTTATTGAACGCCCGTCGTAGGTTCTAAAATTGTAGAACAAATTGATGTAAAAGATATTGGACGGTAGTTTTTTCGATGACTTTTGTTACGCTTCTTATATACGAGTGTGACCTGTGCTTTCTGCCGGTCGAGGTATCTACGATAGATTATGGTTAGAAGATACCTCGACCGGCAGAAAGCACAGGTCACACTCGTATATAAGAAGCGTAACAAAAGTCATCGAAAAAACTACCGTCCAATATCTTTTACATCAATTTGTTCTACAATTTTAGAACCTACGACCGGCGTTCAATAAGCACTGAGACACTTTTTTTTCTGAAAGCACGTTTTTTCTATTCAGGATTCCAATACGTCGTATTATTCGCAAATCTTTTTATTTCAAAACCCTTCTTTTCAATATAATCTCCATTCAATGAGACAGTGTTACGCCATGCTATACTGGGAGGCCTGCCAGCCCACATGGTACCACACTAATGCTTGCCGCCGAAGCCAACGTGCTGCTGCATCAGTGATCTCCCATCATCCACGTACTGCTTCCCGCGCAGTACATCGCCCATTGGGCCACGGAGAAGGTCCTACGTTGCTCTTTATGGTCTTCTGTTAGGTGGCGAGGAACCAAGCGGCACACACCTTTGAGTATCCCAACTGCTAGAAGGTAGTGCCAGCACTACCAATAGAGACGTGCAGTTGAGCAGGGATGTGTTTGATTGTGATCTGGCGATCACCTCGAATGAGTGTCGACACGTTCCAGCGTTGCAGGCCTCACAGCTACAGGGTGTTTCAAAAATGACCGGTTTATTTGAAACGGCAATAAAAACTAAACGAGCAGCGATAGAAATACACCGTTTGTTGCAATATGCTTGGGACAACAGTACATTTTCAGGCAGACAAACTTTCGAAATTACAGTAGTTACAATTTTCAACAACAGATGGCGCTGCGGTCTGGGAAACTCTTATAGTACGATACTTTCCACATATCCACCATGCGTAGCAATAATATGGCGTAGTCTCTGAATGAAATTACCCGAAACCTTTGACAACGTGTCTGGCGGAATGGCTTCACATGCAGATGAGATGTACTGCTTCAGCTGTTCAATTGTTTCTGGATTCTGGCGGTACACCTGGTCTTTCAAGTGTCCCCACAGAAAGAAGTCACAGGGGTTCATGTCTGGCGAATAGGGAGGCCAATCCACGCCGCCTCCTGTATGTTTCGGATAGCCCAAAGCAATCACACGATCATCGAAATATTCATTCAGGAAATTAAAGACGTCGGCCGTGCGATGTGGCCGGGCACCATCTTGCATAAACCACGAGGTGTTCGCAGTGTCGTCTAAGGCAGTTTGTACCGCCACAAATTCACGAAGAATGTCCAGATAGCGTGATGCAGTAATCGTTTCGGATCTGAAAAATGGGCCAATGATTCATTTGAAAGAAATGGCGGCCCAGACCAGTACTTTTTGAGGATGCAGGGACGATGGGACTGCAACATGGGGCTTTTCGGTTCCCCATATGCGCCAGTTCTGTTTATTGACGAAGCCGTCCAGGTAAAAATAAGCTTCGTCAGTAAACCAAATGCTGCCCACATGCAATCGCCGTCATCAATCCTGTGCACTATATCGTTAGCGAATGTCTCTCGTGCAGCAATGGTAGCGGCGCTGAGGGGTTGCCGCATTTGAAGTTTGTATGGATAGAGATGTAAACTCTGGCGCACGAGACGATACGTGGACGTTGGCGTCATTTGGACCGCAGCTGCAACACGGCGAACGGAAACCCGAGGCCGCTGTCGGATCACCTGCTGCACTAGCTGCGCGTTGCCCTCTGTGGTTGCCGTACGCGTTCGCCCTACCTTTCCGGCACGTTCATCCGTCACGTTCCCAGTCCGTTGAAATTTTTCAAACAGATCCTCTATTGTATCGCTTTTCGGTCCTTTGGTTACATTAAACCTCCGTTGAAAACTTCGTCTTGTTACAACAACACTGTGTTCTAGGCGGTGGAATTCCAACACCAGAAAAATCCTCTGTTCTAAGGAATAAACCATGTTGTCTACAGCACACTTGCACGTTGTGAACAGCACACGCTTACAGCAGAAAGACGACGTACAGAATGGCGCACCCACAGACTGCGTTGTCTTCTATATCTTTCACATCACTTGCAGCGCCATCTGTTGTTGAAAATTGTAACTACTGTAATTTCGAAAGTTTGTCCGCCTGAAAATGTACTGTTGTCCCAAGCATATTGCAACAAACGGTGTATTTCTATCGCTGCTCGTTTAGTTTTTATTGCCGTTTCAAATATACCGGTCATTTTTGAAACACCCTGTACGTACGCCCAGCCGGCACGCGGGAGATCGGACAGGTTTGCACGACCTTGTTGCGATGATAACAGACGCCGTGCAAAACGCCTCGACGTGTCTATGTTCTCTGCCAAGCCTCCACAAAAAATTCTGCAAACGCCTATGAATATGTGTGATGCTCTGGTCTTACGCCACAACAAACTCAGTGACTGCTGTCTGCTTGGAACGCAGTTACAGACGCCATTTTGAAGGTTATGCGTAGCGCCGCCACCAATCGGAACTTCGTGAACCGAAGCGAGAATATTCCACAATGTCCTACAACAAATTCCGCAATTCTTTCCACCGGAGTTGGCTGAGAAGCAAATGTGTTGCATTATTTATCGAACGACCCTCGTATTCTCAGCTAAAATCTACGAAAATTTTCGAACAAAATGCCACCCTGCATACCATCTAGCATGGATTCCCCAAACACATTTGATGCGAAAGCCCAACATGTGCTTTTCTCACATTACATCCTAAATACCATGGTTCAAGGCATTCAGGAAGATGAAATATTTCTTGACATACGAAAATCAGTTGACTCAGTACTGGTACCACATTAATTCTTATTATCGAAAGTATAACATTATGTAGGAACACGTGAGGCAATACTGACCCTACAACTTATCTTAGAAGAGAGGTTAAGGAAAGACTAACATTCATTTATACCATTTGTAGACTTAGAGAAAGCGTTTGACAATGTTGACTGGAATACTATCTTTCAAATTCTGAAGGTATCGGGGGTAAAATACAGACGCGAAAGGCTATTTATAATTTGTGCAGAAATCAGATAGCAGTTATAAGAGTCGAGAGGTACGAAAGGGAATCAGTGATTGCGAAGGAAGTGAGGCAGGGTTGTAGCAATTCCCCGATGTTATTCTATCTGTATACTGAGGAAGCAGTAAAGGAAACAAAAGAAAAATTTGGAATAGGAATTAAAGTATAGGGAGATGAAACAAAAACCCTGAGGTTTACCTATGGATGACATTCTAATTCTGTCAGAGACACCAAAGGACTTGGTTGAGCAGTTGAAAGGAGGATATAAGATGAACATCAACAAAACCAAAACGAAGATAACGGAATGTAGTCGAATTAAATCCGGTAATGCTGAGGGAATTAGATTAGGAAATGAGACACTTGAAGTAGTAGATCAGTTTTGCTATTTGGGCAGAAAAATGACTGATGACGGTCGGAATAGAGAGGATATAAAATGTAGACTGGCGATGGCAAGGAAAGCGTTTCTGAAGAAGAGAAATTTGTTAACATCGAGTATAGATCCATGTGTCAGGAAGTCTTTTCTGAAAGTATTTGTATGGAGTGTAGCCATGTATGGAAGTGAAAATTGGACGATAAACAGTTTAGACAAGAAGAAAATAGAAGCTTTCGAAATGTGTTGCTACAGAAGAATGCTGAAGATTAGATGGGTAGTTCACGTGACTAATGAGGAGATAGTGAATAGAATTGGGGAGTGGCACAACTTGACTAGAAGAAGGGAACGGTTGGTAGGACACATTCTGAGGCAACAAGGTTCAAATGATTCAAATGGCTCTGACCACTATGGGACTTCACTTCTGAGATCATCAGTCCCGTAGAGCTTAGAACTACTTAAACCTAACTAACCTAAGAACAGCACACACATCCATGCCCGAGGCAGGATTCGAATCTGCGACCGTAGCCGTCGCGCGGTTCCAGACTGTAGCGCCTAGAACCGCTCGGCCACCCCGGCCGGCAGGCACCAAGGGATCACCTATTTAGTACTGGAGGGAAGCGTGGTGGGTAAAAGTCGTAGAGGGTGACCAAGAGACGATACACTAAGCAGATTCAGAAGGATGTAGGCTGCAGTAGCTATTCGGAGATGAAGAGGCTTGGACAGGATAGATAGCATGGAGAACTGCATCAAACCAGTCTTTAAACTGAAGACCACAACAACAGAATTAAGGGCTGTCAAACGAAATTTGTGTCTAGAGTGAGGATTTCTTAGTAGAGAGGACGTAGACTCTTCTCTTGGATGCAGAGTCATCGACTGGTGTCGAACTAGCTACAGCCATGACGAGTGGAACTGTGCTGAGTCCTTTGGTACTCAAGCTGTACATCAATGACTGCGGCGTTACTGCGCATGCGGGTCACAGACGCTGGTCGGCGGCAAAACACATGTGCCACCTGTGGTGAAAGCGTTCACAGAATCGATTCGCTTATCGAAGTATGTCCGGTGGCGGTAAGTCTAAGTCTCACTGCGTTCGCGAAGTGCCTACAACAAGACATTGCCAGGTAAAGCCTATTAGACCCGCCTCCTCAGAAGGACTCTGCTATCCGTCGTCTTGTCATAAATTTGACGGGTAAGGATATGGGCAAAATCACATTTTCTGTCTTAAGTAAAGGACTAAAGTTTGCCCCCACTCCAAAGACCTTGCCGATATCATCTTTCATTAGCGCCATCGAGGAAGCTGTCCGACCGCTGTCACAGGATTCAGCTTAAGAAATCAGACGTGAGAGCTGCCTAGCAATTACGAGACATAATCCACGAAGAAGTATTATTTCTAAGGAAATATGTATGAAAATTATATGAGGATAATGACACGGTCGTCCTGCGTGCTAGTAAAAGTGATGCTACTATTCTGTTGCATCAGGAAGTCTCTAAGGAAACGATATGTAGTCTACTAAGTTTTGGTGCGTACAGGAAGACTAACAAAGACCCTACCAAGAAGGTGACTATAAGGACTCCTGTCTTACTGAACGCTTCATCGCTACCAAAGGAGATTATAAGAAGTTTAAAACTGCCAGGTGCGTTACCACCGAGATTTTATGGGCGTCCTGAAGTTGACTAAGGATGAGAGTCTAGAGAATTTGTCTATGCGGCCAATAACGAGCGCTACTGGTCCACCAACGTAACTTTCTGCCTAATATTTAGCTTCATTATTAAAACCATTGGCAGGAAAATACAGTCACCATATTCGTAGTTCCGTGGATTTCATTCACAGGCCTAGCAATCTCAACATTTTGACAAAAACGGCCTTGTTTCAGCATATACTTCTGTCATCTTATTTTCAGTTTAACGGAGAATTTTATGAGCAGATTGATGGAGTTGCTATGGCCAGCCCCCTTTCCCCTCTGGTAGCCAATTTATTTGCGGAAGACTTCGGGGACAAGGCACTGGACTCGGCAAGTTTTAAACCAATCGTGTCCTGGAGGTACGCGGGAAACACATTTGTAATTTGGCCTCACGGGAAGGATAAACTACATAGATTTCTTGGGTAGCTGTATTCTATCCACGCTAGTATGAAATTCACTAGTGAAATAGAAAAAGATGGTGAAGTATCAAATGCCGTTTAGGTACTTTATTTCATCCTCCTTGGGTAGTACAAGGAAATACGATCCTGAGAGAATATTGAGTTGGGAGTAAGTCGCATAACATATACTGCACGCTGGTGTTTGTTTTAGTATGTGCAGATATCAAACATGAGGTGTGACGACAAGTAAATGCCTGCTGTGGGCGTGGCCTTTTACGTTTCAGCGTAGCGGCTTGGTGGTAGCTTGACCGTCAAGGAGCAACTACTCTCTCCAAGAATGAAAACAAAAGATAAGATGGTTATGTGCCAAATAAAATATGTTGTAATCTTGGATGTCATGTTGAGCCCTCGAGGCGTATATCGTATGAAAAGTTGTGTTCTACTCTAATTCACGGGTCATTTTAATGATCTGTACATCCATTGTAGGAAACATATGTTGTAAAAGGAAAGTAGTAGACACGCTTTTTAGTGATATGAGTAGAAATTATCTTCTTTTTCCCCAATAACAGCTGCAGCAGAACGTGCGGAAATCAAGCCTTTCCTCAGTTACACACGGGATTTCAGAGTCACTGATTAGCAGGACCTCTACTTCAAGACTATCAACAATGGCAAACGAATTTTAAAAAAGGTAACTACGTCATATATTAAGTAGGGTGACAGATCTCATGACGTATTCCGACTCAGCTTCAAACCACAAGGAGAGAGCCAGCAGCTACGTAAACCAACAAGAAAAACTCAAGAGCGGATGCCTCCCTTTGTTTGGAGTTTTCGTTCGTCATAAGGTTGATGGCGCATTAGGGCATGCTGCATATCGTAAACCAACGCATATTAATCTATATTTACATGGCAGTAGCTGCCATCACCCTTCGAAAACCATAGGTTTCCTTAAGATCTTAGTGCACAGGGCACACTGTATATCCGATAGTGAAAATTTGCAGAAAGAGCTCATACATCTCAAGAGCGTTTTTAAAGCGAACGGATATTCCCAACAACAAATTTGTAGATTTGTAGAGCATTCAGTGTGAATCTTAGAATGCAAGTTCGTGATCTGGAAGAAGAAAGTAATACCTTCAAAAATCCCTTCAGATCAAGAGCGTTTCTGCCTTATGTGCGTGCTCTTTCATCTGTTTGTTATTAATTTATTTTGTCTAAAACTATCCGAGTGATCTGACGACATCAAACATATGGTACACACATGTGTTACGGTGGCGTCTAAGATACACACATACACACCAGTTTAACATCACGTCAACGTCCAACTGCTCGGTGCTTGGGTTTTTCCTACAGAAAAAAAAAATTGCCCAAATATACACGAACGATCTGACGACGTCTCACATGTGACACACACATCAGCGTAATGTCACGTCAACGTCTCTAATTAATTTTGTGCTGAAAAACGCCTATATTATTTACGTCATTCACTGTTGCTCTGCTCTGAGGTCTCTGCTCTTTGGTGAAGGGATCAGGTGCTTTAGTGGGAAGCAGAACTGACAGTATAAAACTATGACATCATAGCATAGTTTGCAAAATGTTATTCGAGTGACACTAAATCCGGAAACTGGTAGTGTCGCCAGTTTGCTAGATCGTCGAAGTCAGAGATCGATTGTGTAATCAGTAAATAGTGTCACGATGCTGCAGTTACACTAAAACTGTGCCACATTCACTGTATGTACGCCGAGGATAAAGGGGGTCCCACAGCTTTTGAGTAATATGCTCTCCATTCTAGCTAGCAGGCAGAACATAATTATAATCTTGTTTGGCGGGGTGGTTTACCGGTACATCAGTAGACAAACTGCAGAGCGTTCTTAAACAATATACAGTAGCAGTTCTATACGCTACTCGTTAGCGACACCACATGGAAACACCGTATAAACACCGTTAATTGATGTTTAGTACACTTATACCCTCTCGCACAGAGGTAAACACACAGCTATCGATAGCTTCGCTCACTCCTAGGCTTGTGATTTGACATATAAATATTTTTGGTCTACAGTTGGAGGTCCTCCACCTCAATCATTCGTTCCCAAGAGCCGTATCTTAACGTATTCCCTAGGTGCTTTTTTTTATAATACCAAGCGAACATTACAATCCACCTAGGAAACTTTAAAGAACTACGTGAGCAAACTATTCACTCCGGAAGCTACATTAACATGTGCCTACTATAATGTAAGCTGTTGTACTGCAATTTTGTTTCAACAATATGGCGCATGGAGCAACCGATAACACAGACCCCACCATAACTATTAGAGAGAAGTGTTACAATTCTTGACCCTGCTGAAATGGGATCAGGTGTATAACCGAATGTGTATGTGTTCTTGGTATGGAGGGTGTACGCACATCCTGTGGCTGTTTGCACAAAAAGAGACAATCTAACGATGCATAGTCAAAGGCCTTTAAAATGGATGGGAAAGACAGACGAGAGGCAAGAGAATTCTCAGTATCTATTATGCAATCACACAGGCGACAGCTATTGCAACTTTATTGTGAAACGATATTAGAATACCAAGCAGGAAGAATTTAGAGGTTTAGTTCACAATGACAGAACAAAACATTACAACGATGGACAGACAGGATTCATTGTTCTGTACATCAAGAACAACCCTGTGCTAAATTTTCAGGCCTGGAACACGTGAAAATACTGATGGTACGAATAGCAAAATTTCTGAAGTCACGCGCACTATTCCACAGGCACTTGCTAAAGTTTTCGATGGAACTCAACGAAGAGTATGGAAACTTTACATGTTACTGAAAGGTACGTTGCTTAAGACAAGGGACATGCCTGGAACGATTTTTCGATTTAAAACTCGCTGCATTGTTGAGGAAAAAGGGCTGCAGGAAGGAAAATTATAACATCCGAAATGGATTGCAGATCTCACATTTTAAATGGACTTACTAAGACACTGCACGGTGAGAAACAACCTTTTTCTTATTTAATTGGGATGTATTTAAAAAGACGCACTTAAAAAGAAAATCGCTTTGTAGACGTGAGACATTCTAGCTGACATGGCCCAGTTTACAAATCTGACTGTGTTTTCTTTAGAAAATGCGTGATTTGAAGAATTCATTGTGGCACTGACACAATTACAAGAACAGTTTCCTAAACTTTTTGAGGACACTGACAGTCTTACATCTGTTTTCGAGCTGTTTTCAAGGCCGTTTCCCGTTTTAGCGGGAACCGACCCTGCGCATGTGCAGATGTAACTGATTGACCTACAAGGTACTTCCCACGTTAATAGAAATCCTTTGATGTTAAAACTGTCCCTGACAGCCGGCCGGTGTGGCTGAGCGGTTCTAGGCGCTTCAGCCTGGAACCGCGCGACCGCTACGGTCGCAGGTTCGAATCCTGCCTCGGGCATGGATGTGTGTGATGTCCTTAAGTTAGTTAGGTTTAAGTAGTTCTAAGTTCTAGGGGACTGGTGACCTCAGATGTTAAGTCCCATAGTGCTCAGAGCCATTTGAACCATTTTTGTCCCTGACATCTTCACTGCTTGATGACTTTCAAGTAATGTTGGGAAGTTAAACAATTTTAGTGGCTGGAGACAAATCAAAAAAACTCCCCCTAAATTTTGAAAAAACACACTGGATTCAGTTCTGCACAACAAATTGAGGCATACAAACAAATGATGTAGCACATGAACAGGAGTCAGTAAATAGGGTAGAATTATCCAAATTTTTGTGTGTACACATTGATGATAACTTGCACTTGAAGAAGCTTATTACTCGGCTTCTCAAGCAATTAAGTCCAGCTCCTTTTAATCTTCGTATAATTGCTAGTCTTCGAAACAAACAATTGAACTGCCTAATATGTTCTGCACATTTCCACCCAATAATGTATTATGGAACTTTCTGGGGTAAATCATCAATCATAAAGAAGTAATCATTGCACAAAGGCGAGCAGTAAGAACAATATGCTGTTCTCACTCTCGGTCGTCATGTTGGTGCCTCTTCAATAAGTTAGGCATTCCAGTAGCAGCATCACAATACACATATTCGCTAATGTAATTCGTCATAAATAATCCATCTCGAATTGAGAAGAACAGTGATGACCATACCCACAACACTAGAGAGAAAATGACCTTGATTAGCCATTATTAAAACTGTCAGTAGCTCAGAAAGGAGTTCAGTATGCAGCAACAAACCTTTTTGACCATTTGCCCAATACCATAAAATGGCTGCGACAGATAGGAACCCAAGTTTTAAATCTAACGTAAAACATAAAATCATTTCTCTTGATCAACTCTTTCTATTCCATGACGAATTTCTAATTGAAAACTCGTAGTCTAAAAAAAAGGTTTAATGGCGTGAGTAGGTATAAAAATTAATGTGTTCGTTAATGTTAGCACAACACTAATCATGTATGCATATCCTGCAAACCGACCCGTAGCACATCATTGCGATAAAATCATCGTTCAAATGATCTAAAGATCACATAAGTAACTAACTGTTAGATACACTTGAGGCACAACTCTTATACACTGCGTGGAAAAGGACCATCGTGCGGAGAGGTATAAAACTCTATCCGATTATGCGGATGAATCTGAACCTACATCTGTACTCCACAAGCCGCCTTACGGTGTGTGGTGGAAGGCACGTTGCGGAACTGTGTCACTTCCCCCTTTTCGTGTTCCAGTCGCAAATGGTTCGCGGAAAGAATGATGCTGGCAAGCCTCCGTGCACCACGAAACTGCGGGTATGGTGGCGCCATCAATTGCTAGGGAGACTGCCGCGTGCGCACCGTTTGATGTTGCATAGCGCCAGTGTGGTTTCACGCCGAAGAGAAGGTGGTCATACAAGTTATCGTCCACTACCGAACATGCAGGCGAGTAAGCAGGAACAACGAGGAGTGATTCGATTTTTTGCGGCGGAGGGAGTTAGAAACTGTGAAATGTATCGACGGATGAAGTCTGTGTACCGTGAGTACAGTCTGAGTCGTTCAAGTGTTGTGGAATGGCGCAAACAATTCTGTGAAGGGCGCGAGTCACTGAAAGACGATGCTCATCCTGGACAGGCTCATCGTGTCATCACACCGGAAATGGTTGGAGAAGTGAATGCTTTAGTTTTGGACAACCGCAGAGTCACTGTGGACGAGATCCATCGGTTACTGGGTATTAGCGTGGGCACCTCCCACACCATAACGCATCAACACTCGAACTTCCGTAAAGTATGTGCTTAGTGGGTTCCCCACCCACTGACCGCCGAACAGCGCAGTACTCGAATGGCGCTGTCTTTGAGTCATCTGCAACGTTATCACGAGGAGGAATACGGCTTTCTGTCCGGTATTGTCACAGGTGACGAAATATGGTGTCGCCGTTTTGAACCAGAAAGCAAGCGTCAGAGCAAGCCGTAGAAACATGCGACTTCACCACCTCCAAAGAAATCAAAAGGCCGTGCACACCACTTCTGGTACGCTCGTGACGTCCTCCTTTTTTGACCACAAGTGCCCACTGGTTGTCGAATAGTTATGAATGTGAGATGGGTCTGCGTATAAATATGTAAATACAAATTCCTGTTTGAACCGAGACACGTCTCTTGTCAACCAATTCCAGTGGCAAACATTGCAAGTGAGGCGTTCTGCATCATAATGTGCTTGACTCTGAAAGTTCTTCCTGTTAAACTTCCTCCTGTTAAAGTTCCTAGTGTTAAAGTTCCTAGTGTTAAAGTTCCTACTGTTAAAGTTCCTACTGTTAAAGTTCCTCCTGTTAAAGTTCCTCCTGTCAAAGTTGCTCCTGTCAAAGTTGCTCCTGTCAAAGTTGCTCCTGTCAAAGTTGCTCCTGTCAAAGTTGCTCCTGTCAAAGTTGCTTCTGTCAAAGTTGCTCCTCTCAAAGTTGCTCCTGTCAAAGTTCCTCCTGTCAAAGTTGCTCCTGTAAAAGTTGCTTCTGTCAACGTTGCTCCTGTCATAGTTGCTCCTGTCAATGTTGCTTCTGTCAAAGTTCCTCCTGTAAAAGTTGCTTCTGTCAAAGTTGCTCCTGTCAAAGTTGCTTCTGTCAAAGTTCCTCCTGTAAAAGTTGCTTCTGTCAAAGTTGCTCCTGTCAAAGTTGCTCATGTCATTTGCTCCTGTCAAAGTTGCTCCTGTCAAAGTTGCTCCTGTCAAAGTTCCTCCTGTCAAAGTTCCTCCTGTCAAAGTTGCTCCTGTCAAAGTTGCTCCTGTCAAAGTTCCTCCTGTCAAAGTTCCTCCTGTCAAAGTTGCTCCTTTCAAAGTTCCTCCTGTCAAAGTTCCTCCTGTAAAAGTTGCTTCTGTCAAAGTTGCTCCTGTCAAAGTTGCTCCTGTCAAAGTTGCTCCTGTCAAAGTTCCTCCTGTTAAAGTTCCTACAGTCAAAGTTCCTCCTGTCAAAGTTCCTCCTGTCAAAGTTGCTTCTGTCAAAGTTGCTCCTGTCAAAGTTGTTCCTGTCAAAGTTGCTCCTGTCAAAGTTGCTCCTGTCAAAGTTGCCCCTGTCAAAGTTGCTTCTGTCAAAGTTGCTTCTGTCAAAGTTGCTTCTGTCAGTTGCTCCTGTCAAAGTTCCTCCTGTCAAAGTTCCTTCTGTCAAAGTTCCTCCTGTAAAAGTTGCTTCTGTCAAAGTTGATCCTGTCAAAGTTGATCCTGTCAAAGTTGATCCTGTCAAAGTTGCTCCTGTCAAAGTTGCTCCTGTCAAAGTTCCTCCTGTTAAAGTTCCTCCGAAGTATATTTCGAGAAATTACCATGAGGATAAAATTAGAGATATTCAGACCTGCACGGAGGCTTGCCAGCATCATTCTTCCCGCGAACCATTTGCGACTGCAACACAAAAAGGGGGAAGTGACACAGTTACGCAACGTGTCTTCGTGGTGCCACCTTACATGTAAGGCAAAGGTAGACGCACTGACCAGGTTTCCTTCGAGTGAACCTCATATAAAAACATAAATCGATCTTATCTGAACCACTTTACATTTGCAGACGGAATTGTTTTGTTTGCTTCGGATCCAGAAGAACTTCAATAACTGATGGAGGAACTGAACACATAATATATGATAGTAAGCCAGAAGGCTGATTACACTAAGATAAAAATAATGCAGTCAGGAATGTAGTAAAGATTATGATGAAATTATAGAAATCTACTTTTAGTTATTTTACGTTTGGAAGTGCAAAATGGCTAAGCAGGGATGGCTAGAGGACAAATGTAAGGATGTAGAGGCTTATCTCACTAGGGGTAAGATAGATACTGCCTACAGGAAAATTAAAGAGACCTTTGGAGACAAGAGAACCACTTGTATGAACATCAAGAGCTCAGATGGAAACCCAGTTCTAAGCAAAGAAGGGAAAGCAGAAAGGTGGAAGGAGTATATAGAGGGTCTATACAAGGGCGACGTACTTGAGGACAATATTATGGAAATGGAAGAGGATGTAGATGAAGATGAAATGGGAGATACAATACTGCGTGAAGAGTTTGACAGAGCACTGAAAGACCTGAGTCGAAACAAGGCCCCCGGAGTAGACAACATTCCATTGGAACTACTGACGGCCTTGGGAGAGCCAGTCCTGACAAAACTCTACCATCTGGTGAGCAAGATGTATGAAACAGGCGAAATACCCTCAGACTTCAAGAAGGATATAATAATTCCAATCCCAAAGAAAGCAGGTCTTGACAGATGTGAAAATTACCGAACAATCAGTTTAATAAGCCACAGCTGCAAAATACTAACACGAATTCTTTACAGACGAATGGAAAAACTAGTAGAAGCCGACCTCGGGGAAGATCAGTTTGGATTCCGTAGAAATACTGGAACACGTGAGGCAATACTGACCTTACGACTTATCTTAGAAGAATGATTAAGGAAAGGCAAACCTACGTTTCTAGTATTTGTAGACTTGGAGAATGCTTTTGACAATGTTGAGTGGAATACTCTCTTTCAAATTCTGAAGGTGGCAGGGGTAAAATACAGGGAGCGAAAGGCTATTTACAATTTGTACAGAAACCAGATGGCAGTTATAAGAGTCGAGGGACATGAAAGGGAAGCAGTGGTTGGGAAGGGAGTGAGACAGGGTTGTAGCCTCTCCCCAATGTTATTCAATCTGTATATTGAGCAAGCAGTGAAGGAAACAAAAGAAAAATTCGGAGTAGGTATTAAAATCCATGGAGAATAAATAAAATCTTTGAGGTTCGCCGATGACATTGTAATTCTGTCAGAGACAGCAAAGGACTTGGAAGAGCAGTTGAACGGAATGGATGGTGTCTTGAAGGGAGGATATAAGATGAACATCAACAAAAGCAAAACGAGGATAATGGAATGTAGTCGAATTAAGTCGGGTGATGTTGAAGGTATTAGATTAGGAAATGAGACACTTAAAGTAGTAAAGGAGTTTTGCTATTTGGGGAGCAAAACAACTGATGATGGTCGAAGTAGAGAGGATATAAAATGTAGACTGGCAATGGCAAGGAAAGTGTTTCTGAAGAAGAGAAATTTGTTAACATCGAGTATAGATTTAAGTGTCAGGAAGTCATTTCTGAAAGTATTTGTATGGAGTGTAGCCATGTATGGAAGTGAAACATGGATGGTAAATAGTTTGGACAAGAAGAGAATAGAAGCTTTCGAAATGTGGTGCTACAGAAGAATGCTGAAGATTAGATGGGTAGAACACATAACTAATGAGGAAGTATTGAATAGGATTGGGGAGAAGAGAAATTGTGGCACAACTTGACCAGAAGAAGGGATCGGTTGGTAGGACATGTTCTGAGGCATCAAGGGATCACCAATTTAGTATTGGAGGGCAGCGTGGAGGGTAAAAATCGTAGGGGGAGACCAAGAGATGAATAGACTAAGCAGATTCAGAAGGATGTAGGTTTCAGTAGGTACTGGGAGATGAAGAAGCTTGCACAGGATAGAGTAGCATGGAGAGCTGCATCAAACCAGTCTCAGGACTGAAGACCACAACAACAACAACAACGTTTGAAAAGGACCTTATTAGCCACACACCTACTACACCAGCCCGTTCCATTTCCTTCTGTCGAGTGCACTGTTTGTCCATTTGATATTGTCTTCAGAATTCTGCTTTAGGCAGTCTAAGCTCCGTCATTCTTGCCATGTGGCCAGCCCAGTCCAGCCTTCTCTTCTTTGGCACTTTGATGATGTTACCGTGTTTGTACAGTTCAATGCTTCACATTTGCATAAAGTTACCGGTTAACAATCTAATGACACAAGCGAATTTTGAAGTTAGTACTAAATGATCTTTTCTTAACAAACAGATAAAACTTAAAAGTGTTTTGTTCACTGTTGTTATACAGCCATATATTTCCACATCCGTTCTAATGTTGTTACTAAGAAGTCTCCATAAATACTTGAAACAGTCAGCTGTCTTTAAAGTGACTCCATCTACAGCTAAAGGTGCATCACTTCGGAGTTTCTTTCTTGTGATCAGATATTCTGTCCTGTCTTGATGGGAAAAGTTGACGAATATGTATTCTTAGGACAAATGAAAGGAATAAGCGAATGTGTGACTGCAGAAGAAAAAGAAACAGGAGTGTAAAAATGGCTTAGTGTTCATTTGGGAAATTGAATGTTGTACTTAGTTGGAAATTTGCAACGTGCCTTAAATAAAAAGTCTGTAACCATCGCATATTCCTAGTACTAACTTCCAGAAGTGAAACGTGGGAAATGCTCAGGCAATTCAAAAATTGGATCTTCCTCAACGAGCGATAGAAAGATACATATTGGGCATAACAATAAAGGATTAAAGGATAAAAAAAACGAACAAATGGCTAAGAGAAAAGGCTGGGGTTGAGGAAGCGACAGCGATTGTTACGAAACGGAAATGGAGATGGGACGGGCACAAAACGAGACGAAATCATGGGAGATGGGCAGAGGAGACTCCGTATGGTATTCTTCACGGTAATAAAATGCCTAGAAGCAGAAATTACATTCGAAAATCTGAAGATCGTAACATAAGCAGAAATTTGGCAAAGATCTACACACAGCAGTGGATGATAAATAGCTGATGATAATGTTGATGAGCGGCCGCCTATGAACCATGAACCTTGACGAGGTGGGGTGACTCGTTTGCCTCAACGGTTCACATAGCCATCGCGTAGGTACCACCACATCAGAAGAGAGGACAGACTGACGTATGGTTCCTGAAAAGAAGCAGCAGATTTTTCAGTAGTTATAGGGGAACCGTCTGGGTGATTAGAGAACGTGCACTGTAACGTTAGCCAACACGACCTTTCCCTTGCTCTGTTGACAATGCAAACCGTTGAAAACAAGGGGCATATACAGCCGTTTTACTTCTCAATGACATGCAGTTTTACTATATAGTTTAATGTTGATGACATCCTCTCAGATATGACAGTATCCTTCAAGATTAATTACATCACCATCATCGTCAGGATTTCCTTCCAGCAATCCGGGTAGGAACTTTGTAAACGATACACCTCCATTTATTTCTGTCCTGGTATAGCTTGTCTCCCTCCACAGCATCCCACGTTATTTCTCTCCTCTTAAGACCTTCATTAATCTGGTCTGCGCATCTCTAGACAACCCAGTCGGTCGTTATTCTCCTTCCTCTATCTCCAAATACTGACGTGAATTTCGAGTCGGGAGCTTTCGCGTCACATGACGTAACCACTTAAGTCTCACAGCAGTCATTCTTTCCTCCATGGTCAAGGTCATCTGCAGTTCCCTCCTTACATAATCTTTCCCGATTCTGTCTTCCCTAGTTTTTTGCAGAGCTGGCCTAAGGAACTTCATTCCACATGCCTATATTTGACACTCTTCTCTCTTATTTATATCACAGATTTCCAGACTATACGTCACGAGTGACAGGAGATAGGTTTTATACTTGGTCTGTTTGACTTTTAGAGGGACCCCCTTGTCGTAGATTAATTTCATACTTAGTAGAAGCTGGATCCTTTTGCTACTGTGTTCAAAACTTCTAGTTAGAGACTACCATCACTTGACATGACACTACCCAGATAACTGACACTCTTCACACGTTCGACCCTCTCTCCTTCCAGTACGTTACAAGGTGCGGGTGTCCTCGTCCCATTGCCATTGTCTTGCTCTGACTCACAGTCAACTAGACTTCTTTAAATTTTGCATTCCAGTAATCCAGTCTCCTTTGAACCTCCATTTCCGTCTCTCCCCAAATAGCGGTGTCAGCAGCCAAATTAAAAGCTCTGAGATCTTCATTTTATACTTTCATGATTTCTTTCATGATTGTGTCCAATGAAGAGTAAGGAGAAACGAACTACCTACATGAATACCTCTCTTTGTCTTAAGGACGTTCATGAAAAATACACATTATTTAAAACATGCAACAAATCCACAGTTTTGAAGACAACACCTTAACAAAGGATTTCTACAAAATTTTCTCTGTTTGATCTCTTTGCATATAGTGAGCTTCTCTCACGAGGTTTCTTGAATATATCGAATACGAGAATTTTAATAATTTTTTAATTATAATTCTGTAAGTATAATATAAAATTCGTGCAAAATTCCAAGCACATTGCTCCATATCTCAGCTTATACTCAAAATTTCAGAATTTATTCTTGAGACGAAATTTATTGGGTTTATAGTAACAAGTGTACAAAATTTTATAATTCTTCATACATTCGGAGAGAAAAGTATATAAACTTTAAAAAAAATATAATTCTCAGGAACTGTAATTTAAAGTTCAAGCTAACGTATTTTCATATGTCATCTCTTCAGAAGGTCCCAAATTTGGACTCAGGGTCCTCATTCCCTTCAATGCTTCTCTTCTGTTTTCTTGTTTTCTGCCTTCTTCCCTTTACGTGATCTTCAACAAACTTTTCATTTGAAGAGAGGCGCTGTAGATCTATTTTTCTCAAGAAGCCTTAAGTGAAATTTCCGCTCTTAAAGTCCATTCTCTCTAACAGGTTCATCCTCCTTACGTTCTCATCATTAAATACTAGAACTGCACCATAAATTGAAATTCTGACAGGTGTAGCAGGTGAAAATATAATTTTAGGGTATCTTTTCCACACGAGTGATTTTAGAGGCTCATTTGGATTGTGGGTTCTGCCATGCATACACTTTTTTAGAAGTTCAGGCGCGACCAAAAACCTGTAAGTGGGCTTCACAACACCCAGGATACAATTTAGAAGCCTCTCCTTGTGAATTTAGGGGTTGTTACCCCTCTGGGCCTGTACATGCTGAAGTGTTGCTTCAAAAAGTGACTGTTCAGGTACTCCTGATGTGACTTCATCATTGAAACTTTGGAAACCTACTGTCCATGAGTTCTACTAACAAAGAAAAAAACTGAAAATTCACATTTTCGGTCAATTTCATGAACGTTCCCCCTTACACGATTTTGACCTTCCACATCATACTTGTCCACTGCTTTCACAGCCTTTATACAGTATCTGAACTTCTCTAATTAATGAATCAGGAACATTATGTTTTCTCAGACATTCCCATATTTTACCCCTGGGTACATTGTCAGATGCTTTTGAAATCCAGGAACACTGCCATCCGGTCCTTCCCTTTTTTTTCAATATTCTCCTTTAACTGACATAGGAAAAAATTAATTACAGTAAAAATAATAACCAATCAGTATGCCGATAGGGACAGTCAACGACTATACACACTAAAGACAACTGAAAACAACAAGTGAATGAACCTGAAGAAATATACTGGAGGATAAAAATGATTTGGTGTTCATTTCGGAAATTCACAATAGGTTTTAAACAGAACGTCTGTAAACACTGGGTATTGGCAGTATATCACAGCGAAGAGTAAGATGGACGTTAAATTTGCTAACAATTTAAAAACTGAGGGTTGTTCAGGGGCAGTGGCAAAGTGCATGTGCAGCAACAATAAGAGACCCAAAAACAAACAAATGGGGAAGAGAAATAATGGGAGTTGGTTTAATGATGATGACATCCACTTGCGTAAAATATTTTGCGAGTGGAACGGTATACCATTCGAATGTCCGAACGGGAACTACTCGGAAGAATGTTTTCATCAGAAAACTAACTCTGGCGGCCTACGTGTACCTGTGTAGAGTGTTAGATCCTTTAATTGGATAGGCACATTAGAGAACTTGAAAAGACAAATGGAACAGCTTGAAGTTTGACATAACGAGAATTAGTAAAGTGAAATGGCAGGATTTACAGGATTTTTAGCAGATGAGTACAGCGTTATCAACGCAAAGTCAAATTGAGGTAACGCAAGAGTAGATCAAATAATGACTAAGAAAACAAAAAAGCAGGTGGGGAAAATTTGTCAGGGTAAAATTTTTCAGCAAGTTGTGAGACTGTGAAATGGGCATTGCTCTCTGATCTACATTTATGTTATTTCTGTCTTCTATGCACGAAGTTATGTTAGGATGGCAAGTTGCAGAGCCCTAGCTCTATTAGGTCAGGCACAACGACTTGCTGAAATTGAGGATTTTTTTTGCGTGTTTCCAGTCCCAAAAAGACTAACCTTTGTGAAAATGGCTGTAGTACTTACACCCAAGTTACAGATGGACTTGAAACTATGCATATGTTCATGCACTTGCCTTATGTTGATTCCGGAGAAATTTCGACAAAACTGGATATGGTGCACATGGAGCTGAAACTAGGCATTGGCTTATGCAGTTTCCTTAGATACATTATGTACAAATTTAACCAAAATGTAAAATTGTCGAGCTGGGGGCATGCTTTAAATTGGGTCATTTGATACGGAATGACGCAATCGTGATTTCTGTACATGAGACCCATCATTTCCAGCCGATATTAAATGAAATCAATATGGGTACGCTTGTGGACAACATGATAAAAACACAGTGCTGCTTGATGATTACCTCTTCAGTGACGTTTTTCGTAGACTAACTATTAATCGCATATCCAGTGCATTTCACATCGGAAGTATATGTTTTTATCTACTTCTACACCCAAATCACTGTAGAGTGTATGGGAGTGACACTTGCCAGTGAATCGTATTTTAAAATTTCTTTTCATTCCTTGTATCGATGGGGTTTGGGAAGAACAATTGCTTGAATATCTCTGTGCGAGCCATTGTTAGTCTAATGATGATAGACTTGTTTAACAGAAATGCTGAAAGTTTTAACTGGTGGACATTCAAAGAAAGAATCATTAAATTTCGAGAAACCCTACTTCTAAAATTTCAAGGACGAGATTTCAGTGGTTTACCTGTGAATAAATATTCTCTGGGTCCACCTTTCGCTCTAGTAGGCCAAAGACGATAAAATTACGCTATTAAAAGCTTACACAGAGGCACGTCTACAATTGTTCTTCCCTTACTGCTCAGATAAATGGAACGAACACAAAAAAAAACTGTCATATATGTCACCATTAAAAGAACACACTATTATGGATTTAATAGGGATTTACGGAGTATATAGAGGTAAAAAAGAGAAAACTGCATTGATAGAATTTCACATGTTGAAATTACACAAGTCTTATACTTTTGAAATCAAGAGATGTTAAATCGAAGGGTTTTTTTTTCAGTAACTGTATAGTTGAGAAATAATTACCAAGGAAAACGCTTTCCAAGCACGCTGGTCCATGGTTAAACACGTCATTGAAACCAAATACGTTCGAAAATCATAACCTAAAGTTTTTTTTACACAGTAGGGATAATTATAAACTTTTTAACGCGTCGCTAAAGAAAACTTTCGTCTTGGGCAAACTTTACAAGGAAATGCGCATTCAGAAAGTACTTGAGGTTTTTCTCTCTTGGACTGATGAAAAAACAAAACTTTAAATTAGTAACGTTGTACGCGAAAATCTAGCAATAACAGAAGATTAGAATTCAAAAAAACATTTTACCATTATCTTTACCATTATCCAATAAAGACATTTTCCTCAGTAGTTTCCTATGCCGTGTTATTATCACTATGATGATAAAAAGAACATACATTCAGTTTTACAAATAAGCTCATTTCTCATCAAAGGACGCAGAGGACTTACCAACGCGGAAAACTGGTACAATTCTGTAACACGTAGGCGTTAGATGCTCTACGAAACCACTTTGGAAACGGAAGTGCACCATAAATCGGCATATCTGCTGAAAAAAAATGTACTCAGTACTAAGCTAACGTACCCCTAATTTTCAGCAAAGTTCCCACTGTAGCTTCAGTTATCACCCATCGTAATACATAAATGTCACTTAACTTCAATGAACGCTAATAATTCTCTCTCTGAACAGGAAACAAAACTTTAGTTTGATACATACTCAGCACTGGAACAAATGGGTCCAATACAATAAGCAATCACTTAACCGACAGGCAAATTGGCAGCTTGTTCATTGCAGAAACATCACATATGCGTAGCGCAGCACTGAAAGTTAGTAAGAGCGAACGCACTTCGAATGACTGGCTGGATGGGGCGCGACTGACATCTGCCGATTTAAATGCCGCTACTACTGGATCGACCTTAACTGTACGTCGACACTGGATCGACCTTGACACCGGATGTGACGACAGCAGACTACGACCGAGTCCACGACTACGATCATCCTTACTTCCCGTGTAACATGTCACAAAATTTAAAGTGCAAAGCTGGAAACGACTTCGAGAAATAGCAAACAAAGAAACAAATAATTAAATACTGTCAATTCGTAACAATAAAACTTGCAACCCTGTGACACATAAGCTACTAATTACATTTTGCAATTGAAATGTTGAGTTACCGATAGTAATAACCTCGACCCGAATAACTAATGTGAACAGATATAACACCTTATGGATGTATATTACGTTATCGCTGTGCATACCTGTATATTTATCAGGGAGGAGATAACAATAAAAGGTAAGATTATACGTGGTACGCTACCAAAATAACTGTCGAATTTAGGTACTGGCAGTGTATTAAAAAGTGCTTACTTATTTCAACTGTTTATATAAAATTTGTAATATATACTCGTTCAAAAAATGGTTCAAATGGCTCTGAGCACTATGGGACTCAACATCTTAGGTCATAAGTCCCCTAGAACTTAGAACTACTTAAACATAACTAACCTAAGGACATCACACACACCCATGCCCGAGGCAGGATTCGAACCTGCGACCGTAGCAGTCCCGCGGTTCCGGACTGCAGCGCCAGAACCGCTAGCCCACCGCGGCCGGCTATACTCGTTCTTCCACGACAATCAGTACATCTGTAAACGTTGCTGAAATTCAAGGACATTGCAAAGAAGAATACAGCAATTACTTCAGTCTTCCATATGCAACTATTTTCAAAAGTAATTTCAACAGAACAATGTTTGGTTCAAACGTACGCGAGCGACAGAAAGCGTTCGTTTGTCATGCAAAGATACTGCAGTAGTTTCCAAGGATACAAACTACTATTGTTAACTGCATGGAAGTTAACTGTTTACTAAAACGACTTTGCGTATTCACGGTTTATTCGTTGTCCTTTTAACATGACATACCAAAAGAAACAATGTGGCACAGTAGTCTTGAAATTCGCGTACCATTCAACCCTTACACAATTATTGTCACAATGCTCTTTGAGTGAATTCACCTTAATAATCTAGTGGACAATACAATTGCTACACCACGAAGATGACTTCATACAGATGCGTAATTTAACCGGCAGCAAGAAGATGCTGTGATATGAAAATGATTAGCTTTTCAGAGCATTCACACAAGGTTGGCGCCGGTGGCGACATCTACAACGTGCTGACATGAGGCAAGTTACCAACCGATTTCTCATACACAAACAGCAGTTGACTGGCGTTACCTGGTGAAACGTTTTTGTGATGCCTCGTGTAAGGAGGAGAAATGCGTACCATCACGTTTCCGACTTTGATAAAGATCGTCGGATTGTAGCCTATCGCGATTGCGGTTTATCGTATCGCGACATTGCTGCTCGCGTTGGTCTAGATCCAATGACTGTTACCAGAATATGGAATCGGTGGGTTCAGGAGGGTAATACGGAACGCCGTGCTGGATCCCAACGGCCTCGTATCACTAGCAGTCGAGATGACAGGCATCTTATCCGCATGGCTGTAATGGATCGTGCAGCCACGTCTCGACCCCTGAGTCAACAGATGGGGACGTTTGCAAGACAACAACCATCTGCACGAACAGTTCGACGACGTTTGCAACAGCATGGGCTATCAGCTCGGAGACCGTGGCTGCGGTTACCCTTGACGCTGCATCACAGACAGGAGCGCCTGCGATGGTGTACTCAACGACGAACCTGGGTGCACGAATGGCAAAACGTTATTTTTTCGGATGAATCCAGATTCTGTTTACAGCATCATGATGGTCGCATCCGAGTTTGGTGACATCGCGGTGAACGCACATTGAAAGCGTGTATTTGTCATCGCCATACTGGCGTATCACCCGGCGTGATGGTATGGGGTGCCATTGGTTCCACGTCTCGGTCACCTCTTGTACACATTGACGTCACTTTGAACAGTCGACGTTACATTTCAGATGTGTTACGACCCGTGGCTCCACCCTTCATTCGATCCCTGCGAAACCCTACATTTCAGCAGGATAATGCACGACCCCATGTTGCAGGTCCTGTACGGGCCTTTCTGGATACAGAAAATGTTCGACTGCTGGCCTGTCCAGCACACTGTCCAGATCTCTCACCAACTGAAAACGTCTGGTCAATGGCGGCCGAGCAACTGGCTCGTCACAATACACCAGTGACTACTCTTGATGAAATGTGGTATCGTGCTGAAGCTGCATGGGCAGTTGTGCCTGTACACGCCATCCAAGCTCTGTTTGACTCAATGCCCAGGCGTATCAAGGCCGTTATTACGGCCAGAGGTGGTTGTTCTGGGTACCGATTTCTCAGAATCTACGGACCCAAATTGCGTGAAAACGTAATCACATGTCAGTTCTAGTATAATATATTTGCCCGATGAATACCCGTTTATCATCTCCATTTCTTCTTGGTTTAGCAATTGTAATGGCCAGTAGTGTATGACGTTTCAAGTTGTATGTGAAACAAACATTCGGAGACAAGTCTGCCTGCTTCTGAGAAAAAGAATCTTAACAGACGGACAGACACCCAGATAAAAAACGATGGAAATTTTTTTTTCGTGTGATATAATTACAAATTTGCAGTTTTCGTTTCTTTTCCCTTTGGTTGTACTGTGAAATCTTCGTTTTTGCCAATTTTCATAATTCTAGGCCAACAGGAATTACCGTATAGGTTTTGATGAGTGAGTTTGTGAGTATGAAAATATGTGTCATAAATGGCCGTATCTTTTGATTGCGCTTACTGAGAAGCTTCTGTACTTTATACCGCCGAAGTGCTCTAGAGCTGAGAATATGACATACATTTCACCGTGACACGTCTACCCGCTCCTGAGAGAATGGGTTTCTAACAGTTGGACAGCAAAGCAATCCTACATAGGTTTCGTTTTCACCCATCGAGTTACGGAACATTGAGAGTACTTCTCAATACTACGGGGCAACGGACTAATACCGAACAATATAAAGAAACAATATGCCATGCAGTTCTTGTGAAATTTAGTCAGTCTGGTACTATTTACTTTGCCCTGTTGTTATCATATTTATGTATTTTTGAAGTTGATTATTTATGTGATCGTTAATTCGGTGCGTAGCGTTGAACAAGCGACTGAAATGACAATCTGTACAGCGGGAACCAATTCAATAATTCTGCAATTGGATCAAGTCACGAGTGTCAGTTGAAGGCAAGGAAAACGCCCGTATCATAAGTTCTCAACTCACGTTGCGATCTAAGTGAACATCGATTTTTTAAAGACTCTGCCTAAAAGTGAACGATTTAGTAAAGCAACAGATGTGACCCGTTTCAGCTCTGGCTGGCGATGGCAATGGGACTGTATAAGACAGAGGACGATGCTCGAACTAGTATTGCGCAATGGTAAGAGGGGTAAATCTCGAAACACAAAGTTGACGTAACACTTGCATGCGACACGCCCATTTCGCGACTTCCCCTCGAGCCGTAAAATGAACGCACCCATCTGCGCACATTCTCCCGTTGCTAGGCAATCTGGCTCAATTACATTGATCGGCCGGCAGCTTGCGCGCCATCCGACGGCCACCTGCTGAACTGCGCACTCCCGGCCCCTACGTCAATTCAGGACTCAGAGGGGAAGGTGGCATCCTGCGAAAATGTCCGCCGACGTGCGTTTGTCGTCGCTCTTGCTGGCCAGCGTTAATTCCATTAATAATGGGCTGCCATCGCAAGCAAGGCTATGTGGCGCATTAGTTAAGGGGACGACGACGGTGCAACAGTGTCTTTAACTTGTAGCATAGCATATTTCTGATGCGTAGTTTATGCCCTGACTTTCAACAGAAAGAGGTAAGCATTCATTTCAGATCGTATTTCATTTTAATTAACTGTAGTTAAGCACGAGAAAAACTTTTTCTAGTTGATTCAGTCTCCTAGCCAATTTTCGTTCCAATTCCTCCACGTAACTCGGTCTACGTACCGGGAAAGTTGTTTGATTTAGCCATTATTTAATGTTATTTATTTAAACGCTCATGACGTTGGTACATAGTTGTCTGTTTAAAAGCTTCTCACTACAGCATTTGCCAGTGTTGTAACTTTTTACAAGTTAGCATATGGTGCCAGTTCAAAGCAAGGTCCACTCTATTACAAATTACATACTGTGCGGAAATTACATACCAGTTCTCTGCAAATGCGCAGCAAGGCAGTAACGACTCTTAATTAGTTGTGAAGTTGCCGCTGCTTCATTCCGTAGATGTTCTAGAATAAATTCCTAATTGTGTAACAACTTCTTTCCACTTCTTTCAGTGCAGTGTAAGATACTCTATGCTATCTTTCAGATATTTTTGACGTAGTAGTTTTTGATTCTACATTTCGATGTCGACAATTGTTGGTGAAAAATGCATCGCCAGATAAATGAAACTGAATTAATGCTGTGCGGCTTATAATTTCTTGAAAGCCCTCGCATATTCCGTATTGAGACCGATGGTTACGTATCCAAGTGGCTCAACATTTGTCCACACGAGAATTTTTTGAACCCCTGTTGAAGACTTCTCCATCACAGAAAAATCAAAACCAATACTAGGCGGGTTAGTAGTCAATGAATGACAGTAGCCACTACAGCGCGAAGGAAGCTCTCTAACAAATGAAAGAATGTAGATTAATCTTGGACCCGCTCTCAGACGCTTTAGTCACACAAAATCCACGGCTGTCTGGTGTAGTAGTCAATGGCACGAACTATCAGACGACGAAGGAAGCTGTCACCTAAAAGGGCATATTTAGATGAAACGGATGCTTAACTCTTGAAAACAAAAAGTTCTTGTGTTGTCAGTAAAAGGAGGGGGGGGGGGGGGGGGGGTAAGTTGTGAAGTCGCCAGTTTGAAAATCCGCAGCTGGTGAAAACTACCGTATTTGAACTTCTAGAATAACGGGTAACCACCGAAGTAGCTGCGTGAATTTTGAAGCAGCAATGAGTCTGGGAATCCGCTTGTTGTGACATCACGTTATTCACGCTCTTGCAAAGTGCAAGTCTTTTTTGACAATGAAACGGTCTGACATTGAAAACTCTTATTGTAAACCAACCATTCGCTGTTTTAGAGGTTTACATTTTGTTTGCCCGACAACAGCGCCACATATCCTGCAACTTTAAGGCTTCCGCCGTCTTCCATCCTCGCAGAATGTAATATTGATTTTTCGGCATGTTGTGACGCAAATGCCCGCGTTCCTGCCCGTTATAACTCTTAGCGATTTCTTTACAGTTGGAGGACGTGACATTCTCACCTTTCTCGGCTTTGTACTCTGCCTGTTAGATAATTTGTTTTCTAAGAAATAACACATCCAGCAGATGTATGGACCAACGGGGAAGCTTCGCTTTTTTTTGAACATGAACAACTCGGACAGATTGAATCCTCAGGTCTTGTACGCTAGTCACAACACCGTGAATCACAGAAAGTGGGACTAACTCTTGCACCAATTCTCTACAGCGCATTGTTGGTGGTGAATATTCATATTTTCCTTCGACAGCTGGATATCATGAGACCAGCTACCACAGTACCTATGATCGATAGCCAGTCAGACTCCATGTGAAAGAAAAAGTAAATAAAAACTGAGAAATAAGTAACTTCATGTAGAAATATTATGTCTCAGAGTACATGGCCCTTACCCGCTTGTTCCTATCAGGGTTGTTGTAATTTAATTCTACCCAAGAAACCATGAGGTTTATTTTTTTAAAAAAACGTATAAAAATCGTACCAAACTATCAATAAAACCCAACTGTTTTTAGTTATGAAAATTTATTTATTTATTTATTTACTTATTTATTGTTCCGTGGGACCAAATTAAGGAGAAGTCTCCATGGTCATGGAACGAGTCAATACATGAAATTATAACACGATAGTAGAAACAGATAAAATGAAATATAAGTAACATATTCAGGCGACAATTCGTAAATTTAATACAGAAAATCAACAACGTAACACTGGAATTTGCTTAATTTTTCAGCTCTTCCAGGAGCTCCTCGACAGAATAGAAGGAGTGAGCCATGAGGAAACTCTTCAGTTTAGACTTAAAAGTGTTTGGGCTACTGCTAAGATTTTTGAGTTCTTGTGGTAGCTTATTGAAAATGGATGCATCAGAATGCTGCACTCCTTTCTACATAACAGTCAAGGAAGTGCATTCCACATGCAGATTTGATTTCTGCCTAGTATTAACTGAGTGAATGCTGCTAACTCTTGGGAATAAGGTAATATTGCCAACAACAAACGACGTTAAAGAAAATATATACTGTCAGAATTCGCAGACTACTGAATAGGGGTCGACAAGAGGTTCTCAAACTTACACCACACATAGCTCGAACAGCCCGTTTTTGAGCCAAAAATACCCTTTTTGGATCAGACTAAATGGTATATATCATACTAAATGACATATAGTTAGCCTTACACAAATTAAAAAGTACCGTCACATTTATTGGAAGCATCTATTCTCTGTCACAAGAATTTATTTTATTAACACTGTATTTTAACTTTTCTTGAAATATAAGAAATATTTAACTTCTAGAAAAAAACTTTTCAGTCAACGTAGAATCGTAATGATTGTAAAGTACAGTTTAGCACATTTTTGAAGCAGGCAGAAATGTATAGATCTTCACTAATTCATCAGCTCTTTTCTCTCCTAAATCATTTCGTAGTTTTGACCAAACAAACCTGTAGGTGGAGAAGATTCTCTCACTGGTTGCAGTACTGGCAGGGCAAGAAATAGGCTTCTCACAAAAGTAATAAATGTTGTTGCTAAGTTTCCTTTTATGCTGTTTTTAGTCCAATATCTTCCACCATTTGTTTGGTCGGAACTGTGTTAAAATGCATCGGAAACATAGTGGCAGGAAAATAATCAGAATCTGCTATCCTAAAAGACATAGCACTTGCAAACCGCTCTGAATGCATCTCTGTGAACCAGTTTTCTGCACTTTACTCTTGTTGACCAGTTAATCTTCTCCTCTGAATCTTGGATCTAGCATGCTGGCAATGTAGTGAAAGGATTCCAGTGCTTTCTCCTCTCGTTTTTTTTTTTATTACGTTCTTATAGGGTCCCAGAGTAGACAACACTCCGTCAGAACTGCTGATATTCTTGGAACAGCCAGCCATGGCTCCTGGTGTGCAAGACTTCAAGAAGAATATAATAATATAATTTCCAAAGAAAGCAGGTGCTGGCAGTTGTGAACCTTAATAAGTTGTGGTTGCAAAATACTGACACGAATCCTTTACCGAAGAATGTAAAAACTGGTAGAAGCCGACCTCGGGGAAGATCAGTTTGGATTCTGCAGAAATGTAGGAACACGCGAGGCAATACTGACCCTACGACTTGTCTTAGAAGATAGGTTAAGGAAAGGCAAGTCTACGTTTCTAGCACTTGTAGACCCAGAGAAAGCTTTTGACAAGGTTGACTAGAATACTCTCTTTCAAATTCTGAAGGTGGCAAGCATAAAATTTAGGGAGCGTAAGATTATTTACAATTTGTACAGAAACCAGATGACAGTTATAAGAGTCGAGGGGCATGAAAGGGAAGCAGTGGTTGAGAAGGGAGTGAGACAGGGTTGTAGCCCATCCCCAATGTTATTCAATCGGTACATTGAGCAAGCAGTAAAGGAAGGAATTTGGTATAGGAACTAAAATCCATGGAGAAGAAATAAGAACCTTCAGGTTTGCCGATGACACTGTAATCCTGTCAGAGACAGCAAATGATGTGGAAGAGCAGTTGAACGGAATGGATAGTGTCTTGAAAGGAGGATATAAGATGAACATAAACGAAAGCAAAACGAGGATAATGGAATGTAGTCGAATTAAATCAGGTGATGCTGTGGGAATTAGAATAGGAAATGACAGTTAAAGTAGTAAATGAGTTTTGCTACTTAGGAAGCAAAATAACTGTTGATGGTCGAAGTAGAGAGGATATAAAATGTAGACTGGCAATGGCAAGAAAAGCGTTTCTCAAAAAGAGAAATTGGTTAATATCGAATACAGATTTAAGTGTTAGAAATTCTTTTCCGAGGGTATTTATCTGGAGTATAACCTTATATGGAAGTGAAACACAGACAATAAACAGTTCAGAGAAGGCGAGAGTAAAAGCTTTTAAAATGTTGTTCTACAGAAGAATGCTGAAGCTTAGATGGGTAGATCACGCAACTAATGAGGAGGTGCTGAATATAATTGGGGAGAAAAGAAATTTGTGGCACAACTTGACTAAAAGAAGGGACTGGTTGATAGTACACGTTCTGAGACATCAAGGGATCATCAATTCAATACTGGAGGAAAGTGTGAGAGGTAAAAATAGTAGAGGGAGACTAGGAGATGAATACAGGAATCAGGTTTAAAAGTATGTAGGTTGCAGAAATTATTCAGAGACGAAAATGCTTGCGAGGATAGAGCAGCATGGAGAGCTGCATCAAACCAGTCTTCAGACTGAAGACAAACAACGAACCTGGGTTCCATACCAGGACTTTCTAAAAAGATCAATCCTTAGTTTAACAGCTTGTGCGGTATTGGTGCTGTCTGCTTGAAGAAGGTCCAGGGCTCTACAAACCACCGACAGTTGTCAGAGAATATGAGTGGCATCTTAATAAATTACAACATGATCCAAGATTTTGTTAACGTTAGTAAAGACTTCTTAAGAGTGCACCGTTACAATTTCTTCATTATATATATATAGAATAAAGTCCTTAAAAGCATGGGTTAATGTTTTGAGTATATTGATCATAAGAATTTAAAGTGAACTATTTAACTCTCAGTGTAAGAAAAATCCCCAAAAAAATAAACCCATAAAAACCCAATTTTACCAACTGGATTGTTTTTTTTAATACCCAGTGTTTTCTCAATTCTTGTTTCTTTGGATCAGCATTCTTTTTTTCTCCCGTGTATCTGTCTTATGACAGGTTTCAGCTCTCCATCATGTCCTGTTCTGAGTATCTTCCTTCATCCTTTTGTAATTTCGTCCTCTTCTAATGTTGTCCATCATTCCAATTCTCTTCCTGCCTTATCATCTCAATCCTCCCATTTCTGTGAGTGTAATTATTTGTCGCAGCCAAATTTTTTCCTCTTTCTGATCACTTCTAATAATCTCCTTTCTTCCCCTTTTTTCTTTGTCCCTTCTCCACTCTCAAATCTACTTGTCCACTTCACCACAAGCATTCATCTCCAAACCCCCATTTAAGAACTTTCTAAATATCTTTCTTCTTTCTGTTTAACTCTCCATGCTTTTCACTGCTGTATAATACAACGTTCCAGACATAACATTTAGCAAATTTTTTCCTCAGTTCCATTGGAAATCTTGGAAATGTTAGTAAGTACTTCACGTTTTCAAATGCTCTCACATCAAAAATTTATTTTTGTACTCACTCATCCGGTTGAAACGTTGAATGCCAAATTGATTTTATTTGATTTATTTATTTGTCCTTTGACAATTTACATTGTGTGGATTTCGCTCGCTTACATGTAAAATTTGTTGTTATCAGCGTTGTGGTCTTCAGTCCAAAGACTGTTTCGATGAAGCTCTCCATGCTGGTCAGTCCCATGCAAGCCTCTTCATCTCTGAGTAAGTAATGCAACTTACTTTACTTACCACTGTGCCTCCTTCCACAATTTTTTTCCTCCCACACTTCCTTCCAATACTAAATCGATGATCCCTTGACGTCTCTAATGTTTCCTATCAACTGATGCCTTTATTAGTCTGGTTGTGCTACAAATTCCTTTTCTCCCCAATTTTATTCCGTATCTCGTCATTAGTTACGTGACCTACCCATCTAATCTTCAACATTCTTCTGTAGCACTACATCTCAAAAGCTTCTATTCTCTTTTTGTCTCAACTGTTAATCGTCCATGTTTCACTTCAGTAAATAATTCCTAACATTTAAATCTTTATTAGATATAAACAAATTCCTCTTTTTTAAAAATGCGTTTCTTGCTATTGACTGTGCGCATTTTATATCCTCTCTATTTCGGCCAACATCAGTTATTTTACGGCCCAAGTATCAAAACTCATCTACTACATTTAGTTTCTCGTTTTCCAATCTATCTCTCTCAGCATCGCCTGATTTAATATCGAATACACTCCATTGCCCTTGATTTACTTCTGCTTTGTTCATCTTATAATCTCTTTTCGAGGTACTATAGCTATTGTTCATCTTATAATCTCTTTTGAAGATACTGTCCATTCCGTTCAACTGTTCTTCGAAATCTTTTACCGTCTGACAGAATTGCAATGTCACTGGCAAACCGCAAAGTTTTTGTTTCTTCTCCCTCGACTTTAATTCTTTTTCCGGATTTATCCTTAGTTTCCTGTACTGTTTCCGAAATGTACAGATTGAACAACATCAGAGATTTGCTACAACTGTGTCTTACTTCCTTCTCAACAACTTCATCTCTTTTTGCCCCTGGACTGTTATAACTCCCGTCTGGCTTCTGTACAAGTTCTAAATAACTTCTCTGTATATTGTACTCTTATTGCCCTCAGAATTTCAAACAGCATATTCCTTGCATGTATCCTCTACCCATTCCCGCTTAGCTATTATTTGTGAATCTTTTTTTCACACGTCTGTTATCCTTTTCGACTGCCTTTTTTTGTTATCTTCTTTCCTGAATTAAACCGAGCGTCACCTGCGTTATCCAAGGGTTTCTGCTAGGCCTTCTCTGTTTGCAGATGTTATCCTCTGCTACCTTTCTTATTTCATGTCTGCTTACACCACGCTTGTCCGCCCTATTCTGGAGTATTGCTGTGCGGTGCGGGATCCGCATCAGGTGGGACTGACGGATGACATCGAAAAAGTACAAAGAAGGACAGCTCGTTTTGTATTATCGCGAAATAGGGGAGATAGTGCCACAGACATGATACGTGAATTGGAGTGGCAATCATTAAAACAAAGGCGTTTTTCGTTGCGACGGGTTCTTCTCATGAAATTTCAATCACCAGTTTTCTCCTCCGATTTCGAAAACATTCTGCTGGCACCCACCTACATAGGGAGAAATGATCATCACGATTAAATAAGAGAAGTCAGGGCTCGCACAGAAAAAATAAGTGCTCGATTTTCCCGCGCTCCGTTCGAGAGTGGAACGGTAGAGAGACAGCTTGAAGGTGAGTCATTGAACCATCTACCAGGCATTTTATCGTGAATAGCAGAGTAGATGTAGATGTCCATGCACATAATATCAACAGTTTTTCTCTCCCATACTATTCGTAAAATCTATTCATCCTATCAGCTAAACCCTATCCAACCCACATTATCCTGGACTCTTGGCCCTTTCCAACTCTCATCCTACATTCCTTCTTCACATCACTTCCTATCCTATCTCCTCTGCATTTATATCCTTACCTAGAACGCTACCAGGAGGCCACAGTACCATCGTTCTCACTAGTTTCTAGACCGCACACGTTACCAACAGGCTTGCCCTATTTCAGAGGAAGACTCTCGGCCTACAGGTCCAGATATTCAAAGAGGGTGGAATTATTGGTAGTTGGGAACTCCAGTTTTATTAGAGATGGGGCCCCTCCACGCCCGCACCAACGTGGTGACCAAACCAAAAGTTCTACTGTCACCTCCGTAAACATGTTAGTTATCTAGTAGGTGGATCACAGGATGCTGGGCTGTGATGTTGTCCGTGCGTCTGGGTAAGGCTACGCATTAACACGGTCCATCAGGTGATAGATAGTGGACGAAACGCGAGTGAGGGTAGCGATTTGAAGAGCAGAGGGAAAAAAGTGCCATGGCTCGTGCCGTGGGAAAAAAACCTCTGCGACAGTGGGATGGGTAGTAAGAGCAGTAGTGGCTTACTAGCTGCGATAGCTCATGCAAGGTTGGATTTGTTAGTATAGGTATCATGCATCATTACCGTGACAGGCGATGGCGATGTGTCCCAGTTGCTGCGGCTGCTACTTTCCTGGAACAATCAAGATCGTTATACAGTAGTGGGAGATCGGCCATAGATCATCTCACTGTGTGGGGGATGTGTGGAGCTTGTTTGCATGCAGAGTACGGTACGGCTTCCCTGTGTGGTGCCAGTTATTCGGCAGTGTATTTCAGCTGGATATCCAGTAAATGCGTCTGATTAACAGGGGCTCGCCTGTGCCGTTATGTTTGCGTAAGCTTGGCCATAGATGTTATGTCCTTGAAAGTATGTCTTTTGGTCTTTTATGTTTCCATCTATGGTTGTGGTCGTAGTTCCCCAGATTCAGAATAAACGGGTTCTGCGAATGTCTGGAGTTTCTGTATAGTCTTGTGGTGAGTTTGTGGATTACCTCCGTGAGAGTCTCAAGTCGGTATTCCCGGTGTAGATCCGCGATGCGTGTGTATCGTGGAGCATTGCTTATGATTTTGAGTACCTTGTTTTGTATGAGCTGCAGACGGTCCAGTGTTAAGCATATGACGGCCAAGGAGGGGAAAAAGTCCATTGTGAACACTGTGTGCATGCCGAGGGGCGCCATCCCAGTTATGGAACAGATCCTTCCGTATGGCATGAAGAGCATGGCGTACAGCCAATTACAGGTGGTAGCTCATGTTGGTACTAATGACGGATGTTACTTTGGACCAGAAGAGGTTCCCGCCGGCTATCTGAAGTGGTAAAAACAGTGAGTTTTGCTTGCAAGAAGAAGGCGAAGCTCATCATCCGTAGCATTGTTGATAGGAGCTTTGGTACAGAGACGAGTGGAGAGTCTGAATCAGAAGCTCAGATGGTTCTGCGACCATGTAATTTGCAGATTCCTTCACTTGCACCATAGGATGGTGGGGTATCAAGTTCCGATTAGTAGATCAGGGGCCCATTACATACTGGAGGAGGCTAAGTGGTTAGCGGGTGCCGTGTGGAATGGACTGGGGGGTGTTTTATAGATTACATCTACATACATACTCCGCAATCCACCATACGGTGCGTGGCGGAGGGTACCTCGTACCACAACTAGCATCTTCTCTCCCTGTTCCACTCCCAAACAGAACGAGGGAAAAATGACTGCCTATATTTCTCTGTACGAGCCCTAATCTCCCTTATCTTATCTTTGTAGTCTTTCCGCGAAATATAGGTTGGCGGCAGCAAAATTGTACTGCAGTCAGCCTCAAATGCTGGTTCTCTAAATTTCCTCAGTAGCGATTCACGAAAAGAACGCCTCCTTTCCTCCAGAGACTCCCACCCGAGTTCCTGGAGAATTTCCGTAACACTCGCGTGATGATCAAACCTACCAGTAACAAACCTAGCAGCCCGCCACTGAATTGCTTCTATGTCCTCCCTCAATTCGACCTGATAGGGATCCCAAACGCTCGAGCAGGGGGCTGCGAAAGTGTTAAAACAGGGGTTCAATCTCAAAGGGTGCAGGTCAAACATAGGATGAGGGAAGACCTAGAAAACATTGGCATTATAATTGTAAATTGGGACCTATATTGCGAAAGAAATAGAGCTCCATGCTCTCGTAGAAAGCATGGAAGCAGAAATTGATATAGTCACTGAAAGGTGGCTAAAGCCGGAGAAAAGTTCGTGTGAACTTTTGCTGAGGACCTAAAGGTTTCAGAAAGGACAGATTAAATTCAGTTGGTGGTGACATCTTTGTTACTTTAAGAAGTGGTAATCGTCTAGTGACATTTAAACAGATAGTTGCTGCAAGTTACTATGGGTACATGTCACACTCGAAAACTAGAATAAATTAATAATTGGCTCCTCCAGTTGCTGAAGGGTTCAAGGCAACTTTGAGTCTCATTTCGAACAGGTACCCTACTCATACAATTATAGGTGAGGTGACCAATCTTCTTTCGATATTTTGGCGGAAATACATATGTATAGTTTGTAGTTGGCACAAAATGGTAGGTACAAAATGCGTTCCACGAAAATTGTTTTGAGTAATTCTGTCAGGAGCCCACACAAAGTGTAAATGTTTGCGATAACATACTGGGTCTCTTGGTAAGAAACAATGCTTAGTAAATAGAGAGCATCATGACAGTTACGGGGCCTGTTGACCACGAGGTCGTAGCGAGACCGAATACCGTAACATCCAAATTCACCATAACTAATACAAATTATGTCTGTTTAAAAAAGCAGATAAAAATTCGTTTGAAAGCTTCTCAAGAGATAGTCTCCGTTCCTTCCAAACTAACTATGTAAGCGTAGAAGAGATGCAGCTTAAATTCAGAGAAATGGTATTGACGGAAATTGAGAGATTCATACCAAGTAAATTAATATGAGTCGGAACAGATCCACCATGGTGCGCCAAACAGATCAGGACATTGTTGTAAAAGCAACGAAGAAACATGCCAGTTTTAAGAGAACACAGAAAATCTCCAAGACTGGCGAAGACACAGTCAGTGCCTTCACTGCAGGACAGCAATGGTAATGTCACTGATGTCAGCGGTGCTACTGAAGACGGTTTTCCGGAATTCTTTCACCGAAAAAGATGCAGTAAATATTACATGTCTCAAATTAAGAACAGCTACCAACATGTGTATCTTAGAATTAGATACAGTCATTGTAGCAAAGCAACTTAAGTCATTAAACAAAGGCAAGTCTACTGGTCCAGATTGTACATCAGTTACGTTCCTTTCGGACTATGCTTATGTAACAGCTTCATATTTAGCAATCATATACAAAGCTCGCTCGACGAAAGGTCCGTACTTGAAGACTGGTAAATGCACGCGTCGCATCAGTGCACAGTAAAGGAAATAGAAGTAATCCACTGCGTTCTAGACTTATATCACTGACAACAATTTCCAGTGAGGTTTTGGAACATATACTGCGTTCGAATATTATGAAATACCTCGAAGAAAACGATCTATTGTCTCATAGTCAACATGGATTCAGAAAACACCGTTCTTGTGAAGTAAAACTGACCTTTGGTTCACACGAAGTAGTGAGTGCTATCGACAGGAGATTTCAAGTTAATTCCATATTTCTAGATTTCCAGAAGTCGTTTGACATTATCCTCACAAACGCCTTTTAATCAAATTGGGTGCCTATGTAGTGTCATCTCAATTGCGCTACTGGATTCATGATTTCCTGTCAGAAAGTACGCACCTCGTAGTAATTGACGGGAAGCCATCGAGTGAAGCAGAAGTTATCTGGCGTTAATCTATATTAACGATATGAGAGACTATGTAAGCAGCCCTCTTAGATTGTTTGCAGATGATGCTGTCGTTTACCGTCTAGTAAAGTCATCAGACGTCAAGACGAATTACAAAATGGTTTAGACAAGATATATGTATGGTGTGAAAAGTGGCACTGACCCAAAACAATAAAAAGTGTGAGGTCCCCCACGATAGCACTAATTTCAGTTTCACGATGTATATGACCTGGGTTGCAGGTGCTCGATTTTTTTCCCTACTATTCGATATTTCAGCCCCGTTTTCGGCTTTCAATACCGAAGTATTAGATGAATTCCATTCATATCACCAATATATTTATTGAGTTGCAAAATTATCAAAAGGATAACGGCGGTCCGTGCAGCAAGCCTGTGTGGAAAGAGTCTTCAGTCGCCTGAATGATTTGTGGTCTGACGCTAGAAAAAAATTGAGTGTCGGTACCGTAAAAGCAGAATTATGCATTCGTTGTAATACGAAAATCGCAAATGCAACGACTTCTACCAAAAAAATTAAGTATAACAAAAATTTATTGGAAGCTGTAATCAGCAACAATAAATATAATTTTCAGTGTTAATTAAGTGTTTCATTGTGTTCACCCTCAGCCCTCGACGCAGCATATCCATTTGCCAGGCAATGTTCGTTAGTTTTAACAATTTAATCTGGCAATCCCACATACAGGATGTAAATTTTAACTTGACAAACCACAATGACTCGAATAATAAGCTTCACACGAAAAAATGTGTAGAATCCAAAATTGATTATTTTCGAGAGGAACATCTGCTGGTGTTAAAATTAGCCCGCCACTCCAGCCCCCTGGGGTTGGGGTGGGAGGCGGGCTAACGTTAGCACCAGCAGATGTACCCCTCGAAAATAATCAATTTTGGATTCTACACATTTTTTCGTGTGAAGCTTATGTTTTGAGGTATTCTCGTTATTCAACTCAAAATTTACACCCTGTATAATGGATATTTGAAGGTTGTCGATTCAACTAAATAGTTAAGAGATTACAATTACAAGCAACTTAAATCGGGATCGTCACATAACATATTTCGAGCATCAGAGAGTATTTTCTGTTTAATATTGCTGTCAGGTTATGTCAAGCGATGATATAGAACTCAGTTACAAAAAATAGAACTGTTAAACTAAAACTCATTTATGTAAATGTCTCCACACATTATTCTGAATTAAAAGATTCTATCTTTTTTTAAATATTAATCTTCCCTCTAACTTTTTATTTGTTAGTTATTATTAAGGCGATACTGATGTGGAACATACCGTTATTGCACATGTCGGCTTGCTCTCAAGATATTTTTTACGGCTGAGGCATTCTGTAAGAGAATGAGATATTAAAAAGAATGAGCGTGAGAGCTGTTCATGTCATTTTTTATTACTTACAAATGAGTGGCGTCGTTTACAATGATAAATGAGGAAGGATTCTGATGGGGAAGAATATAATTGTCTCGCATGCGAGTTTCAATAGGACTTTTATATGACAATAAAGCGTACAGGCAATATGAAATAATTCTAATCGAAAAGATCGCCCCCATATGCTACTTTTTCGTATACGAAGAGACCGCACGGTTTTCTGCGCGGTCCGCTACGTTTTACGCATGCGCGACGTTCCCACTTTGTCAATAACTTGGATGTCCATTCAGGACGGCGTAGTCCGGTTAGAGCTTCGGACACCTTTTCTGTAGCTTAGTTTCTTTCGTATAGGGAAGAGGGAGGTCTTCGTCATACTAATGATTACATAAGAGAGAAAACTCAGTATCTCCCGCAGAGAACCAAATGTACAGTTGTTGGCTGTTCATTTGATGTAATTCAGATAGCGAACTGTACTAAGTACTAAGCTTTTCTGTTCCATGCAACATGTGGTTTAAAAAATATTACTGACGAGCTCCTATTTTGACTGCTTCTCAAAAAATCTCGCATTTCAAATATTTACGAAAGTGTTATGCTCTTTGCCTGTTGTTCTTTCGAAATCTATGAAAATGTAATTATATTAATTTATGCTCTGGATTTTCTGAAACAATAGTGACACTTAAACCATTTACTGTGTGAAACAGCAGAACTACTTACTAAGGTGGCACGACAAATGTTTAGGGACAGAGAAATGAGAGCAATCTATCATTACCGGAACGCCTACCCCGCGACGAATTCGAATATGCGCGCCACGTCAGATGAGGTCGATATTTCTTTAAAACATCGATTTTGTTGGGAAAAACAAAACACTACAGTGTTTTCTAATTTCAGTGCACGTCATGTTTGCCGATTGTGGTGTTTGGCAAAAGAAGAAGTGACTGGTATGTGAATTAGTGAATGTGAGCCAAAGCGAAAAAAATTGAATATGTCAGCAGAAGAAGTGTATACCGTTCCTTACGATAGAATCCATAGAAGAAGCGGACACGTCGCCGTAGTCTACAAAAATTACGTTGTAGTATGGGGAGGTTACACGGTAAGTGCGTCAAAAATCTTCTGCACTGTATATTGTTCGTATTTTTATTGTGTTGTCACATTCTCTGTTTACAGTATACGGAGAACGGTAGTGTCAGTCAAAAATATCATATCCAAGATTACCATGCTATTTTCGATACCGGTAGCAGCGGTTGGAGAAGTATTCTATTGTGTCGTCTCTTTTCATTGCATAGATAAAAATAACGTTTTGCAAATTTATCGATGTTGCTAAAAAACAGTGAATTTGTCGGTTTTCGTCAATGTGATAGCAAATATTCGATCATGTGATAGCAAATATTCGATCGTGCCTTTTCTGAGACATACCGCACAGCAATGTTTTATTGTTCTTTGTTGGTGGTTTGTAGGCACATTTTCTACGATATTTTTTGTATTATTGCACATTTTTTGCAATTGATTGTAGATTACTGAATAATATCGTAACATCGTGTTGTTAAAGAAAGAATCAAAAGCTTTGTTGTAGAAGAGGAAATGACGTTCACGATTTTATGTGAATTGTGGCATAATTACTTGGGTCATCGGTGTTATATAATGTGTACATAGATAATGACGCATCAGCAACACCCCCCTTCCCCCCCACGCGTTCACCATTTCCGAAACCTTGATTGTTGTGATATATTAATCTGTAGCGTAAATTCATTAAAAAAAATTTTTTTTTACATACTTATTTGTGGGTTGTATCGCTCTTTGTCTTTTGATAAGATGCATTTAGCCGAAAGTTCTCGGTCTGTGAAAGATTTCTATAGAATTCAGATTTACCCATTCATGTGTATGTTCTTGCTTGCGACACATTTGTCACCTATGCTGCTGGCATTATGTGTGTGCATTGTGTGAGTCTTTCATTAAAGAAATGAAATATATAGTTATAAAACTCATTGACACCCTGTCCATGGATGTAAAAAGCTGGTCTGACAATAGGGTTGTTTTCATTTCAAAAGATGTGTGTACACACCACAAAGCTGCTAAGTGTTTCATTGTTCTGTAATTAGTTTTGACACTGTGTCATCATCCACCAGAATTTTGAATTTTAAAATGGCATGTACTGCATATCCATATCTGCACGATGTATAGGCCTAGGCCCTATCTATCTAAAGCTGTCACATTTGTGTACCATACACCCGGCCAACTTACTTTCACAGTGTTAGATATCTATGGCCTACATAAGATATTTTAAAATTTTGGCAGTGTGTGAAATGAACCACTCTAAAATTCTAGTGTCTGCCAGACGATGATACAGTGAGAAAACTAGTTGCAGAACATAAATATTTTAGCAGCATTGTGATGGTTATACATACGAAGTGTCCAGTGTACAAGCTGTAGAACCCAGTTTAAGGAAGATTTTTTAAAAAAATGGAACTCATTTGTCCTTAATAACTCCTATATTATAGATTTATTTTATTTACTTATTTATTTATTTTTTCAGTGATAAACAGTAACTTAGACTCTACTACAGAAAACCAATTTTGAGAGATAAATAAATATTACAAAAGAATAAGTGTTACAGAAAATAAATACTGCAAAATACATGTTTACAATTAAGAATAGTCTGGATTACACATATGGATTTGGGCATATATTTGCAGTTAACAATATGAGAAATGCTGTTCATCAAAAATCTGCTCACACTGTTATCCATGCACAGTTTACAAAGATTTACAATATGTAAACTAGGCCTAATTGAAAATCCCAAATCCATCACTACATTCCATAGGCTTTGCCTGTCAATGGAGCCATAAGCTGTCTTACAATCATCTGAATGTATTTTTTGTTTACATTTCTATACTTTATGATTTACTGCCCTGATTACAGATATATTGTCAGTATTGGATCTGTTTCTGTGAATGTCATTTTTATAACCCCAGATTATATTTTCTGCATACGGTTTCAAGTAATTTAGCAATAAACAAGACAAAATCTTACAGGCTGTGTTAAGTAGTCTTTCCTGTCTCCTCTTTTGTGTATCATGACCGTGAATAATTCTTTCCATTCTGTTGGTGTGGTCTTAGTTTTCCAGGTTACATGTATCTGGTGATCAGGTGTGATAAACACCAATGAAGTTCTCCTCCAAATTTTAGTAGGCCTACCTCAGCTGGAATTCCATCACTCCCAGCTCTCTTGCCACTTTTTAGGTATTAGGAGACACTACCCAGCACCATTGGTTCTGGAATTTGACATTGTAAATTTGTTGAGTGTGCCTTATGTTTTATAAGTGTTGTTTTTTATGATATTTTTGAATAGATTTAGTCTGTTGTTGTAGGTCCTGTTTTTTTGCGTCCTCATGAGGAAGTTATGTTTCAGGATTCTTATTTGCTTGTATCCATTTCCTGCTTAATTTCATAACCTTGTCTTCAGCACCCTCACATTATTCAACAAACCACTTCTTCCTGCCTCTCTCCACTCTCTGTAGGTAAAAGACAAATACTTAAAAATATATTGTTACTACCACACCAGTAGTGCAGAAATATTACAATTACAGTTACTTTAGCGTAGTGTTTCAATTTTTGGGTCGACAGAAGCATCCGATCCCACGCGTCTGCTTTGACCCGTGACGTCATGACGGCGCGGAGTTTGGTTTGTGAGTGTGGCGTGTTTGTAGATGACGTCGTGTTGTGGTTTGTTGTGGTTTCTGGTGGTATGTTTAGGATTTTCGTTTGTGTGGTGTAATGGGCTCAGTTTGCTTTTGCTCATTGTCCAGAATTGTTCGAGTGTCAGCTGTGTTTGTAGTGGAATTCATTTCAGTGAGTTAACGATATTGTGTGAAGGCTAATTTAGTGTTGTTCGCTGTACATCGTGTGGTAATTTTAGTAAAATTAATAGATTGTTGTTTTTGTTCATGAATCGATATGACGGATAAAATTAACAGTGCGCAGGTCAAGTGAATTGTTCGACACCACTGTGTGGCTGTGTGTGTTGATATTGGTATCGGGAGATGTTTTTGAGCTATATAGGCCAAGGGAAGTGTTGGATCCTAATTTATGGGATCGGGAGCTGCTGTTGAGCTATATAGGTCAAGGGAAGTGTCCGATTCCAGATGTTGTTGTTGTTGTTGTTGTTGTTGTTGTTGATGTTGTCTTCAGTCCTGAGACTGGTTTGATGCAGCTCTCCATGCTACTCTATCCTGTGCAAGCTTCTTCATCTCCCAGTACCTACTGCAACCTACATCCTTCTGAATCTGCTTAGTGTATTCATCTCTTGGTCTCCCCCTACGATTTTTACCCTCCACGCTGCCTTCCAATACTAAATTGGTGATCCCTTGATGCCTCAGAACATGTCCTACCAACCGATCTCTTCTTCTGGTCAAGTTGTGCCACAAACTTCTCTTCTCCCCAATCCTATTCAATACTTCCTCATTAGTTATGTGATCTACCCATCTAATCATCAGCATTCTTCTGTAGCACCACATTTCAAAAGCTTCTATTCTCTTCTTTTCCAAACTATTTACCGTCCATGTTTCACTTCCATACATGGCTACACTCCATACAAATACTTTCAGAAATGACTTCCTGACACTTAAATCTATACTCAATGTTAACAAATTTCTCTTCTTCAGAAACGCTTTCCTTGCCATTGCCAGTCTACATTTTATATCCTCTCTACTTCGACCATCATCAGTTATTTTGCTCCCCAAATAGCAAAACTCCTTTACTACTTTAAGTGTCTCATTTCCTAATCTAATACCCTCAGCATCACCCGACTTAATTCGACTACATTCCATTATCCTCGTTTTGCTTTTGTTGATGTTCATCTTATATCCTCCCTTCAAGACACCATCCATTCCGTTCAACTGCTCTTCCAAGTCCTTTGCTGTCTCTGACAGAATTACAATGTCATCGGCGAACCTCAAAGTTTTTATTTCTTCTCCATGGATTTTAATATCTACTCCGAATTTTTCTTTTGTTTCCCTTACTGCTTGCTCAATATACAGATTGAATAACATTGGGGAGAGGCTACAACCCTGTCTCACTCCCTTCCCAACCACTGCTTCCCTCTCATACCCCTCGACTCTTATAACTGACATCTGGTTTCTGTACAAATTGTAAATAGCCTTTCGCTCCCTGTATTTTACCCCTGCCACCTTTAGAATTTGAAAGAGAGTATTCCAGTCAACATTGTCAAAAGCTTTCTCCAAGTCTACAAATGCTAGAAACGTAGGTTTGCCTTTCCTTAATCTTTCTTCTAAGATAAGTCGTAAGGTCAGTATTGCCTCACGTGTTCCAGTATTTCTACGGAATCCAAACTGATCTTCCCCGAGGTCGGCTTCTACTAGTTTTTCCATTTGTCTGTAAAGAATTCGCGTTAGTATTTTGCAGCTGTGGCTTATTAAACTGATTGTTCGGTAATTTTCACATCTGTCAACACGTGCTTTCTTTGGGATTGGAATTGTTATATTCTTCTTGAAGTCTGAGGGTATTTCGACTGTTTCATACATCTTGCTCACCAGATGGTAGAGTTTTGTCAGGACTGGCTCTCCCAAGGCTGTCAGTAGTTCTACTGGAATTTTGTCTACTCCGGGGGCCTTGTTTCGACTCAGGTCTTTCAGTGCTCTGTCAAACTCTTCACGCAGTATCGTATCTCCCATTTCATCTTCACCTACATCCTCTTCCATTTCCATAATATTGTCCTCAAGTACATCGCCCTTGTATAGACCCTCTATATACTCCTTCCACCTTTCTGCTTTCCCTTCTTTGCTTAGAACTGGGTTTCCATCTGAGCTCTTGATGTTCATACAAGTGGTTCTCTTATCTCCAAAGGTCTCTTTAATTTTCCTGTAGGCAGTATCTATCTTACCCCTAGTGAGATAAGCCTCTACATCCTTACATTTGTCCTCTAGCCATACCTGCTTAGCCATTCTGCACTTCCTGTCGATCTCATTTTTGAGACATTTGTATTCCTTTTTGCCTGCTTCATTTACTGCATTTTTATATTTTCTCCTTTCATCAATTAAATTCAATATTTCTTCTGTTACCCAAGGATTTCTACTAGCCCTCATCTTTTTACCTACTTGATCCTCTGCTGCCTTCACTACTTCATCTCTCAAAGCTACCCATTCTTCTTCTACTGTATTTCTTTCCCTCATTCCTGCCAATTGTTCCCTTATGTTCTCCCTGAAACTCTGTACCACCTCTGGTTCTTTCAGTTTATCCAGGTCCCATCTCCTTAAATTCCCACCTTTTTGCAGTTTCTTCAATTTTAATCTACGGGTCATAACCAATAGATTGTGGTCAGAATCTACATCTGCCCCAGGAAATGTCTTACAATTTAATACCTGGTTCCTAAATCTCTGTCTTACCATTATATAATCTATCTGAAACCTGTCAGTATCTCCAGGCTTCTTCCATGTATACAGCCTCCTTTCATGATTCTTGAACCAAGTGTTAGCTATGATTAAGTTATGCTCTGTGCAAAATTCTACAAGGCGGCTTCCTCTTTCATTCCTTCCCCCCAATCCATATTCACCTACTATGTTTCCTTCTCTCCCTTTTCCTACTGACGAATTCCAGTCACCCATGACTATTAAATTTTCGTCTCCCTTCACTACCTGAATAGTTTCTTTTATCTCGTCATACATTTCATCTATTTCTTCATCATCTGCAGAGGTAGTTGGCATATAAACTTGTACTACTGTAGTAGGCATGGGCTTTGTGTCTATCTTGGCCACAATAATGCGTTCACTATGCTGTTTGTAGTAGCTAACCCGCACTCCTATTTTTTTATTCACTATTAAACCTACTCCTGCATTACCCCTACTTGATTTTGTATTTATAACCCTGTAATTACCTGACCAAAAGTCTTGTTCCTCCTGCCACCGAATTTCACTCATTCCCACTATATCTAACTTTAACCTATCCATTTCCCTTTTCAAAGTTTCTAACCTACCTGCCCGATTAAGGGATCTGACATTCCACGCTCCGATCCATAGAACGCCAGTTTTCTTTCTCCTGTTAACGATGTCCTCTTGAGTAGTTCCCGCCCGTAGATCCGAATGGGGGACTATTTTACCTCCGGAATATTTTACCCAAGAAGACGCCATCATCATTTAATCATACAGTAAAGCTGCATGCCCTCGGGAAAAATTACAGCCGTAGTTTCCCCTTGCTTTCAGCCGTTCGCAGTACCAGCACAGCAAGGCTGTTTTGGTTATTGTTACAAGACCAGATCAGTCAATCATCCAGACTGTTGCCCCTGCAACTACTGAAAAGGCTGCTTGCCCCTCTTCAGGAACCACATGTTTGTCTGGCCTCTCAACAGATACCCCTCCGTTGTGGTTGCACCTACGGTACGGCCATCTGTATCGCTGAGGCACGCACGCCTTCCCACCAACGGCAAGGTCCATGGTTCATGGGGGGCGATTCCAGATGATAGTGTGTTTAGTGGTATTTGGGGAGTTTTGTGAAGTCGGTTTTTTCGTCGTTTTGTGTGGTTTTGTATGGGGGTGGGTGTCTAAATTTGTTTATATTTAGTTTGCCCCCACCCCAAAACACCCCATTATCCGCCCTTGTCTCGTTAGTGTCATTAGGCTTTTTGTGGAAAGTGTGTGTGTTTGTTTTTCGATGTATTTTCGTCCTTATAACGTGTACGTACCGACTTTATGTGCACCATATTGGAATCGTGGTTTATGGTCGTTTCCGCCATATTTGTGACGTCGTGGGTCAAAGCAGACGGGTGGGATCGGACGCTTCCGTGTTTCCCAATTTTTTTCTCTCCCATTACTCACAAAGTTTTGTGTGTGGCTAGTTGCTGCTTACTGTTCTAAACACTGTTTCATTTTATGTAAATAACCATTGTGATTCATCTGGTTGAACGCACAGTGATATATTTGTTTTCCCGACAAGTGATGGTCTACTGAAGACGAAGTCTGTACAGTTGGCAGGCCCTATGTTTTCAAATACCAAGATTTTTTACTCATTTGGTGTGCTGCAGAGATGGAAGCACAACATACCTATATTTTAATGTGCTGATAAATTATAATTTCAAATTACTGAGAAAAAAATGTGAAATGAGAAATCCAGGTGACTTCAGTTTGTCTGTTATCCACTTGATTTACATTACTATTAAGTAATCAAGATGGAAACCATCTCATACTTTGAAGTGTTCCAGAGGGCAAGTGATGCATGTGTGAGAAAGTTGATAATTCCAACCCAAAATCATTCCAAGAAAATGTTATGGGTGTGTATATGCTTCACTTAGGAACTGCTCTTTGTAGTCCAACCTTTTTTTATAAATTATGTAAATAGCTTACTGCATACTCCTTTTGTTTGTAACTCATTCTATTCAATGTTGAGGTGGTCGAACCTGTAGTTACATTACTTCTTTGTTGAAAAAAAAATCAGCATTCAGTTGCACAATTTTTTTTTTTTTTTTTTTTTTTTTTTTTTTTTTTTTTTTTCTACTGTAGGATATCTCTTGCATATATCAGTTTCTATTCATGGTGATTTTTATTGTTTTACTTTATTTCTACACAGTGAACTGTGCATGTTAAATTTTTCATAGGTTAGTAGAAAAAGTAATTGAAATGGGTCAATGTTACCACGTGATGTGGTTTTACAGCGACCCCTCAAATTTGTTTTATTATAAACACATGCAGAATGATCCTGAGATAAATGTTAATGTAGTGCAGTATGAGTATGGCCCCTGTAAAGGGATCTCAATTATCTCCATTGAAAATTGGGTGTTTTGTAAAATGTTGACAAGCTAGGTATCACTGAGACACATTTCTGTCAGTATAATTATCAGTCCTCTATTTATAACATACTACAAAACACTTTCACTGGCAGAAAAGAGTAAACTTCTTGTACTAAAATCCTCCCTGGAAATTTGTATAGAATTCTACGCTCATCATCCTGTAAGTCTGGTAGAAGCAGCTTGCCCATCACTTAACAGACTGGGACAATGAATATATCATGCTCTTTTGGAACAGTTGTAGTTTTCATTAGGTCAGTGGAGTGAAGCCCCATTATTTCAGCTAAATTTTTCTTTCTTGCAACTTTTTAAGTAAAACAAGGATAGTGAAAAGTTTGCTTTTCCCTTTTACCCCAAACTACTTTCACAATAACAAGTAATTGGTAAAAGATCTTGACCATCACAACTTCATGAGTAGCAAATCTCCAGCAAAAGGATTGTCCGAAGGGCCAAAATCAGTTTCATCACTTTCCAGAGTCTCTGATAATTTCATTACATCAAGCTCACTTTCTGATGAAGAATTATCACATTTTTGGAGAGATTTTTCCGGGACTTCAAGAGTTCTTCATTAGCTGTTGATGACTTGAAACAACTGAGGATAATTGTATCACTTGTACCTGCAGACAATTCATTTTTATGTAGACCAGATACATTTTCATTTGATGACATTTTGCATGATTTTGGACCAATGTTCAAAACATGAACAGCTAAAACATTTTTCTTTTTTTTCCCACTAGAGACATTAAATAGGAAACAGAGCTTCAGCTGCAGTTTCCTTTTTCTCTTCCATATCCTGTTCACCTGGAAGTTTAGAGAATGCAGCTTACTTTTAATTAACAAGATAACATCTTCCAATCTTTCCTTATCCACAAGTAAGTACTGACTTGCACCTGGAGACCTTTGGTAAGTTATAGGCATTACAGTTTAATTTTTGCCGGACGGTGTGGCCAAACGATTCTAGGCACTACAGTCTGGAAAGACGCGGCCGCCACAGTCGCAGGTTCAAATCCTGCCTCGGGCATGGATGAGTGTGATGTCATTGGGCTAGTTTGGTTTAAGTAGTTCCAAGTTCTAGGGGACTGATGACCTCAGAAGTCAAGTCCCATAGTGCTCAGAGCCATTATAGTTTAATTTTTAATTTAGTTATGGATTTACTTTATCTGTTCAGACTGACACTTTATTCTTTACGTTCACTGTCTAATAAAGTGTTAGTCAATTGTGTCCATTCTTTACAGCTAAAGTAAAACACTAATCTCAATCTAAAACTTCTGCAATAAACAGAACACTTGTAACAAAAGAGACTGACCAAGACTGACTATGAATTTAAATGCATTGTTGCCTCAGTCTTAATTTGTAATCAATGATTATTAATTACACTTTTGTTTTACACCATATTTAGGCAAATACATCTGGATTAATGGAAGTAAGGTGATCATATTTAGGGGTCAGTTTTATCCTTGAGGGCAGACAACTTCATTAAAATGTGTGAATTTCAACATACAAGAAACTGAGGATGATAGGATTAACCATTTCTCCTGCATCAATAAAGTTTTCCTGATGAAATTTGTAAGCAGATACATAGGGCTTGCTTAAAAAATGTTTTTGAACTATAATTTTTTTAAACTTTATTTTAAAGTGTGTGAATTCAAATCAACAACTTCCATTATGTTGGGAGAGTCCACAGTGACTCGTGTTATATTTTGAAATCAGTGTTTTATTATAGCGACCTTTTATCAATCTATAAACCTATATTTTCTTTTGTAAATCATCATTATTTATTGTGTTATTCAGTCAAAGATCTGGAATTTAAGCAGGGAAGAGCATTAAGATTAAAGAACAAGAATGTAATTTATATTGTGACTCATGTTACAAATCTGTGACATCCTGTTGCTAATGTACATTTTAGGTCAAAAGTGTCCTCAGCTATTAGGAATGTAGATCGGGTTTTTATCAAAGAAAATGCATATTATGTTGGCATTTGAATGACACAGCTACAGATTTTTAAAAATAGTTACACCATGTAAAATATTGTAACATATGGAAAAAAGCACTGCTCAATGTCGTGTTACTTGCTACTTATTGTTGGAAAGACTTTTTCCTGCAAGCAGAGAAATAAAAATATGACAATATTTACCAAATAACATAAACTTAACCTTAAAATTTCACTTTTTAAACACTATTAAAAATATTAAGACATTAACATCTGGAAAAATAAACTGTAAACATAGTGAAAAGTCAGAAAACTGAAAATATCATCTTGTATTGACATCATCAGGTGAATTAATTTTCTTTATAATTTTGTCCTGTGTGGACAGAATTTCATCACATTTTGCAGGCCATTTCCAATAGCCACCAGCATGCTCCACTGTGCTGATTAGATAAGAATTTCCAAAAATTGCATCTACTTTTCCAGCATAGAATTTAGTATCATATTCTGCTTTCTACCAGTCTCCAATGCTTACACTTTCTCAATAGTTTCTTCAGTATGATGATCTCCAGTAGGGAAATTCTTTGGAGACAGCAGATACATTTATAGTACTCGTTTCTTGTAGTGAAAGCAATGAATGGTTTTTATGTTTGGTACTGACAATGCAGAAGAAAATATTTGAGCCATATTAAGTTTCACGTCGATTCCTTGAATTTCATCAGTGGACATATGGTAAACCTGCATATTTGCGTAACTTTCAGCTTCCTGAGCAAGTGTTAATGCCTCACCTACTAGGAATTTTCACTTTTTTTACTGCATTCCACACATGCCATTTCACAACTGCACCAATTCCATCTATGGCTCCTTTATTGTGGGAAATAGTAGAAAAGTTCCATTTAATTTCCAAATTCTGGAACGATTGAAGTTTAGGTACAGCAGCAGTAATATATATATATATATATTTTAAATTATGAGACAGGCCCATCTGACCAGATTGTCACTACCTTCAAATTTTTGGGTATAGTTGACACTACTTCACTAATGTACGCAATCAGAGTATCCTTGGATGGGTTAAGCTGTCTGAAACAACAAGAATTGTGTAATGAGAACCTGAATGCTGCAGTGACACAGTGAAAATACTAACTTGTGCTTGTACTCAATATGCACTTTGCACCTCATCTTGATAAACAGAAGTGTAAGTTTCAGCAAAATCAATATGCAGCACCGCAAAACTCCTTAGAATCTTGGCTCAGAACCGTTTCTTATTGCTGATAATAAGATACAGGCTGAGCTCTCTTCGTATAGCAAGGAAGAAGAAACTGAAAAATTATGTATTTCACTGTACCAGCTGAAGAGCCTCCATCTTTGACTTTAACAATTTTACAGTTGTTTTCCTCCAGCTTTCAAACATACCATATAAATTCACAATTTCCAGCTCGTGAGTTTTACGGGCTTCATTGAAACCTCTACCATTTTGACATGTGTTACATTCATCCCACCAACAAAACTCACTGGGTGAATGGCATATGATGGTTGATACAAACGTGTTAGTGTAATCTACTATATTATCAAGTTTCTTACAAAGCCTACCTATAGCATTTATGAAATTTTCATGACATTTACACAAACATACATTATGTGGTAGTTTGCTGCTTAATTGAACATGTGGTGGCCATACTTCTGCAAACTTAGCTTTCCAGTTTGAACTTCAGGATGTTCCTATTTGATTACCTCATATGTTTCCATCATGGACATGACGAAGTGACAAATATGAACTGTCTTTTTCTCATTATTATCTAATCACTGTTGTGTCCTCCCTGCATGGTGACTGGCATCGTCACAAATGTAGAACCCAGTTACGAAGTCTAGTTTCAGAGATAAGGCCACTATTTTGTGGACTACTGCCGTGACTGGGTCTTTCAGACTTTCCATCTGATGAATTTCCACACAAGTCACTGAACAGCTTACAAACAGCTACTGGAGCTATGGCTTGACATAGAGCATTACGTGAATTAGACAGGGACAAACCAACTTTACTAGGTTGCTGATCTTACATTGTGCTATGTTTTCTAACTCACTCCCTGGTTTTAGCTCTTCTTTCTTCTAATAACAGTCATTGCTGATGTGGACTCAAATGCGGGAACTTCTGTTTCTGCTTCTGTTTACTTTTTTCCAGCTTCTTTTAGGTGATTCTTCTTAAATTTTCCATATTTTTCTTCACTCTTTAACTTTTCCTACCTTCTTTTCTGTCTTTCTGCTGCTGCTAAGGGCATCCTATATTTTCAACCTTAAAAAATGTAACTATGACTTAGATTACATGACTCATGTTACACATTTTTCAGTTTTTAAAATATTGGTTGAAATTTGGAAATTTTTAATGGTGATATTAGTTACACATTCACACAGACAAGTAAATTACTGATAGTTCATGCTGTTGTATTATATTATTTATCCAGCCTGTAATTTACCTACTTCAATTTTATACTTGTTATGCAATACATTAAGGAACGTAACTGTAATGTAAATAATGAAATACTTATTCTTACCTGCCAATTAGTTGAAATGGTGATCCAAAATCTCCAATAATTAGCACTTCCATCACATGAAAAACATATGGCCTTAGATACATGGCTACAAATAAATGGAGGCCAAGCTATAATGGGTAACAAACATTGTTGCATACAGTAAAAAGACTAGTCTTTTTAAACAAGATGTAAAAAGTACCAAATTTAAAACTTTTAAAACTCATAAGTCTGTCATTTTTTAACTAGAATATCCCTGTTATATGATAATTTTTATCTACATCTATACTCTGCAAACCACTGTGAGGTGCATGGCAGAGGGTAAATCCCATTGTACCAGTTATTAGGGTTTCTTCCTGCTCCATTCATAGATGGAGTGCAGGAAGAATGATTGTGTGATTGTCTCTGTGCATACAGTAATTATTCTAGTCATCTCCGCATGATCCCTATGTGAGTGATATGTAGGGGGTTGTATATCCCTAGAGTAATCATTTATAGCCAGTTCTTGAAACTTTGTTAATATATTTTCTTGGTATAGTTTATGTCTATCTTCAAGAGTTCGCCTGTTAATTTCCTTCAGTATCTCTGTGACAATCTCCCATGGATTAAACAAATTTTTTGTGCTGCCCTTCTCTATACACATTCGATATCCCCTGTTAGTCCTGTCTGGTACAAGTCCCACACACTTGAGCAATATTCTAGGATGGATCGTACAAGTGATTTGTAAGCAATCTCTTTTGTAGACTGATTGTATTTCCACAGTATTCTACCAATAAACTGAACAGTGGAAAATCCAGGATGGAATGTAACAATACGAGAGAAGGAAAGTCGCTACTCTCCATATAGCGGAGATGCTGAGTCGCAATACGCACTACAAAAAGATTCACACAATTAAAGCTTTCGGCCATTAAGGCCTTTGTCAGCAGTAGACACTACACACACACACACACACACACACACACACACACACACACACACACACACTTCTGCTGTCTCAGAGAGTTGAGTGTGTGGATGTAGCACAAGTTGCAGGTTGTTAACACAGTTATAGAATTGTAACCTAGGGATTCATAGAATTTTAGTAAGCTTTTGGATAGATTTCAACAAAATATGTAGTAAAAGCCCTTAGCGAGCAAGGCACAGATTTAGTCTTAAGTGAGTATACCAAAGGATATTTATATCAGTGTTACAGATTATACTAAACTCATTAGATAGTGGGAACTTCAGAATGAGAAGAGGACCTTGGCTGGGATAATCTGTAACATCAAAAATATTCTCAGCAGTCTCGGAATGAAGGGAGATAGAGGTTTAACGTGCCAATGGTGACGAGATCAATAGAGATAGAGCGACAGCTCACACTGGGGAAGGATTTCATTAGGACAGTGGATAGTTCAGTATTGAATGAGGCATTAAGCAGTATTATCCATATAATTGAGTCTTTCTCACCAGCCAGAAATAAGTCTTCGTATCCATAAACTGGAAAATGAAGAAGGAATATTTGTTAATGGAATAGTCCTAAACTACAGTTGTTTTGATTATGGCTGCAATAAGTACAAAAATAGGTCTTAAAGGTCAGTAGTAAGAAGATAAGAAAAAAATAAAATAATAACAAACCAGTGTATTGAAAGAGAATATTACAAATTTACAGTGAAGTCACAAAACCAGTTGATGTATTTATATATTTACTTAACAGTAATGGAAATCACTGAATGGAATAATGAGTGGTTGGCTTAGCTAGTTTTGTGTTCCATGGTTCATTTGTGTGGTTACTCATGATGGTCTAGAACAAGCCGCTTTACATTCACATTACACATGCATATGTGAATATGTTGACATTATTTTTTAATTATGGATGTTAGTAATTCCTGTGCACCAACTTTTACACATTACAAAAATAGCAGTTCTTCTACAGAGTAGGAGGAGTTATCAAGGAAATTCTTTTTAGTACTTTTCAAATTTAAGTTCACTGTCCATGGACACATGGTTAAAATTTTTGGTAACTGCATTGTGCACCCCCTTTACATGCTGAAGGAAACATCAGTGTGGAGTAATGAATGTAATTTTTCCTTCAGATATTGTAATCTTGTACCGGGAAAAGCAGTCAAATGTAAAGATTTTAAACAATCATACAAAATGGAGATTCAAAGTTTTTTACTAGTTATTATTTCCTCCCCCATGTGTTAAATTTATCATTGGTGTAGAGCCTCTAGAAGTAGAGAACTGAGTATGTTGTGTCTTTTTGAAACTGAGAGTGAGACCATTCACAGAAAGCCACTCAGTTTATTGGAGTTGAAGACAGTGACGGGATGGACAGCAAAATAAGTTAGCAGAAGAGTAAACACAAGTTGTAGTGTTCGTAGCTAACTAGGTTTTTAAAACTAAATATTTGGGTCACAGAAGCTGTTGTAGGTGTTCACTGTTTATGCAAAATGTATAACACAGTCATAAACAGAAAAAACCACACAGTGAAATGCAATTCTCTGTTGGTGAAGTACTGCACCAGTGAGAAGAGTGTGTGCAAAAATAGTTGTGACTTGGTAGCATCATGCTAAGTATACTGATGTTAGAGCTTCATTGTCAAATAAATGCTCTCAGTATGAAGGCTATTGGTTATAGAGAACTGCCTCAATTCAGAACGTGTAAGATACCAACTGTTGGCTGCCTCAGCTGCAACTTGATGTGTGTTGATACCCGTAATTGGGACAGTAAGATCAGCTTGAACTTTGTGTGTGGCCATAGGAAACCGACAACTCATTTGCAGTTTTATTTAGAAAAAAACTTGTATGTTAATTAATGACTTTTGTGTCGTAGATAAATCTCTTTTACTGGGTCATTCCATGTCAAGTCACCCAGGCCTTCACACCAACCATGTCAGATTTTGATGAAACTTGGTACAATTACTTCTTTTATCATCCTGAAAGCACTTGTAAAAATTTTTTGCTCTATCTCTTATAGTTCTTTTTTATAAATTTTTAAAGTTTTTAGATTTGGCGTTGTTTCAGCAGTCAGAAATCGTAACTTAAACGTGTCCTCACAACTAAAAAAATTTGTATATTAAAGAATACTCAAGATATCAGTATGAAATTTTGGAATAAGTTTGTGTATTATATCTAACTGTTAAAAGAATTACCATAAAGATATATTAAAATCTTCCAAATGAAAAAAAAATTACAAGGTTTTTTAGCTAACAGATGTTTAGTTTTACAAAAACTGCAATACCTGGAGTGTCAGACCTGATAGAAAGCTCAAATTTGTTTTAAAATACTCTTAATTGTATAGGGTATTAGATAAAAGAAAAATTATGTTGTCTTTTTAACCTGTTTAATAGTTATCTAATTTTTAAAATAATATTAATTATAATTTAAAAATAAAAAGTACCAAGTGACTTTGACACCAAAAATCAGTTTTTGTCTTCTTGGAGTAACAATGTACGCTTGGATTTTGTTATTTACTCCTGTGTTTTGAAGTAAAAAATTATTACAGTGTTAAATAGTGCCTGGATAGTATTTTATTAAGTTAATTCGAACTTTCAGTAAGTACTGTTACTTAGTTTACAGAGATTCTTTTCCAATATCCTATAAAAGTAACCAGAAAAGTAATCAGACCAAAAGTGAAATCAGTATGTCATATATTCAAACCTGTAGTGTAGGGTTATTTAAAAAATCTGACTGTTTCCAAACAACCTACACACCTTCAAAAAAGTTACAACCGGTATCTGAATTGAGTGAGGAAGAAAAAGATTTGATCCACTTACAATCTGGAATTAATCTGTGTGAATTTAAGAATATATGTTCATACCACAGCTACTACTTTCTAAATGTTTCTGAAAAGTATCAAACAACATGTGTAGACCCACTAAAAAAACACAAAAAGCCCATCAAAAAATCGTTGAGAAATGTAGGTTTGGATCTTTCTAAACAATTACTGACAAAAAATATTAGCATAAAACCTGGACAAAAGCTTTGCTCAACATGCCGTAACTTTTGCAGGGAAAAATAAAGAGTTGAAGTCAATGAAAGTGAAAAAATAAAGAGTTGAAGTCAATGAAAGTGAAACAGATGATGAAGTCATGGTTGAATTATAATCATTGGAATCCAGAAATGAATCCCTCGTACAAACAAACATTGCTCTTGATAATTTAAGTTTAACACCGATAAAGCTTCATGGCTTGTCAGAACAAAGTAAAGGGTCTTATTTTAAAAAGAAGGTTAGCAGTATTGAAAAGACTGCAAAAAAGGCGGTTTCGAAAGCATTAAAATATGATGCACCACGTTCTGATGACGAAGAAGATACAAGTGTGGTTGAGAAAGCAAAGGATTTTGATGTAATGATTTCTCTTATGAAAGGGAAGATTTCATCTGTTGGGAGGTCTAGAAAAATCCAGATTCTGACCTTGGCGCCAGATTCTTGGAGTTGAAATAAAGTGATGAAAGAATTTAATGTAAGTGAGTACATGGTGCGACAAGCTAGAAAGCTAAAATCTGGAAAGGGTATTTTGGAAACTCCTGGTCCAAAAAAAGGTAAAACTCTTTCTGAAAATACAGTAAGACTTGTAACAGATTTTTATGAAAAGGATGAAAGTTCCAGAGTGCTACCTGGAACAAAAGACAAAGTAAGTGTTCAAAAAAATGTGTACATACAAAAAAGACTCATTTTGTGTAACTTGAGAGAACTCTATTATTCTTTCAAATGGGAGAATCCCGAGGTAGAAGTAGGATTTTCAAAATTTTGTTTCTTGAGACATAAATGGTGTATCCTTGCTGGTGCTGCAGACACACACACTGTATGTGTATGCAGTATCCATCAGAATGTTAAACTATTACTGGATGCTGTGAAAATTGAAGAATCTTATAAAGGCTGTTGATATACTTTCCGGGATGTGAGGTCGTGGTCCAAGAACTTTTCTGCTCAGCGGAGCAGCGCCTCTGAGGAAGTCCAGCGCAGTCCTGGACGAAACGTAAGGAGCAGAAAAGTTCTTGGACCACGACCTCACATCCCGGAAAGTATATCAACAGCCATGTCAACCGGTCGTGAAAGCCTTCATTCTACAATCTTATAAAGACCTAATTAAGATGCTTGTGTGCAACACGGAAAACCAAAACTGCATGCTACATCATTGCGACAGCTGTCCTCCTAATACTGCACTAACTGAGCACTTAACTGAAAAACTAAGTGAAGATTATGATTTAGAAGAAGAAATTGTAATCAATCAGTGGGTTAACACAGACAGGGCAGAAATGATCAGACAGTCTATCAGTGTTGAAGGCTACATTTCTTTATTGGTTAGGTCATTGGAAAAGCTCACCCCGCACTCGTTTATAGCAAAATCCCAATCAGCAGCCTTTAAAAGATTGAAAGAAGACCCACCACCCAAAACAGCAATTATTGTGATGGATTTCAGTGAAAATTATTCCTTTGTTATACAAAATGAGATCCAAATTTACCACTGGAATAGAGGTGGTTGTACTCTACACCCAGTTGGAGTTTTTCTAAGAAATGAGGAAAACAATGTTTTTGTTTCCAACCACTGTTTTATTAGTGATGGCCAAGAACATGACACTGGTTTTGTTAACTTTGTACAAAAAGAATTTACAAAGTGGCTGTCATTACATCATACTGACATTGACTCAGTTCACTACTTTACAGATGGTTGTGCTGGGCAGTACAAAAATAGAAACAGTTTTAAAAATTTGACTGAACACTTGAGAGGCTTTAATTTGAAGGCCCAACACTCTTTTTTTGCAACAAGTCATGGGAAGTCAATTTATGATGGCCTAGGAGGAACTATTAAAAGAATTTTAAGGAAAGGTTTCAGACGAAGAACAAATAATGACTGCAATCGATGTGTACAAGTTTTGTGAAAAAAATATTGAAAACATTAATTTTCACTTTATTGACAAAAAAGAAGCTGATTTGCTATGGTTAAAACTAGAAAAACGTTTTTCAGCAACCCGAACCATTCCTGGAACAAGAAGTTTTCATAACTTCAAACCACTTCCAACAAACAACCTTGAAATCAGAATGACTACAGATAGTGTAAAACCCTCCTTAGTCTTTTCTTTCCATTCTTCTTCTGATTGGGTTCATGTTGAACCATCCATAAATAGCTATGTGGCTGCAAATTATGATGGTAACTGGTACTTTGGACTGGTAAAAACAATATTCAATGATGAAGAAGATGCAGAAATTATATTTCTACATCCTTAAGGACCAGCTGCATCATTTTATTGGCCTGAAAGAGAAGATTCTTGCATAGTGCCTTTGGAGCACATAGTCTGTGTAGTAGACGCACCTCAATCAAGCAGCACTGGAAGAATGTATTACTTCAAAAAAGACTGTATCAAAAGAACTGAAAGCTGTAGGATGAAGTGGAAAAACAGTTTGAATCAGCATTAATATTTATTAAAAAGACAAAATTACTCAAAAAATTCAATGTTTCAAGCAATCAGTTGGGTTATACATAATTGTCGTAAGTACACTATCTTTGTACATAATTCTAATGTAATCTACTATAATTAATAAACATGTTAAAAAGCCATCATTATTTTTGTTTTATCAAGTAGCCTATATGTTTAAGAGTAAATTAAAACAAATTTGAGCATTCTATCAGGTCTGAGACTCTTGATATTGCAATTCTTATAAAACAAAACATCCGTTAAAAAAAAAGAAAACTATATATATATATATTTCATAGAAAATATTAATATATTTTAATAGTATCATTTTTATCTTCAAATATGTATAATAAATAAACTTGCTGCTGCAAAAATTCATGGTGTTATCTAAAAGAGTTCTTAAGATAAGCAATTTTAAAGTTTTGAATACAAATTAAATTTACCATTTCCGAAGGTTCGGAAAACGCAAAACATAAAAACTTTAAAAATTTATACAGCAAAAAAATTTGCAGGTGTTGTCAGGATGGTATTAGAACCATTTGAGCCAAATTTCATGAAAATCTAAGGAGGTGGGTGTAAAATTTATTTTTTATTGGGTGATTTGATATGGAATGACCCTACTGATATTCTTTGTATGGTGTAAACCTGTGTTCTCTGCTTGATCAGTAGTGAGTCTTCATTCTGTCCCTTCTTATTTAATATCAATAATTCTAATATTTTCCTCCACACCTTTTCATCACCAGTTTCTGCATCTTCCGCTCCAGCTTCATCCATTTTATCTCAATTCCAACACCCTCTAATACCTGTAAAAGGATATCTTAAAGCCTATGCCTATTGGGAAGGCTATCTTCAGTTGATGCCATTGTAACCAATGAAAAGTGCCAAAGTAACATGTAGGTCTTAATTGCGTTGATTTCTGCAATTATTTATCCGCTCACCTAAATTTGCTTTCATACAATGCCTGCCTGTACCATTCCCAAATTCTCCTTTGTGATTGTATCTCTATAGCTCACAGTGACATATAATTCCCATTGAGGTAAAAGTTGCAAGAAAGTCTGAGGTGTCTGGCTCTATAGCAGAGTTGTTCCAACATAGACGTGTGCAATGCTACTGACCCAGCCCTTCCAATATATAAGTGAAGCAAAAATTACCTCACTTGAAAGATTCGTCTACTGTAGGTGACAAATTGGATAGATGACAAGAATTGTAAAACAGAATAGTTACCCCATGCATCATTGGCAACTTTGGTGAAAAAATTTAGAGAACTGTCATGTGAAGCCAACTGCAGAAAGATGCTACTGCACCAACATGCATTTCACCTAAGGATCACAAGAAATTAGGGATCACATGGAGGCAAAAGAACAGTTGTTTTTCCCTTGCTCTGTTTGTAAATGGAGCATCAAAAGAAATGACTGGTAGTGGCACAGGGTACCCTCCACCATGCACCATACAGTTGGCCAGCGGAGTAAGTGTATAGATGGAGATTCGAAGGATAGGATCAAGTCATTTTTTACCTGCATTCTTCAATTTTTGTAGTATTGTGAAGATCTTCACTACTTTTGTCTTCATTGCAAGTATGACGAATTCTACTACAGCTGTTGATTCCTGTCAGGAACTTTGTTTCTGTGACCTGAATATGGCTCCGGTTGTCGGTCTACGGAATCTGTGTTTTGCTGCCATACAGAAGAGATGGAACTGCCATTGTAAAATGTATAAAATAAATCTACTCATTCCAGATACAAACTGAGCAAAGTAATGCAGTGGGCACAGTGTAAAGCTTTCTTGGTTTCTGTAAGTCACTCAAGCTTAACGGTGAGACTGTTACTTTGGAAAGGAATTGCTGATATGCTTCTTCATTCTTGTTCATTTTGAGATATGCTCGATTTCATAAGACCTTGTGTAAATGAGAAGTGAAAGCTTCAGTTTCTTTCATATATATTCAGAAGAAATGTGGTTCATATCTCTCTCCAGTTATCATTCCCATTTCCTGGAGTCGACTTGAATACTCTAGGTTTCTTTCAAAAAAATTACTGCCAATTTTTTGGCTCATCTCTGTTCAGATGAGTTACTGTTCTCTGTCTGATGGCCTCAGTGTTGAAAGGACATCGATTTTTAACTTCTCTGCCATCCTAAATACCAATCTGTGTTATAAGCACTGCACTGTTTTACTGGTTAAGCCTCAGTTTGAGCAATACATGGAGGCTAAAGTGTGAGAGTATGACATAGGAAAAGCTCATTAGAGTATGAAATAGTGAAAGCTCATTAAAGGCACTTGTGACATTCTCAATAACTACTTGTCAAGAAGACACTTATGATGTGATCAGGCAGGTACTGTGCAGGAGAAAAATGACATTTATTGTGTACCAACCCCAATTTAGAAACACTCTTAGTAATGGCATATAGCCCCCCCCCCCCTCTCTCTCTCTCTCTCTCTCTCTCTCTCTCTCTCTCAAAGAAAAGTATGGGGTACATCTGCACAGTAATGATTGTCAAGTAATTTATTTTCTTTATTTGGTGCTGTTGCAGGAACACGTTCAGAGAACATCGACCTCACAAATTCGGACTGAATATTTTCCAACAGATGAAATATGGATTTATGACAGCAATACAGAACTTTGGTAAGTGCAGAAGGTATTTTCTGTATGAGTTTCCTTGGGGTTATGTAATGATGATCTTTAAATATTTTGTGTAAGATAAATATTTATGATGACAGCTAGTGGGTGTCAGTATGTGCCTTGTCCAAAAGTGCAGTGCAGAATAAATTTATTTGTAAATAATCAGTAAGAATGGATAGAATTACCATGAACTTTTCAAAGAGCTCTGTAGGAAGTATTGTGTTTTTATAGTTATTAAATCAGTTAGGGACAGCAAAGAACAGGTAATTACACCACATTAGGTAAAAAGGATAGGAATACTTCCAGTTATAAAGCAGGTCGGACTTTCTTAGGCAAAACTTGCATTCTCAGAGGCTGAAGAAAATAGAGAGGATGAAATTATATGGAAAAGGGTAGGTCTAAATGGGAGAGATCCAAAATGGATGTGCAAAATATTGTAAAGTAATATTATATCATAGAGCATTCAGAAGTGGAATCTCAATGTAAAATGATGAAACCAAGCATGTAATAGACAAGGGAGATGAAATGCAAAGCAAGAGCACAGGAGGAAATGATAGACAAATATCAGACAAGCAAAATTGCAGAGAAAGTAACAAAAGTAAATTTACAGAACTTGCTTCATCTTTCCGTGTGTCTTCTGTCTTACTGCTTGCCTTTTTCTTCTCAATTAAGTATTCCACAGTTTCTGTAATTCACTTTCAATGATGGTTTTGTCTGTTATTTCATAACATTTGCTGCAGCTTGAAACAATTTTCTTTTATTTTCTGGGTGATCCATTTCAAGATATTAGCCCTATTATAGAATGCATGTTTTGTGTATTACATTTTTATGTGTGATCTTTCAAATGGGAGACTGCTGCATTATTCTGGTGCCTGGATCATAATGTAAACACATGGTTTTTTTTAATTACTTTTACATACAGATTTCTGCTGAGGAGGGCAGTTACGAATCTGTAAGTAAAAATTATTTCAAAATTCACCATTATCTTTTGAGAAAGATACATCAATAATTGTAAAATTAATTGTGTTTATGTTGCAGTAAAGGTATCACTATAACATAGCAACTTACATATCGGAAGCATCACACCGTAAAATGTCATAATACATGAAAATCACACTTGATTACATGACTTATTTCCCCAAATGTATCGTATGGAAAATAAAGGAAAATCGTGACTGGCAGCAGATTTTATAACAATTAAAACCATTGTTTTTCAAGTTGCAGGCTTTCACCAACTGTTTCTAATGGATAAAATAATACCACTTGAATCAGATGTCAGTATAGTTCCATCAATGAGGCTGCATATAATTTCTTTGTCTGGCCTTCTGTAATGAGCTCTCTGTTCATGAGTTGTTGAACTTTAACCTTCCTTGTGTGTAATCTGGCCAACATCATACTACAAATATACAAAGAACCCAAGTAATGGAGACCATAGTCTGGGTTTCCTCACAGGTTCTCTGTTTCCCAGATATCTATAAAATGAAGAAGCCTCGGTTTCCCTCTCCTCCCTCCAGTTACCCTTCTGTTGGTTCTTCTCTTGGCACACATTGTTTGGACTTACACAGGAACCATCTTTACTCAAGGAAAAATTGTTGAATGTATTTTTCAGTTACCCATTCACTACACACTACAAAATGAAACAATTATATAGATTCATCTTTGGATAAATAAAATCAACAAGCCTTGGTTCATATGCAGAATACTGACTTGACAGCCTGTGAGTCATAAGAAAGGAAGGAAGAAACTAGGCAAGGCACTCAGGTGGAACTGCCCCAAAATATGTATTAAAATATAGTTCTCAGTAATGTATTACAGAATTTAAATTCTCAGAATGCATTTTGCTTGTTTCCCAAGCAGATTTAAGTAATGACAGTCAACATCTTAGGAACTGTTCATATTGATTATCAAGTGATGTTTTTTGAACAGATAGAGCTAATCTTAAGACTGCATCTTGAAATGCTGGTTAGTCGTGTGTAGTAGAGGTTTCAGACATGGCCTCTACAGAGTTGAGCTCCAATGGGCTTCCCAAAGGCTCTGATCATTCAGCATGAAGGTGTCCTACCAATTTCCACACTATCTTTGTGTTCACTGTGTACATCAAAAGAGAATGAACAGAGTGGCTGAAACTTCGCTGTTGAATCCCTGCATCTCTATGATGCTTTGATGTGTCATTAACCGACATTTAGTATTGATGTTTTGATAGTGCTTTATAGTTTGGTTTGGTTTACCCAGGGAGACAAACAACAGTGGTCTTAACCCACAGTTATTATGCAGACATTTTTGCATGGCAGTTTTAGGTGGGGAGAGGGGGTGTTTTGATATGTGGTTGTGTAAAATAGTGGTAGAGGTCTGGGCTCCACCACCACGTTTACGATAATACCGACCTCAGCAACAATTGCACTGTAGTCGTGACCGAATGCTTTGTATACTCTACTTTGCTTTGTGTGTGTTGCCTGTTCTTTCATTTTATTATTTTGAAATGAGTTTGTAGGTTAATCTTGATCTGTGACAGGATTTGAATATATTTCTCACACCAAAGGGGGGGGGGGCTGCAATCCATATGACTATATGTCAGTGCTGCTTTTGCTGAACAGGGATACGGACATACGCTGCGAGAGGGAGACGGGGCTCATTCCCCTTCACCAGCCTAAGCCATTATTTGTTTACATTCACGACCGATTGCCAGGTTATAGTGTCAGAGCAACATCTGCACCGAAACTGAGTTTATTGTGCAGTTCATCCCCCTGTCATTCTGTTAAGTTCAGCTAGTGCCCTTAAAGAGTAATAGGAGACCTTTTACAAGTTCTTTGTTAGACACAGGTTCTTTGGAGAGGATTGTGGCATATTCATTCATTCAGACAGCTGAGCAGCAGTCAGAAATTTCTTATCAATCCCTGCTATGAGATCACAGATTGTTGCAGAATGCCATGAAACCCTTGTGAGGCTAGCGAAAAGCAACAAGGTAAACCTATTGTGGATTCCTAGTCATTCAGGAATTAGTGGCAGTGAATAAGTTGATAGGGTGGCCAGAGAAGGAGCAACAACTCTTTTGGAACAGAACCTGTCCTACCCATCACTAAGGCGATGATGAAATCAAAACTACATAGCTAGACTGTGAAGCAGAATATTAGACTAAGAGCCAAGAGCAAAGACACGCCAAGCTAATGATGCTGATCTTACAGTTTAGGAGAAGTTTTAGAGTCTGAGCGTTAACAGGAGACAGATCACTCATGGTAGGAGTAATGAACAGCTTTAGAAACTTCAGCAGACACCTGCACACAGTGGTTATGAAGGAAAAAAGTCCTAATTGTAGACTCTGTGGCAACACACTTAATTTTCCAGTCCAAGCATAGCAGTTTTTGTGCTTGCTTGCAATGTTTGCGGATGAAAGTGTATTGTTAGTAAGTTTCTTTTTGTGAGTGTGTTGTGCCTGAGTTATAGTAAGTTTTATTTCTTTTTGAATAACTGCAGCATACCACCTGCCTGAGATAAGCACAGTATTACTTCATTGTGCAATTTACTAGGCAAATATTTGGAAGATGAGCTTAAAATAAAAGGGAAGGAATTCGATGTCCCCAACATGACCTAAACATCAATCAAGACCAAAAACAGTGAGTCCAGAGCAATGTACAATGCAACCGAATGGCTGTGAAGTGAAAAGTGCATTTTTTCCCTCACCTATCTTGTTACAAATATTAGTGATAGCAACAGTACTGAGAATGGTATCACAGACTTACAAAATTTCCACATAGAAGTGAAAGAACATAATTCCAATGAAAAATGTTCAAATGTTTGTATTGAATTTGCTGTGTTAGGGAAGTGGACACATTATGTACCAACTAAATAGTGCTTACCATCTCCATATGAAGATATAGAACAAAAATGTGTCAATGAACCTGAATATGCTGGGTAAACTGATAGACTGCATTAAATTTTGTGACAAATTGCAAGCTTGCATTAAGGGGTCATGCCAAAACAGGAAGTCCAAGAACTTGGGGAATTTTTTGAGGGCGAGCTGGAGTAATGTCGGAAATGGACAGCGATTTGATGCAGCATATTGAAAAATAAGAAAATCAGGTTGTCTTTCCTCTGTCCATAACAACTCAAAGTAAACTCCTGACCGAGCGAGGTGGCGCAGTGGCTAGCACACTGGACTCGCATTCGGGAGGACGACGGTTCAATCCCGCGTCCGGCCATCCTGATTTAGGTTTTCCGTGATTTCCCTAAATCGTTCCAGGCACATGCTGGGATGGTTCCTTTGAAGGGGCACGGCCGACTTCCTCCCCGTCCTTCCCTAATCCGATGAGACCGATGACCTCGCTGTTTGGTCTCCTCCCCCAAACAACCCCTAAACTCCTGAAATCAGTTGATGACATATGGCTCAATCTCGTCAGGAGTGAATTGTTGAAGACATATTTCCTATCATTTGAAGTTAATGAAACCACTGACTGTGCTCATTTGTCACAACTGGTTCTAATAATTCGGTATGAGCTACTGTGGAGAAGAAATGAAAGATTTATTTCCTTTTTATGACCAAAAAGTCACACTGCAGATGATGCAACTGTAGCTATTCTCAGTGAGCTAGACAAAATGAAAGTAAATGAAATGCCTGAAGCACTGGTAGCTTCATGTTACAATGGTGCTCTTTTTTGTAAGTGACCACAAAAGTGGAGTTAAAGTTAGAACTAAAGAAGTATATAAAAGTGCACATTTTATTCACTGCTATCTGCTTCAGTTACATTTAATTGTTGAATGTTTTGTGGCATGCAACAAGCAGGTGTGGATCTTCTTCAGTTGTTGGAAGAAATTTCTATCTTTTTTCTTACTTGTTCTCATTCCGTCAAGTGGAATTTCAGATTACAGAAGACAACCGCTGCATACAAATGCCAAAAGGAAATTGTTGACTCCGTGGAAAAAATTATTTACGATGATACCGATGATTACAGGACTGTTGGACTGAAAGGTTTCCTCCAAGATTTGCTGTTCTGATAACATTTTTTAAATAAAACCATGTTTCATTGACAGTCTGTTCAATACCGCAAAATAATATTTATGCAGTGAAAACTGTTGAATATGTATCTCATTTTGCAGCATCTGTCAAGCTTGTTAAGACCTCACTTTAAACTGACGATCACTGGGAACAAGAAGGCCCAACTGCAAAACTGGGACATCTCACAGAATCAAGAATGTGTGTGAACAAGATGCCTGCAACAACATCATAATGCAGATTGGTGATCAATTCAATTTTGATGATCACTTGTCAGCTGCACAGCTGTTTGAACCATCGTTGTTTTCGAAACATGAAATTGTACGGCCAGAAAATGAACAGAATACTGCTGATACTTTGTTTAAATTACAGTCATCAGACTTCTGTAATCACCTGAATGTGTTGTACATCCAAAAGGACTTCATGGAAGCATCAAATGCTGTGACCTTATTGAACTTTTTGTATGAAAACAATTTGACAAAAACTAGGTGTTGTAAACTCCTGCAGATAGTAGTGACCTTGCTAATGATGACTGAAGAGGCGGAACACTGCTTTTCTATGCTAAAGGAGATGAAAACATCCGTACGAAATACTATGAATGACAACAGACTTTGTGCATTTGTGATGTGTTCTCTTTTTTTTGGGGGGGGGGGGGATTATTGAATTGCTCATATTTCAATGAAATGGTCATGAGCCATTTTGCAGCACTGAAGGGGACACTAGCTGATTTCATCTATAAACAGATTCATGAAGGTAAGCAAAATGTGCATTAATTGATGATAAGAAGCCATCCCTCAGTTTAACTAACTACTTAGCCTACTAAAGGAAGTGCTAAAAAAGGGCAGTAACATGTTGACCCACTGATTTCACATTTTGCAGCACTTTTGTACAACAAACTGTTGTAAAAATTGTGCAGTTTGTAGAGATATTTAATGTACTGTGTGACTTAAAACTTCATGTTTTCATAATACAGAATTGTATAAATATGAAAACCATACTTTGTGTAGTTGGCTTCATTTTATGGACTAAAATTACTAATTATGAAATATTCACTATTGTAAAATGATTGTAACAATAACTGTATTCAATTATACAGTGGAATATAGTGAACCAACCACATTCGTCCATTCTGGTGGTCACAAACTGCTGTGCAGTACTCCACTGCCTAGCTGATAGTTTCATAATGATGCCCAGCAGTTGGCAGCACTTGTGCATATGAAAAGGTTGAGCATTCAGTAATGTACACCTCAGATTTCAGTGGGAAAAAAATACTTCCATTGCAGCTAAGGCACAGTAAAAATTAATGTACACAATTGTAGCCAGAGGGCCTGAAAGGGTTAAATTAACATGATGGTTGCTCCGTTTCCTTCGTCAGCCAGTCACAGCACAAGACCCCTGACGTCACTGTTTTGTCATGTGAACCTAAAACACTGCTGACTGACCACACACAAAACATTAAATTCTCAAGTTGAGAATTGAAAACATAAAAAAAATAAGCATGCACAGAAGCTAACATACACCACATTAAAGATATCTGCAAGACATGCCACCAATTAATGCCTGTTTTACATATCTCAATAAATTTTGTTATAGACAAAATCAACTAATGTCCCCATCTGTGCTGCAGAATGGTTTATGACATGTTTTTTTAGTATAATTTGTTATGATAAAGTGTCATGAAATGTGACATCAACAGATAAATATGCTACTTATAGATCTTATCTTGGAGTTAGTATTTGAAGTTATTTATTAGTTGATTGTGAAATGGAAAGAATATACAATATGAAAACTTCTGGGTACAGTGTGATATTAGTGTCTACGTCCCTCTCACCCATCCCTTTAAATCTCGGTTGCAGTGACAGACAGAGAGTAGTGCAGCCCAAAGCCTGTGTTAATTCTGTTTGATAAATGTTCATTTTTCCCCAGTATATAAACTGTGAGCTGCACCTGAAAGAAACGGTATTCAAGAGAAATAGAAAGAAAAGACTAAAAGATAACCTATAAGAGATAGTAGGAAATAAATAAATGTGAAGGTAAGGCAATGGAATATTGTTTAAGAGTGATGTTTACATAGAAGAGACATATGGCTAGAGAGATTAGTTAAGGTGGATCCATGTACATTGTGTGAACCAACACATTGTTGTTGTCCATGTTCACACATGTCAAAACTGGATTCAGATAGGGTGTGAACTTATTAATTGTGGTATGTTGTTTAATTATTTACAATGCATGACAGAACACGTATGGCTATTTATCACAGACTCCCAAAATTGAGTCCAACCTTAATTATGTGGCACCTCATTGCAGTTTAAAGTAATGCTGTTGCCTAAGATTGTAAGTACGTAATGTGCAATTATGAACAGGCTATGCAGTGATATCAGTACATTTGATGGTAATTAGGAGGAAAACAAGTAGTTGTAGCAGTGGGAAAGGTGACGGAATGTACTTCTAGGATGTTGATGCTGTGTTACTCAATTTTAAAATATCACGATTGGTTTGTTTGGAAGAGGTATGCATTCATACGCATTACACTCTTTACTCAAGGCAGTACCATTTGTTGAATAATGTTGTATAACTTAAATGGGGATAAGTGTTTGATTTTTGGTTCAGATTTTAGCATACAGAAGCTCTTTGCTTGAAAGAGCACTGGAATCTCTGTCATTGCAGTCTCAATCTCTTCCTCTGGAGTGCATATGTGTCTCTGCCATCCTAACCAGAACTCCTCCCAGGAGGCTCACCACTCTTTGGTGAGTTTGTGCTTGTCTACCACCACCTGCAGCACCTCTTTCCTTTCTGTGCTGCATGTCTATCTTCCTGCTATTCTTTTTCCCCTTCCCTGGCAAGATTTCGTGGGTATCTTTGGGAGTGTATTCTGAAATTTTGATAGCCAGGTATCAGAACAGTCTCTTGTCAGCTTTTTCCTTCTTTCTCCATTCTCCATCTCCTACCCTTCCTCCACTTCGGCATTTGAGGTCTCTTTGTTTCTTATTCCTTCCTCTGCGCTCCTGTAGGCCAGCCTACATGTTTCACACGTAGCAGGTGACTGGGTAATGGCATAATTCTCAGCCTCGGGCCAACAGGTAGGATTCACTCATGACCCCTGGTACAGGCCAGGCCCAGGGAGAGATTGCCTGTGCTGTCACCTTCCCAATAGCCAATTGGTTCATTTGTTTGGAGTTCGAGAGCTGTGACCTGAGGCGTGAACATTCACCTCAGATAGGTGAGCCCCCCCCCTCTGAGGGAACCCCCAGTTGGATGGAGTGCGCCCTAGAGATGCTAGCAATCATGGGGAATTTTTATGCAATGAGCAAATTGCAGTCTCATTCTGTGTTTATAAAATGTAAATGGAATGAGGCTAAAGTTTCAAAGACTCTCACAGCTGCATGCCAGTTCCTCATGTTATCACACTCCGAAGGAAGTGAGTTCTTTGCTATGGTTAACCCATTTATTATTCAGAGAGGTGTTGATGCAATTGTAGGCCATGTGAAATCCTGCTCTCACTTATGTAGTGGGACATTGCTTCTGGATACTTGTGATTTTCAAGCCCAACAACTGCTTACAGCTTTGCTCCTCCACGTCTATCCTGTTTGTGTCGAGGCCCAACATACACTGGATTCTTCTCGTGATGTTATTTACACTCGGCTGCTCATGGTCTGAACTAGGGTTGAATCCAAAATTATCTCTCTAATCAGGGTGTCACATGCAATCCATCAGGTAATGAAAACAGTTGTAGCAAACTTAGCACCTGCAAGCACTCCTTTTCCCTCATTTGATCGAGTAGCGCTTCCATCAAAGATTACGGCAGGCTATGAAGTCATCACAGTCCGACCATATTTGCCAAACCCGATGCGTTGCTGCTAGTGTGAAAGTTATAACCACACTCGCATGTCCTGTCAAAACATAGCCAAATGTGTTACTTCTGGTACAGATGCTCACGAGGGTGATTTCCCACCTTCTTCACCCCATTGTATCAATTGTAATGGTGACCACGCCACCTTATCTAAGTGTACATCTATACTCTGTAAACCACCGTGAGGTGCGTGGCAGAGGGTATGTGCCATTGTACCTGTTATTAGGATTTCTTCCCGTTCTGTTCACATATGGAGCATGGGAAGAATAATTATTTTAATGCCTCTGCATGTGCAGTAATTATTTTAATCTCATCCTCACGATCCCTATGTGAGCTATGTGTAGGGAGTTGTAGTATATTCCTAGAGTCATCATTTACAGTCAGTTCTTGAAATGTGGTTAATAGACTTTCTTGGGATAGTTTACGTCTGTCTTCAGGAGTCTACCATGTAAGTTCCTTCAGTATCTCCGTGACTCTCCGTGACACTTTCCCATGGATCAGATAAACTTGTCACCATTTGTGCTGCCCATGTCTGTATACATTCAGTATGCCCCATTAGTCCTATTTGGTATGGGTTCCACACACTTGAGAAATATTCTAGAATCAGTCGCACAAGTGATCCCACAAGTGTCCCGTGTATCTCGATGAGCAGGCTGTCCATGAGTTGTGGGTGAAGGAAAAAGTACACTCCTGTGTTACTCACAAGTTGCTGGCTAGTCCAAAGCCCTGCATTTTTCCATCTAGCACTTATAATACCATTATCGCTATACCTCGCTCCTCGAAGGACATGGCCGTGCCGACTTGCGACTTCCAATTCAGTACTGCAGTTGTGAAATCATCCAGTATCATGGTAGCACCCATATCTCCTTCTCCTACCGCTGTGCAACGAGCTACCAAGTCTTCGCTTCTGGGGGTGAAATCACATTCTACTCAACTGGCAGGCTGGAAAGGATGAAAGGAACACTTCCGCAAAGACCTGTTACGTCCCTTGAACCAACAAATGTCATAATCTTCATCTGCCAACCGTAGAGGCTCTAAGAAGTTGAACAACGCGATATGGTATTCTCCTTCCCTGAATCAAAGATACTTTTCAACTGTGTCGCCACATCATACCCTCACCCAGCTGTCCTCAATTTTGCTGGTGCACACCACGTACCTTATTTCTGCCCTAGAATTTCTAGGCCAACCCAGGAAGAATGTCGACACTCCGTAGAACAGGATCTTCGAGCCTCTGCACCCTGTAGCAGTGAGTCCTCAAAGGCTGACACTCGGCAGTTGCTGAGGTAACTGTCCTTCATTTGTTCTCTCCTCCTCATTCCCCATTATGACTCTTCTCCAGTGGAACATTTGGGGTATTAGATGCAACAAGGAAGAGTTACGGCTGTTCTTGGAATCGCACCATCCATTTTCCGTCTCCACGAAACAAAATTGCATCCTCACAACTGCTTTGCTCCCTCACATTTCATTCCGTTCTACTTTGATATTCTCCTGCAGACAGCATTATCCTTACTACTGCAGAATGGGGGAGTGAGGCTGTTCGTCCGGTGTGACATCCATAGCCAAACCATCTCATTGACCACCCAGCTCAAGCTGTTGCAGTCCGCATTTTCCTTCATCATTTCACCTTTTCTCTTTGTAATGTCTACATCCCTTCATCATTCACTGTCAGCAGGGCAGACTTACTCCAGTCCGTTTCACTGCTCAAAGACCTTAAGAACCATCATCCACTTTGGGGCTCTCCGAGAACCTGTCCGAGAGGTTCCCTCTTGGCTGACCTTCTCAGTCAGCTCAACTCTACCTGTCTCAACACTGGAGCATCCATGTTCATTTCAGAGTCAACACACACTCAAGCGACCAGTTCCTGTGTGCTATCAATTTGCTGAAGAAGGTAATATTTGAGAAATTAGGGCTCATACGAAGGCATATAGACAGTGGATTTTCCCTCGCTCTGTTTGGGAGTGGAACGGGAAGGGAAATGACTATAGTGGTTCAGGGTACCACCCTCTGTGCACCGTACAGTGGCTTGCAGAGTATCTGTGTAGAAGTAGATGCTGACTCCTACCCCACCTGCGTGTAAACCCAATAGGCAGCTTGCTAAGGCCGACTGAAGGCTTTAGTCCTCTCCGGTGACCTTCGACAAACAACATTTCCCCAGTTGCGATGACCAGGCAGAATACCTTATGAACATTATCCTTACTACTGCAGAATGTTCCGTACCTAGCACTTCTTCTTTACTGTGCTGTGTTCCGATCCCCTGTTGGACTCAGGCATGCCGTGACGCAATTCACACGCGGATACGTGCTAACCGCATTTTTAGCCGTAACCCTTCGATGGCGAACTGTATTCGTTATAAACAGTAGCGTGCACAGTGTCATCACATTCTTCAGGATAGCATAAAAGTTAGCTGGATTTTATTTACTAGTTCTTTTAACAATTTCACTCCCTCATCTGTCACGAGTGGCAACCTCTGTCGGATCTCTAGGACCGAGATCCATTTCCCGATTTCTGGCCTGATCGTAGCAGATGATGTCATTGTGGACCCTGTTGCTATTTCAAGCAGCTTGGGCTGCTATTATGTAGAGATTTTAAGCTCCACCCACTGTCACCCCACCTTCCTTTCTCGGAAACAAGTGGAGGAGGCTCAGGTGTTATCCTCCGCCTCTCAGAATTGCGAATGCTCCAATGCTGCCTTTACTATGAAGGAACTAGACTGTGCTCTCATCTCATCCCCATCTTCCACCTCAGGGCTAGATGATGTTCAGATTCAGATGTTATAGCATCTTTCTCTTGCAGGCAAGCACTTTCTCCTTTGTACGTACAATCGCACTTGGGCAGATTACACATTTCCCAGATGCTGTCGTGAAGCCACTGTCATACCCATACGTAAGCCCAGTTAGGACAAACACCTTCCATCTAGCTACCGCCCCATTTCTCTCACCTGCTGTGTTTGCGAGGTGATGGAATATATTAGTCGTGGCTGGCTGGTACGGTGGCTGCGAGACTTCGCAGTCTACTAACCACTACACAATGTGGTTTTATGCACACTGTTCTGCAGTTGACCATCTTTTCACTTTTTCAACCCATGTCATGAATGATTTTCTGGAGAATACCAGACTGTGGCAGTGTTTTTCAATTTGGAGAAAGCCTACGACACCTGCTAGAGGACTGTTATCATCCGTACTCTATACACGTGGGGCTCCTGAAGCCACCTGCCCCATTTCTTTCAGGAACTTTTAAAAGCCTGAGTTTTCAAGGTACGTGTGGGTTTAGCATTTTCAGACACCATTATCCAGGAGAACAGAGTGCCTCAAGGCTCCTTCCTGAATGTAGTCCTCTTTGCTATAGCCATTAACCCTATTATGGCCTGTCTTCCACCTCCCTTTTCATTGATGATTTTGCCACCTGTTGCAGTTCTCCACACCCCTGTCTCCTCGAGTGGCATCTTCAGCGATATTTCTACCATCTTTACTCATGGAACGTCAACAGTGGCTTTCACTTTTCCACTGACAAAACTGTTTGTATGAATTTCTGGTGGGGCAATGGGTTTCTTCCACTGTCTGTACATCTTGGGCCTGTTGCTCTTCCGTTTGCTGACACTATGAAATTCCTGAGGCTCATGCTTGATAGGAAACTTTCTTGGGATTCCCACACGTGTTAACCTAACTGCACGCTGTGTCCTATGTGTCCTAAGAGGTACTTGCTGTGTAGTGCATTGGACTACCCTCCTCCTTTTGTACCAATTCCTTGTATGTTCGGAACTAGACTATGGGCATTTTGTTTATTCCTCTGCATGTCTGTCCTTCTTACACCATCTTAACATAAATCATGATCATGGAATATATTTGGCCACTGGTGCCTTTTACACTATTTTGATTGAGAGTCTGTATGCAGAAGCTGCTGAACTACCACTATCTTACCGGCGTGATGTCCTGCTCAGCGGATATGCATACTGTTTGTCTGCCATGCCCAGCCACCCGTCCTATGCCCTCTTTTTTGATGACTCCTTTGACCACCAGTATCAGGTGCACACTTCTTCTCTGTTACTTCCGGGGATTCGCTTTAAAGTACTGCTCTGGCAACTTAACTTCACATTGCCTGCCACGTACCCAATGGGTGTGAACTCTTCAAAGCCTTGGCTTTATGTGGCAGTCCGTGTTCATCTTGGACTTGCTTCCCAAGGACACATCACCAGCGTATTTTCTTCATGGGAACAAGCTGTGGGGAACTAAACTTCTCCCAATGGCTTGGTCGGTCTCCCTATGGCCCTTGTCGTGAGGAGATCAGTTTAGCAAGGTTACATATTCGACACTGTCTTTTTAGCCATCACCATTTGTTAAGTGGTGATCCCCCACCACTTTGTTCTCATTGTTATCAACCTTTGACAGTTCGCCAATTCCTGACCCAGTGCCCTTTTTAACCGCTTATGTTTCAGTGTGGTTGCCATCTGAGTTACCAGCTATTGTAATGAACAACGCATGGGCTATCAACCGCATTTTACTTTTTATCCATTGTAGCAATATAGTAAAGGACATGTAATCTCTGATTTTGGAACTCGGCTGTCTCTATGACATATTTTGAGGACCTTTGTCCAAGGGGAAGTCCTTGTTTTGAGCTCTCTCTCCTTCTGTCGATTGGGCTTAACATATAGTCGCTTTTAACTTCTTTTCCTTCTTGGTGTTCTAAGGTTATGACTTCAAGAAGTTGGTTAGTTCCTCTTGTACTGTAGTTAATGGTTACATCATCTCCAGACAAAGAGCAACATCCCAGTCAGACACCTTATTATAGTCAGAATAATTTTTCATAACTAGATGCTGTTGGACAACAGTATTTAAAGAAAATCTAAAAAGTTGTTTCACTGTAAAGAAAGCACCATAATCAGCTGTTCTAACCCGATGCATCAATTGATGTGTTTTCCAGGGACCGGGAAGTAACAACAGGTGAACATCCACCTCGGAACTCTGGTGCCTGCGGTGTGATATTGAAGCAACATTTGTATGTTTTTGGAGGTAAATTAAATTACAGATGTGTTTATTTCATTAAAATTCTAAAAAGAGTTTTTAGTGTATCCGTTGATTTTGTTAGTTATACCAACTGTACCAGTTTTTGTGTTGGAATGGTCAGTATTCAAGGATATGGCAGGAAATTCAGAACTGTTTCCAAGATAGAACACATTTAATATGCATTGTTATTTATTTTCTGTATCTTTATGCATGTACATCGGTTAGAAAAATTGCAACCCGCATTTTTTGAAGTATCAATCAAAGAATACATATTTTAACACGTTTACCTCTAAGCTTTATTGTATCCTTCAATTTACAGCTTTTGTACAGTTCACAGTAAATGTTCAAATACCTCACCATAAACTTCAACACATTTGTGCCCTCTTGGAAGTGTTGCTTGTCTGAGTCCCTTTGCCCTTAATGAGGGAACCAAGCAGTTCACCTAATGTATTCACATTTCATTTGTATCTCTCAAACTTAATCTAAACCCGTAAACAATACTCTAATGGCGTAAGGTCTGGTGATATGGGTGGCCAGTTGATTGTACTGCCATGACCAATCAAGTGATTAGAATAAGTACAGTTGAGATGTTCCTTATATGTCTGGTAAAATGTGAAGGGGCTCTGTTGTGTTAGAAGCACATTGCAGTCCATGTGGCCAAAGAAACATTCTCAAAGTGTTCAACAAACAAATTTTCCAGGAAGTGCAAGTTATTTTATTCCATTGTTCACTCTTGTAAAATTACTGGATCTATCAACATGTTACCAATCATTCTGCATCAAACATTGATCAAGGAATGAGCTTGAAATTGGTTTCCACTGTAGCATGTGGATTTTTCTGCGACCACTAGCGATTATTACCTGTTTATGAGCTTCCAGTATGGTGGAATAGCTGTGGGTCAGCAACTTCGGCTAATCAACACAACGAAAAACACGCCCAAAGTTGCAAATTATTCTCCAACCTCCCACTCAATGGCTATAGTTTTGGCCCAAGACTCATTTTTAAATCATCATAACATAGTTATAAATAATATTTCCTAAGATGTGAAACCATGTCAAAAATGTGCTGTAACTGTTCATTGCACATTTTTGACATGGTTTTCAGATCTTTGGAAGTACCATTTTTGACTGTGTTACGATGATTTGAAAATGAGTCTCAGTCTGAAACTAGTCATCTTTTTTTTTTTTTCTTTTTTACTATTACGTGTTTGTTGATTCCATTCCGTGTAAACATGACTTCATTAGTGAATAGTATTAATGGAAACAAATGCTGATTATAATTGAATTAGTGACAAAATTGAAGTCATGTGGCAGTGTCACCAATATGACTGTTTTGGACCCATTGTATGTGAAATGGTTAGAAGTCTCCAGCATGTAGTGCTCACTGCACACAAGTTCGTGGCACATTTATATGTACATAAAGTCACTGTACGCTGTTAATATGACTACACTGCAAGATTTCAGCAGTGGGTTGCTGTTCCTGCACAGGTTGTTGAACTACACGTTCAGAAGAAAAACAGGCACTTGGAAGAATACCTGTTTCACACAACATGCTGAATACTCTGGCAAACACACTACCGTCAGGAATTCGACTCGTCGGAAAACACTGACAGTAATCTTCAGCAGCAGCAGCAGGAGCCCTACCAATAGAGAAGTCCTATCATGCACCATATCTGCATATTCTTCATTAGTGTAGATGTGTGGTGTTTCAACAAGTCAGGAATATACAATCACAGTTAAGCAACGCTGCTGTTGATATACTTACATGCACTATTTAACTCATTACACATCATGGACAGCTCCACATTCAGGGGGCTAGTGTAATGGCAGAAAGACATCCTAAGCAAAGGGATTGAAAGCAAAGAGGTAGGCTGGGCTAGAATAAAGTGTCAAAGAGGTTGGGTGGGTAAGATACATATGCGTGCAGCACTAGCCCGAGAACGTATGTAAAATTTGTTCTTTCTCAAAAACCTTTTGGAATTGGACACATGTCCATATGAAGTTTTTTGCTTCAGGTGATAGTGCCTGTCATATCCCTAAATATTGACCATTCCTCCCGAGACAACCTGTATACATTTTTTATCTGTCACGTATCACTTCTTTTACTTTTGGCAATATCTGTCAGTATGAAAAATTCTGAGTGACACTGTGGTTCAGTGTGCACATTAAACTGTAGAACCCCCAGTAACCGGCTGCATAAGTTATTTTCAAAGGTTGGAGGAAGGCAAGGGCACACCAACTCCTATAGGACCTTGCTTAGTAAAGCACTGTACTGTTCAAACCAACCTTTGGGTTGATGACAGCTTTACCTTTGCCTACATACTTCACAAGCTGTTGTAGTGTACATATTACTGTCACTTCTAACCAACATTTTCAAAGATTATGTAAGACAAGTCAATAAATAATCAGAATTCTGCTTGTAAAATCTGTCGAATTTTACTAACCTTCAAGGGTTTCCAAATCAGTTTACTATTCTGGAGCCTTTGTTTTGTTCTTTGCAGCACATATTTATGGAACTAGATTTGCTGCAGTCCATCCTAATGAGAAATGCTACAGACCTGACAGAATTCAGAAACAGTTGGATCTCCAAGCAAAGATTAACAATAACAGCCTTTCTAACAATAACAGAAATAATAAAACATTATACATTTTTTCCTTTTACAATTGTCTCTACTGTTTCCGAAGTTCTGAACACAAATCTAATTTTGAAAAATGTTTGAGTCAGAAAATCACACTTTTTACTCCTGATCGAGAGTTTGGAGTGACCTTTCCTTTACTTCGGCACCTGTGCAGATACCTTTTTATCATCCCTGTCCTCAACCCAATGATAGACATTCATGTTTTTTAATTACTAAAGCTAAAGACTCAAATGTATCTTTAAATTTGTTTGTCTTCAGTCCTATTCCAATTATATATGCTTCCGCCAGTTTTCAGTTGATTTCCTCTTCTGTCTTGTTCATCTGTATCTTTAAATTTGTTTACCTGTCAGTCCTGTTCCAGTTATTCATGCTTTATCCAATGTTCAGTTTATTTTCTCTTCTGTCTTGGGTACACTAACAGATGCTGTTAATAGAAACTAAAAGTCTAGAATAATATGCACATGTTTACATGACAGGTAGTTATTGAGACACCTTAAATCTTACTTCTCTGATAAATAATGTCAGTTGGTATCACTATCTGATTATCCAGGTTTAGTTTTTATTTGGTTTCCGTAAATCAGTTAAGGCAAATTCTGAGATGATTCCTCGGGAAAGTACACGACTGATTTCCTTCCCCTTCATTAACCAATTTAAGCTTGAACTATGTCTATAATGACCTCATCATCAAAGGTATAATAAATCAGTAAAAGGATTTCCACTTCATGATATGTTGGTGTTGCAACAAGTATGCAGAATGTGGTGGAAACAACAGTCTCAGTTGCAGAATTGATTTTATTGCGTTATTTATTCACAATGCATGTTTCGTCTAATGTAAGGTATCTTCAAATTAATGATATGAATATAATAGAGGGAAACATTCCACGTGGGAAAAATATATCTAAAAAGAAAGATGATGAGACTTACCAAACAAAAGCGCTGGCAGGTCGATAGACACACAAACAAACACAAACATACACACAAAATTCAAGCTTTCGCAACCAACGGTTGCCTCATCAGGAAAGAGGGAAGGAGAGGGAAAGACGAAAGGATTTGGTTTTTAAGGGAGAGGGTAAGGAGTCATTCCAATCCCGGGAGCGGAAAGACTTACCTTAGGGGGAAAAAAGGACTCTGCTCCCGGGATTGGAATGACTCCTCACCCTCTCTCTTAAAACCCAAATCCTTTCGTCTTTCCCTCTCCTTCCCTCTTTCCAGATGAGGCAACTGTTGGTTGCGAAAGCTTGAATTTTGTGTGTATGTTTGTGTTTGTTTGTGTGTCTATCGACCTGCCAGCGCTTTTGTTTGGTAAGTCTCATCATCTTTCTTTTTAGATATATAAGGTATCTTCAGATTGACCAATATAGTGTTGGTAAATGGGATTTTTGGTTCCACAATTAATGCATCAGGAAAAATTAATTGCCATCGTAATATATAGTAAAATAAATTAAAGTAAGTGTAAGCTCACATCTTATGTTAAAAGTGTGTCTGTGTAGTGTATTCTGGTGGATACAAGGCAAGATCAGGCCTGTACATAGTCCATCATATCATAAATACACTGGAGCCACTGTTCTTCATCCTCAGGTCTGGTACACTGTTGCTGGACAGAGCTTAAATATTGCTCAGTACAGAGAACAAAGAATGGCGCCTCCAGCATATTCACCATGTGACGTACAGAACTGATCCTGCCTTGTATCCACTGGTCTATTCTACAAAGACCTGCTAGGTCATCAGGTGTTCATGGCACCCAAAATCCCACTTACATCACTATACTGGTCAATCTGATGATGTCTCGTATTAGGCGTAACATGCATTGTCAATAAATAAAGCAATAACATCAACTGATCTCACTGCATAGATAAAATCCTTATCTTCCTTCCATTGTTTCCCAGTAAAACTTAAACACCGCAAACAAAAAATTAATCGTCCACATGTGACATCACATTAATGTTGTGCAACACCACCTTGAGTCTTGGTAACCACCTCCCTTCAGTGAGGAAGAGAAACCACAAGTTTTGTCAGGTATGCTGTATCCAGCTGAAGCCAGTAATAGTTAATCAGATTTTGTAGAAGTACCTAATTGTGGGGTTGTCGATTGCTGTGTAGTTACAAATAGTGGCACATAGTTTCCACGACATTAAGATCATGTGATTCAGCTGGCCAGTCAAGGTATGGTAGGGTAGCTGAGTGTCTGTCAAACTGGGAACTTACATGTGCAACTTTGCTGATGCATCTGTTGTCACACTGGGAGAGTGGAGTGTCCCCAGCATACTCATAAATAGGATGTGGGAAAAACTGCAACACGTTGTCTCCGAGATTAAAATAAACAGCCCCATTTGAGTTCAAGATAAACTGAATGAGTGGGCCCAAGTCACAGCGTGAAAACCATACCAAGAACGTCACTGAACCTTGTCTGGCCTGAACTACACCTTCGACACATCTCGGGTTAAACACCTCAGCGGGCCACCGCTGCACTCCATCCCTCATGTCTGTCGGAAGAGATGATCCCTCACATCTATTGAAAGAGACAAAATTGTGACCTGCCAGACACACTACGCACCTCCTGTCAGCTACTTCCATATTTCTGTATTGTTTGGCTCACTGAAGATGTGCAGCTGTATGTCCTGTGTGCCTTCGTAACACAATCTCGGAAACGGCAGTCACTGACTGCGACAAGTCCCGTCATGTTTGAAACTGATTGTCATTAACAAGATGTAACACTCATCTTCGGTCTCTGTCACATACGCCCTTTGTATGACTACTGTTCTTTTCCATGTTATGTGGCTGCGAGTGGTGCGTTATTTGTTGTAGACACGCAGGACAGTCCTCACTGATGCACCGACAAATTGGGCTACTTCCTTTGTCGTGTGGTTGAGGGCACGTCCAAACGTGATCGCTCCCTTCTGCCACATCTCCACATCAACCCACCTTACTGCAGTGATACTGTGCAACCCTGGCAATAACACTAATATATGTTTTTCCTAAAGAATCCCTATTTATTCATCAACAACAACTTTGTACTCTTCAAAGTAATCCCCCTCAGGTACAATACATTTGTGCTAGTGCTTTTTCCAACCTTAGAAGCAATTCTGGAACTCACTTTTTGTTACATTGTTCAGCTCCTTCAGCAGTTCTGTTTTTCTGTCATTAGTTGTGGCGAAAGACCTCCTTTCATGGTTCTCTTTCATCTCAGGAACAGACAGAAGTCTCAGGGCACCGTGTCCAGGAATTCCTTAAAAAAAATCATGAACAAACATTGAGGTGTGAGCAGAAGCATTATCGTGATGCAATTTCCACGAATGGTTTTGCCACAACTCTGGTTGTTTTCTTCAGGTAGCTTCCAATTGGCACAAAATTTACTAACCGTACTGCCATAAGGCAGGAACTCAGGATGCGTTATCTCATTGAAATCGAAGAAAATTATAAGAACCTTCACTTGTAATCGAACCTGTCAATTTTTTTTTTTTCTGTCTTGGCTCTTCAGGTAGTTTCCATTGGGATGATTGGGTCTCGGTTCTGACACCATATGATTTTATACCTACGTTTTGTTGCCTGTTATGACCTTCCTTAGAAGTTCTGCATGATTATTAGCTTCATTCAGCAATTGCTGAGTTATATCTACGTGACAACCTTTTTGGTTGAAATTCAACAACTTTGCTGCTACTTCACATTTCATGCACAAAACATCCAAAAAAATTGCTGACATGAGCCAAAGGATATGCCAAAATCATATGCAGCCTCTGTGGTGGTGATTTTCAGAACCATTTTCTATACGTTTTCCATATCGATGTCAGTAATTGATGTGCTAGGGCATCCAGGTCAGTTGTCATCTTCGTCTTTTTAACCCTCTTTGAAATGTTTATAGCACTCATATACTCATGCCGTACCCAAAGCAGATTTTACAAATGCCACAGTCAACATTTCAAATGCAGTGCTGCATTTTATTCCATTTTCAAGCAAAACTTAATGCTGATTCTTTGATCAGTCTATTTCAAAAGGGAAAATATGCCAAGCACTGGAAAACACATACCCATTTTGACTATCAACATAACCTAAATCATCAAAACAGCTGAAAATGCAAACATGTGTCACAAACATGTGTACCAACAAGATAAAAATAATTGCAAATTTGGATGTATAAAGCCCACGAAATTAAAAAATTTCCATTGCTTTTTGATCACACCTCGTATATACCACTTCACTGCTGGGGCTTACATCAGCAGTGAAGCAACACACAACTGCCTGTTACCACTTCCGCCTCATTGACAGTACTCGAAAGTGATCAGTGTCATGTTTTAAAGGAGTGGCGAATATTTTATCCAGTGAACTTCTTTACACAATATAGTTTAATACTCAAGCTTTTCATGCAAAATACTTAGACATGTTGACTCTAATTTCACTTTATACTTTTCGTTGAAGAGAACATAATGTGTATGGCATTTATGCTGCACAATGTTTGGGTAACTACTGATATTACTGAAGACAATATTTTCAAAGCCAGTTCTTGGTTTTGTTAAATTGGTTTACACATTTTCCACATACACTGGACATTCTTCTCACTTCACACAGGACGTAGAACAGCCTGTTCATGATGAACACACATTTATATGACAATACAAATGAAGTGAGGTTCAAAGTTGGCAGGAATAAAAGCTTGTAATTTATGTGAACAGCAGGGTTGTAGCTACTGCTGCTTTTTGTCGGTTTCCCTGCAGTACTGTACATCATTCATTTTGTGTGTGTGTGATCGAATGCCAATAAACAGTCATCTGTGTGAGTGACCACTACTTTTTCCGAGTTGGAAGTCCATCCAGCAGGTTGTCCTCTTCAGTCATCATGTCATGATTATTCCGTTTCCTTTAATTGTTGCAACATTTTGTGAAATGTGGCATGTGTCACACATCTCCTGCATCAGTGCCTGTCCCAATATGAGCTGTTTGGTTTGTTTGTCCATATATGAAAATCATGTCTGCTGTTTGTGTAATCACATAGACCTTGTGCAGAACAATGTGGCACAGATGCAGAAATGTGCCCTCATTCTGAGCACTGGACAATTTGGTCCTGTTGGTCTGAAGAGTTGGCTGTCAGTTCCTACACATAGTAGGTGGCACAAAACTTTGTATCAGACATATGTGCTCATATGCAGTGCCGTTAACTTTTTGTCAGAAGTAAAAATCTCATTAAAAACTATGCTTGAGAAGGTTGCAGAAACTATTATTTATTCCAGATAAAGAAGAGAGGGAGCATAGCCACTAATTCAGGAAGAATGTAGAAGGGGAAGGAAATTCTATATATTTAGGTAGTATTGTCAAACAGGTTGTCAGGGGTCTGAGACACAGTTTCTGTGTGACACATTTTCCTTACTTTACATTTCAGTACTCTACAGAGTCTGACAAAACAAACCCCGTATTTGGAGAAGCCCCTGTGTGAGTCATGTCGAGCGTAACGATGTGGGTGGGGTAACGATTGATAGCAGTGTACGTGCCATTTTGAATAGGTGCCGTGGCTCATCTAGTTGAGCAGCGTACATTTGTTGGGCAACAGTATATTCGTAATGTCAGTTCTGTGATTACAGGTCAGCGAGCATTTTCCATTCTCTTCAAACTTGGCCGACACGGTTCTGTTCCTTGTAGAAAAGCTATTTTGAGTTTGGCTGTCAGACTTGAGAGCACATGTTGGTCAGTACCAGAAAACATTGCACGTGTGACACCTTCTGTCAAGCAGTCTCCAAAGCCTTCGACAAGTAAATGTGCAGCTGCTCTGAGACTGTCTAATAGGGCATAAGAAGAGACTTGCACAGAGATCTTCACGTGCACCTGTTCAAACTGATGGTTACCCAAGAATCAAGTGAGAGAGATTTTGAAACTCACAGAACTGTGAGTGAGGAAATTCTTCAGAACATGATGTGGTGTAGATTTGAGGAAGCCCACTTCCACTTGTCAGGTATTGTACATAAGCAAAATTTCCACGACTGGGCTGCAGAAAACCCTCAGGAAATTCATCAACAACCACTCCACACCATCGTGTGACATTGGTGAATTTGGTGTGTGGGTCTGTATTTTTTTGAAGATGATGGCATAATACTAACGATTAATTCAAATCACGTTATAGAGACCTTCCTCTGACCTAAGTTGAACCAGTTTTCTGGGGATCGGGACCTTGAAGAGGGAGAAGGCTTTTTCCCACAAGACAAAGCTACAGCTCACACTTCCCTGCATTGTCTACAAATTTTGATAGGGTTGTTTCCTGAACATATTTTCTCTTTGTGGGAAGACATTCCCTCTCCCCTCCCCATTTTGAGGTCATGTGATTGATCACCTTGTAATTTTTTTCTTTGGGGACACTTAAAGGCTCATTGCCGCGCATCCTTGCAAGCACTTACAGAGGCAATCACACTGGAAGTGGCTGCCATTCCACCGAAAAATACACAAAGAACTATGGACACTTCTGGGAAAGGCATTCTCAATGTGTTAACAGTGGAGGAAGCCATTTACTAGCCATGAGTTTTAAAACCAACTAATTGTTTGTGTTCACAAATAAAAGTATTTTCTTTGTCTCTTCCTTGGATTGTAAACTACCTTTAGAACTATGAGAGGCTTTTATGCTGAACCCTCTAGTAAGTGACATTTCCCGCTATGCCATGTTTTGTACCCCTCTGTTGTTTATGAGAATGGCAGTATGTGGCCATCGTGTTTTGCTATAGTTGATCCCGTCTTGCTATGGTTGATCCTATCTTGCTATGGTCAATTCTTTGTTTATGAGATTATTTCTTTTTTAGAACTCAAATTGAGAAATTATTGACTTCGAATTTTTATATTTGTCGAATTATTGCTTATACTGACGTACCCTGTTAATGTAATTGTTCGCAGACACTCTAGCTGTGCTTACAAGTTATTTGGGATATACATTTGTGGATAGAATTCAGCTATCCAAATGCAACTCCGCTATCACACTGTGGCCGTTCACTCATCACATCTGTGTAGATATGGGCCAAGTACACTGAGCTCAGTCTACAATGTTGTTTCACTAGAGCAGAATGAGTTTCCAGTTCAGTATGTAAATACAGACAGTGGCCTTAAAGACCTATAAGTGAGGACTGACCACTTGTCTGCTGCAGTGCATTAGTGGAGTTTCGTGGCCCCACTCTTCAAGTTATATACATATACAAGGACCAGTCAAATGAAAACCAAATGCACACCACAGCGGGACCATAGAATGGTTCCATTCAGAAATAATCACCACACATGCTAAGACATGATCCCACTCGGAGATGATGGTCAGTTCTGTTTTTAGTATGCTGTTAGCCACTGGCAGGCCCACAGTTGCAGTTCTACATCTATATCTACAATCTACAAACCACTGTGAGGTTCATAGCAGACGGTACAGCCCACTGTACCAGTTACTATGGTTTATTCCTGTTCCATTCGTGTATGGAGTGCAGAAAGAATGGTTGTTTGAATGCCTCTGTGCATGATCTAGTTATTTTAATCTTATTCTCATGATCTGTGTGTGAGCGATACATAGCAGAATGCAGTGTATTCCTAGAATCATCATTTAAAGCAGGTTCTTGAAACCGTGTTAATGTTGTTGCTGTTGTGGTCTTCAGTCCTGAGACTGGTTTGATGCAGCTCTCCATATTACTCTATCCTGTGCAAGCTTCTTCATCTCCTAGTACTTACTGCAACCTACATCCTTCTGAATCTGCTTAGTGTATTCATCTCTTGGTCTCCCTCTATGATTTTTACCTTCCATGCTGCACTCCAGTGCTAAATTTGTGATCTCTTGATGCCTCAGAACATGTCCTACCAACCAGTCCCTTCTTCTTGTCAAGTTGTGCCACAAATTTCTCTTCTCCCGAATTCTGTTCAATACCTCCTCATTAGTTATGTGATTTACCCATCTAATCTTCAGCATTCTTCTGTAGCACCACATTTCAAAAGTTTGTATTCTCTTCTTGTCCAAACTATTTATCGTCCATGTTTCACTTCCATACATGGCTACACTCCTTACAAATACTTTCAGAAACGACTTCCTGACACTTAAATCTATACTCGATGTTAACAAATTTCTCTTCTTCAGAAACGCTTTCCTTGCCATTGCCAGTCTACATTTTATATCCTCTCTACTTGGACCATCATCAGTTATTTTGCTCCCCAAATAGCAAAACTCATTTACTACTTTAAGTGTCTCATTTCCTAATTTAATTCCCTCAGCATCACTTGACTTAATTCGACTACATTCCATTATCCTCATTTTGCTTTTGTTGGTGTTCATCTTATATCCTCCCTTCAAAACACTGTTCATTCCGTTCAACAGCTCTTCCAGTCCTTTGCTGTCTCTGACAGAATTACAATGTCATCGGCGAACCTCAATGTTTTTATTTCTTCTCCATGGATTTTAATACCTACTCTGATTTTTTCTCTTGTTTCCTTTACTGCTTGCTCAATATACAGATTGAATAACATCGGGGAGAGGCTACAACCCTGTCTCACTCCCTTCCCAACCACTGCTTCCCTTTCATGCCCCTCGATTCTTATAACTGCCATCTGCTTTCTGTACAAATTGTAAATAGCCTTTCGCTCCCTGTATTTTACCCCTGCCACCTTTAGAATTTGAAAGAGAGTATTCTAGTCAACATTGGCAAAAGTTTTCTCTAAGTCCACAAGTGCTACAAATGTAGGTTTGCCTTTCCTTAATCTTTCTTCTAAGATAAGTCGTAGGGTCAGCATTGCCTCACGTGTTCCAATATTTCTACGGAATCCAAACTGATCTTCACCGAGGTCTGCTTCTACCAGTTTTTCCATTCGTCTGTAAAGAATTCACGTTAGTATTTTGCAGCTGTAACCTATTAAACTTATAGTTCGGTAATTTTCACATCTGTCAACACCTGCTTTCTTTGGGATTGGAATTATTATATTCTTCTTGAAGTCTGAGGGAGTGTCGCGTGTCTCATACATCTTGCTCACCAGGTGGTAGTTTTGTCAGGACTGGCTCTCCCAAGGCCGTCAGTAGCTCTAATGGAATGTTGTCTACTCGTGGAGCCTTGTTTCGACTCAGGTCTTTCAGTGCTCTGTCAAACTCTTCACGCAGTATCGTATCTCCCATTTCATCTTCATCTACATCCTCTTCCATTTCTGTAATATTGTCCTCAAGTACGTCGCCCTTGTATAGATCCTCTATATACTCCTTCCACCTTTCTGCTTTCCCTTCGTTGCTTAGAACTGGGTTTCCATATGTGCTCTTGATATTCATACAAGTGGTTCTCTTTTCTCCAAAGGACTCTTTAATTTTCCTGTAGGCTGTATCTATCTTACCCCTAGTGAGATAAGCGTCTACATCCTTACATTTGTCCTCTAGCCATCCCTGCTTAGCCATTTTGCACGTCCTGTCGATCTCATTTTTGAGACATTTGTATTCCTTTTTGCCAGATTCATTTACTGCATTTTTATATTTTCTCCTTTCATTATTTAAATTCAATATTTCTTCTGTTACCCAAGGATTTCTACTAGCCCTCATCTTTTTACCTACTTGATCCTCTGCTGCCTTCACTACTTCATCCCTCAGAGCTACCCATTATTCTTCTACTGTATTTCTTTCCCCCATTCATGACATTTGTTCCCTTATGCTCTCCCTGAAACTCTGTACAATGTCTTGTTTAATCAGTTTATCCGGGTCCCATCTCCTTAAATTCCCACCTTTTTGCAGTTTCTTCAGTTTTAATCTACAGTTCATAACCAATAGATTGTGGTCAGAATCCACATCTGCCCCTGGAAGTGTCTTACAATTTAAAACCTGGTTACTAAAGCTCTGTCTTACCATTATGTAATATATCTGATACCTTCTAGTATCTCTTGGATTCTTCCATGTATACAACCTTCTTTTATGATTCGTGAACCAAGTGTTAACTATGATTAAGTGATGCTCTGTGCAAAATTCTACCAGACGGCTTCCTCTTTCATTTCTCTCCCCCAATCCATATTCACCTACTATGTTTCCTTCTCTCCCTTTTCCTGCTCTTGAATTCCAGTCACCCATGACTATTAAATTTTCGCCTCCGTTCATTATCTGAATAATTTCTTTTATCTCATCATACATTTCATCAATCTCTTCTTCATCTGCGGAGCTAGTCGGCATATAAACTTGTACTACTGTAGTAGGCGTGGGCTTCGTATCTATCTTGGCCACGATAATGCATCCACTGTGCTGTTTGTAGTAGCTTACCTGCACTCCAATTTTTTTATTCATTATTAAACCTACTCCTGCATTACCCCTATTTGATTTTGTATTTATAACCCTGTATTCACCTGACCAAAAGTCTTGTTCCTCCTGCCACCGAACTTCACTAGTTCCCACTATATCTAACTTGTTAATGTACTCTCTCGGAATAGTTCATGCCTATCTTCAAGAGTCTTCCAGTTCATTTCCTTCAATATCTCTGTGATACTCTTCCGTGGATCAAACAAACCTGCAACCATTCGTGCTGCCCTTCTCTGTATACGTTCAATATCCCCTGTTGTCCTATTTAGTACGTGTCCCACACACGTGAGCAATAATCTAGACTGGGTTGGAAGTGTGATTTGCAAGCAATCTGCTTCATAGATTGAATGCATTTCCCCAGTATTCTACAACTAAATCAAAGTCTACCACGTGATTTACCCACAACTGAGCCTATTTGATTATTCCATTTCACATTCCTACAAAGTGTTACACCCAGGTATTTGTATGAGTTGCCCAATTTCAACAGTGTCTCATTGACATTATCGTCATAGGATACTTTGCTTTTTCATTTTGTGAAGTGCACAGTTTTACATTTCTGAACATTAAGAGCAAGTTGCTAATCTCAGCAATGCTTTCAAATCTTATCAAGATCTGACTGAATATTTACGCAGCTTCTTTCAGGTAGTACTTAATTACAGGGAACTGCATCATCTGCAAAAAGTCTGAGATTACTGTTAATATTGTCTGCTGGGTTATTAACATACAACACGAACAACAAGTGTCCCAACAAATTTCCCCAAGGCACTCCCAAAGTTACTTCTACAGCTGGCAGTGACTCTCCCACCAAGATAACAAGCTACATCCTCTCAACCAGAAAGTCCTCAATCCAGTCATAAATTTCACTTAATAAACCATATTACCTTAGTTCTGACAATAAGTGTAGGTGTGGACTGAGTCAAATGCTTTTCAGAAATCAAGACGTACTGCATCTACCTGACTGCCTTAAATCAAAACCTGACTGCCTTGATCCAAAGCTTTCAGTATATCATGTGAGAAAAGTGTGAGTTGAGATCCACATGATCAATGTTTTCAAAATCCATGCTGGTTGACATTCAGGAGGTCATTCTGTTCAAGATTCCTCATTGTGTTTGAGACCAGAATATGTTCTAAGATTCTACAACAAATCAACATCAAGGATATTGGGTGGTAGTTTTGTGGATGACTTCTACTGCCTTCTGCTGCCAACACTTCCAGCAAAGTGGTGACCCAGAGATAGCTACGGAACTATTGTCCAGCTTGGACATCTCTCGGAGGCAGAAATGGGCAGAAACAGTCGAAACTATGGACTTTACCCATTCGAGCAGGAAAAGCATGGAGTCTTCTGAGAAAACTGGGAGGAAGGGCACCACCATGCAGAAAAAATTCCGAAGTAACACCAGACCAAATTGCTTCCCACATCATTACTACCTCAAGAGTACCTCCTGACAAGAAACATACAAGACATATCAGACGACAGCTTCGTGACCTGAAAAAGAAGGCATCTCCCTCATCTGAGTATACCCATCCCTCCACAGTTTCAGACATTGACTCTGGACTGAAGGACCTCAAACCTCTTAAGGCACCTGGATTCAATGGTATCTATCCAGAATTCCTGATCCATATGGGAGGAAAAGCTAAAAAAAATGGCTGGCAGAATTCTTCACTGAAATCCTGCTGACTGGTCAACTTCCATCGGAGTTTAAAAAGGCAAAGATAATATCTGTTCTGAAACCTGGAAAACCCTGCAACAACGTAGAAAACTATCGCCACATTTCCCTACTCAGCTGCTGCTACAAGCTTTTTGAAAGGCTAATGTATAACAGAATAAGTAGCACTATCTTAGAGAATGTTCCAGTTGATCAGGCAGGCTTCAGACCAGGCCGTAGCTGCTGCGACCAAGTATTGTCTCTCACATCCTTCATAGTCAGGATACCAAATGAAGCAGAAAACATCTGTGGCATTTGTTGATCTAACTGCCGCCTTCGACACTGTGTGGAGGGAAGGCCTTATCTACAAATTTCTCCGCATCATACCCTGCAGAACAATGGCTCGACTGATTAACAGCATGCTAAGTGATCGGAAGTTCCAGGTAATCACTGGAAGCAACATAAGTAAAGAGAGGAAGCTGAACAACGGATTGCCTCAAGGATCAGTTCTCTCACCCTTACTGTTCAACCTATATCTATCTGATCTACTTGACACTTCGTCCAGAAAATACTGCTATGCCGATGACCTGGCTCTAGCCGTAAAACACCAGGAAATGAAGACAACAGAAGAGATTCTAGCCAATGACCTGTCTACATTAGATAATTACTTCAAAATCTGGATACTCCAACCCAGTGTGAGTAAAACAGAAGTGTGTTGCTTCCATCTAAATAACCAGTTGGCGAACGTAAAACTGGAAGTAAGTTTCAGAGGCAGCATTCTTCGTCATAATTGGAACCCAAAATATCTTGGTGTCATCCTGGATCGTACACTATGCTTCAAACAACACCTTCTTAACTTAGCTCAAAAGCTGAGGACTCGAAACAACATCCTCCATAAGCTATGCGGAACTACCTGGGGATCTTCAGCAACCACCCTGCGATCTTCAGCTCTGGGCTTGGTGTACCCAAGTGCTGAGTATTGTGCACCTGTTTGGATGAACAGTCATCATACAAGGCTTGTTGATACCCCGCTGAATATGACAATGCGCATAATATCTGGCGCAATCAGATCTACTCCCGTTTATTGGCTTCCACTGTTAACCGGTATAATGCCTCCTGATCTACGCAGATGTACTGCCCTTATGAGAGAATTCCACAATATCTCTAGGAATTCTAACCTACCCGTGCATAGCGACCTGCCACTTTTAAATCGCAAGAGACTGAAATCACGCCATCCATCTCTGTGCGATGCCGCTGACATGATTGCTAAGAATTTCAAACCTCTTGAAGAATGGAAAGGTCGGTGGGAAGCAGTGGTAGATGTGCACCTGCATAACATCTTCTCAGGTGTGCTAAACTTCCAAGTGGATTCGACTTACCACGCAAGACCTGGTCTACTCTCAACAGAATCCGTACCGGCCATGGGCGATGCAGGGATGCTCTCTTTAAGTGGAAGAAGTTGCCTGATCCAGCTTGTGACTGCGGGGCTCCATACCAGACTGTTCACCACATTGTCAGTGAATGCAGGATTCGAGCCTATCACGGCGCCAAGGACGACTTCCTGCTAGCAACTCCAGATGCAGTGCGCTGGATTGAAGGACTGTATATTCAGTTGTAAAGACAAACTTAAGTTTCTTGTGTGTCAATATTTACATATGTATAGGTAATTTAATTTCATGATATGTCTGTATTAGCCATACGCTAAATAATAAACTGCCTTTCTTGTAGACATGTGACCAGTGCTTTTTTCCAAGAACTGGGCATAGTTTCTTATTCAAGCAATCTACAATAGATTATACACTGATCGGCATGAAAAACACAACACTTAAGTTTCTTACAAAAACTGCAACTTATTTTAAAATTATGACACTTTTATAATCTAATCCACTATCTTATGATGGAATACTGGGGTATGGTTCCATCAAGGTGTCCAAGAATGAAAAAAGTAAGACAATCATAAACAAGTTTAACAAATTATACCAGAGATGCACACTTAAAGGAAATTTTGTATAAGCTAATAAAGGTAATGATCATTTGTTTTGATGTTATACACTTCACATTTTTTCTTCACAGACCTTGGAGACAGTCTCGGAGACCACTGTTCACATCTTCAAATGTGTGTCTTCCCACCTCTTCCACCAATGGCAGCATTCAGCGTTTCAGGCATGCTTCTGGTTAATGTGGTAATGTCCTGTTGATGAATCATATCCCATCCTTCCAGGAGGTGTTCCGTAGATCCTGTAGGGTCTCTGAATAGTACTGATGGGCTCTTCTCCCCAACTTGCTCAGTAGGGTCCAGATCAGGGCTTTGAGCAGGCCAACACATAGCATGAATCCCTGTTTCATCCAAGAACTCTTACACAATTCTCGCAACATGGGGGCATGCATTGTCGTGCATTGATGTCAAATCGTCACCAATAAATGGAGCCAAAAGCACAACGTGCTCCAGAAGAATTTCCTCCATGTACCGATGTGCGGTAAGGCTTCTGTACACTATGAAGACCAAATCCGTCCTTGCAGCGGTATTGATTCCTGCCCACACCATCACAGAACCACCCTGAAAGGCATCCTGGATTGGAATGTGCAAGGGGGATACCTTTTCCCTGGCCTTCACCATGCCCTCCCTCTTCTGTCAGATTGTCAGAAGCCATATTGCGACTCATTGGTGAACACCACTTGATCCTATTGTTGTACCGTCCAGCCAATATGTTCCCAGATCCTACAAAAATGTGTGATTGAAAGGGGGGGGCAATTCAGAGTTCAACAATAAATGGTACAAGAACAGGAAAACATTACTCATTCACATTCAATGATGTGTTTTCCAGGTTGCGCGGGAAACGTCGATTGAAACTAGTGCAATAAACAATTAGCAGGTCATTGTTTTCTCACAACACAACACCATTAACATATCCCTTCTCAAAAAATTGATTGAAGTGCTTCACTTCAATTAAATAATTACACAATGATTACACATCATTTATCGGGTGTTGTGTTTTTCGTGCCAGTCAGAGTAGTTGGGAGACAGGCTAACACAGCCACAAATTCAGTATAGAATCTGACAGATTCCATTGGGCCTTGACGTTTTGTTCAGTTTCAGAGATTTAAACTGTTCCTCAACACCACTGACACTAATACTTACTTCATTCATCTTTTCAGTGGTAGGAGGATAAAATTGGTGTATTCCTTTGTAACGCAACATTTGAAAATGGAGTTAAGCTTTTCAGCTTTTGCTTTGCTAGCCTCAATTTCAGTTCCTGTTCCATTTGCTAGGGACTGGACACAAACTTTGCTGCCACTAACTGCCTTTTCATGTGACCAGAATCTTGGGATGTTGTGAAATGTCATTTGACAATATTCTGCTACAGCAGCCATTGAAGGCATCACACATTGCTTTCTTGACAGCCAAACACGTTTCATTCAGCCACTCTTTCTATAGTCCTACACTTTGTTTTACACTTGTTACGCAGTAATCTTTGTTTCTTTAGAAGTTTCTTTATTGTGACTATATACCATGTAGGTGTCCCCCCCCCCCCCCCCCCCCCCATTATGAGCTATTCTACTGGGTACATATCCATCCAGGGGTTCAGCTATAATTTTAAACTTGAGCCATAGTTCCTCTCCATTCTCCTGCCCTGTGCTGAAAGTTTCAAGTGCCTCACTGAGATATGACACTTCAGATTTTTTATCTAGTTTACTGAGCATCTATATCTTTCTGCTTCTTTTAGTTGTCCTTTGCACTTTGGTGGTGATAGTAGCCTCAACCACATCATAGTCACGGATACCAGTTTCAATGTGGACATCTTCAAAGAGCTCAATACATTTCCATCAAGAGTGGTGTTCCTATCTGTTGAAGGTAGTTTTCAGAGAAGGAATTTAGTAATGTTTCACAGGATGTCTTATCACACCCACCAGTAATGAAACTGTAATTTTCCCAATTGATTGTTGGATGACTAGTCTCCTCCGACGATTGCAGTATGATTGAGGAACTTACGTGCAATTGAACTGAGGTTTTCTCTAAAGTTTTTGGTTACAATAGGAGATGAGTGTGGTGGGTGACAGAAGGATCCAGTTATCATTTTTGCACACCCCTAATACTAAGCCTTGCCCAAACAGTCTAACACACAACTTCAATTTCTATCTCAGTGGATCTGACTTTCTTGCGTACTGCGACAAATACACTAGCTCCTTTTCTCATTTGCCTATCTTTTTGGTATACACTTTATTTTCCCTAAAAATCTCAGTCAATTTCAGGTTTCAAACAGCTTTCTGTACCTACTATTATGTGAGCTTCACTGCTTTTCATGAGTGCTTCAAACTCTGGCTGTTTGTTGTGAACGCTTTAGTAGTTTACCATTAGGATTTTAATTCTCTCAACTGTGGGTGGGATTTCTTTCAGTCTTCAACTGATACTTCCTTGTTTCCTATAGCTATCATTATCTGGACTGAATGAAGTCACCTAATCTAAAAAAAAACCTTGTGTGCACCGCACCCACAGTCAGCTACCTCAGTAGCAGCCTATGATGTGTAGTGCTCACCTGACTCATTTCAGGGGCGCCTACATTTGTCAACCCTAAGGTACAAGTCCAGGAAGTCGCAGCCTAGCTTGTCACAGAACCTTCATAGTCCCTGGTTCAGTCCTTCCACTCGACTCAGAAACAAAGGGCCATGAGCAGGTCTGGGGACAATGCTGCAAATTGTGAACTTTGTTGAAACCCCATGCACAAGGCTGGTCTTCTCTGCCTATTGCTGGAATGACCCAATTATGACCTCAGAGCCCAGATGACGGACATCATTTGTTCCAACATGAGCCACAATCTACATTTGGTTACACCCTGTTGCATCAGTGCCTACTGGAATAGCCTTTTCAACATGTTGAATGTGGTGCCCAGGCATACACGCTGAGTGCATGTGGTGTCCTTTCCTGTTCCTTCCTGCCATTTCTCTAAGTGATACCATCATTCGCGGTATGTTTGAACTACTGACGATTAATAGCCCCCCAACTCTTTTGCGTTTACCCCTTCCTGACACTGGACGTAACAGGTTTCCCCAAAATGTGTGAAGTGAGTCCCACTGACTCAGTTCCAGTTTCAGTGAAACGCAGCACCTCAGACTTGTTGGTTAGGGGGATTGGTACAACAACTTGAGTCCTCCCTGGTCCCCGTCCACCCTGTACAGGACACATAGGTCTACTATGGACATACCACTTGCAGTCACATGGACAAGTAATGACAGATGCTGTACTTTCTGCAGAGGAGAAAGGATCCACAGGAGAGGACCGTACTTAAGGCACCTCTGGTACCTTCTCGGGAAGGGGTACGATTCTCGGGAGCTCTTCCAACACATCAATTTGCAGCAGCTACCAATTGTTTGACTATAATAAGGCAATTTCCAGCTGCTTATGAATGTCAGCCATCTCATCCTGTGTTCGAAAACAGCATTCACAGTAGGGCTGCATTTTGACTGCTGCAGTGTATTACAAGGCAGTGAACAAATAACTTTATATTAAGCCTGCTGATTATCTTTAATTTGTTGAGCTAAAAAGTTGCTAATTCCCTATAAGAATGTAAGAAAATACACAAAACAAGATTTCTATTAAGGCTACACTAGTGGTAAAATTTATTATTCCCTGAAATGTTTTGAATATAATTACGCTTGTTAGTAAACTTGTTAAACTGAACAGACATCCACACATCTTTCTTCAGGTCGACAAAGATGTGAAAATCACATGGTCAAAGATCAGGGCTGTTTGGAGGATGTTGCAATGTTTCCCAACCAAACTGCTGAAACATAACCTTCGTCCAGTTGGCAGTGTAGGGGTGGACGTTATCATGCAATGGGGTGATTCTTTCTGTCCTCATTCCTAGACATTCTAACTCTGTGGCATGTTGCAGTTTCTGCAAAGTGTCTTCATAGCACTGCACATTGATTGTAGCTCCACACTCATGGAACTTGATTAGCAGAGGGCCCCAGCAGTCGAAGGATGATGTCATCGTGACCTGTGTTGTGTCACTATTCTGAGCCCGAGGGCAAATGGCAGTGCCAAATGTGGAAACATCCTACGTCTCCCCTGTCAGATAAATCCGAAGCTGTTCACACAAGTTCTGGTAAGGCCACGATGACTTCCTCCTTTGACTGCAGAGATTCTCTGCTCGTTGACTTCCTCAAGTGTGGAACCACAGTCAATGCACAGCACTAAGGAGACACTTTGCAGAAAATTTGATGTGCAACAAAGTCAGAATGCCCGGGAATGCTGTCAGGCAGAAAATTCTGTTGCATGATAATGCTCGCCCCCACACTGCCACTCAGACAAATGCTACGCTTCATCGATCTGGTTGGGAAACATTGCAGCATCCTCCATACAGCCTGGATCATTCACCATGTGATTTTCACGTCCTTGCCGACTTGAAGAAAGACGGGCGTGGACATCGGTTTCAGTCAGACGAGGAAGTGCAAGAGTGGGTGTGGTTGTGGATCCGTCAGCGGCCAACCGTGTTCTATGAAACAGGACTTGATCACCTCGTCTCCCCGTGGGATAAATGTCATAACCCGTGTGGTGGTTACTTTTGAACGGAACCATTCCACGGCACCGTTGTGGCGGGTACTCGGTTTTCATTCAACTGCCCCTCATTTGTAGATTGCATTTTTTTATCCTATGGCAACATTTGCCCAGCTTTGCCATGCATGAAAATTTGTCTTATCATGACAGAAACACCATTTATTGTAAGGGCTTGTGTGTTCCTTGGTGTCAGTATCATCCTCATTGTCTGTTTCGTGTGTGTGTGTGTGTGTGTGTGTGTGTGTGTGTGTGTGTGTGTGTGTATGGGGGGTGGGTCTTTCAGAGATGTCTGAAATAACAGACACCATTTTGATCCGGGTGCCACTATCAATCAAGACACAAAGGTGACCACTACACCACCCAGACACAGTGGTCACGACAGCGACACGGACTACTTTAGCACACCTCCCATCAGACCCAAATTCTTGACTTACACCACACACTACTGATGTTGTGCCCCTACTCATTAGCCTCTTTACTGCAGCATTAGTGATGTCTGGTCTTTTTAACATGTCCAAAAGAACAGACATCACATACGTATAATCAAAGCAATGAGACCAGTGTCACTTCATTGCAGATGCTTACTGAGCTCAGGCTATTGTGGGAATTGGCAGGATGCTGCGAGTAAAGAGGCTGGTCAGCACGTGCACTACTTCATTAGAGAGCGGTATAATTTGAGAATTTTGGTCTGACGGGAGGCATGCTAGAGTAGTCTGTACAGTTGTGTACAGATGGCAGCGCAACTGCGTAGTAAGCAGGAGACCGAGGTTTCGGTCGCGATCCGGCACAAATTTTCAACTGGCCCCATTGATATAAATCAGTGCCCACGGGCAGCTAATGTCTTTAATTTCTTTGTGTCTCATAGATTAGTTTGCATAAACCATTGAACACAAAATAAATAACGTTATTCAGATTTCAAATACTGTATAATTTCAAATTGTATGTAATGAAAAAAAATGCATCTGCTGTATACAGTGTCAGTTGTGTCATCAAACCTTTCGGTGGCAGTATTTATGTCAGATGCTGTCATTAGGTTTGGCGACCTCGAGTACTTCCGCAGAAAAGCAGACTGCTGGCACTAGTTTCACTCTCTCCATTCCTGTCACTTCGTGGTAGTCATCCACATCTCCCAGTTGTGCATTGGGCACATTACCTGCAGGACAAAAAAATGCTATGGTAAAGCACCTACACTTAAACCTTAACTGCATGCTATTTGTAAATTAATCTCTTATTGGCTACTAAAAAAAGAAAGAAATTGATAAATTATTTTTTGTGTACAAACTGTTCACAAGTGTTGACATTACTTCTCCACGTAGTCGCCACCCAAATTCAAACATTTGTCGTACTGTGACACTGGCTACTTTATCCGTTCATCAAACAATGGTGCGGTGCTTCAGCCATTTTTTGACAGTGTACTCGAGCTCATTGTCAGTTGTGAAGTGACAAATAGCCAAATACACATTCATCTTGTTGCCAAGTCTGGACTGTAGGGTAATCACACTCTGCTGTTTGTTTTGGAAAGATCTCTGGATTTCAGAAGAGTCTCACAAATATGTGATGTCACAATATTCTTAACATGTTATTCTCATGAAATCTGTTGCCAGAATTCTACATCTACATCTGAATTTCTTTGTGATCCAGAAACTGTAATGATTATTTTGTGATTTGACAGCATCTGCTTGAATCTTTTGAGTCTAATGAGAGAATGAGTGGGCATCCAATGTTTGGACTTAGTTTCAGAGTTCATGTGCTGCACCTACTTCCAGTGCCGATTCTGTTCAGGATTTGCTCCTACTCTTCATAGTAGCACTGCAAGAATGTAAAGCCTTGAACCAGTTCTTTCAGTTTTATGAACATCAGTTACCCCTTTGTGACTGTTAAAGAGGGTTGTCCTTGAAATGTAATGCTCATCTTAACAAAGTTTGGTAATTGTGAACCAATGTTTCACACGTGCAATTTTGTCTGCATGTTACATGAGTTCATCAGTCACATCTGAATGTCTTTCTTGACTTTTTTCATTGTGCACATCTTTGTGAAAAGACCCAAATTTTTTGCACCACTCCTTCAAACCACCACCACTCGTACCCCCTACCACCATGCACCTGACACGATTGCTAACAAATCTCGGTGGCATCGACTCGGAAACGAATGACATAACATAGTGGCAACTGGTTGGAGATCACCGTGACACTGTCCATTTCAGTTGCCTGCCTGTTACACATTGACGATCACAACTTAGAGCTGATGCAACGTGACCCTCAAAAGTTTTCTTTTCTAATACCATAAGTACTATGAGGCTACAAGCATTTGTTTATTTTTGAACATCAATCTGAGGTTAATTTAAGAATAGCTCTCCTGCAAATGGAAGTAAGATTCTTACGTTGTCTTTTGTTTATAATGTTTTGTCTCCTATCTACTATCTGATATTCTCATTGGTAGTCATGGCGGTGTGTTTGAGAGGCCACTTCGTGAAAGGAAGCAGGTTTTGCATTGCTTGCAGGGTACACAACTGACACCACTGATGACCGTAACAACAACACGAATGGCCTGTACCGGCTGGACCTCACATCCCTGACCTGGGAGCAGCTGCATCCGAGTGGGAAACCAGAGCCTGCAGCCTGTGACAAGCTCGTCGGCTGGGAGTACGAAGGCAGGTAGGGACTGCGGCACAGCGAAAAGTGTGCATGAGAAATGGTCCGTTTTATACGTATTAGAAGACAATTTGACCCTACAAAGTGTAGGTGCAGAGATCATAATTAATGGAATTAGATTGGTAGCTCCCAAAGATTAGATTGGTAGGTTGGATGAAGAATAGTGAAACAAACAGTGAACAGAAGAAATTTATGGCACAGTTAGACTAAAAGAAGGAATCAGTTGATATGACAAATTGTGAGGCATCGAGGAATTATCAGATTTTAATAGAAAGAAATGTGAGAGCTAAAAGTTGTAGAGGGAGACCAAGGCATGACTACAGAAATCAGGTTCGAATGAAGTTTGGAGTAGTTGTGTAGAGATGAAGGGGCTTGCTCAGGGAAGACTAGTGTGTGGAGAGCTGCATCGTACCAGTCGTTGGACTAAGGACAATGATAACAACAACAACAACATTAACAACAAAATATTGCTGTGAACTAGAAAAGCGAACTGGTTACATATCCAGGATGACAGCACCATTGTGTTTATGTCCGAGAAGTGGGGAGTGGAGGTGGGTATAGCATACACACCACTATTCTTCCGAGTGGAGTGCTGATACCTGCTGCGTTTCTGTATGCACTAATAAATTAAGTGCCCGTTAGAACAAGAACAGAAATACGGCATACAATATGTCTCACCTTGACTGTTCACAATTTTCGCTGGCCGAATCTATAAAACTACCTTCCGAGTGATGTTGCTATTTTCCGTACCTATGTTTGTTGATTTGTCATCTACTGTCTCAGTGGTGAATGGCAATGCCTGCTCTTCATTTGAATATTCCCTCGTGCATCAAAATATCTGTCTTTCAGTAGTCATCACACACTTTTTTTGGCATAATGCTTGGCCTTTCTGCTCTTCACAGTAAAAGCTAACATCACAGCACAAAAAGCAGTCTGACCACATAGTCTAGTGGTTAACATTTTTGGTTAGTAACACTGAGGTGTCGGGGTTTTTGACCACTTCAAATTTTTCTCTGCTGGAAAGGCCTGGAAGGAGGCCCACTTAGCCTTTGGGACCAACTGAAAAGCCGCTTGGATACAAAAGCATCTAAATGGACACCCAAGTCACCAGATTGACATTACTGGGCTAGCTAACAAGTTACTTTATTTATTAGCAGCAAAAGCCTCGGCCATTATTGTGTCAGGTAGATGGCAAGGTGCTTGATGTCTTATGAATATGGATCATATTAAAAAACTTATGATTCATTATGGATCATATTTTGTGCAATGAGTGCAGAAAAATTTGTTGACCCTAAAGTGACATGATTGTTGCGAGAGTGGGGAGAGCTTGACACTTGCTCTTGACTCTATCTTAGATAGCAGCGTCATGTAGCAGTGTCATATACCACGCTCACAAGTTACAATGTGCATAGCATTGAGGTCCAGAGTGTACGGCAGCAGTCGAGAGGGAACCATTTTCTTGCAAAATTTTGTCAGTGGAATAAAGAGAAGGTTGGCGTTCCTCAATGCTGAAAGTTGTTGGGCTTTGATTGTCTCTGTGTACTTTTAATTTTTGTGTGTTGATTTGTACGTGACGATCCTAAATGTTCCTGTTACGGTCATATAGGAGAAGTGAACACAAAACAAAATTATGCATTAACAATAAGGACACATTTCCTGGCTCTGTTGTTTGACAATACTCTTTGCATGCTGTCATTGTGCAACATCTGTTCAAAGTGTGGTCTGTACGAATCCTCTGTTCGTCTAAATAAACCACTGGCCACTTTAAATGTGACACTTCATTTCTTCATATGAACTCTAATGTAGTATGCTCTTTTTACAAGTATTTTGTCCCTTGCATACATAATGACTCTTTCATTCTGGCATCTTTTAAAATCAAATCCTGTACATAAAACTGTTTTTATGGTTTCTTTCCTAGACCAGAAGTCCCCATCTGTGGTACAAAAACTGCGAAGGTTTTGCAAAGATGATATTTCTTTTTACTGTTCATAATATCACATAAACTGCTGTCTATTAATGCATTTATCTATATATTCAACAAAATAAAACTACTTAACTGCAAGTTGTCATGACTTCCCGCGAAGATACACTGAAGTGCCAAAGAAACTGGTATAGGCGTGTGTATTCAAATTCAGAGAAACAGGCAAAATACAGCACTGCAGTCAGCAATGCCTGTATAAGACAACAAATGTCTGGCGCAGTTGTTAGATCGTTACTGCTGCCACAATGGCAGGTTCTCAAGATTTTAAGTGAGGTTGAATGTGGTGTTATAGTCGGTGCAAGAGCAACTGGACACAGCATCTCCAAGGTAACGATGAAATGGGAAATTTCCCATACGACCATTTCACAAATGTATTGTGAATATCAGGAATCCGGTAAAACATCAAATCTCTGACATCACTGTGGCTGGAAAAAGATCTTGCAAGAACGGGACCAACGACAACTGAATAGAGTTGTTCAACATGATAGAAGTGGAACTCTTCCACAAATTGTTGGAGATTTCAGTACTGGGCCATCAACAAATGTCAGCGTGCGAACCATTCAGTGAAACATCATCAATATGGGCTTTTGGAGCCAAAGGCCCATTCATGTACCCTTTATGACAACATGACACAAAGCTTTACACCTCACCTGGGCCCCTCAACACCAAGCATTGGATTGTTGGCTGGTCGGACGAGTCTCATTTCAAATTATATTGAGGTATACAGGTATGGAAACAGCCTCATGAATCTGTGGACTGTGCATGTCAGCAGTGGACTTTTCAAGCTGGTAGAGGCTCTGTAATGGTGTGAGTTGTGTGCAGTTGGAGTGATATGGGACCCCTGATACATCGAGATATGGCTGTCAGGTTACGTAAGCATCCTGTCTGATCAGCTGCATCCATTCATGTCCATTGTGCATTCCGAATGGGTTGAGCAATTCCAGCAGGACATTGCGGCACCCCACACGTCCAGAATTCCTACAAAGTGACTTCAGGGACACTCTTCTGAGCTTAAACACTTCTGCTGGCCACCAAACTCCCTAGACATGAACATTATTGAGCATATCTGGGATGCCTTGCAATGTGGGGTTCAGAAGAGATCTCCACCCCATCATACTCTTATGGGTTTATAGACAGCCCTGCAGGATTCATGGTGTCAATTCCCTCGAGCACTACTTCGGACATTAGTCGAGTCCATGCCACATCATGTTGTGGCACATCTGCATGCTCAGAGGACCCCTACATGATGTTAGGCAGGTGAGCTAATTTCTTTGGTTCTTCAGTGTATTTTCCATGATCAGTTTCTTGTACTCCTGCTAGGATGTAAAGGTGTGTGCTATTTGGAACTATAATGTGACGGTAACTGATCACATGACCAAATTAGTTCCCACTATGACTGGGTAAATAGTTCACCTTGCTAAGTAATACTGCAGTACAGGCTCAGCTCAGTTTGAAGGTAAGCACTTACTGCTGTCCATAGTTCATGGCAATGCATCTGGAGGAAGTCTAAATCTCATTGTCTGCTGATAGTTGGTGGAAATGCATGTGCAAAACAGTTGTAAACGGGACCAATTTCTGATGTGATACATGCTGTAACTCTATTTTATTGTAGCTTAACGAATGAATGAATAGATTAAATGGTGTGTGTTTGGGGGGAGGGGGGGGGGTTGCATGAAGGGCCAGACTTTATTTAATTACATGTAGTTCGTTTGTAACAATTGCTTTGATGTATTTTTTAACACTGAATTATGTCTGTAAAAATGTGGATGTAAAAATATTTATTGACATGACTGTTGAGAGACTGAGGAGCTGTTAGACTTGCTGTTGACTCTGTCTAAGATATTGAAGTCATATAGTACTAGCATGTCATTACTAACAATATATAGTAGTTCACTTCTAATTAAATGCTATATACGAGCTCAAGTTATGCAGTAAAAAGTAACTTAGTAGTAGATAGTAATCTTGGTGTAGGCAGTAGTATGTACAGATTACATTACTTTCAACTTAATCCCTTCCTTCACAGGTCATACAGTTAGTTTGCATACTTACTACCAGTAACAGTTCATTATAATATAGGTTGCACATGTGTATTTTAAACAGTGTGGCCTCATGGAGAAGATGAACAATTGAGTTTCTTCACCACCTTAACTCCACTCATAACAACATTTGGTTCTGCATGGAAATAGAGAAAGATGGTTGCCTGCTTTTCATGGATGTCTCGGGTAGATGAAAGAATGATGACACTCTGGGGCATTCATTTTATTGCAAGTTCACTCATACTGACTTGCATTTGTCAGCATCAGGTTGCCGTCACCATTGCAAACTATGAGTGTGCTTAAAACACTTGTACACAGAGCTCACATTGTCGCAGCTGTAGATAGTTAGCTTAAAAAGCTCATGCACCTAAAGACAGTGTTTAGAAAGAATGGGTATTTTACCCAGCAGATTGATGGGCTCTGTCAGTTAAAATCAAGAGTCAGACAGTGGACAAAGAGGAGAACACTCCAGCAAAATCTTTAGGTTTTCTGTCTTTAATTGGCAATAATCCTCTGTAAATTTCAAGTGAAAGTGATTTTCTGTACGCCATCTAAGGTTGCAGACCTTCTGGGATCGGTAAAGAATGACTTGTTATTGTGGAAGGCTGGGGAATTTACAAAATATCTTGTCAGTGTGGTATGGCTTACATAGGACAGACCACATGCACTGTGAAAGAACACTGCACTGAACATCAGTTTTCCATGCACCTTTTGCAACCAGCAAGTCCGCTATTGCCAAACATTGTATTTTGAATGGACATTCAATAGATTATGGTAGAACTGTCACTCTGACCACAGCAACATCTTTTTGGGACTCCGTTATTAAAGAATCCGTGGAAATAGGCCTGGCAGAAAATCTGATGAACTGTGATAGCAGCTACCTGTTGGACAGTGTGTAAACCCATCACCTCCACAATTTTTTCTAATCGGAGATGACAGAGTGTGACAATGGCCAATGCGAGCGGTAACACAGAGGACAGCAGAGTTCTGCGGTTCCAACAGTGAGGACGCTGCTGCCGGGAAGTGTGGTCCGTCTGTCAACCACAATTCTGACACTTGTGGAGTACTCGCAGCGTGCTATATAGGACGTAGCGGAGCAAATCTTCATCAGTCTTCAGTAGCTCACACGAATGTGACTGGCAGCTGCCCAGTCGAAACATTGTGCAATTAATAAGACAACGACAGGATGCGAGCCTGAAATGTGTTTGAATATAGGTTGCACGTGTTTCAGGAAGAGATCTGACATTGGTTAGGAAATCTGCAGCCAATATTGCGTGGTATTTTTATTTTATTTCACAATGACTGGTTTTGATAGAATATTGCTGTCATCAGATCTTTGGAATTTATTATTTGCGTATATATGTGCCACCAACAGAATGAAAGCACATTCCACTCATAGGAAACCACACCATTTTGGTTTGGCAAACATATAAAATATATATGTATCAACTGTGTGCCCTGGAGTGGAGGTAAAGTGCAGTCGTAGCCCACTCACATCGTAGTAAGAACTGAGTTCTTTGTGTGATATGCATGGCCTATGATTGCAGTTTCTGTTTATTTCCCTCCACTCCTGGTGCTGTGGAGATTTTGTATGTTCTTTTTTTTGTGTGTGTGTTTGACAAACCAACATGGTGTCGTTTCCTTTGAATGGAAAGTGCTCTTGTTGTATCGATGAATGTATACACGCTAATAAAAAATTCCAAAGATCCGATGCTAGCAATATTCTGTCAAAACTAGTCATTATGAAATAAAATAAAAATACCAGGCAATCTTGGCTGCAGAAGATTTCGTATTCTTCAATTCATTATGAGGTGCAATGTGCATTGCATCGTCTTTTAGCCAAATGATTAGCTTCTCACAAACAAATTCACAAGTTCCATAAAAAAATCATAGAAAGTAATCACATATACAAACACAAAAGCTCTAGTTGTCCAGTGCATTGGATAATCCAGTGCATTGGATAAAAATGTCAAGCATATTGCAGCATGATCAAATGAAGCACTATTAAAGCCACAATTGAATATTTTAACCATTAATTACCTCAGTTAAAGATAGTTTCCTTAATATTAGAAAACTTAAGGTGACTACTGAATATCAAATGTACTTGTCTATAGTTAACACCCTCATTGTCATTTTTGTACACAAAACATTTTTCATGTAAATAACTGTGACGGAAACAGTGTACCGAGGTTTGTTAGAAAGCTATCCTTCTCATCAGTTCGTGATGATTCCCACATTGAAGTCCATTGTTACCTGAACCCCACTATTTCAGGCCCTACTGAATGCTAATTGAGTCTCTAAAAATATCAGTAGACTCTTATGGAAATGTGCCAGTTGTTATTGTTCCCAGCAACAAAGATAGAAGGTTTTCTTTTCTGCACTAGAGATGCGCTAACCTCCTGAAATCTGGATGTGTACAACATGTTGTTGCTAATGTGACATATAATGTGCATAAACTATTAGAATCATTGAGAGAGATGAAAGGAAGATCAGCAGCATACACAACTGTTTTTCCTGAAGTATTTGAGACAAATACCAGAATGATTTCTAAACAAGGCAACAGCTGATTTTCTTTTGCATCGTTGTCTAATTTGTGATTATGGCTTGCCCCCAATGATCTTGGCGTGGGATAGATGTTTAACTCCAACCTTAGCAGTATACATCAGTCAAAAATGTATCTTTCATTGAATTCTGATGAAATAGAAAAGAAATTCACAATAAATGGTGTGTCAGGCATAAAGATTCAAACTCCAGTATAAATATTGGTGCTCAACTGATGGTAGTTGCCAGTCTGGTCGGAAAGAAGGTAGATCAGTTGTCGAAATATTGTGGTACAAAAATAGAAATATCAGTTTTGGCTCATCACTTGAGGGGCATACAATTTACTTTGCTCATGTACTGTCAGCTGCAAATCAGAGTAACACAAAATTAATTATAGTTTAAGTTTGTATTAGGGCAGTCAAGTAGAAGATTTCTTGACCTGCAGAGAAAGACTATAGTCTTCGTCTCTATCCTCTTTTTATTTGCCTACTGTTGGATGTAGTGTCATTTTTGTCAATGCTATTTGTCCAGTTTGTTCCTACAATCCATTTCAAAATGATTGAGCCTTGGCTTCAAGATCCTCTTAAGGTTCCATTTCATAATTTGTGTGAATGTCTCACACCTTAACCAAATCATGGAAAATGACATGTAAATCTACAAAATATGTTTCATACTACAGTTGTTTGATCTGATATCTGTTTTATACATTTATTACTTTACAGCGGGTATGCTACTGGTTCATATCACAAGCAGTGCTTCAAAATTCAGTGAACGAGTACAAACATTTTTGTATGAGAAAAGATTTTAATTAAAGTCATTTGTGTACATGTTCTTAGATCATTTGGTGGTCTGTTAAACCAAATCAAGCCATTTATGGTGATCTGTCATTTTTAATTTTGTTTTATCCTGGTGTTGTGATTATGTACCTCACAACAGTTGATAATTGTTCCTGCTTGACTAATAAAAATGTCACTAATTTAAATATTATAAAGAATACATGTTAAGTATGTGTACTGCACAAAATTTTCATGCAGTTATTCCTTTATGCCCACATATAAGTCTTATTGCTTTTTTGTGTAACAGCAGTATTCTTTTTATGTGAGCATCAGCTGCACAGTCCCATAATTAAATCCATAACTAAAAAAAATGGTAATTAGTTCCATAGTATACTGTTCTTGGTCTTTGGACAGAAACTGTCTTTGAGATCTGGCTAAGGAGATATAAGCCACTACTGACTTTTCACATATAAAAGTACTGTGGATTGTCCAACACAAATTTTCATTGACACAGGGTGGTCAGTTGATAGTGACCAAGCCAAATATCTAATGAAATAAGCATCAAATGAAAAAAACTACAAAGAATGAAACTCTTCTAGCTTGAAGGGGGAAACCAGATGGCGCTATGGTTGGCCCGCTAGATGGTGTTGCCAGAGGTCAAACGGATATCAACTACATTTTTTAAAATAGGAACCCCCATTTTTATTACATATTCGTGTAGTACGTAAAGAAATATGAATGTTTTAGTTGGATCACTTTGTGATAGATGACGCTGTAATAGTCACAAATATTTAAGTACGTGGTATCACGTAACATTCCACCAGTGTGGACGGTATTTGCTTCGTGATACATTACCCGTGTTAAAATGGACTGTTTACCAATTGCGAAAAAGGTCAATATCGTGTTGATGTATGGCTATTGTGATCAAAATGCCCAACGGGTGTGTGCTATGTATACTGCTCAGTATCCTGGACGATATCATCCAAATGTCCAGACCGCTCACCGGATAGTTACATTATTTAAGGCAACAGGAAGTGTTCAGCCACATGTGAAATGTCAACCATGACCTATGATGATGCCCAAGTAGGTGTTTAATCTGCTGTCGCAGCTAATCCGCACATCAGTAACAGACAAATTGCACGAGAATCGGGACTCTCAAAAACGTCGGTGTTGAGAATGCTACATCAACATCGATTGCACCCGTACCATATGTCTATACACCAGGAATTGCATGGTGATGACTTTGAACGTCGTGTACAGTTCTGCCACTGGGCACAAGAGAAATTACGGAATGATGACAGATTTTTTGCACGTGTTCTATTTAGCGACGAAGCACCATTCACCAGCAGCGGTAACATAAACCAGCATAATATGCAATATTGGGCAACGGAAAATCCGTGATGGCTGCGACAAGTGGAACATCAGCGACCATGGCAGTTTAATGTATGGTGTGGCATTATGGGAGGAAGGATAATTGGCCCCCATTTTATCGATTGCAATCTAAATTGTGCAATGTATGCTGATTTCCTACGTAATGTTTTACTGATGTTACTACAAGATGTTTCGCTGCATGACAGAATGGCGATGTATTTCCAACATGATGGATGTCCGGCATGTAGCTCACATGCGGTGGAAGCAGTATTGAATAGCATATTTCATGACAGGTGGATTGGTCGTCGAAGCACCATACCATGGCGCGCACGTTCACCGGATCTGATGTCCCCGGATTTCTTTCCGTGGGGAAAGTTGAAAGGTATTTGCTATCATTATCCACCGACAACACCTGACAACATGTGTCGGCGCATTGTCAATGCATGTGCGAACATTATGGAAGGCAAACCACTTGCTGTTGAGAGGAATGTCGTTACACATATTGCCAAATGCATTGAGGTTGACGGACATCATGTTGAGCATTTATTGCATTAATGTGGTATTTACAGGTAATCACGCTGTAACAGCATGCTTTCTCAGAAATGATAAGTTCACAAAGGTACATGTATCACATTGGAACAACCGAAATAAAATGTTCAAACATACCTACATTCTGTATTTTGATTTAAAAAACCTACCTGTTACCAACTGTTCATCTCAAATTGTGAGCCATATGTTTGACTATTACAGCGCCATCTATCATAAAGCGAAAAAAGTGGTTCAAGTAACACATTCATATTTCTTTACGTACTACACGAATATGTAATAAAAAATATGGGTTCCTATTTTAAAAAACACAGTTGATATCCGTTTGACAGTGTGCAGCCACAGCTGGTCATAGTGATGGGACATTTGCCCATCAGGAGTGCCGACGATACACAGGTGCTGGCCCCGATGCTGCTCTATGCCGGCAGCCTCTATGACCGCAAGCCCTGACGGGAGCGCCTGGCTGGAACACTCGTGGAGCTAGCGATGCAGGCAGATGCCATGTCAGATGCAGCTGGTGAAGGAGGATGCGTGGTTGGCATCCGTGTAGCGGCTCTACTGGGCTCTTGTCCCTCACTGGAGTGAAACGGTACGAACTCAAAAAATGGTCTAAAGTAGCTTCAGGGGACCTGCTGGATACGTAATTTAGCATCTGAATTTGAAATGTCAGACCTATGTGGTTAGCTTCATCATTAGATTGAGGATTAAATGGGGCAGCTGTGAGATGGCAAACACCTCTAGCCTGACAAAAAAATGCAAATTCTCGAGGAACAAAATGGGGGCCATTATTGGTAATCACAGTATATGGAAGTCCCTCAATTGCAAAACGCACCACTTAAGGAAACTTGGATTAGTTGTCCACTACAATGAGCCAATACTGATTTAGGAAGGGCCCAGCAAAATCGATATGTACATGTTCCCAGTGGAAGCACCCAAAACAACTATATCATTGAGGTAATTGATGCAGATGGGCACAGATGTTCTAAAAAAACTTCCAAAAAATTGCTAGCATGTTAGCAACATCAAAAGGCTTGTGTTGATATCAGTATAGCCCAAAAAGTGTATTGTTAATGAGAAGGTGCCAGTAGACTCGCCCAAGGGGAGCTGGAAGTACGCTTCCGACAAATCAATCTCGGAGAAGTAGTGGCTGCCTGATAATTTTGTGAGCAACTCATCAGAGTGAGGCAAAGGGTATATCTATCAGGATTTTGCTTTATCGTGATACTGAAGTCGAAGAGGCGAAGCTTACGCGTCAGCTTCTTAATGATGACCAGTGACATAGCCCATTCACTGGAAGAAAAAAGCTGAATGACATTGAGCAATGTCAACCCATCTAATTCAGCTGTGACAGAATTGTGCAACACGACAGGCAACTGCTAGGCCTGAAAAGAAGAACAAGTGTGGTCAGACTCTTTCATGACAATGTGGGCCCTGAAAACTGGTAGCACAGCCAAGTCCAATGGAAGCAGTAAGAAAAATCGGAGCATATGGACTCTAGTTTCTGGTACGGAACTTGATCTGACATTAAATTTACCTCATTGGCAATGGAGAAATCGAAAGCATTAAAGGCATCTAACCCGAATAGGTCTGCGTTATAGGAATGATCCACAAACCAGGAAGGTGAGAGAGTGAACAACAAATTTGTAAGATACGGGAGGGGAGAACTGGCCTAAGATCAGAATTTACTGTTTATTGTAGCTAACCGACTTCCGTGAAACCTATGTGGAGGGAGGGGAGCCCAAGTTCGTGTATATTTGTGTGTCTACTAAAGTCACTGAAGCTCCTGTGTCCAATTGTATTTTTAGCAGTTTATAAAACCCACACAAACCAATGAACAATTGATTCAGGGAGACAGTCATTGTAGATATATAGTTTATGCCCATTGGTCCGTGTAGCTCTAATTGTGGAAGAACGTACGTTAATGTGGATGAGTAGGAAGAACAAACGTGTAATGTTCGGATACAGTATTACTAGTGTCCTGCTCGACACAGTCAAGTTGGTTAAATATCAGGGCACAAGATGTGAAATGCAACAAGCGCGTGAGAATGGTGGTAGGGAAGGCAAATGGTCGACTTCTGTTTATTAGGAGAATTTTAGGAAAGAATGGTTCACCTGTAAAGGAGACCACATATAGGACCCTGGTGCAGCCTATTCTCGAGTACTGCCGCTGTGTTTGGGATCCGTACCAGGTCAGATTGAAGGAAGACATCAAAGCAATTCAGAGGTGGGCTTTTAGATTTGTTAACGGTAGGTTCGAACGACACGCAAGTGTCGTGGAGATGCTCAGGGAACACTAATGGGAATCCCCAGAGGCAAGGTGATGTTCTTTTCGAGGAACACTGTCAATAAAATTTAGAGAACCGGCATTTGAAGCTGACTGCCACACAATTCTACTGCTGCCAACATACATTGCACGTAAGGACCACGAAGATAAGATACGAGAAATTAAGGCTCATATGGAGGCATACGGACAGTCGTTTTTCCCTCGCTCTGTGTGCGATTGGAACAGGAAAGGAAATGACTAGTACTGGTATGAAGTATCCTCTGCCACACACCGTACTGTGGCTTGTGTGGTATCTGTGCAGATTCAGAGGTACTACTGGTCTGCCACATTTGGAGAGGAGCTACACACCAGTACAATGTGCCTTCCTTTTGACACTTGTTGCAAATAGCCCAACACTTAGGGAGTGAAGCACACTTGTATTGGATGAAGCAGTATGGGTAAAATGGAAGGGGGCACACAGCTGCTGCTGTGACAGCCTGTTGCTGCCATGACCGTAACTGACGCTGCCCCGTGCAACGTTGAGTTGAAAGTTGCGTTGCTGCAATGGCTTCCCTGTCATCCTGAACACTTGCACACTTGCAGTGTGCCAAACAGGGGTTGACAGAGCAGCTTCCAACCCCCCCCCCCTCACACACACACACACACACACACACACACACACACACACACACACACACACACACAGTAGTCTGATTGCCTGCAGCTTGTGACACTTCAAACGACTGTGCTATATTGAGCACATCCCTAAATGTCAGATTATCACATTGAAGTGCTTTTTTGCAGACTTCCCTATCTGCGGCCAGATGAATAACAACACCGTGCACAGTGTGATCAGCATAGGATTTGTGATGGGTACTAGTGACAAATTTATGACAACGTCTCAACACGTTATGACATGTGTTCTGTCACAATAATAGGAGGTTGAGATAAGCTGGTTGGTTCTTGCAAAGGTGCAAGTTGACACAACAGCTGATACATGCGCAGCAAAAGCCAGGAAAGAAAGAAAGAAATAAAGAAAGCACTACACAAGTTTGCATCACCCACAGGAAAAACCTGGGAATGTTGACGTAACTATGTATCGTAGCAGTCCCAATCTTCAGCCGATTCACTGTATGCCGTAAAGGGCAACGATTGTGCCGATGGGAAAGCAACCTGCTGAGAACACGCAGATACCACTCGACTGAGAGTGGTGGCGAGATCCGGCTGTCATTCGGCAAAAACTTTCTTGTGGGCAGTGATGTGTTGGAGCATTTCTTCCATGGAGATTTTTGTCAGTCGATTTAGCATTGACACTTAACACACAGGGAAAACAAATCCTCAATCGTCACTAAGTTTGTTATAGCGAGAACAAACACGATTTACAAAATATAGCACCTTATAGAGCAATACATAAATACAGGTACTGAATACATTAACTAGAAATGGTGAGACACGGTACAGAACACGCCGAGCACTTGCTTGTGATCACTGAAATAATACTGTTTCTTTGGCGTCTCACCATAGTGCGCCAGGGGGCTGACCCGGGCGGCCTCTGTAAGCGGGTCTGTGAACTTTACGGGTGCACGATTTGTGAAATTCTGCGTGTCAGAAGTAAAGGTGTTGTTGTTGTTGTTGTTGTTGTGGGGGTGGTAGTCTTCAGTCCAGAGACTGGTTTGATGCAGCTCTACATGCTACTCCCAGTACCTACTGCAACCTGCATCCTTCTGAATCTGCTTAGTGTATTCATCTCTTGGTCTCCCTCAATGATTTTTACCCTCCACACTGCCCTCCAGTACTAAATTGGTGATCCCTTGATACCTCAGAACATGTCCTACCAACTAATCCCTTCTTCTAGTCAAGTTGTGCCACAAATTTCTCTTCTCCCCAATTCTATTCAATACCTCCTCATCAGTTATGCGATCTACCCATCTAATCTTCAGCATTCTTCTATAACACCACATTTCAAAAACTTCTATTCTCTTCTTGTCTAAACTATTTATCATCCAAGTTTCACTTCCGTACATGGTTTCATTCCATACAAATACTTTCAGAAACGACTTCCTGACCCTTAAATCTATACTCGATGTTAACAAATTTCTCCTCTTCAGAAACGCTTTCCTTGCCATTGCCAGTCTGCATTTTATATCCTCTCTACTTCGACCATCATCAGTTATTTTGCTCCCCAAATAGCAAAACTCCTTTACTACTTTAAGTGTTTCATTTCCTAATCTAATTCCCGCAGCACCACCCGACTTAATTCGACTACATTCCATTATCCTTGTTTTGCTTTTGTTGATGTTCATCCTATACCCTCCTTTCAAGACACTGCCTATTCCGTTCAACTGCTCTTCCAGGTCCTTTGCTGTCTCTGACAGAATTACAATGTCCTCGGCAAACTGTAAGGTTTTTATTTCTTCTCCATGGATTTTAATTCCTACTCTGAAGTTTTCTTTTGTTTCCTTTACTGCTTGCTCAATATACAGATTGAATAACATTGGGGATAGGCTACAACCCTGTCTCGCTGCCACCTTCAGAATTTGAAAGAGAGTATTCCAGTCAACATTATCAAAAGCTTTCTCTAAGTCTACAAATGCTAGAAACGTAGGTTTGCCTTTCCTTAATCTTTCTTCTAAGATAAGTTGTAGGGTCAGTATTGCCTCACGTGTTCCAACATTTCTATGGAATCCAAACTGATCTTCCCCGAGGTTGGCTTCTACCAGTTTTTCCACTTGTTTGTAAAGAGTTCGTGTTAGTATTTTGCAGCCGTGACTTGTTAAATTGATAGTTTGGTAATTTTGACATCTGTCAACACGTGCTTTCTTTGGGATTGGAATTATTATATTCTTCTTGAAGTCTGAAGGTATTTCACCTGTCTCATACATCTTGCTCACCAGATGGTAGAGCTTTGTAAGGGCTGGCTCTCCCAAGGCTATCAGTTGTTCTAATGAAATGTTGTCTACTCCCAGGGCCTTGTTTCGACTTAGGTCTTTTAGTGCTCTGTCAAACTCTTCACGTAGTATCATATCGCCCATTTCATCTGCATCTACATCCTTTTCCATTTCCATAATATTGTCTTCAAGTACAAGGGCGAAGTAATGGTACATCTAAGATAAAATGAAATTGTAAGACAAACAATAATGTAAAGCTGTCCAACTCCTCTGTACAAAAGATTCTCCATAGTGTCTGCAGAAATTTAGTGTTCATGTACACAAATTGAAAACAGGTATACACAAAGTGCTCATTGCCTTTATATGATTACAGAACTGTTGTTGATTTAAGTGGGCAACTACAATAGCCGTGGAATATTTGGTAACAGCAACAGTAATTAAGATAGTTTTTCCCCCAATCATTTTGTTTTTGAAAATTTAGCTTAATCCATTGCTACATTCTAATTATTCTAATCCATTGTTACATTCCATTGCTACATAACATAGATAAATTTTTCAGGGGCACAACACATTTTTAATTGATCATTTATATAGAGCTGCTTGTATACTAGTAAATTTCTCATTTCATTGCTTCTAAAAATCCATATTCTTGCTGTCGGTCACTGAGCACATCAATGTTATATTCGAGCACAAAAAATAATTTGCTGCTCTTTCCTGGTGGAACATTACAGAAGTGGCAGCACGCTGGTCTGACTACTCTACCACAGCCTCACATAGAGTGCAACTAGTAGTGGAACTGCTTACAAACATGGGGATCTGATGTAATTAACAAAAGTGAAACTCTGCACTCATGTTTTCTCTGCTGCAATACCTACAATGATACAAAACATCAGTGCTCACCATGCTTAGCCAGAACAGGAGCTCAAACCCATGAGTCAATCAGTATGAAATGAATAATAGTAAGGTGATTGTTTTACTAAAGAAGTGCAGAATTATCTGTCAGCATTCGCCACAATTTCTCCACTGAACTCTGAATGTTTTTCTGCCACAAATTTTTTAGGTATGAGTATAGGTGGAAGTCAGGGGTGCCAAAGAAGGTGAATTGGGTGGATGTTCTAGTAAATCTTTGACTTCTCTTTTGACAAAGCACTTTTACTGAATGTACATTTTTTCTCTACCCCCCCCCCCCCCCCCCCCCTCCCAACCAATGCCTGTTTTCATGTTTTTTCTCATCCATTCAGTCTAGAGGACTTGCTTTGGAATAGTGGACACATCACATTCACAGTAGCAAGTAAGACCACATAATCATTTTTTAAATAATCCAAACATCACTGAGTATTTTGTTTTTGCATTTGAATTTAGTCATTAGTCAACAAGCAGAGTACCAGTCTAGTACATATCGATAAGCTGTTGGTGTACAGTAGAATCTAGTTTATCCAGACTAATGTAACGAAAAGTCTAACCGGGTAACAAAAAAGCCCGATTACGTACATACTGCACCCTTCAACAATTATTACACAAAAGATAACACGCTCTGCATTGTAAAGTACGAATGTATGATTACACACATGTGAAAAGCAGACATAACAAAAAAGATGAAACATACAAATATGAGGTTTTCAAAAATGTGATAGATGACTGTGTTCCTCCTTTAGCTCTCTTCTGTGCTGCAGTATCCCTCCACTTACACCAATAGGTGATACCAGTTTGCTTTGCTTCCTCCTGCTCATTAATGTACTGCAGCACAGTCTCAGTTGTCTTGAACCCTTCTGATTGTGGGATGAGATTTCTGCTGTCATCTAGGTTGGCCTCCTCCACTTGGGTTACCACCCCGTGTCAATCTTTGCACCATTTCCATAACATCGTTGTAAGTTAGTTCATTAACTTCATCATTTGCCATCCATTTGTGACATTGTCTCCATTGACATTCTCACAGCCTGGTATATTTTTGAGCAACGAAAAAATACCGTCGTTTCAATCTTTGACTCTGGTTTCACACACAGAATCAGAGTTATAATGCCCACCTTACTTTCCTTGGAAGAAAGACAACATAGTTCTCATGAAAGACTGTTGGGTAAATGTAGGGAGTGCATGTTTGATGGAGGCTGCAATCGTTCTGTTACCACCACTATACCTGTATACCTCCTGTGGCGGTTCGTGAGAATTAAGTAAGAGAGTAAGCTGGTAAAGGATTTACATAGGCAAACGAAATTGGACAAAAATGTCTAATTTTGATACAAAGTACCCTCTGCTGTGCACTGTACAGTGGTTTGCAGAGTATGTGTGTAGATGTAGATTCTTGTGCCGAGCAGAAAATTTTTCTCTCTGCCTTTCTACTGGGAAGGTAAGTGTGTTAATGTGGTAGACAAAACGAGTAGTTAAAGAAAAGCCAGCTGTGTCATTTGAAATTTTCCTTGGTTTTATGGAAGAGTTTTTGTTGATACATCTGTGTCTCCACGTGATTACTGTTCATAATTTCATACAAGTCGATATGTTGCTATTGCAGGCTGTACTTTTTCGGCGGCTTTGGCCCCCCACCCAGCTACGACCCGCCCTTCAAGCACGTCATAGATCCGTCGACGAGTTCACTCTACGAGCGAGGGTGGAGCAACCAACTGGTCTGCTACTGCCCGGAGACAGATTCGTGGTCGTGGCCAAAGACGCACGGCCGTTGTCCCGAACCACGTGCGGCACATGCTGCCGACCGCACGGGATCGCGCTTGTACCTGTTCGGTGGGCGGTACAGGGGCAGACGAATGTCTGACCTCCACTGCCTTGACCTGGACACCATGACTTGGAGTGGAGAGTGAGTTGAGCTAAGTTATACAAATGCCTGATATCTTTGGAATAGTTAAGAGTACCCTATCTATAATTTTGTACATTACAGTTGATGCTTTGAAAATTTGTCAAAATATGACATAAGAGTTGCATGACTGATAAAATGTGAGAAGTGACATAAAGTTAGTCACAGTAAGGAACCATTTGGAATTACATGGTTTTCAACACACGACACGCCCCCCCGCCCCCAAAAAAAAAAAAAAAAAAAAAAAAAAAAAAAAAACCTGCCTTTGCCTTTCCCCAGATATCTACTCTCACTGCACCCAAAATTGTTGTTGTGTTATAAGTTCTTTATCATTGTTACCTGATAGTACTCATTCAGTGGTTATGTCAGTTCAATTTTGAGATGTGTAATGTAAATATGACTCGAAAAACCAACCTTTGACCATTGGAAGGTAATTATATAGCTGTGATTCTTCAGTTTCTCCCAACATGGACCGGCAGTACACCCGTGGACTGTCTGAGTAATTATATAGCTGTTTACACATAATAGTCACATATTATTAATTTAAATGTTGTCATAGGTTGTTTCATAATTAAAAGGGAAATGTCTTGAGTCAAAAGTGCTGTAAAGAAAGAAAGCATGGTAATAACTCGAAAGGTAGAATATCTTACGGTAAAGATGTGATAAATTGCAGACAGGCTCAATTAAAAGATGTGCCTGTAAGGTAGAATGCAAGAAGTATAATGTAACTTCTTTCTATTACAGTCTGAACAATAGCCTCCAGTGCGCAAAACCTTGTGGCCGATCATGGCACAGTCTAACATTCATCTCTCCACAAAGGGCTATCTTGTACGGGGGTCTGAACCAAATGAACACTATTCTGAGTGAGTATTAGAATTCCCATTGGACATAAAGTAGTTAAGAAATTGACTGTGGTAAAGTTAGTGGCTAGTTTACAGTACTTAATGTATTTTTTATTTCAGCTGCAGCTATTTTGGCAAGGGCCACTTGTGATTATTGATGTAGGAACCACCCATATCCCAAAAATTCTTTTGCAAGAGACACAATATAGGCAATTCATGGCATTTACTCATTGTCACTCTTCCATTTCAACAGTGTAGATGATGACAGGAGTACGGTTGGATCTCAGTTTCAGAACGAGCACAGTATTTTGTCAGTCGACCACAATGCCATGAGGTGGGCTGATGAGCTGACTGCCAGTAAGCGAGCACGAGCTTTTATCTACATGCCGCCCCCCCCCCCCCCCCCCCTTCCATCATTTGCTTTCAGTGGCAGCTCTGTACATGTTCTGTCGCACCGAGGAACTTACTGCATATTTCCAAATTATTTGCAGCAATCGCCACTTCTTTCATAAATGAAGATTTACTCGAAATTATCATCCCGTATGACATCAATAAATGGAATATGTGACATACTCAAGCTTTCAAAGTTCTTTGCCCCTAAAGTTGACAGTTCCTATTATGTCAAAAGTAACTGAATGTAAATGTTGTAATTACTGTGATACATCCTTTTTTTCCAGTTTTTGATCAGTGAGAACAAACATGAAACCTTCTTTCTTGTTCATTTTTTCTTGTTGTTGAATGTGGGGTATTTTTGACTGCACTTCAGCTTAAACCACAGAAAACTTTCATAAGAACGTAAATTAAAATTTCCTGTACAATTGTTTGTGTACTTGGCAGGACAACAATGCTTCAGTCATCATCAGCTACTTACTCTCCTTCCTGAGTCTGGTAATGTGATTGATCGCTTATTAAAGAGCAAGAACAGAAGTCTGTAATTTTCTCTCTTCTCTGCAGTTTGTGCTGTTTTGAAATTCGTGCTGTTTTGAAATTCCGGACATTAAAACTGTATATTGGATCAGGATTTCAAGTGTCTTTTTCTGACATGAAACTAGTCTGTTCATTGTTGCAAACCGCACAATATATTGAAACTTGAGACCAATTCCAAGTCGATAGGTGGAACACAGTGTAGAGAGAAATGTTATAACTACCAGTAATGCCAGTTCAATAGCAATGAATGAAAGCCAGAAATGTCTTGGACACCAAAATGCAATCTGACAGAGTTCCAAATCAAAGTTAAGTTGCAGGAGGTTAGATAATAGGTGTATTGGAGAGTAAGTGTAATTCTGATTTCAATAACTAAATACAAACTACTCTATCTGCATGCCATCGTGGGTATTTATTTCTGGTAGAAGGCTGATGGCCATTACCGTTTGATACGCAAACAGTCGGCTTTCAACGGCCAAAGGTGGAACTGTGAGCTGTAGAAATAATGATGCTGCCACTCTCAGAGTGTGTCGTGTATTTCCAGAGTGACGGGATGTTAGAAGCTCTCAAGCCTGGAGCTTGTTTTTAGTGGGCAATGCTTTATCTGAATTACTTGTTCAGGCATGACTCACGGTCTTATTCTATCAAGAAGTGTGAAAACAGTGCCCACTTCAGTTCAGTGTAAAAGATTGATTCTGGAAATAGTCCCCTAGGCAGTGGTCAGAGCCCCCTTAAGCAGTCAAACAGTTTGTCTAATGTTACTACTTTGCAAATTATTTGACTGCTCTGTTTGCTGTTTCTTTAAAAAAATATATCAAGTTTGAGAGAAATTTTGATTGATGGTAGGACATAGTTTGTGTTGACTTTTCACCACACATTTTTAGTGAAAAAGTGTGTTACTACAATTTGTATCACTGTTATCGAAGACAAAAACAAAAGAGGATTGGCAATTACCAAAATGATAGAGTTGTTGTGTCTTTCTCAATCATATACTACCCAGGAAGATGTTGAGAAGAAAATAAATATTTTATCCACAACATACAAGTGGGAATGCAACAAAATAAAAAAAATCGAAGCTCATCGGTTCTTCTGCAGATGATGCATATGTCCCCAAATTGTAGTTGGTAATGAACTTTCGTTGAGGACCAGGAAGTAGGGAATAAATTTTCGTGTACTTGTGTGAGTATGAAGTAATTCTAGCAAGTTGTCAAAAGTTTGACTGCACAATGGGAGAAAATTGATGTCCTCATCAGGTTTGGAGTGTAATATTTCCTGTAGATGATTTTCACAGGTATATTTATCTCTATATTCCAACCATTTCTTGCACCAGCACCTTGTTTTCTTTTTCTTCTTTATACACAGTGCTAAAGTCAAGGCAAGGAATGCTTTCTGTTTACTGGTAGCCATTCTGACTAGTGTCAAAATACTTCACAACACTATATACTCAGTGTGACAGCTGCTTCAGAAGTGAGGTTAAATTTGACAAACTTGGTTGGTATGTCTGCACACTTGTGTGACAAAACTATGGATAGGAAACAGTGAATTTGTTGAACAAGTCTGGTGATTACCAAAGCATTTGAGCCATTGCTCCAAGATACCTTTTCTTCTAGGACTGTTAGTCCATACCAGTAAGGAGAGTTTCTGGTAAGTTTAGAAAGTAAGAAACAGGTACTGGCTGAATTGAGGCCGAGATGGTGCGTCGTGAGTCTTGCCTGGATCATTCAGTTGAAAATTATCACTGTTTGTGAAATGCGAGGTTATGCTGTCACTTTGCAACCACTTGAAAAGTACAGGATAACTCTCACTCTTCCCTTTTTTTATATTTCTTTATCTTTGTAATTTAATAGGAACCAAACCACACACATCTATTCACAAAAATGTAATTTCTTAGTAGGATGTTTTCATTGCCATATTCAGTATGTGACTGCAGATTCCTTTCACACAGCATACAGTGCAAGGCATGCAAAGATTATGGTCTGCTATTCAGTTATGTACATGCCTAACGATATTAGTCAGGTTGCCCTCCATGGGGTGGGTGCACGCAACGACTGTGGTTATATTGGGTTAGATAGAGCAGCAATCAGTCGTAGAATTAAGTTGCTTTAATATGACATTTATAGTCACAACGCAGATCAGATTTCAACCTGTGTCAAGTCATTATCAATGCAGTGCGGGATTGTAGCAGTTATTCGTGTTCAAGTGAATGCTTACACAGTTCAACCATTACTGATTGCTTTTCTATCTAACCCAATGATATTAGTGTCATGACTTTAAATTACACCTATTTTAAAAATCTGTTATATCTAATGTGTTGCAAACATTTAAATTAGATAGAGTTGATTTTATATAACCTCTGTTTAATATTTGTTTTTTGATTATTACATTTTCTTTTTAACAACATCCTATGGCACAGTTTCCACAAAATATGTAATTTATTTATTAAAAGAGCAGTCATCAAATATTTTGAACAGACCAGATTCTCGTGTTTTTGACATTTCATTACCACATTCATGTGCACAAAGTCAATATCCAGTCAACAGCATGGAATGTATAGAACCTGAGAATGTTGTGTAGCATTTGTTTGTAGATTTTTCATAACAAAGAGTGCCTTTTAGTAATACTAATGTATCTGGCTTACCCTGTTATCACTGGACATTGTTTTTTTATAACAACAATGAAATATATTAACATTTGTGAAATCTACAGCACTAAGGACTGAAATGAGCGTTATGTAATAGAGTGGGATTATGTTGGACATGAAAACTTCATTCAAATGATAATCCAGTTAATTACACAAACAGGGAAGTTTTTAATTATCTAATGTGAAGACAATAGTTTTTAATAAAATACTGTGAAACTCGTTTATCAGATGTGCTCAGCTAAAAAGCTTACAGCCACAATTAACCAATTTTGACTCTATGTTCTAAGAGACAATCATTGCTACTTACAAAATGTCGTAGTAGTTATTTAATACTATATTTACCCCATTATAAGATGACCCTGAGCATAAGACGACACCCCTTTTTTTAAGAGGCTCCTTGAGAGAAATCTGTTTTTAATGTATTCTTATAATCAAAATTATGAACTGTTTTATTGTCAAAGTAGCCACCAAAAAGTTAACTTCATACCTTTTCTAAGCTTAAGTCATTTATTGATTGTCTACATATTGATAATACTAGGAGAAGTAAAATAAACAAAAAGAAATTGTTTGCATTAATTTTCAGACCGTTTGCTTTTCTACCTTTTCTTGCTTGCTAATCCTGTAGTTTCCAGTATCACCACCATCATCTTCCTAAGAGCACAGCTGTGAAATTTATATATCTGTTATCACAAGTATTTGGCTGTGTCTTCTGCGTGTGTTTCTATTTCTGAGGTTGTCGTTATGGTGGGGCATGAGAACACAGCTGCTTTTTTCCAAATACATATCATATTTCGCTTCTATACTGACGTGACAATGTTACAGTGTATCTTGCTTCCAGGCATATAGCTTACCTGCCGCTCTCTCATTGGCTGTGTAGAACCAGCTGATACACCCCCTTTTTACTCCCTTCATAATTCATAGCAAGAGTCAACAACATTGCAGCAAGAATAAGTAAGACACTGTCCCCTATCAATTCTTTTGATGTCTCCTGCATACTACAAATGGATTCAGGCAAACTGCAGTTTAGCGTAGTAGATGTTCATTAAAAAAAAAAGTACATGGTATAGGGTCCCACAGTTGACAACACCTCTTGCTCCCCTCCTGTAAGTGATTCTAGCTCTCAGCCAAGCTGGTGTCACTGTTCCCCTGGTGAAATTGAGCAACTGTAAAAAACTGACTGCAATATCTTCTGCAATATGTACCAACACCAGACAGTACATAAATAAAAGATCACAATTACGAGTCAGTCTCATTCTCAGACTTTTGCTTGTCCTGCTGTCTATTGATATCTGTTGGTATTATTTCTGTGATGCCTCTTGCCACTGTAATTTATTCTCGTGATAAGAATTACAGTCAGTTTAACATCATTTATTTCCTTTCCAGAATGAGATTTTCGCTCTGCAGCGGAGTGTGCGCTGATATGATATGAAACTTCCTGACAGATTAAAACTGTGTGCCGAGTTCGAGTCTCGGTCCGGCACACAGTTTTAATCTGCCAGGAAGTTTCATTTATTTCTTTTGTTAGACATTTCATTCCAGGCTGATGTTCCTCTTGGTTCAGCTGAAAGTCACCATCATGTTCTAAAGCTGATTAAAAGCTGGTAATGTTTTTACCCAATATTCTAATAATAAGCAGCAACTGGATTTCTCATTGGCAATCCACTTAGTAAATCATTACAGTCTCTCATAACCAGATAAGATGTTGGTCTGGGTTCTGAACCAACTAACGTTTTTTGAAGAACAACATTTCTGTTTTTGAATGTTACCTACTTAAAAAGCGGCAGTAATGTTCATACACGGTATCCGTACACATGTGAGAATGTTTATTGCAAATCTGATCAAATACAACAAATTTTGTAAGATGGTATAATTTAATGTTATTTCCTCCTATGTTTCATAAAATTGTCAGATTTTAAGCAGAGCAATAGACTGTTGTAGTGGCTAGATCACAGCTTCTCACATATCTCTTGCACCAGCGCCACGCGAGTCAGTGTCACTGATTTTTCAAGCAACATCTATACTGTAGCAAGTGCCTCAGTGTGTCGGGAAATCTTGAGCCTGTTGGAATGTGAGTATCATTTGCCGTGTCCTGCCCTTTCCGAATTTCTTAAAATGAATCTGCGTGTGGCCTATTGCCAGAGCTTCATCTCTAAATGTAAGACAACTCCTATACATGTGAGACAACCCCTATATACTCTACTAAACAATGTAGGAATGTTGACCTCAGCAGCAACAGTTTAATCTGCGAATATAAGACAACCCTGTATTTTTTGAATGACGAATTTGTGGAACAAACCTCATCTTTTAATCGAAGATGATGTGACTTACCAAATGAAAGTGCTGGCAGGTCGACAGACACACAAACGAACACAAACATACACACAAAATTCAAGCTTTCGCAACAAACTGTTGCCTCATCAGGAAAGAGGGAAGGAGAGGGAAAGACGAAAGGATGTGGGTTTTAAGGGAGAGGGTAAGGAGTCATTCCAGTCCCGGGAGCGGAAAGACTTACCTTAGTCTTTCCGCTCCCGGGACTGGAATGACTCCTTACCCTCTCCCTTAAAACCCACATCCTTTCGTCTTTCCCTCTCCTTCCCTCTTTCCTGATGAGGCAACAGTTTGTTGCGAAAGCTTGAATTTTGTGTGTATGTTTGTGTTCGTTTGTGTGTCTGTCGACCTGCCAGCACTTTCATTTGGTAAGTCACATCATCTTTGTTTTTAGGTATATTTTTCCTTCGTGGAATGTTTCCTTCTATTATAACCTCATCTTTTAATCGGGTATATATAGTATATATGATGTTAAGTAGAACTGAAAATTATGTCATCAGGAAATGTGAATCATATCAATATCATGTATGTAACAACATTTAAAAGTGGCAGTAACTTGTGAGGGCTAATAACTCCAAGTCAAAATAATTTATTTAAGATGAAGCTGTCGGCAACCCAAAGGTTCGTTTGAGCACAACAGTGCTTTACTGGGCACTGTCCCACAGGAAATGCTTTGCTCTTGTCTTTCTCCTACCTTTCAGCTGACTTGCCAAACCAGCTAGAGCGAGACGTACAGTTTTTGGATCTGTGTAGTCTGGCAGTTTACCACTGGAACATCGAGACACATCTGGCAGGGGCTGGGTGGGTTAGGGGATTGACGAATGATGGAAATTTACTGTGGTGTAGCTTTGATTACTAATTGTGATTGATGAGGAATTGGGAACACCAGTTCTCATTTTAATGATCAACATTAATTTTTTTTTTTTTTTCTGACATTTACGACTGAAGCTGTTACACCCACCATTAATGTACCAGAATGTGTACCATTCTCAGTGAGAATGTTTTGACATATGAGTTGATGGTCTGTGAATGATCACGTGACCCTCCCACTCTGTCTAGATTCATTTCATCCACTCTTAACTTGCTGACCATTTCGTTATACCCTGCTCTGCCACACTTAGAAGTTATTTAACTTCATCATGTTTACATGTATGATTAAATGCTGTATTTATTTTCTTACGATTCTTTCTTTCCACTTATAAATTGTAAGACAATAATAAAAGCAAAAAATGGAAAAAAGTCAAATAATAGCACTAAAAACTGCAATAAAAAACACAAAAAACTGGTCATAAAATAAAATTATGTCTTCCCATTTGTAGAATTCTATGCTACTATATAAAGACAAGACATCGTTACCAAAAATCCCAAAAAGGTTTTGACCATTTTACTTCAGATTTTTACAGTACTCTAATAAACATTCAGCTTGACATATTTAACAACAATTTACAGGGTTGCTGTTGAAATCGACTGTCAGAAAGAAAATGCTATGCTATGCTGTGTAGATGTGTGTTTCTTTTTTATTTCTTGCAGACATTTTTAACTGTGGTAGCAGGGCATTAGAACCATTAGACAAATCACTTCGTTCACCAATTTTCTTTATTGTTGCATAAAATTTTACACAAAAATTGTATACACAACAATGTGCTGTTTTGTTTTCTTTATAGTCAGCTTTAACAGTAAACATGAAAGTTGAACTGATGACTAACTTTGTAATCTTACCCATTTGCATATTAAAAATGTGTGAAATGCTGTCATGGAAGTTATATCCTCACTGGGAGGAGGAGATAGACAAACAATGGAGTTAAGACAACGAAGAGACATTGGAACACACTTCAATTTGTTACAATTCACCATACAGCAGAGATGCTGAGTCGCGATAGGCACAACAAAAAGCTACACAGAATTAAAGCTTTCGGCCATTAAGGCCTTTGTCAGCAGTACGCCCCCCCCCCCCCCCCCCCCCACACACACATACATAAATGCAACTTGCACACACATCTGCAGTCTCAGAGAGCTGAAACCACACTGATATTGTTAAATTCTATCCTGGATTTTCCATTGTTTGACTTCAATTTGTCTGCCTGTGTCTGTATATGTACAGATGGATGTGTGTGTGTGTGTGTGTGTGTGTGTGTGTGCCTGTCCTTTTTTCCCCCCTCCTCTTTCCTGATGAAGCAACCGTGGGTTGTGAAAGCTTGAATTTTGTGTGTGTGTTTGTGTTTGTTTGTGTGTGTATCAACATACCAACGCTTTCGTTTGGTAAGTTACATCATCTTTGTTTTTAGAAATGATTTTATAATTGAATAGATAAAAAAATCTACTCACCACACAGTGGTGTGATACTTGATGTTTGATTCCATGAGGGTTGCTAAGATTATTTCTTGATTTAATTACTGCCGGTGTCCAATAATTTTGTTCTTTGCAATAAAGTTACTAATTTAAAGTACAACAGAAATAGTAGTGGACACAATATTCCAGCATGCAGCAGCAGACGCTGCACAACAGCATGCAGCAGCATCTACACCGAATAAAGTCACAAGCAGCAGTGAGTCTGTGTCCATTGGGTAGTACATGCCGAAAGTGTACCAGGAGTAATAGTGAAAAACCTAAACATTTAACACATAATGGAATGCTGCAAATTTGAACGGTAATTGAGTATTTGTGTAATCTGAATGAGCACCTAGTGCTTAGCTGTGGCTGAAAGTGCATTGTGATATATTAAACATAGTAACGAAATCCACATAACAGATTCATTTTAAAACAACTATACGTTTTTAGCATAATTGCTTAATTATAGTTGTAGAACAGTGTTATTTATGATACCATATTTACTCAATTATTAGACGAGGTTTTTTCCCTCTAAATTCATCATTTGAAAAATACGGTGTCATCTCATATTTGCGGATTAAACTGTTGCTGCTGAGGTCAACATTTTTAGACTGTTTTCTAGAGTCTTACATTTACAGATGAAGATTTAGCTATTTAGGTTGCACACAGGTTTATTTTGAAGAATTCAGAAGGGTGGGGCTCGGCAAACGATACTCACGTTCCAACAGGTTCGATATTTCTCGATATGCGAAAGTGCAAACAATCACATGATACTGACTCCCACAGTGCTAGTACAAGAGATGCATGAGAGACTACAAGCAGCCACTACACCAGTCTATGGCTGTGATTAAAATTTGACAATTTTGTTAAACACAGGTCAAAATAGCATTAAATTCTACAAACTTACAAACTTTAGTTTTGTTTGAACAGGTTTACGATAAATGTTCTTGTACATGTGTGTGTACCGTGTTCAAACAGTAATGCTGCTTTTTAAGCAAAGACAACGTTCATAAACGGAAATTTTGTCCTTCAAAAAACATCCATTTATTCAGAGGCTGTAATGATTTACTAAATGGATTTCAAATGAGAAATTAGGTCGCTTTTCACATATTAGAACACGAGATAAAAATGTTACCAACTTTTAAGCAATTTCAGAACATGTTGATGACATTCAGTTGAAAAGAGAAGAAAAATTAATCCAGATTGATTTGTCTAATAAGAGAAATAAACCATGTTAAATTGACTATAATTGTTATTGCAAGAATAAATTACAGTGGCGAGACCCATCATGCAGATAGTACCAACAAACGTCATTAGATCGCGGAACGAGCAAAAGTTTGAGAATGGGATTGAATCAGAATTGCAACCTTTTATTTGTGTGTTGGTTAGTGGTGTTACATATGATCTGCACACCAGTAGATATCGCAGTCTGTTTTTCACAGTTGCTCAAGCTCAGCACTAAGGAAGGGGAACAGTGGCACTGGCTTGGCTGAAAGCTAGGATGATTGCGGGGAGGGGAGGAGTGAGGGAGCAGCAAATTTTGCTGAGTTGGGAATCTGTACCACGTAGTTTGGCTCTTTATGAACATCTGCTATGTTTAAATTGCAATTTTTCTGAATCCATTTGTAGGTGGAATCAAACCAACTTTAAAATTGGACAAATACTCAACAAAAATATTTGTTTCTGCAAGATATGGTACGAGTCTAGATAGGGGCCAGTGACATACATGTTTCTTGTTGCAGTGTTGTCGACCCTTGCTGTAACATTCTCACATCAGGATAGAATCGAAATCTGATATGTATTCGGCAGGAAAACAGCTGTGTTCTCTGATCCCATTGTAACAATAAGCTTAGAAATAGCAACAAATTCAGAAAAAACGGCCAAATATTACTGACAACAGAGATATAAATTTCACAGCTTTGCTATTAGGAAATTGATGGTGATTATCATTAAAAATAGTTTTACCACAGACTAAAGGGCTAGTAAGCAAAAAAGGTAGAAAAGAAAATGGTCCAGAAATTAATGTAAACCATTTCTTTTTATTTATTTTATTTGTCCTAGTATTATCAAAATGTAGACAATCAATAAATGGCATAAGTGTAGAATAACAATAATGTTAACTTTCTGGCAGATTATTTATGTCAGTAAAACAGTATATAATTTTGATTAATCAGAATATTTTAAAAATTAATTTTTCTTGAGCCTCTTAAAAACAAAAGAGGCTCCTCTTATATTAAGAATCATCTCATACTCACGTAAATATTGTATTTTTGATGTTGTTTTAGGTCTGTGTTTCACTGCCCATACAAAGGTTTTCAATGGCACCATTGTTAGACTCCTGTGGCTGCGCTATACACTTCTGATCTCAGTTTTTGACAGACGTTCTGATAAAATAAAGGAAAAAGCACATATATTAGCTTGATGACCTTATCTGGAAAATAGGAAAAGACTTATGTAATTCAAATATTTTCAAGATTAACTATCCAAGCTTATTTATTTTATCATGGTGACTTTTGAAACATCCATTGTTACAAATAAAGTTTATACCTCAGCTGCAGGTGTCTCAGGATGGTATCATTGTAATATACTGCCTGAAAAAAAAAGTGAAGTAGCCAGAAGGGGAGAGTTGAGATGGTATCTGACGAATGTGAGCCCACTTACCAATATGTAGTCTCACACCCTCTGGCCCGCACGCAATCAGGCCCGGACGCGTGCACCAATTTGAGTGGAAGGGATACCGTAAAGCTGTCGTGTCCTCTCCCAAGCAAACCGGTGCACAGCTGTCGTAACCGGTCGTCAATATTGAGGACGTAGGCACGGGGGCGGATTTGAAATCCAAGATGCTCCCAAACGTGATATCGGGCACAGTTCTGGGAATCTCGCCGGCCACAGAGAACCTCGACATTACGCAAACAGTTCACGAGGACACGTGCCGCGTGCAGAAAAGGATTGTCTCAGCGAAAGTAACGCAAAATACTGTCACATGAGGGGTAACACACGAGCATGCAGGATGTGCATGACACACCGTCGACTGGAAGTCGTATCCGATAGCTCCCGACACCGGGATTCCAGGAGTATCACCAATGCGCTCCTCCAAACTGTCGGACAAATGCCTCAGGTTGCCGCCTTACTTCCCAGTGGTGGTCTTTCACGTTTGTGTAGAACCAAAGTTCGTCACTGAACACAGTGTTAAGCCATCTGTCAGCAGTCCGTACTTCCCAGTCTCAGCACCACTCCAGACACGGCCGTTTGTGTTGTGACATTAATGGCAGCCTACTTGTGAGGCATTAATTCCCTAGTCCAGCTGTCACTGCTAGTCTCCGGGTGACACAGAATGTTGCAGGGGATCCATTTCTTGTTCTCAGATAGCAGACACAGATGCATTCGGCGCACAGTACATCGATCTTCTCTTCAGGTGATTTGCTGTGTTCGACCCCAACCTTGATTGTCAGTACACTTGTCCTCAATCCGACCATGGGCCACTGTCACATCTGAATGTTCCACAAATCTGAATACTGCACAATTCAACAGCTGGCCAGATGAAGACCTGCCGTGAGGCCTCTTTCAGACTTTGTCAGAAGCTGATAACAACGTCTCACGTGAATATGCTGCATTCCTGTGTCATTTACACTGACAGTGATAACTCGACAACTCACACTGGATGTGTCTCTTATATACATTACCGGGCTTAATAACAATACTAAATACAAACAATACCACGAGTGCTCTCCGATGGTTGTTCATTGACATCCAGCCATGTATTCTGGATGCTTCACCACCACCAACCCTTTTTTTTATGTAGTTACTGATATATACCTCTTTCAAAAATACATCATCGGCATGAAAATGATGACCTTATAATAAAGATGCAGCTTAAAAATAACGTAGACCAAGCAACGAATGCTTTTTAATAAAATTTCTTCCTTTTGGGTGCATCAGCCACAAATTTGTTACGTGAGTTAATCATTTTTCCCCTTGTGGTCTGCAGTCCAAAGGTTGGTTTGATGCAGCTCTCCACACGAGTCTAGTTATTCGATCTACTCACTCATCTGCATCACCTGATTTCAAGAGAGTCTGTTCTGCTCTTGTCTGGACTGTTTATTTATTGTCCCTATCGCAGTACTGTACAAGCCTACACTCCTTACAAATACCTTTAGAAAGACTTCCTAACACTTTGCTGTATTTATATATAAATTTTTTCTTCATACCACAAGTAGTGTCAGCTCTTTAAGCCAGTATATAATGTTGGGGGGGGGGGGGTACATGTCATAGTTATGAAAATGGCATTGTATGCACATTGTGTGTTTCAGTTCATTTTGGTGTACAATGTTAACTCATCTTGATGCACCAGCTATTTGTACAACTGCGAAGGTCAGTTAAATTTGTAAGCCAAAATGAATGAAAGCACACAATTTGAATACGCTGCCATTTTTATACGTGTAGAACATTTTAGTAACTACACCCTGGATAGTAACGGCTGAAAGCAAGGGGAAACTACGGCCGTAATTTTTCCCAAGGGCATGCAGCTTTACTGTATGGTTAAATGATGATGGCATCCTCTTGTGTAAAATATTCCGGAGGTAAAATAGTCCCCCATTTGGATCTCCGGGTGGGGACTACTCAAGAGGACATCGTCATCAGGAGAAACAAAACTGGCTTTCTACGGATCGGAGTGTGGAATGTCATATACCTTAATCGGGCAAATGGATAGGTTAAAGTTAGATATAGTGGAAATCAGTGAAGTGCGGTGGCAGGAGAAACAAGACTTTTGGTCAGGTGAATACCGGGATATAAATACAAAATCAAATAGGGCTAATGCAGGAGTAGGTTTAATAATGAATTAAAAAAATAGGAGTGCGGGTAAGCAACTACAAACAGCATAGTGAACGCATTATTGTGGCCATGATAGACACGAAGCCCACGCCTGCTACAGTAGTACAAGTTTATATGCCAACTAGCTCTGCAGATGACGAAGAAATTGAAGAAATGTATGATGAAATAAAATAAATTATTCAGATAGTGAAGGGAGACGAAAATTTAATAGTCATGGGTGACTGGAATTCGGTAGTAGGAAAAGGGAGAGAAGGCAACATAGTAGGTGAATATGGACTGGGGCTAAGAAATGAAAGAGGAAGCCGCCTGGTAGAATTTTGCACAGAGCACAACTTAATCATAGCTAACACTTGGTTTAAGAATCATGAAAGAAGGTTGTATACTGACAGGTTTCAGATAGATTATATAATGGTAAGACAGAGATTTAGGAACCAGGTTTTAAATTGTAGGACATTTCCAGGGGCAGATGTGGACTCTGACTACAATCTATTGGTTATGAACCGTGTACTAAAACTGAAGAAACTGCAAAAAGGTAGGAATTTAAGGAGATGGGACCTGTATAAACTGACTAAATCAGAGGTTGTACGGAGTTTCAGGGGGAGCATAAGGGAACAATTGACAAGAATGGGGGAAAGAAATACAGTGCAAGAATGGGGTAAACAAATACAGTGGAAGAAGAATGGGTAGCTTTGAGGGATGAAGTAGTGAAGGCAGCAGAGGATCAAGTAGGTAAAAAGATGAGGGCTAGTAGAAATCCTTGGGTAATAGAAGAAATATTGAATTTAATTGATGACAGGAGAAAATATAAAAATGCAGTGAATGAAGCTGGCAAAAAGGAATACAAATGTCGCAAAAATGAGATCGACAGGAAGTGCAAAATGGCTAAGCAGGCATGGCTAGAGGACAAATGTAAGGATGTAGAGGCTTATCTCACTAGGGGTAAGATAGATACAGCCTACAGGAAAATTAAAGAGACCTTTGGAGAAAAGAGAACCACTTGTATGAATATCAAGAGCTCAGATGGAAACCCAGTTCTAAGCAAAGAAGGGAAAGCAGAAAGGTGGAAGGAGTATATAGAGGGTCTATACAAGGGCGATGTACTTGAGGACAATATCATGGAAATATGAGAGGATGTAGATGAAGATGAAATGGGAGATATGATACTGCGTGAAGAGTTTGACAGAGCACTGAAAGACCTGAGTCGAAACAAGGCCCCGGGAGTAGACAACATTCCATTAGAACTACTGACAGCCTTGGGAGAGCCAGTCCTGACAAAACTCTACCATCTGGTGAACAAGATGTATGAGACACGCGAAATTCCCTCAGACTTCAAGAAGAATATAACAATTCCAATCCCAAAGAAAGCAGGTGTTCACAGATGTGAAAATTACCGAACAATCAGTTTAATAAGCCACAGCTGCAAAATACTGACGCGACCTCGGGGAAGATCAGTTTGGATTCCGTAGAAATATTGGAACACGTGAGGCAATACTGACCCTATGACTTATCTTAGAAGCTAGATCAAGGAAAGGCAAGCCTACATTTGTAGCATTTGTAGACTTAGAGAAAGCTTTTGACAATGTTGGCTGGAATACTCTCTTTCAAATTCTGAAGGTGACGGGTAAAATACAGAGAGCGAAAGGCTATTTACAATTTGTACAGAAACCAGATGGCAGTTATAAGAGTCGAGGGGCATGAAAGGGAAGCAGTGGTTGGGATGGGAGTGAGACAGGGTTGTAGCCTTTCCCTGATGTTATTCAATCTGTATATTGAGCAAGCAGTGAAGGAAACAAAAGAAAAATTTGGAGTAGGTATTAAAATCCATGGAGAAGAAATAAAAACTTTGAGGTTTGCCGATGACATTGTAATTCTGTCAGAGACAGCAAAGAACTTGGAAGAGCAGTTGAAAGGAATGGATAGTGTCTTGAAGGGAGGATATTAGATGAACATCAACAAAAGCAAAACGAGGATATTGGAAGCTAGTCAAATTAAGTCTGGTGATGCTGAGGGAATTAGATTAGGAAATGAAACACTTCAAGTAGTAAATGAGTTTTGCTATTTGGGACACAAAATAACTGATGATGGTCGAAGTAGAGAGGATATAAAATGTAGACTGGCAATGGCAAGGAAAGCGTTTCTGCACAAGAGAAATTTGTTAATGTCAAGTATTGATTTAAGCGTCAGGAAATCGTTTCTGAAAGTATTTGTATGGAGTGTAGCCATGTATGGATGTGAAACATGGACAATTAATAGTTTGGACAAGAAGAGAATAGAAGCTTTCGAAATGTGGTGCTACAGAAGAATGCCGAAGGTTAGACGGGTAGATCACATAACTAATGAGGAGGTACTGAATAGGATTGGGGAGAAGAGATGTTTGTGGCACAACTTGACTAGAAGAAGGGATCGGTTGGTAGGACATGTTCTGAGGCATCAAGGGATCACCCATTTAGTATTGGAGGGCAGCGTGGAGCGTAAAAATCGTAGAGGGAGACCAAGAGATGAATACACTAAGCAAATTGAGAAGGCTGTAGGAAGCAGTAGGTACTGGGAGATGAAGAAGCTTGCACAGGATAGAGTAGCATGGAGAGCTGCATCAAACCAGTCTCAGGACTGAAGACGACAACAACAACAACAACAACAACACCCTGGATAGTGACTTATAAATGCAAAACTAATGTGGAATAAAGAAGTAGTTTAAAGAAAAACAGAGTAAGTTGAAACATCCCACATTCAGCTAGTTTATTAATGTTAAACTATTTTATATTTTCTGTCAAACAATGCAAAATCCAGGATGGAATGTAACAATACGAGAGAAGGAAAGTTGCTACTCACCATATAGCGGAGATGCCGAGTCGCGATAGACACAATAAAAAGATTCACACAATCACAGCTTTCGGCCATTAAGGCCTTTATCAGCAGTACACACACACACACACACACACACACACACACACACACACACACGTCTGCAGTCTCGGAGAGCTTAAACTACAATGCAAGCAGCAGCACCAGTGCATGATGGGAGTGGCGACTGGGTGTAAGGAAGAGGCTGGGGCGGGGAGAGGGAGGGATAGTATGGTGGGAGTGGCGGACAGTGAAGTGTTGCAGTTTAGACGGAGGGTAGGAGAGAAGGTGGGGAGGGGGTAAGTAGCGGAAAGGAGAGAAATAAAAATAAAAATAAATTAAAAGACTGGGAGTGGTGGTGAAATTACGGCTGTGTAGTGCTGGAATGGGAACAGGGAGTGGGGCTGGATGGGTGAGGACAGTGACTAATGAAGGTTGAGGCCAGAAGGGTTACGGGAATGTAGGATGTATTGCAGGGAAAGTTCCCACCTGCACAATTCAGAAAAGTTGTTGTTGGTGGGAAGGATTCATATGGCACAGGCTGTAAAGCAGTCATTGAGATGAGGCGTATCATGTTTGGCAGCGTGTTCAGCTATAGGGTGCTCCACTTGTTTCTTGGCCACAGTTTGTCGGTGGCCGTTCATGCGGACAGACAGCTTGTTGGTTGTCATGCCTACATAGAATGCAGCACAGTGGTTGCAGCTTAGCTTGTACATCACATGACTGGTTTCACAGGTAGCCCTGCCTTTGATGGGATAGGTGATGTTAATGACCAGACTGGAGTAGGTGGTGGTAGGAGGATGTATGGGACAGGTCTTGCAACTAGGTCTATTACAGGGGTATGAGCCATGAGGTAAGGGATTGGGAGCAGGGGTTGTGTAACCGTGTGTGCAAGTTGTGCTTGTGCTTGTGTGTGTGTGTGTGTGTGTGTGTGTGTGTGTGTGTGTGTGTCTACTGCTGACAAAGGCCTTAATGGCCGAAAGCTGAGATTGTGTGAATCTTTTTATTGTGCTTATCTTGACTCAGCATCTCCGCTATATGCTGAGTAGCAACTTTCCTTCTCTTGTATTGTTATATTTTCTGTGAAATTCGGTGATATACAATGAATTACTGAAATGAGTAAAACTATTTGAGTAATATTTTCAGATTAACATGTCGTAGTATATCCTAAAAAGAAAAATTCACTTGAGAAAACTCCAAAATTATGAGGATACAGAATGGCTAGCCATTAGCTACTTTCAGGTTGCAAAATTCCTGAACTGCTGATAGACACATTTACAAGTCTAAAAACTTTTGCGGAATCATTAACTTAGTCAGGAAAGTGTTATGGGTTGGGGAATGTTTGAAAAGAGAGGTGTGTCACTCAAAAAATTATTATTATTATTATTATTATTATTATTATCATCATCATTTATTCATTTCGCCCTCTAAGGAGCATGCGGAACCATTAATTAGCACTGGTCTTCTTAGCTTTGTTGTTCTTATTTTGTTCCCAAAACTTCCTCATCCTGTCACTTTGGGCCTGTCTTCTTTCTTGTGTCCATGCGTTTTTCAATTTCAGATTCTTTTCCATTGTGTTTTTGGTTGTGAACTTATGAGAGTTGACTTCCTGTCTGTACGCAGTTCGTGTGGTTTCTAGTGGGTCAATACTGAGTTCCGTGAGTTCATTTTGGGTTTCTGTTAGCCAGTGTGAAATGGTTTGGCAAGTTCCTTTGATGATAAGGAAGATTTTCTTGATCATCTATTATTTCTTTCTTTTCTCAGACGTTATGTCTGGTCAAAAATGGAAAGTGACGCGGACCTTGATCAAGCGTGACTTCCTTTTAACTGTATGGTATATGTTATATTGCATTTAGGAACTTTCGGGTAATTGAACATGTATCAATAATTACGGATTTCTGTAGTTGTATATATAAGTTTGGATGTAGCTGTATTGCATTGATGTACTGGTGGATATTGTGTGATATGACTCCTGTAGTTGATAGTATAATTGGTATAATGTCAACTTTATCCTGATGCCACATATCCTTGACTTCCTCAGCCAGTTGGATGTATTTTTCAATTTTTTCTCCTGTTTTCTTTTGTATTTTTTTTGTATTGGGTATGGATATTTCGATTAGTTGTGTTAATTTCTTCTTTTTATTGGTGAGTATGATGTCAGGTTTGTTATGTGGTGTTGTTTTATCTGTTATAATGGTTCTGTTCCAGTATAATTTATATTCATCATTCTCCAGTACATTTTGTGGTGCATACTTGTATGTGGAACATGTTGTTTTATTAGTTTATGTTGTATGGCAAGCTGTTGATGTATTATTTTTGCTACATTGTCATGTCTCCTTGTGTATTCTATTATTATTATTATTATTATTGTTGTTGTTGTTGTTGTTTATATAAATGATATGCCATCTAGTATTACCGGTAACTCTTAAATATTTCTGTTTGCTGATGACACTAGCTCGGTAGTAAAGGATGTTGTGTGCAACATTGACTCAGTTTCAAACAGTGCAGTTCATGACATGAGTTCATGACTTGTAGAAAATAAATTAACACTAAATCACAGTTTTTGACACACAACTGATCAAAACCCGACTTTTTAATTTCACAGGATGGGTGTATGATTAGTGAAGCTGAACAGTTCGAATTTTTAGGTGTTCAGATACATAGTACACTGTCGTGGAAAGCCCACGTTCAGGATCTTGTTCAAAGACTTTATTTGCTGCCATTTTTACTATTTGAATGGTATCTGGAGTAAGTGATCGTTTGACATAAAAATTAGTCTACTGTACTTATTTTCATTCGCTTGTATCGTATGGTATTATAATTTGGGGTAACTCTTCCCATTCTAAAAGGATATTTTTGACTCAGAAACGGGCGGTTCAGGCAATAAGTGGTGTAAGTTTGCAAATCTCTTATCCACCCCTGTTCACTAGTCTGGGTATTTTGACACTGGCCTCTCAGTATATATATTCGGTACTGTCGTTTCTTGTTAATAATATCAGCATATTCCCGAGTATACACCCAGTTAATATCCGGCAGAAATCCAACCTGAATTGGATCTGACCTCCTTAACTCTTGTGCAGAAAGGTCTGCAGTACACTGCTGCATCCATTTTCAGTAATCCACCACAAGAATTAAAAAATCTTAGCAGTACTCCATGCACTTTCAAATCGAAACTGAAGAATTTGCTCTTGGGTCACTCCTTCGATTCTGTTGAGGAGTTCCTTGAAAAATTAAGCTAATTCTTATGTTGTATTGTGTCTCCATTTACTGAAAATTATGGCTTGACTTTTTTGGTTTCATAAACATTTTATTTTTATTTTTTATTACTTTATGTTGTAATTTCATGTACTGACATGTTCCCCGATCTTGAACATTTGCTCCTCAATTTGGTCCTACAGAACTTGATGTGTAAATAAAAAGACCTCATTCGAGAGGGACACACACACACACACACACACACACACACACACACACACACACACCTATGAGAATGAGTGGGATATAAAGATCCCGGAAGCTTTGATTAGTATTTTCTACTGTTAACTGTGTGTTGGCAGTAGTGAAGGTTAGTACTGCCCTGCCATTTTGCATCCTTGTGATGCTGTAGTATAACCTCACACCAGCTAACTCTAACAGTGCAGTAGTACTCTTTATTTTACAGCATGCTGCACCATCTTTGTTCTTTAAGCAGACAGTAACTCTTAGCCAAACTTACGATGTTTAAACTCACAGCATGTATAGTGATTGTGTGCAATTGTGTTTCCTGCACGGCCGCCAGACGATTGCTGGGTGCTGGAGGTGCCGGATATCGCATGGTCAGAGCTGAAGGACATACCCTCGATCCACAAAAGGAAGCCACGGCTCTGGCACAAGGCCCCACTGGTCCCAACTGGCGAAATTGTCGTCATAGGCGGCTATGCCAAAAATATCTTTGGTACCGACGAAATGTTTGCTGGGAAGGTGAGTGTCACATTTTCAGTAGGTATACATTATAATGAGAAGCACCAGATAGTATCCGAGGCATAGAAGTCACCCACCGGTGTTCAAAATGTTTGCTCGGTAAACACTGTGTCGTTTGTGACCCGCTACATTTGCAATCCGCACCTGCACGCACACTGCAAAAATTATTTTTGTTGCACATATGTGGTTCCCTCAGTAGGTTATTTTTGAATTTCCACCATCAATACTTGAGTACATGCGTACTTGTCGGTGGGAGTTATTCATAATGGGTGGTTTTGGTAGCAAGTTTTCACTCAGAAGTGTGGTGGTGATGTCTTATGGGGGAACCATATAGACTGATCCTCTTTGATTTTCTTCATACTTACTGAATAGTAGTGTGGAAGTAGGCTCCTAAAGCGTTATGATGCAATTTTCAAAGCAGCTTTAAAAAAATTGCCTTCAAAGCTCATAAGATTTCTATGTACTGTTAAGTACAAAAAAATTTCCATCATTTTCCAAGGTTCACGTGTAGCTGAATGCGTAGCGTGAAAGTCTTAAAATCGCGAAGTCCTGATTCAGTTCTCACTAGTAGTAACATTTTTACTTTTGTCTGAATCCTATATTTATTATCAAATTAGTATGTTACTTAACAAAAACTGATCATAATTTGTAATAAAGATAATAATGTTTTGTGTGATATTTTGTAATCACATGAAAATAAATTAAAATTTGAAATAGACATGGAATGCATTATTGTTAAATGAGCAAAATTACATACATCCTTTATACTTTTCAATCTCCAGAAATAAAAATAGCATTATGCTTCCCATTTTTCTACGCCTGTGTACCATATTTTGAATACTTACATATATGTGAAATGGTACTTCAAAACCAGCCTCAGGAAAGGTTAGGGCATTCCCTGCAGGTGACGCGCAGTTCTTGCTGGGGGAACTGTGAGAAGTGGGCGACTAGGCACTTACACAATGAAGGTGGATATCATTAATGTGATTACCCTTACTGGGAAGGCGGAAGAGTTGATAGACTTCATGGAAAAGGAGAACAATGAACTGATGGGACTTAGTGAAGTTAGATGGAAGGGAAGAGGATGGAGAAAAATGAGGAGAGGCTCTACTGGAGCGGTGGACAAGAAGCCAAAAATGTAGTAGGTATCATAGTAAAACCAAACCTAGAGGAATGTGTGGAAGCAGTAGAATACACAAGTGATAGGATGATGAGGATTCGGCTGAGACAAGGAATGTAGTGAAGGATTTCATCCAAGTGTATGCACCACAAACAGGAAATAAAGAAGAGAACATAGAGGATTTTCTAGGGGTATTAGACACTATAATTACAGATGTGGAAGCAATAGTAAAGGGTGATCCAAATATGCAGGTAGGCAAGGAAAGGCTGGGGAAGGAGGAGATAATTGGCCCATATGGATATGGGAGGAAAAATGAGGAAGGGGAGAAACTGGTTGATTTCTGTGAAAGGAACGGGCTGATTGTGGGCAACACATGGTTCCGTAAAAAGGACAGCCAAAAGGTAATGAGATATGGGTGGGGTGATAGACGGATGAAGACGGTCATTGATTACTTTCTGATGGAAAAGAAAAATCGGAGACAGTTGACGGATGTAACTGCACTTCCAGGAGAGGCTTTTGATGGAGACCATCGAGTGGTGGTGGCAAAGATGAGATTCGATGAATTGAAAGACATAAAGGAAGAAAGGGAAAGGAAAATAAAAATTTGGAAACTAAACGATGGCATGGTACAAGAAAAGTTTAAGGAGCTACTTAAGCATAAAATCCCTAACATCAAGTATGGCAATGTGGAAGAGGAATGGAGTAAGTTCAAAGAAGTATTTGTAAGCTCTGCTGAGAAGACCTGTGGCAGAGTGCCCAGAAGGGTAAAGGAAAAGGAGACACCATTGTGGAATGAGAGTGTGAAGGAGGCAGTAAAAGAAAAGAAAAAAGCCTGGCATGAATGGAACAGAGGCCGAACAGCTGAAAGTAAAAGGAAATACCAGGATAGTAAATGTAAGTGTAAGAAAATGGTAGCAGAAGAAAAGAGGAAAAGCTGGGAGAAATTCACCCAAGAGTTGGAAAAAGATGTTACTAGTGGTAAGAGGATAATATATGGAATTACAAAGAGTATGAGGAAGGAAAAAATATATGCAAAGCTAGTGAAAGGGGAAAGTGGAGAGCTGTTAATGCAGCCGGAGGAGATAAGGAAAAGATGGAAAGAATACTTTGATAAATTAGACTGTTGGCCATTAAAATTGCTACACCAAGAAGAAAAGCAGATGATAAACGGGAATTCATTGGACAAATACAGTATACTAGAACTGACATGTGATTACATTTTCACGCAATTTGGGTGCGTAGATCCTGAGAAATCAGTACCCAGAACAACCACCTCTGACCGTAATAACGGCCTTGATAAGCCTGGGCATTGCATCAAACAGAGCTTGGATGAGGTGTACAGGTACAGCTGCCCATGCAGCTTCAACACGATACCACAGTTCATCAAGAATAGTGACTGGCGTATTGTGACGAGCCAGTTGCTCAGCCACCATTGACCAGACGTATTCAGTTGGTGAGAGATCTGGAGAATGTGCTGGCCAGGGCAGCAGTCGAACATTTTCTGTATCCAGAAAGGCCAGTACAGGACCTGCAACATGGGGTCATGCATTATCCTGCTGAAATGTAGGCTTTTGCAGGGATCGAATGAAGGGTAGAACCACGGGTCATAACACATCTGAAATGTAAGTACTATCAGTGCGAACAAGAGGTGGGCGACACATGTAACCAGTGGCACCCCATACCATCACGCCGGGTGATACGCCAGTATGGCGGCAATGACGAATACACGGTTCCAATGTGCGTTCACCGAAATGTCGCCAAACATGGATGCAACCATCGTGAGGCTGTAAACAGATCCTGGATTCATCCGAAAAAATGACGTTTTGCCATTCGTGCCCCCAGGTTTGTCGTTGAGTACACCATCGCAGGCGCTCCTGTCTGCGATGCAGCGTCAAGGGTAACCGCAGCCATGGTCTCTGAGCTGATTGTCCATGCTGCTGCAAACATCGTCGAACTGTTCGTGCAGATGGTTGTTGTCTTGCAAACATCCCTATCTGTTGACTCAGGATTCGAGACGTGGCTGCACGATCCATTACAGCCATGCAGATAAGATACCTGTCATCTCGACTGCTAGTGATACGAGGCCGTTGGGATCCAGCGCGGTGTTCCATATTACTCTCCTGAACCCACCGATTCCATATTCTGCTAACAGTCATTGGATCTTGACCAACGAGAGGAAACGTAATGGTACGCATTTCTCCTCCTTACACGAGGCATCACAACAACGTTTCACCAGGCAACGCCAGTCAAGTGCTGTTTGTGTATGAGAAATTGGTTGGAAACTTTCCTCATGTCAGCACATGGTAGGTGTTGCCACCGCCGCCAACCTTGTGTGAATGCTCTGAAAAGCTAATCATTTGCATATCACAGCATCTTCTTCCTGTTGGTTAAATTTCGCGTCTGTAGCTCGTCATCTTCGTGGTGTAGCAATTTTAATGGCCTGTAGTGTACTAAATGTGAAGAACAGCAATGGAAGGGGAATAGAAGTACGGGAGGGGGGCAGGGGTCTGGAAGAAGAGGAAGATATAATGATGTTAGAAGTGGAACTAGCTCTCAGAAAAATGAAAACAGGAAAGGCACCTGGGATAGATGAAATTACTGTGGAGATGATAAAGGCAGCTGGACCAGTTGGGCTACAGTGGCTATATAGACTAATAAGATTTGGACCCAAAAACGTGTACCTGAAGAATTGGGAAAGGGAATAATAACCCCAGTTTTCAAGAAGGGTTACAGGAAAGTATGTGACAACTATCGAGGGATCACACTCATATCCCAAGTAGCAAAAATAATGGAGAGGATACTGGAAAGAAGAGTGAGGGAAAAAGTGGAAGGGCAGTTAGAAGATGAGCAGTATGGCTTTTGTCATGGTAGATCAACAGTGGACCCAATCTTTAGTATGAGACAGTTGATGGGAAGACATTGGGAGTATGGGAAAGATCTGGTGATGACATTTCTCAACCCATTGAAAGCATATCACAGTGTTCCCAAGGAAAAGGTATGGGCAACCTTGAAGAGAAAAGGAGTTGGAAGAGTCACTTGAAGCCATCCAGGCAATTTATGACAAAAGCTCTAGTTGTGACACCATTTGGAAGAACTGAATGGTTTAAGAATGATACGGAACTAAGACGAGGTAGTGTGAAATCACCACTACTATTTATAATAGTGATGGATGAAATAGTCAAAGAGGCCAAAGAAGCCCATAGAGGAAGGGGGATGAAGTTGTTTCTATTCGTGGTGTGGGGAACAAGCAGTAAGGGGGTACAAAAACAAATAGACATCCTAAATGATAAGGTTGAGAAGTGTGGAATAAAATTTAGTCTGGAGGAAAGCAAGACCATGGTGGTAATCAGAGGGGAAAGAGAGGGCAAGGGACAAACTCATATTAAGGGACGGGATATTGAAATAGTGGACAACTATAAATATTTGGGAAGTGTAATAATGGAGAAAGCTCATTTGGAGACAGAAATTAGCAAAAGAATACAACAGAGTAGTAGATTTTACCAGTGTGTGAGGGGCTTGGTGTGGGGAAGGGAAGTGCCAATGAGGTGCAAGCTGGTGCTATACAAGAGTTACTTCACACCCATACTAATTTACGGCTCAGAGACTTGGACTATGACTAGAAGAGAGGAGAGTAGGATACAAGCTAGTGAAATAAAGTTTCTGAGAAGTATGCTAGGGAAGACAAGCAGAGACAGAGTGAAAAATGAGGATGTTAGGGAGAAAATTGAGTGGAGAAGTTGACTGGGAAAATTGAAAAGAATAGATTGAAATGGTTTGGGCAGGTGAAGAGGATGGGAGAGGGAAGAATACCAAGAAGTATGATGGAGTTCAAGATTGAGGGCAAGAGGCCAAGAGGAAGACCGAGAACAAGATGGATTGATACAATAAAGATGAGTTTAAGGAGGAGAAACCTGCTATGGAACCAAATTGTGGAAGAAGAATGGTGGAAAGACTGAGTGAAGTGGCGAAATACCATTGATACCCCAATCCGACCAGATGTTGGATTGGGGAGGGGGGATGATGATGATGGCTTACATATTCAAGTGATGAGTAATTAAAAATGTAAACATGTTATTAAAAAAATGAGATTCAGTACTTGTTAACTAGTGTTTCCATTTCATAATAATTATGGGATTTCAATGAAAATAAAAAAAAATATGCCCCCTTGCAAGATTCAAACCAGGACTCGGCTATCTTTGGCTTTTTGAATTGCTTTGTATTGCTTTAGGAAATTTGTCTGGGTGCTAACCTTCAAATCCTATATGAAGAAAAGCAATGAGGGCCAGTCTCCTAGGCCCTTTCTTAGATGGTAAAAAAGAGAATAGGAATGCCATCCTGATGTATGTATTGAGGATAAAAATCAAGTAAGTAAGTGAATCATGACACATGAAATCTCTCTAGTCAATATTTTGTGGTTAGTGATATTGATATTGCTATAAAATAGTAAAAGGAAGAATCCAACAGTTCCTCACTTCTTAATTGGAAGCAAATGAGGAATAGCAATATTTTCTATGCTTTCGTTCATACTCTCATTGTATTTAAGAAAACACGGTAAGTGAATTTAATTGGCAGAAGATTCAACTAAACAGCACATGTGTATATGCCCCATTCTTCTGGCCAGAAGTGCTCGGACATGTTGCATGCCTTATTTAACACTGTCTGGTTAGTACAAGGATACCAGTCAGAGGTGTGCAATGACTGAGTGCCAAAGTGTGAACACTAGATAAACCAACACTGTGCAGAGCCATGGCAGACGTGCTCCTTCCAGCGATACGGGAAGCTCTGTATTTTTTACTAACTGCATCGGAGTACATTTTGTGACATAAGTGTGGTGTGTATCTTAATGTCTATACACAGTGCATTAAAAGTGTTGGGGCGTACATTCGTCATCAAACTATTTTTGGATTACTGTACAAATAGAGGGAAAAATGACGAATATAGGGGAAGGGAAATTACAGTTTATTGGGTCTCTCTCACTATTTTCATTCAGTGAATATTGGTAGTTGTCAGAGCACTGTTCCATTGTAAGAGCGACAGGACAAAACAATACGGGCACCTCACTTTTGTAGCTCGGTTTCTGACTTGCCAGTAATACACTGTCCCCTCCCCCCACCCACCAAATTGAAGGATATTCAATTGGAAGAAGCGGGTAAATGGAAACTGTGCCCGGGAAGATCAGTGCCAGTGACAGAGCTAGCAGTGTGAACGTGTGGCGTTTGTGCGAGCAGACGACTGCTGGATGCTCGATGTCGGCGAGACGGGGGAGGAGTGGGAGCTGAAGTGGACGGAGGTGGTGCTGCCGTACGACCACGGGGAGCCCCGCTGCTGGCACGGGGCCTGCTGCACCGGGGAGGGGCAGCTGCTCGTGCACTCGGGGCTCACACAGCCGCACTACTACACCCGCATCAAGCTCAAGGTGCCGCCGGACTTCTCGCCTCGTGTCTATTTGCGTCTTCGTCACTGTTTTGTTCTGTTTACAGTCATTTTCGATCTCTTCCTATGTCAGTCTGGGGTATTCGACAACTGACAGTATTTTCAAAATATTGATGTCAGGAGTTTAGACGTCGATATTTTAAATTCTGTACTGAAGTCTTTTTACATTTTAATGTCGATGTAGAAGGCAAAATATTGACTTCCAGTGTCGGCGAAAATGTAGAGTACTTTTAACCAATTGTCAATCTTTTTTTTGAACGAATCATTATGTGATAGTGTCTCGTAGCATCATCAGTCCTGTGGTTAAAGGAATAGAAATATCATTTGGAAGAAAGTCATATATCGTGTTTCTCCTGCGTGTTCAATTTGGTAGCAAAAACGTCTGTTGAAAAGACTGGTAAATTACTTCTGTGAAAAGGGTTGTAATGTGGTTTATATAAAATATAGTAGCAGGTGATGAGCTAAGAAAAGGATCAGACCTCAAACTAATTCAAGACGTATTCAGTAAGTGGAATTCGACGTATTATATGGTTGAAGGAGTTTTGCAGCTGTGTCCAGAGATGTCATTAAATACCATGTTAGTGCACCACCAATGCAAACAGCTGGAGATGGTTGTGACATTCTGCAGTTGCAAACTTTACTGCTTGTGGAATTTGTGTAGAAAATTTGTTGCCAGCAGTAAAGTAATCCTTGTAAGTGGTATGTTTAGTATCAAAATATCAGGTATGCAATCAATACAGACTACTGGAGAGACTGAAATGTAACACCGTAACAGAGTTCAGAAATCGAAAATCCTTAAAGCCAACTGAGACCATTATATATAATCCGTTCATGCTGCAGTTTGAAGGCAGTCAAAATCTTTAAACAATTTTCATGCAGCTATTGAAATGACTTCCAGTGAAGATGAGCAACAAACAAGTTGAAACATTCATCTCCTACACCTTGAACAAGATCCATTAGGAGTATCATTGGGACTACCTACCCAAAGCTGCTAAACGTTGCAAATTAAGTATTTGATTTGGATAGCCCCATCATCGGCTTATTAAAGACTGTTCTCAAAAGTGGGATGTGTTCGCTATCAACAACTAATAGATTGAAGGGAAATCATCTGTTGAAAATGTTTTTGTTACAGTCTATTGACAGATAGTTGTGGGATACATAATCTTTGTTCTTGTTATGTTTATTGATTAATAAACGCCGGCCGGTGTGGCCGAGCGGTTCTAGGCCTTCAGTCCGGAACCGCGCAACCGCTACGGTCACAGGTTCGAATCCTGCCTCGGGCATGGATGTGTGTGATGTCCTTAGGTTAGTTAGGTTTAATTAGTTCTAAGTTATAGGCGACTGATGACCTCAGAAGTTAAGTCGCATAGTGCTCAGAGCCATTTGAACCATTTGATTAATAAATATGATAAATGATGTGTTTGTATGTTGTGTTTTATGCCGTTCTGTCGTAGATCCTTTATTTAACATTGATGTTTTGTGAGCAGTTATTATAGCTTATCACTGTTTAGTTGAAATTACCATTGATGATTAGCCGACATTACACACTGCTGTGTTGGGCCAACCTTTTAGTCTCTTCTTGCCTTATAGAGATAACTCCCTTAGTAACAAACTCCTGTTCTATTTGTTCCAGTACTGATCTCTACACACCACAGCAATTTCTGCTAACTTGGGTTTTTTGGTGGATGTTTCCCAGAGATTTTGTACCTGTCATATTTTTTTCCATTACCTATTAAATTTCCCCCTGTGAGTCTGGGGGTAGAATAGGCCTGATGTATTTTGCCTGCCATAAGAGGTGACTAAAAGGAGTCTCACATGTTTCAGCCTTTATGTGATGGTCCCCTGTAGGATTTGACCTCCATTTTTCAAAATTTTCCCAAAGAATGAGCCAATTGGGGGAGGGCGCCTTACATGGTGCATAGTGTCCATCATGCGCTGAGACCTTTCCCTTCCTTCGTTGACGTGGATCTGCACTTCGCTCATGCTCCAGCTGTTGGGCGAGGTCACCCTCCTGGGTGCGTATACCTCCATCCTCTTTGCAGTATCGCTTTCTGCACTGTCAATGAAAATGGACTTCTTAGCTTGTTTGCGCCTGATATCCAGCACGGTATCCAGTGTGATGTGGTGGGACCGCCATGTACCCTGTTTGTTGTAGCCCCCTGACCGCACAGGGAACGCTTTGCTGATGCCTCCCTGCCAGGTGGCCTTTGCTGCAGCTGGGTGACGCCCATGGGGAGGACCCCTGGTCGGAGTGGGTGGCATCAGGGCAGATGACACGCCATGAAGCGTAGTATGTCATCTCTTGCTGGTGGTCAGACACCAACAGTCTCTAAGTGATCAAGGTCTAACTTCAGTGCTAAGAAATATGACCCCAAAATGCCCCCCCCCCCCCCTCCAGGCCACACCATGTGAGGAACACCAGGCTAAGGATGGCTGCGAAGCTTATTTACCCCGGTACCTCGTACGTACGAGTGTTGATGGGGTATCTTTCTTGTCAATGAAACCTCAGTTTCTTGTGGAGCATTTAGAAGACAAGTTTGGTGAGAAGGAGGGCTTGTCCAAAATGCAGTCAGGGTCAGTCTTTATCAAAACAGCATCCTCTGCCCAGTCACAGGCACTACTAGCCTGTGTCAAGCTGGGGGATGTTTCTGTTTCCCTCACACCCCATAGGAGGTTAAATATGGTCCAGGGTATCTTATTTCACAGGGACCTTCTTTTGCAGTCTGATGATGAGCTGCACGCCAATTTAGAGCGGCAAGGTGTCCATTTCGTCTGGTGCATCCACCGGGGTCCAAGAGATAATCAGGTTGCCGACACATTACCCAAGAAGGTCAAGGTGATGGTCTACCACTGTGATGTAAAGCCATATATCCCACCCCCAATGCGATGCTTTAAGTGCTAGAAGCGTAGGTCTTCCTGCTGTACTTCCAGCATCACATGTCGGGATTGTGGATGTCCTTCACATCCCAGTACTCCCTGTGCCCCGCCTCCCATCTGTGTCAGCTACGGAGAGCACCGTTCGCCTTGGTCGCCAGACTGGCAGGATTCTCCAGAAAGAAACAAAAATAATGGAATACAAGACCATGGACCGACTGACCTACACTGAGGCTTAGAGAAAATATGAGAGGCTACATCCTGTGCATATGACATCAACCTACGCCGCTGCTATGACAACGGTTCTGCCACATAGAGCTGCTGGCTCTCAGAGCCATCAAGACTCCACCTGCCTCCTTGATTTTGGGGGGGGGGGGGGGGGGGCACTTGCCTTCCTGTTGCTCCTGCACAGCCTACTTCAGGAGCAACAACCCCCCCCCCCCCCCCCAAACCATCAGGGATGTCAGTGCCCACTTCTCAGCTAGAGGAGCGTATGTCTTCTTCGGCTCGTCTCTCCAGGAAGGGATCCTTTGGGTCACTCCCTTCCCAGGTTCCTACCAATGGCAAAGCTGACAACTGCCATTCCAGCAACCACAGGTAGCTGGTCGTAGGGCTTTACGGTCCTCCTCAACCCCTGAGACTGAATCAGTGAAGCCCTCCCAGCCAGACAAATTTAAGGAGCAGCGAGAGAAACCTAAAAAGAAAATGACCCTAAGAACCAAGGCCCTGCAGTGGCGCACACACACCAACACTACCTACAAACTCTGTGTCTAAGGATGAAGTGGAGATTCTGGTGCCGCTAAGGACCTAGTGGTAGTGACCACTTCCCCATCTTCCTGTCACTCCCCCGGCATCATACCCACGGACGACTATCCAGATGGGCTAAGGCAGACTGGGTAGCCTTTACCTCTGCTGTCACCATTGAATCTCCCCCACATGGTGCCATTGATGTTGTCATTGAGCAGGTCACTACAGTGATCGTTTCTGCGGCGGAACATGCGAGCTCTCATTCTTTAGGATGCCCCCGGTGAAAGACAGTCCCTTGGTGGTCGCCGGAAATCACTGAGGCAGTTAAAGAGAGTTGGCGAGCTCTACAGAGACATAAGCGGCACCCTTCTCTAGCACACATAATAGCCTCAAAACGGCTCTGTGCCCACGTTCGTCAGCTTATAAAACGACGGAAATAGGAATGTTGGGAGAGGTACTGTCGACCATTAGGTGTCATACGTCACCTTCCAAGTCTGGACGACAATCAAACGTCATTTTCGGTACCAGACCCCAGCAGGTGTCCCTGGCATTAACATCAGTGGTGTGTTATCTACTGATGCAAATGCTATTGCCGAGCACTTTGCTCGAGCCTCTGTGTCAGAACTATCCCCCAGCCTTTCACACCCTGAAATGGCGGATGGAAAGAAAAGTCCTCTCGTTCACTACATGCCACAGTGAACACTATAACGCCCCATTTACAAAGTTGGAAGCTTCTCAGTGCCCTTGCACATTGCCCTGACACAGCTCCTGGGCTGGATTGGATCCATAGTCAGATGATTAAACATCTCTTGTCTGACTTCAAGTGATATATCTTCGTCATCTTCAACCGGACCTGGTGCGATGGCGCCTTTCCATTGCAATGGCGGGAGAGCACCGGCATTCCGGTGCTCAAACCTGGTCAAAACACACTTGATGTGAATAGCTACTGGACCATCAGCCTCACCAACTTTCTTTGTAAGCTGCTGGAACGTATGGTGTATCGAAGGTTGGGTTGGGTCCTGGAGTCACGTGACCTACTGGCTCCATGTCAGGGCGGCTTCCACCAGGGTCGCTCTACCACTGATAATCTTGTGTCCCTTGAGACCGCCATCCGAACAGCTTTTTCCAGATGCCAACATCTGGTTGCCATTTTTTTTTTACTTACATAAAGCATACGACACGATCTGGCGACATCATATCCTTGCCACATTGTATGAGTGGGGTCTCCGGAGCCTGCCCCCACTTTTTATCCAGAACTTCCTGTCGCTCTGTACTTTCTATGTCCAAGTCAGTGCCTCCCGTAGTTCCCCTTGTATTCAGGAGAATGGTGTTCCACAGGGCTCCGAACAGGGCTCCGTATTGAGTGTGTGTCTATTTTTAGTGGCTGTTAACGGTCTAGCAGCAGCTGTAGGGCTGTTGGTCTCATCTTCTCTGTATGCAGATGACTTCTGCATCTCGTATTGCTCCTCTAGTACTGGTGTTGCCAAGCAGTGCCTACAGGGAGCCATTCTCAAGGTGCAGTCATGGGCTCTAGACCACGGCTTTCAGTTTTCAGCCACTAAGTCATATGTCATGCATTTCTGTCAGCGTCGCACCGTTCATCCTGAACCAGAACTTTACCTTCATGACAATCCACTCACTGTAGTGCAGACATATCGATTCTTAGGACTGGTTTTCGACACCCGATTGACTTTGCTACCTCACCTTCGTCAGCTTAAGCGGAAGTGCTAGCAGCACCTCAATGCCCTCCGCTGCCTGAGCAACACCAACTGGGGTGCAGCTCACTCTACACTGCTGCAGTCCTACAGAGCCCTTGTTCAGTCATGCCTTGACTGTGGGAGTCTGGTTTACGGTTCGGCGGCACCCTCAGCGTTGCGTATACTTGACCCAGTGCACCACAGTGGCATTCTCCTAGCGACGGGAGCTTTTAGAATGAGTCCGGTGACCAGTGTCCTGGTGCAGACCAGATTCCCTCCATTGAAGGTTAGGCATGCACAACTGCTCGACATGTTCATAGTTCTTCTGCACATCCGAATTAACATCTCCTTTTCCCAACCATGGTGGTTCATCTCCTGCATCGGTAGCCCCGAGTCCTTCCCATTACCACCACTCCTTGAGGTCCGTTCATGTACTCCTCCACAGTAAACACCTAGGCCGCAGATTCTTCTGGACCTTCGCATGGCCCTAAGGACTCCATTAACCCTGCGGCTCTCCGCTATCACTTCCTCTAGATTCTCGACATGTACCGAGGCCATGAAGTGGTTTACACCAACGGCTCGATGGCTGATGGTCACATAGGCTTTGCGTAAGTTCATGGAGGATATATCGAACAGCACTCTTTGCCAGATGGCTGCAGTGTTTTCGCTGCAGAGCTGGCGGCCATATCTCATGCTTTTGAGTACGTCCGCTCATGCCCTGGCAAGTCATTTCTCCTGTGTACTGACTCCTTGAGCAGCCTACAAGCTATCGACCAGTGCTACTCTTGCCATCCTTTGGTAGCGTCCATTCAGGAGTCCATCTATATCCTGGAACGGTCCCATCGTTCAGTGGTGTTTGTGTGGACCTCAGGACTTGTCAGAATACCAGGCAATGAACTTGCTGACAGGCTGACCAAACAGGATACGCACAAACTACTTCTGGAGATGGGCATCTCCAAAACTGACCTGCGTTCTGTCGTACGCCTCAGGGTTTTTTGGCTTTGGGAGACAGAATGGCATAACAGTACACACAATAAACTGTGTGTCATTAAGGAGACTACGAATGTGTGGAAGTCTTCCATGTGCTCCTCTCACAGGGAATCAGTTGTCCTCTGCTAGCTCCACATTGGCCATACGTAGCTAATGCGTGGTTACCTCCTCAGTCGTGAGGACCTACCTCGGTGTCGCTGTGGCTCACAAATGAATGTCATCCACCTCTTGCTAGACTGCCCACTTTTAGCCACTCTACAGCGGACTGTTAACTTTCCCAGCACCCTACCTTCGGTGTTTGGTGACAATGCCTCAGCAGCAGCTTTAGTTTTACGCTTTATTCGTGAGAGTGGGTTTTATGATTTGATTTAAGTTTTAGTGCGTGTCCTTTGTCCCTCTGTGTTCTCCACCCTAGTTCTTTTAGGGTGGAGGTTTTAATGTGTTGCAGAGTGGCTGGTTTCTCCTTTTTATTCTCATGGTCAGCCAACCATGGTAATCTTCTCTTTTGTTTCGATCTCTTCTACATGTTTTTTGCCCTTCTGTCGTTCTTGTGGTGTTCTCCTTTCTTCCAGCTGTGTTTTGTATGTCTCGATTATTTTACTCTCACCCTTGTGGAATTATTTTAATCGGAACGAGGGACCAATGATCTAGCAGTTTGGTCCCACCCCCACCCCCACCCCCTCTTTTAAACAAACCAACCAACTACCTATTCAATTCCCAGTTTGTGCACTCTTGCAATTTTTACACCACCTTTCTGCAGCTCCACAGTACAAATTCTTCCACAATTCCCAACAAACATGTTACACCTCAGTAAAGTTTTATGAAAGAAACTGCCTAGATCACAACTTATGTACCCACATTATATTCTGTCACAAAAATAATACAAAAATAATTAACATAAAATTTTCACATCTATGCAAAAAATATTTCATGCTGGCCACAACAGCAGCAACATGTCACTAATGCCATATCCTGTTGTATTGGGTGTGAATGTAGCTTATTTATTTAAATAAATAAAGCTTCATACTAATAGGGCGAGATCAGATGTGTTGGGAAAATATTTTAGACCAAATGTTATTCTAAACTATGTTTTATTATTATTTATTATTGTTATTATACATTGAAGTAAATATTATGTTTTCAAGAAATGAACACTACAGGAATAGCAACTGGACGAACAGTTTTTGACAAAAATGTTAAATGACTTTAACAGACTTGCCAGGAATATATGTAAGCCTTTCACTGTTGACTTTATTCTATGCTATAGTAGCTGTGTTAATAACTTAACACATGCATACCTGCTGCCATGCCTCAGTTATTGTTGCAGTTCCTAGCGATTTTCGTAAGACATGCGTGAAATGAGCGTGCCTCCCTTATTTGAATGTAGCTGCACTTAATGGTGTCTGAAGCTGATTAAACTTGGCAGACATGTTTCTATAATGTTGTAATATCCTTGAAGGGTGTGGTACCTCTGTAAACACAAGCCTTTATGTAATGGTACTTCACAAAATGGTTCATATTGTACCACAAATTCTTGTTTTCCTTTCTAGCAGCATTTTGGCAATAATTATACAGTCATAATAATTGTCTTGATAAATATAGTTACACATGCCAAGAAGTGGTGAAAGTACAGAGAGAATAGTGTCTTGAAACTTTTTTCCTTCCCCAGTGTATATTTCTAGATCGGAGATACATCCACTTACACTTTCGAAAAACAATACGACAAGCAAACCATATCTGATAAGTTTTCCAGGATTTTATGTCCAGAAACGAAGCTGCCCTCTCCGTGGTATCATTACTTCATCAGTAGGCACATGTTCACTTTTGTAGAGTATGTTTTTCTGACCCCTCTCTAAGTAATTGTCATTGAAATGCTACAATTTCCAGATCTGCTCAAATAGATTTCTGCTTGTTAGCTTGCCAAAACTCGGTGTGTCTATTAGAGGATCTGGTGACCAATAGTGCTTCAGATAATCTTTTTTATTTGCCCCATCAAGATAATCACACCCACAAATTTTTCCAGGTAAATTGCAATGACATTCGTAAATTTGGGGGACGTAGGAGAGTCTTTGTAATGGTTTTTGTTTTGTATGTAATAAAAGTTTGATTGTGTCGACGTCTGATCGAACTGTATATCCCCTAGAAATAATTCCACAGTGCTTACAACGTTATTGAGCTCAGTGCGTAGGCTCTTTTCACCTTGAATGCCTCTAACCATTTCTAAGATAGTGATCTTGTTGTTGTTCAGCCAACTTTCACTGTCGGAAGCTTCATCATCTAAATTGTTCACAATTACCTCACTTTGGTTGATTATAGGCATGTTGTTTTCTTCTTCAATTCCACTACCATTATCAGTAACATCATCTGAATCACTTGGAACATTAGAACAATTGCCTGCAAACAGTTCATTAAGAACTCACCTTCTGTTAACTGTTTACGTGCCATACCACACAAGGCAACAACTACATTACTGGCTCATTCGCAGCACTGATTGTTGGCAGTAAAACGTAAGATAAAAATAAGTTTGTACTGTTGTTTGCTGCACTGAACCCTCCAATTCATATATAACCTTTTGTTAAATTGAAATAATTACTGGCATAAGCAACAAGTCTCAGAAAATGAGCACAGAACAAAAAACATAAATTTACATGATCCGTCCACAACAATTGGATGCGGAAATACGTAAATCTACATGGGCCGTACGCAGTGTGTTATGAAAGAATGAAATGCTATATGCAAAAATTGTAATTAATGCTAATCTGTGTAGAGATTTAGAGACCCAGTAGTAGTGAAACATTGAAGAGATAATAGTGTTTTGAAAATTTTTATGGGACTTAAATACAGTTATAGAATTTATAGTGTATTCAGTTTCTGAAATTTTCCAGAACAGGTTGTGCAGTATAGTGTATTATTTTCAAGACATTCGGAAGAGTGTGTTGGATTTGAGCAAAACAATACAACAATTTTTATCATATAATGAAGAGTGTAGCAACTTGGTTTTTATTGATAAAATTTTGTTGGTATACAAACTGCGTTATATCGGGGATATGTGCTCCTGAAACAAAATTTAGTCAGAGTAGTTATATTACATGTTACTCTTTTCTCAGTCCATGGAAACTACATGACATTTAATTTGTACTGATCATTTTTAAATTATGGTCAGATTGTGATAGTTTTGTCACTGTGCTTTGATTCCAAAACACACATGAATGGCAAATGAATCGGAAGTTTTTGACTTTATGGGCAATGAATTTAGTAACAGAAATGCAATGAAAATGTTAAAACATTTCTATGTTAAATGTGTTGCAGGTTCTTTCTTACTTATACCCTTAAGAAAATTTTGGTCCATTGTAACTTCCGTCATTGCCTCTTGCTGCTTTCTTCTACTAATGTAAGAACCCTGTTTCATCAGCACACAAGAAATTGATGGAAAGGAGGAGAAAAGTTGGGTGGGAAGACATGTATGGTAATATATTCGTAATATCAAATTTAACGGCAGTGGAAGAAGAGTAACAAGTGATGCATTAAAAAAAATTAAATTATTGGATGGCATTCATTATTGGTTGGGAGGCCCCACCTGGGGATGTTTAGCCATCTGTGCATATAGATGTCACAGGGAAGCAGTTCCTAGAATATAGAAGTACAGCAAACTGTCAATTATGTAGGCTAATGTGGACCCAAAATCACATGGATGACCAGAAAAACGTATATAATCCAAAATGCTTATGTTTTTACTGGAAACTGCTATTTACAAAACTCTGCTTTACATAAACATTACTCGCCAGAAACTACTGACCTTTAGCTCCTAGGGGAAAGGCAATCATATAGACAGGAAATTGGCAGTGAACTTATTACAAGGGTAGACTTCCTGCACGTAGCTGAAGATCAAATGAGAAGCAACGGAAAAAATTTCAGAGATCAAAACACCTTCAGCCATTTAAATTTCCAGTTATATTATTTTAACAACCAGTTTTAGCACAACATTACATCATCTTCAGGCCTCCTGACAGATGTATAGGTAGAATCCCACCTCTGGTCCGTTCAAAATAGGGGCCAGCATTCAGTGACTTATATCCATAGATTTTTTACACAGTGATCCTTTCAGTCATCACTTGTCAGCAAGTGATGATCAAAGGGATCGCTGTGTCAGAAATCAAGGTTACCAGTCATTGAATGCTGGCCCCTCTTTTGACTGGACCTGGGGTTCTTCTTGCACGTCCGTCAGTGGGCCTGAAGATGGCATAATGTAGTACTGAAACCGGTTGTTCAAATAATATAACTGAAAATTTAAACGGCTAAAGGTGCTTTGATTCGACATTTTGTGTCGAACAGCTGAGGTCTCCCAACTATCTGTAGAAAGATGAGACCAGAAATGTCTGATGGTGGGATAGGTGTTTTCTGGCAGTAAAACGTGTCACGTGTGTGATATTGTGGTCTTCATTCAGAAGAGTGGTTTGGTGCGGCTCTCCTCACAGCTCTATCCTGTGCCATATCTCATCATAATTTCTGAAACTTACATCCATTTAAACTTACTTACTGCATTCATCTCAGTTCTCCCTCTTCAATTATGCCTCCCACATTTCCCTCCAGTACAAAATTAATAATTCTTTCACAGCTCAGGATGTGTTATACCAAGTGACCCCTTCTTTTATTCCAGTTGTGCCATAAATTTCTTTTTTCTCATTGATTTGGTACCCTCTAATTATTTATTCTGTCTACCCACTCGATTTCTATTCTCTTCTTGTCTAAAGGGCTTATCATCCATGTTTCACTTCTGTACAAGGCTATACTCCAGACAAATACCTCCAAAAATGACTACATAACTTTTAAATTTGTATTAGATGTTAACAAATTCCTCTTTTTCAAAAATGCTTTTCTTGTTATTGCCAGTTTGTATTTTATATACTCTTTCCTTAAATCATCATCAGTTTTTTCCTGTCCAAATAGCAAAACCTGTCTATTATGTACAGTGTATCATTTCCTAATCTAATTCAAGACATTGTCCATTCCATTAAACTGTACTTTTGAGTCTGTAGCTGTCTCTGACACAATTTTAATGTCATCACAAACAGCAAAGTTTCTGTTTCTTCTCTCTGAACTTTAATTCCCTGTCCAGATTTCTCCTAGTTACCTTCACATCATGCTCATTAAGCAGATTGAATATCATTGGGGATAAGCTACAACCCTGTCTCACTACCTCTTTAATGTCCATCAACCCTTACAAGTTGTAAATAACCTCCTGTTCCCTGTATTAAATCCCTGCTATTTTCAAAATTTGAAAGAGAGTATTCCAGTCACCATTGTCAAAATCTTTCTCTAAGACTACAAGTGGCATAAACCCTTGTTCAAGATCAGCTGTAGGGTCAGTATTGCCTCACAGGTTGCTACATTTCCCCAGAAGCCCAAACTGTTCTTCCCCATGGTTGACTTCTAGACATTTTCCCAATCTTCTGTAGGTACTGTGTCAGTATTTTGCAAGTGTGATTTATTCAACTACTAGTTAATAATAGTTGGTAATATTCACACGTCAGCTCTTGCCTTCTGTGGAATTGGAATAATTACTTTCTTTGTGTATATGAGGGTATTTTGCCTACCTCATATAACTTACACAAGAGGTGAAATAGAAAATAGGAATAATTATTTTCTTCATGGTTATGGGGGTATTTTGCCTACTTCATATATCTTACACAAGAGGTGGAATAGTTTTGTTATGACTGGCTCCCCCAAGGTTGTTGTTTACTGTAGGGGCCTTGTTTCAACTAATGTCTTCCAGTACACTTTCAGATTCCTTTTACAGTATCGTATCTCCCACCTCATCTTCATTTATGAGGTTGTGCAGATAAGTAATTCCTCTGAACTTTTTGTGTGATAACTGCCAAAGCTTTTTAAGTGAAACAAATGTTATTAACGTTCTACATCTTAATTTTTCATGTCTACATATTTATTTCTCAACATAGTCACCCTGTCGACGAACACATTTCTCTCAATTAGAGACCAGTCTGTCGATATTGTCACTCTAGAATGTTTTAATTCATTGACGGAGCCATGTCACGTGTGTTTGCACTGTTTCATCATCATCAAAGTGAAGTGCTCAAAGAAGTTCTTGCAGATGATAATTGGATAGAGCCAACCTGGGACTGTATGGAGGATGATCGATGTCAGTGAACCCGAGGTGTTGAATTGTTGCAGATGTCACAGCTCTTGTGTGTGATCTTACATTGTCATTCTGAAGGATAAGGTGCTCCTTGTGTCAGCAGTTAGAAACTTGATCACAGCAGGCCTTTTCTCATGCAGAAGCATAGTTAATGCTACACCCTGCCATGTTACATGCTGAAATTTGTAGCCCTCTAGCGGCAGAGCGTTGCAACTTGGGTCAGGTAAGTGGGGAAGTTGACCTAGTAATATGCCCGACATGTAATACCTCAGTCAATATTGAGAACAGAATAAAAAATTCAGAGGCATTACTTTTTGGCACACCCTCGTACGTCCTCTTCCCTGTCTATAATATTGCTTTCGGTGAACTATGAACAGGTAATTTGCAAACTGTATTATCCACACCCAGACAATTGGGAGTTTGCATTATCTTCTACAGAGTTGTTCAGAGACATGGGGGTATGACATTAAGCATGTATTTAATACCGACAGAAGTGCCAGTAGCCACCTCTTTCTCCTGCCATAATCCATAGAGAGTTGGCACCGAGCAAGATGGCACAGCAGTTGTGGCAGTGGGCGTGTATTTGGGAGGAGCAGAGCTCCAGTTCCTGTCCAAACATTCTACTCAGGATTTATTGCAGTTTCAGTGGATTCCTTGAGACAGGTACCCACGCACTTCAGCATATAGAAGTTTTCTTCCTCGCCTAGCTAAATCTGAATTTGTCTTTAGTGATGTCAGTGTCAACAATATGTCAAACTCTTTAACTACGGATGCACAAATATTTTCCATTAAGGTTCAGTTTTGAATATTATTAGTTTGTGGAAGTTGTAGAAGGAAGAGTAATGCAAACAAGTGATGAACATTGAAGTGTGTACAGAAAATATTGAACCTTTGGATGGCAGAAATACATTTATGATTTGGAGGTACAGAGCCCAAATCCTCTTCAAAGTAGTTTCTTTGGCAAGTTCTCAAACTTCTCATAACCTTCATACCGTTGTTGGAAACATTTCTGAAACCCATCATTTGGAATGATGATGTGCCTGGCCATAGCATTCCACACAGTGTCTTCATTAAACTTCAATCGCGTTCCTTTCAGAGGCAATTTCAGCTAAGGAAATAGCCAAAACTCATGTGGAGCCATGTCGGGTAATTAGGGAGTTTGACTACCCACAGGAATGTTGTATTTGGCAATGAAACTCTGAATCAGATGTGCAGAATGGTAAGTTGTGTTCTTGTGGTGGAACTGCAGAATTTTTGCTGCTCACTGATCCAGTGGTTTGCACCGCACAGTATCACAAGGGTGACAAAGGATCTCCGATTAGAATTCTTTTGTGACAATTTGGCATTGTGGTGTGACTCAATGTGATGGACCTTGATGTTACTGCGGACCTGCCGTGCCTGGGCTGGGTCGAGGAGTTTCTCGACTCAGGACTCTCTCTCTCTCTCTCTCTCTCTCTCTCTCTCTCTCTCTCTCTCTCTCTCCCTCCCCCCCCCTCTCTCTCTCTCTCTCTCTCTCTCTCTCTCTCACACACACACACACACACACACACACACACACACACCAGATAAAAAGACTTGTACCAGGCAGCCGAATTCCCCACAACAACATTGTCATTTCAGCTTGTTGAGGATCTGCCAAATGCAGTTTGCTATCCACTGATGTGGTGGGCATCTTTGAGGCAGTTGTAAGACTCCTTTATCCTGAGTTTCTATGGCATCTCCACCAAAGGAACTCTCCCACACTTCCTTGGTTTATGTGGGAAAACGAGAGGTTCGGAACTTTTTTTAACATATCTCATAGTGTGTTAGTAAGTCAAATCTGAGGATAAAATGGCCCATAGAAACAATGAGTGCAGGGATAGTGCATTTAAATGTTTTCATAGTTGCCTGAACCAGTTTTAAAGTTCTGACTGCAAAATGTTATTTTATTCTTTTTCAGGATCATGCGGAAGAGCTGATACTTCTGAACTTCACACCTAAGTCTTTGCGCAGGTAATAAAACATCATCTTAGGTATCACTGATCATCAGTCAAAGCAGTATGTAAGCTGACTTTGCTGTACGTATCATTTCAAAAGATCGAGAAATAGTTAAATGTGTCAGCTATCTAAAAGTAAATATAGTTGGGTAGACCGCATACAGTGCCATGTGTAACACAAAACGAAAGTAATATGTTTGTCGGCCTGACTCTTATTATCAAAATTTACACAAATACATCATAAGAAGCTAATGTTTCCCTACCCCACAATCGGGATAGTGGTGAGGGGGAAAAAAAGTGTACAGAATGAAGCTTTCAATCATGCTACATTAAAACTGTGCTACAGGCTGGCAACATTTGCACAGTTTTAATCTGCCAGTTCATTTCTTAAGTCCACAAAGATCTTGTATACCTTGTTGATTAACACCCCTGGGAGACACATCATCATGAAGAATGCTGCAAAGTTTTGCCAGTTAACAAGAGAGTAATCATTGCAGAATTTAGCTCCTCACTCAGTTGGTCAGGTATACACAAAAATGATAAAGCATTCGTGGGACCACTTGGATGGGAACAATTTGTTATGCCCAAACCAGTTCCTGAGATAATTACACGGTCATCACTTGGCATTTATTCTGTAGAGTTTCTGCCACTGTGGATGTCTCTGGTATACTCTATTTTACTCCAAGCCATATTCACTGCTGTAAGTTGAACATTGGAAAGGTAGTCAGAAAGGATGTTAGTCCAATAGTGAGGGAAAAATTATCGCCAAAACTAATTTTAAAGTTGCTTATAAAATGTGCACATCAGGATGGACACACAGATCCCATCCTTGTAAGAGCATTGCCCACAAAACACACGGCTCTGGGTTCGAGTTCAGATTTGGCACTCTCAAGAGGAAGTCCCAGGTTGGAATAAACTTTGTGAAACCATGTATATGGTGGTATAATATAAATGGATAGATAAAAAATTTACTCTGAAGCGGTGGCAGGGGAACACATACACTAAAGGATTTAAATTTTTGCACGCTTTCGGAGCCGGTGGCTCCTTCTTCTGGCAGAAGAGTTGAAGGGGAGGCTTAGGGAAAGGGGTACAGTTCAGAAAAGTCACCCAGAACTCCTGGTCAGGGGAGACTTACCAGACGGGATGAGAAAGAAGGACTATGTGTATGGAGGTGTAGCTTACAGTGTCAGGTACCAAACACTGTAGCTGTCCAGCAAAATGGACCCTCATTCCTGAGGAATCGACGAAATGTTATCCAGAGTGGGATAGTAGGTAAGGTACAGTTGTGGCGTCCTTAATGTTGTGGGTTTGAATCCCATTAGGTGTTCTGAAATTTATGCTTTTAACCCTTTATTGAAGTTACCTTGATCATCATTTTTATTAAATTAATTGGTTTAAGTGTAATTTTTATTTCTAATCCTGGACTGTTTCATTTTAATCATCATATTAACTTTTTATTTGCTCTCTTTTGAATATTTATTGATGTGATTTTAATTATTTTTGTGTATTACCTTTGAAAAATTTCTTACGTTTTATCATTTTGTATTTTTGACCATGTTATTGCATTCATTATTTCTGTTCTTTACTTTGAATGAATTTAGTTTCATTTCTTATTCTTTCTTTTACTTAAATCTTCATCTATGTTATTTATTCCATAGTGCAACAAGAATTTATGTTTTGAATATTTGTACGGTCTCTACCATTCAAATGAACATACATTTCGTAACGAAAAATACATTTTTGAAATAGCAGATATAAATAACTTTCCTTCTCATCCCATCTGGTAAGTTTCCCCTGACCTGGGGTTCTGGGTTACTTTTATGAACTCTATCCCTTTCCCTAAACCACCCCTTCAACCCTTCTGCCAGAAGAAGGAGCCACTGGCTCCGAAAGCTTGCAAAAATTTAAATACTTTAGTGTATGTGTTCCCCTGCCACCGCTTCAGAGTAATATATTTAAATATTATGATAGGTAAATCAATCAAAATAATTAAAATGAAATGCACAATGATACCAAATGATCTTTCATTTGATGAGACGGAAATATGAGAGCAAATACAAAAAGTTAATGCTGCGAATAAAGTGAGATGGCAAAGGATCTGAAGTAAAAAAAGATATATGAGAACCAATTAATTGTCTAAAACTAATGGTTAAAGTCATTCCAATAAAGATTTTAGAGTAAAAATTTCAAAGCACTTGATGGGATTTGACATTAACCACTGGGCCACGTCAGCACCAGTCAACCTTTTTACCTCTTGCCCACTGGTTCCACAGTAAATGTGATTTATAAAGTGGGGAAGTAATCTTACTTTATAAAATTTATGAAGCAGAATTACAGGAAATTAAAGCATATAATGATTATTAATTACCAAGTACCTTATATCTAAATTTTATGAAAACCCAATGAAAATGTTTTTAAAACCCCAACGTCCCCTAATCTACACCTCAGTGTAGATAACCAGTCCTGGGGATATCCTCTTGTCAGCTTTAATCTGTCAGTAAGTTTCAGGCCCTGTGTCTTCACCCTCTTGACCTAATTACGAGTTTCAGATTGTTAATGAATATCTGTTTGTGACCAATCTTCTGATTGCATTCATCTTTCTTTAAATTCCTGTGCTTGAGACATAATTTGTATGTACTTGTTGTTGCAAAACTATAAACTTGTAACCTTAATTGTGTTGACACGATATCAGCTGTCGCCTACTGCCCCTTTCTGGTACTCACAAGAGGATCTTGAGTTCAAGCTGTCTTTGATTTTCTTCATGTTCAACAGGATGTCAGTTTCTTAAAGCAGTAGGATGCAGTTCTCAAACTCAGATAAATCTATTTAGTTTTACTATCAATATTAGGAAGGGAAGTTGCTACTCACCATATAGCGGAGATGCTGAGTTGGATAGGCACAACAAAAAGATTCACACAGTTATAGCTTTCGGCCATTAAGGCCTTTGTCAGCTGTAGACACACACACACACACACACACACACACACACACACACACACACACACACACACACACGCAATCGCAACTTGCACAGACATCTCCAGTGTCAGATAACTGAAACCACACTGGTTTCAGTTATCTGAGACTGCAGACGTGTGTGCGAGTTGCGTTTGCATGTGTGTATGTGTGTCTATTGCTGACAAAGGCCTTAATGGCCGAAAGCTATAATTGTATGAATCTTTTTGTTGTGCCTATCGCGACTCAGCATCTCCACTATATGGTGAGTAGCAACTTTCCTTCCTAATATTGTTACATTCCATCCTGGATTTTACATTGTTTGATTTAGTTTTATTATCAGTCGCATGAAAATAAATTAGCGTTTGATACAGAAATACGAAACACCTTATTGTTAAATGAGAAACGTTACGTATACTCAGTGTCTATAAATAAAAAAGTAGTTAATTTTCTACTTGATGTGTTCTCTTTTATGTACCAAATTTTAATGTATTGTGAAAAACTCATTTTCATGTGATTAGTAATTAAAGCTAAAAAGATATTATTTTTAATTAAAAACTTTGATTCAGTATTTGTCAGTTCTTTTGTGTAATAAATAAAAAAAATCAAAGACAGTAAAAAAATTGCTCCTAGTGATAATCAAAATGGTGACTTTACGACGACAATACTAGTATGGTGCGCACTTAACTACCGACGTCAAAAGTACTAAATATTTTGTGCTTCAAGTAGTCAAAGGTAACTTTATAATTTTGTTTGACAATTGCATCATACTGTTTAATGAAAATTATGTCTGGGCACTGACATCCAAATCCACTTACTTATGAAGAAAATCGAAGATCAGTATGAAAAAAAGTGCTATTCCATAAGGTTGTATTGCCAGATGAATTTGTTTGTTCTCGTATTGACGACAGAACCGCACCGAATGGCCTGCGAGTAGGCCTACGTACTTCTGAAGTGCACATCACAGGAAGTGCAGCATTGACACCATAAATGTAGCATTTAGGATTAGGCTATGAAAAATGTGACCCAGTAATAGTTAAAGCAGTCGTAAGACTAATGTGCGAGGAGCAAAAATTTAGAGTGACAACAATTTTTATTTTCCAGGTTATGTGTAGACTTTGTACTTTCGCTAGTGGACGATCCTCGAATCAAACCAGAGCTAGACACTTTGCCACGCTCCCTGTGTGAGCTCTTGAGGCGACGCCTCGAGCAAGACCAGGTCGAGCGGAGGGCGCGCAGCATATACTATGAGGGCGGGGATGACTTTTCCACAACACCGACTGTCAACTGTGGCTGCGGATGATAAGATCTCTGCATGATTGTTACCTCATACTCCATGTGACTTAATTTTTCTGACTCATTGTTGCTCATTACAACACTGTGTCCATTTTTTTGTGTACTTACCCGTCAGTATCATTAAACATTGTTTTACACATCTGATCTCAGCATTCGTATAACTAAGTCTTTACCATATATGATATCTGACTTCCTTCTTTCTCCAAAAAAAAGAAGACGACAAATTACACCAGTTCCTATTTATAAGAAAATCATTATCCCTCCATTGATGCATGACACTGTTGCAGCCTGTACCTTCAGTTTCATTGCATGCACATAATGTGTCCGTCTCATGTTGTGTAGAAATGAAATACTGCATTAGAATTTCAGAATGCTGCGATGTTGATGTTTATGTCCTATTCCTTGCACTATGTGATGGGCATTATTCCTTTCACACTGCAGTGGTTTTGTTCCCCACTTAATAGCCAAAAAGTTAAGTTTATTTAGTAGTGTACTATGTTTAAAATCCCTTTTGTGTGAAAGTGAAACTATTAGTTGTTACTACCCTGGTGTTCACACTCCTTTGTACAGTTGAATCTTTGGTACCGGTCAATTTTTGGTAGTTACCATTAGTGGAGGAACTGCTACTAATGGATGTACTCCACAATTCAGTGGTTTCTCATCAAATTTGATTGGTGGGGTCACTTATTTCAGTATGAATATATAAGCTGTGGAATTTTGACAGACTAATAACTAGTATTTGGACTGGTCTCTCAGTAACAAGACATACTGTTTGCTTTGCCCAGTTGAATGGGGCTAGGCAGATCTTGTATTCATTTATCATGGCAGTCATAAATCGAGATATCGCTAAATGGAAGAGAATGTGCAATGCCCAGTGAGCACTCAAGCATCATCATCAGACGTTGACATTTGCAGACTGAATGGTGATTGCTTTTTGTGGTTGTCATTAATTAGTTTTCTGGGGACATTTGGAACACTTGTTGAAACAGATGTCATGGAGCTAGCAATTAATATAAACCCATGGGTTTGTTAAAGAGAAAACTGTGTGATAAAAGTGAAGTAATACATCCTAGAGTATGTATTTAAGCCCATAGTCCCACACTGCCTTTTGAGTGAGTTTCAAGGTCAAACATGGAGTACAGGAGCATTGAAAATTGAGGTTTGAGAAGTGGTTCATGAAAACAGTGTAAACAAAAGATCCAAGTTAAATACAGCTCTCAGTATGAAAATTATGACAGTGTAGCACTCAGTTGGAGTTTATCTCTTGCTTAAGATTATTAGTTGTAACAATATTTTCAGTACAATGCATACTTAATAAATATGTATTTTATGCACAGTGTCTGGTTGTGACATCTTTTGCAGTCACATCATCATTATTTGGATCAAAAGTGTTTTGTTTGTTTCGAAAGCATCATCAAAGTGTACAGTAACATTTACAATTTTCCTTAAGCTTGTAAGCTCATACATCAAAGTGAGCCTGTATACTAATTGAATAAGATAATTCGTTCAGTGCTTTGGCCAAATTCAACATGAGTCATTTTCAAATGCATTTTCTATTAATAGATTGCTCATGAAGTAAGAAAATGAGATAAATGTGCTCACACCTATTGCTAAACAGTCTGACTGCACGAAAACATTATGTTGTAGGTCTACTCGTGTGATTTGAAATTGACACTGATGGATCATTACACTGTCCTGCCGTGACTTCGCTTACAATTTTATTTAAAAATAAAAATAAACCAAAACTTTTGTTATTCTTAATGCTGACTTTTAAGTACTCATGTTAAGCATGTGAGCTGTTTTTTATCTTTTTTAAACAAAATTATGGTGGGGGAAGGAGGGGGGGTGTCTGTGGACAAAATCTGTATTTAGTAACAATTGCCACATGTTAATACAATAGGAATAACTTGCAGAAGGTCTATTGGAATTTTTTTGGATCTTCAGCACCTACAACTGTAAACTGTAGCCTAACTAAGAGCCAGTATGCTAACAAAGCATATCTTTCAACTTTCACATTGACATAGCCTGCATTTACGTTAATATGTTCACACTCAAACATGACAGTCTTATTGCCAGATCTGGAAGTGTAATTTTCCTGCAGTGCCATTCAGTCCTAGTTTTGAAGTTCTCCAATCAGTGTGCAGCATAGTACTCAGTGTGCAATCTAAACATTGCTAACTGACTGTGAATATGAGGTCATAAGGAGAACTGAATTCATTGATGATGGATTATGTGTGTCTCTAAATTATGAATTTATAGTGCAGCCTGCAAACTGATACCAAAGAAACAGTCAGGGCACTGCGCTGTCCTGCCTGTGGTGAAATCTTAGTAAATCCTTTCTACAACAGTTACACTGTTGGCACTTAGCTGGAGTAGGTCATAAAGGTTGTGACGGTTTTGTGGGGATAAGGCACCTAGTCCAAGCGACTGATTCTCTTGGTGAGAATTGGCAACCTTCCTTTTATTCCATAGTTCGCTTTTGTTAGGACCAGTGTTCTCACTCATCTGCTCGTACTGGTCTCTAGTGTCGCACAACCTTATCTCAGTTGCAGTAGCTATATAACTCTTCCATTGTTATTTGTATAAAAAAAGTGCACTTACATTATTGTCATATTGTTGCTCTTCATTGTTTTATTTTTTGTGGTCATGTCCCCACATGCATAGAAAAGAAATTCAAAGCCATTTCTATGTAATGAAATTTGAAGTGAAAGTCAGATGTTTGATACCAGAATCTACATAAGATTTGTGAGTGGCATTACTATGCTCTGGAAAAGGATTGTTATTCTGAAAGGCAAAAGAAAGAAATAGACAAAGAATTTCCTTACAGTGTGTGCATTTTCCTACATTTTAAAATATACTGATTCTTCTTATTAAAGTATTGAATTTTTATAGTAAGTAATTTAATATTTATTGCCTATTGTGATTTATCTGTTGCACATAAGCTTATCCACATAATGTGAAACTGGTTTGAAATTTGATGCTGTGTGTGTACTCCATGTAAGCAACACTTCAATGTTGAAAGTGTTCTTATGTTCCACTGGTGTTCGCCACGTAGAGACTTTGTTACAGATTCCTATGAAATTACTGTCTTTGCTGCAAGCATTGTGTAGTGGGATTTTACAAGTTGGCTTTGACAGGTCTTTCTTTAAAGTTTTGTTTGTACTAAAAAAAGTAGTGCTGAAGAATGACACCAACATAAGCTCTGCATACTATCTGAACCACCATTCCCCATGTGGTGGGAAAATGTAGTTAAATTTCAATTTATATGACAGTTTTTTCTTTAAAAAATACTTCACAAGTTTTCATGTTCCATGTAAACATTATAGTAATCTTCTAATTACAAATAATAGATACTCAGTGTTTTCACACACATAGTGTGGGAATTTGCCAAAAGTACTCTCATAAACCTATTTAGGGCTGTAGAAATTGGTATCTAGCAATAAGTTTAAGTATATAATGCATTGTAACTTTTGTACAAATTAGTCATAGAATTCTCTGACATTAATACATGATTGCAACTACAAGAAATATGTTCTGTGCAAAAATTAAACATTGTGTAGAGAAATCTACTATGCTACAGTGAGTACGCTAATACAGTTCTTGTACAGTTTAAATTGTATGAGTGTGTGTGCATGCTCTTGTACTTTTTTCATCTATGGCTCTGTAAATGCAATGCACAGAGAAACTACTGCCAAGAGTAGAGACTAATAGACGTAGAAGATAATGTAGGTATATCGCTTCAGTTACTATAATACAAAAATACGCACATTCTAAAAGTGAGATAGTTTATTTATGAATAGTAGGATATTAAAACTGGGCAGCAGTACTGTTCTGTATGTCCAGTCCGGCTCGATAGCCTCAAAGGTTTGTATTAGTTTAGTTGGTCGGTCACGCAGACGCGTGCTGTGTGCTGAAGAACAGATGAGTAATCTTCATGATTCATGTAGCACCAGTTCCAAAGAAGACTGCAAAACACTTTCATGTCGATAGCTGTTTGGGTCTTCAGGTCTGGTTTAGGAAAAAGAAATATTTATATTTACTAACACTGTGTGTGTGTGTGTGTGTGTGTGTGTGTGTGTGTGTGTGTGTAAAATGGAGCTATAAAAGAGAATTAGTTACATTTAAGAAGTACAGCGGAACCTCATATCACACACAAATGTTACATATAAAACAGTGCAGTGAATACTGCTGTATAAAAGACATAAATAATGTCACTAAGTACAGCACTGTTTTGGTGCTAGCTTGTTTACTATCCATCCAATAAATTTTCTGTCTCATTCTTTGCATCTGTGATCCTTGTATCCTCCATAATAAATATGTACTCTAGTAAGATCGTTGGATCATTTATGTAATGAAATGCTCAAAGAAAATGTATTGTTTCTAGCATCAGGTATACAACTTGGCCCACTTGTTGCCATCTCCTCCATGGGACGATTAATGATCTGAACTTTTTGCATCCAATGACAAATCCCCACAAATGGTGAGTGCCTTTTGCCCCTTTCTACAAGCGTATTAGAAAATATTTTGTTGATTGCTCTTGTGTTGTAATATAATATTTATTTATTTGGGGCAGGGGAGGGATAGTTTAAGACACAAAATTGCACCACACAGAAAGCTGTAAAAAGAAGTTTGGAAAAGAGTCATCTGGTAACTAAATGGAACTGTCTCAGTGCACCCATGGAAAAATTTGGGTGCATCATATCTATACGATAATAGCGTGAATGTACAGCTTCTTGTGAAGTGTGGTATATTGTCTTCAGGCACAAGAAAGTTGATACTATAACACAGGCAGCAGTCAAGATATCTAATGCATTTATATCAAGAGGCAAAAAACCATCCCCTACTTGTGGGGAATTATCATTGAGCACCAGAAGATGAACAGTGTGACTGGTGGATATGGTGACAAGTGAATAGTGCCATGCATCTGTGCCGGAAGCAAAACTTTTCTTGGAGCAATTTGTCACACATTTCCACTTGCATGAAGAGATTGTGGTCATAGGGGTTGTGGAAATGAAGATATGTCCCACCTGCAGTAGGAGATTCAGTTGTCACAGGTTATGATATAACCTTTAAATTCAGCCACTTTATGCTGAGTAGTCTGTTCCACTGTCAATCAATCCAGTTGGCCCTCAGCCACAATTTGGCACCAGCCATTTTTAACACCCCTCCCCCCTTTATTGCGCCAAATATGTAAACCACATTCACTACATGCCAGAGAAAGGTGATTTATAGTATCTGTGACACGAATTCTGAGGACTTGTGCATAACTGAAGGGGTCGGTAGAATAGACTTTGAGCTTCTGTTGATATGTTGCTTCCAATTTATGCATTCTTGCTCTGTATATGAATTCACCTCTTGTAATATTGTTTTGTATTTGATCTCTAAAGGTACATTCTTTAACTTTCCTTAAAAATTTCACTTCAGCCAGCTGTATTCTTCTTTTTGTCTTTCTTAGTTAATGTCTAAATGGTGTATTAGAATAATTGTATCCATTGCTATGCAAAATTTTACCTTTGTATCCTTCCTTGTCTCATCACCCAGTGTACCATACAATTTGAAACTTGTTTAATTTATTAAAGACTTTTTTTTTTAAGTGTAATGCCTCAGCCTAAAAGCTGAAATTGTAACACTTGTTCTGTTAGTTGTTCACAGGTACTATTTTGGAATTTTTCTGTAGAAGTCCATTATTTTATTTTTCACTGAAATTTTTAGAAGATATACTTTGATTTAACAATGTATTGCAAACTGGAGGTAATTTTCTGTCTTCTGAATAATTTTTTGGTCACCGGCAAAGAGCAAAGTATTTATGCATGTGTGTTCTGGTTTTAATCTGACACCTTATTTACCTATCTGTTTCCACTGTCTAATATAGTAGGTGAAAGGCTACATACTTGTCATATATATTTATTGGTCTTGTCTTCTCTTTCCCTGTATTTATCAATGTTTTCATGTGCTGATTCAAACTGTTTCTTACTTGTATTAAATGTCTGTGAGATACCCGTGTTTTTCCACGATGTTCGTAAGCTTGTTTCTGTTGTCTACAGGAACATTAAACTGTAATCTTCCTTCCTCTTAAAAGGATGCAAAAAATTCTTAGCTGTGTATCTCTTTCTTACTGTGTAGATTTAAAACTGAAAATACAGCCACAATAATAGAAAAAACTGAATAATTTAATTCTTCTACTCGTGTTTCTTGAGAAGGCTATCTCATTTATCAAAGAAAATTTATTGGGTGTGTAGCGTAAGGGAGTTTTATGCTAAAATCCAATAGGAATGGGCTCGGGATTGTAATTTCACCTAAATGTAACACTGTAAAGTGAAATGAGGGTTAACTGCTTTTTGTTTATGTTACGCATTGTTTGGAGAGGTCTGCTGACCATCCTACATAACACTCCACCAGAGCGATAGAATTACTGCCCCACATGTGAAAGAGTGGAGAAGCACAATAAAATAATAAGTGTCATATTGTACTTCAGGTTTTACCAATTATTGCAAGCTAGGTAGCAGCTTTCGGGTAGAATAAGTGTTGTGAAAATTTGCATTGTAGTATTGCTTGATGGGGATTTGGGAACAAGTAGATTTAGAAAAAAAAGCTGCTTCTGCCGTGAAGTGGCGGTTGCATAGGCTGAGGCAGTTGAATCTCAGTAGAACGGCAGGTTCCTGCTCTGTGGTATAAATTCAAGGTAAATTATCACTTCTGGTGTGTTTAAGGTATTTACAAGACCTACTAACTTCTATAGCCTCACCTCCCCATCACTATTGAAGAAGTTTTAAAAATTCAATAAAGTATTCCTCGTTACCATATTGACTTTCCAGTTTTCAGATGAGTTTTCATGACATATAATGCTGCAACAAGTTTTAATACCTTCCCACCATTCCTCCAGTAATTTACTCATATAGGATAATCCTCTTTTGTCTTCTGTTCCCAACTAGAAATAAAATCCACACTAAACACTATCTCTGAAATCAAGCAAAGAACTGAACTTCACCAACTATATCTCACTGCCGTTAGAACTGCCCTTCCCACGATGTCACTATTTCGTACAACTGCGTAATAATTTTATTTTACTATCATCAATCGTTAATTTTTAAATGCTGTTCAGGGTGATCGTAGCTGTCAGAGATGTACCTGGCCACCATAAAGACTAAAGTGGGCCTTTAAGAATGATTTTTTGTTTTTTTAATAAATGTTATAGACTCTAATAAATTTATTCATACTTTGTTTCTATGGAGTGTCAGCATAATATTTTATGAGACTCACTGTTTCAACCTTATGCATGTCTGTAGTTTGTATTAGGAGTGTGGTGTGTGTGTGTGTGTGTGTGTGTGTGTGTGTGTGTGTGTGTGTGTTTTGTGAGGCAGTCGTGTTGCAATAGGTGTCTCTCAGTAGACCTCACCTCAAGTAGGTGAAGTAAGTTGCTGAATCTTGCAGCTTCAAAGCCTTCTGGGTGAGTGTTAGTTTAATGTAGTAAACTTGCATAATAGTTGAGAAATTGATACAGCAGATCTATTTTGTTGCTCTCTCTCTGTAAATATGTACATAATTGTATCAAAATGAAAATTCTTGTGAGAAATCTGTAAAATGACAGACAGAATGGCTACTTACCTTCAGGAGGAGGAAGTCCAGTACTACCAGTAGACTCATTTGAAAGCAGAAAAAAGCTCTTCCTAGCTTTTGGAACTTACGTGTTCTTTGTTCAAAGAGAAAGAGGGATTAATGTGGGAAAGCTATAAAGAAGGGGGAGGTCAGACAGACTCCACATTGAGAGGGACACTGTAGCAGGTCCCCTCCATCTCTTCCTCTATTAAATAAAGATCGAAATAGGGAAACTTCGTGCCATTACACCTTACTACATCTAAGTGTGATAACACCATAAGTTGTCCTTTACGTGAAGTTGCATTTGTAAGGCTGCATCGGGTAAACTACAAGAGTAAAACCTATCAGTCTGCCCGTGGTTTGAAAACAGGCCTGCTCAGCTCGTATCTTCTAAAATGGTCTTGTTGCCCCCTTTGGAATTCTACTCTGTGGGTCCTGGCTTCTAAAATCGTTAGTTTTAACAGTGAAATTCAATGAGGCTTTTGGGATTGCTATTATTATATTTACTTTAACAAAAAAGGAATGACACCTTATTTATTTGTTCAATTGAAATAAGGAGATGGCTATATCTGGCAATACGAAAATATCGCTTCTACACAAGAGCCGGTCCAAATCCATAAATCGATATAGTGACTGCATCACGAATACTAGACATAATTTCACTAGCTTTTCGTCTGTGTGTTTTCGTATCAAATTGCCCAACGCAAGCATGCTGCTTATTTCTATTTCACCTACAGAAACATAACTGGTTCATTTGATTACAAATTACACATTCACATTGCCAATCACTGAGCTAGACCATTTACATGTTCACATCACGATGCACCAGGCTAGACTCAGTGGATTCGTGTTCACATCGCGGGGGCCGATTGATGACTATCCTAACTGTTCTCTACCTGCCAGTGAGGGCACATTTTCTTGATCGCCCTGCAACCTTTACCAATATTTCTTATAGTAATTTAATATTTGCTATCTTTTGCAAGCTAACTTTCAATAAATAAAATTGTAGTTATAGAGCATCAGTATGACTAAAGACTACAGCATGGTTAGGTGGATTTTTAATCAGTCAAGCGTTACATATTATTCCTAGAAGGCTGTGAGTTTCAATCAACCAGGTGCTTTGAAATTTTTTGTTTATGAGTCTTTATCAAATTTACTTTGGTCATTTTTTTTATTTGGTTGACTGGTTTAAATATAAGATTTAATTTTTAATCCCTTGTCACATCTATGAATTGTCGTGTTGACTTCTTTATTTGCTCCAATTTTTTTAAATTTATTTTTCTATTTGGAATCTTTCTGCAGATTTTAATATTTTTATTTATCTATTACTATATTTAAACAGTTGAAAATGCAAATGTCAGTTAAAAAGTGAAAGATGAAATAATGTATTTATATTGACAGTGCAGTTGTGTCAGAAATGTAATTTTTGTTAAAAGATGTACTTTTTTTACTGTAATCACTGTACAAACATTTAAAATATAAATTCTTATTACCCTGTCAACAAACTAACGCAGCTGAAGGTTTAAACAAAGGAAGGGATTATAAGTAAAACTTAACTTGAGCAAAATGAGGAATAGAAACCATGAATGCAATAAAACGGATGAAAATAGAAAAATGATAAGACATTAAGCTGAAGCTAATACATAAAAGGTAATTAAAAACACATGAACATAGATTCCAAATGAAAAGGAATGATATGACAGTAAAATGAGAGCAAATGAAGAAGTTAATACTATGATTAAAATGACACAATAAAGGATTATAAGTAAAGAAATACATTTAAACCACTTAAATTTAATAAAATGATGATAAAAAAGTATTTCAGTACAGATGTAAAAATAAAAATTTTAAAGCACCTGACAGGATTTGAACTCAAAACTTCATCTTGTCAGGAAGTATGCTAACCACTACCTTAGGCTGCCACTCTGCATAACATTATTTTTAAGACTGTAGAGCATCACGAGCAACTCTTTTTCATCAATTACACGCAAATGAGGACCCACTTCGATGAATGGCTGCAGGGTGTGATAAGTAGGACCTTAACATACACTACCTGTAGACGGTTTGAAAAAGTTGATCCCACCCCTGGAGCCTTCCTCTCGTGAGTGACCTCACCCTTCTTGTGAAACCTTTCTTGAGCCATACCTTTCCTCCCTGAGAAGAAACTAGCTTTCCCGAAATAGTTTTTACATTTCAAGTGTGTGTATCAAAGTACTCGAATTTCCCCTCTTGGAGGTAAATACTACCCAACCATTCTGCCTCATTGTAAATTTGTATATAATTCCTTTTTGCAACCAATGCATCTGTATCTACAGATTAATGACTTACAGCATACAAGTGGGTAGTTGCAAGAGGTAGCCACCAAGTGATACACGTTCAGAGCTTCCCTTGCCAGGAATTTCTCTCAAGGAATGAATTTATTTTTATAAAACTGTGATTCCACTGTTGTGATATTTAATAGCAAATAACCGTATCTTTAGGATTTGTGCATGTTGTGCATCCTGTTAGTAATGTTAAGGTTTTTTGGTAACCGTGTCGACAATGGGAGGCAGCCGAGCACTGTGAATAAAGTAGTGGTAGGAAGTGAATGTGCAGTCACCTCTTGAGATGTGACTAGATTTCATACATCAGTCATACAAATGCTTTTCTGCTTTGAAAGTATAATTTTAGGTTGGTGATACAGGTTTACAAAAGTGCAAAGCAAGTCCTATTGTGAAAATCCATCTTCTCTCTGTTCAGAGTAACCAGCAAGTGCTGTTAGTGTCATCTGCTAGTCAGACATTAAGGAGACAAATTGTTAGCAGCTAATATTATTTTCCAATCTTTCAGTTAGTATATCTGTGTGTTGCATGTTAAAGAAGAACAATGATTAAGTACAAAGTTTTGTCATAAAGCAGTCAGATTGTGGTGCTTCATTTACTTAAATTTGATGTACTTGTCAGTGACGTTTATGTATGAGAAATATGTCTGAACCATTTGACAGTAGATGGTGTACCACAGATATTAAACCAGTAGAAATTTTTTCTTCTTATTTTACAGTATACTACAGGTATTTTCGGAGGCAACTAATTGAAATTTGCTATGTGCATGCCCTCCTCCCTCCAAGTCCCCGTGCAGTACGTGGCAGAGGGTATTTTGTATCAACATTAAATTATATTACATCCTATTCCATTCACATATTGAAAAAACAAGAAATGACTGCCTCTGAATGTGCCATAATCTGTCTTATTTTTATCATCCTGGTCCATACACAAAAGGAACTGTAGAATTGTTACATAGTGTGGCTGAAACACTGGTTCTCTATATTAGCTTATTGGTTTTTTTCAGGTTGTTTTGCATAATGATATCAAATGTTTGGCATCATTCACTCATACCTGTCAACGAACTTGCCTATTCCTTGCTGTTTGAAATCAGTTTCTTGTTTTAAACTAGTTTCTTCCTTAAGTTCATAAAATTTTCACCAGTGGACTCATACAAGTTTAAAAGCCTTGGTGTAATGTAATAAAAACAACGTTGTAACTGTTAAAACTCTTGTATTGCTTTCTTGACTCAGAAATGTAGATTAATATCCAGTAAAATACTGAACCCAATCATCCAAAATGGCACACGGTGATGAAACCAACACTGTTTTGTGTGTCTAGTTGTCCTTCGAGAGGAAAAACACAAGTTTTAGGGTCCTCTATTAATATTAATCTCCTCTCTAGGAGAAATACAGATATTTCCTGGATGTACTGCAGCACAAATAGCACCTCTGTGCATTCGGGCACACATTTGAACAGTCTCTATCCTTTGATTTACACAATATTAACTGACACCAATAATATTTTAGAAAACTATGCTGTGCTCTTTGATGTGGTGCAAAGGTTTCTGAGAATAGCTAATGTATTTAGGCTTGATATTTAACTGGTAAAATTAGAGTCTCATACATTATACTGCTTTGCTATGAAATTGTAATAGAATTCTAGAATTTTTGTATGTTTATATGGTATCAACCAGGTGGGTTTAGTTTCATCTTAATCCACAGAGCAGCAGATAAATGTCATCAAATGCGTAAATGTGTAGACTTGATGCTTCACTTAAAATGTTTTGAGGGTAGCTTTTGCTATTTCTGTGACCTTGGTCACACACCCAGCAAGTTAATTGCAGAATCACATACATGATACCAACAAGATTTTATCAGGTAGGATTTGTGAGCTCTCTCTGTTCCTCAATTCCAATTTAATTCCACTGATAATATTATCATTAATTCTTTAACACTAAACTCAGCACTTTTCTACTTTCTGCAAATATTAGGTTGCATTTGCTCTTATGTCTTAGCACTGAAGTCTCTGATGTCTTAGCACTGAAGTCTCTGTCACCTATTCGATGGCTTTGGAAGTGATAAGTATTTTAATAATATTTTTAAAATGTTGATTGTACATTTGTAAATGTATACCCTTCAACATGAAGGTGAACGATTTCTCGTGCAAAGTGGCGCCACAGTTTCACATTAGTAGTCCTGGAGTGGTTGGATACAGCTGGGCCCCTCGAGAGGGATGGCAGGCTCCACGTCTAAGATCAGACAGTTTGCATCATTTCATCAACAATGTGATTATTTGTGACATGCTGCTTCAAGGAACATTGTTCTTATCACACTCATAAATTACTTTTGTAATTTTATCAGCTGCTCATCCACTCTTGATGGCAGCTGATCATCCATATAGCTCGAATTTTCTCCCTGGGTCCTGTCTACATCCTGAGATAGCACTTTGATGCTCCATTAGAATTGAATTGTTTTCATTGTCTTGATGAAGTGGTTGTCGGATTCATAGCTGCATAATTATTCAATATGAAATCTATCACTTCACAGAATCTTTTAATTTCTTCTCATGTAGACCTTCACAGTTATTTACCAAGTGGTACATGTACTTCCCTTATTCTCGCATGCAAATAATCTTAAGTGTATATCTAAGCTGTCTTATGAGATTGTGGAAGACCTCTGATGGCCTATTCTGTGTAGGGGCCTACCCACCACTGTACAGGCATAAGTAGAATAAGTCTATTCTTATTTTAGTACTTAGAAAAATGTAAATAGGCAATTAAAAATGCTTTCTTGGTCAGTGTTGTGTGGGAGAATCTTCTGCGCTGTACATAGGACACACAGTAGCATACTTTATGTATATTAATATAAATACTCTACAATGTACATGTTATTGAATACCATAACTATTTGACTCATGGAGTGTTTGATGATGTGGTTATTGACTAGCAGCATTTATTGTCAGTAATGTCATTAATATTACAAATTGCATCACTGCCAACTTCTTGAAAGCACTCCAAAATACAACTTGGTTCCTAAATTGTTAGATACATTTGCTCTGACAGGGAAGTGACAGCCTTTCTCTTGGGAAAAATAATTGAAACTTTTCCAATATAGCTTTATTCATAGTTTTTGAATGCTTATAAAAATGGTAATTTAGCAGATATTAGATTTGCTGAACAGTGCCATTTAATATCAGTTGTTTAATTTATTATTTCCACTAATTCTGTAGCCATATTTGTAACCATGTTAGTAATACAGTTTAATTATTGTAACAGTATTAATCTTTCACTTGCATATTTCTGTCAGATATATGATACTAGTTCACCACATGAACAGTTGTGTACTCTGTCGTAAGGCTTGAGCAATGATTTACAAACTAACCTTTGTGATTGTGTTAGTGTGTATTTTGTGTAACCATCCAGCATTGTCATATTTCCTTTTATTTCCTTCCAGAGCTAACAAAACTGTCAGGTCAATGGATCTTCCTGTTTGAATATCTCAAATTATGTCTTTATCTAATACATTGTTTGTGTGTTTGCCTACACTGTTATAGTTTCTCTTCTATTTCCCAAGAATAGGCAATCCATTAAAATATTAACATTTCTGTCTTATTATGTGTAATATATTGTGTAAGTAATATAGGATCAGGATCCTAGCAAGAGGAGAGTACTTAACGTAAGCAGAAACTTCTTGCTGTCCGCTTTAACATTATTAAGTAGTGAGTCACAGAAAACTTAGTGATTTTTATTGTCATACAGATTTTGTATATGGTGTAATTGACACCTTTGCGTAAGAAATATAGGATCAGGATCTTAGCAAGAGGAAAGTTCTCGACATACGCAGAAACCTCTTGCTGTCCTCTTTAACATTAGCAGGTAGTTAGTCATAGAAACATTAGTGATTATATTGTCAAACAGATTTCGTATATTTTTTTAAAATATATATATATATATATATATATATATCTGTGTGTGTGTGTGTGTGTGTGTGTGTGTGTGTGTGTGTGTGTGTGCACGCAAGTACATAGTTACATGAGCATGAGTTCAGAGCCATGCTAATGTTTTATTTTTTAAAGTATGATTAAGTTTGTATATAATGTCAGATACGGCAGAAGGTCAGAACATGCTAATCATGTTATCCATAAGGAAGTGAAAAAAGCATCACTCAAAAATGGGTGAAGCTTAAAGCTTCCAGGACAAAGTAGACTGTAAGATACGTAGTTTGTGTGTGTTGAATAGTAGTCATGTCTGCAAATCATAATATTATGTTCAGCATATTATCAGACAATTATAATATAGGTGATCATTGGAAGTTTAATAGATACCTCACTATTAGGACTTATTTTAGCAATTCACTTTGTCAACTACAGCATCTCTATGAGGTAGTTTTGCTTATGAGCTCAGTGTCACTCACGAATATAATGTGTATTTTTACTAAACTGCAGCTTATTACTTCTTAGCAACAATGATAAATAAGTGTCCAGGTGAACGTTAAAAACTTTGTAGAAATGATCTGGGACTTAGCCAATATTGGCTGAAGTGCCTTCCAGATCGTTAGTAAAGCTTCAGTAGGAACAGTGTGTGCTAGTTGATGTAAGGATGTGTATGTGAAAAAGTCAAATCTTAATTTTGTTTTGACCTCCTTTACAATGTCGAACTGTTAGATGTGCTTGTTTCATTTGTATAGTTCCCAGATTACACAGTCCCAGTTGATCCAGAGTGTGTATGAGAAACATATATCATTTCTGAGTAGTATAAGCTCTTTGTTTGTCATTTGTTGGTTGAATTTCTACTGTAGAGCAATCACTTGTGTTCATGTTGTATTTGTTATGTCCTTTCCTAAATAATTCTAACAATACAGCAAAGGCAGGAAGAGTATCTAGTGTATGAACTCCACAGTGATGAAACACACTGTGAACAGAAAAACGAACTATAAGTAGGAGTATTATTAAAGACTCAGAAATTGATAAAATATCAGGGGATTGTTGTGCTCCCTGTATGTAGTTGATCCATGTAAAATCATATGCAGAACATGAGCTTCTAGTAACTTCCACCCCTATTATAGTCAGGGTTAAAACTTATTGCCAGTACTCCGATGATATTCTCTATATAGAAATTATACTGAAAAACTGCAGCGAATTGCAGAGAGTACTTTGAGAAATAAATTTAGGCTGTAGACACATGTCTGTATATGCCACTTACTGCTGCAGAGCATTGGAAATGTGATGATCAATGCTTACCACTGTACCTTCCGAGCAGCACTTGGTAGACCACACCTCTACATTGGCAACAGTAGCAGTCATGTTAGATCTTCAGGTAATACCAGATTTGAAGTGTTTTTTTAATGTAAAAGGAGAAAAAAGACAGGGGCAGAAATCACAAAATGGGTTAGAGGAAGAAGGCACCAATATCCAAGGTAATACTGGAAAGAAGAACAGAACTACAAAAGGTGTTGGTTGGCAAATGGCTGCCTCCAAGACACGAGAGAAGTGCGTACCACCGATTATGGCACTCGCTCTGAGAAGTGTAGTGCATTGCGAACATCTTCGCAGAGTTCCTGTATTGTGCCAAGTAAGTCTTTGTTTGACTCCGTGGGAGTATTTTAAACCACGCACTCCAATTGGACCTAGAAAAAGAAGTCCATTAGGTTTATCACAGATTATTGTGGTGTTCCCCATACGTCTGATGCCCCATAGCATTTTTTGTCGAGGTTCCTGGGCATGGTTTCCTTTGTTCAGTTTGTTCCTCTGGGCTTACTCTATAGTTCCTTGTGGTTTTTCAGTGTCATTTCTAAGCAGACTCTTAGTGTACTCAAACTTTGGTTCGCTCCATCACCAAATTAACTGTTGTTTGATGCCTCAGAATGCAACCTACCAGGCTGTCCCTTCTTTTAGTCAAGTTTTGCCATAAAGCTCACTTCTCTTACATTCATTTCAATACCTCTTTATTTTCTATCCGATCTTTTATAATTTTCACCATTCGTTTATAACAAGTATTTTCAAAATCTGCTATTCTCTTTTTGTCTGTACTCTGTTTCTTTCCCATTCGAGCCTTGCACTTAAGATAAATACTTTTCAGAAAATATTTTCTAAAAATTAAGTTTATATTTTTATTTTAACACATTTTAACACATTTCTCTATCTTGTGAAAGCTATCCAGTTGTATAACAACTGATCATGCAAGTCATTTGCTGTCATAACTGCTGTCTGGTTTCTGTACACCTGTCACTCCATGTATTTACCCACGTTAACCTCTTAAATTCCCAAGAATCGATAAAATATCCTTGGTTTTTGTAGTTGTCACAAATTTGATTTTCCACTGCTTCTTTTTCTACTTAGTCTCATTGTGAACTGGTTTGAACTCCTGATTCCTCTGTTGTTGGAGGGAGTGCTACCTGTTCACTGCTCGTATCATTTCTGTATGCCTTCGAATGTCCAGGCGCACTGTGCTTCAATCTGGAAGTTTACCTCACTTTCCTGTGTATAGAGAACACCATCATAACACCTGCATATGATTACATGGACAGAAATAATTGAACACTTGGGTTTTTATTCCAGATTTGGCACAACATCACCACATATCAGACTTTCCCCTTTTCCACAAAAATTTCTAAATGCTTTTTTTTTACCATGTGTGTGCTGCTTGTGTTATCCTGGACCAGTTTTCCACATTGGTCATTACTTTTCATTTTTGCTCACTCTTTTTTGAACTGTGCTCTTGGGTTGATGCCTGTTGTCATTATCCATGAACATCTTGGTTGTGTCCTGTTCTGCTACTGTATTGTTGCCTACAGATAACCTCAAATCCTTAGTTAATCAGAAATTTCGTGGTAAACGTTTAGTTTGAGTTTATTATGTAACAGTTTTTGGAAGGAGAAATTAATGTTATCACTTTTTAGCTCTCATATTCTGACATTCTGGATTTCCAAATATTGAAAGTGGCAGTAGTTTTGTAAAATATTTATTAGATTAAGTCAAATACTGTTTTGTATATTATGTCCCTTGTAAGAAATACATAACACATGTGTAGCTTTGAGTGTTTTTAAGAATGTATGTGTTTCACAGTTTGTAGAGATGAAGAGAGGGGATTTTTTTTCTCTTACAAGTGCATGAAAGTACACCACTTTCTTGAAAGACAGTAAAACTGTACGGATAGAAGGTATTGCTGTAAATAATAGGTCTTTTATATTCAGACTGTTTGAGAACATGTTTCTACACAAGCAGCTTATCATTTGGAACCCTCTGTTTCCATTGTACACTTTCACGCATGTCAGTTTTCATCACTTTTGTGATACTCATTGTATACAAATCTTGCACTCGCCCCTCACAGCTTGGTGTCCCAAGCAGCTTTGCTAATTGTGTTACATTCTGTATAGAAATCTTACAGCTATGGTGCCCTTCTCAGCTTGGTGTCCCCAGTGACAGCTTGTCAGTAAGAACCCCAATATTTGTTAATTGTGTCATATCCTTTCTAGAAATACTTGCAATAGTTCAAAACAAAACAAAGCAATCTGTGAGTCAGTTTATTTCAGGCATGCACTACTCACATACAAATTTGTTAACACTTTTAAAAGAACATTGAGTAATATGACAAGTAATTCAGCTCTTTCAGTGTAAATTTGTATACTGATGTGTAAATTTTCTGCTTCTCCAAATCATCCCATCTGGTGGCTGTAACAGTGTGTTTGAAAAGTAAATGTCTCTACAAAGAGACACACAAAAATGCATAAAGTGACCAATTTTTTAACATAACTCCGCATTCTGAAGAACCAACAGCTGTAACTTGCTGACTTGCTGCCATAAGCAGTCACTATGGTGGTGTTTTTTTTTTTCCAGCCCATTATTTACTGCAATAAATTATTTGATATTTAATGACATTATTGTTTTATCAACCAAAATAGATTCTTATGTTTACACAGTGGCTGTTCCAAAAGTAACTAGAAATATTCTGAAACATCAGTGTATCAAAATCAAGTCAGAGTACACACAGTACTTTCCTTAGTAATCCCCAAGGAATTTACACAGTGCCGGAAATCTCTTGTGGAGAGACTGTTTAAGACCAGTGCCACAGACAAACATTTAAATATTCTTCACAACCATACACTCATTAACTTATGCTGTATTCTAGCAAAGAAAGCCAGTGCACATGCTATTTACACCTTTTTGTCAAACTGAAGCTGCACTATGCCACTTGGAATTATCTTTTTGTTTATGTGCGCTTCAATACCCAAATTTCATTACCGATTGTCAAACGCACATCAGGCAGCCTTTTAGTCTGCACAAAATTGAGATGCAAAAATTGTTCTGCTTGTCAGTCATAATTTAAAGAACATATTTCACAGAAATTTTTCTTGCATGCAAATTCTCAAAAGTAATGTGACACATTTTAGACTCCCCAACAATATCAGCAATCATACTGTCACTGAAATCTCGATCTGTCACTGATACTTCTTTCATGGACCGCATATTTTGGTCCAGTGTAGGAGCTGAGGGGTGTGTATCTTTGAGATATTCTCATCTACCCTAGAATACACTATAGCTTGACAACCTAAATTTGACCGAACTTATCATTGTGTTAACTTTCCACAATATTTTCATTGTTGCATGAGGCCACTGACTGGGAACTGGCCGAAGTCCTACACCATCATCCTTCACACCACCACCACCACCACCACCACCTCCACCACCACACCTCCTTTCATTCTCCTGGATACAGAAAATAAATAAATAAATCCTGTAATTTTTGGGGCAGACTCTGTAAACACCAATGTTACTTTTACAACTTGGAAAACACACATCATGCCAAGTGAACTTTTTTTCTATGAAATGTAATTAAGACACAATTATTGTAACTTCACGTTTCTTGGTTTCACTTATACCTAACATCTAACTGTTCCATAAATATAAATTTGGAAAAATATACTGCCATGTAGTTTGAACAGAGGTGCTTTTGTGTGAATGAAGCATACGTCTGCATTTAATAAATTGTACTAAAAGTTCTTTATAGTTGTAAATAATTCATTACATTTTAAACAGCCCTATTCTTCGGTGCTATTATTGTAGTTGCCACTTATCCGGTTCATTTACTATACTTTGTTTTCACAATATCTTTATGCAACTAGAGTATGTCTTAAAATTGTGATGAATGGGTTATGTAGTGGAAACTTGCTGCCATTTAATTATGGTCATGTACAAATAAAAAGGTGAATAATTATCATGTACTCTTTAGGTATGTTGTCTGTTGGGTCATTTGCATAAATGATTCAGCAGAATACAACAGTAGTCACTTGGATCAAGCAACCTATAGCAATTAGAAACTTTGTAGGGATTATAACCATGTAAATATGTAAGATACTATGTAAAGCAGTCTGCATCATGTGATCAGACTATCCAAGGAAGCTGAAGAGAAGTCAGTAGTAGAGGTCCGAACAGGCCTTAAGAGCAGCTCTCGATGAGCCCAGCCTTCTGAGCCTCGCAGGACTATTAGTAGAATACCAGAGAAATATATTTTGCTATTTTTAATATAATGATACGAGTACTGTAAATAAGTATACATATGACGAACACACACATACGTTTGAGATGATCGCAGGGACAAAAACTCAGTAGATCTAGTCTGGGGAAGGCGCCGAGTCGTGCAGTGACTCCCCGTGCCTTCCACGACTGGAGTTAGATTTTTACAAATACTAATCAACTACTTTCGCCACACTAGAATGAAAATATCAGAGCTCGTTTGTGCTGGCTCGATTATAAGATTAAGCTCGAAAATTCAGTAACAGATTGTCTGGAGCTCATGTCCTCACTACTAACGCAATGGCATAAGTAATTTTGAAGTAAATAATGGATATTCTTCTTCATTTTATTCTTTAGTTATTCTTTTTGTGAGTTACTCCGTCTGACATTTGGAAGGGATCTTCAAGTTAGTCGGTAGTGTAAAACAGCAAACTTGTGTAGATTCATTGGAATAACTAGAAAATGAGCCATGCTTCATCCATTTAGCATGCTCTTTTTCATGGCTGAGTATGTGGGCAGTTTTACCCCCTGACCCCCAAATCCCCATCCCTCTTCTTGTATATCTCGTGAAAGAATAAGGCAGATAATGTAGAAAAAAAATATAGAAGCATTAAATTGCCTTTCCTGTTGCCTTTATATTTGAATACTTAGCACTGAATACTTTAAAAATATCATATAGAGTAAGTTCTTGTATTCCATTAACATGTATAGGCCACACATTTGTAACATTATGATGTGTTATCTATTTGATGTATGCTGTTACAAGTGCATGTATTCTTGCTAGTTGTAGCATATTGATAGTAATCAGACAGCTCACAATGTCTTGATTTCCTTCATTTGATGATTTACAGATTTTCTAATTTTATGTATTTGTACAATACTCAGTCATAGAGCTTTGGGGCACAGGATGGCCTCGACAGAATTTGTTAGTTATTTCGTTGTGAAGCCACAACAGGTAGACAGTGTAATCTTCAAGTATGGAGTAAAGTCAATGTAATTTTGTACAACATTTCTCAAGAAGTTTTTTAGAATTGTTAGTAGGTGTACTGGTTTAAAATATATTATTCATCAAAACTGCAGTAGAATAAACATTGTTCTACGAAACTCTTAGAAGGTATACAGCAGAAAAGATCAAACCATGACTAAAAGATGCATGATTTAGTTTTCAAATAATCAGTTTTTGTTTAGGTTTTAAGAAAGTTGCTGTCTGCCTCTTTCTAGCTTAAAACTGGCCAACAAGAAAAATAAAATCATTCAAAACTGTGATTTCCTTTTTTCTTTTGTTAATATTATGTTAGTTTACTGAGTAGCAATGGAGGAATCTATTGAATCACAATTCAGGTGTGTTCTAAAATCAAGTTATTAGAACAGTGTGAACATGTTATGTACAAAACAGTGAGTTCTAGTAACAGAGATGGGATGTGGTGCTGTCATTAGAGTAACTGCTTTTGAGTACAGCTTTTTCTTGACCACGTATAACATTGTAGTAGATTCTGTTTATATTGTTCAGCTGTTATAGAGCATAAAGTCCTGTACTAGAGCTTCAACTCTTTGAATTAGGATTTCAGAACTAGGAAACTTTGAAAACTGTTCTTATGATACATCCTGTGTGCCATGGATTGATATTATCTGACTCATTTTAAATTTCATTGCCAGGATCTAATAGTTCACTAGACTGTGTAAGCTGCCTAAGTGAGTACGCCTTGTAGCCTGTTTTAATGATTATTTTATTTGTCCTAATAGACAAAAGAATAATTTAGGAAGGATTGGGTGAGACATTATTTAACAATCATTACATGAGTGTATAGGACTGGGGTTGGAGGGGAGTGGGTGGACGTGAGGAAAAAAGGAAGCTGCTGCCCTTTTTTTGCAAATGTTAGTCAGTTATGTTCGCTAAGAGAAAAAAACACTATCAACTCAGAATAGCAGTCTTGCCTAAGTAAGTGCACCGTAGTAGTTTGCAAACTACTTTTAATAATTTATGTGCTTGTGAGCATTGTACCTTTCTTTTTATTACAGAATCAAGCAGTGAACAAAATAACAGCCAAAATTGGAAGAGTCATTCAGAGAAACACATGCTAAATTTCACCTATCATAACCTAACATTATTCACCCAAAATATGTGCTTCCATTACAACAGTTTAGTCCTGACATGAGTCAGTGTTTTCTTTGCATAATTTTGAGTCAGTGTTTTCTTTGCATAATTTTGAGTCAGTGTTTTCTTTGCATAATTTTGAGACTGTAATGTGGCCTTCCTCTTCCAGTAGATAAATTTAAGAAACCATTTGCTTCAAAAATAAATTATTATAATTTAGTGTAAAAGAAGAAATACACTTGTTGCTATCACAGTAGGGTTCCTGACAAACCGATCTGAGTTATATAGCCTCCGGGCTTAATCGACCAGGTGATATTGAAAATGAGCATCCTTCCAGCCAAATTCCACTGTAGCTTGAATGGAAGTAAATCTCACAGTTTCACTCATCCAGAAACTTCGTAACATTTATTGTTGGTACGTCTTTCCAGTATGTCTGGCACCTTACTGTTAACAGGGGACATGAATTCTGTACACTGTTCTGGAACAACAGGACTGTGGTCCACAGGTGTGACCTTGGTGGATTCTTTAATTACTTTTGCTATTTGTTAGAACCATAATATTTATCTGTGCTAGTCAATTTTTTCATTCTTTATGGTTTGTAGGTATCTTCAACTTTTGAAAAATAAAAGTGGAAAACCATATAACACATTTAGAGCTTTGGTTGTAGTTGCATTTGTATGGCAAGCCTTAAAAGAAATGTAGCTATTAATCTCAACTGTTTGTTGCAAATGGTGGTATCTTATATGATAACACCATTATTTGGCTTGTCACGATATTACTTTTTTCCCCCATTTGCGTGTTCTGTGTGGTTTGGCATTTGACACGTACTTTGGCTGTGATATTTTTTTAAAGAAACATTTGAAAATTAATTTAAATGTTTCCATATAGTAACATTACACTTACTTGGAGTAAACACACAGAGAGTTATGGATCTTAGGCATATCCTTGTGTATTGTAGGACTGGAAGATAGTAATATGTGTGCAAACTGTTATTTCAAACCAGTTTCACTGAAAATTACCAGAACTAATGGCTTTGCTCTTATCGATTAACATTAGATAGATATTAGTGCAATAATGATCAGTGTTACATGTATTTGTCTTGAAACTAAACTTTCTGTGTAAAGTACACCCTGTTTTACATCTTCTTAAAATTTGATGACAGCACTGTAAATATGTTGTGTTATAGACTTTTATAGCTAGGTGATTGTTCAAAAGGAGAATTTTTTTCTCTTTGGAGTTTGTAAATAAATTTCAGATTTGTATTGCTTTCAAATGCATAGTTATCTTATACTTTATATTAAGTGCAGTTTTGTTAAATAAATATATAAAAGAAAATGCTGGCTACGAAATGACTTGCTTGTAGTGTTTTCTGTGTTTAATGTAATGTAATATTCATGCAGCAATTAGATTTGTGCAGCTTCTGTGTTTGTTTTAAGTTATACAACCAAATTAAATAATTATGAATCTACATTGCTAGTCACAAAAATAAAACGTCAGGCTTAAGCTGTTTTGTGACCCTGCAGATTATCTGTCTCTTGTTATGGTTTTGTGTAGTAACAGCAAATGTAAATGTGTTACAGAAATAAATGTGGTTTGTTAATGGAAAATATTTCATTTTTCTGTTTTATCTTATTCAGAAGTCCTATAGCAATATCCCAAGATACCATTAGTGTAAAATTCAGTACTTAATTAATATTTGAATGGCTGAAATATGCTGAAGTTAAGCCACTGTTTGAGAAGGGAGATAAAGAAATAGCGCCAAATTTCCGTCCAATTTCACTTTTGCCAGCATTCTCAAAAATTTTAGAAAAGGTAATGAACAATCGGCTTTATAACCATCTTATCACAAATAACATACTGTCAAAGTCACAGTTCAGATTTCTAAACGGTTCTGATGTTGAGAAGGCTACTTACACTTACAGCGAAAATGTACTTCATTCATTAGACAAAAAATTGCAGGCAGCTGGTACATTTTGTGATCTATCAAAGGCATTTGATTGTGTAAATCACAAAATCCTTTTAAGTAAATTAGAATATTATGGTGTAACAGGAAATGTAAAATGGTTCAAATCTTATATCTCTGGCAGGAAACAAAGGGTGTTATTAGGAAAGACATATGTATTAAGCTATCAGGCATCATCCAACTGGGAACTAGTTACATGTGGGGTCCCACAATGTTCCATCTTAGGGCCATTACTTTTTCTTGTGTATATCAATGACCTTTCATCAGTAACACTACCCGATGCCAAGTTTGTTTTGTTTGCAATAAATAGCAAATCAAGTGTAGTCTGAGAAGGATCAGCTAGTAAAATATTTGTGGGCATTAATCGCTGGTTCCTAGCCAATTCTTTGTCACTAAACTTTGAAAAAAAAAAACACATTACATGCAGTTCAGAATTTGTAAGGGGTGTCCCAAGAGTATATGCCTTACATATGATGACAAGCAGATAGAAGAAGTGGACAGTGTTAAATACTTGGGATTACACCTTGATAATAAATTCAACTAGCAGGAGCACACCACAGAACTGCTGATGCGTCCAAACAAATCTCTATTTGGAATGTGAATTCTGTCAGACATAGGGGATATAAAAATGAAAAAGCTGGCACACTATGCTTACTTTCACTCCATAATGTCATACGGGATTTTTCTGGGCACAAAAACGTGCAGTAAGAGTTATATGTGGTGTGAACTCAAGAACATACAGCAGAGGCCTGTTTTAGGGAACTAGGGATACTAACTACTGCTTCCCAATATATTTATTCCTTAATGAAATTTAATCAATAGTAGAAATAAGAATAATATTCACAATGATTTAAAGTCACTTACTCTTGTACAAAAAGGTGTGCATTATTCAGGAACACACATTTTCAGTAACTTGCCAGTAGCCATAAAAAGCTGAACAACCAATTAAATTCAGTTTAAGAGAAGCCTAAACGATTTATTGGTGGCCAACTCCTTCTACTCCATTGATGAATTTCTCAGTAGAACCAAATGATTTGTGTGTCAAACATCTGACTATTTCAGTGCAGTAATGTGTTCATTGTAAATAACTATTGTAGTAGTTCTATTATATGTTTATTACCTTATAAATAAATAAAAACTTTTTTTATTTTAAATTCATTGCATTAATATGATCTATGATCATTCCACTTGAGAACTGTGGAAGGTACATTAGCTTATTTGTTTTAGTTGTAAATATTTGTCATGTATTATTGTTTTTCTGACATGTTCTACATCCTGGAGGACCTCCTCACTATGGATCAATTGGAATAAAAGTAAGTGTTGTTAGATAGGTGTTTTGTTTCATCTAGGTGGGTGCCTATTGCTGATGTGCGGTGTTTTTTTAGTGCTGAAATCTGGTCCTTGGATCTAATCTCAAATGATCTACCTGTCTGGCCTATGTAGAAACAGTCAAGGTCCAAACATTCAATTTCATATTCACATTTATATTTACATACAGTTTCTGTCAAAGACTTTGACTGAGGCACGTACTGAAATGTTTTGTTTTCTCTACTCGACAGTTCCACTGGTTACCCCAAAGTCATACCACAAAATGCATGTCGTATTTATCCAGATAAATCCACATGATGAAGGTGGTTTAAACCTTATCCAGAAACAGCACAGTTCACATTTAGCACACTCCTTCAGTACTATTGTGACAGATCAGTTAAGTCGGTTCATAATTACTATTATCTCGTCTAACACTCGCTCACTTCGATGACAACAACCTTATACATTTTTGGCAATCCCAACACAGTTCAGGCCGAATATTATTAATTAGAGGTACTGTAATTACACAAGAGTTTTTATACATTAAAGTTCATGAGTTCCACCGCTGCTGGTGTGTGTATTGTCACTTATAGGATATACACAATTATGGAGCGAGTCAACACCACACACCTGTTTGACATAGATGTTACTCGTTCACTTTCAAATTGTAAACTAGACAGTTTCCTAACTGAGACGGTGTTATAAGAATTAATATAGGAAAAAAACTGTTGTTTTGAAAATTACATAATGCTTTAAAATTTGGCTAGGTTGGAATTTACTGTGTGTGGTTGTTTTTTTTAACAGCAAGAATCAATATGATTTTGGCTAAAAGAAAATGTTGCTAGTTACAAATGCAGAAGAAAACTAGTGTTCATGTAATGTGAATCCACTTATTTATATGTATGGGTGCCATTGCACGTAACAGTAAATTGTATGAAATAATTAGTTAGTGAGTTAATCAATTAATACGGTATGTCATTTTGTACAGAAAAATTATGTAACAAGTATGCAGTCAAAGTCCAGAATTTAACAGTGATTTTGATGAAATCTGCAATGAAAAACGGCACTGGTTCAAATCTTAAAATTTAATTATTGCAGAAGACAATTAGTTTTCAGTAATTTAAAATACTTTACTGGAAAATCAGAATGTTTAACTTCCAAATGGGGTAGGTCACCCTTCTCAAATATAAGTGTTATCTCATAGGCTTTTGCAAGTAGCGATCAATAGTGCTAACATAATTAAGTGTAACTTTTAATTAACAGTGCCGTAATGAAGATTAATTACACAAATGGAATCAGAATACTTAAAACAATAATCTGCACAATAACTTCTAGAGCAATCCAGTCTAAATCTCCCAGGAAGTTTAATATCAGTGCACACTCCACTGCAGAGTGAAAATTCATTCCAAAATCCAGTCTAAATAAAAACTTGAGGTTTTTAGGTAAGTGCTATGTGTCATTAGGTAAACATATTGAAAAAACATGTAATTTAGCGGCAAATATTTGGTTATTCGTAACATTTGCTGTTAAAATAACAGATGGACAGAATCCACCCACTTTGTCACACGTGCTCGTACGGTTGATGAACTGCTGTACTGGCTCACCATCTTAAGCCAAATTAAAAATTTATCATCTTCCTAATGAAACAAGGGGTACGGGTTCTGCAGAGGGACTGTATTCAGTGCATGTTCTTCACATTCCTCCATGAAAAGGTATCTGTTTACTGTGGGTCTAAATGACTTTTTTTTTCCTTTAAGTTGTCTATCTGTTTAACTCATTTGGTGCCATCTCTGCTCGTCTCACGCTAACCGATTAATCTTTGTATGAGTAGCATGAATTTTCACTCTGCAGCAGAGTGTGTACCAATCAGACTTCCTGGCAAATTAAAATGGTGCACTGGCTGGGACTCAAACCTGCCACCTTTGCCTTTTGGTGGATAAGTGCCTTACCAACTGAGCTATCCCAGCTGGCCCCATTACCCACACTCACGGTACAATACCTCCTACCTTTCAAACTTCACAGAATTTCTCCTTCCTGTTACAATTGCTCATTTGCTCCATTTTGCGGGAAACGTTAGTGCGTCCAGTTGCAGTAGTCGTGTAGACTTCTCATCGTCACGGCATGTTGCGGTGTTACTTGGGGTACACCACCTGGAAGGATGTCTACTCAGACTTAAATCCAGGTCACCTTTACGGAAAATTGTTGAAGGACTATGAGACATCGACTCGGAAGACAGATTAGAAAGAACTGTGGGCTTTTAAGTGAACAAAGAACCAAAATTTAGCAGACGACCCCAACGAAGTGATCTCTGGATTCGACCTCCCGAGAAAATTATGGACAACTCTGAACCGTGTCACAAGGAGTGTTGGTACGTGTAAACAACTAGTGAGCAAATGGGCCATTTCGGACAGTCCCGAATATGAGAGCACATTTACTTGCATGTGAAGTGCGTGGCTATGAGGGTGATCTGAAGGACACGCACACACACTCCCCAACACAGCCGTAGAGTGACTTAAGAATATTTGTATGTTGCTCAGTATCATAAGCTAGCAGGATATTTTAGTTAATACATTATGTGAAGAGCACCTTTGTAAATACAGAATGAGTAAATAAATAAAATAACGGTATTCTTCTGCTTACCTTGTGGGACTAGCATTCCTGGAAGAAAGGCTGTTATGGAGACATAACATAGCCACATCCCAGGATACTGTTTCTTGTGATGTATGTAGAATGTCCGTGAAGTTTGGGAGATAGGGAACAAGGCTGTGAGGGAGGGTCATGAGTTGTGCTCTGATTGCTCTGTTGGTAGAGCACTTGCCTGCGAAGGTAAAGGTTCCAGGTTTGAGACCCTGCACACAGTTTTTATCTGCCAGGAAACTTCTTATGAAAGTGCTAAACCAACATCCCCCTATAATCTCTTCTGCATATTCTAGTATTCGTCTGTCTCTACAGTTTACTTCCCCCACTGATCCTTTTAACAACAACATAAATTTTCACAAATTCTTTAGCAGCTCTCCCACTAACTTGACCATTCTTCATGTGGGTTTTCCATCGACTTCTTTCCTCACTTAAACTTTCTTGGAACTACTTCATTATACACTATGTGATCAAAAGTATCCAGACACCTGGCTGTAAATGACTTACAAGTTCGTGTCACCCTCCATCTGTAATGCTGGAATTCGATATGGTGCTGGCCCACCATTAGCCTTGATGACAGCTTCCACTCTCGCAGGCATATGTTCAGTCAGGTGCTGGAAGATTTCTTGGGGAATGGCAGCCCAGTCTTCAAGGAGAGGTATCGATGTCGGTCGGTGAGGCCTGGCATGAAATCGGCGTTCCAAAACATCCCACAGGTGTTCTATAGGATTCAGGTCAGGACTCTGTGCAAGCCAATCCATTGCAGGGATGTTATTGTCATGTAACAGCTCTGCCACAGGCCGTCCATTATGAACAGGTCCTCGATTGTGTTGAAAGATGCAATCGCCATCCCCGAATTGCTCTTCAACAGTGGGAAGCAAAAAGGTGCTTAAAACATCAGTGTAGGCCTGTGCTGTGATAGTGCCGCACAAAACAATGAGGGTGCAAGCCCCCTCCATGCAAAACACCACCACCTCCGAATTTTACTGTGGGCATTAGACAGCTGGCAGATGATGTTCACCAGGCATTCACGATACCCACAACCAGCCATTGGATCACCACATTGTGTTCCGTGATTCGTCACTCCACACGTTTTTCCACTGCTTAATCGTCCAGTGTTTATGCTCCTTACACCAAGCGAGGCGTCATTTGGCATTTACTGGCATGACGTGTGGCTTATGGACAGCCACTCGACCATGAAATCAAAGTTTTCTCTCCTCCCGCCTAACGGTCATAGTACTTACAGTGGATCTTGATGCATTTTGGAATTCCTATGTGATGGTCTGGATAGATGTCGGCCTATTACACATTACAATCCTCTTCAACTGTCAGCGGTCTCTGTCAGTCAACAGACGAGGGCGACCTGTACGCTTTTGTGCTGTACGTGCCCCTTCATGTTTCCACTTCACTATCACATCGGAAACAGTGGACCTAGGGATGTTTAGGAGTGAGGAAATCTCACGTACAGTTGTATAACACAAGTGACACCCAATCACTTGAATACGTTCCGAAAAAAGGTCCGTCCGCGGAGTGCCCTATTTTGCTCTCTCACGATGTATAATGACTATAGAGGTCGCTGATATGGAGTACCCTGACAGTAGTTGGCAGCACAATGCACCTAATATGAAAAATATATGTTTTTGGGGGTGTCTGGATACTTTTGATCACACAGTGTAGCTTCTAGTACACTCCTTTGGGATAGTGACAAATTGAGAAATGGAAGAAGAGTCAGGCAATTTTTAAATTTTCTAAATGATATTAATCCTAATATAAAGTTCCCTATCGAAAAAGAGAAAGAAGCTCAAATTTCATTTTTGGATGTTGTTGTTGTTGTTGTTTTGATGAAATACTTTCAGAAAAGAATTCCTATTTGTCTCTACTCCAACTGTCATGAGTTATTTTGCTGCCCAAATAGCAAAACTCATCTACTTCTTTCCTAATCTAATTCCTTCAAGATCAACTGCTTTAATTCAACTACATTCTGTTATCCTTGTTTTGCTTTTGTTGGTGCTCACAGACACTGTCCATTCCATTCGACTGCTCTTCCAAGTCCTTAGGTGTGTCTGACAGAATTAATGCCTTGGCAGACCTAAAAATTTTTATTTCTTCTCTGTGGACTTTAATTCCTATTCCAAATCTTTTCTTTGGTTTCCTTTACTGCTTGTTCAGCGTACAGACTGAATAACATTGACGAAAGGCTACAACCCTGTCTCACTCCCTTCTCAACCACTGCTTCCCTTTCATGCCCTTCGACTCTTATTTGCCATCTGGTTATTGCATAAGTTGTAAATGCCTTTTGCTCCATGAATTTTACCCCTGCAATAATCAGAATTTCAAAGACAGTATTACAGTCAACCACTTCCTTGTATTCTGGTCGTCACATTGCTACAGTGATTTGTTGATATTTTTCTAGTGATGCCCAACAGTTGGCAGCACTTGTACATGATAAAAAAACTGAACATTCTTAAACATGTACATGAGGTTTCCAATGGGGAAGAATATTTCTATTCCAACTCAGAAACCGTAAAATTTAATGTACACAATTGTAGCCAGTGGGTATGAAAGGGTTAACCTATTTTCTACTATCAATTTTCTTGGATGTACCAGTGCTTAAAAAACTTGATGGAACCTTAGCACCTAAGGCTATTCACACTGATAGATGACTTCACAAAAATTCCCAATACCACCAGAAATAATTAGGTGGACTGGGCTAATAGAATATTTGGACCACAGTACTTGGAGGAAGAGCTCGATCAGTTAAGTGCTTTTAAGGAGAAATGGTTGCTCTACAGTGAGATAAATAGGTCACTGTATCTTAAAATATCTTGAGCTTCTAATGATAAATAACCAACTAAAGAGAAACTTTTCCTCCCATTTGAAAAAAACAGTCTCAAAAAGCATAAGCAGAATACCAAGAAGTCATGGTATTGACACAGCGTTTAAACCAACAAGAAAGGTGCGTGAATATTTGAGCACTATGAAGGACCTATGCCCGCTGCTTACCACAGCGAGACTATATAAAATCCGTCGCACATGAGGTCAAGCGCACTCAGGTACTACAAGAGAAAGCATTTAACTCCCAGTTTTTTTATGAACATGAGAGCAGTTGTCATCTGGGAAAGACAGATAAATCTGCAGTAGCAGATCATGCAGTGGAACCAGGGGAGCACTAAATTCTTTTCACCAGTACTATGTTTTTGTAGAGATACAATCATTAGTATGCTAGGGTGTATAGAGAATACATAGAAATTAAAAAGCACACAAACAACTTTAACAGAAAAAAGATAGACTGTAGTTAGACAAGCTGTAGGCCATAGTGTTAAACAAAGCAAACACAAATCGGTACAACTCTGCTGTCTTAGGCAGTGGCCTGATGACTTAACAGCCAGATTATTATGCACGTATGTATAAACAGTTCCTCTTGCTGACTTTATTTTAGTCTGAAACTGATATCTGAGTATTTGTAACCTTTGAGGACGTGTCTCAACATGGAGATAAAATATGCTTCATACCACAGCCTAATGCCCATAAAGCAAAAACATCAGAAATCAAAGAAAATTGTATAAATTGACAATAAAATCACAGAACTGGTTGAATTTTTGTATTTAAAGCCTTACAGTTATTTCACGTGGCTCATGGCCTGGTGAAACCAACAACACAGTTGTTGCATTAGGGCTGCAGTCAACTTGCCAACTGAGCTGCCCACAGTTTTATGAGATGATGAATCGAATGTGGAAGAACAAACATACATACAACCAATTCTAGTAACATGTCCAGTGCTGGCCCATCAACATATAAAAATACTTTGATACTGTACTGGTAATAATTTATCTCATTCAACCTCAGTTTTCTTAATAGGTTTAATGAGAGGATTTTTGGCTCTCCTTATGCCACTTTGAAAAAGTGGCATTTCCTCCTCCTGCTTTTCAAACCAGACTATATAACACATTTTTACAGAGCAGCCTAGGGAGAGCTTCAGTAATATTGCACAATATTACTGTACAAAAATATTAACCATCTAGGGGTTGCCTGCTTGATAGTAATGCATCAGTCACTTTTTCTTATCCACACAGTAAATCACTTTGTAGTCACCTAGGAAAAAATTATGTTTCTATTTTAAAACTTGTGTACAACATATTAAAATATAAAATTTGCTATTTCTTGATACCTGTATAAAGCAGAGTGTGATAAAGAAGCAAAATTTCCTGATGAAATTTATAATTTCCGAGACTTGTGCTGATGCACTGGACTGGGAATGTACTGAAAGCGCTACATAACAGTTGTAGTCTCTACTTAATTACTTAAAGGGCCCTCACATGCTCAATATTGAGTACTGGTACTGAACAACAGTATTGAACATCTGATAGCAGTATTGGCAGTTTGTGCAATATACTCAAAGAGATTGCAGAACTTTAAAAATGTTGATGCCCACTCAATATACTGCACTGTGTGGGCAGCATTGCCCAATAAATGGCAGTTTCTAGCAAGATCGAGAGAAATTCAGTTTGCTCCCGACAAATTTCCATTAAGAACTGAAAAAAGTATATTGTAAAAGATCAGGGAGTATGCTGAGGATGCATATTAAAGCACTATGTGGTGCTTTGAGAAATGAAATTCCCGGATGTTTAGGAAATGCCAGATACCTTGTTGTCCAAAATAGTAGAGGAAATAAGATCATGGTGTCATGATACGAGGGTGGTTAGAAAAGTTCTTGGAATCACCATGAGAGGTCAGCACTAGCCAAATGAGTTGTTCACATGATATTCATTGGATTGTTGCCTGTAAACACATGCTACGTCAGTGCTCTCGGAAGAGAACTGTGGCAGTGGCGTGGTTCTGTCGGAGTTCCCGCGTATTGATTTGCGAAGGTGGAAAAAATCGAGATTCACGCAGTGATTAAGTACTTCATAAAGAAAGGTATGAAAGCAAAGGACATTCGTGCTGATTTCCAGAATACACTGGGGGACTCTGCTCTTCCATATTCAGCCGTTGCCAAGTAGACAAATGAATTTAAATTTGGTCAGTAGAGCTTAGATGATGATCCACACAGTGGTTGGCCAAGATGTGTCACTACTCCAGAAATCATTGCACAAGGATCGCCGATTGAAAGTGCGTGAAATTGCTCACGCTTACCAGATGTCATCTGAAAGGGTATATCACATTTTAACTGAAGAATTAGAAATGAAAAAATTATCGGCGAGATGGGTGCCACGACTCTCGATGCTGGATCAGAAACGCATGCCGTCGCTGTGGCAAAGTTACACGAACTGCGGTATGAATTGTTGCCACACCAGCCTTATTCACCTGATATTGTTCCGTCAGACTTCCATCTCTTCCAAAAACTGAAAATTTTTCTTGGTGGGCAAAGATTGACTTCAAACGAAGAATTGACAACCGGTGTTGACAACTATTTTGCATGCCTCATTTTCGAGATGGGATCAAGGCACTGGAACATCGCTGGACCAATTGCATTAATCTACAAGGAGACCACATTGAAAAATAAAAAAAAAAAAAAGTTTCCGTGATGTAAGTACTTTTTTTCTATTCCATTCCAAGAACTTTTCAAACCACCCTTGTAGTAAGCAGAAATGTTTATTTTACATGCAGCAATCTTCAGGAGGAAGAGATTAGTATTTAATGTCTCATCATCATTAGAGACAGCACAAGCTAAGATTAGGGAAGGATGGGGAATGAATTGGCTGCGCCCTTTCAAAGGAACCATCCAGGCAATTGCCTTAACCATTTAGGAAAATCGTGGAAAATCTAAATCAGGATGGCCGGATGCGGGTTTGAATTGTTGTCCTCCCAAATGCGAGTTCAGTGTACTAACTACTCATTTGATCAGTCTTCAGAATTGGCATCTAAGATGAGGTCAGCTGCCCAAGGAGTATGTAGAAGTCAGGATGGATTAAGGGGGATAAGTGGGCATCCAGGACTAATCCTGTTCACACTAGCATATGGAACGAGAAAGAGAGTTGCCTAAAAACGGAGATTTATTCACCTCCACCTGTTCTATGGGCTACATCTACATCTTGAAGGATACTCTGGAAATCACATTTAAGTTTCTGGCATAGGGTTCATCGAGCCACCTTCACAACAACACTCTATCATTCCAATCCCGTACAGCGCACGGAAAAAATGAACATCTGTACCTTTCCGTGCGAGCTCTTCTTTCCCTTACTTTATTACGATGATCATTTCTCCCTATGTAGGTTGGCATCAACAAAATATTTTCACATTTGAAGGAGAAAGTTGGTGATTGAAATTTTGTGAGAAGATTCTGCCACAATTCAAAACACCTTTATTTTAATGATGTCCATCCCAAATCCTGTATCATTTCAGTGAGACTCTCTCTCCTATTTCACAATAATACAAAACATGCTGCCTTTCCTTGAACTTTCTCGATGTACTCCGTCAGTCCTATCTGGTAAGAACCCCACACCGTGCAGCAGTATTCTAAAAGAGGACAGACAACTGTAGTGTAGGCAGTTTCTTTGGTTGATCTGTTACATTTTATAAGTGTCCTGCCAGTAAAATGCAGTCTTTGTTTAGCCTTCCCCACAAAATTCCTTTTAGCACTCATGTGGATGACTTCACACTTTTCATTATTTCGTGTCAATTGCCAATTTTTTCACCATACAGATATCTGTACTGAATCATTCCGCTATTTGTTTTAATCTTCTGACGACTTTATTAGTCGATAAATGACAGCATCATCTGCAAACAACCTAAGATGGCTACTCAGATTGTCTCCTAAATCATTTATAGAGATAAGGAACAGCAAAGGGCCCATAATACTACCTTGGGGAATGCCAGAAATCACTTCTGTTTTACTCAGTAACTTTCCATCAGTTACTATGAACTGTAACCTCTCTGACAAGAGATCACGAGTCCAGTCACATAACTGAGACGATATCGTCTGCTACAACCGCAGAGGAACCGCACATAGTGGAGGAGAGAATTTCGCCCTCAATGGGAGGAGCAGGCGGACATGTCCGTAGGGTAAGAGGACTGGAAAACAAGAGAGTGATCCACTGCTGCAGCCAATGTCTCACCGGCCAACCCACACACCCCACGTGACCGATCTCTCTCTCCCACCAGTTGACTTTGAACCTTCCGAAAGCAGTGCTTGCTCCGCAGCCCCACAGATAGCATCCCTAGCTCAGCAGAACTGAGTCTGGGATCCATCCCCAGTGCTGTGGAGCTGCTTACGTAACCTGCATCACGCCACTGGGGCACAGTGGTAGCTGCAAAAAAAAAAATATTGCCAAATTTGAACAACAAAGTAATGCTCTTTTTTTTACCCTTAACACCACTTTGAGCTGCACAAACATACTTTTTTTACTTTCTGCAATTTTCACACTTTCAATCAGTGCCGTAAAATGGGCTAACTTGAAATGGTGAGGTTCCTTGAAACACCTTGTGTCAGGCCTTGCTTCTACACGGTTGGCAATGCTGATTTACAATGTATTTCATTTGTTGTGCATTCAGACAGCTGAAGAAAGTTTTGTACGTGATTTCTGAAATAATTTTGTTATAATCCACTGCAGTAAGTAATTTTTTGGCAACTTCTATCGTAGAGACATTTCTTAACTTGAGAAAATATACCTCTGTAAACTTCTGCTGTAGACAACATGCAGAAGAATAAAATTAATGAAACTGTGTGTAGGTGTCCAACCTCACTTATTGTCAAAATGCCTATAGCAACAAAACTTTCATTAGCTCTCCATCTTCCTGATCTATTTTTGATTTTAAATTTTAATGACAGATATAATACAACTTAAAATAGTTGTTTCAAGTATACCTATGCATTTCAAGTTACTCCAGGATGAAATGTAAACACCAGAATGAGATTTTCACTCTGCAGCAGAGTGTGCACTGTTATGAAACTTCCTGGCAGATTAAAACTGTGTGCCCAACCGAGACTCAAACTCGGGAGCTTTGCCTTTCTCGGGCAAGTGCTCTACCATCTGAGATACCGAAGCACGACTCACGCCCGGTAACTTCTGCCAGTATCTCGTCTCCTACCTTCCAAACTTTACAGAAGCTCTCCTGCGAACCTTTCTTTCTTTCTGGAGTGCTAGTTCTGCAGGTTCGCAGGAGAGCTTCTGTAAAGTTTGGAAGGTAGGAGACGAGATGCTGGCAGAAGTAAAGCTGTGGGTACCGGGCGTGAGTCGTGCTTCGGTAGCTCAGATGGTAGAGCACTTGCCCGCAAAAGGCAAAGGTCCCGAGTTCGAGTCTCGGTCGGGCACACAGTTTTAATCTGCCAGGAAGTTTCATGTAAACACCATTTTACACTGTAATAACATAGGTAGGTAGATGGAATATCGTTTTTTATTTGGCTGACCAATAGTATTGACAGCTGAGGATGAAAAATGTCTTGCAGAGGGAGTTATGCTGGCAACTGAATGGGAGTTTCTGTTGACCCAGTTAGATTTTTGTATCATTATGAAAGAGTTTTTAGATCAAAGATGCATTGTAGAGGACCGTTTTGCAAGAAATGTGTGGTATTGAGTGGGTCAGAGGATTCCTTCATAGATATTGATCAGTTCTGCCAGAGCGTTTGTGCCAGAATAGAACTCGAGCAAGAGCAGTTCTCCCTGCAGTCATGATTGTAGAAAATTTTGAGAAATTCAGAAAATCACTGGATGGCGTTACTCGAGGTGCAATTGTAAATGATGATGAAACTAGCACGACTGATGACTCACACAGGAAAAAAAGTTATTACTCACAGGGGATGTAAGCATCCAGACCAAATAACTGTTCACTCAAAGTCTAGTGGGTCCTTAATATTTATTGGTTCAGCTTCTGGATTTCTTCTGCCAGTCTGGCTGTTGATACAACAAATCTAAGAATGAGTGGTTCAGTGCGTTTGTTTTTGAGGACTGGTTTTGCAGTGTTGCCTCGCCATGCTTCAAGAAGGTTGATAGAGTGTCTCTTACAGTGCTAATTGGTAATTATCTCAGCAGCCACATTTCTTTGACAGTTGTCAATGAGTGCAAAGAGAACAACATTTGTTTTATTCTACTTCCTCCAAACAGCACCTGTCTGTGTCAGCCTCTCGATGCAGCGTATTTTAGGCCTCTGAAGAGGTCTTGATAAACAGAAGACCCATTCCAAAAGATTGTTTCCCTCATCTGCTGAAGAAGTGTTTGATTGAATTAGAAAAAGATGGTTCCTCTAAGCAAAACCTGACTGGAGGGTTTGAGGCCACTGAGATCAAGCCTTTGAATAAAGATAAGGTTCTGAAAAATGTGCCAAAAGGAAACGAAGAGACTGCACATGAGGAATCTTGGTCTGGCAGCTTAAAAGAATTTCTGGAGGAGTTTAAGAGATCTGAGGCCTCACAGCCCAGTGCTAAACATTCAGTCTGCCAATGTTCAAAACCACAGCCCAGGAATAAGAAGTGCCTTGCTATAACACCAGGTTTCAGTGGAGGATGTTCAGGAACTGCAGCACATTGACACAAAAAAATTGTGGCCTTCTAGTTCCACTACTGGTAAATACAAGAGACTGAAAAACCCACCTGGGGAGCAACAAATGCAATCTGTACATCATGTCAAGAGCACTAATGAAATGAGGGTACAGAATAAACCAGAGGTGATTTGTACTGGAAGTGACAACAGCAGTGATACTGATGATTATTTTGTACATAACTCTAGCAGTGACCTTACCGACAGTTCACCTGAAAGTGAAAATGAAGAATACTATTACCAGGACAAGAACAAAGAAAAAAGGACAACTAAAACTAGCAGAAAGACGTATTATGTTCAGTAAATTAGATAAAAAATCAGTAGTGTCATATCTCAATAAGGAATTTGAAACTTTCAGCACATGACATACAGGAACTCTGGCTCAAGTTTAAAAGAATATATGTAAATTGAAGGGGATGACTGCTATCAGCTGCAGCGGGACAGTAAGTGGAATAAAAAACAGAGATTACTGCATAATATGTGTAAAACAACGCATAGGGCTGTAGATAAAGAAATGCTGAAGGAAACATGTTTGGCTGTCAAGAGAGCAATGCATGATGCCTTCAATGACTACTGTAGCAAAATACTGTCAAGAGATCTTCCACAAAAACCAAAGAAATTCTGGTTGTATGTAAAGCTGTTAGTGGCACAAATGTTAATGTCCAGTTCCTTGTGAATGACATAGGAAATGAAATTGAGAGTAACAATGCAAAAGCTGAAATGCTTAACTCTGTTTTCAAGTGTTCCTTTACAAAGGAAAACCCAAAAGAATTTCTCCAATTTAATCTTCATACCACTGAAAAGATGAATGAAATAAGTATTAGTATCAATGGTGTTGAGAAACAGCTGAAATTGTTAAAACTGAACAAAGCTCCGGGTCCCAATGGAATCCTTGTCAGATTCTATACTGGATTTGTGGCTAAGTTAGTCCCTCTTCTAACTATTATCTATCATTGATCCCTCAAACAAAAAACAGCACTCAGTTCTTCAAAAAGGCACAGGTCACACCCTTCTGCAAGAAGAGTAGTAGAAGTGATCCACAAAACAACTATCCAGTATCCTTGACACCGAATTGTAGTAGAGTCTTAGAACATATTCTGAGCTCAAACATAATGAGATATCTGGAATAGAATGACCTCGTCAATGCCAATCAGCATGGATTTGAAAAATATTGATCATGAGAAACCCAAGTCACACTTTTCTCTCGTGACAAACTAAAAGCTATGGATTAAGGCAATCAGGTAAATGCTGTATTTCTTGACTTCTCAAAAGCATTTGACCCAGTACCACACCTTCACTTATTGTCAAAATATTATCATATAAGGTATGAAGTGGAATTTGTGACTGGATTGAGGACTTTTTGGTAGAGAGGATGCAGCCTGTTATCTTGGACGGAGAGTCATTGTCAGATGTAGACGTAACTTCGGGTGTGCCACAGGGAAGTGTGTTAGGACCCTTGCTGTTCATGTTGTATATTAATGACCTTGCAGAGAATATTAATAGTAAAATCAGGCATTTTGCAGGTGACAGAGTTACTTATAATGAAGTACTATCTGAGAGAAGCTGCATAAATATTCGGTCTGATCTCGATAAAATTTCAGCACGGTGCAGAGATTGGCAACTTGTTATAAATGTTCAGAAATGTACAATTTTGCACTTCACAAAACGTAAAAGCAAATTATCCTATGACTGTAATGTGAATGAGTCACTATTGGAATCGACCAACTCATATAAGTACCACGGTGTAATAGTTTATAGGAATATGAAATGGAATGATGACGTAGGTTCAATCATGTGTAAAGCCGATTAGACTCCGGTTTAATGGTCGCAATACGTGGGAGTTCCATACCCTCGAACGTCGACATCGTCACTTCGCTGCGAAGTTCTGATGCCGTCCCAGGCACCAATATTAATTTAGATGATTTTTTATGTCCGAAAATCAGAACACTGCACAATAATATTGTGGAGTGTTCTGCAAGAACTTTATGTATTTATTATCTGCTCGTAACACGTAATTTTACATGCATGTCCTTATTAGAATTGCGCTTTTTTTCTAAACTACGAGTGGTTTATCTTAGCCTTCTCTTGTCCCTATATGCAACGCGGGATGCGACTCAACAAATCAATCAAATGATACTTTTTTTCTTCGTGGCACACAGATATCCAACGATACCGGTACATCCGTGAAAAGTTCGTAGAGCGCGACTCTTATTTGTGCTGATCGATGGATCACGGTGGGACTGCTCTCGTTAGGGATGGCTGTGTGCACCATTTTTTTAGCGAGAGACTAGAAATACTTTATCGTAAAAAATCTACAGGGCACAGGCATCTAGGTGCATTTATTTGACTTTGATAGTAGGTCTGTATAGACAGCTAATGGTTGTCTCTACAACCGATACGAGCTTTATATCATAAATATTACTGTTGGCCGTATTCAAAAGACACAGCAGTAGTAGAATTTTACCCTTAATTCACGACGTGACTTTTTTGTAACGTATTCTATGAGGTGGTGTTTGTGGGACTCCTGTGTTTAACCCGAAAATTACGGCACAAGTCATTTGAGACTTTTAATTTAAGTTACATAACGATTATTTTTACAATTATTAAAGTGACATTTAAGTAGTCCTTGTTTATTTTACAGCACTAAATAATGCATGCAATAAGTTACTTTTTATCACACAATAATCATACTTTTGTGCGATTTTTAAAGTAATACACATATTCAGACTGTTACAGAACTATATTTGACATTCTGAAACACTGTAGTATCTCTATGGCAAGTAAATATTCAAGTAAAACTAAATTCCGGTGTTTAAACTTGCACATACAAATTGTACTCTTGTACAAAAAGAAAGTCTGCAAAATTGAAATTCGGTGTTGGGATATTCATTTTTCTTCAACACCGCGCAGAAAACATTTGATTTTAACTAATACTTTAAGTACTTCTTTGGAGAAACAGTTACGTCCCCACCACAACTGTTTTTGAAGTTCTTTCTCTGAATCCCCGTCCTGTTCACTAGCAGAAGTTTGATCACTGGCTATTGTAAAATCGTCGTTTTCGTGCATCTCTTCATTACATCATTGACATCTTCATCCATCCACCGACAAACAATTTCGTCAAGCATAGGATCGTTACAACTGACATGTTCCTGCGAATATATTTTGAACTCTACTGAAGAAAACAAGTACGCCGTTTACGAGTCGCGCTCTAAGAGACCACAACACATCTCAATAATGTGTGTCGACAACAAAACATTATAGGGTTGGCTGCATAAGAAAGGTAGGGAGAGCAGGGAAGCATTCTGCCAGAACTGTTTTTGGACAGTGAGTCCAAAAATATTCGCGCGACTCGAGAGACGACTACCCCTCGTGAATTAAGGGTTAACAACGCTGCAGCAGCTCAAAGGCCGAAGGTTTGTTAAAAAGATGGGTTTGACTACTTTTACTGTAGACTGTAAATGTGGACTTGTGCGGGTTTCTGGGCAGGCGGCAAGGGAGCAACGTGCGAACGAAATGGGCTAGATCTCACCAGCGCTGGTCTGGTAACATTTATTATTTTCGTGTTCCATAGATCCTTGATGCGAGTGTATCGCTAGGATGTAGAACGTGTCAGATTATTACAGTAACAACCATCTCTAAATGGTCATGAGGCTTACCAACTAAATCATGTATAAACAGATACATGAGGTTCAAGTGTTTAAACAACATAGGTTATAGAAGTAATAATTATTACACAAATTATAAGCCTTATATTCTAATACATGTAAAAAGCATTATCAATTGAGATGCCAGCGCTACATTGCCAGTTCTTAACAGGAATGCTTAAAATTAAACACATTGTACGAATTGTTATACAGTGTCAAAAAATTCCCGTAAGCAATTGAAAGAACTATTCAAAAGATATAACCGTACTGTACTTTCGCTGAAGTAGCCTGCTGTATATCCTGTACGTAACTTTCCAAAGAAATATGTTTATGTAATATTAAGAAGTTTCTTTTATCAAGAAATGTGAAAGACCATAGAGTTCTGGGGTCGTTTTCAGTATTATAACTACCCTCTAAACGCTTAGAGATGGAAGTAAATAAATTGAACAAATAACCAGTTTGAATATTTGCATTTATTACAGTAGCTGGTCATCTGCATCAGGCAGTTATTTTAATGAATGCCAGAATTGAGTGGCATCAGTATTGAAGTGTGTAGTTTGAGCTTTCGTCTTATGTTGGGTTAACTTTTTTTGACATGGAAGTAACACCTGTCGTATGGTTCATGCATAATACTGGTCCACATAACAGTTAGTAACCAATTCCACGGAGACAAAAAGCAGTTGCTGTTAGTATTGTGTCGTCCAAATGCTTACAGGTGAAATAAGGAAAGTAAGAGCCTTCCATGTTTTGACTATTTAGCCTATACACTAAAGGCATTCGCTTACGGTAATGTTGCTTGTACTGGAAAATACGTTATTTAATTGCTGCGGATTTGAAAGTATTGTGTTATATCTACTTGCAATTTATAATCATGTTAAAAGACAGCGTCCCATTCAGAGTTTTTGTGATTACTCATGATTCTTTTGTGTTGCAGTTTCTGATGTTGTATTTCTTGAATTGATATTGTTGTGAAGCGCACGTGAAGACACTTCTGCCGAGCAACATATGGAGAAAATAAAAATTTTACGCTGCGGACAGGATTCGAACCTGTGCGGGCAAAGCCCATTGGATTTCGAGTCCAACTCCTTAACCACTCGGACACCGCAGCGGATAGGAGCAGATGCCTATGTCAAGTGTATTAAATGTCGTAGACAATTGATTTCTTGTAAAAAGGAAAATGTTATCATCATTTTGCCTTAAATAATATGCTTAGTAATTTCATCGGACGCTTTGTTAAAAGACTGTACAAAATTACTACAACGGCTGTATTGATGAACAGGCGCCCTAGTTATGTAATGGATGGAAAACCCTCAACTCAGATGTCGCGATAAAATTTTCCAGCGAGTTATTATCACCATTCAGAAACATTTTTGGCAGACAGCTTTTGTACTATACTGAAAGTGTCCATCCCGAGAAAGAAGCTACGGGAAGTCAAGTATTGCTGTCGTACCGAATCAGTGCCGTATAAGCATTCACAGCAGAGCTGTGCAGCTAAACTGAATTTTCTACTTGATGCTTACCCCTTTCCGAAAATAATATTCACACCGTATTCATCATGAAAAAACTGTAAATACTATTTTCAGTTTATCCAATTTCGATACACATCGGTAATACGTAGTGACATAAGTCTGGATTCGAAATTAACTTGAAATATATAGGCCTACCGGTACCTTAGGCCTAAGGGGCTATGTGTAAACATGTCACGCGTTATTTATCTTGTGAGTAAACACAACATGCTTGTGGTAGTAAAATACTGATGCTTAGTTCCTACAACGCATTATTCTGTTGCCATCAAAATGGCGTTCTTTTAGTGGATAATTCATCTGGGTTTAGAAATTATTTCCCAGAAAAAGTGTATCAGGTGCATGTCTAGAATTCCAAAAATCAAAATAACTTTTACCGGTAGCCCTTGCTTTAAACAATATACTTAGAGACCTGTTTCTCTTTTATATATACCTGAATAAAATGATTTATTAATAATTATATAATATTTATTAATAATCAATCAATCAATTTGTATGTAATATATTAAAATATGTAACCATGTATTACTTGCCCATCATCAAAGCTGTTTTAAATTCCTCATTTGGCATCAGTTACATGCAAATGCTTAAAGATGGATGAGTAAATGATAATGTGGCAAAAAAAAAAAAAAAAAAATGGAGCATCCACGACAGGAGAAGAAAACTGAAATTATGTGATGTTATTTCACTGATTACTAATTCAAGCCAAGTTAAAAAAGAACTTGGCAGTATGAGTCCTGTTATGACGATGTAACCCTCTACGGCCTGAACATATGCACTGGTTCAGTTTGGAAGGGTGTCATAAAGCTATTACGTACTCTCTTGAGGCAAGCTGGTCCACAAGTACTGTAACTGGCCTTTCATATCCTGGATACTGGCACTGCGATGGAATTGACATCTTAGGCGGTCTTACACATGTTATATCAGGGGATCTTGCTGGCAACGGGAGTATATCAGTGCCACGTGCGGACGACCATTGTCCTGTTGAAAAGTGGCACCACTATACAGTCGCACGTAGGGTAACATGTGATGACAATAGAGGATGTCTGTGATGTAGAATTGTGCTGTCACATTTTCCTCAATCACTACTATCCGTGATATGAAGTTACACCTGATGGCTCCCCACACTTTGACACCACTGTGCCTCCGCAAGACACTGGGAGAATGTGACATCTCCCCAAGTCTCTACCCTACTCACCGACGACTCGTCGGAGGTAGTGCAAATCTGCACTTTGTCATGAACTTGATGATTGTCATTTGTTGGCAGTCTGTATTTTCGAGTCACTGTTCCACTCCAAACACAGGTACCAGTGCTGTGGTGTTAACAGCAACCTACGCTTGGGTCAGTAACTTCCTTGTCCAGGAGCTGCTCGTCTCCAAACAATGGTGTGGAATGACACAGAATATTGCACAGAGTTCATTACTTGTTCTCGGATGGCAGATGCAGATGTGAAGGGGTTACAATGGGCTCGGTGCACATTACAGTGATTCCCCTCTGTGGGGGTCAGATGTGGTCGACAGCAACCTCGACAACGAGTACGCGTACCCTCACATTCCTGTGCAGTCTGACAACTGGCCACTGTCGCATTGGAAGGCTCCACAAATCATTACGGCTTGATCAGCTGGCTAAATGGAGATCCACAATGAGGCTTGTTCCAAACTCTTTTTGGGTGCTGATAACATTATTTCACTTGAACAGATGGCAACTCCGTGTCTTCCACAGTGATCACTCAACATCAGATTGTTCGTGCCCATTATATACCCCACCAGGCCTAGTGACAGTACTAAACACAAACAACACTAATTCATCTCTAATCATTTATATACCCTTCAATGGTGTGTCCGCAATTATGATTTTTATTCATATGAAACTTGGCAGAAATTTAACTTGCACCTAAGCGTAATAAATACAAATTCATGCAACAGAGGAGCAGATCATAGTGGAGCTGTTATATAACCATATGCCTTCTTTCTCAAAATGCATACTGACTTTAACTACATTTAAAGTAAAGTTGAAACAAGTTAACCAGTGCTTCTATTCTGTCTCTGGATTTCTGGAGCATCATAATAAGTAAATCTTATTTACCAAATATTTTTAATTATATCATTATGTATTATGTCACTTTATTGTATTATTTACTTGGATTGTGGTGAACATGTAGTCTCCTTTATAAACTACTATAACTATATATTGTGTTATGTACAAAAATGTATTGAAATGATTTACTGAACCAAATAAATAAATAAAACATTGGTAATGACACTGTAATGCTGAAGACCCTGAAACAGGGCTCTGATTGCTGGCAGCCAAGATGGGGCAAGCCGAGTCCATCCTCTCTATTCATGTTATTAGGTTGTTTAAGTATTTCAGTGGCCTCTCTGATTTTGTGTTTCATGATAACTGGCTGCTTGGCCAACACACAGGTTTTGCTGAATTTTATTTCTTTTCTGCAGTCTTGCTGATGTTATGCCACTGCAGATTTGTTTGTTGCCCTAGATGAATATAGCGCTCGTGTTCCCGAATGCGCGTTGGTGTTTGCCTGGCAGTGTCACCGATGTATGCCTCTCCACATTCGCATTCCACCTTGTACACGCCTGCACTGTGTAATGCATCCACCTTGCCCTTAGTGGAGCCTAGCATGTCCTGGATGCTGCAACCATTATAGAAGACAGGCTGCACCCCAATCTGGCAAAGATGTCTGCCTATTCCGTCAGTAATATTTTTCATGTAAGGCAAGTGCACTATTGGCTGCAGTTTGTCTATTTCTTGTTTGCTTGTGTTCATCGACAAGGCTGTGTGGATCGACTTATGGCTGTAGCCATTGGCTAGAAACATTGTGCGTAGCCTTTTTAGCTCAGGTGTTATGTTTTGAGCATCACTTAGGCGCTGCGCACAGATTGCCAAAGAACAGATGGCCGAGTTGTTCTGCTCTGGGTGGTGGTATGATTGGGCGTGCAGATACTTGGCTCTATGTGTCGGCGTGCTATATACTCTGTGCCACAGTGTGCCCTCCATTGTCCTGTATACTTCGACATCTAGAAACGGAATTGCACCATTCCTGCATACTTCAAGTGTGAACTGTATCTTCTAATGTATGTTGTTCAAATATTCGTGAAACTTGTGTAGCTCCGTTTCACCATGAGGCCATATAGCGAATGTGTTGTCCACGTATCTGAACCAGCAATGTGGGCATAAAGAAGTTGAACCAAGGGCTGTTGCTTCAAAGGCTTCCATGAATAGGTCGGCTGACAGCGGAGATAGGGGAGACCCCATTGCTATGCCGTCTGTCTGCTCATAGTAGTTTCCTTGCCATTTGAAGTATGTTCAAGTCAGGCACAACTCAACCAGCTCACATATGTCTGGTGGGACATGCACCTGAAGGATGCAAAGTATACAGGACAACAGAGGGCACACTGGGGCACAGACTATATTGCAAGCCTACACATGCAGACAGGAATATGTATGCCCAATCCCAGCACAGAACAACTCGGTCATCCGTACTTTGGCAATATGTGTACAACACCTAAGTGATGCTCAAAACATAACACCTGAGCTTAAAAGGCTACGCACAATGTTTCTATCCAGTGGCTACAGCCATAAGTCGATCCACACAGCCTTGTCGATGAACACAAGTAAGCAAGAAATAGATAAAGTGCAGCCAACAGTGCTCTTACCTTATGTGAAAAATGTTACTGACCAAACAGGCAAACACCTTCGCCGGGTTGGGGTGCAAACTGTCTTCTATAGTGGTTGCAGGATCCAGGACGTGCTACGCTCCAATAAGGACAAGATGGATGCATTACACGCTGCAGGCGTGTACAAGGTGGAATGCGATTGTGGAGAGGTATACCCTGGGTGTTAAAATTGCGAACAACTTCAGTTGGAAAGACCACATAGATAATATTGTAGGGAAGGTGAGCCAAAGGTTGCGTTTCATTGGCAGGACACTTAGACGATGCAACAAGTCCACTAAAGAGACAGCTTACACTACACTTGTTCGCACGAAGGTGAGCCAAAGGTTGCGTGTCATTGGCAGGACACTTAGACGATGCTAAAGAGACAGCTTACACTACACTTGTTCGCCCTCTGTTAGAATATTGCTGTGCGGTGTGGGATCCTTACCAGGTGGGATTGACGGAGGACATTGAAAGGGTACAAGAAAGGGCAGCTCGTTTTGTATTATCGCGTAATAGGGGAGAGAGTGTGGCAGATATGATATGCGAGTTGGGATGGAAGTCATTAAAGCAAAGACGTTTTTCGCGCGGCAAGATCTATTTACGAAATTTCAGTCACCAACTTTCCCTTCCGAATGCGAAAGTATTTTGTTGAGCCCAACCTACATAGGTAGGAATGATCATCAAAATAAAATAAGAGAAATCAGAGCTCGAACAGAAAGGTTTAGGTGTTCGTTTTTCCCGTGCGCTGTTCGGGAGTGGAATGGTAGAGAGATAGTATGATTGTGGTTTGATGAACCCTCTGCCAAGCACTTAAATGTGAATTGCAGAGTAATCATGTAGATGTAGATGTAGATCACCGAGACTGGCAGGCCAATTTCAACACGCATTCGGGAACACAAGCGCTATATTTGACTGGGGCTACACAACAAATCTGCATTGGTAGAACATCAGCAAGACTGTGAAAAAGAAATACAATTCAGCAAAGCCTGTGTGTTGGCCAAGAGCCGGTTATGACGAAACACAAAATCAGACATCATTGAAATACTTAAGCACCCTAACAACATGAATAGAGAGGATGGACTCGGAGTGCCCCATCTTGTCTGCCAGCAATCAGCCAGAGCCCAACAGACCACACTGTCAACACAAGGCATGAGCACTACCGGTGGGTAACTGCCGCCGCCGCGGCTGACATCCAGCATTTGGTAAACAGCAGCCAACTTCTCATTCGGTGGTGACCACCAACCTTGACACACAACACAAGAGCCAATAGACAACAGAGATTACGCTCTCCCTCCACTGCAATAAGGTTCCCTCTCCTTCCTGAAGTGACCAGTGGAACGAACTATCTTTTTAAAATTATGACTTAATGGCATGAACAGTGAACAGTAACAACAAAATATAACGAACACTGCATAGCTAGAATGCACCAGTAGACCCAGAAGAAGGCCACTGCAACAGTGGCCAAAACATTGGTTTTCTCCAGCGGCAGTAGTTTTATACATTATGATGCGGTACCATACCCAGAAAACTTTTATGTCGAATGGTACTATTGGTGTAAAATATTTTACTTAAAAAACATACGTAATTAGTTATTATCACTCTCAGTGTACTTCCCATCTGTACCCCTACAATGCTCGAAGTGAATTTTCCATTGATGGAAACAGTGCTGGATGTCTTCCTTTGTGAGCTCCTTGATATTATGCTTTTTCTTTCACTGCTTTGGCGGACTGATATCTTATTCCTTTTAACACAGATTTGGGCGTAAGGGAATAGATGAAAATAACATACTACTAGGTCAGACGAACAAGGTGGGTGGTATAACAATGGGGTGGTGTACTTCGCTAGATACTTCTTAACAGATAATGCGGTATGAGCGATTGCATTGTCTTGATGTGGAACCCATGACATTTTCTTCCATAATCTCAGTCTCTTTTTTACCCCCTCATGGAGTTGAGTAAGAACCTCAAGGTAGTAATTTTGAGTAATAGTTTGATCTTCAGAAACCCAGTGAAGATATATGGTTCTATGAGTATTGCTTTGACTCTTGATTTCCTCTTTGAGTTTTTCTCACTCTCGGTGAGGTTGGGCTCTTCCACTGCATGAACCGGCACTTAGTTTCTGGATCTTAGTGAAAAACCAAGATTCATCACATGTCATCACTCTTTCCAAGAAATTAGGATCATATTCAGCGGTAAAATGTCAGTGCAAACATTTTCACGAGCGTCTTTTCATTCGACTTTAAGAATTTTTGACACCAGTTTTGCACACACTTTTCTCACATTGAACTACTTGTGTAAAATTTGTCTTACACATTCTTTGTCAAATTCTGCAGTTTCAGCAACCAATAAAATACTCAACCAACAGTAAGACCAAATCAGATTACCTGCTTTTTCGATATTTTCATCTGTTTTTTGATGTTGAAGGGTGTCCCGGGTGTGAGTCATATTCAGTGTCTTCACGGTCATCTTGGAAAGGCTTGCACCACTTAAAAACTGATGTGCATGGTAAACAGTCTTGATCATACAATTCTTTTAGTGAAAGATAGATTTCAGTAGCAGTTTTTCCAAGTTTCATGTGAAACTCCGCAAATCATTGTTCTATTATTACACTTATTCTTCAGGCAAAAAAATAAAAATAACAGCTCTTATGCAAATGAAGGCGATGAGTACACTGATTTGTCTACAGACACTAGAGATGCCACATTTGACTGAGAAGGTTTCACATTTCACAGCTGTTTGTCCTTCATCTTTGGTGCATGTGTACTTTACTCTATGACAGCATCGGTCCCATTATTTTGTAGCCATTCTTGTACAATCAGAATGGAAAATTTAGAATGGAATGATAATATGAATAGAGACAGATTGCTACTCACCACATAGAGGAGGCACTGAGCAGCAGATAGGTGCATTTAAAAGTAGATTTTTGGATAATATTCAGTTTTTGGACAAAATCATTAATCAGATGAAGAAACACACACATTCATACGTGCGCATCTCACCCACACATGACCACTGTCATCTCCGTGCACTGTGGTCCCAATGCAATGAGTAGTGATCTTGGCTGCGGTGGTAATGGGGATACAGAAGAGGCATATGATGGGAGGGAGAGGTATATCAGGGTAGAAGTGTGGGTATGGGAAGATGCTATAATGAATGCTGCATTTGAGACAGGGCATGATCAGGGTGATGGGCTGCTAGGTGCAATATCAAGAAAATTAGTCGTGCTGGGGGAGAGGACAGAAGGGGGAAGGAGTGTGCAAGTAAGCTGGGGGGGGGGGGGGGAGGATGCAGAAGGGAAGCGTCATGCTGGTATAGGAGTAGGGAAGGGGATAGAGGCATGGAGGGGACAAGGACTAGTGAACAATTATCCCATGCGGATTATGGGAACATAGGATATGTTACAGGGAAAGTTCCTACATAACCAATTCAGGAAAGCTGGTAGTGGTGGGAACAGGAACTGTGAAGCAATCACTAAAGTCAAGCACACCGTGTCGGACAGCATGCTCAGCAACTAATGGTTCGGCCAGCTATAGGGCCACAGTTTGACAGTGGTCATTTGTGTGGATAGCCAGCTTGTTAGTGGTTGTGCCCATGGAGAATTCTGGACAGTGACTGCCACCAAGATGGTAGAGCACATGTGTGCTTTCACAGGCTATCCTGCCATTGATGGGGTGGGAAATGCTTGTGACCGGACTTTAGCTGGTGGTCGTGGGAGGATGTATGGGACAGGTGTTGTACTATATGAGACTTACCAAACAAAAGCGCTGGCAGGTCGATAGACACACAAACAAACACAAACATACACACAAAATTCAGGCTTTCGCAACAAATGGTTGCTTCATCAGGAAAGAGGGAAGGAGAGGGAAAGACGGAAGGATGTGGGTTTTAAGGGAGAGGGTAAGGAGTCATTCCAATCCCGGGAGCGGAAAGACTTACCTTAGGGGGAAAAAAGGACAGGTATACACTCGCACACACACACATATCCATCCGCACATACACAGACACAAATGTCTGCCTGCGTCCGTGCACGCGCGGACGGACACGTGTGCGTGTGCGAGTGCACACCCGTCCCCCCCTTCCCCCCAAGGCAAGTCCCCTCGCTCCCGGGACCAGAATGACTCCCCACCCTCCCCCCTTTCCTTTATATATGAAAAACAAAGATGATGTGACTTACCAAACAAAAGCGCTGGCAGGTCGATAGACACACAAACAAACACAAACATACACACAAAATGTCTGCTTGTGTCTGTGTATGTGCGGATGGATGTGTGTGTGTGTGTGCGAGTGTATACCTGTCCTTTTTTCCCTCTAAGGTAAGTCTTTCCGCTCCTGGGATTGGAATGACTCCTTACCCTCTCCCTTAAAACCCACATCCTTTCGTCTTTCCCTCTCCTTCCCTCTTTCCTGATGAAGCAACTGTGGGTTGCGAAAGCTTGAATTTTGTGTGTGTCTTTGTGTTCGTTTGTGTGTCTATCAACATACCAATGCTTTCATTTGGTAAGTTACATCATCTTTATATGGGCCATGGGTAAATAGGTTGGCACAAAGGATGGCATAGGAATGGACAAGGGTATTGTATAGGTTAGGTGAGCAGCACGATACCACTGTGGAAGGGGTGGGGGGTCATTTCTCATTTCAGGGCACAGCAAGCGGTAGTCGAAACTCTGGTGAAGAATGAGACTCAGTTGGTCCAGTAGTGGCACGTACAGATTCACAAGGGGCACTCCTTTCTGGCTAGTCAGTGTGTGTAGTAGGTAACTGGGGACACAAGGCGTGGGAGATCGTTTTCTCTACAAGCTGAGGAGGATAGTTTTGGTCTGCAAAGGCGTCAGTGAGCCCTCTAGTGTATTTGGAGAGGATTGCTCATCAATGCTGATGTGACGACCACAGGTGGCTAGGCTGTATGGAAAGGATTTCTTGGAGTGGAACGGGTGGCAAATCTCAAAATGGAGGTATTGTTGATGGTTCATAAGTTTTATGTGGATGGAGAACTGATGGAACCATCTGTAAAGTGGAGGTGGACATCAAGGAAGGTGGCTAATTGTCTGCAGACCACCAGATGGAGTGAAGGGGGAAAAGGTATTGAGGTTCTGGAGGAATGTTAATAGGGTGACCTCACCCTGTTAGACCATGATGATGTCATCAGTGTATCTGAACCATGTGAGGAATTTGAGATTCTGGATGGCTATGAGCCACTGGGTAAGGTAGTGTTCAATGGCGGCAAGACCACGGGCAATGTGAATGTCGGTGTGGATGGAGACGGCATTGACATTGACAAGCAGGGTGATTCATGGAAAAGGGACAGGGACAGTGAAGAGTTTGTGTCATTTATATAGCAGGGTAGGTTATGAGTAATAAGGTGAAAGTGTTTGTCCATAAGGGCAAAGATTCTCTCTATGGGGGCATGGTATCCAACCATAGTAGCACATCCTGCATGGTTGGGTTTACATATTTTAGGAAGCCTGTAGACAGTAGGAGTGCAGAGAGTGAGGGGGGAGGGAGGGGGGGGGGAGAGGCTTAGACCCAGTGATAGGAGAAAGAATGGACATCATGCTGGACTTCTGAAATGGGGTCACAGTAGTAGGGCTTGTAGGTGGCACCTTTGTTGGAATGTAGGTTTATGAGGTTGGGATCCGTTTTATGTGGTGAATTGTGATTCCTTCTGTGTATGTGAGGTCGGTTTCCAAGCTTCTGCCGCCTTCTTATTTCCGCAGGTATTAATGAAGCAAATTTATTATCAATCATTAGAGTACCCAGGGCATATACAGGGTGATTCAAAAGTAACTGTACACACTTCGTGGGCATAATGTATGCTTCCAAATAAGTATAAAATGTTAAATAAAGTTTTGCTTGAAGTTGCTGTATTTCAGATTTATGCAATAGAGTAGGGACCATAAGTTCAAATGTGTGTGAACTCCTGAGGGATCAAACTGCTGAGGTCCTTGGTCCCTAGACTTACACATTACTTAAACTAACTTACGCTAAGAACAACACACACACCCATGCCCGAGGGAGGAGTCGAACCTTGGGCAAGAGCGGCCGCACAGGACCACAAGTGCAGTGTGCGACACAGAATTAATTCTTCTCAGAAAGCAATGACACAAAGAGACGCAAAACTCAACACAACTGTGTACTGTACATTTACTGCAGTACATGTTGAAAATGATGTCAATGTAGACAAAGATAGTGATATGCTCGATGTCTTACCACTCCTGGGGTGCTGCGAGCTGTATTCATCTCAATTTGCACAGTCATTTTCAATTTGCTGCTGTAGTTTACTATACAGGGTGTTACATAAAGGCATGGCCAAACTTTAAGGAAACATTCCTCACACACAAATAAAGAAAAGATGTTGTGTGGACATGTGCCCGGAAACACTTAATTTCCATCTTAGAGCTCATTTTAGTTTCGTCCACCTACGCTCAATCGAGCACGTTATCATGATTTCATACGGGATACACTACCTGTGCTGCTAGAACATGTGCCTTTACAAGTACGACACAACATGTGGTTCATGCACGATGTAGCTCCTGCACATTTCAGTCGAAATGTTCGTACGCTTCTCAACAACAGATTTGGTGAGCAATGGATTGGTAGAGGCAGACCAATTCCATGGCCTCCACGCTCTCCTGATCTCAACCCTCTTGACTTTCATTTATGGGGGCATTTGAGAGCTCTTGTCTACGCAACCCCGGTACCAAATGTAGAGACTCTTCGTGCTCGTATTGTGGACGGCTGCGATACAATACGCCATTCTCCAGGGCTGCATCAGGGATTCCATGCGACGGAGGGTGGATGCATGTATCCTTGCTAACGGAGGACATTTTGAACATTTCCTGTAACAAAGCATTTGAAGTCACGCTGGTACATTCTGTTGCTGTGTGTTTCCATTCCATGATTAATGTGATTTGAAGAGAAGTAATAAAATGAGCTCTAACATGGAAAGTAAGCGTTTCCGGACACATGTCCACATAACATATTTTCTTTCTTTGTGTGCGAGGAATGTTTCCTGAAAGTTTGGCCGTACCTTTTTGTAACACCCTGTATTACTGATTTGAACAACATACACAAGCTCCTTGAGACAACCTCTAAAGTAGAAGTTCATGAGGTTAAGATCTGGAGATCTGGCAGGCCCAGCAACTGGGTCTGCGCGACCTGTCCTGTTATCGGGGTAAAGAACACTGAGGTACTGTCTTGCCTTCCGACTGAAATGTGCAATGGAACCATTGTGCATGAACCAAAGTTGGTTCATGTAGTGAGTAGAGCATCATGAAGCAGACCACCCAAGCCTTGTTCCAAAAACTGTCAATACAGTCTGTCAGTCAGGCACTGTGGCTAACATATGGTCCAAGAAATTGGTTGTCCACTATATCACACTGAATGTTCACTGCAAAACGATTTTGATATCCTCTTACTGTAGTTATGTATTTTCATATGCCCTGCAGCATCATAGAGTACAATGCGCCACACTAAAGGCAAGTAAATAAAGGCATTTCATACCAGAAATGGCCGCATAGTGTAGAGAGGTGTAAAAAGTAATATCAGTTGATATATAGGTGAACACGACACGCCAAATGCCTGTAATGGTCCACAATGTAATGCTTTCCACAAATGACGTTATGTATCGTAACTTGGAAATAAAGCAATTTCAGAGAGGACTTTCTTTAACAATTTATTCATATTTTGATGCTTCTACATTACGTCCACAAAGTGGGTATAGTTACTTTTGAAACACCGTGTATTTTATACAATTAAATCGCAAAGATATTTGTAGCTTACACTACACCAATCTAAAACTTCTCTTCAAACGACAGATGAACTGAATAAGTATATTTACTTACTATGACTTATTGTTGAAAATACTATCATCACTGCTTTAAATGTTCCCAAGTGAGGAGAGTATTTTAACTTATTAAGCACCCTTCTTCTAGTCCCAGTATATCATCATTTAATTTGCTGTTTCTTCAAGCATTCTTCAGTCTGTCCATTACTTTTGGTGGACTTTGCAGCAAATATTTGTTAGTTATTTAGAGTGTGGTATTTTAATGTATCTCAAATGGCATGTTTCCAATTTATGAATGCAATTTTTCATTGGCAAGACTAGGTTTACAGTTATTTTTGGAGCCTGTTCCAGTTCATTTTAGGTATGAGACCATCAAATTGTTGTATGCTTTATCAGATGATGGTACCTGTTATTCTTTCTGTAACTTGACAGAATCCAAATGATTTCTAAAACTTAATTTAATGTTCATCCTAAAATTTTTCTCTCCTATTTTTTGTATTTTTTATTTAAACAATGAAAAATCCTGGATGAAATGTAACAATATTACAGAAAGGATAGCTGGTCAGGGTGGCCGAGCGGTTCTGGGCGCTACAGTCTGGAACCACGCGACCGCTACGGTCGCAGGTTCGAATCCTGCCTCGGGCATGGATGTGTGTGATGTCTTTAGGTTAGTTAGGTTTAAGTAGTTCTAAGTTCTAGGGGACTGATGACCTCAGAAGTTAAGTCCCATAGTGCTCAGAGCCATTTTGAACAGAAAGGATAATTGCTACTACCATATAGCGGAGATGCTGAGTTGCAGATACGCACAACAAAAAGACTGTCAGAAAGTGAGCTTTTGGCCAACAAGGTCTTCATTGGAAGTAGATTAAAAAAAAAAAAAAAAAAAAAAAAAAAAAAAAAAAAAAAAAAAAAAAAAAAAAAAAAAACACGGTTGCTGAGGCCAGACTGTCTCGCCTATCTGTGACTCGGCAGCTTTGCTGTATGGTGAGTAGCAACTATCCTTTTCATAATGTTGTATTTTTTATTTGATATCTGCCATAAATTATTATAGTTTCACTTACATAAAGCTCTTCTAGTTTCATAACTATATTGTAGAATTGTAGTTTTGCCTTTGCTTTCTACATTTTTGTCTCTCATCCTATAACTTTTTGTGTTACTTCTGGTTTTGAAATTCTTTCTTTGTTAAAATGTTTGTATTTAAGATTTTGTTGCCATGTGCAGGATGACTTAAAAGAATGTTTCATATATCTCTAAGCATTTGACTTGTAAGTTGTAATGTGAATGTGTTTTCACAACTGAATTGTACAGGTAAATGAAGCATTTTAATTCATACTATTTTAATTATTTATACGTGTTTTAGTTTGAAGTACCATAAGAATATTAAACACGTCTCACACCCAAAAGCAAAAAATATTCAAGATAAACAATTTCGCTTGTTATTAGGACACAAGGCTATTGATTAAGGAAAAGGAGAATGTATAGTTCATGATGTTACTAATGGTATTGTTTACAACTGACAATACTAAGTTGTATTTTAAGTCAGTAATACATTTCCTTCATTTCTATGTTTACTGTTTGGTTACTGCTATTTTACTCCATTCCAGTTTTGCACAAAACACAGTACGTCAAATGTCTGTCTCTTGTATAGCTTTAAAAGTATTTCATAATCATTCAGTAATTATTATTTTGCGTATGGCTAATACAGACATATCATGAAATTACATATACATATGTACATATTGACACACAACAAACTTAAGATTGTCTTTACAACTGAATATCCAGTCCTTCAATCCAGTGCACTGCATCTGGAGTTGCTAGCAGGAAGTCCTCTTTGGCGCCGTGATAGGCTCGAATCCTGCATTCACTGACAATGTGGTGAGCAGTCTGATATGGAGCCCCGCAGTCACAAGCTGGATCGGGCAGCTTCTTCCACTTAAAGAGAACATCCCTGCATCGCCCATGGCTGGTACGGATTCTGTTGAGAGTAGACCAGGTCTTGCGTGGTAAGTCGAATCCACATGGAAGTTTAGCACCTGAGAAGATGTTATGCAGGTGCACATCTGTCACTGCTTCCCACTGACCTTTCCATTCTTCAAGAGGTTTGAAATTCTTAGCAACCATGTCAGCAGCATCACACAGCTTTTTGAAAGGCTAATATATAACAGAATAAGTAGCGCTAACTTAGAGAACGTTCCAGTTGATCAGGCAGGCTTCAGACCAGGGCGTAGCTGCTGCGACCAAATATTGTCTCTCACATCCTTCATAGAGTCAGGATACCAAATGAAGCAGAAAACATCTGTGGCATTTGTTGATCTAACTGCCGCCTTCGACACTGTGTGGAGGGAAGGCCTTATCTACAAATTTCTCCGCATCATACCCTGCAGAACAATGACTCGACTGATTAACAGCATGCTAAGTGATCGGAAGTTCCAGGTAATCACTGGAAGCAACATAAGTAAAGAGAGGAAGCTGAACAACGGATTGCCTCAAGGATCAGTTCTCTCACCCTTACTGTTCAACCTATATCTATCTGATCTACCTGACACTTCGTCCAGAAAATACTGCTATGCCGATGACCTGGCTCTAGCCGTCAAACACCAGGAAATGAAGACAACAGAAGAGATTTTAGCCAATGACCTGTCTGCATTAGACAATTACTTCAAAATCTGGAGACTCCAACCCAGTGTGAGTAAAACAGAAGTGTGTTGCTTCCATCTAAATAACCAGTTGGCGAACGTAAAACTGGAAGTAAGTTTCAGAGGCAGAATTCTTCGTCACAATTGGAACCCAAAATATCTTGGTGTCATCCTGGATTGTACACTATGCTTCAAACAACACCTTCTTAACTTAGCTCAAAAGCTGAGGACTCGAAACAACATCCTCCATAAGCTATGCGGAACTACCTGGGGATCTTCAGCAATCACCCTGCGATCTTCTGCTCTGGGCTTGGTGTACTCAAGTGCTGAGAATTGTGCACCTGTTTGGATGAATAGTCATCATACAAGGCTTGTTGATACCCAGCTGAATACGACAATGCGCATAATATCTGGCACAATCAGATCTACTTCAGTTTATTGGCTTCCACTGTCAACCGATATAATGCCTCCTGATCTACGCAGATGTACTGCCCGTATGAGAGAATTCCACAAGATCTCCAGGAATTCTAACCTACCCGTGCATAGCGACCTGCCACTTTTAAATCGCAAGAGACTGAAATCACGTCATTCAGTAATATGTTTTTATGATTATCAAACTCTCATAAGGCAAACTGAGAATTTTCTTCCAGTACATGTATGATCAGTGCATTAATAAGTTCAAAATAATGTTTTCTTGTCAGCACAGTGATGACACCTATCATTTGGCACCCACTAAATCAATTTTTCATTTTGTTTTGTCACTCAGATGGAAAAGGGTGCTTCAGAAATAAAAATGTTTTCCAAATATTACCCAGTTTACAGTAATGCACTTGGTATGCCGCCCTCCCCCCCCCCCCCCCCCCCCTACCATTTTCATAGGAATCGTGATTTTTGCAATGTCAGATATGATAGCACTACCTCCTACCACCAGTTCTATCTGCTGTTGAGGAAGTTTCCGAGAGAAACTACTTAAGTGCCTTGAAAGGCTTGTGAACAAGAATGTTTGGTGCATGGAAGGATTTGTGGGTACTTCTCTTATTTTAAAGGTGGTTAAATGGAAGGCTTGGCCAGTTGTAAGGATAGAGGATATTTCTGCCTCTTATTGGAAGGGTCTCCAGCATAATTGGAGTGAAAGTGGGTTTGACTCACATTTATTTAAAGAAATCATTCTGTTCTAAAACAATAATTAAAGCCATATGCTGTAGAATTTAATTATCAGAATATATCAACAATTATGAAAAGGATCGTTCCTACTCACCATATAGCGGAGATGCTGAGTAGCAGATAAGCACAACAAAAAAGACTGTAACACAACAAGCTTTTGGCCTTGACAAAACACACACACACACACACACACACACACACACACACACACACACACACTCTATCTCTGGCAGCTCAAGCTAATTGTCTGGTTTCAGCTGCCAGACTGTGGTCGTGTGTGCGAGTTGCATTTGTGTGGGTGTCTGTCATCTATCTTTGACAAAGGCCTTGTTGGCTGAAAGCTTATTGTGTGACAGTTTCTTTCTTGTACATACCTGCAAATTATCATCTCCGCAATATGGTGAGAAGGAACTATTTTTTTCATAATATTGTTTCATTCCATCCTGGATTTTCCATTGTTTGGTTAGAAAGTGTCACTGTTACATGTACATTTTTGTAATTGCAACTGAGCTTACAGTCATATGTTAGACACAAAATAGAGCAAACTTCATTACAGGTGATGGTATGGAGAGTGGGAGGAGCAGAAAAGGAGACAAATAGAAAGATGTGGGTACATTAGTGGAACAGATGGACGTGTAGTGCTGGTGTGGGAGCAGGGAAGGGCATAGGTGCTTGATGGACTATGACTAATGAAGGTTGAGGGCAGGAGGGTTACAGGAATGTAGGGTATATTGCAGGGAGAGTTCCCATCTGTGTATTCAGGAAAGAAGCAGTTGCCAAAATGAAGAACATTGTGTTGGACAGTGTGCTCAGCAACTGGGTAGTCCAGCTATTTCTTGGCCAGTTTGCCAGTGGCCATTCATGTGAACAAACAACTTATTGGGTGTCATGTCCATATAGAATGTAGCACAGTGGTTGCAGCTTAGTGTACGGACCACATGGCTGGTTTCTCAGGTAGCTCTGACTTTGATGGAATAGGTGATGTTTGTGACCAGACTGTGTAGGTGGGGGTGGGAGTATGTATGGGACAGGTATTCCAATGTATGTGAAAACATTAGTTTACAATGACCAGTTTTGACTACGAAGTGTGAAAAAGCAGAAGATAAGTAAGTGGACACCGGACAGATCCACGGTGGAAATTTATAGAGCACACGAAAACAAAAAAAGGTTGGGGGGGGGGGGGGGGGGGTTGGTTGGTTAGACACACACAGAAGAGTTCTTTACTCGATTCCACCATGTGGAAGGTTGTAACACACGGTACGTCTAATATCTTTATCCAGCAGTGGATGCTGAGGATACCCATTAGGCACACAGTTTTTGTTATTGAGCACATTTGACCATGGGATGCACTGCTGACATTTTGTTTCAAATATGCCCTGTCATTACTTCGGTCACAGACTGTTCTCTACTAGGGTACACATTGTGTAATGTGTACTGTTACTAAAAGCTAACTGCTTTTGGGCACTCGGGAGCACTGAAGGTACAAGGAACAAAGTATTTCCGAATGGCTATTTCTTCACATTACATTGAGAAGTATTCTTAAAACCTACTTTATTTACTGTGGTGTACCAAACATAAGTACACAACAAATAGTGCAAGAGACGGCCACTGAATAGGCTTTGAAGACACTTCTCTGACTTAACACAGGAGAGCTAGAACAATTCACAGAGCTGTCCGCAACATTACATTCAGTTATTGTGGCAATATCTTAGACTGCAAAGATACAGCAAAGTTATTTAGATATTATTGTATTAGGTTCAGGACACAGGGTGCCACACATCCAGACTACCAGTGTGTTAAGTACCATTTTGTAACATACTCTTACTGTGTCACCACATTTCTGTCACAGTGTCGCACTATCGAGCGAGTGTGCATAGGTAGACTTTAAATGATCGATAGCAGTTTTCTGCTACCATGGAGTGTGTGGGCTGGATCAATACTAACATTCAGTTACTACACTTACAACAGTTACTTTTACACATAATTAATACTATTATCTGTGTTCTTAGTTAACTTTAGTAACAGTGCCTTTTTATTATTTTATTCTAATGTTGTAAAAGTTCTGTGCACTGTGGAAACAGCTTTGACACCACCTCCTGAACTTCAAATGGCTCTGAGCACTATGGGACTTTCCTGAACTTCACTGTCAGCTGCAATAGATGCGTGTCACATACATATAGAAACTCCAAAATGACAGCATTCTTTGTTTTTCTATTGTGATTAGCAGGGTAATTTCTCTTAAGGTTACACATAAGCAAGTCAGCCCTCACAGTGTACCATAAATGCAAATATTCAATGAGAAATGGTCTTCCTTTGATCCCAAAAAGTAATGCCACTATTCATTGACCAAAAGATTAATTTCTTTATCTCTCTTATCTTCTCCATACCCCCCCCCCTCCCCCCGATTACATATACAGGGCTATTACAAATGATTGAAGCGATTTCATAAATTCACTGTAGCTCCATTCATTGACATATGGTCATGACACACTACAGATACGTAGAAAAACTCATACAGTTTTGTTCGGCTGAAGCCGCACTTCAGGTTTCTGCCGCCAGAGCGCTCGAGAGCGCAGTGAGACAAAATGGCGACAGGAGCTGAGAAAGTGTATGTCGTGCTTGAAATGCACTCACATCAGTCAGTCATGACAGTGCAACGACACTTCAGGACGAAGTTCAACAGAGATCCACCAACTGCTAACTCCATTCGGCGATGGTATGTGCAGTTTAAAGCTTCTGGATGCCTCTGTAAGAGGAAATCAACGGGTCGACCTGCCGTGAGCGAAGAAACGGTTGAACGCGTGCGGGCAAGTTTCACGCGTAGCCCGCGGAAAATTGGCTCATGCCACAACTGGAGACCGACAGTGCCGACTTCATCTTTCAACAGGATGGTGCTCCACCGCACTTCCATCATGATGTTCGGCATTTCTTAAATAGGAGATTGGAAAACCGATGGATCGGTCGTGGTGGAGATCATGATCAGCAATTCATGTCATGGCCTCCACGCTTTCCCGACTTAACCCCATGCGATTTCTTTCTGTGGGGTTATGTGAAAGTTTCAGTATTTAAACCTCCTCTACCAAGAAACGTGCCAGAACTGCGAGCTCGCATCAACAATGCGTTCGAACTCATTGATGGGGACATGCTGCGCCGAGTGTGGGAGGAACTTGATTATCGGCTTGATGTCTGCTGAATCACTAAAGGGGCACATATCGGAACATTTGTGAATGCCTAAAAAAACTTTTTAAGTTTTTGTATGTGTGTGCAAAGCATTTTGAAAATATCTCAAATAATAAAGTTATTGTAGAGCTGTGAAATCGCTTCAATCATTTGTAATAACCCTGTACATGTGCCCATTTCAGTAACTGTCACATACCATCAGGTGTAAAGTGAGCTGTCCACATTTCATCACCTGTCGCAATTCTACCTAAGAAGTTAATTTGTGCTACAACAAAAACATTTTCACTGCCAGTGTTTCAGCTTTGCAATCTTCAATTCACTTTTCATTTACAAAGTCGTTCTGGTAAATCACTGCATGCCACACTGATGAAATAGCAGTGCCACCAACTTTGAAAATAAACTCTTAACAACTTTGTTAAACTTTTGTTATTACTTACATGGAAGCCCTCATACATCTATAAAATGTCAACAGTCACATCCACCAATGGGACTGCTATTACATGACCACTAGTGTAATTTAATCAGAACCATGTAATCTGAATTGTGTACAGTGTTCTGTGTATGTGTGAAATAGCAAAAATGCCACTTAAAAGTAAACTAAGATAGAAAAGTATATACTGTTGCAGCTTTTTGCAAACAATTTTTGTATAATCATTTAATAAGAAGGCAGCAAAAACTGATTGTGACTGCTACAAAAGAAATGTACATTGGGGCCATTTCCAAACCTGCAGATGTTACGTGTGGTGCTTCATAGTAATCACAGCTGTCACACCTGGAGAACATATACCTAAACACCTCAAATGATAATTATTTTCAATGCAGCTGTTGACCAATTAATCCTCAAAATGATAATTGAACATTGTAAAAGAAGAAATCATTGTAATTTATAAAATGATCCACATTTATATGCACAGTACTGAAAATTTAAACAGATGTAACAGATATTTCTGTAAATATACATGGGCGACTGGTTAGGGAAGCTCCTTGGTGACATGAGCAACCAACAGTGACAGAATGCAGTGACAGTACATAGTGAGGCTTTGAAACGGTCAGACACTTTTTCAGTTATGATTGTGCTAAACAGTGCATCAAACATTCTCAAAGAGGTGTGGCATTTACTAGGGTGCTAATGAGTCTTCTCTGAACTACCGGTAATCAAGTGGCAGATGCAAAAATTTCCAGACTTATGGCGCTGTGAAGTTTTGTGAGCTACGTCTGCAACTGAACAATAACTCTGGGAAGTGTCGTGTTGGTCGGTGTTTAATACTTTATAACTGATGTGAAGAAGTAGTGCAAGATCATTGTCCTCCGCAATTTTAATGACATAACCATGACAAGGCAAGACTTTCAATTTGTTTAATAACTGTAAAAACTGAGGAGCAGCAGTCATGTTAATGAAAGTGTGGATTCATAAATAACTTTCGTATTACAGTCCCTTCTTAACAGAGACTTGAATTTGGTTTTACTTACTGAACAATGCTCTATCCTCAATCTTGTGTCAGTCATTGCAAATAACAACTTATGTCAAAATTATGATCTTAAGAATCATGTTAACATTCTCAGAAACTTTATTATTTCAAAGAACGAAGTATGCTTATTCAGATCATTTAAAGTGATTAAAAATTAGGCTCTATGCACTAGTTACCTGCATTTTTCTATTTGGTAATGTAAATTTTGCTAATCGATAGTTCACAATCCAATTAATAATTTTCATTAATAACATTTGTTTTGAAGATGCTGTTTTGAAAATGGCTGCCAGCTGCGGCATTAGAAACAGTATTGCTTGCTTCCATCTTGAATTTTCAAAGTAAAAATCACATAAACAGAACTGATTATGAATTCACAATAAATATCAGAATTAAAAAAGTACAGCAACTCGACAGTAAGAACCTAATTGTAATATTTATTTTGGAGGGTTTAATAAAGTGAGTAGTAAACACCTCTTTTTCCTGAGACTGCAAAGAGAAGCTGTTGGACTGGTAGATGTAATCACAGTGTCAAAATGACATTGTAGATAGGCAGTGTTAAGTTTAAGGCAGAGCCTTTGTAATATTGGGTGAAGTATACAATCAAGCCTCTACATCAACCAGTTACTTACGAATCTGTGACTTTATTGTCTAACAACAATTCAGTTATGGTGCACATAGGTCAAATCAGAAAAATGATGATGATAATATTGTTTTTTGGCCAAGTACTAGCAGTAAAATTACTTCATTGAGTGGAAAGGTAAAGATTCTTGTTTGCTGTAAACTGTTTCAAAAGTAAAAGTTACAATCTGTTTTACAGCCAAGGTTATGCACTGTATGCACACAAATGGCAGGTGTAGCTCCAATTTTGTGCATAGTTGCCAAAGTCACATAACAGTGGCTTTTGTAGCTCAGAAAAGAGGTTTGGACCACACTTTGTGTATTTAAGCGATATTATTAAATGAAACAATCAATAATAAGGCCAACTGGTTGCAAAGTCCTGCAATTACTGGTATGTAAGACACTTGATGCGAATGTATGCAATTTGTCACCACAGAAAAGTAAAAATTGAATTTACACAAAAAATGCGAGTGTTGGGTCACAACTTTCACTTGTCACCACCTTCATCTGCGGTGTGTGGGGGCTAAGTTCACAATCTTCTGCTGAACACTGCCAAGCCCAAGACAGCTTTCACATTAGATTTCCTCTATACATGTAATGCTATTGTTCCAGGAGTACATGTATCATCACAATCTATTACATAGACATTACTCACTTGTATGCAGGCCAAAAGAACCAGATATGTATTTGCATTAACAATGCCTCTGGTCAAAACCATCAAAGTCTCTCTTTATTTATAAGAGGATACGAATAAAATGGTCCACTCACATGACATTCTTGTCATAAGGTTTGACAGTCAAACCTATTTTTACATTTGAACCATAAAATATCTACAATGTAACTGTGTTACATTCACTACGTTTCCCCATGTCTGCCTGTAGGTGTCACCTTGTGTCTACACTAGCTTAGTTGGCTTTAGTTGAAACTATGTCATGATAGTTCATAATGCTGGTACAGCGGCACAGGTTTCACAGGATAAATAGGATTTCAGTAGGCAGTCAAGAGCAACAGACATCCCCACCGACTCACTAGCTTCTCAAGAAAACTGGAACAGCTACAGTATCTCCTTTGTACTGTACACCGACCATAGTGTGATCTTCAGACAAGTTTTTGGAAATCAGAATTATGTTTGAAAGAACCACGTTGCACATCAAAATAGTGTGATAGTTTTCTTTTTATTTGAAATAAAGTGGAGGAATGGATAATCTATTTAATATTGATAGTGATACATTTTGCACTGTGTGTGTTAAATCTTGGAAGAGAAACATAAAAATTGAAATTTAATGCAAATATATGTTACTATTTACTTAGAACATACAACTCACAATACAAATAAATAATCGGGTAAGCTTCTTATACATTTTTTTCCAATTTTCAAAGTTCATCACGAGTAAAGTTTATCATTGCACTAACAACTGAAACAAGATCTTTTGGAAAACAAATGGCAAAAGTAAGTTTTCATGCAAATTTACATTGCTATTAATGACAGTGGAGAAAAATGATGAGTTAAATAATATCTGTGTTGTACACTTTGAGGAGGACAGTATAACAAAAAATTGTGTAATAAAAGAGAAACAAAGTATGCTATTTAAACAATGACGTGCAAAATAAATAATGGTAAAACAAACAAGTTACAAGACACACTAATCACAGGTATGGGCATTACCCAAAAATAAAAATCTATTTGAATACGCAGAAAAAGTAAACCTAAAATATGACAGGGAGTTGACAAGCAACACCTCTCTCACACAACACATTGCTGTGTGCAAGTCAACTCATACTGAATGCACTTTACTGATATTATAAAGTAAATCAATGCCATATTGTATCAAAGATATATGGGGTATAATTTGTAATTCAACGAATATAGGCAATGTCTATTATTCACACACGCACAGAGGAAGAGAAGGCAAGTGTACGGCTGCAGAGCACGTGAGGGGTAATGGATACCTTGCGACAAGTTGCTGAGCAAAATATTTAGTGTGTAACTGGATGCTTGTGTACCCTTTATTGTAGTCCACAGTGTATTAACAAATTAACATTTCTCTGTGTATTCATCTTTATAATTCTCAATGATGAATGATAATGTTTAACAGGATATTATTTACATAGTAAGAGGCAATCTAAGAAACAGGATCCGAATGATTTTTGAGTACTGGTATTACATTATTTGAAAATGGTTGCAAACAGAGATATAAAAGTAAGAAATTACACTTATAAGAAGTATATTTTATTTGTGTTGAGGAATAAATACTATTGAAATAGCCCCAAGATACAGGAAAAACCTATAAACGCAAATAAATCAGAATGTTTTATATGTGATGCAAAAACATATATGCGTGAAAAGGAAAGGGTCTACCGAGTGCACAGATGCAAGCACTCCATACCCTCCAGCAATCACACGATACCAATTTTCTGTAGTATTGTAATGAATGTGTACACTGCTGTATGAAAATGCACATTTTGGAATGTATGAGAGGAATTGTTACCACAACCCATTTATCGCAAAAACTGTTAAGGAGAAAGTGAAACTAGGTGCCGATATTTCTATTCACAGGTAAAGTGACAAAAGACAAGGTAACTACTGACTTGTACCTCCACTGGTTACCTTCCTCATAAATACCTGAAGGTCCACTTTGCACCCGGACGCAGATTCTGTCATATGAAACCTATTCATATTTTTAAAAATTGGATTGTCAATCTCTTATTAAGAGCACAGAGGCGCTGCACAGAATAATTAACAGAATTGCTTAATAAAATATATGGGCGAGGGCAGGAGGGGAAGTCTGAACCTGCAACATACTTATAGTTGTCTTCAATTTCTTCACACAATTAAGTTTAACACAAGCAGTAACTTTCATAATCAAAAACCGTATCAAAAAATATATGAAAGTTGAATGTACAATCAGCAATAATTGCTACGCAGGTGGGTTACAATTCACTTGGGAAGAAACAGGATGATGTAAAAATATGATTATTAAAATGAGTTCAGATTTTTGGTCATCTTGTTAGCTGATATTCTTATCCCTATGAGATAAATATATGAAAACAAAATTTTCAGTTACATTTGCATTACATGGCTAACAATCTGAAATAAACTTGTACACACAACAACAGTGTCATGACAAAGAAATTAGGATATTATTGCTTTGAATCTCTTCTTCTTTACTTTCAGGCTACAGTGAAATGCCTCAGAAATCAACCATTTGAGATATTTGTGATGATAGTATTCCTTTTCCTCCTTCAAAAAATAACAAGCCTTAAAAAAGCAATTTCAGCTTTCAGTTTATCTACTGATACAAAGAGGCGTGCCTGTGCACCACATTCAAATCCACACCAGCCACCACCACATCCACTGCGCTCTTGCCCCGCACTCACTCATGGTGTCTTGTTTTATATTACTTAACAGTTCCAAAATATGGAAATATTGGGTTCATCATAACAAGGAATGTCTATTATCTCTATTAAATACCAAACATGAAGACCAGAAGTAATTTCTGCTCTCTCAGGTCTAGTGCAACAGTTCTGTTAATGTATGTGTGTGCACATACAGAATAATTCATGATGCACCAGCACTAATTTACACCACAGTTCACATACGAGAACACTCGTAACTCCAACTTGTTGCTCTAATGCACTCGCTCTCCGAAGATTGGGACGAAAACAGCAACACACTGTGCTGAGATATGCAGTTCATCTTCAGACAACGATGTATTTAAGTACTCACACCAAATGTTATTGTGCAACGCCACACTCCAGTTAATATTGAGACAACATATTGGCTATTATAGATAATTATCTAGAAATACCTAACACTACAGACAGTCAACAATTCACTATTTTTAAGTATTTCATTTGTCTGCAGTGAGTTAAATTTGCAAAAACACCCAGAATTTCAGGAACATCAGCAACTCCACTATGGGATAATCATTTTTCTTTTGCTTTCAATGATTTTAGTAAACATTTAGAAAATAGATCTTTCACAAAGCTACCAAAACAGGCAATGCAGATAACTGTATGAGAATGCACGGCTACAACATACAAGTTTGAATGAACTGGAAAAATACGTGCTCTTCATATGACCTAACTGCCTGGCGGCTTACAACTGCACACAACTGATAAATGTATCTATTTTTAACAAATATATTAAACAAATACAATGGGCTTGTTTATCATGACACCAGACAATCAATGGGAGTGATTTTACTGTTGAGAACAGTGTAAACACTTAAGCATACTTATTACATAATTGTTAAATGCACATTTCGATGCTCCCCCATCACATTAAAAAACCACTTCAGTTGTGATGTACAAATCTTGACTTTTAAAAAAAGAAACCTGAAGAACACTTTTATTACAGTTTGGAGAAACTTATCTTCCCTTACTGTACCTACTCACTGGCATTTGTAATGCATACCAGTTTTACAAAGGAGAAAGATAATACTTATAAACTGCATGCATATCAATCATCAAAATGTCTTAATAAGTACAGCCTGATGCGATACACTTTCAAATTAACCATCACCAGAACTGGGCTTAGTATCCCCTTGGGACAGAATCTCAGCCTTCATGAAGTACCTTAAAAAAGCTGACATACAGTTTATTGGGTGAAACTTAGAGCACTTTCATAATTAAAAAAAGTAAGAATTTCAACACAGAAATCAAAAGAAATCTGACATCATAACTAGAAATGCCCTTAAGGACACTGCCTTGTTTGAGGACAAGTATTACAATGCGTACTCTGACAGAATACGCAAGGTAAAACAGCCATAAAAATAAAATAAAAATGCGAACAGTAAGGTTGTCTTACGCTGACAAGCTTTTGGCTAAAACTTTATAACAAGCAACATCCTAGAAGGAGCAAAACAGAGGCACGAAAACATGAATAAGGAATGACAAATCTGAAAGAGGTAGATTACTCATTTGCATGATAAATGGAATGAAAAACAAGATTCACTACAGAATATATATTTGGATTTCTGTATACCAGCTGCAAGTATTTATTATAACAGCAGTAACAAAGGAAGATACATGCACACAACAAATAAATGTAAGGCAATTTTAATATTGTGTAGCAAATATATCATGGAATCAGTCATGATGATTATTTGCTCCACACCTATTCTTACACCAGCACAAGAACCCTATACAAACAATGAAAGTCCATATGTAAAACTGAACCAGGGACAGACAGGAAATCTATGCATTTAAGTAAACACAGCATGAAGAAAGCTAGTATTCAGACATTCCCAAATGATTTTGCAGAACAGACAAAAAACACACGGCATGAACTGGGAAACTTAAAAATCGGCAATGTGCAGACAACTAAATGAAATGCTAAAGAAGACAAAGAAAATGCTGAGTAGAGACAAGGGGAACTGCAATGAAAAGCAAACACAAACTATCACAGAACAGTCAACTTAGCAAAAATGAGGACGACAATTATGAAGGAATTATAATATTTACATATTTTCAAACTATGAACTAGACAATACAACTACAGAGCAACACAGAATGACAGGGCAATTAATCCTTGTTCCTGTGCAAAACTTCAATGAAGCCCTAAACAAATAAATATTTAATAGAATTATAATAAATATATATGTATAATATGCCTATTACACTGTCCCTGCATTGTGCCCAAGCACTCACATATAAAATTTTCTTAAGTGTTAATCAAGTTCAAACCCTGCTCTCCACGCAGAGAATGTTTTACATAAAAGATCTCAAACTTTTGAATTGTAACTGATGATTAATTACCGAGTTTGGTAAAAATGTATAAATCTCCCCCTCCCTTTCAAAAAAATTCAGCATGCATTTTTCCTTCATTTTCTACTGACAAACAGAAACATACCAGTACTTAAATACATAAAAAATTGAGAGCATCCATACAGTTGTACACTGTGATTTTTGGAAAATGTTAAGACCAGCCTGGTGACAGCCAAATACACTATCAATGTTAACTCATTGCAGAACGATTTCATGCACTCTCACTGAAGGCATTGGTGGTTAACTTTAACTCTTAGAGAGCAATGAAGGCCACAGGATTACAAATGCTGTGAATGGTCTTTAAATGTAGTCACAGTTCATTCACAGTTGACTCCGTCAGTCATAGTGTGCACTATTCAGTCCATTTAAAATCGTAGTGTTCACTACTTAGTCCGTTCATAATCTGTTTTTCAAACACTGAAGTTCTCTTGGAGGAATACGTCTTTACGAACACACGGATTACTTGGCATTTCCACTGACTAGTTTGATTGTGGTTCAACGGCATTTGTGGAAGTCCGTCATGATTTACAATTGCCCAATCTACATACATAACATCAAAACTCAATTTACAGCAATTCTAAAATGAATCCAGAGACACTCAATATTTCGTAAACAGTGGCTGCATAAATCAAACAATATTTCACATATGACATAGATAACACAAAATGTATTATCTAAAAAAGAAAAAAAAAAAAAAAAACAGCAGAATATACAAACTACACAATAGTTCTCACGAAGCACACATTGTTTCCCAAGCACAGCAGAATTCCAATGACTGGATAAGTGATATGACTTCAGCAAAAACAATTTACACTGCATGAAGTGTGTGTGTGTGTGTCTTTCTCAACAACAAACAGCCATCACAATACCACTGGCTCTGCTCCACTGCTATGGTTCTCTGAAAATAAAAATTACCTGAAACAAACAAGAATGGCGTTAATTGGGAAGTATAGCGTGCAATAAATTTTCAAGTTCAAAATTATGGACAAAACTGAAGATTGGCAATAGGAAACGGTATACACTTTTTCAAGAGAGATGAAAAATGACACGGAAGCTACGAAATTTCAATAAACATAAGAATACGTAAAACCACAACAGAATCTACTTCAGATTTACAGTTTGGATGTCAGAAGTGGATCAAAACAGTCAAGTGTCTTGGAACAGGATGTATATTCCACTAGCAAAATTAAGAAAAGAATGTTTTAAGTGCATGATAAGCAACACATTTCTGAGAAAGACTCATGCATTTGGCCTAAACATAATACAAGAATGTACATGTCATCAAATTCTGAAAGAAACTGAAATTTCAGTTTAAGCACAAATCTGAATAAAATTCTGTATATAAAAAAAGAGACTCGCCAAGGAAGTCTTTTTGTTCACACACACACACACACACACACACACACACACACACACACACACACACACACACACACACACACACAATGTAATGTCATGTCTGACCCCTAAGAACAAGTTTCAGTCTGAATACGAGGGTAACCCAAAAATTGAGTGCCTGCTGCGCAGATTGGTATCAGCTTTGTATCTGAGGTCAAACTGTTTCCTCTACATCGTCTCCGTAATACTCACCTTGCAACTGAAAGGACTCTATTCCTATGTGTTGCTTCAACTCCTCGAAGCATAGAATGTATAAGGTTTGTGCCTCTATACATCCCCTGTTTTTCTGGATGATTTTCTAAGTTTTACTGAAGGTTGACACAGATAGGGCTTGGCTGTATGCTTATTCTGGCAGTCTTTATGTCTAATTTCTCAATGATCCAAGTTCATTCCATATTTTGTACCTACTCACATGCTATAAGGGAGAAACAAAAATACTCTGAGCAACCAGTTTCTACTTCTTTGAGCTCTCTCTCAGAGTAGCTTACGAACAAGAAAAATAAGAGTTGCCAAAGCCAACCTTGCCGATTGGACCAGTTGCAGTGCCAATATCAAAAAATGCTGAATCAAAGAGTGGATACCACTACTGACACTGTGAGCCCCTCACCTAAAATTATGCTAGAGCCAATATCATTTGGCAGCTTGTCCCGGCCCTACAGGTGGTGTTTTGGGAAAACCAGAAGAGTTCTTCCCAGGAGAAGCGACGGGACCAGACCCGGCACCAGTGCTGCCAACCACTGCCGCCGTGCCCGCCGACCCTCCAGCTGCAGAGGACGTGACTGTGACCGGCGAACTGCCGCCAGGTGTCGGAGTACTGGCCTCACTCCCAGAAGACACTCCATCAGTCTCCATCTAGTGAACAACAACAAATACCATAAGCCCTGACTGAAGTAACAACAGGAAAAGTCAAGCTTCTGTATACATAAAATGCATCAACAGCACTTGTCACTCTTCTGGTTACAGATCCTTTTTATGATAACACATTTTTTTTCCTCAATAACGCTGCTGTTCACATAATTATGGAACTATTTGTCAGGAATAATTTTCAATTTGTTCGATCAACTCACAGCAGAAGGACGAGATGTTTACCTTCAGAGTAGTTTTGCACTCTGCCAGAGTAACTTTTTAACGGTAAATATCATCAAATACAAAGAAACAATAATGATGCAAATTTTAAACTTCAAAATAAAATCCACTCAAGAACACTGTCTGTAACATACAATTTCTGGACAGTGCCTGTCACTTGCTACTATGGCTACTGTGTACACTGGGTAAGAGTTTTCTCCAGCTTGTATGTAGTGGGAGAGTCTTTTCGTAATCCAACTAAATGGGTGCTTGTCTAGGCATAAGACAGCAGTTCAATGCGGCGTGATTTCCCCACGATAGCCATTGCCGAGAAACTTCTAAGAGTTGCAGCAGAAAGCAGCGCCATACAGAACAGCTACAAGTAAGGAAATGGCCAACTGAAGTGGCTACATTCTCCTCTGGTGGCTGAAAAGCAGTAAGGAGCAGTTTTGAAGCTCGTGGAATTGGGAATCAGCCAGCTGCTGTTGTGTGGTGCAATGAAATAGTGATGGGTTCAAGCTGTTCTCCTATCTGCGCATATTATATCATCTCCCACAGTGTGATGTCCTGTTACGTCTAATTGTTACAAACATCTTTTGCTGTCACAGAAGCTTGGAAGTGGGACACGCTATCCTTAATATGTCTTGTCACGCTTCACAACGAGGCCAGTTTTGTAACATCTGCAGTGGAGGTTGTGTTGCGGAGTGTATGTTGGAAATTGGAAGACCGTGATCAGAGTGCATTCCTGTGCACAGATGTAGGTACCGGTCTGGTCATTTGCCTGTTTTCAAGGCAAGTGTTACTGTTTGGTGGGAATACACCCACTGTATTCAGAAGCTGCATTACAGAGTAAGAATATCACCTAGTTGGGGGTGTCATTTAATGAAAGAAGCAGATTTGGCCTGATCTTGCAGAAGACAAGAAAATCTTAAACACCATTTGTTCCAGCGGTTACCTGTGGCGTTTTTGTGTGCATCCTTTTCCTTTTTAACTTCATGACTATTATCCTATTTTGTTTACAGACTGGTGAAGCTACGGTTTACAGCTCTCGTTTTCCAATTTTGTGGTCGGAACTGGGAATTTTTCTGAAAGTGGTAGGATTTCTACATAGCTTTTCGTTTTTGACTTTGGAACAGTGAGAAGTTATCCTACCTCACAGGTCAAAGTGAGGCTGACAGCCCTTATTTAGCATTATAGCATACATTGTAGCAGTGCATAGAAATAATTTAGGCCTGTCAAGAAACGTTTCTGAGGATATCTACAGAGCAACAAATCACATAGTTAGATTAACACAGAACTTTGGGAAGGTTCCTGGTGTAATATGGAGTAGAATATTTTAACCTATCTGCATTCACGTGTCCCACTACGGAGAACATTTCTGCACGTTGTCTTGTGTAAGACTCAGCCAAAGTTTAAGAACATGATGTACAACTGCTTTCCGTCCTTCAGCTAATATTCGACAACAAAAACTTCCTTCCTCATCTGAGCAGTCTTGTTCCTTTCTGGCAATCACACATTAATTTAAAGAAGGGAGGAAATGGAGGTGGAGGACAGGGAGGGTAAGGATGGGGGGAGGGAGGAGGTAGGGGGGGAGAGGGGGGAGGGAGGGAGGGAGGGGGGAGGGAGAGAGGGGGGTTGTGGCACTAAGATATTAAAAATCCAAAACAAAAATAATGTTGCAAAGAATAACTGTCAATGTTATGCAGTATTGAACTATATGACACATGCAACTAAAATACACAAACACATGTGTATTTCATTTGAGTAGTTTATCCCTCAAATTCTATATTGCCTATTAGTCTTATATTGGCACTTTACAATTTTAATTACTTCTGTGTAATTTTTCTTTTATTTATACTCAATAAATGTAGTAGTTAACTAAGTCAATCATTAATGATAATACATTGAACATTGTATTGTTAACATCACAAAATTATTGTAATTTTCATAAAGAAACAAATCTTCTGAAAAAGATATTTTGATACGGTTAGCAGGGAGGGACTGTATCTTTTACTAGTGAAAATTGGGTGTCCTCCAAAACTCTCGAAGATAACCAGTACTTTTGATGACATAGAGGGTGCTGTGATATTTGGAGGAAGCACATAATATCCTTTCATTGAGCAAAGATCTGAGTGCTATCACAAGGACTTATTTGTAAGCAACCTTTTATTTGCTGACAATGCAGCATTCGCAGCTCATACTCAAGTTGACCTTCAAAGGCCCATGAACAAATTTGTTGTTCTCCTTGTCTGTGAATGTACAGAAGATCATGATTATGGCGCAAAGATACAGAGATATCCTGCCATAAGATTAGATGGCTTCTAGTTGAATGTAGTCATCACAACGATGAACTAAATACAAGAATAGGCAAAGCGGCAAACAATTTCATGAAGCTCTGCACACGAGTACAGAATAACAAACACCTTGCTGCAGGCTGTTCTAACGGAGCCCCAGGGAGGAGGAGCATTCCGGAGTACTCAATGCAGTGGCTTGGAGCCTGTTTGGTGGGGGAAAGCAAAGTCAGTGCGCCCTGGCCCCATTAAGCCGCAGCTGAAGCAATAATCCATGTTCAGTGGCAGTTACGGTCAGTTGCAGAAGTCCTGTGCCTAAACAGGAGTATCCACTTCTATTTTTTGAGAGGGATGGAAATCCCTAGTGCCTTGTCTGTCACAAAGTATTTAATTCTACTAAGAAGTGCAACATACAGCGTCATTATACATGTCTTCACGCACCGCATTAGGAGCACACAGCGAGCTAGATCTAGCATCCAGGATGAGGAACGACGTACCAGGAGACATAAATTTCAAAAAGAATTCTAAGTACAGAAGTAACGGAAATAATTCACGTACTGTGTTGAGTTTATACTTCTCACGGGAAGGACAGTGAAGAAAACAGAACTGAAGAAGCAGTTTGATAAAACCACAAAGTCACTCACATTATAGCTACGAGTGGCAAGCCATTTTCTGAGACGCTTCTCGTAAAATCATGCGTGGTAGCAGCTACAGAATGTTTGTTTCCAATGGAGCTGCAGGCAGTTGAAGGCATCTGCCTTTTTAACAAACAGTGCCTCATCGAATCCTAGGCATTGTAGCAAGCTTAGGGAGACAACTATGGAAACAAGCCAAGAGCTTTATTGCATTTTCGTCAGCATGTGACAAAAGCACAGACATTTGTGACTGTGCTCAACTTTTAATATCTGTACTTGGTCTCGATACAGCACTGCAAGTAACTGAGGAACCCTTAGACGTGGTACTGATTACTGATTATACCTCAACAGGACTAAATATTATTGAAGCTGTTTGGGAATCAGTGTACAATATGAATTTCCCTTGGGATAAGGTCCATTCTGTAGCCTCAGACTGTTTGCCACAGTTGATATGGTGTCATCAAGGTTTCAGTTCTCATTTAAAAATAAACTCAAGGACGAATTTGGGAAAGACATTTTGACTGTTCGTTGTTCCATACACAGACGCTGTATGCTGAAACTGTGGAACTAGATGATGTAATGAAAGTTATGTTCAAGTGTGATAATTATGTGTGGCATCGCAGTGGAAATGACTGCCAACTCGTGATGGCTTTTGAAACAAGATTCTGAGAGCTCGTCATTTTTTAAAATGAAAATTAAATTTTTGAACACTCGTTTGTCAGATTCACCCGATGGTTTCTCATTGTTATTTCAGCTGGAAATTACTGACTTCCAACATTCATACTACAATATGCTGGGTTTGTCACGGTGATGTCGTTCATCATAGAAAAAAACATTTCCCGAGATCCACAAAAATGCTGCACATTTGGATCTACCTATTCTTGCGAGTAGCTTTTCTCAACAATGAAAAAAATAAAAAACCAAGGAACGATCTTTTCTTCAGGACGCAACAATGAAGGCCGGCCATCCTCTGCATTAATGCTGCGAACACTTCGACACACAACATTTTCGCTTGTTATGAAAAAAAAAATGTCTAACTCGGATTACACTTGCCCCACCTGGGGGCGCCAAGTGGTCACTCGAATTGGACTCCTGAGTCACCGATGAGCATGTGTGATTGTACTTTAATCTTCTGTTACGAAGTACAAGCCATTGATAATATTTACTGTAGGAATCATCATACTAATTAACAGTGTAGTTAATAAGTAAGAAAAATGTAAAATTGAAATGTTGATAAAAAGTCAACTTTGTAATTGTGTTTATGTAAAAGCCAAGTAAATTTTATATGTAATCTTGTAGCGGGATTATGTGGATTATGAAATTTTAATTCAATCTTAAATTTAAAAAAAGAAGTAAACATAATTTTTATTGTCAAAATGTTATGGAGGTTGTCGTGGCTTTGACTTCACGACTTAGTTATACCTCGCTTCAGTTCAGATTTTGTACATAATTATTGTATTTTGTACTGGTTATCATTTTTTACAATCAAGAAATGGGGGTCCGACATTGCTCAAGTCCGTAGGTCTAACCTTAAAGTACCCTACATGTGACCCCTGGGTGGTACTAAGGGAACAACAACGAATAGGCATGGGTGGTGCAAAGGGAACAACAATGAATAGGCAATCAGATATAAAGTCTTTTTTTACCTCCTGATCAAGATGCAACACAGAATTATGACAATTACGAACAATTTCTCAAAGGGACCTTCTAAGGACCAAAATACCACTAGGATCCTGGGATCTTTCCTACGTGTGTGTCAACTAAACATTGAAGGTATTACTTGTGCTAAAAGTGAAGCCTTGTCTAATCTGCTACTCTCTCACGAAGTTGCTCTGGTAGTCATACAAGAAACACACACCAGTGAGGAAAAGCAGCTGCGATCCAGAGGAAAAATATCAGGATACGATCTTCTAGGAGCAACGCATTATCGTGCCTATAGTAATGCTACATATGAGCGAAGTACTATAGATAATGCATTTCTTCTGTCTACTAGCACTGAGGAGGACATCACTCCGTTGTCATAAGAGTAGGCGACACTGAGGTTTCAAACATCTACAAACCTCCGAATTCCAAGTGGCCCAATCATGTTGTAGACATCCGATCACACCCAGCAGTCTACATTTCAACAGTCACCACCAGAATTGGAAATACAAAACTAATTATGAAAATGGTGAAGCAGTAGTGGAATGGATGGACAGAAACAACCTCTTCCACGTCTTTTATGCCAGAGACTGAAACACGTTCAACTCAGCAGCCTGGAAAAAGAGGGTGCTGTCCTGATCTGTGCTTTATGTTCAGAGATGAAGGAAAAAAAAAACCTTTAACGACTACTCGAAAGGTGCTTAATGACTTCCCTCATAGTCAGTACAGACCTGTGATATATGAAATCGGCATCCAAATCCCCCTGATCACATCCAACCCTCGACCACACTGGAACTTCAATAAGGCCAATTGGCCTGGCTTCACTGAAGAACTTGATAACTGTATACGTCGAATACCACCTACATATGAAGCTTATGAATGATTTATAGGAGCTATGATATCTGCAGCACAGAAACATATCCCTACAGGGTATTGCAAAGAATATATTCCTGGATGGAGTCAAGAAAGCAAAAACCTTTACCAACAATTTACTGAGAGCAATGACCATGAAATTGCAGATCAGCTTTTACACAGCCTAGATGCAGCCATGAGGAAAAAAATGGAAAGATAAAGTTAGCTCATTTGACTACAAAAAATCAAGCCAAGAAGCTTGGTCTCTTCTAAGGATCTTGGAGATGGAAAAACAACTGCATAGACAATGTCAGAAACCCACCCAAACAAGACCGCCTCGCATCTAGTCATGATTTCCAAAAGCAAAAGGAGCAAAAATCTTACTAAGGATATAAAGAAAGAAATGAAACTCCTTAAACATAGCTTCCCAATGACACAACCCAAACCATTCATTCAACGTGGAAGAAATAAACACTGCCACCAGTGACACTAAATTAGGTAAACCCCCTGGTGAGGACAGCCTACACCCAGAGTTCTTTGCTCACTGTGGAAAACAGGCTCATGCCTGGCTAGCCAAATTCTACACTGATATTCTTGAAAGAGGCCAGATACCTAAGCTCTTCAAACAAAGATTATTGCTATACTGAAGAAAAATAAACCAAGTGAAAAGCCAGAAAGCTACCGCCCTATTGCCTTGCTCAGCATTGCATGTAAACTCCTGGAAAGACTGTTACTGAACAGAATTGGTCCTGATATACTCAAGGTAATTCCAGAGGAACAAGTGGGTTTTAGACCACCCAAGAATACAACAGATCAAGTTATGTCTCTTACAACTTACATAGAAGCAGGCTATCAATGAAAACTTAATACTTCAGCAGCAGTCATAGATTTAACAGCGGCCTATGATACAGTATGGAAAGAGAGTACTCTACAAGCTCCTTTAAGTTATCCCATGTAGAAGAACTGTACGACTTTTGAACACCAAGCTGAGCGAAAGACAATTCTGTGTGTATGCGGGAAAAGATGTAAGCAATAAAAGATCGTTGAACAACAGGCTACTTCAAGGGCCGGTTCTTGCTCCCTTACTGTTTAGTATGTACATTTCAGACATGCCAGTGACGCTTTCAAAGAAATTCGGATATGCAGATGACTGGGCAATTGCTATTAGAAAACAAACCATTGAACAAATGGACGAGATCCTGACAGAAGACCTCAAGAAGCTGACTCAGTACTTCATAAAAGGGCACTCAAACCAAACACCAATAAAACTGAAGTTTGTTGCTTTCATCTAAGCAACAAAATGGCTAATAGGGAGTTAAAGGTGTGCATGGACAACCAGCAATCGAGACACAACAGGTACCCTAAATACCTAGGGGTCATACTGGATAAAATGCTGTCTTTCAAACATCATCTCCAAAATGTTGCTGCAAAAATAAGAACTCGCAGCAACATAATTCATAAACTATGTGGAACAACTTGGGGATCTACAGCCTCAACTCTGCGATGCTCAGCTCTAGGGTCAGTGTACTCGACTGCTGAATACTGTGCTGCTGTCTGGCTCAACAGCACCCACACTAATATCATAGATACCCAACTAAATACCACAAAGTGTCTTATCACTGACACAATCAAATCTACTCCCATACACTGGCTACCAGTACCAAGTCATATCCCCCCACCAGATCTGAGATATGAAGACGTTCTCTTAAGAGAATTCAACAAAATAATGGACAATCCAGAACTACCGACACGTTCTGACACCAGCAACGCAAATGCTTATCGCCTGCATTCGAGAAAACCACCAACAAGAGATGGCATGAACTTGAGGAACAGCAACTACCAAACTACCATTGAGTGGCAGAAGAGACTTAACGACAAATGCTGCCCAAAAATGCCTCCTATGAAGAAGACGCCACCGCCTGGTTTCAACCTCCCACGCAGACAATGGTTCACAGAATCTGAACCACCCATGGGAATTGTGCAACCTCCCACTTCAAGTGGAACATAACTTCAATGCCCGAGTGTGACTGTGGTGCTACACAACAGACGATCCAGCACATCATCAACGTATACAGGACAAGAAAGTATAATGGCAGTACTAGTGACTTTGCTCTCGCGAGTCCACAAACTATAGACTCCATTCGTAATCTAGATATAGAAGTGTAAATTTCAATCGTGATAGATGTTGTATCTCTAGCCATACGCTAAATAAAATAAACAATCAAGAACCCTTTTTTTATCGAATATGGAAGATAAATATTAATGTTGTTGCTGTTGTTGTTCTAACCATGTATTTTTCATCAATATCATATGCTGATATGTTGTGGATTGATATACCAACAATATCACCTGGTAATTGCTACTATAATTAATATTTTATTAAGTCTGTTAATTTTATGATGAAACACTCAAGATATTTACAGTAGACAACAAAGATATTTACTGCTTAATTGCAATGCAAAGAGTCTATTTATTCAAGAATACTAAGGCTAATAAATACTCTGGGAGATATAAAACTGAAACTGAAACTAACACACACACACACACACACACACACACACACACACAAAACAACAACACTCACAACTTGTTCCCCAACAAGACACACATCCACCTCTTCCTTAATCAACTAATAATGTTGAGCACTTTCTTAGAAGTTGATCAGTCAGACACACAATGCATGCAAAATTCATAAATGCAGCAAGAAATCCTTTCTGCCGCTAACCTTCTCATCTTTGTCTGCTTCAGCATCAACAATGGGTCCATTTTCTGCTTCAAATTCCTTCAGAACAGCATCGAGATTGTAACGGCGACGATAATTGACAAAATAACTACGCACGTGGGCTTCTGTTTTTGTGCCCAGAACTTCTGCAATTGCACGGAAGTCCTTTCCATATTTGCGCACACCTGTTGGTACAGGAAACCGTCAACTATTAAACATTCCAGTAAAGATACAGTACAACAATAAGTGGCAATATTGCCAAGCACTACTTGAAACATACACTACCTGCTGCAAAATGGGTCACAGTCTAATGCTAAAATCACTACCGTTAGTTCAGGTATATTATTTTCGATATCGAGGAAAATCTGAAGAAACTTTCACAAGATTACATATCATATAAGTAATTGTTACTGTGGGGAAGCCATTTGGATGAATTGAGACAAAAGTAACAGACAACAGTTAGAATGGAAAAAACGCCACCCTTGAGGTAGAAGCTGCCACACTGAAGAAGAATAGAGCAAAGAAAACTCAAACATTGGGAAATCCAGGATGGCATAACAACAATATTATAGATTGCTACTCACCATTAGAGGAGACACTGAGTTGTAGACATGCATCACAAAAATACTGTGATAAATAGAGCTTTCAGCCAAAAGGCCTTCTTGTAAAGTACACACACACACACACACACACACACACACACACACACACACACACAAAACAAACAAACAAACAAACAAACTACTACCTCTCACCACTGAGGACAGATAGCCTATAGCAACTGCAGCTGATGTGGTAAGGTATCTGTGGGTGGTGGGGGTAAGGAAAATGGTTCAAATGGCTCTGAGCACTATGGGACTTAACATCTGTGGTCATCAGTCCCCTAGAACTTAGAACTACTTAAACCTAACTAACCTAAGGACATCACACACATCCATGCCCGAGGCAGGATTCGAACCTGTGACTGTAGCGGTCACGCGGTTCCAGACTGAAGCGCCTAGAACCGCACGGCCACACCGGCCGGCAGTAAGGGTAAGGAGGCGGCTAGGGTAGGGATGGGGACAGATAGAGTAGTCGGGGAAATCATGTGATCTACACACCAAGCTGCAACCACTGTGCCGCTTTCTATGTGGGCACGACAATAAACGAGCTACCTGTTCACATGAATGCCCTCTGACAAACTGTGGCCAAGAGGCAGCTGGACTACCCAGATGCTGAAGATGCTGCCCGATACAACCTGCCTTTCATCAATGACTGTTTCACAGCCTCCGCCTTCTAGATCTTTCCTACAACAGCAGCTTTCCTGAACTGCACAGATGGGAACTTTCCCTGCTACATATCCAACATTCCGTAAGCCCCCTGGCCTCAACCTCCGATAGATCCCATCCTTCACCTTCCCTGCTTCCACTGCAGCACTACACAGCCTTCTATTCCACCAATGCACACACTAGCCTTTGCCCAGCCTCTACTTCTTTCCTTTCCCACTCTTCCCCCCTCCCCACCCCCCTCAAACTTCCTGACTGCACCTAGCAGCTCTACCCTGCTCCCATCACATCCCTGCATGCTCCCATAAGCAGCACTAAATATTCCCCCACACCTTCCCTCCCCCGCCTCCCTATCCCAGCTTCCTCCTTACGCCAATCACCCATAGCGGCCAGGGACAGTGGTCAAGTGTGTGTGTGTGTGTGTGTGTGTGTGTGTGTGTGTGTGTGTGTGTGTGTGTTAAGAACTTCTGGTCAAAAGCTCAAATGTATAGTAGTCTTTCTGTGGTGCCTGTCTGTGTCTCAATGTCTCCTCTATATGGCGAGAGTAATGAAAAACACTGATGAGAGAGAAAGTATGAAAATTAAGTGTAGTCTCGACCAAAACTGAAAATTTTTATTACATGTTAGAACAGAAAAGCAATTTTAACTTTTTTCGTTTGCCTCCAGGCATTTATTAAATTCAAACACTAGAAACTTGGAAGACATTTATCTGTATCTGTCATTCCCTTTAAGCCATAATATAAATCAACACTAATATTTAAGAGGAATACGTAAATACACATACCTTGCACTGCAAGCAACAATTCGTCGTTTGTCCAACGAGCATTGATACGGGTGTTCGAGTCCAGAGGTCTGTACTCGTCAATGCCTTCAGATGTCTTTCGGCGGAGAGCACTCAAGGTTTGCTTGTTATTCTGCACCTGTAAAAAGCCAGATAAATCAAATCAAGTTTCTTGTAACAGAGCTGACTCAAATTATAAGTACTGCTTCATTTCCTTTCACAAATACAACAAATACATAAACTTGTTTTAACACCCACGAGAGAAATAACTGGACATAAGAGAATACGGTGCTCAGATTGGTCAGTAACTGTAGCTTTTTCTACTTCCTTGGCTGAATTTAGTACACAGGGAAAGAATTATATGAAGTACCAAATTTATTCCATTAATGAGACATTCAGAAAGTTTCACACATTTTGTTTGCAGACAACATGGCAGCCGTACACTATGTGATCAAAAGTATCTGGACACCTGGCTGAAAATGACAAGTTCATGGCGCCCTCCATCAGCAATGCTGGAATTCAATATGGTGTTTGCCCACCCTTAGCCTTGATGACAGCTTCCACTCTCACAGGCATACGTTCAATCAAGTGCCGGAAGGTTTCTTGGGGAATGTCAGCCCATACTTCATGGAGTGCTGCACATGGAGAGGTATCAATGTCTGTCAGTAAGGCCTGGCACGAAGTCGGAATTCCAAAACTTCCCAAAGGTGTTCTATAGGATTCAGGTCAGGAATCTGTGCAGGTCAGTCCGTTACAGGGCTGTTATTGTCGTGTAACCACTCCGCCAGAGGCTGCGCATTATGAACAGGTGCTTGATCGATCATGTTGAAAGATGCAATCGCCATCCCCAAATTGCTCTTCAACAGTGGGAAGCAAGAAGGTGCTTAAAACATCAAAGTAGGCCTGTGCTGTGATAGTGCCAAGCAAAACAACAAGGGATGCAAGCCCCTTCCATGAAAAACACTACAACACCATAATAGCACCACCTCCGAATTTTACTGTTGGCACGCCACACGCTAGCAGATGACGTTCACCGGACATTCGCCATACCCACACCCTGGATCAGCACATTGTGTACTGTGACTCTGTCACTACACACAATGTTTTTCCACAATTCAATCATCCAATGTTTACGCCCCTTACACCAAGCGAGGCATTGTTTGGCATTTACCATTGTGATGTGTGGCTTATGAGGCACAGCTCGATCTCGAAATCTAAGTTTTTTTTTCACCTCTCGCCTAACTGTCACAGAACTTGCAGTGGATCCTGATGCAGTTTGGAATTCCTGTTTGATGGTCTGGATAGATGTCTGCCAATTACACATTACGACCCTTTTCAAGTGTCGGCAGTCTCTGTCAGTCAACAGACTGAGGTCGGCCTGAACACTTTTGCGCTGTACGTGTCCCTTCACTATCACATCGGAAACAGTGGTCTTAGGGATGTTTAGGAGTGTAGAAATCTAGTGTACAGATGTATGACACAAGTGACACCCAATCACCCAACCACGTTTGAAGTCCATGAGCTCGGCGGAGCGCCCCATTCTGCTCTCTCACAATGTCTAAAAACTACTGAGATCGCTGATATGGAGTTCCCTGACAGTAGGTGGCAACACAATGCATCTAATATGAAAAACATAGTGTTTTTGGAGCTGCCCAGATACTTCTGATCATATAATGTACATGACCAGCCTTTTATGATGATGATTATGTCCACAGAGGTAAACAAAATGTCAAGAATTAGGGAAATATTACTGCGAAATGAACAATATTATGCGTCTCAAATACGGGTTCTTGTAGCCTGAGTGGATTATACACTTCAATTTTCTTTAATTTTGCTTGTGAGGATAATATATACTAGTAGAACAGGACAGATAGTGTTTTGTAAAGAGGTTATACACAAAACTAAATAGAGAATAATGGAGTATAGCTGAAATAATTCATACAATAGTGAGGGAATTAGGATTAAGAAACAAGATTCTCAAAGTAGTACAGAACGTTTTTTGGGCAGCCAAGTAACTGATAATGGCGGAACTAAACAAGCTATAAAATGCTGACTGCCAATAGAAAGAAAAGCTTTTCCAAAAAAGAGTAGTATGTTAACAATTAATATAAATTTAAATGGTAAGCAGTCTTTTCTGAAACTGCTTGTAGCACAGCTTTATACAAAAGTAAAATGTTAACAATAATCAGCACAGACTGCAAGAGACTAGAAGCTTTTGAAATGCAGTGTTACTGAAGAATGCAAGGATAGTTGGAAAATAAATAAACAAATAAATAACATAAACTCCACCACCTTGTGAATGTAATCACTGGAGTGTCCAGACATTGCCAGAGTTACAGACCTGCCTCTTTAGGGAGACTATCTCGCGGTCCATGGCCTTCAGCATGTGCTCGCCCCCTGCGCCAGCACCGCCTCCCTGCGATGATGCCATGGCGACCAGGTCGTCGTGATTGATGTACATGCCGCGCGGCGGCTTGCGCTTGTGTCGCAGTAAGGAATGCATGTGGCGGTCTCTCTTCACAGGGCCTGTCGTTGGACGCACACTGCCGGTACGCCTGCAGGCAAAAACAATTGAAAATTTACAGTAAACTGAAATGTGAAGCCATTTTTTAAGAACATCTATCAATTTGGCCTTTGGTGTAGCTTCCCAGATACAAAACTACACGTGAAGGTCACTCGAAATTTTGAGACTTTTTTGAGAGTTTGCCATTGGGCTGCTTCATTCTGAGGCTGGTATTAACAGTGGCATCCGCCGTCAGTTGCACACATTTTAGATTGCTCAGCCTGTCGAGTAGTCCATCTAACCGTCAACTGTTTCACTACACTAGTCTGTCACACTGAGGCAGTAATGCAGTAGTTATTTTATGATTTTAACGTGCCCACATCTGTCACTGTACAGTTAGCAAGTCTTTATTTTGTTTGGAGAATGTGGTTTCAATTCACAATAATGCCATGTATTTGTCTTTGATGGGATACCTTTTTTAGGTGCAGTCAGCCTCACAAGGAACTTTTTAGGGAGGTGAACTCACATAGAATTTGAAAATTAACAGTAGATTTTTGTCGGCACTTCACTTTCTAAAGCAAAAGTCCGCTGCTGGTTTAACAAGTGCATTCATGAGAGAAACTATCTCTACGATGAGGCTGGCCACTACTGAAGAAAACGAGCTCAGAGCCCCAACGATAATTGAAGAGGATGCCCACTGCACCTATCAACACACTGCAGGCACTCTTTGAATTAGATGTGGTTCAGAGGATCCTGCACAACAATCCTGAAGTGAAAAAGGTCTGCAGTTCTTGAGTGGTGCATCTTCTAACCATTTAAAAATTAAACTGGGTCTATAATCACTAACAGAAAGTCTCCAATGGTCGACTGCAAAATGTCTTGTCACCTGGTGGCTGTACCTGTTTACATGCAATGAAAATGCTACAATCTTTCCCATACATGAGGCAACCATTATGTGAACAGGGATTATTATTTATTCATTTACAGCATGAACATTGTTGAAAAGTTTTCACACATGTTCCTTTACTTTCAATTCTCTCAAAATAAAGTTCATAGTTTTTCAGAGGTGCACACACATTTACTCTGTTTTTCATCATCAAGTATGTTGTTCATCTTAAGTCAACCATTGTAAAGAACGCAAGTCAAGTCAGATAAATAAGTAATTTAGTTAATAAAAAAAAAAATAAAAAAAATAAATAAAAAATAAAAAAATTATTTCTCCCTGCAAATATTTAAATACTCAAACAGGTTATGGGTCATGAGAATTTACTAAGAAAAATATTGTCAGCTGCCATTACTATGTGTACTCTTTTTACCCCAATTACACAAATTCTGATGAAAGAAAATTTACGAAGTTTCTGTGAGACCTATCACAAAATTAGACGGGAAGAGTTATGATGCCTGGAAATTTCAGATGACTGCAATTCTCAATGCCTACGAGTTTTTGATCTTTTAATTGCAACACGAGTTCAGCCTACTAAAACTGACAAAGCTGTCGGCACACAGACAGTGCATCCAAACTTCGAGCGTGCCAAGTTTCTGACATCATAGCGTGGAATAGCTCGCTCAGGAGTCTTCCCAAACGTGCAAGACAATATCTAGCAGGTCAGATTTTCTGAGCGTGTATCTGAGCGTTGACCAATGAGATGGGGCAAAGCCACCTACGTCACATGCACGCCATCTCCCTTCAGCACAGAGTTGTGAAGCACCATACTGGCATTCATTTCAAGCCTATATGTACCAGGTGATCAAAAAGTCAGTATAAATTTGAAAACTTAATAAACCACGGAATAATGTAGATAGAGAGGTAAAAATTGACACACATGCTTGGAATGACATGGGGTTTCACTTGAAAAAAAAAAAAAAAAAAAAAAATAAAAAAATAAAAAAAAAGAGGTATTGCTAGGTGCGTGAAAGATATCTTGTGCGCGTCGTTCAGTGATGATCGTGTGCTCAACCGCTACTTTCGTCATACTTGGCCTCCCAGGTCCCCAGACCTCAGTCCATGTGATTATTGGCTTTGGGGTTACCTGAAGTCGCGAGTGTATCATGATTGACTGACATCTCTAGTGATGCTGAAAGACAACATCCGATGCCAATGCCTCACCAAAACTACGGACAAGCTTTACAGTGCTGTTCACAACATTATTCCTCGACTACAGCTATTGTTGAGGAATGATGGTGGACACATTGAGCATTTCCTGTAAAGAACACCATCTTTGAAACTTCCTGGCAGATTAAAACTGTGTGCCCGACCGAGACTCGAACTCGGGACCTCTGCCTTTCGCGGGCAAGTGCTCTACCATCTGAGCTACCGAAGCACGACTCTCGCCCGGTACTCACAGCTTTACTTCTGCCAGTATCTCGCGCACACACATCCATCCGCACATATACCTATATATGTGCAGATGGATACGTGTGTCTGTGTGCGCGCGAGTGTACACCTGTCCTTTTTTTCCCCCCTAAGGTAAGTCTTTCCACTCCCGGGATTGGAACGACTCCTTACCCTCTCCCTTAAAACCCACATCCTTTCGTCTTTCCCTCTCCTTCCCTCTTTCCTGATGAAGCAACTGTGGGTTGCGAAAGCTTGAATTTTGGGTGTATGTTTGTTTGTATGTCTATCAACATACCAACGCTTTCGTTTGATAAGTTACATTATCTTTGTTTTTAGATATATTATTTTGTGATTTATTCAGTTTTCAAATTTAAACTGACTTTTTTATCACCTGGTATATATGCTGTTTCTGAGCACCAGCAAATTGAGAATCACTTGAAAACCCATTGTTAACTGTGTGATTCATTGCAAAAAATAATGAGAAACACCTTATTCATGGCAAAAGTATTATTGTAACTTGCATGTTATGAGTGTATGCCATTTGAAGCCAACGACACACTGAGGATACACCAAAAACGCATTTTTCTTGGTACAATTTGTTATAATTAAATTTCAATTAGTAACATAGCTACGATTAAAGCTTTTAGCAAGTGTCAATATACTAGGGTTGGCTGTGCGAGGTTTGATGTCAGTTTAGTGTAGTGAGCAGCCTTACCGGCTTCTATTGAAATGCCAATGGTTTGCGTCTCACCATGTCTAAATTTTTTTTCCCAACATTCATGTAATAGGTTCTGACGCATTATTATTAGTTTAATATATGTATATGCTATAGTATTTGATGTTATGTAAATGTAAGTTCACCTTTTTTTGAGGAGTTAGTTTGATCAATTGGCTTGCGCTACTTGTATAAGGATATTTTGATCCTTTTTCTTTTACATTTCGTAATTCACATGTTGCAAAAATTCTGCTACTGGGTAGGAGCAGTGATGAAGTAAGAATGAGATTAGGGTTTTACTAAAATGTAGGAATGGTGAAATAATGCTTATCTTATGTGGAGAACTACTGCAAATTTTATCGCACTGTTTGTAATAGAACTTTTATAAGCCTGTGTCCTTACTTATTGGACACAGTACTTCCTTTTTCGTCTTAAAACGTGTACATGGATATTGAAGTTTTTTATTTGTGTATATTACACATAGAACAACATGACTAGCCTATGGGCAGTAGAAGAAATGTGCGTTTTGATAGAGTTAATGTGGGAATTTTATGCGCACTTGTTTAGTAGACATTGTGATTTACGAGCTAGAAACATCCTGCAACTGCCGCTGGAGTGCGTTGCGATCGCGTATAGCATGTTGGGGCCCATGTACCGTATGCACAAGTCACATGTTCCTGAGTGTTCAGCAGCACGTTGAACTTGGCACGCTCAACGTTAACGTTCGACAGCACGGTCCGTGTGCCGATGGCTTTCGGCTATGGTCCAAATTTCCACATCAGTAAAGGACAATTAAATGCAAAATCTGTTAGTTTACGAGACAGCATGCAGAATGTGGAACAAGTTGAGAATCATACATGAGTAATTATCAGAAGCAAAAAAGTTAAGCTTATTGCAGCATTTTCATGAATACTGGATGAAAGTGAATGATTTGGTCATTATGCACATAGCTAAGTTGAAAACCTGGCACGGCAGCTCCGAAATGTTGAAGAAAGTGTCGAATGCTATAGCGACAAAAATAATCACTCCATAGTCATTGAAATACAACACATTTAAAACAGCACAGGGAAGCGATCAACTTGTCAACAAAATATGGAGAAGTTGATGTAATGACTCGTCACAGAAGAGTCCTAATTGGCCATGGATGACGACGTAGTTGGTGCATTTGCTGCCATGGCTACCAGCTAGTGGAAGAAAAAGTCAGTTCAACCTAATGAAACCAATAGTTCTACTGAGCAAACAACACAATCCAATGACTAAGAAATGGAAAGTTCAGGATGGAATGTTGTTACAATCCACTGACTAGTTTCTTACTATAAAAAGTGGGGACAGTCAGCTCTCAAGAATGAATGAAAAAAAATAATGGAGAAACAGAAAAATGACAAAGATAAATCAGAAGGTACATTTATTGTCTAGTCACTAAAACATGACATGTTGTCAAAATGTCACTATATACTTTTGTGAAGTGGCTTGAATATTATCAGTCACATGTACGGCTTATGGACAGAGGTGTGTTGCATCACCTGACTTTTCCAAGGGAATTGCTATCGAAATTTTGGTATGTAACAGTGGAATGCCTATCACTCAGCAATAATAAAGGATGTCAAGCCTTCAGTATGGGAACTGCCACTGCCAATGAAGAAATTGACAGTAAATTGAATGAGGTGCACCTCTAAATTTTTTTTCTTATGTACCAGCTATGGAAAAGAATTTATTTGGTATTGGACCATGTACTTCAAAGAAAATCAATACATTTTTCTGAAGCTCTACTTATATTAGTGCGTAACAAAGAAACTGTAGCAGAAGTTGTGAAGCAAGAAAACAATATTTATAGGTTCTTTTTCATGACGACTTAAATATTGCAGAGAATGACCTGAAGCAACACCATGAATGATTGGGGCACGACAGTATACAGGTGATTCAGCAAATTTCAGCCAAGGGAATTGTTGAAGGATTTAACATAATAAAACAAGAAGAGTTATTTGCGAACTCCGTCAGCTACGCAAGGTGTATCAGCTTAGGTTCAACAACAATGACATAATTCATTCTACAAATTCAGGTGAATGTCTATATATTTGGTCTTCTGAGGTCCAATGTCAGTGGAATCAATTGATGGTGCACTGTTTTTTGTCACATTTAAAGATGACAACTGGATACAGGATTGTTCATTTTCTAGGATACAGATCCGAAGTCATTGGTCAATTTCGTTAATTCGGTGTGTCCGTGCTGAATATTTAACTTGTGACATGAAACACCTTCTGATGCTTTTGCTCTTCTCACAAAACAATTTTAAACCTAGCTTAATGCCGAATCCCAAAAAGTTATGCCAGGTATCAAGGAGAACTGACCAATTATCAACTTTTTGACTCCACAAATCAGAATGTTTTTGTATCTCGAGATATCACATTCAATGAAGCCGGCAGCAGCATTTTACCAACAATACAATAAGTTGATCACTTATAACCGAAGATCAAGGATGACGAAGAACGAGAGTTCGTGGATTGTGACGGGCAAGCTCACATCAGACCAGTACAGAAAAACAAAGCGCTTACAAAAACAATTCAAGAATAGCATGACAGCTAACTGAAGAGCAACCTAGTCCAGTCGACATGGCTAACAGATCATTTCAGAATTTGTTAGCAACTTGGTATGAAGCCAATTCCATTCAATATTGTGCTCCTAATAGTTTCAAGGAACACTGGAGAAAGGTTCACATTTACACATGCCAAAAGCCAAGACAAGCATTTTGACATCAGATATTACTGCATAACAAAACATTATTTCCTAAATGTAGCAGTACTTCCTAGAAGAGCAGTTTTGCAAAATTATTTAACAAATTGTAATGAGCTTTTCAGTTGCTGCAACGAAATATTCATCCCCCGTCAGCTTCATTTACAACTGAATGTTGGTCATTTGTGTTACATATTTTGTCAGCCGAATCTCTACGATTGTTAACTGCTATCTGTAAAATTACAAGTTTTCTTTGATCGAGCTGAAGATTCTCTCAGTACAGACCACTTCAGTTACATAAATTTACATGAATACTCTGCAATTCTCACTTAAATGTCTGGCAATGGGTTCACAGAACCACTTTAAAGACTGTTTCTCAACTGTTCCATTCTAGAATAGCAAGGAGGAAAAAGAACACCTAAATCTTTACGTGCGAGCCCTGATTTTTCTTATTTCATTGCGATAGTCATTTCTTCCTATTTACGTAGGAGTTGAGAGAAAATATTTTTGCAATCATATGAGAAAGAGGGCAATCGAAATTTTGTGAAAAGAGCTTGCTGCAATACAAAATGGCTTTGTTTTAATGATGGTCACCCCCAACTCACTTATCATATCCATGACACATAACACGAAATGAGCGGTTCTTTGTTGAACAACTTCAATGTCCTCTAATCCCAATGGTAATCATCCCATACCTGCAGCAACATTCTGAAAGACGATGGATAAATTTAGTGTGGGCAGCTTCTTTAGTAGATTTGTTGCACCTTTTAAGTATTCTGTCAATAAAATTTAGTCTTTGGTTCATTCCCCGACATTAACTATGTGATGGTTCCAGTTTAAGTAGCTTGTAATTGTAGTCCCTAGGTATTTAGCAGAATTGACAACCTTTAAATTTGTTTTATGAAGTGTGTAACCACAATTTTAACAGTGCAGTTTTTTTACTCATGTGGAAGATCTCACACTTTTTATTATTTGGGATCAACTGCCACTTTTCGCAGAACACAGGTATCTTATCTAAATAATTTTGTAATTTGTTTTGTATTTCCGATTACTTTACAAGATGGTAAATGACAGAATCATCTAAAAACAGGGCTGCATAGATTGTCTCCTAAATCATATACAGAGATCAGAAACAGCTTGGAGGATCCCAATCATCACTTCTGTTTCACTTGACGACTTACCATCAATATTATGAATTGTTACCTTTCTGACACAAAACGACAAATTCTGTTGCATAACTGGGACCATACTCTGTAAGCACCCAATTTAGCAAGATTCTACTTGTGAGGAACGGTACCAAAAGCCTTCTGGAAATCTAGAAATAAGGGACCAACTCGATATCTTCTGACAATAGCACTCTTTCACTTCACACGTTTCACAAGAACGTACCGGTCCTTGATTAACACAAAATCAGTTTGCCCCTCCCCTGACTTGTAGAAAGCACAACGCAACTTGAGAGACACCCACCTCCAGTGCTGGTAGCATGTGCTGCACATGTTGCCCTTCGGAGTGACGTGAGTGTGGGTGCATGACACACCACAGTTTGCACACGAATTCTTGCCTCCTTCGGCACCGTCCTTCTGCAAAAATTTACACTCCATCTCACTCAGTGTTCTACTGTTTAAAAAGTTTTGGTGAAATGCAAGAATTTTTAATATATAATCAGCATGCAACATTAAACTAGTCTACATCTTTGCATGTAAGACAACAGAAGATTGTAACTTTTCTAATTACATAATTGTGAACCGATTGCTATATTTATACTTAACATGCGAAATCATCACACTAAGTACATTACTAAGGGTCATATTGCACGTATTGTCTTTGAGACACATGCTACGGGACAAAGAAGAAATAATGAATATAAAAACTGTTCCACAAAATTAATCTCTCATGGAGTATTTACAAAATCATTGAGGACAATGAACTGGCCAGAGAGCAACAGCCGATATTGCAGAGACCACGGAAAAGAGTGAAAAGGGTGGAAGAAGAGAGAAGAGCAGGAAAACACTAATGAAACCAACAGGAAAAACTGAATAAATAAACAAGAAGTCAAAACACTGACAGAAAAAAAGGCCATGTGTGTTTAAGTACACACTAAAATTAATGGAAGACAAGGGACGTCTGTTTTTGTTAGGCACAACCAAGTTGAGGGCATGGGCAGCAGTTAAGTACAAGAGGAACAAGTTACCAAGAAAAACAGTTAACATCAATTGTGCGAACATGTCAGAGTAGCTTCCTTTCCACAATATTTTGAGAGCTTAATTATTTGTTTATTTTCTTCCAGAGCAACAAATCATACTTTCCTCTTCAGCATTCAACAATAACCTAATGAATTAGCCTACATATATTTTTAAAGAGTATATTCTATACTGGAAAATTATTTATTTCAGTTGGATGTGTCTTGGCTAAATTTATCATTCATTGTGGAACTTTGATATGCCTCTTTCCTCCAACTACCACTTTTCTGTCTCTTCATGGTCACATATATTTAAATATTTCCTGTGTTATTAATTAATGATCACACAATTTCTTGTCATCCATTTGTTTCCTTTCCCTTCCTTTCAAATTGAAATATTAGTTTTTCATTTTATCATTTTCATCTGTATAGTTATAATACTGCATCCAAGTGCACATTCTGGTTTGCTCTGTGTTACTTTATTTGGCACAATTTATATCTTTAGCTATCCTCAGTACAACGTCATACTCGAGCAGGTATTGAGGCATTCATAATTCACACACAATTTCTCACAGAGGACGAGGGGTGGTCAAAAACAGTTTAGGTCTAATTTACAGGCAAGAGAAAACTGTTTTTCTCAGTTGAGTGCTGAGCTCACAAGTAGTCAACTCACTTTGATCGATGTGGAAATGCTTTTATTGTTCATTTTCATACAGAGGATATAAAACAAACGAGAATGAAAGAACACTGGAATCTTTAGGGTATTAATCAATCCACAGTGTTTGAGCTTGGTCAGAAATGGCAACACAGCAAGCACTGCAACTAGCTTGCTGGCCACTACCAGTCGGCTCGCTGAAAGTTGCTTTAATCGGAGTATTGAAAATTTAGTTTCATGCAAAACCTGACCCTAGATGTCTTGCATACATGACATACAAGTATTAGAAAAAAATCATTGGGGATCAAATGTTGAACCTTTATCTTAAACATATTGATTTGTGGCCCACACGGGCCCAGTTAATTATTTCACTGCATTACATTCGTCTCTGCCAGATATTCGTTTAGTAAAGGTAGCCAGTTAGGGAAAAAATATATTCTCAGGCAGATGTTAAACACACCTACAAAACTCACCAGTCTAACCATTATTTTATGTCTCGCTAGCGGCACATTCTATGTACGCTCTTGCGATGATTATCGATATTACTGGCACTTACGATAACCTGTCGTGGCCATCTTCCTACGATTGCCTCAGGGAGTTGGAGCACCCAGCCCCGCAAAACAACTGCCTGAGAGACTATTGCTGGAAGAGACCCATCTTTTTTAGCTCAGGAAAGGGAATTATGAACATCATAACAAAAAAGACTATTCACAGGGATCACTGTGTGGCCAGAGTTACAGGATGCAGCATCGGAAGCCATATTACAGAAGCTACATGCAGCGGTTCAGAAGCAGACTGGTAGCATTAGCATATGACCAGTGGTTCTTTGTAAGTGGTGATTGCAGAAGCAAATGTAATTCAACACTCCATGAACTTTTAAGTATGAAGTCAAAGTGTCATATTGTCAATAGCACCTCACAAAGCTACAGACCCTTATGCTGTAAGGGAACTTAGCAAGAAATCCTAAAATACAATAAATGATGTAATGATAAGATTAGTGCAGGAACAGTATCGAGGAGCTTTTCAGGATAAACACTGTAACTATGCACCATCATACATGCGGGGAGGGGGGGCGGACATCCAAAAGTAACAGGAATTTTCCTCTGGTACTTGGGAGGACACTAGTTCTGAGTTCTCTCGCTATGTGCCTTCACTGGACATCATTCTGCACCAGTCAGCCTAAAGACATTGGTGCAGGAACATTATCATGATCACTGTGGCAGTTTTTGTAAGCGCTGTTTCATGTACTCGGCGATTTTGATTTTTCAATGGCACACATATAACTACAACATTCTAAAAATCTAGTTTACATGTTAGGTAAATCAGCCATAAAAACTGAAGTATTGCTTCCGCTTATGGGGAGAATGCTTTGAGTCAGGTATGGGTTTGTAAGTGGTTTTCTTATTTTAAAACTGGTCTAATATTGATTGTAGATGTACCTGACTGGGACATCCCTCGACTCCCAAAACAGATAAAAACACTGAAAAAATCTGTGCTAAGTGATTTCTTTGATTGTCATAGGACAATCAGCAAACTGGTACAAATTACAGGAATATTCTGGAGTTAATGCCAACGAATTTTAACTGAAGTTCTGAAGAGGAAAGACATTGCAGCGAAGTTCTTTCTGCGTGTGCTTTCTAATGACCAGAGAGCCAATCATTTGCATGTGTGCCGGGAATTGAAATAACAGCCAGAACTGATCTGGATTTTGACAGAAAAGCATCACAGGGTCCGAACTGAGGTGATATGGATAAAACACAGAAACAAAGCAACATCACCAAGACCAAAGAAAGCAAAGAGAGATCCCATATTTGTTTATATTTTCCAACATCAAGGAGACCTTCCAGCATAAATTTATTCCCCTGGGTACCACATTTAACGAACAATATTACCTTGAAGTGCTACAGCGATTAAATAAAACGGTGAGAAAAGAACAAGCTGCATTGTGGCAACCAGAACATCCATCAGTGGAATTCCCCTGTACACACAGCATTTAGTGTCATGAAGGTTTTGGTCAAAAATCAAATGACAATTTTTTTTTTTTTTTTTTTTTAAATTTCCAAGAATGAAAAGATACCTGAAAGAGAAGTTTTTCCAAGACGTAGCAGTGGGAAGGGGTGAAATTGCTGGAGGCACTAAATGGCCTAACTACAGACGAATTTAAAAACTGTTTCCACTAACGGAGAAAAGAAAAATATTGGGACAAGTGTATTATGTCTGATGGACATTGTTTTGAAGTTGATAAAAGTTTTGAAAATGTACTGTGAAATACACGATTTTTTGAACAATTCTTGTTATGTTTGCTCCCCCCTCCCAATTTGGGCTCATAGATTGCAGTTTGTGAAGCCAGCTTCATTAGTCAACAGAGTTGTAAAAGGATTGCTACTAAGATTATTGGGTACCTACTACACTACCCTGAACAATGCACTGTTAGTAATTCCAAGAATGTGTCCACTGAACTGGGAAATCTAGAAAGGGGGAGAACTTTACTGGTTAAAGAAAGGTAATGAAATGGAAGCATGAAGGGTACCTGGAACTGAGGCCAATATGAAACAGCTAATACAAGATCGCATACTACAACTGTATGCAAGATGTATGGGACTCTTCACACACAGGCAGGAAAATACATGAATTTCTCCCTATCAAAGAGAGACTAGAAATGATATTTCTTCAACTGTCAAGTGGACTGATACATCACCTGTACCTGTCATGGACCATACACTATGTATCTGTATAAAACCAAACAGCAGATTAATAACAGCTGCATCTGTGGCAGTGTGGAAACTCCAGAACATACACTGTGGGAGTGTGCACTCTATGAAGACAGCAGGTAATGGTTGTCAGGCACTAAGGCTGCTGAATACCAAAACAGCACAGAAGAATGAGTCAAACTGCTGCATCTTGGACGATCCTAGAGCCGCAGTATCCAGAAAGGCCAAGGAAGACTTTAGAAGACATTCAATCAGATGACAGCAGTCTGCCATCCCAGTTGGATGAGATTCTCTAAAAATGGAGATTAGGCAACTGAGGCCAGTGACCACTGACTGAAATGGTCTTGCACGAATTTATACTGCATTGATGCAAGTGTTCACAAAGGTGTGGAGTCTAACACATTACAGTGTATCATGGAATCACTTGTAACAGTGGAAACTCCAATGTCATTCTGCCCTATGCCCAAGGAATCTAGCAGACAATGGCTTGTTGATCACTATATAATGAGAGTGGACCTAGCAGCAGAAATAAACATTAGTTTAGATGCACCCTAATAAAAATGGTTCAAACAGCTTTAAGCACTATGGGACTTAACATCTGAGGTCATCAGTCCCCTAGACTTAGAACTACTTAAACCTAACTAATCTAAGGACATCACACACATCCATGCCCGAGGCAGGATTCGAACCTGCGACCGTAGCAGCAGCGCGGTTCCAGACTGAAGCGCCTAGAACCGCTCGGCCACAACGGCTGGCATGCACCATAATAAATGAAAATAAAGGAATATGTAGCACTAACAGTAGTACTAATAGTTGGGTAATTAGCTGAAGAGTTCTTACTGTAGTTTTGTAGTGAAAGGGTTCTTACTCTAGTTTTGTAGTGATAAAAAGTAGATATATTAACATTTTGGTAGAATTATTATTTTTTAAAAAGTTTATAACTACCAGGAATAAATGACTAATACACACTTTTATTACTAGCCACAAAAATGTGACAGAATGATCTGTGTCAGATCCCTAGATAATAGGCTGTAATTGTGAAGAATAAATAAACAAGAAATAAATGACCAAAGTCAAATGAGTTATAATTAGATGGAAACATCTTACTATTATCCAGAATGAGATTTTCACTCTTGCAGCGGAGTGTGCGCTGATATGAAACTTCCTGGCAGATTAAAACTGTGTGCCCGACCGAGACTCGAACTCGGGACCTTTGCCTTTCGCGGGCAAGTGCTCTACCATCTGAGCTACCGAAGCACGACTCACACCCGGTACTCACAGCTGTTCTGCAAGTTTCGCAGGAGAGCTTCTGTAAAATTTGGAAGGTAGGAGACGAGATACTGGCAGAAGAAAAGCTGTGAGTACCGGGCGTGAGTCGTGCTTCGGTAGCTCAGATGGTAGAGCACTTGCCCGCGAAAGGCAAAGGTCCCGAGTTCGAGTCTTGGTTGGGCACACAGTTTTAATCTGCCAGGAAGTTTCATCTTACTATTATGTTTTTACTTTTAATCTTGAATCATTTTCAATTGCTCTATGGGTAGACTATTGAGTTATACAGTTATCTTTAACAGATGCATATCAATGGAAGGTAAATCTTCTGAAAGTGCTTGCCTTTAATAGATGAATGAGTACCACAGGTGGATTTTATTTACTGCAATAGAACCTTTAAATTTATGGACTGACATTGACAGTTCTGGTGAAGTGAGATTTGTTTTATGTTTTGTTTCATTTCAGGAAACAGCATATAAAAAAAGAGTGTTGGGAATTTTATTGCATTTACTATAAACACTGCAAAAACATATATTTGTGTAGTAACACAGCATATCACTAAAAAAGCCAAACACCCTACAGTGGATTGCCGAGTATCATGTAGATGCAGATGTACAAGCAGACAGGGACTCACTGATTACACATAATATACTGATCAGAAACTCTACAAATAAATCACTGCTGTAAATTTCTACAAATGAAGCACTGCTGTTAATGGTACAGACAGCATATCATTTTTTCTGCAGGCACAGCACTTCACATTCAGAACTGTGCATCAGGTTTAATGTACAAGACTAGCCTATGGGAGAGGAAGGTATTGCCTTTTTTTTTACACACACACACACACACACACACACACACAAAGGGGAGGGGAGGGGGGGGGGGGAGATAAATACAGCAGTTGCTATTTCCAGAAGTCACAGTGAGGCAGCAGACACAAAAAATATAGTGATTACAAATGATACACGGCTTCTTTATTACAGCTGTTCATGATACTTAGGTACCCTAAATCTCCAGATAAACTCAAGCATTGGAGCAACAATGAAAGTTGATATCCCTGCTACTCCAATTCTTTCAAATAAAATTGTGTGTGTTTACATACATGTACCAGATGCAATATCAAAGATGCACTGTACGATAAGGTAAATCTCATGGGTGACTCATTGGAAAGCAGAGTCGGCCAACGATGGATTTCAGCCTAAGTACTTCATAACAGAGTTACTACTTTTACAACTTTGTGAAGCATGTTAGTTCAACATAATAGGTATCCACAGGTTAAACCAATGCACATGCTTTGTAAATACAGCACACCATCACACCTATTAATTTCATATAACATCAAACTAGGTACAGAGAAAAATTTGGATGCGGTTGAAGAAGTAGAATAATCTAAACAACTCTGGCTACGAATGATGTCGATAGAAAACATATGTAACATAAAAAGTAACTCAATTGAGGGAGAAAGACACCATTACCAAAAGCACATAACTGATGTATAGGGTGATTCTAAAAGACTTACCTAGTTTCTCTAGACTATATCTTTTACACGAATGACAATAACAACTTGAGATAGATTTTAACTTCTGCATAAAACTAAAAGTTTACCTTGGTATTAGCTGTAAGTTGATGTTTCATGTGGTTGTCAGTAATGGGTCTAGGTCTAAGCTTACTTGGTCGTTCTTTACCAAATGTGACTCATGCTGAGATGGCATAAAACACACCAACAAATGACGTTTTGTGTTCTTTCTTCCAGCAAGTGCAATTATGACTACTGTGCAGTATGATTCTTGTTTAGAGTATTTCTTAACAACGTGCTACCTCAGTGAAAGATCAGCAGCAAGAGCTATCAGTATCTTGCATTGCACCATTGCTATCCAAGGTCACCTGCTCTCACAGTATGTGATATTTTAGGTGAAAGATTTGTGAAAAACTATGTCTAATTCTTCCCCTTCCAACAACTTAGGTTGAACAGTGATTCTACATAACTACAGCAGTGAGTGCAGTACTCCTAACATGCTCTTAAAAGTGTGGGAATATTTTGACTAGTGTCTGGATTTTTGTCATGCTGCCAGTGGAATGCACAATGAACAGTTGTGAAAGATACATGAAAACTTTATCCTAAATGTAATTTTAAAAAGTACCCTAATGTTGTATGTGCATGTGTGTGTATAAATACAAGGTGTAATTAAATTCTCTTCACATACATTGAGGATTTGTAGCTGGGACCAAGACAGTTAAGTTTAGTGTAGGAACTCTCGTTCGGAACTGTACCTTTTTGTACTATGTGCAAAATACCACAACCTATGTTCAAATCTCCCACGTTTTGGTGCCACTAACTAGGCTATTCAGTATGTCATTTACCGATCACCTGATGTCCCACACCCACTACAGGTTTGTTTACATGCCATTCAGATGGGTTTATGATCTGCACAGAGAGTTTTGTACCTGCTGCTGTTGTCGTTGCAGTTTGTGTTCATAATACAGGGTTACTCTAAATGATGGACTCATTTTCAAAAAATTCATATGTATCCAAGTACAAATCCAAAATGAACAAGCTTTATACCAATGAAACGAGGAAGTTTGATAGTATTTGGTGTGTGTGTGTGTGTGTGTGTGTGTGTGTGTGTGTGTGTGATGGTTTCAGAAGCAGCCGGTAGTGTTCGCGCGGCAATAGGGCCGTCGCTCCATTTCACTGTCAGTTGTGAGAGAGATGGGGACTGTGGAACACAAGGTTTTTTTGTGGTTTTGAGTTCGCAAAAACTGAGTTGGAAATTGCAGTGCAGTGGGCATTTTGTATCCAATTTAGTACTCAACCACCAACTCGAAAAAGCATTAGCTGTTGGTTTAAGCAATTTAAACAGACTGGGAGTGTGTGCAAAGGAAAAGCATAAGTTGATAGCATGTGTCAGAGGATGATGTCCGACAGATTCATGAAAGTTTTGTGTGCAGGCCCAATAAGCCTACTAATAGCGCCAGCAGAGAACTTGGAATATCCCAACGAACTGTATGGAAAGTTCTGAGATGGTGTTTGGTGTACAAGCCCTACTGATTACAACTCGTGCAGGCTCTTAAGCCCAATGACAAAGAGAAGTGTCTCGCCTTTTGTGGTTATGTGCTAGCAAAGATGGAGGATGACATTTCTACAGTGTGTAATTTTTAGTGATGAAGCGATGTTCCACCTTAGTGGAAAAATCAACAGACACAATGTTCAACATGTGGGGTTTGGAATATTCACATTCACTATAGCAACATGAAAGAGACTCACCGAAGATCAACATGTCCTGTGCCGCTGTGCCATATCGTGTGCAAAGGTTTATGGACCATTTTTCTTCGTGGGGCGGCAGCGGACGGGGGATCATTTTTCTTCGTGGGGCGGCGGCGGAGGGGGGGGGGGGGGGAGGGGGGGGAGAGAGGGGGGGGGGGGGGGGAGAGAGAGAGAGAGAGAGAGAGAGAGAGAGAGAGAGAACTGTGACAGGAATCACGTACTTGGACATGTTGGAACAATGGCTGTTCCCTAAAGTTATGGAAGATTCCGTGATGTACGAGGCTTTTTGAATGACTTCCTTCCTCAGCACTGGATCAGTCACAGGGGACTTGAGGACCTGGCTCGGCAATTCTGGTCCCTGAGATCTTCTAATCTGACACCCTGTGACTATTTCTCATGGGGTTAGGTGAAGGAAGCCATTTATGTCCTGCCTCTACCAACATATCTCAATTATCTGCAGAACCCGATCACTACTGTCATGCAATCAGTAACAGCAGATACACTTTCGCACGTATGGGATGAGTTTGGCTACCGTTTCGAGGTTTGCCGTGCAACTAACGGTGGCCACACTGAACATTTATCACATTTCTATTTATTAGACTAATTAATTACAAATTACTAAATTTATTAAATTGATATCAAACAGTATGAAAAAAAATCTTTTGAACTTCATCTTTTCATCGGTATAGAGCTTGTTCATTTTGGATCTGTACTTGAATAAATACAAAGTTCTGAAAATGGGTCAATGATTTAGAATAACCCTGTATACTACTGTAAAGTAGTTATCATCCACTACAGTACAGAAGCACAGAATGCAAGCTCTATGTACACTTTTACTTTTAGTGCATTGCTGTTGACCACGGTGAACTACACATTTGCCAAGTGTGGCGGTACGATGTTATCGTACGGCGAAGCTTGGTGCAATGGGAGGGCTGCTGATCAGTTGTATGCACAGCATTTTCCATATCACACCTTCACACTCCCTCTTGGCTATAGTGTACCACCAGGCTTCCGAGACTGGTACATCTGCCATATGAGGTGGTGTTCGACAGCGGCGCAGCGCATCGGAGTTTCAGCTGGCTGTAGTCCAAGCAGTGGAAGAAGACATGGCGAGGAACACCAGAACCATTGCAGGCTGATTGAATGTGGATCACACAACTATCTCATTTGTTTTGCATAAACAGCAGCTACACCTGTACCATCCTCCCAAGGTACATGTAATGCAGCCACAGTATTGTGTGTCACAATCCCATTACTGCAGTTGGCTTTTGCACCATTGTGTGGACAAGTCAGACTCCCACGGTGGATCTTTTTCACATATGAAGCCAAGTACATGAGGGAAGGTGCTCTCAATTCCTGCAACAGTCATGTGTGGGCCGATTAAACCCTGCGTGCCACTGTGGGTTTTAATAACAGTACGGTCTGAACATTTGGGCATCTGATTGGGCCATATTTCTTTTGAAAATAAAAATTTCTTAGCTCTATGCATAATTTAGGATTCACCCCAAGTTTCCATCTTAATTCGAGTTGAAGATATAGTCCCACGAGACTGGATGAATCTTTTTTTAACGTCCTATATTGTATCTCTGCTAACAACACAAAGTCGATTTCTTTCATCAATGACATCTCACTGTGGTTTTATGACATGAGCAGTAGGGCTGTAAAGTAGAGTATTCCTACTGCCAACATTAATGTCATAATACAATACCATTACAGGACACAATATTTGTCGGTAACTTATTTTGTCTGTACTGGCTTAACAACATACTGACAGTTTGGAAGCCATAGATGGAGCAATATTTCACTCGAACGAGGAATTGGTCGTCACTTTGCATAAGGACCTGAATAACACCAACATAAAACCGCATGGAGAAACTGTAGAAAGAACCTAGAAGTCAGGATAGTTGGACAAGTAATTGAATTAGACTTGTCGCACTTATGAGTCCAGTGTCTTAACATATGCCACTTTCCCCTGTGCTGTAATGAAGAATGCTCGATGCAATGGTGTTACAGCACAAATAAATGTAAGAATTCACTGACAAACTATATTTTTGGAATGGCTGTTTAACAAATAAAAATAAAATAAATGCTATCTTTTAGCAAACACTGTGACTCTGTGAATGCTTTAATATGCATCATCTACTTGCAAACAATTTACACTAGTGACTCATCCATGCTTCCCACATATAGCACTAAGTATCTTAAGTTGGACAACTCATAGGGTATAGTACTAATAGGTTGTACATACAAACCTTTCTCATGAATCAACCTTTTCAAAATCCCTATGGAAGTTTCCGAGATTGGTCTCCCCATAAATGTCCATTATGATTATCCGGGCTGTTATGCCGTGGTCAGTCAGTAGCGAGCCAGCAGGTGTGTTGGACCTTCCATCGAGCTACAGACCCCCTTGTAGATGTCTCCCGCAGACAGGGACGAAACGTTGGGTATTGAGACAAAATTCATCCGACCACGGCATAAAGCCCGGATAATCATAATGGACATGGCATTTCCGGCCGTGAAAGTCTACATTTTAGTATCTCCCCATACAGACAGAAAAATTCAGCTGGCACTTTAATTTAGTAATGCGTACAGATACAATTCAACCTTCGTCGTAATATGTAATATCATAGATAATTATCAAAGTACATTTTTAATAACCTGATTACTACTGAAGCTCGTCTGCGTTTTTTCCATCTTTATTTTGCAAAAATTGTGAAAATTAACTGGAAAGATCTTTCTCCCAATTGGGATACAATAAAAGTAGATAAAATTCTCAAAATCCCTATATAACAATACCATAAACACTGCTAAGCTCTGTTGGTGGTGTCCTTCACAAATAACTTGTTTTTGTGTGTGTGTGTGTGTGTGTGTGTGTGTGTGTGTGTGTGTGTGTGTGTGAGTGAGTGAATTTTTAAGGGACCAAACTATTGAGGTCATTGGTCCCTCCAGAATATATGTAGACACACCAATGGTCTAATTATACTGTGTACTGTTATTCCATTATTCATATTGCATACACAACTTTTCCTTACAATATTTACACTGAGGTAACAATAGTCATCAGATAGCAGTATGCACATATACAGATGGCAGTAGTATCATAGACACAAGGTATAAAATGGCAGTGCATTGGCAGAGCTGACATTTGTGCTCAGGTCATTCGTGTGAAGTTTCGAAGGTGATTATGGCCGCATGACGAGAATTAACAGGCTTTGAATGCAAAATGGTTGTTGGAGCTAACGTGTGGAGCATTACATTTTAGAAATTAAATATTCCACAGCGTACCAATAATTGACATTCCCCCCCCCCCCCCCTGCCAGTTGAGCTATATACCAACCATAGTTTAACAGCAGTTTTTTTAATATTCATATAATTAACGCACGCCTAGATACGAAGTATTTTATATTTGTGACTTCTAAAAATCAATAAAAATCAATTTCAGTGCTTGGTTAAAAACGCTGAATTTCCTAGATGTCCCTCGTTTTTTTCTGGGTCAAATGTAATTCCCTGAGAATTCCAGGTTTTCCATAAGAACTGACACACTGGGGGTCCGTACGAAACAGCAGTAACAGGAGATACTGAACATATACCAGGGTGAACAGAAAGTCCTTTCCCCTATTTTTTATTAGGCAGGACTTCGCCCTATTTTTATTAGCCAAAATAAGGTACATACAAGTAATTACAAATATACATACTATTCTATGTACCTTACACTATTTTTCCACATAGTCCCCACAGCGGTTCAGACCTTTGACCCTTCATGGCACTAAATTTGGGATGCCCTGTGGTAAAATTCATCTGATTGACTGTGGAACTACTGTCTGGTTGCTGTCTTGGCTTCACCACTGCATGTGAATCACCATCTTGCCAATAATGTCTTCAATGGACTGAAAACACGAGTATCAACCAAGAGAAAGGTCTGAACTTTATGGTGGGTCATCCAGACTCTCTCAGAGAAATGATTGGTGCTTGTCAAAGATTCTGATTACCGCATGTGGCCTCTTATTGTCGTGAAGAGTAGCCAAGTTGTCAGTATCAAGAATCCCTCGGTGCTTCTTCCCAATGGCAGCCACTGTGTGGAACAGTAACTGTCGGAATCAGTTGTTGCACCTAGTTGCATGAAATACAGCAGGTGCAGTCCACTGCGCTCCTAGGAGACCATTAACATCACTTTTCCAAAAGACGGCACAGTTTTTTTTGTTGTTGCAAGTAACCTGTATGTATGTGCACCGTGCTCTGCTGGTTCAATTCCAGCACGACATGCAGTTTCCACATTTCCTCATCAGTCACAATGGGGTCCAGGAAACTGTCAACCTGCGATGTTTCAGTGAAACAATGATTTTCTTGCCTTTCATTGTATCATCCAACTGCTTCGACACCCACAGACATGAAACCTTCCTGTACCCTGAGGACCTCTGAATGATGATTTAAACGTACACACACATGAAATGCTAACTCTCAAGAAATATCCTCGAGGTGCATATGTCTATTCGCTTTGACCACTGCATTCACACAGGAAATGTCAGTCAGTGACAAACACAGTCTCCTTAAACGCTCATTATTGCACAAGTCTTCACAGCCTTCTGCGAACTCACACCGCCTCCACCTCACACTTTTCGAAACCACACACCATATGTGGACTGTATTCCCTTGTATATTTTGATTGGTGTGAACATGTAAAACACAACTGCCATCTTCAACAACTGACAGTAGCGCCATGCTGCGGAGAGCTACCAGAAGATAAGGCCAGGTTGGTCTGAGAAACATTCACCACTGAGAATAAATTGTTGACTTCACACTTACAGCGGTGATTTTGCGAAAATAATAGGGGCAAAGTCTTTCTGATCTGCCCTTGTACAAAGAAGGGCAGCACAAATTTGTCTGACTTGTGAGACAGCATCAATCCTGAATTGGCAGAGGCTTTAAGATAAGACACTAAGTGAACTTAGAAAGCCTACTTAGAGAAAGTTTTAAAAGCAAGTATCGAGTGAGGAACATGGACTATACGACAACTCATATGTACTGCTCACACGGAGACTACGAAGAAAAGCTAAGACTCACTACAGTGCATTTCAGCAGGCTTTCTTCCTGTGCTCCATATGTAAATGTAAAGGAAGAAACTAATATGTGGTACAGTAGAAAGTATCTACTGTCATGCACTTCAAAATGGTATGCAGAGAAGCAAGTGTTGTACTTCACTCTCCTAATAGCACCCTTCTGATTATTCACCACCAGGAAATTCAAGTAATGGATTAGTGCACACCTGTAAGTTCTTGCAAAAGATGACACCATCAAGAGTTTTAGAATGCATCCATGCTGTGTGTACAGTTCTTGTGCAGAGGTTTCTGTTGTCTGCTGCATGTATGTACAATTTAGCATTACTGATACTCTTTACTTTTTGTGGCAGCACACAATTCAAGTACATGAAACTCCCCTGAGATGCTCTCTTCCTCTGATCTCTTACCAAAAAACATCTTAACAGTTAAAGAACAACTTTGCACCACTCAAAATTATTTACTAAATAATGTTATGATCATTTTTTTCAAAAATAGAAGTTAACCATTCTGCTTTATTACAATTCATTGGAAGTGGCAAGCACACACAAAACCCATGGATTCAATGACATACTGGCCTACACCGGTGGAATGCCAATCCACACATTCCCACTTCCTATGTGCTCTACAACTGAGGCTGAAGCCGACAAGTACAGGCACTTAAACAACTGAACACAAGCGTGCTTAAATATCTTTTGAATCCCAAGTGAGTCATCTGACTGCATGCATGAAGAGTTTCTGGGCGATAATTTCTTGCACTGTTTGCAGAGGTACTCACCTGAGTGCCATCCTCTGCATTCTGAGCGCGTGGGGGCGATCCACTCTTTCGACGGATCCCCCGGTGGATTGTCCATTTCTGCAAAATCACAAGGTAAGGCCAACTGCCTCAAAGAACAAGGGAACGACAACAGTTCAACTGCCTAGCCATGATAGTGATAAATGAAGTACAAGAAACACACAATCAATTATAAATTTAGAACCTACACTGCAATACACCTCTACTTACCCATGGAACAAATATATGCTTGTAACACCTCAGCACACCTATGTAGGATCAACTTCCACTAACACTTTGTCTATTTCCTAATTTTGTGATCTATATTTAGCATGCTCAGTATTGCAATTCTTATCCCAACCATCCAAATTCTCACGTCTTAAATACCTATTTATCATTTTCTGTGACTTCTTCACTTCTCTATAACACATCCTATATCTTTCTTTCAGTAACTTTGCCACAGAATATCAACACTCCAAGTTTGCTCCCTCTGCAGAGTCTTCTAGCTTGTGAGTTGATAGGAATCACTAGCAGTCAAGTAAAAAGTACTAAACTTCAATTATGAAACTGAAAAAAATTGTATGACGCACTTCAGACAAAGAATCTCACCCCCACTTTGACTGTTCTCCAATTTCACTTTTGACTGTTTCCTTTCTGGGATTTTTCACACCAATCGAGTGCTTCATCTGGGTTTTCTGCCCACTCCAGGCATACTTAATACTGCTAATCTGGGAGTATAGTGCCAGTAGCCGTGCGAATGTGCGAAAAATGAAAAACTGAATTACAAACCCATAACTGAACATCAAAGAAATTACTTTCAAACCTCCAGCAGCTTTGCAAGATTGGTTAAAGTTTTATGTATAAGACAGTAAACTTCTGCACAGTGAGTACAGAAGGTGCAGTTTCATTGACAGCAAGTCTTCTAAGACAATTGGTATTATCCACCTACTTTTCTCATCTATTGGAAATATTTCTACGATGGATATATGATTGTGAACCTTCTTCCTTTCCGTGGCATGTTTACATCTGAGGAGATACTGTAAAGTTAATGAAACCAGAAAGAAAACATATAAGTGTGTGTGTGTGTGTGTGTGTGTGTGTGTGTGTGTGTGTGTGTGTGTGTTGTGTCTGTATACGTGTGGATGGATATGTGTGTGTGTGCGCGAGTGTATACCCGTCCTTTTTTTCCCCCTAAGGTAAGTCTTTCCGCTCCCGGGACTGGAATGACTCCTTACCCTCTCCCTTAAAACCCACATCCTTTCGTCTTTCCCTCTCCTTCCCTCTTTCCTGATGAGGCAACAGTTTGTTGCGAAAGCTTGAATTTTGTGTGTATGTTTGTGTTCGTTTGTGTGTCTGTCGACCTGCCAGCACTTTCATTTAGTAAGTCACATCATCTTTGTTTTTAGGTATATTTTTCCTTCGTGGAATGTTTCCTTCTATTATATATATATACACTCCTGGAAATGGAAAAAAGAACACATTGACACCGGTGTGTCAGACCCACCATACTTGCTCCGGACACTGCGAGAGGGCTGTACAAGCAATGATCACACGCACGGCACAGCGGACACACCAGGAACCGCGGTGTTGGCCGTCGAATGGCGCTAGCTGCGCAGCATTTGTGCACCGCCGCCGAGAGTGTCAGCCAGTTTGCCGTGGCATACGGAGCTCCATCGCAGTCTTTAACACTGGTAGCATGCCGCGACAGCGTGGACGTGAACCGTATGTGCAGTTGACGGACTTTGAGCGAGGGCGTATAGTGGGCATGCGGGAGGCCGGGTGGACGTACCGCCGAATTGCTCAACACGTGGGGCGTGAGGTCTCCACAGTACATCGATGTTGTCGCCAGTGGTCGGCGGAAGGTGCACGTGCCCGTCGACCTGGGACCGGACCGCAGCGACGCACGGATGTACGCCAAGACCATAGGATCCAACGCAGTGCTGTAGGGGACCGCACCGCCACTTCCCAGCAAATTAGGGACACTGTTGCTCCTGGGGTATCGGCGAGGACCATTCGCAACCGTCTCCATGAAGCTGGGCTACGGTCCCGCACACCGTTAGGCCGTCTTCCGCTCACGCCCCAACATCGTGCAGCCCGCCTCCAGTGGTGTCGCGACAGGCGTGAATGGAGGGACGAATGGAGACGTGTCATCTTCAGCGATGAGAGTCGCTTCTGCCTTGGTGCCAATGATGGTCGTATGCGTGTTTGGCGCAGATTGAGGCCTGGTGGATAACGGGAAGAGAGGATATATTGAAGAGCAAGTTCCCATCTCCGGAGTTCGGATAGGTTGTTGTTAGTAGGAAGTATCCAGATAACCCGGACGGTGTAACACTGCGCCAAGATGTGCTGGTCGTGCACCAAGGCATGTTTAGCCACAGGGTGATCCTCATTACCAACAAACACTGTCTGCCTGTGTCCATTCATGCGAATGGACAGTTTGTTGCTGGTCATTCCCACATAGAATGCATCACAGTGTAGGCAGGTCAGTTGGTAGATCACGTGGGTGCTTTCACACGTGGCTCTGCCTTTGATTGTGTACACCTTCCGGGTTACAGGACTGGAGTAGGTGGTGGTGGGAGGGTGCATGGGACAGGTTTTACACCGGGGGCGGTTACAAGGGTAAGAGCCAGAGGGTAGGGAAGGTGGTTTGGGGATTTCATAGGGATGAACTAAGAGGTTACGAAGGTTAGGTGGACGGCGGAAAGACACTCTTGGTGGAGTGGGGAGGATTTCATGAAGGATGGATCTCATTTCAGGGCAGGATATGAGGAAGTCGTATCCCTGCTGGAGAGCCACATTCAGAATCTGATCCAGTCCCGGAAAGTATCCTGTCACAAGTGGGGCACTTTTGTGGTTCTTCTGTGAGAGGTTCTGGGTTTGAGAGGATGAGGAAATGGCTCTGGTTATTTGCTTCTGTACCAGGTCGGGAGGGTAGTTGCGGGATGCGAAAGCTGTTGTCAGGTGGTTGGTGTAATGCTTCAGGGATTCCGGACTGGAGCAGATTCGTTTGCCACGAAGACCTAGGCTGTAGGGAAGGGACCGTTTGATGTGGAATGGGTGGCAGCTGTCGTAATGGAGGTACTGTTGCTTATTGGTGGGTTTGATGTGGACGGACGTGTGAAGCTGGCCATTGGACAGGTGAAGGTCAACATTAAGGAAAGTGGCATGGGATTTGGAGTAGGACCAGGTGAATCTGATGGAACCAAAGGAGTTGAGGTTGGAGAGGAAATTCTGGAGTTCTTCTTCACTGTGAGTCCAGATCATGAAGATGTCATCAATAAATCTGTACCAAACTTTGGGTTGGCAGGCCTGGGTAACCAAGAAGGCTTCCTCTAAGCGACCCATGAATAGGTTGGCGTACGAGGGGGCCATCCTGGTACCCATGGCTGTTCCCTTTAATTGTTGGTATGTCTGGTTTTCAAAAGTGAAGAAGTTGTGGGTCAGGATGAAGCTGGCTAAGGTAATGAGGAAAGATGTTTTAGGTAGGGTGGCAGGTGATCGGCGTGAAAGGAAGTGCTCCATCGCAGCGAGGCCCTGGACGTGCGGGATATTTGTGTATAAGGAAGTGGCATCAATGGTTACAAGGATGGTTTCTGGGGGTAACGGATTGGGTAAGGATTCCAGGCGTTCAAGAAAGTGGTTGGTGTCTTTGATGAAGGATGGGAGACTGCATGTAATGGGTTGAAGGTGTTGATCTACGTAGGCAGAGATACGTTCTGTAGGGGCTTGGTAACCAGCTACAATGGGGCGGCCGGGATGATTGGGTTTGTGAATTTTAGGAAGAAGGTAGAAGGTAGGGGAGCGGGGTGTCGGTGGGGTCAGGAGGTTGATGGAGTCAGGTGAAAGGTTTTGTAGGGGGCGTAAGGTTCTGAGGATTCCTTGAAGCTCTGCCTGGACATCAGGAATGGGATTACCTTGGTCTGCTTGTGTCTGTATATGTGTGGATGGGTATGTGTGTGTGCGCGAGTGTATACCCGTCCTTTTTTCCCCCTAAGGTAAGTCTTTCCGCTCCCGGGACTGGAATGACTCCTTACCCTCTCCCTTAAAACCCACATCCTTTCGTCTTTCCCTCTCCTTCCCTCTTTCCTGATGAGGCAACAGTTTGTTGTGAAAGCTTGAATTTTGTGTGTATGTTTGCGTTCGTTTGTGTGTCTGTCGACCTGCCAGCACTTTCATTTGGTAAGTCACATCATCTTTGTTTTTAGGTATATTTTTCCTTCGTGGAATGTTGTCGGCAATGCCTACATAAGACGAAAAGGGTCTAGTGCAGTCGTTAGATCAGTTACTGCTGCTGCACTACCAGGTTATCAAGATTAAAGTGGGTTTAAACGTGGTGTTACAGTCGGCGCACGAACAATGGGAGACAGCCCCTCGGAGGTAGCGATGAAGCGGAGATTTTCCCATACGACCATTTCACGGGTGTACCATGAATCCAGTAAAATGTCAAATCTCTGACATTGTTGCGCCCAGAAAAAGATCCTACAAGAACAGGACCAACAAGAACTGAACAGAATTGTTCAGCGTGACAGAAGTGCAACCCTTCTGCAAATTGCTGCAGATTTCAGTGCCAGGACATCAACAGGTGTAAGCATGTGAACCATTCAATGAAACAACATCAATATGGGCCTTTGGATCCAAAGGCCCAGTCGCATACCCTTGATGACTGCATGACACAAAGCTTTATACCTCACCTGGGCCCGTCAATGCTGACATTGTACTGTTGATGGCTGGAAACGTGTTGCCTGGTCGGACGAGTCTAGTTTCAAATTGTGTCGAAGAGTTGGACGTGTATGAATATGGAGACAACCTTATGAATCCATGGACCCTGCATATAAGCTGTTGGAGGCTCTGTAATGGTGTGGGGCATGTGCAGTTGGAGTGATATGGGACCTCTGACACTTCTAGATACGACTGACAGTTGACATGCATGTAAGCATCCTGTCTCATCACCTGCAGCCATTCATGTCCATTGTGCATTCCAACAGACTTGGGCAATACCAGCAGGACAATGTGACACCCCACATGTCCAGGATTGCTACGGAGTGGCTCCAGGAAAACTCTCGGAGTTTTAACACTTCTGCTCGCCACCAAACTCCCCAGATATGAACATTATCAAGCATATCTGGGATTCCTTGCAATGAGCTATCCAGAAGAGATCTCCATCCCCTTGTACTCTTACAGATTTATGGACAGCCCTGCAGGATGCATGGTGTCAGTTCCCTCCAGCACTACTTCAGACATTACTTGAGTCGATGCCATGTCGTGTTGCAGCATTTCTGCGTGCTCGTGGGGGGCCCTACAAGATTTTAGGCAGGTGCACCTGTTTCTTTGGCTCTTCAGTGTAAACAATCTGCAAAGTTGTTGATGCAAGCAGAACAGGTCATCACATGTAAAATAACATAACTAACCAAAATACAACATTAACAATTTAATGAGGAAGGGCACTTACAAAGTTACATTTTGATCAATGGAAATTGCTAGGGAGGATTATGTACATATGAGAAAGAGTGATGACCACAAATACTATACAACATAAATACTATAATACACCAACGACATTGAGATTAAGATTTAACAGTTTTAACAGTACCCCTCGATACATTATTAAACACACAAGCTTGGCAGAAACATGATAAAGCAAAGCAGTGTTGTGAGACATTTGAACAAAGGAGAAGTCATGACATTCAACACACATGGGTAATCTATTAGGTTTAATAACAAATAAGTTTTCATATAACAAATACTCTACTGTCAACATACATGATAAAATCCATAAAAAGAGCATCATAAACAAATTTCTACAGTTTAGGACCTCTAGCCAACAGAAAAATACTGTAAATCCTTAACCAGCCATCAATCCTCCCAACCCCTCTCCACACCTAACAGAATGACTGAATATGAGTCCATTTCATCAAACAGCTACAACACTTTCAACAAAAGCTTGTTATGTTATGATACTACACAGAGACATCTAACAGAAGTTATAAATACACCTTTTATGACACTAAGAGAAGTTCTAGAGAAAGTAGATGCGGAATTTTGGTGGCCAAACCTCCATCTCTTGCACGAGATACTGGTGACCACAGGATAAGAGTCTCAATCAGTTGCAGTGCAGTTACTTATAAGTTCAGCGAAGCATGTTGGAAAAACACATGAGGAGTGATGGGAACACAATTGTGGAGGCAGCAGCTGGTTGTAAGTAGCCAATCAGAGAGTAGTGGGCACACAAAGTGATTCACAGTGTTGGGTGAAAGCAAATCCTTTACAAATTTGCTTCCACCCAGCACTCTAATCACAGACTTCAATTTACAAGAAAAAAGGGCAGGGCATTCTATAAACCTTAAAAAAAAAAAAAAATTGCTGCACATGACACACTGCCAAAATGAAACTACAAAGACATGTTAGATATTCGACCACTGAGTGTATTCTGAATACCTACTTCAACTGTTCAGCAAATGTAGCTGAGCTGAGTTGATCATAACAACACATTCATTGGCTTTACCAGCTTACAACCAATCTGAATCTATCAACCTAACCTGAATTTGAACCTTTGGTTGCGCTACAAACGGGTATGTGTGTGTGTTTGTGTGTGTGTGGGAGGGAGAGAGAGAGAGAGAGAGAGAGAGAGAGAGAGAGAGAGAGAGAGAGAGAGAGAGAGGGGGGGGGGGGGGGGGGGGAGCTTCCCTTGATAGATGATCTAACTTTACAGACTCTGCCAGGTAACAAATCGGAATGCTCTTACTGTTGGGTAGGTCGACTATGCCTGTATCTGACATTGTTAGAGTGAAGTTACACTTCAGTGGCTTTGGAGTGATATACTTATTCCATCAAGTGAACTAACCAACTATTGCAGTCGTTTCCACTACCATCTATAAATACTGTCACACTTGTGTTATTATCCACAGGACAAGAAAAAAAAAAATCAGATTTTTCCTAGATTTTCCGGTTAAAAATACAGTTTTCTCTGGTGGAAACACACTTCATTCATGTTAAGAGACAATGTGTTTGCCCTCAGAGCTGAAAAATTTATCAATCCTTTGAATGGTAATGGTTTCAAAACCAGAGTAGAACTTTCCAGCACTTTAGGAAATGAAACACAGCAAAAACTAATACAGTTTGGAAATACCTTCGATGCGCGGCAACATGTAAACCGTGTATTTTCGTGTAATAAAAGTATAAATACAAATTCCACCAAATACAGAATCATATCTTCCAAAGCACTGAAATCGAGATTGCAATGTGCTTTTGTCAGCCAATCATAGCTTGCAAGATGTGGTCAAGCCAGCCAATGACAGCAGATATTCAGAGAATAGGGCACTTGATGTAGTCAGTCAACAGCAGCATCACTGTTAAGTAGCACGAACATACAATTAGGAAAAGTTAGTGGTTTAAATTATTATACATATGGCATAACTACACGAAAAGCTTTCACACATAATATTGCTCTTCTAGTGTACGTTACCCCTTAAGATATATCAAACACAATCGTCTCAGTAAAATTTAAATAATGGTATAAATGGCTGGTCTTTCTGCGATTTAAGAAATTCATTGCACGTTCTCATACGTAACATAATTCACCTTGTGTAAAATGAAATTTACTTTGAAAGTAATGCTTCTCAAAACCCATTCACAATATTTTCCTGTGACCTGTTACAAACGTAAACAGCTGTGATGTCACATCCATCAAAAGCACTTTGCTGTGACAAAGTACTGCATAGTCTTCGTCATTAAGTCTGTCACATTTTGCTGCTTGGCAGATGCTTGCGTGTGCAGTGTGTTTTGGTGTAGTAAATGGCACATTTTCTTTGCAACTAAAGCTTTATTTTGGTGTTATTCACTCACTCATTTATGTTTTATGGCTGCAGTATTATTCTACAATACCAGACTGATGCAAAACATTTTTAGATTATCAGTTCTTACCAGAAAAAAATAAAATAAAAAACGCACAGGTTTTCCCCAGATGAAAAAGATTCCCGTATTTTTCAATGATTTTCTAGGGTGTGACAAAGATGCCTGTATCTAGTTTAACTGGCATGTGAATTTTTTAAAATTATCATGTGGACCATGAAAATTATTCTATTGTGACCTTCTTGACTTTTGTTTCATGCTGGAGTGTAATTGCAAGTGTAATAAATAACTGCCACCACAGTAGAGTGACTCATAAAAAGAAAAGTTTCAATTTCAGCACTTTTCTTACTTCCCACTAGTTACACAGAACTAATGAACTGCCAGGACATGCCTCTGAGCAAAATCATTCTGATACACATTGCCATTGTGCTAGACTGTATCCACTGACCACTTAAAAGAGCATATTTCTAGAAACAGAGCAAACTAATTTTTAGGCATGCAAACAAGAAAGAGCATAATTACTATTTTATAAACCAAGAACAAGCTGCCACATTTAAAAGTTTAGCTTTGGAATCATATGGATTTCTGTTAAAATAGCAGCAAGAAAGAAGACACATGAGACCAAGATTTAGCCACTCAGAACTGTACTTTAAAATAGATGTGGGACAAGGTAGAAAGCTAGAGGAAGAAACAAATGGGATTTTTAAAACTGAATAGCTTGTTAGAAGCTCAAATGGCTCTTGCCACATATTTAATATTAAGTCCCCCCCAGAAACTATGCAATATCTAGGGATTAAACAGATTTTAGTTCAACAGAGGCATTTGAATATGCACCAGACTCAAACAGGCCCATGTGCAAGAAAACAATTTGTGAGAGCAGTCACTAGAATACCTGTTACTAAACTTAATATGCAAACAGGGGAGTGTAGAGCTCAGACAGCACTTTCACCAAGTGGTTAGAAAATGTTTGATGTTACGTAACACATTTCTCTATTTTTCCAAGGAGAATGTCCCATTTAGTGCAGCAGTAATACGAGGTATGGCAGGGGAATCCCTTTGCCAGCTGTTGCTCTCTGACATACTGAAAACAAGCCGTTAGATGGACATACAATCACCAGTGCAGAAGCCAGGAGTTACCGACAGTGTCGTTTGCGGCAGGGGACGTCCTGGTACATTTTCTACTACTGCTCCACAGAACGTACCTTATCGTCAGAGTCTGAGTCGGTGTTGGAGCCCAACTCCGAGCCCCCCTCACTGCCCTCCTCTCGGTGTGCTGCCAGCTTGCGAGCCTGCCGATCCATAAGGCTAGTACGACTGCGAGTCTTCTTCCAGGAATAATAGTAGCGGACGAGGCTCGCAATTGTCTTGTCGGGCAACTGTAAGGAAAATAATTACTTTGGAACATTGGCAGTATAAAGAAATACAATTCATCAGATCTGGTGCCAAAAATATTGTGCAGGGTGTGAAAAAGATAAAATGCTGTTACTGACTTGACACTTTGGCGACACAAACACTTGCTGCAGTTATGGCAAGAGGTCGTGTAAAACATTTACTAATAAAGAACTGTATGTTATGCTGTAGTGATTATTTTGCTCATCTACAGTACACAAACTGCAATACCTCTCTTCACATCTGTACTAACACCCTGGAAACCAGTGTGAGATCAAAAGCACGAAATTTGAAGGAGCAACAAAGTTTTGAAAGAATAAAATAAATCTGCTGTAATAAGCTTCCTTTAATCAGGAATCTTCACAGAATTAAAATTCATTCTGCACCAACAATAAAATGGAAACCTTACTGCCTATGTGAAGTTTGGAAATTTGATCTGCATTTAGACTGACTAGGGCTTAGAGTTGTTGCACTGTATGTGTAAACTTACTGCCCACTTGGCATTTATTTTACCCATAATTTACCAACTGATAGCATTTGTTTTTTTTGTTCTATAGACAAGTGACACACAATTTTGTCATTTTAATCTGGGGACAAGAGAGAAAAAAGCATGTTGCCATGCAGTACCTGCAGGCACTTTTTTAAAAATTCTGTTGGATGTTGGCGAAGCTGTTCCCACCCATTTCAGTTTAGTCAATATTTCTGATGTTGTTGAAGAAAATAGTGTGCCACAGTAGAGATGAGTTGCAATATGACTACATTTGAGCGTAACTATAATGCTGGATTTAGGAGAACATCTTGAGATGATGATTGCAGTGTACACAATGATCCTTATATCAAGAAACTTAGCAGCTGGGAAGTTCTTTGATGCTTTTAATTGTCTCTAGTAGTAACAAAACAAATAACGAATGTTTTGAACCTTGGAATCTGAATCGGAGAAAAATAAAAGATGACTCTGTAATTTATTTTAGAAAACTATCCAATTAATGTTATATTTGAAAAACTGGGACTGAATAGAAAGGTATGCCAATACAACAAATAATAAGAAGATAATTCTTTTATTTGTAAAGTGTAAGACAAAAAGGAAGCCAGTTTTGAACTCAAAATTTTGAGATATTAAGAATAGTTAAATGAATGTTTAAAAGTACTGTCCCTTAGCAGTATATATTGCCAAATTTTAATAGACAATACTTGCTTCCAAGTCAAATAAATATTGCCTTCGTGACACACAACAGCAAAAAGTTTTATCACAGCTGCTGGAACACTTAGCCATGAACAGCACCTTTAAATGCCTTGAAATGTGAAATGATGGCTAGTACAAATACTCACCATCTGCCTGATGCGGTGGAAACTCTTTCCGTGAAACTGAAAGGCCTGCTCAAAGAGCACTTTGTCCTCCACTGTCCACTCATCTGGAAACGGTGTGAAATTTGCCAGGTCAAGGATGGCTCGCTCAAGGTCATGCTTGTGCCAAAACAGCATTCCCAGAGCTTGTTCTCCATTGTAGCCATACTTCTCCTTAGCGAGGGAAATATACTCATCCACTGTAAAAGAATAAAACATTTTCCTGATGATCTCACAGATGAAATTACATGCAGGGCAAAATATCTCTCTCTCTGTATCACAACAAAACCCATTACTATTTATCTCCCTGTCATGAAAGATTATATTACTCTGCAGGGCGAAGTGGTTTCCCAGCCATTGCAGGGACTAATTTGACCACATGGCGAGACACATTCATGTTCCAATTAGAAGTAGCAGGACACAGAGAAGTACGAAAAAATCAGTTCCTGGAACATCAGGTGGTCTTCATCAAAAGAATGAAACTACTTAGTTTGAATTTGACTTTAACAATCCTGGTACACGGCCAAAGAGTTTTTCTTACATTGAGACATCATTTTATAAATATGAAAGGAGAAAATGGGACGCAATTCTGACATCAGTAAAAGCTACAGAGAAGGCCACAATTCAAATAAATATGGGTTTCAAAAGATGTTACAATACCCTGCAGGGTATTTTCTCACTTAGGTCAGATAAGAATCAAAATCGTTCTTAACTAAAGAGGAAGGGATGGTTAACTGGAAAAAGCTTAAGTGAAAAATTGCCTGTCCATGAAAATTCTCTAAACCATACACTTTGTTTTTACTCATGGAAGAATCTAGAGTCTTCTCTCAGAAATGAGGGCATTCATATAGAGTTATAGGACCAGATTTAAAAAAAAAGGCGAGGGGTGTGTGTGTGTGTGTGTGTGTGTGTGTGTGTGTAAATCTCGTTTGAGAGCACTGCTGTACTTCGTTGTTGATGCTATTCTTTTCCTAGCAAAGCAAGGAGTCCATTTGGAGGAACAAAAGAAGTTGATGATTTTGGTGGTTCAGAGAGTGACAAAATTTCTAAATATTAATAATCTTATATCACACTATAGTGCCCCCCCCCCCCTCCCCAATACTGAACACCACAAGGGCACATTAGCTATTTTTCAAAAATTTTACAATTGCCAATAAAATAAAGCAGGATATAATTAATTAAAGATATTTTACATGCTAAATACTTTTCCTCAATGTTTGACTGCACTCCAGATACCAGTCGCAAGGAGCAGATTATTCAAGTAGTTCGCTATGTCAAGTTAAATGACACAAAAGATGTGGAAAGTTCAACTGACTTTTCATAGTGAGAGTCAAAACAGGAGAATGTCTTAGTCAAAAGAAGAACAAGATGGGATGAGCATGAAATGCTGCAGAGGGCAATCTTATGATAACGGCACTAACATGGCTGGAAAGCACAAAAATACTTCAGAAAAATTAACTGACCTGTTTCGTACATGTTGCTCACAGGTCATTCCATGTAAAATCATCCAGAAATTTTAGGGAATGACACCCACCGTCACACAAAACCTTGAAATTGTGGGTAGTGGAAGTTTACCTAGATATATTCACACTTATCAAACGTTAATGTTGCAGGTCAATTACTTTTTCAATTATGATAAAAAGAAGTTGTATAGATTCATGAATTCAGGATTTAATAGGTGAGCTCCTTTATAATTTAAAAATGCAATAGTTCCCACAGTTTTTGCAGTGGAAGCTTGATGATTTTAAGTTAAGGAGGAAGGTTTATATTTTTATAGTCCTGCTACTTGTAGTGAATGTCCATCATCTATATCTCAGAAAAAAATTGTAAATAATTTCTTTTAAACAAAATCCATGCATGGACATTATAATTTTTTAAGGTATTGCCCCCTCATAGATACCTTCGAAAAATTTACAATATTATTATAAATATTCCTTTATGTCACACAAAAAGAATCAATTTGTAGAAATTATGGGAAGTATGGGAAAAAATGTCATTGTAAAAGAAATACTGAAGTTGTTAATTTATGACTACCATGTCACCAATAAATTTCTGAAGTTGGTGACGCTGGATTTCCCTAGGAACAAATGTTGAGAACACTGTTTTATTGCCACTACATGTATTGAACCGTCTCCAGTTCCTTTGTTTTAATAATAGATTTATGGCAGCCAAACTGGCCATTTAGTAGGCGAAGTACAGGAATTATTCTCTTCATTCATTCAAGGATAGATCATTTTTTTGTGCCCAGTACACTCACTGGTTGAAGTTTTTCTGCAGATTATCCTCAGAAACTGAGGTTAATGCCATTTTGTGTGCACACACGAGTAGGTTTACACTGTCGGCTTTTATTGTTTCAATGATGTCTGCTGTAGCTAAGATGAAGAGTAAGGGGCTCAGTGGGTCACCTTGTAACACTCCCAACTGTTTGCTCTATCAGGCTGGACTTATATATACCATCATGTTTAGCAACAGGTAATATCTTGGACCTAAAGCGGTTTCCAGTTTCTTCATTAGAATGGATCTATTGATTGTGTCTAACGCCTTGGCATAGTCTATGAAAATTGCATGAAGCTTTCTCCCTCGATTGGCTAAGGCTATTTCTATATCAGTTTGGAGACACTGTACAGCTTGAGTCGTTGATCTCCCACATCTGAAACCAAACTGTGAAGTGGGGAGTTTCACATCAATATCTCTCCGACGCTTGCACAATAGTGTTGCAAAGATCTTGAATAGGGCGTTCTCTAGTGCAATGCCCCTGTACACATTTGGGTCAACCGTGTTACCTTTTCCCTTGTACAGAATTACCAGCTTTGAATGTTTCCACTGATCCGGTACAATTCCTCATTTCAGGCACTCATTGAGGAGCACTGTGAGTGGAATTACTAGTACAGGGAGCGTAGTTTTCAGGTGCTCATCACATTTTTTTTCTTCATGCTCATAATTGTGTGGATTATTTTTCTTCTGTGAAGAATTCAAACTCCTGCGTAGCGGCTGGAGTCGCTGTGGGGCTTCTTGCTGGTGGGCGTGTGTCGTTAGCCTGAAGGATTGAGCTTAAATGTCTTTCCCACACTTCCATTGGGATGTTCTCTGGGAATTTTGGTTGCTTCGGCTGAAGAACCTTATACGGTCTCTGTCTCCCTGATTCTATTAAACGTTTTTCCTCTTCCTCTCAGAATATCCTTTGCGCCTCCTTAATCTTGGTTCTACGAGGGACATTTGAGAAGTCCGTGCAAAGTCCGAGAGATGGCATCACCGGTGTGCATCGAGGTCATCTTTAGTTAGTAGCATTTTTTGAAAGAACTCACACCAAGTTTCAGCCATATTGGTCTATTTCTTTGTGTTTGGCATTCGTGTAAATCAAGGAAGTCGAGCGACTGTCAAAAAATATACAAAAAAGAGTTTCGTGTGGTGATTAAACATTACTTTATGAAAGGCAAAATGCCTCAGGAGACTAAAAGAGAAGCTTGATAAACATTACGGTGACTCTGCACCTTTGTTTAGTGGTTTCAAAATTTTCAGAGTGGCCATAAGGGCACAAATGATGTTGAACATTCTAGACGTCCTGTGGAGGTTACGACTCCACAAATCATTGATAAAATCCGTGATATGGTGATCGATGACAGAAGAGTTAAGGTGTGTGAGATTGCTAGTGCTGTGGGCATCTCAAATGAACGGGTACATAATATTTTGACATGAGAAAGCTATCTGTAAGATGGGTTCCTCGACTGCTCACGTCTGACCAAGAACGGAATCATGTGAAGTGTTACAAGGATGGTTTGCAGCTGTTCAGGAAGAATCTGCAGGACTTTAAGCGTCATTTCGTCACTGTGGATGAAACATGGGTACATTACTATACTCCTGAGACCAAACAACAACTCTATGCCTTTACAAATGTCTGCTTGTGTCTGTGTATATGCGGATGGATATGTGTGTGTGTGCGCGCGCACGCGCGAGTGTTTACCTGTCCTTTTTTCCCCCTAAGGTAAGTCTTTCTGCTCCCGGGATTGGAATGACTCCTTACCCTCTCCCTTAAAACCCAAATCCTTTTGTCTTTCCCTCTCCTTCCCTCTTTCCTGATGAGGCAACCGTTGGTTGCGAAAGCTTGAATTTTGTGTGTATGTTTGTGTGTCTATCGACCTGCCAGCGCTTTTGTTTGGTACGTCTCATCATCCTTTTATATATATAATAGAGGGAAACATTCCATGTGGGAAAAATATATTTAAAAAGAAAGATGATGAGACTTACCCAACAAAAGCGCTGGCAGGTCGATAGACACACAAATAAACACAAACATACACACAAAACTCTAGCTTTCGCAACCAACGGTTGCCTCGTCAGGAAAGAGGGAAAGACAAAAGGATATGGGTTTTAAGGGAGAGGGTAAGGAGTCATTCCAATCCCGGGAGCGGAAAGACTTACCTTAGGGGGAAAAAAGGACAGGTATACACTCGCGCGCGCGCGCACACACACACACACACACACACACACACACACATATCCATCCGCATATACACAGACACAATATATATATATAGAGGGAAACATTCCACGTGGGAAAAATATATTTAAAAAGAAAGATGATGAGACTTACCAAACAAAAGCGCTGGCAGGTCGATAGACACACAAACAAACACAAACATACACACAAAATCCTAGCTTTCGCAACCAACGGTTGCCTCGTCAGGAAAGAGGGAAGGAGAAGGAAAGACAAAAGGATTGGGTTTTAAGGGAGAGGGTAAGGAGTCATTCCAATCCCGGGAGCGGAAAGACTTACCTTAGGGGGAAAAAAGGACAGGTATACACTCGCACACACACACATATCCATCCACACATACACAGACACAAGCAGACATTTGTAAAGGCAAAGAGTTTCGGCAGAGATGTCAGTCGGGACGGAAGTACAGAGGCAAAGATGATGTTGAAAGACAGGTGAGGTATGAGCGGCGGCAGATTGAAATTAGAAATTAGCGGAGATTGAGGCCTGGCGGATAGCGAGAAGAGAGGATATGCTGAAGGGCAAGTTCCCATCTCCGGAGTTCTGACAGGTTGGTGTTAGTGGGAAGTATCCAGATAACCCGGACGGTGTAACACTGTGCCAAGATGTGCTGGCCGTGCACCAAGGCATGTTTAGCCACAGGGTGATCCTCATTGCCAACAAACACTGTCTGCCTGTGTCCATTCATGCGAATGGACAGTTTGTTGCTGGTCATTCCCACATAGAATGCTTCACAGTGTAGGCAGGTCAGTTGGTAAATCACGTGGGTGCTTTCACACGTGGCTCTGCCTTTGATCGTGTACACCTTATATATATATATATATGTGTGTGTGTGCGCGCGCGCGCGCGCGCGCACGAGTGTATACCCGTCCTTTTTTCCCCCTAAGGTAAGTCTTTCCGCTCCCGGGACTGGAATGACTCCTTACCCTCTCCCTTAAAACCCACATCCTTTCGTCTTTCCCTCTCCTTCCCTCTTTCCTGATGAGGCAACAGTTTGTTGCGAAAGCTTGAATTTTGTGTGTATGTTTGTGTTCGTTTGTGTGTCTGTCGACCTGCCAGCACTTTCATTTGGTAAGTCACATCATCTTTGTTTTTAGGTATATATATATATATATATCACACACACAAAGATGATGTGACTTACCGAACGAAAGTGCTGGCAGGTTGATAGACACACAAACATACACACAAAATTCAAGCTTTCGCTACCAACGGTTGCTTCATCAGGAAAGAGGGAAGGAGAGAGAAAGACGAAAGGATGTGGGTTTTAAGGGAAAGGGTAAGGAGTCATTCCAATCCCGGGAACGGAAAGACTTACCTTGGGGGATAAAAAAGGACAGGTATACACTAGCACACACACACACACACACACACACACACACACACACACACACATACGCAGACATTTGTAAAGGCAAAGAGTTTGGGCCGAGATGGCAGAAGTACAGAGGCAAAGATGTTGTTGAATTACAGGTGAGGTATGAGCGGCGGCAACTTGAAATTAGCGGAGGTTGAGGCCTGGCGGGTAACGAGAAGAGAGGATATAATGAAGGGCAAGTTCCCATCTCCGGAGTTCTGACAGGTTGGTGTTCCGGACGGTGTAACACTGTGCCAAGATGTGCTGGCCGTGCACCAAGGCATGTTTAGCCACAGGCTGATCCTCATCACCAACAAACACTGTCTGCCTGTGTCCATTCATGCGAGTGGACAGTTTGTTGCTGGTCATTCCCACATAGAAAGCTTCACAGTGTAGGCAGGTCAGTTGGTAAATCACGTGGGTGCTTTCACACGTGGCTCTGCCTTTGATCGAGTACACCTTCCGGGTTACAGGACTGGAGTAGATGGTGGTGGGAGGATGCATGGGACAGGTTTTACACCGGGGGCAGCTACAAGGGTAGGAGCCAGAGGGTAGGGAAGGTGGTTTGGGGATTTCATAGGGATGAAATGAGAGGTTACGAAGGTTAGGTGGACGGCGGAAAGACACTCTTGGTGGAGTGAGGAGGATTGAGGTTTTGGGAGGAGTGGAGCTGGAAGTGGGAGACTGAGTAGATGGGAGAGACTGGGTCTGTGTGCAATGAGAGGAGGTTGAGGTTTGCTTGAAAGGTTGTGAAGGGTGAGTGAGTTGCCTTTCTGGAGGTGGGAAACCAGGAGATTGGATAGTTTTTTGAGGTGGAGGGTGGCATGATGTTCTAATTTGCGGTTGGCCTGTAGGAGCATGCTCTGAACAGCCGGTGTGGATGTGGGCGAGGAAAGATTGAGGACTTTTATTAAGGATAGGAGTTGACGGGTGTGTTCATTGGCTGAGTTGATGTGTATATATAGTATCCGGAAGACAAAGTAGGATACCTTCTCTTTGACCAAAACAGTGTATATACTTGCAGGATCATGAGGAACACATACCGTATGTGTGTGCATTTACCACTGAAACGTTAAATTGTTCTAAATTCCATTTCTATTAAAGAAACATACCAAGATCTAATCAAAATAATCTCATGTGATATAAATAACTGAGTCTGTACGCTTCGTCTGTGTGAAAAATGCCCCAGCAGTTCATTGCTTCAAACCCACTTAGAAAATGAAATAGAAGATTATGATCCTGATGAGATGGTTCAGTACAGTCAATGGGTATTAACTGACAGAATGACTTTAACTGTTCAAATCACTTCTCTATCATAATTCTGTGACATATTAATTAAGAAAATTGGGAAACTTACTCCACAGTCTTATTTCTCAATCACAATCTGATTATATGAAAAAGAAAAAGGAAACATTTGATGAAGGATCAGTGTTAATTTTAATGGATTTCAGTGAAAACATCAATTTTGTTGTTCAAGATGAAGTACAGGGGTACCATTGAAGCAATGGCAGCTGCACTCTTCACATTGTCCATATATATTACAAAAAGGAAAAACAGCGGCATGCAAAAAGTGTTTGTATTGTTTCTGATGATCTAGAACATGATGTTGCCTTGGTGTACCAGACTCAGAAGACTGTACTGAATTATTTTAAATGTGAATTTGCAGAAATTAATATTGTGTATGCTGAATATTTCACTGATGGTTGTGCTGCACAATATAAAAATTGTAAGAATTTCAGAAATATCTGCTACCATGAACACGACTTTAACATAAAGTGCAGCTGGTCCTTTTTTGCTACCAGCCATGGCAAATCTCCCTGTGATGGTATTGGTGGCACTGTTAACAGACTTGTCACAAAAACAAGTTTGCAACAAGTTTGCAAAGAGTTTATAAATCAAATACAGCTCCACAGGTATTTGAATTCTCTTGTGAGACCTTGCAAGGCACTTCAGTTCTCTTTGTTTCAAAAGATGAAATGGTACAAGTCAGACATTATCTTTCTCAGCACTTCAGAAGTGCAAAAACAATTCCTGGAACATGATCTGTGCATCACATTGTACTAATACCACCAACCAAGATTGGAGCAAAAAGGCTGAGCTGTGAAACGGATTTTAGTATCGTGCATGATTTCTGAGATGCACTTCTGACACTAATGCCAGAATGCACTGTGCAGCCCAACTGCTATATTGCATGTGCATATGACTATTACTGGTATTTGGGAATTGTTGAGGTGAATTGGGAAGAAGGAGATGTTACAGAAAGGTTCATGCATCCTCATGGATCATCCCCATCCTTCTACTGGCCTGATGGTGATGCTTCTCTCATATTCTGTGTGAAGTTGATATCACCAAAGCGACAGGCCGTACTTATACTCTGAGCAGAGTCCTCAAAGCTGGTGGAAGAAAAGTGGTTCTCATACAAAAAATATTATCTAAGCATCAAAGTGTCTCATCACATGAGTAGTTCTGAATCAACCTGAATGCAGACTACAGCACCAGCATATTGGGCATAGTTGACAATATTGGCTTTTGACAAAATAATAATATAAATAAAATGCTATGTATTTTTATATTGAGTTAATTTGGTTATGGCAGAGGTAAGAAAGTGTTATATATAAAATAAAACTTTTTCTCCCCAGTGCTATTCATTTCTCAAAACTGATTTTTTCCATGAGAAAACTTTATTGTTTGATCATTTTCTAATTTTTTCAGTGTTTTCCAGAGGGTGAGGGGCAATTATCCAAAATATTTTTTTCTAATTTAACAATAGCATTAAATAAAATTCATTTACAAAAATTTAATTGGACAATTCTAATATATTATCAGAAACTACATGTCCAAACGGATATTCACGGATAAAAATGTCAGCATACTATTTTTTGTTTAAAAACTGCAGCCAATTTTCAAATTTTTACAGTCTGCTTTGAAGTAACGCATTGCATCAAACTTTTAGCAATTGCTACTAGCAGAATGTATATAAAACAATAAAAATTGGCAAATGTTCATGAAATTAGATACAAAAGCTGCCCACAAAATCTCAGTTCAAAACCAGATAACGGGTGTCGTGGTCTGGATGACTTGACATGGAATGACCCTCACTCTTTAAACTTAGAAGCAGCACATGCAGCCGGCACATCAGCTGAAACAAACTTTTTTTGGAGCTATCTATCGTTTATATCTATTCATGTGGCTTCAGTTTTAAGATGAGAAATTTTACAAAAACATGCACCCACAACACTAAGATCTCAGAGCATGAGTATGTGGTCCTCAAGAGAAGAGGGGGTCAAAGCTCTTTAGAAGCACTTTGATAAAATCAAAGGATCTGGAAGAAGTGGACATCTTGAGGTGTCAAGGAATTTTTAATCTGGACATGGAAGGAAGTGTGAGGGTTAAAAATTATGGAGGAAGACCATGGTTCAAACACAGTAAGCAGGTTCAACTGGACATAGGCTGCAATAGTTACTAGGACATGAAGGGGCTCACACAGGATAGACTGGTGTGGAAACCACCACAAACCATTCTTCGGCCTGAAGACCCCAAAAACTCCATGGAACATACAGACATCCCTCTGACTGACTGTTTCAATCAAGTAGATGATTAAGCTCATGCAATATGGATATTGTAGCTCACTGTGACGGTCCATTAACTGAACATAAATGTAGACAACTGCAGGACAGATGTAAAAACAGTGTGGGTACATTAGTGGAACATAAAGCTATCTGGTGCTGGATTGTAAACAGGGAAGGGCAGTGACTGACGAGGGTTGGAACCAGGAGGGTTACAGGAACATAGGATATAATTCAGAGAAAGTTCCCAACTGCACAACTCAGAAAAGCTGGTATTTGTAGGTAGGATCCAGATGGCACAGGCTGTGAAGCAGTCACTGAAATGAACAGTGTGGTGTTAGGCAGCATGCTCAGCAACTGGGTGGTCGACCCGTTCCTCAGCCATAGTTTGTCAGTGGCCACTCGTGCAGACGGCCAGCTTGTCAGTTGTCACGTCCATGTAGAACACAGCACAATGGTTGCAGCTTAGCTTGCAGTTCACATCAATGCTTTCACCAGCTGTGTCTTTTAGGGGATAGGGGATGCATGTGACAAACTGGAGTAGATGGTGGTGGGAAGATGTATCGAACAGGTCTTGCATCTACACCTATTACAGGGATACGAGCCATGGGGCAAGGTATTGGGAGCAGGGATAGACAAGGATATTTTGTGGGTTTGGTTGCTGGCAGAATACCACTATGGGAGGGGGAGAAGGACAGTGTACATGACATTCCTCATTTCAGGGCACGACGAGAGATAGCCAAGACCCTGGCAGAGAATGTTATTCAATTGCTCCAGTCCAGGACGGTACTGAGTCACAACGGGAATGCTCCTCTGTGAGCGGGCAGTGGTACTTTGGGAAATGGAGGGTGACTGAAGAGAGTAAGCCCAGGAATACGTTGCTGTATTAGGTGGCAGGTGTTGCCTACAAACAAATCCGAGGTACAGAAATGGGCACCCACACGGCACTATCCCACGCCAACCTATTCATCGCTGATCTACAGTAATCCTTCCTAAGCACACAGAGTCCCAAACCCCTAACCGGTTCAGATTCATTAGTGACATCTTCGTGGTCTGATTGAAAGTGAGGGCACTCTACCCACACTCATTCAGAACCCCAAAACACCTTCTCCTCCATTCGCTTCAAGCTGTCCTCCTCAAACAAATAAGCCACGATTCTCAATGTTGAACTGCACCTCATAGATGGCTACACCTACCAACCACCAGGAACACCTCCACTTCAATAGCCCCTGCTTCATACCACCAAGAAGGCCCTTCCATATAGCATAGCCACCAGTGACCATCACATTTTTAGTGACAAGCAATGCCTCTCCAATCTCTCCAAATATACAAAGGGTCTCACCGAGGCCTACACAGACCGTGGTTACCTTCCCCCAACAATATACAGAAATAGATCTCCTGGGCCTTATCTCTCCGGTCACCCCACCAGCTCTCGAAGTTCCCCCATCTGGCCACAGAGGCCCAGTCCTCTCGGGACTCAGTACCACCCGGGACTGGAGCAGCTGCGTCACATTCTCTGCCAGGGTTTCTACAACCTCTCATTGTGCCCTGAAATGAGGAATGTCCCGCCCACTATTCTTCCCACCCCTCCCACAGTGGTATTTTGCTGACTATCGTACTTACACAATATCCTTGTCCATCCCTAATCAGCCCCTACTCCTAACCCTTTGCCTCATGGTTCATATTCCTGTACTAGAACTAGATGCAAGCCCTGCCCCATACATTCTCCTACCAACACCCACTCCAGTCCAGTACAGTCTGGCATCAAGCATCACCTATCCCATTATATGCAGGGCTATCTGTGGAAACAGTCATATGAACTACAAGCTAAGCTGCAACCACTGTGCTGGATTCTACATGGGCATCACAACACACAAGTTGTTGTCCACATGAATGGCCACTGACAAACTGTGGCCAAGATATGGCTGGATCACCAGTTACTGAGCACGCTGTCCAATACAACACCCTTTATTTCAATGACTACTTCACAAACTATGCCATCTGGATCCTTCCTACCATCAGCTTTTCTGAACTGTGTGGGTGGGAACTCTCCCTGCAATATATCCTATGTTCCCAAAACCCTCAACCTTCATTAGTCACTATCCTTCACACACTTACACCTTCCCTGTTCTCACTCCAGCACTACACAGCCTTCTATTCTACCAACACATCCACATTTTTTTTTTATTACATCTTTGTGTCCCCCCCAGTGTCTAACCTCCCAACTGCACTTCCTTCTCTCCACATCATCCATGTATGCTCGCACAAGAAGCACCTCACTGCCCCCTGCCCCCACCTTCTCCCTTCTCCATCATCCAGATCCCTGCTCCCATCATGCACTGTTGCCCAGTCTGGCCTTGGCAGCCAGAGACACACTTGTGTGTGTGTGTGTGTGTGTGTGTGTGTGTGTGTGTGTGTGTGTGTGAGAGAGAGAGAGAGAGAGAGAGAGAGAGAGAGAGAGAGAGAGAAAAGGAGGGGTGTGTTCGCATTTTTGTGTGGTGTATGTCGCCTAATTCAGAAGAAGGCCTTTTGGCCGAAAACTTTTAGCAATCTTTTCTTTGTGACTATCTGTGGCTCAACATCTCCACTACACTGCATATAATTATCTATCCTTTTCATAATATTGTCAGAGGTAAACCACTGTGAAAAAAATGCTCTTTGATGATAAAAGATTAATGACCTTCACAAGAACGTCTTTGCTCTATGACAGTTAACAAGCTACGTACTCATGACACGATATACTGATGTTGAACCTGTTTTTATCGTAAATATTTATCAGAATTAACAGTAATCACTACCAGTCAAATTTGTTGGTATTTTGCTTAGAAACTTTAGACTGCAATATGTCATGATGAGAGAAACCTTATTAGAAAAATGTGGCCATACAACATTTATCTTCAGTCATTGTTCTATGGTGTCTTTGTATAGGCCTATACTGAGGATTGTGTAAAGACTACAAGAAGCACAACACATCACAGAATGCTGCTTCATTCATGGGTCTGCTGTTAACATGAATATTTAAGAAGTCACTGACAGGCACAATGAATAACTACTAGTTCACTGAGTGTGTTCCTTCGCATCTTGATTTTAAATTGGCATTTCTTTCTGCACAAGTCCTCAGCATCCCCCCCGCCCCCCAAGTTTTCAACTCTATTTCAGTTTCTACTTACAGCTCTAATTACATCATGCCATATGAAAGTTTTAACTACACAGGCACATATTACTATCACTGATAATTCTCTCTATCCTGTGCAAAATGTGACATTCCAAGCAGTTCTCTCTCCAAAGATTTGTTTAACATTTCTACCACACTGGACGGAAAACAATGTGTGTGGCCCATACTCACATACTGATATCTTTAATTAAAAAAAAAAAAAAAAAGAATAATTGTACTAAACTAATCCTTTCAAGAACAGTTCACACAGTCACTTAACTTACCACTTAAAATCTTAAATAGATAATGTTTCAAAAAGAACTTTACAACTTTAAAAATTTATATAAATTTATTGAAAGAAGATACAGAGTTGGGTTTAGTGTTATTTTGTATGGAAATAAATCAAGTTTTTTTTTGTTTTACCTTAAACTAAAGAAGTTGTATGTGGCTTCCGTTGGTTATCCCGCACACATCCTATCGGAAGCCAATTTCTTACCAAACTCACTGTAGTATTGCAGGAGTAGCTTGCTCAGTGGCAGCGTAAGTTCTTGCTCTCAATTCAGCTAGACAAGCTGGCACAGGAAGTACAAACACGATATCCTTGATGCATCTCTCTCTCTCTCTCTCTCTCTCTCTCTCTATATATATATATATATATATATATATATATATATATATAATATTATTTTTATTATTATTATTTATTATTATTATTTTATTATATTATAATTATATAATTACAATATATATACGTAATACAGGTGTCTGTATATGTGTGGATGGATGTGTGTGTGTGTGCGCGCGCGCGAGTGTATACCCGTCCTTTTTTCCCCCTAAGGTAAGTCTTTCTGCTCCCGGGACTGGAATGACTCCTTACCCTCTCCCTTAAAACCCACATCCTTTCGTCTTTCCCTCTCCTTCCCTCTTTCCTGACGAGGCAACAGTTTGTTGTGAAAGCTTTGGTGTTGTTAGGTCTGGGGAATATGGGGGCCATGCAATCATGCAATTGGCGCATCATGGCCAATCCACTGACCTGGAAAGTGGTCACTGAGAAAATCCTGGATGTCAGCCAGGTAGCGTGATGGTGTACCATCTTGCATGAAGTAAACATTTTGTTCTTGATCATCCTCATTGATCTGTGGTATCAAAAATTGTTCTAACATATCCAGGTACACTGTCCTGTTGATGGTTCTCCCAAGGAAAAAAAAGGGCCGTACAATTTGCTCTTGCTCAATGCACAAAAAACATTCAGTTTAGGGCTACCACGAACATGTTGCAATGTTTGATGTGGATTTTCACTGCCCCAAATCCTAACGTTATGTGTGTTAACCTCGTCACTTAAGTGAAAAGTCAACTCATCAGAAAAAATTATTTTGGCCAAGAAATGTTCATCCTTTGTCAATGTCTTTTATTGCTTGTACGATCGTCAATCTGTACAGTTTCAAATGCAAAAAGGTTTCTCAACACATGTCAAACAGTCGTATGTGGAATTTGCAGTTCACAAGATGCACACTGGTTCGAATTCGTAGGGCTGTTGACAAAATATTGTCTCACTCGCTCAACATCGTCATCAGATGTGCTTGGACGACCTGATGATTTCCCATGTCTTACCGAGCAACCTGTTTCTACAGAACATTTATGCCACTCTTAAATTTTAGGTCTACCGGGAGGGTCTTTAGTGTACTTAGTACGGAAATTACGCTGAACTGTTGTTGTCGACTTCGATTCTTCAAACCAAAACACACAGTTAGCACACTGGGGTCCAATGAAGGCAGCCACCTTTAACGCAACTGCCATTAGCACTCCCTGCGGTGCGATTCAGCTCTAGCGAACTACAAGAGACAAAACTTGATAAACACCCAGTATTATCTAAGAAGGCCCACTGTTACTTCTCATAGCTGCAATACCAATTTACTCTAGTGTAGCATAAGTAATCACCTCAGATGGCAAACAGTGGCACACACACCCCTAATCTTGATCATGACTGTTCGGTTTCGAGATGAGTACAAGCCTTGAATAAAACAACCTGAGTCAAGCTAGGCTGCAACTTTCTGGAGCTTTGTCATAGGTCTGAGAATAGTAGGTTCCCCTTACATGCGTGAAGGGTTCACAACACATCAGAGGCTGCTACTCAGGTGGCCAACTGTGCATGGAATGCACACAAGAATTTTCTAGCTTAGGCTCCCAATAACGATAGCTGTAAAAAGGCCCTGGGTGGCTACAGTAAAACCCAAAGAAGTGTTGCCCCCCCCCCCCTCCAAACCCAATGAAATGATTAAAATCAACTGCAGCCACATTCACAACAAATTCCAAGAGAGTTTAAAGCAGTCCTAAAAACCAGTGCATCTCACGAAAAACTACGTACAAAACACTGGCTATAGCCCAATAATGACAGCAGTGTGAAGTTTGAGGTATATTTGAACGTATACCGAAAGGATAAGCTAAAACGCAATCGAGTGACCTGTTCACAGACATCTGGTGCAACATACCTCTGCAAACCTACTAAGACCTAAGGACTAGTAGAATCCGTGCCACATAAATTTGCTGCTGTATTGTGTTCCAAAGGTGGACCACCGTTATGTAGGTGGTCACAATGTTTTGGCTCATCAATGTATATTAGATCTAAATGGCAACAAATGGACCTGACCACAATGAAACTGGTGTTGGCAACGATGAGGCAGTTGTAAGAACAACGATTAACAAAGTACAATGGGAGACAAAGAAGTAGAAATACTTACATGTTTAGAACACAAGGTAAAGAGGCAACCATATCGTATCTCAAAGAGGAATTCAAGACATTTAGCGCTGGACAGGAGCCTGCCGAGGAGCTGTGATACAAATTTAAACCGATTTGGCTGTCAAAAGGGCGACATGTGAAGCCTTCAATAATAAAATCTTATTGAATGATCTGTCAGAAAACTCACAGAAATTCTGATAATATGTAAAGACTATAAATGGCATGAGGGTTGCTGGCCGGACACACACAGATGACACAGGAACTGAAAAACAGCTTATTCTGCTAAAATTAAACAAGCTACCACGACTCCCTCACATTCTATACAGTATTTGCAGATGCATTAGCTTCAATATTAAGCGTAACATACAGTAGATCCCCCCCCCCCTTTAAAAAAAAAAACTGTGGCCAGTGGTTGGAAGTTAAGAGCACAGATCACTCCTGTATACAAAGAGGTAGCAAAAGCATACCATAAACCTACCACTTATATATTCTCAAAACATCAGTCATGAAAAACACAATTTGTAGGTTTCTTGCACAATTTTCTGAAATCCATGGGTCAAGGTAACCAATGTGTTGCAATATTTTTTGATGTTTGAAAGGCATTTGACTCTGTACCCTTCCAATTCTTATTAACCAAAGTATGATACTTTTACAAGAAAATCTGTTGTGCTTGATAGTCATTCTCCTGAGCCCAACATCTCACCCATCATGGAGGATGCAGATGCAGTGTTTCAGAATTGTTGGTTGGTTGTTTCGGGGGAAGGAGACCAGACAGCGAGGTCGTCGGTCTCATCGGATTAGGGAAGGACAGGGAAGGAAGTCGGCCGTGCCCTTTGAAAGGAACCATCCCGGCATTTGCCTGGAGCGATTTAGGGAAATCACGGAAAACCTAAATCAGAATGGCCGGACGCGGGATTGAACCATTGTCCTCCCGAATGTTTCAGAATGACTGAAGGGAGAGCACAAAGATTTGCATGGGGTATAGTTGCATGTTTACAGCCTACAGTTAGTTTTCTGAATGTACTGGAAGAATTACAGGAGGCATAGTAGCATGTTCGTGGTCTGTGAGTCACCAGTGTCCTTTGTGTGCAGTGATAAATTATGTTTTATTATGTGAGTTAGCTGGTGCAAACTATACATGATCAAAAGAACATCGTACAATGCGGACCAACTGAAGGACATGTGCAGTTATTAAAACACCGACTTTATATTTCAGAGCATGGAGTTTGCTGTCCCGCCATCCCAATTTAGATTTTCCTAAACCATTTGGCATGCACTAGGATTGTTCCTTCAGAAACATTACGGCTGCATTCCTGTATTATCTTTGTAAAAACACACTTATATTTTCTATGTAATTATGAGCTATCTATTTTCATTGTATCGTGATAGCAAATCCTGTATTAGTGTGAGTCGATGCCTGGATGAACTAGTAAATAAAATATTGTATGGGGTATCAAATGAAATTTGTGAATGAATTAAGAATTTTTTGGTAGGGAGTAGACACTATGTAATCCGGGATGAAGAGTCAGAGACAATGTAATGTGCTCCAGGGAAGTGTGTTGTGACCCTTGAAATACATGTTTTACGTTAACGACCTGACCTATAATAGTAGTCTCAGACTCTAGGTACATGATGAAATTACGTATGAGTTTGGTGCAATAAGTTTTGTACAAAACAATGAAAAATTTTTTGTTTCGTAAAAAACTCACCTTAATTTTCGACATAAGTCTCATTTGAGGAATATACACATGTCCCAGTGATCCTCCAGCTTTTTCATCACATCAGAAAAATAGGTTCTGTCAAATTCTGCAAAATACTCGTCGACTGCAACTATCACTTCCTCATCTGATGAAAATTTCTTCACAGCAAGCGAAATTTTAAAGTTAGGGAACAGGAGGAGTCACTTGGCGCTAACATTAGTGAACAGAGGGTACAAGGAACCAATTCAAAGCCGAATTCGCATACTTTCACCACGGTTATCACCAATGTGAGGGATGGTGCATTATCCTGGTGAAAGAACACTTTTTGTGTGTCAATCTTGTCTTTCTTCAGCCAACACACATTTTAAACAAACCAACAATGAATCATTATAGGGTCCTGTTACACTTCTGCCATTTTTCCAAGCAATCTATGAGAATAATTCCTTGGAAATCCCAACATATGTTGGCCATCACCTTACCAGCCAACAAAACAATCTTTGCCTTTTTTGATGCACATTCACCAACCTTTGTCGACTGATCTGATTGCTATTTTGACTGGTGGATAATGATGATGGATCCAGGTTTCGACAAATTTGTGCATAAAGTCATGCAAATTGCAATTAACATCACCAGACATTGTGTTGAAATGTTGTAATGGACACGCTTTTGGTTGACTATGAACAATTGTGGCACCCACCTCGCACACTGCTTCTCCAAAGGCTATTCTCTACGCAGGATATTACATACTCACTCAGTTAAGGTGCCTACAGTCTCAGTAACCTCGCGAATGTTTATTCGGTGCTCTTGCATTACCTTATTATGGATTTTGTCAATGGTTTACTTTGTGGTAACCACAACTGAATAGCCAGTGTGTGCTTCATCTTTACTGCTTGTCCGACCACATTTAAATTCATTAAGTCAAAAGTGCATAGTCTTCAATGATGGTGCAGAGTCTATGTGAATTTCAATTCTGTTTTGATTTGTGAGGCAGTCCAACCATTCAAATGAAAACTTACAACAAAAGCACAAAATTATATATGTATTTTTTCCATTTTCAATTGCAGTCGACACACTGGCCAATTCAGTCAGCTCTAACATTGAACTGTATGCAGTACATTATTGAAATTTGTTAAATGATCCTTGTAATAATCACTCTTACCAATCACGAATGCACAACAAAAATGTTGCATTCTTTCCTGGAAATTTACCAGATTTATCAAACAACCCTTGCATAATGAGATATTACCTTGACGTAAGAAACTGCAGAAACATATTGTAAGATATTCATAAGATTTCAACGCAGTGGAGAGACTAGTAACTTTCCTTAAATGTACAGAAATTTAAAATTGTGCGATTAACTGAAGCCTTCGACACCACTTGACTCTCAGCCAAACAGTCACCTTTCAACCTAACTTAAAACTTAGGCTATGCTACAAATTGAAATGCCACTACAATCAATGTTCCAATAAACAATCTTAACACGAAATAATGTATATTTTAAATTAAAATCAGTGTTCTGTAGTCTTATTACTTGCACACGTATGACAGAACTCACCGCATCATTGAGTCATGGGTCAATGCCAACATCTGATATTGATAGGTTCAGTAAACACAAATTGTGCCCTTCACAAGATGTAATATCAATAACCCCAACTGGAATCAATTAACTCTTACAAAAACGTAGGAGTAATAATTTTTATGCATATGAAATGTGGTGATCACATAGGTGTAGTCACAAGTAACACAGTTTGCAGACTTCGGTTCAGTGGCAATATGCAGCTGCAGTGTCAAATGGACACTGTTTACAAAACACTTGTGTGCCCTGTCTTACAATACTGCTTAAGTGTATGGGATCTGTAGCGAACAGGACATCATCTTTCCCATTTCACTAGGGGGTTGGCATCATCAACTGGGTTGTGACAATGTTAAGGGGGGCCTCACATGCTCATTATTTACGGCATACTACTGAGTATTGCTCAAAAATATTGACCATCTGATAGTGATAGTGAAGCTTTCCACAATATATTGAAGGACACTGGACAGCTATAAAAATATTGATGTTCGCTCAATACACTGTACCCTGTAAGGACAATATTGTGCAATACATGGCAGTTCCTGCCAAGACTTCACAATTTGCGGACACGCAAACCCGTACAGCAATGAATTATGAATATGAATACATTAAAAAAGACACATGAAGGAAATCATCTACTGAAGTGCATTCAGAGGAGTAGTTTCAGAATGTGTTTAATACTTATTCAGTAAACAGCTCTAGAAACATATGATAAATATGTTTCAGTTCAAATAAATAACACCACAACAGCTTATTAGATAGTCTGAGGAAGCAAGAATTATTTGTTGCAGAAATACTTAACAGCATTGCCTACCAATCCTCTACAAAATGTATCTCACTTTTTGTGGAAAGTGAAATCTGACAAGTATCAGAGCAGCATCTTTTCTGTGTATATGTGGTGTAATGAAGTTCATCAATTTGTTGAAAGGCTTTCAATACTCATCTGGCACTGTCGCAAGTTCTCTTCGCATATTAGTACGACTGTGTGTAGAACATCGTCCAAGCCACTTTGCTGCCCCTGCTGCTTCCTCTTGCTTTTCTTTTTGCAGCACAAAGTGATTGGAACTGCAATACATTTGAGGTCTAGTTCACAGAGCACCAACATATTTGCTACAAAAACAAGAGTTCTAAATGATGCATCCCAGGCATAAATTCTGTGCAATAATATTGCACCAATCTTGGCCTCACACTTTGTGCAGAATATTGACAATGGATCTGGGAAATTGCCTGATGGCCACATCCGGAATGGCCAACTCGCCAGTCCTTGTCGCTAATCCGCCGCGCAGATTCGGTCTGGGTAAGTCATGCCTCCTCAAATTCAGGAAGCGGCACATCTGCTCAGCTATCTAGATGTATTATTAATAGCAAATACGACTGTTGAGGAATACTGAATGTATACAAAAATAGAGCAGCAATAACTGTCCCATATTTGTTTGATTTACAAATGGCTCTGAGCACTATGGGACTCAACATCTTAGGTCATAAGTCCCCTAGAACTTAGAACTACTTAAACCTAACTAACCTAAGGACATCACACACACCCATGCCCAAGGCAGGATTCGAACCTGCGACCGTAGCAGTCCCGTGGTTCCGGACTGCAGCGCCCGAACCGCTAGACCACCGCGGCCGGCTGTTTGATTTACAGCAGAGCATCACAGAAATACTGAAAAATCTGGACTGGCAGATGTCTGAAAATAGATATCAACACTTCCTGTGTTCCATATGTGAGTGGAATGGGAAGAAACTGTAATGTGTGCTACAATGCAGAGTATCCTCTGCCACGCACTTCTCATAAGTTTGCAGTACCTGGTATGCAGATGTATTACGACATATTGACATATAACTTTCATTATGAGATCTCTAAATTCTACATGTGGATAAAGAATGACAAAAGCCAGCACACAGTCTTGCTGTGGCCACATGAGCATTAGTTTGAGTGGTTGTGTGCAAATGTGTGTACCACTGCTACAAAAAGAGCTAGTGCTCAAAAGTTAGTTGAACACCGTTTCCTGTTACGTGTTTCTGGGATCCACGCATTGATCCATTGCCTTTCCATTATTTTAAGTAATCTTCCCACACACAGTTGGTTGAAGTCATTCTGCTGAACTCATTGAGCACCAGCAGCAAGCTGCTGTAGATCTGTACTGTAACTCTGAAGGAATGGACAATAATATCTCATCACTAGAAATGAAACACAAGTCCTATTACACAAGAATGAAAATGACAGTCACCAGTGGTCTTTTTGGAAGAACTATCTTGGCAATTGCCTGTGAGGACAACCTTGGAAACTATGGACAACCAGATGTGGATATGAAACCAACTCTTCCAGGCTTGAGATGTCAGTGCCTTTGATCACTATCACATATGGTTTTCTCTCTCTGAATGATTCTGAATAAACAGGAACGTAAAGTGACAGTTACTTTTACTTAGGGGAATGTATTATTATTTTTGTCTTGTAACACATCATTCACTTTATGCAACTGCAATCTCATCAGAATTACACTTAGATTTTTTGCTGTAGGAGTTGGCTACACAAAGACATCTTACGAAATTGGTGGTGTTCTTTCAACAGTTAGTATTAACGCAACCATGTGCTAACTGCACTGAAATGAACTTCTATTGATATCTACTTCTGCAGGCACGTATTCTTACTAACAGTAAAGCATAAACTCAAAATGGGAACACGCAAAAATCAAACAGAGATTATGTCAACTACAAGGTAAGTCACTTCGTGTCCATTTGTACCAAATGAAAGCTTATAAGACTTATACACTAAAGGACACAGACTACGTCTTCAAATACTGTTGATCATGACAGATAAATGCTGTAATGGAGCTCCAACCCAAACAGCATTTTCTAGACACTGACATATGTATAGAACATGAAAAAATAATTTTAATTCTGTATAATCTCTTTAACTGACTTACACTTGTAGTCGGGGATCGAGTTGGTCGGGGACCAAACCAGTAACGCACGGTCAGAACACTGTTCTGGTCGACGTTCTGTAAAGCAGGATAACAGTTTGAACACAAAAATGGTTATAAAATAATAATGATAACAGTAACAAAAATATAGAAAAAACTGTTACCCGACAGTGGGATGCATTCTGGTACGACAGCTTGATAATCTCGTCCCACGCGAATTTTCTCTGTAAAAATAAGATAACAATGAAATAGTGTACAATTGGAAGGGAAGGTCGTGCGTGCCTACGTGCAACATACAATAATCCGCGACGCACAAATTCAGTCTTCCATACGGTTTTTAGGAAAGCTACAAAGATCTGGTTAATATTAAAAAATGATGTTCACACACGGAAGTATGAAGGTATGGAACAGACAGGGAGCAACAATTTCACATAATACAACAATACGTCTACTCAAAAGCGTATAAATGGTAAGCATCTAGCAGAAAATAAAGTATTAATAGTCGCAGGAATATCATTTTTCCAAGCTTCAGTCTCTACAACTAAGCCAGATGAAGTACTGTAGTTACCTCCTTCTTCTTCGCTACTGGATTCCGATGCATGACCATTTGGACTCGGTCCTCTAGATCTCCGACCATTTCTAGCACTTTCAGAGTTTCTTTCTGCCAATACCATTTTTGACGGCCAACTCAATTAAAAAAATCAGCCCCCTTTAGGTATTTAACCGCAGTGAAATTAAGTTACCACAACCCGTATCTCCACCACCGTATACTAGGCTTAGCGCACTTTCGAAGCACCATACAAGACATACGGAACTTAGAATAAAACACTGCTACAAACTCTGGACTGCAACCTCCCGCAAATGAAGGATAAAACACATAAAAAACAGAGTGAGCTTAAAAAAGATATAAAAATCATATAATTACGTATAATTACTCAAAAATTAAAAATAAATAGTTCATTACCGTTCTTTTGAAAAGAACTCATCTTTTAATGAAGGCTGATTTAGAACTGATGTTCCCGCGGTGCTATTTCATAGGATTCCAAAGATGATAAATATTATCTGTTGGCAATCATTACGAAATGGAATTGCGATGATTTGCGAATGAAGAGATTGAAGATAATATTTGCGCATCTGTGGAGAGACTGTACGTTGCGTCTGAACATGTTTGCTAACAAATCGAGGAAAAACATGCAGTAATTTGTCTGGAAGTAGATAACATCACAGTTAAAACATGACGTCACATTGTACGGTGCTTCGAAAGTATTGATAGCGTGAATTCACGTAGAAACAAGCTACATTTTTTTTTAATTCCTGCAATCTAAATAAATGTATTTCAGACCTTCGGTGTATCAGCTTAGTTGATACGAAACAGCTAGACGCATTTTTTTGTTTTATAATTTCTCTGTAAAGACAGAAATAAAAATTCAATATATGAAGCAGAAAACTGAGCATCTGATTAGCTTGTTCGCAGATGTTGTTGCAATGTATTTCTGAGGTACTGTGGTCTTATACAAGACTGCGCCAGAAAGACGCAGTGAGCAAGGTTTGGTGAGCGTAGCGGATGACGCACAGTCTGTTTACTGCCCGGGAGCGTATAGAAAAAAGCTTAGGGAAACTTTTCATTCGGAAAGAAAGCAACATGCTACTTGTCAGCGTTACCTAAGTACATAAACAGGGTCGCACATCAGGCGTACCAGGCTTCAATAATAATTCTTGTGGTGGAAGTAAATAATATCCTAAATTAGGTACTACGTGAGAAATCGACTGTAGTATGCCATTTCGCACCACTGTATTGTGAAAATTGTACTGTTGCTTTTTGCACGGCATCTGTTTTTAGTTTTTATCCGTGACTTGACACTTAACCGGCGATGATAAGGAAGCCCTCTATTTTTAGTCATGTGGTGTAAAGACTTTGCTCTAGTGTCTACAGCTCCTTGTGCCTTGCGTCGTAAACAAACATCTTTTGGTGACATTAGTTCTTGATTAGAGGTGATCTCAGTGTTTCCTACATTATATCGTACCACCTTCGTCGCACAAAGATGAAGGTCGTCGCTCTAATAAGTGGCGGAAAGGACAGTTGCTATAACATGCTACAATGTGTGGCCGCAGGACATGAAGTTGTGGCCCTTGCGAATCTTTATCCAGAAAACAAAGGTTTGTGTTCCCAATGCAGTATTCCAGTGGAATATTTTACTCTCCTTTTACCTACGCTTCCAACCTATGTTTCGCGTTGACTTCTGCCCTGCCCTTGTTAAATATTGTTAAATATAAGTAAATGTTTACTCGTGTATCAATAAAGCACAAAGAGTACCCTCTGCTGACGATGCGAGCTTGATAATTCATAACTCGGGTGATGAACTGTTAGAATAGATGAAACTTCTACATGATGTGTCAGTAATAACAAAACATAAAGTCAGTAAGCAAAGAAAATATAGTTTTTGTTACTTCCTTTTTTCTTTTTACCCCCTCACTCTCACGTTCAAATGTAGCCATGTTATTTCTCTCTTTTCCCCAATCCAGGTAGGCTAGCTTAGTTTGTATGCTTCTGTTAAGTATGGTCATGCAGGATAATATTCTGAGGCAGTTTCTCATTAGGATATAAGGCCATCACCACAAAAAACATGCCATGCTGGTAACAACTTTTGTCCAGTAATTTCTTGTAAACAACTGTTGGAAGTACCTAGAAATACTGACTACAACCTGTGGACACTTGGACTCCCCTATGAAGTTTCACATTGACATCTCTGAAGTATGTTACTTGAAATCAGCAGAAGTGTTTCTGCCAGAGCTTCAGTAATTCCTCAACAGCTGAGGGCGATCACATGTGGATATGACTGATGTGTAGACACTCACCCAGTTGCATTACACATGGTGGCTACATCTGAATGTTTCCTGTAAGAGGTTGCTTGCATGCCTAGTTTCGAGGAGGATTGAGTGTGACCAGAACATTATCCAGTCCTGTTGACTTCAATGTTTTCACTAGGCCTTTTTGGGATAAATGAAGACACCGACACAGCAATAAATTGACCAAAAAAGAATAAAAAATTAAATAAAATGGCAGTTTTCATAAAACATTTGGAGTTTTCCATGGAAACACAAGTTGATGGATTAGTAAGAAAACTCAGCTTCTCATATGAATACAGGACACTGAAAAACTCAAAAGAGATTTCTACAGATGTGCTCTGCATAACAGAATATCACCTAGAAGTCAAAATTGAACAGATGCACTTGGATAAAAGTTTGTATCACATTACTGTAGGCATATCTGAGGAAAGGGGGAGTGACTATACACACAAAAAGTGGAGTGAAGTACCAGGCCATAGACGTCAATGAATACTGCATTGAGCAGCCATTTGAGTGCTATTTTTCTGTAATATATGTGGAAACATATGAGAGAGCCACTCTGACAGTAGGCATACATAGGGCCCTGACTGGAAATATTTTAAATTACATTAAACAGTGTCTTGAGAGGAGGATATAAGATGAACATCAAAAAAAGCAAAACAAGGCTAGTGGAATGTAGTCGAATTAAGTTGGGTGATGCTGAGGGAATTAGATTAGGAAATGAGACACTTAAAGTAGTAAAGGAGTTTTGCTATTTGGGGAACAAAATAACTGATGATGGTCGAAGTATAGAGGATGTAAAATGTAGACTGGCAATGGCAAGGAAAGCGTTTCTGAAGAAGAGAAATTTGTTAACAGCGAGTATAGATTTAAGTGTCAGGAAGTCGTTTCTGAAAGTATTTGTATGGAGTGTAGCCATGTATGGAAGTGAAACATGGACGATAAATAGTTTGGACAAGAAGAGAATAGAAGCTTTCGAAATGTGGTGCTACAGAAGAATGCTGAAGATTAGATGGGTAGATCACATATCTAATGAGGAGGTATTGAATAGAATTGGGGAGAAGAGGAGTTTGTGGCACAACTTGACAAGAAGAAGGGACCGGTTGGTATGACATGTTCTGAGGCATCAATGGATCACAAATTTAGCATTGGAGGGCACTGTGGAGGGTAAAAATCATACAGGGAGACCAAGAAATAAATACACTAAGCAGATTGAGAAGGATTTAGGTTGCAGTAAGTACTGGGAGATGAAGAAGCTTGCACAGGATAGAGTAGCATGGAGAGCTGCATCAAACCAGTCTCAGGACTGAAGACAACAACAACAACAACATTAAACAATTGGAGGGGAGGGGGAGATACTGAAGATCTAACAGAAATGACTGGGAAGTAATTGTAAATTGAGATTTCAATTTATATTTCATCTCTGATAGCTCTGATCAAAGGAATTAGACTTGCAGATATCCAGCTTTGGTTTGACCCCACCAGTAAGAATATGAGGACACAGTGCAAGAGTGATTAATAATTTATTTCTTAATCCAGTTACAGTGATGACATCCCTGTCATCAGGCTTAACCAAGACAGGAAAAGTAAAATTTTACAGAATTACAAATGCTGATGCAGTTACACTATTCAGCAAGAATGTACTGTATGAAACATTGGAAGGAATTTGTAAAGGACAAACACTAGATTAGAAAGTTAATTCTTTCCTAAAGATGTTCTTATTACATATGAATCTAGTTTTCCTTTACAACAGTCATGGTCTTTTACTGTGGAAGCCAAGAAACAAGGTGACAAACATGTGGGATCAAAATATCTTAGCAGAGGACTAGCACAATCAAGAATATGTGCTGCAAGCAGTATTGCAGAATTCCTCAGACATGTAATCAAAAAGAGAAATTCAAGCTCTATACAAAAAAAATCAAAATTCCAGGAACAAGGTGAGGATAATTTTGCCACATTATTAGGCATGAAACGAACTTGCAAGACAAACAGTACTGAACTCCCAGATGAGCCAGGAAATGTTCCACCAAAACCAGATTCAATAAATTTACTTAGACAGTGCATACTCCTCCACCAGACATCAGTCGTGCAGCTCAGTTAGAGAGATCACAAAAATCATTAGGTCACTAAAATTGTGGCAAAAATGGTGTCTCAGCCAAAGAACATAAAATCATGCACTGATGATGTAGTGTCACCCTTGAATTACCTCCACAGCCAGTCAGTGAGTGAAGGTGTATTCCCTGAAAGACTAAAGTATGCAGTAATGACACCAATATACAAAACAGGAGATAAGCAACTGCCCTTTAGCTGTGAGGCCTTCTACATTCTTCATATTTTATAAAATTTTTGGAGAAAGTAGCATGTAACAGAAAACAGCACCATATTAGTAAGAGTAACATCTTAATGGCAGCTCAGTTTACATTATGTATATGCTTCACTGCTGAGAAGACAGTACATGATCTCATAAACTACATTTTGGTAGAACTAAACAAGAGAAATTACCTCGTTGGCATTTTCTGTGATCTTCTCAATGGCTTTGGTTGCTTAGATCATAAAATTCTACTCGGAAAGTAAAATTGGTGTGGTCTTAAACTAGTACCCTTGAATGGATGTTGTCATATCTTAACAATGGAAAACATATAGCCACATTAGCAAATGATATGACAGGAATCAGATTAAAGAAATATTAAATATTCTATACTGGGAGGTACTTTTCTTGTCTCACTCCTGTTCTTGGTCTGTACAAATAATTTACACAGGATGTTGGAGGAATCTTCAAAAACTGTAATGTCTGCTGATGGCAGAAGTAAATTGATAAAGGGTCCACAGCCAACACCTTGATCCACAGTCTTGCAAAAATACACATTATGCAAGTGCATACAAATAAAAATGATTTACAGGCCCTGGAAACAGGTCAATGGGTGTGTGGTGTAGGAGGTTCCTTGTGTGGAGTCCCTGGCTGTCCAGGGATGTTGGTATGGTTCCGACATTTGAATAAGTTAACCAAAAAGCTCAGTTTTGCCTGCTTTGAACTCTGAATATGTTGACTTGCAGACAGGCAGGCTTTCCTAATTACTGTCCTATGACACAATCTTCTGGCATACTGTGCTAAGTCCAGAAAAATGGTTCTACAGAAGTGTGTGCTAAGAATATTATGTGAAGGTGATAACTGAACATCTTGCAGAAGTCCCTTCAGGGACTTTAGGTGTGAATTTGTAACTTTGCTAATGGTGTGTATAGCAGATAGTAAGAGTGAATTTATGGTGATCTCTACACCTCTCACAAACTCAAATTTACTGCAGGTAAATGTAATTTCCTTATAGCCTATGCATCCCTGTCTAGGGTTAAAGTGGCATTTTAATTTTGGTACAAAAATTAAGCTGCTAGTAGATATCAGACAGGAATTGGGAGTCCTCACATATTTAAGTAAAAGATTAAACAGCAGAAAATTCAGGAGGTAATAATGACAATATTATGAAAAGGATCAATTGCTTCTCACCGTATAGAGGAGATGTTGAGTCAGACAGGCACAACAACAGACTGCTAAACATGTGAGCTTTTGACCAAAAGGCCTTCTAACACACACACACACACACACACACACACACACACACACACACACAAAGCGCAACTCACACAAACATGACCACAGTCTCTGACCACTGAAGCCAGACTGCAAGCAACTGTGAATGATGAAGGAAGCAATCTGGATGGTGGGGCTAAGGAGAAGGTGTGGAGGAGGACAGTGAAGCGCTACTTGTGGGAGCACGCAGGGACCTGGCGAAGGCAGGGTAGGGCAGATCTAGGTGCAGTCAGGAGGAGGGGGGGGGTGGAAAAGGAGAGAAAGAGAAGTAGAGGAGGGGAAAAGAAAACTGTCCGCGTGTTGGTGAAGCAGAAGACTGTGTGGTGCTAGAGTGGGAGTAGAGAAGAGGATGGCTGGGTGAAGGACAGGAACTAACAAAGGAGGGAACCTGGGGGTATGGGAATGTAGGATATATTGCAAGAAAACCTGGTGTTGGTAGGAAGGATCCAGATTGCACAAACTGTGAAACAGTCATCCAAGTGAAGAACATTGTGTTGAGCAGCATACTCGGTGAGTGGGTGGTCCAGCTGTAGCTTGGTGGCAGTGTCGGTGGCCATTCGTGCGGACAGACAGCTTGTTTGTTCTCGTGCCCACATGTAATGCAGCACAGCAGTTGCAGCTTAGCCTGTAGATACATGACTGCATTCACATATGCCATTAATGGGATAGGTGATACTTGGTACCAGACTGGAGTAGGTGGTGGTGGGAGAATATATGATAGATCTGGTACCTAGGTCCATTAAGTGATACAAGCTTCAACACCTTACCTCCCATTTGCATCACATGGTCCCCTTAAATCCAACAAACCACCTTCCTCGATGTCAACCTCCACCTCAAAGATGGCTTCATCACTACCTTCTTCTATTTCAAACCTGCCAACCACCAGCCATAACCCCACTTCGACAGCTACCACCTGTTCCGTACCGAGAAGCCCTTTCCGTACAGCACTGCCACCCAGTGCTGTCGCATCTGTAGTGACGAGCAGTTCTTCTGGAAATACACCGAGGGTCTCACTGGCGGCAGATCGAAATTACCCTCCTAACATTGTACACAAACAGATCTCCCGTGCCTTCTCTCTCCAGTCACTCACCACTCTTGAAGCCCCACTGTCCGGCCACAGAGGAGCATTCCCCTCTTGACTCAATACCACTCAGGACTAGAACAACTAAAACACAATCTCCACTAGGGTTTAAACTACCTCTCATCATGCCCTGAAATGAGGAATATCTTACCCACTATCCTTCCCATCCTTCCTGCAGCGGTATTCCACTGGCCACCGAACCTATACAATATCCTTGCCCATTGTACTCCATCTCTGCTCCCAACCACTTGCCTTGTGGCTCATATCACTGTTCCGTATGTCCTCCCACCGCCACATACTCCAGTCCGGAATTGAGCATCACCATCTCATTGAAGGCAGGGCTACCTGGCTGCCGACCCTCTCCACATCACACCCGTGCATGCTCCCACAAGCAGCACTTTATTGTCCCCCACCCCTACCCTGTTACCCCTCCCCTCCCCTTCCCTGCCCCAACCTCCTCCTCACCTCCACCACCCACACTGCTTCTGAAACTTCCTGGCAGATTGAAACTGTGTGCCAGACCGAGACTCGAACTTGGGACCTTTGCCTTTCACGGGCAAATGTTCTAGCGACTGAGCTACCCGAGCACAACTGATGAACCGTCCTCACAATTTTACTTCCACCAGTACCTCGTCTCCTACCTTCCAAACTTCACAGAAGTTCTGCAAAACCTGCAGGACTAGCACTACAGGAAGAAAGGATACTGGGGAGATGTGGCTTAACCACAGCCTGGGGGATGTTTCCAGAATGTTTCATTCTGGCACATTACTTCCGCCATCATGCGCAGTTGCTCGCAGTCTGGCCTCAGTTGCTAGACAGTTGTTGTTGTTGTTGTTGTTGTTGTTGTTGTTGTGTGTGTGTGTGTGTGTGTGTGTGTGTGTGTGTGTGTGTGTGTGTGTGTGTGTGTGTGTGTTTTAAAAGAAGGCCTTTTAACTGAATGCTCACATGTGTATCAGTCCTTTTATTATGCTTGTTTGTGATTCAAAAGTAAAAGGTTACCATATTATCTGCTCTTTCTGTAATTTTTCAGAATATTTGGATTCAAAGATGTAAATTCTGGTTTAATACTGATGTAACTGTCATATTCCTTGGATTCCAGCTTCCTTAATCATATCTGCTGTCAGTTCATCTACTCCTGCCATCTTCCCACCTTTCCTCTGTTTTCTGGTATTTTCAGTTTCTGTCCAAGAAATTGGCTGTTGTTCTTCCTTTATTTCAGTGGCTTTGGTGCTACTTTCTTGTTCAATTTCCCTACTCAGTAACGTTTCAAAATAATTCATTACTTTCCCAATGCCTTCCATCTCCCTAATAATATCCCCATCTTCTGTCTCAATCACTTTTATATCTTCACTGTCAGTTCTCTTACTTTTCAGCAACCCATATACCAGTTTTTGATTCCCCTTGCTATCGTCGTCTAATTTCTGGGTGAATATTTCCCAGCTCTTCTCCTTTTCTTCCTTCACTACTCCCTTTGCTTGGAGTTTGTTCTGTCGGTGTTCCTGATCCAGTGCTGTCACCTTGTGCTCATCTTCTGGCACCGTGCCTTGGTTCTGATCTCTTTTTTTTCAGTCTCCATTTTTTTCTTTGCTATATTGGGTTCTTTAATCGCATCTTTTACTCTATTGTACCACCAACTGGTTTCTTTTTCTTTTATTTTACCTTTTGTTTTGCCTCACATTTGCACAGCACCAATGACTATTGATGTTCTGAACAGGTTCCGTTCTTCATCCACACTACCAGTCTCAGCTCTTGACAGTTTTTGTGCTACAGACTTTTAGAAACTTTTCTTATTTTCTTCTTCTTTCAACTTCCATTCCTTAAGTTAGGCATTCTTTGTACAGCAGTCACTCTTTTAATCCTATAATTCAGATTAGCTGCTAATAACCTGTGAACACTATGCACTCACTCACTTGGTATAACTTTGGTGTTCCTCACTTTTTCTCCAATTAATTTGTCTGTTTTAAGATGTAGTTGATAACCGTCTTAGATTTGGCATCCCCGCCATATCTAGTAATCTCGTGACTACCTTGCTTTTTTTTAAGAATATATTCTTTACTAAAAGCTTATTCCATATGTACAGATTTAGAACTTCTTTGCCCTCAACGTTTTTCCCCATATCCAAAGGGTCCCATTTATATCAATCCCAAGCCGAGTATTCAAATTCCCAATTATCATTATGTTATGCCCTCTTACTTGATCTTCCAGTTCTTGAAGAAATTTCATTTTTTTGTTCTGACTGCACCCTTGCTGAGGTGCACACGCTTGGAGTATATTCACTCCGACTTTAACTATCCTTTTACTTGTAAACCATACCTCTGTAATAGGGTCAATATCTCTGTAAAACACCAGGCTCACTCCATATTCTTCACCCTTTTATTGTGACCTTGCCAGTACAATTTGTATCCACTGCTTAGCAATTATGAGTTCCTTCCCTTCCATTTGGCACTCATTTTGAGGATAGGAATCTTCCCCCTCTTCATCATAAACTCTTTACTCTTTCTTGTCAAGATTACCACGTTTAATGTTCCCATTCTCAATTTGTTTTTATCTTTTTGTTGAGTTCTAGTTTTTCGTCCTTTATCAATGGGTCTTCTTGCATTGTATGGATTTTCTTCAGGCTGTAAAGAGCTATTATTCATACCACGGGTACAAGAAGTGCCGTCATTAGTTACATTCAATGAGAGGCTCATTCTTTTTTTTGAAAGCAGTAATATCTTTTACTCTTCTGCTGCCCTTGTAAGCCTAACACACCTAAGGATTTTCTTCCAGTGTTTCCTCCCTCAGCATTTGAAAATCCCTCTTTGCCAGAAGGCAGTGGTTCCTCTCTTCATTAGCCCTCAGAAAAGATATGGTGCCTCCTACGCCAACTGCACCATACCAGAGGTTATCTTCTCTGTCGAATTTGCCGTTCAGAGGTATTTTTTCCATCAAATCCTCCAGACAAGTCCACCGAACCCCTCCTATTGGCCACCTGGGATGGGCCTGATAGGGGAGCAGGCAAACACCCATAGGATTTTTCATTGCTTATGATGACAAATTGAATATCTTTGTAGGGTGATCCCTGAATGAATGAATAAATAAATAAATAAACACTAGCCTTGTTAATCCCCGTTTCCTCTGATATTTTCTCAAAGCAAGTCACTACTCTTCTTCTTCTTCTTCTTCTTCTTCTTCTTCTTCTTCTTCTTCTGCTAGCACTTGTTGTGCTGGCTTACATGTGCTTCAGTACACCACAAGGCATTCTGCTTCCACTCTCATTTAGCTCCTTTCCTGCTGCGTTGCGAATAGTGTGTGCAGAGCAGCTGCCAGCAACCTTCCAAATGAGCTTGAATTTGTGTCAATTTTGCCCTGTTTCTTATTTTGTAAGATGTATGTAAGAGTAAGTGATAAGTTCTCTGACTCAGCTTGGAACACACACACATAATTCTAACAGCAGTGGAGTTTGAGAACCATATCCGTGATGCACTCACGTTTACTAAAGAAACCTCTGATAGCCCTTCTTTGAAGTTTGTTGATCTTCCCCTCTGTCCTCCCTGGTAAGGCGACACACTGAGAAGCTGTACTCGAGAATGGGTGAAATGTATGTTTTGTGTGCTCTCTCCTTCAAAGGTGAACTGGATTTGTTTACAGTTCTCCCAGTGAATCTGTCTGGCATCTGCTTTTTCTACATCTGATATTATGTGGTTGTTCCGCTATAAGTTGCTCTGCGTGGTTAGTACCTCACATTTTATGGTAGTTACTGTTCCGGTGATTTATTGCCTCCTACACAAACAAACAATAATGACTGTTACAATATTTAAGCAGGATGTGGAAATATATTTTTTTATGTTGAATGTCAGCCACCAGTCTCTGCATAAATTGTCTGTCCTCTGCAGGTTTCCCTGTATACAGTTTCAATTTCCTGGTTTTGTGGTTTTCCTATATACAACAGTATCATCTGTGAAAAGTTGTGTGGTTCTGCTGATGCTATCCAACCAGAACATTAATAAAACTGACAAACTGCAGGGACGGATTTCTGACTGGAAATAGAGGAAAAAAGGTCCCATGAATATGTGTCCAGAAATGCATCGTTGCCACGGTAGATGACACTGACGAATGAAAGTTCCTCTGACCACGTGCCCTGTGTTCCTTGTGCATTGGAAGCTGTGTGACTGAGGCATCATACTTTAAGCTGCAAAATGCTCCTGTATTCCAAGCAGATGTAAACCGTCAAGAGGCAGCACAGTTATACCAAAACAAGTTTCCTCTGATACCTACACATCACACAACATTTCAAGGCCTCTTCAGATGTTTATGTGATTATGGGTCCGTTCAGACAGACTAATGTGCTAGGAGGCGGTGGACTTTGCATACACCAGATTTGAAGGACAGGATTCTGCCTCTTGACCATTTCCATCTGCTTGGCTTTACAGAAACACCATCTCAGGTGTTCCTGACATGAATACTGGATCATTCTGCTACTTGCAGTACACTGCGTCACTTACACAGATTGCAACACGTGAGAAACACACAGTGTGTGGTCAGAGAAACTCATTTGTCAGAACCATCTACTGTGGCAGTGATGCATTTCCGGACACATAGGACTTTTTTTCCTCCATTTCCAGTTGGGAATCTGTCCCTGCAATTTTGTTAATGTTCTCTCTCTCTCTCTCTCTCTCTCTCTCTCTCTCTCTCTCTCTCTCTCTCTCTCTCTCTCTCTCTGTGTGTGTGTGTGTGTGTGTGTGTGTGTGTGTGTGTGTGTGTGAGAGAGAGAGAGAGAGAGAGAGAGAGAGAACAATAATGGCACCACATCACTCCCTAGCAATAGCCTGCTATGTAATTATTTCCACACCTGACAATTTTGCTCATCTTCTCTCACAGTACTTGTTGATACAATTGTAGCCATGTTAATGGTTTCCTTTCTTTTCTGAGCATTCATTCACAGTCATAAACAATTTTTTTGCCCACAGATTGCATTCAATACTTTTAAATGAATGTTGTGTTCATATGCATCACAATTTATAACAAGTCTTGAAGTTTGTGTGCTATGCCATCGCCCTGTGAAACAAACCTCAACAATCTCAAGTTTCATCTGGGTTAGTTCCTGTTCTGGCTTAGTGTATTTGACATTATGTGGAACAAAAGGTTATTTACAGCTTGTACAGAAACCAAACTGCAGTTATAGGGAGTCGAAAGACATGAAAGGAAAGGAGTGGCTGAGAAAGGAGCGCAATAGAATTGTAGCCTACCCTCAACATTATTCAATTAGTATGTTGAACTAGAATTAAACCGAGCGAGATGGCTCAGTGGTTAGACACTGGACTCACATTCGGGAGGACGGCGGTTCAATCCAGCGTCCAGCCATCCTGATTTGGGTTTTCTGTGGTTTTCCTAAATCACTCCAGGCAAATGCCGGAATGGTTCCTCTGAAAGGGCACGGCTGACTTCCTTCCCCATCCTTCCCTAATCCGATGAGACCGATGACCTCGCTGTCTGGTCTCCTTCCCCAAACAACCCAACTCAACCCTACTAGAATTAAAGTTCAGCAAGAAGAAAGAAAAGCTTTGATGTTTGCTGATAACATTGTAATTCTAGCTAGTTTTACAATAACAATAAAAAAAATTGACACTGTTTGTGTTCTAATTGGCCATACAGTTACTTTTTTATACAAAACTTCATAAAATATTGATTTTGAACAAGTGCTATTGATTTGTGCAAATTTCTGCTAGAGTGATAAGCTAGTGATGTTTTCAGAGGTGCTTGAGTTACATTAGTTGATACAACCAACTACCCTGTAAACAAGGTTAAAGATTATCATCTACTGAACTATTTACAATTACACTGTGTTTTTATAGAACATTCTATTTAATGGTTTTGCATGTTTCTTACAGAAACTGTATTCCTAGGTTACAAATTTTTGTTTTAACAGAATGGAAATGTTCATACACGAAATTCCAAATTATTGTAATGTTGCAAATGAAATAGTATAATAATCATTGTCATTATTACAGCAGGTTCAATAATTCTGCATAGTGTTACATAACGAATAATAAATGTGAAAGGAATTTACCCAATTGTAAATATGCGATAATGTAATAGGTGATACAGTGTATCGAGTAATTCACTAAAGATGGTGTATCATCTGCTCCTATAAGAAATACAAGGCTGTTACATTACAGTTGATAGGACACTTCCTGAGATGTCAAGGAATATACAGTTTGGTAATGGAGGGAAATATGAGGGATAAAAATTGTGGAGGGAAACTTAGGCATAAGTTCAGTGACCAGATTCAAATTGCTGTAGGCTGCAGTAGAGGGATGAAGAGGCTTGTACAGGGTAGGTTAATGTGGAGAGCTGTGTCAAACCAGTTTTCAGAATGAAGAATACAACAACAATAATAAACAACATTAACTGCTACTGAAGTTGCTGCTGCTGGTACTGCTACTACTATATGGCATACAGTTCATTGTTGACAGCTGTCTGAATTGGTTGTGTGGTGTCTGCAATTGAAAGTGCAGAAAACTGAGTTTCATGCTGTTGTTAAATATTTTCATTTGAGGGGTTAGACTGCCACACAGATCAAAACAAAATTGGATGAAGTTCACATGGACTCTGAACCATCATTGAATGTCATGTATTTTGCGGTTAATGAATTTAAACGAGGTCAGACAAGCACTGAAGATGAAGCGTTTGCCAGCTATTCACTTGTGAGTTCACTACAAGGGAAACCATTGACGAAATCCAAGAACACAGAATAAAAATTTGTGAAATTGCTGAGACTACGCATCTCAACTGAGTGAGTGCATAATTCCTGGATGGAGAATTGGCTGTGAAGAAGCAGTGTGCTATGTGGGTGCCATGATGCTCACAGTTGACTAAAAGAGCATCTGGCCCAGTATTTCTACACAGTGTCTGGAGATGTTCAATCGCAGTGCACAAGACGTTTTGTGACAATTTGTGACTGTTGATGAAACATGGATCCTTTATTACACACCAGAGTCAAAATGGCAATCAGAACAATGGACAAAAACTGGTGAAAGTGTGCCAAAGAAGGCAAAGACCATTTTGTCAGCTGGGAAGGTGATTGCCACTTTTTTTTGGAGGGGGGGGGGGGGGGATGACTTTCTCAATGGATAATCCTCACAGATTACTTGGAAAAAGGCAGAACCATAACTGGACCCTATTATGTTTCTTTGTTGGACTGTTTGAAACTTGTGTTGGCAGAAAAAAGAACAAGGTTGGCACACAAAAAAATGCTCTTTCACCAGGAGAATACATCATCCCACACATCACTGATAATAGTTGTGAAAGTGCATGAATTCGGCTTCGAATTGCTTCCTGGGCCACCCCATTCATCGGACTTAGCCCCAAGTGACTCCTTCCTATTTCCTAACTTGAAACTTTGGCTTGTTGGGAGTAAGCTTCATCAAACTAAGACGTGATAGTTGCAGTCAAGGAGTATTTTGCAGAGTTTGACAGAACCTATTTTTATGATGGAATGGAAGCATTGGAAGATCGCTGAACTAAGTGTATATCCCTGAAAGAATATTGTCTTGAGAAGTAAGTTGAGTTGTTTACAAAAGAACTATTTTTTCTTGCTCTGTTACTGGACTTATCAAATCCCCCTTGTATATCTATCCAGTCATCATCTTTAGGTGCTGCGAGTTGTGGTGTTATGTGTACTCTCACTGACTGTACTCCAGCCAGACAGTGAACTCGCTGGTCTCACACCACTGTTTATAACTAAGTGTGTGTTCAACTCCTGGCACCCACTGTGCCCTCATCTCCAGAGCCATACAGTTGAAAAAATTACCTATTCAAAATATTGCACGTCTGAGACTTCACCTGTGGTCAGGAATAATGCCGCTGTGCTCTGTAAGCTGGCACTGAAATCTCTTTTCAAAGTTGATTCTCAGAGTCTGATTTTAAACAAGTAATAAAATCAGTGACAGTTATGAAATTATAGAAATTTAAATTTTATTTTTAGTAAGGCTACACGAGCGCTCTCGGCACCACCGACCCTAGACGGCAAGATGATGAATTTCTTAATAATTGAACAACTGAGCTGTTTCTTCTTAATTTTGTGTGACAGATGAATGTATCTACCTTGAAGAGAGAAACATTATCAAAGATGCTGGCTTGTACAGCTATCAGTGTACTCTTAAGTAGATCTTTCTATGCAGAAGTGTGCTGTCATATGTGAAAATCATATTCAAACTGAGGCACAGACACCTATGTGAACCAAGTGAACACCTAGAAGTACACCATTAATCAACCATGCTGAGAAAACCTGAGACGGGAAAAATAATAATGCGCAGCACTTCTTGACAAGTCTCTCTGTATGCATTATTTACAAACATCACTTACATATTGTTCCAATTTCCTTTTCAGATGTGGCTCATATTTCTGTGGCAGTGTTTTCATTGTTGAGATATTTTTCCCCATATGAATTACGAACATTGATACACTGTTTACAGGAAGCATAGCATTTGAAGTTGGAAAGAGGTGTGGAAGGGAGGGGGGGAGGGAGAGCTGGCTCTGAAAGGTTTGTTTGTTGCCTTGTGTGCAGAGGAGCTGGACAGCTACATGTACCAGTGTGTGGGCCACCAGGGGGTGGAGCTGTTCGCGGAGGCAGTCGGCCTGCCTCTCTTCCGAAGAGCTATCAGCGGTGTCGCCGTCAACTGCGGTCCACAGTACACACCCACACCCAGTGACGAAGTGGAAGATCTTCATGAACTTCTGGCTTTAGTCAAGGTACGCCTAATGAGTTGAACTGCTTGATATACAAATGAATAACCCTAGTTGTGGAAGTAAGTGCGTGGTTTCCCCCGTCTGCTACTGCTATTTAGTGTTTCTGTCCTTTGTGTCCTTCCTTTTCAATGCGTGCCATTCTAGCTAATTTCAGCACCCTTCACAGCTTCCTGTGTTCATGTTTCGAGCAAGCACTTTCCAGGAAGAGTCAGACAACGTATTACTTCTTCCCATACACGTCTCACAAAATGACCATGAGTAGAAATTTCAGAAATTAGAGCTAATACAGAGGCTTAATGAGAATCATTCTTCCAAAGCACCATTTGCCAGTGGAACAGGGAAGAGGGGGATCAGTTGGTGGCACCCTCCGCCACATACTGTTAGGTGGCTTGTGGAGTACAATGTCAATGAAAAAGGAATTTTAGGAATCACAGTTTTTAACTTGCAACTCTAAGGACTCGGTCAGCATGTGTGCTCATTTTCTGGGTGATGATGATGCGGTAAATTTGTTGGTGATTTACAGTGAACGCATTATCATAGCCAAGACAGACCCGAAGCCCAAGCCTACCGCAGTAGTACAAGTTCATATGCCAACTTGCAATGCAGATGAAGAAGAGACTGAAGAAATATATGATGAGGTAAAAGAAATTATTTAGATACTTAAAGGAGATGAAAATTTAATTGTGATGGGGAACTGGAATTCTATAGTAGAAAAAGCAGGAGAAGGAAAAATAGTTGGTGAATATGGACTGGGGGGGGGGGGGGGGGGGGGGGGGAAAGAATTCAATAGGAAACCAGCTGGTAGAATTTTGCACAGAGCATATTTTAATCAAAGCTAACACTTTACTTAAGAATCATAAAAAATAGGCTGCATATGTGGAAGAGGCCTGTAGCACCAGAAGGTTTCAGATTGATAACGGTTAGACAGAGTTTTAGGAACGATATTTTAAATTGTACGACATTTCCAGAGGCAGATGTGGACTCTGACCACAATTTATTGGTTATGAATTGTAGATTAAAACTGCAAAAATGTAGCAATTTAAGGAGATAGGACCTGGATAAACTGAAAGAACCAGGGGTTGTTGAAAGTTTCAGAGGGACCATTAGACAACAGTTGACTAGAATAGGGGAAAGGAATACAGTGGAAGACAAATGGGTAGCTTTAAGAGATGAAATAGCGAAGGCAGCAGAGGACAAATAGGTAAAAAGACAAGACCTAGTAGAAATCCTTGGATACTACAACAATTATTGAATTTAATTGATGAAAGGAGAAAATTTATAAATGCAACAAATGAAGCAGATGAAAGGGAATACAAACTTAAAAAAATGAGATGGATGGGAAGTGCAAAATGGCTAACCAGGAATGGCTAGAGGACAAATTTAGGAATTTAGCAATACATTTCATTAGGGGAAAGATAGATACCACCTACAGGAAAATTAAAGAGGCCTTTGGGGAAAAGACAAGCAGCTGCATGAATATCAAGAGCTCAGTTGGAAAACCAGTCCTAAGCAAAGAAGGGAAAGCTGCAAGGTGGAGGGATATATAGAGGGCCTGTCTATACAAGAGAGAACAACTGGAAGGCAGTATTATAGAAAGGAAAGCGGACATAGATGAAGATGAGCTGGGAGATATGGTACTGCGAGAAGAATTTGACAGAGCCCTGAAATATCTAAATCGAAACAAGGCCCTGGGGGTAGATGATATTCTGTCAGAACTACTGATAGCCTTGGGGAGAGCCAGCCATGACAAAACTCTTCCATCTGGTGTGCAAAATGTATGAGACAGGTGAAATACTCTCAGAGTTCAAGAAGAATGTAGTAATTCCAATTCCAGAGAAAGCACTTGCTGAGAGGTGTGAAAATTACCGAACTATCAGTTTAATAAGTCATGGTTGCAAAATACTGAAACAAATCCTTTACAGCCAAATGGAAAAACTGGTAGAAGCTGACGTCGGGGAAGATCAGTTTGGATTCCGGAGAAATGTGGGAACATGCAAGGCAGTACTGACCCTACGACTTGTCGTAGAGGATAGGTTAAGGAAAGGCAAACCTATTTTTATAGTATTTGTAGACTTAGAGAGAAAGCTTTTGACAGTGTTCACTGGAATACTCTCTTTCAAATTCTAAAGGTGACAGGGGTAAAATACACGGAGCAAAAGGCTTTTTGCAACTTGTACAGAAATCAGACGACAGTTATAAGAGTCGATGGACGTGAAGGGAGACAGTGGTTCAGAAGGGAGTAGGATGGGGTTGTAGCCTATCCTCGATGTTATTCAGTCGGTACATTGAACAAGCAGTAAAGGAAACAAAAGAAAAATTTGAAGTAGGAACTAAACTTCAGAGAGAGGAAATAAGAAATTTAAGGTTTGCTGATGACATTGTAATTCTGTCAGTGACAGCAAAGGACTTAGAAGAGCAATTGAATACAATGGACAGTGTCTTGAAAAGAAGAACTGGGGAGACAAGAAATTTGTGGTACAACTTGACCAAAAGAAGGTATTGGTTGTTAGGACACATTCTGAGACATAAAGGAGTCACCAATTTAGTACTGGAAGAAAGTGGGAGGGGGGGGGGGGGTCATAGAGGGAGACCAAGAGGTGAATACTGTAAGCAGATTTGGAAGGATGTAGGTTGCAGTAGTTATTGGGAGAGGAGAAGGCTCACGCAGGATAGAGTAGCATGGAGAGCTGCATCAAACTAGTCTTCGGACTGAAGACCACAACAAACACAATGGAAGTTACTCTTTTGAAATCTGTAGATGTTATGGATGAAATATAGCAATTGAAAGGTTATTTGTTTATGAGGGAGGTAGAAATTGAGAAGGGAATGAGACAGGATTGTGGGCTACTATTCAGTATGTATATTGAGCAGTTATTCATGTCATTAAGGGAAGTAAAAATTTAATTGTGATAGGGACTGGAATTTGACAGTAGAAATAAGGAACTAAGGGAAATACTAGGAGAATGTGGATTAGGAAAAAGAAAGGGCGTGAAGCTTACTGGTAGAATTCTGCACAGAGCATAATTTAATCATCGCTTACACTTAGTTACATGTCAGAAGAGTGTGTAAAACATGGAAGGGACCTAGAGACATTGGAAAATTTCATATAGATTATATAAATGTAGGTTGTGTATACCTGTTCCTTTTACCCCTAAGGTAAGTCTTTCCATTCCCGGGATTGGAATGACTCCTTACCCTCTCCCTTAAAACCCACATCCTTTTATCTTTCCCTCTCCTTCCCTCTTTCCTGATGAAGCAACCGTGGGTTGCGAAAGCTTGAAATTTGTGTGTGTGTTTGTGTGTTTTTTATTGTGTCCTATCAACATACCAACACTTTTGTTTGGTAAGTTACGGCATCTTTGTTTTTAGATATATTTTTCCCACGCGGAATGTTTCCCTCTATTATATTCAGATTATATAAATGGTAAGACAAAGATTTTGAAACCAGATTTTAAAGTATAATTCATTGGTTATGAACTGCAGATTGAAACTGAAGAAATTGGATAAATGTCGGAAACTAAGGAGATGGATCCTGGCTAAATTGGAAGAACCATTGGCTGTGGAGAGTTTCAAAATAATGTTAGGTAATGATTAACTGACACCGGCATGGTTAAGGAGCCTACAAGGTGTTTCAGAAATACTTTAACAAACTTTGGGGACAAGTTCCTTACACCAAAACTAGAAAAACATGTCCAGTAAACGTGCTCTGAAATGCATACCCTAAGAGCTGTGAGCACTTCCTCATCTTCGCTGCTGTGAAACACATATTTCTATTGAAAAAGTGCTCCTAGCTCTTAAGGTATGCATTTTAGAGCTCACATTTACTGATTTTTGTTTTTGCTCCGTACTACCTCCCCCCAAAATATGGAAAGCAAAGAGCTTGCAGTAGATGTGATGTTTCACAGTATCGAGAATCAGCACGTGTTCATCGCTCTTAAGGTATGCATTTTAGAGCCCGTGTTTTTTAGACAGTCTTTTCATGTTTTGGTATAATTAAACTGTCCCCCAAGTTTGTAAAAGTTTTCTCAAAACACCCTGTATACCACTAAATGGCTAACCTGGTCCATGTTGCACGGTCTCAGTTGCAGGTTGCTATCTAGTGACTTTCAGCATCAACAAAAAATGTAATTTACAGTATTTCATATAATTATTGACTCTCATAATCTGCTCATTAAGAGGTATAATCTTGTGTTAAAGATTTAACTCAACGGGACAAGTATTGCAGTTAGAAACAGTGTGTACATGTTGAGGCGCTGTAGCTCATGAAGTGAAAATTACCCAGACTGTGTTCATCCAGTGTTTGAGGATAAGAGCACTTAGTGACTTGCAACAAGTTTTAATCATAATTTCAAACTTTTTCTCACTTACATGCTTAAGGACATATATTTAATACGTTTGCAGCTAACTCATGTTTAGTTTAATCAGAGGTTTGAAGTTGCTTTATGCATGTGAGTTCAATTCTTTAAACAATCGGGGCTTTAATGGTACAGTGGAAGACACATGAGTAGCTTTGAGGGATGAAATTTTGAAGGCAGCAGAAGATTAAAGAGATGAAAAGATGAGGCCAAGTAGAAATCCTAAGATAACATGAAAGACTAAACTGAATTGATAAAGATGAAACAAGCAAAAGAGAATGTAGAGGAGAAGTGCAAAGCTGTCAAAGTGTGCTTCATCGTGGAAAAGATATGTGGCCCCTATACAAAAATCGAAGAAACCTCTGGAGAAGATGTAAGCATCTGTATGAATATTGCAAGCTCAGATGGCAACTCCATATTAAGCAAAGAAGGGAAAACTGAAAGGTGGAAGAAATATATAGGAGGCCTATACAAATGAAAGAAATTTCCAAAGACTATGTTATGGAAAGGGGCGTGGATGTAGGTGAAGATACAGATATGTTACTGCGAGAAGAATTTAATGGAGCACTAAAAGACTTGAAGCAGATTGGAGTAGACGACATTCTCTCAGAATTAATGAGATACTTTCTAGAGCCAGCCATGTCAGAAGAATGCCACCAGCTTTGCAATATATGTTAGACAAGTAGTACACCGTCAGATTTCAAGAAGAACATAATAATTCCTGTTCCATAGAAGGTTGATACTGACAGGTATGATTACTACCGAACTATCAGTCAGAACTGGAAAATACTGACACGAAGTATTTACAGAAGAATGAGTTTGCGGTATTTCAGTTACACTGAATCCCCCCAGGGGGTCCACAACTCTTTTGTGGATACGTGCATAGCGAGCACGGGACCCCGAGCTAATGTGGCCCTCCTTCCTTTCCAGGCTGCATACCTTCCTTTTCCGCATCCTTCCCCATCCCCCATCTTCGCCCACCCTTCCTCCCCCCCCCTCACTTCCGCCTCTTTCCTTCCCTTTCTCCCCCTCTGGGAGTATGTTTTGTGCCTACATCCGGAGATGGACGCTCAAATCTGTAACACATTCTTCGCTTTCTCTGCATGTAAGTCTTCGTCCTTCCTTTGTCCTTCTCTTTTCCTTACCTCTTCTCTTTACCCTTTTCTCCACTGCGGTGTTTGAGACCTCTCTTCTTTCCTTTCCCTTTCTTTGTTTTTCCCTTTCTCTTTTTTCCTCCCTGTGCGTGTCTGAAGGCCAACCCACGCATTTCCATGCGTAGCCGGTGACGGGGTAACACGTAATTCCCCACCCCGGGTAGACAGGTAGGACATATACGTACCCCCTGGTAACGGCCAGGCCCAGGGAGGGGTGATTACCCGAGCTGATTTCCGAAAGTGCCGATTGGTCCCTCCGTCCGTTTCTCGGGAGGTGTGACCTGAGGTGTGAACAATCACCTAAGGTGGGAGTGCCCTCAGAGAGGGCCCCCACAAGGGAGGAGCGCGCCATCGGAGACGCCGGTAATCGTGGGGGATACTTCTGCAATGGTTTCCTCATCTTCTACTATGTCTGCTCACAAGCGTAAGTTCAATGAGTCTCAGCCGCAGACAGTTCTTCCATCGTTGCCACAGTTCCTTGTTGTTTCTCGGTCTGACGAAGGTCACGACTTCTCCACGGTCAACCCTCTCATTATTCAGAAAGGTGTCGACACAATTGCAGGTCCTGTAAAGTCTTGTTCCAGATTACGAAATGGCACCTTGTTGTTAGAAACAGTCAGTGCCCTCCATGCACAAAAATTGCTGCGTACCTCACTTCTACACACCTCCCCTGTCCGGGTGAAAGCGCACCGCACTTTAAATTCCTCACGTGGAGTCGTTTATACCCGCTCCCTCGACAGATTGTCCGACGAGGAAATTCAACACTACCTGTCTGACCAGGGCGTAACGGCTGTTCATAGAGTCATGAAAAGGGTTGACACGAACATTGTTCCAACCCGTACTGTCTTCTTGACATTTGGCAGAGTTCAACTCCCATCAAACATCGAAGCAGGCTATGAGATAATTTCTGTTCGCCCCTACATCCCAAACCCTACGCATTGCTATCGGTGTCAGCGGTTCAATCATACCAGCCAGTCCTGTTCCAACCCGGCCAAATTTGTTACGTATGGCAAGGATGCCCATGAGGGTGCTTGTCCACCTCCATCCCCTCGTTACATCAACTGTATGGGTGACCATGCTGCTGATTGCCCCATTTTTAAAGACGAAAAGCTCATTCAGGAAATCAGAGTGAAGGAAAAGGTGTCGATCTTTGCTGCTCGAAAATTATTCGCCAGTCGAAAGCGCACTGTACCTGACAGGTAAATACAGCACTGTCCTTGCCTCTCCTCGGCCAACAAAGGAGGTGGCCACGCAGACTTGTGATCTCACCTTTAGTGCCACAGTCGTCAGATCAGCCAGCACAAAGATCACCCATTCAACCTCCCCACTTTCGCCTGCTCACACTAGGGCTCACCCTTCATCGGGTTCTGCTAAATTTCGAGTCCAAAAGTCAAACACCCGGACTTCCAAAAAAGAGCCTACTCGTGGAGATTTTTTAGGTACCCCAACTTCACAACCATCGGTTCCTCCTTCATCTAAACATCCTGTTTCCAAGAAGGCTAATAAGAAACCCAGTTCCTCTCCTTCACCGCCACGGCGTGTCTCATCTACAGCACCACCTGGTGGTAGCCGCCCTCGGCCGTCTTATGTGTTGCTGAGATGCACTGCTGGCGGCCGATCAACTGGCCGATCGCTGGTGGCAGGAGCTGCTCCTGAACAACCTATGGATCAGGATCTTCTGCCTTCGGCTGAATTCCGTTCCATGCTGTCGTTGAGTTGACGGTGACCTTGGTCACATTCTTCCATTTTCTGTCCACCCTGTGTCCATTATCCATTGGAATATCCACGGCATTCGAGCCAATCCAGATGAATTGTCGATCCTCTTACGATCCTACTCACTGGTCATCTTGTGTCTTCAGGAAACAAAGCTGCATCCCCACGACCGCTTTGTTTTCGCCTATTTTCAGTCAGTCCGATTTGATCTCCCCTCTGTTGAAGGCACTCCAGCACATGGAGGACTCATGATTCTTCTCCATGATACTCTCCATTATCACCCAATCCCCTTAAACACTTCCTTCCAAGCAGTCGCTGTCAGTCTTTCCCTTTCTGGATACACCTTCTCTCTTTGTACTATATACATTCCATCGTCCACACCAATGGCACGAGCTGATCTTCATCTTCTTGGACAGCTTCCACCCCCCTATTTCCTGGTTGGGGACTTCAATGCCCACCACCCGCTTTGGGGATCTCCACATTCTTGTCTGCGTGGCTCACTATTGATAGACGTCTTCCACCAAGCGGATCTTGTTTACCTCAGCACTGGGGACTCTACATTTTTGTCTGCCTCCACGACAAATTTCTCTCATTTGGACCTTTCGGTTGGTACTGTTCCGCTAGCTCGGCACTTCGACGCTTCGAATGGTTTGCCCTTGCTGATACACACTCGAGTGACCACTTTCCACGTGTCCTTCAATTGCAGCCACAACTGCCATATATACGCCCGCGACACTGGAAGTTCGCACAAGCCGATTGGACACTTTTTTTTGTCTCTGGCAACATTCGATGACCGTCACTTTCCTAGCGTCGATGATGAGGTCACTCATATTACAGATGTTATTCTTACAGCTGTGGAACGTTCAGTACCTCATACCTCCGAATTGCCCCTGTGCCGCCCAGTTCCTTGGTGGAATGAGGCATGCCGTGACGCAATACGTGAGCGGCGCCATGCTCTTCGCGTTTTCAGACACCATCCTACTTTGGCCAACTGTATCCGCTATAAGCAGTTACGTGCGTGGTGCCGTCGAGTCATCCGCGATAGCAAGCAGGCAAGCTGGGACTTCTTTACTAGCTCATTTAACACCTTCACTCCCTACTCAGAAGTTTGGAGTCAGATTCGACGGTTATCTGGAGCACCTAGTTTCTCCCCGGTCTCTGGGCTCACTGTCGCGCAAGATACATTAGTAGACCCTGTCTCAATTTCTAACTCATTGGGTCAACACTTTGCTGAGATTTTGAGCTCTTCAAATTACCCGCCAGCATTTCTCCTGAAGAAACGTGCAGCGGAAGTGCAACCTCTTGCTTTCTCCTCTCAAAATCGCGAAAGCTACAATACTGTTTTCTCCATGCGGGAACTCCAACATGCACTCTCTTCTTCTCGCTCCTCCGCCCCAGGACCGGATGTTATCCACATCATTTATCATACCATAGTCTGCGTTACCTCCTTCGCCTTTATGATCAAATTTGGACCGACAGTACTTTTCCCAGACGATGGCGGGAAGCTATCGTCGCTCCTGTTCTGAAACCTGGGAAGGACAAACATCTCCCCTCTAGCTATCGCCCCATTGCTCTCATGAGTAGTGTATGTAAGGTTTTGGAGCGTATGGTGAATTGCCGTTTAGCCTGGTGGCTGGAGTTCTGCAGTCTTTTAACACCTGCCCAATGCGGTTTCCGAAAGCATCGTTCTGCAGTGGACCATCTTGTTGCTCTCTCCACTTATATCATGAACAATTTTCTCCGGAAACACCAAACAGTAGCAATATTTTTTGATCTGGAGAGAGCATACAATACCTGTTGAAGGACAGGCATCCTCCGCACACTGTTCTTTTGGTGCTTTCGAGGTCGGCTGCCCCTTTTTCTTCGCGAATTTATGGCAGAGCGCACATTTAGAGTGCGGGTGAACACTACTCTCTCCTGTACTTTCTCCCAAGATTATGGGGTACCCCAGGGCTCCGTGCTAAGTGTTGTACTGTTTGCCATTGCCATAAATCCAATTATGGATTGTCTCCTTCCTGATGTCTCGGGCTCGCTGTCTGAGATCCCTCAACACCCTCCGTGTCCTGAATGGTACATCCTGGGGAGCGGACCGAGTGGTCCTTCTCCGCCTCTTATCGCGCCTTAGTGCGCTCGAAATTGGACTATGGAAGCATAGTTTACTCCTCTGCTCGGCCGTCTATTCTTCGGCGTCTTGACTCTATCCACCACTGTGGATTACGTTTAGTGTCTGGAGCTTTTTACACCAGCCCTGTGGAAAGCCTGTATGCTGAGACTGCTGAACCTCCGCTGTCCAGTCGGCGAGCTGTCCTTCTGAGTCATTATGCTAGCCATCTGTCTTCCATGCCTGCTAACCCGGCCCATGACATTTTTTTCGACGCCTCCTTGGATTTAGGGTATGCAGGCTGCCCTTCCTCCCTACTACCACCGGGATTCTGCTTCCATCAACTCCATTCTCTTTCCTTCCGCATTCCTAAAACTTTCTTGACAACTTGGGGTACAGCACCGCCTTGGCTCCATCCCCGGACCTGCCTGCTCCGTGACCTTTGTCAGTTTCCCAAGGATGGTACCCCTTCACTTGTTTATCGTCGGGCGTTTGCTGCTCTATGTGCACAAATGAAGGAAGCCACGTTTATTTACACTGATGGCTCAAAAACATCGTTTGGTGTAGGGGTGCCTATGTTGTTGATGACACCCCAACTCGATTTCGGCTTCCTGACCAGTGTTCGGTTTATGCTGCGGAGCTTTACGCTGTTCTCCAAGCTGCCCAATACTTCCGTCGCCATCAGCGGATACAGTATGTTATCTGTTCAGATTCTCTCAGCTCTCTCCTCAGTCTCCAAGCTGTCTACCCTGTCCACCGTCTTGTCCACCGGATTCAGGACTGTCTACACTTGCTCCACTTGGGGGGGGGGGCGTCTCTGTGGTGTTCCTCTGGATCCCAGGACACGTTGGTATCTGTGGAAATGAGGCGGCCGATATAGTGGCCAAGGCTGCGGTCTCTCTTCTTCGGCCAGCTATTCACACGATTCCCTTCGTCGATCTACAGAGTGTTTTATGTCATTGTGTTGTTCTTTTATGGCATGCACATTGGTCGACACTTCCCAATAATAAATTGCGGGACATAAAAGCTCTTTCCCTATGCTTGGACCTCTTCCTCCCGAACGTGTCATCGGGACAAGGTAATTTTAACTAGACCCCGTGTAGGGCACTGTCTTTTTAGCCATCGGCATCTTTTAAGTGCCGATCCTCCCCCACTCTGTCCCCACTGCTCTCAGCTGTGGACGGTAAGACACCTTTTACTTGAGTGCCCCTATTTTACTCCGTTACACGCCCGTCTCTAGCTGTCGCCTGATATATCTTCCATTTTAGTAGATGACACGCGCTCAGCCGATCGTGTTCTTGAGTTTATTAGTGCAAGTAAGATGATGTCAGTCATTTGAAGCTCTTTTTGGGGACAATCAACCTCCTTCTATAGTGGGGTTTTTAAAGCTTTCCTTCTCGTTTTAGTTTCTCCAATTTTTTGAGTTTCATTCCCATTGCTGCTGGTTTCCAGTTTCATTTTTTTTACCATTTTTTTTTAAAAAAAAAGTTACACTGGATAAAAAATTTTAGTTAAAGACATATATTTTGCTAGCAAGATCTGAGGCATGATGACAACTGCCTACTGGATCCCCTAGTAGTCCCATATAATGTCTTGCGCCATTCAGAAGCTAAGCATTCTGACTTTCCAGTAACATCTGCCTATGGGGTCATCTAGTAGTTTCATATAATGTCTTACACCATTCAAAAGCCAAACATGTTTGCAATCATCTAAAACTGATTAGGTTCCAAAAATAACATAAGTTCAGAGCCACTCCCGCTTTCCGTGGCAGATTTTGCCGTAATCACTGTTAGATTTGGAACTCATGGACAAGACAGGAGCTGAGATTGAAAGAAGCAAAGCAACAGGAGAATGCTTAACTCTGTTTTCAAATCTTCCTTCACAATGAAAAACATGGGAGTATTGCCCTAATTCAATTCTTGTATTTCTGAAAAGTCATGTGAAATAGATATTAGTGCCAGTGACATTGAGAAACAGCTGAAATCATTAAAATTGAACAAAGCTATGGGACCTGATGGAATCCGTATCAGATTCTTTACCCAATTACAGCCCCCTCCATTAACTATAATCTATCATAGATACTGTGCTCGGTAATTGGAAGAAAGCACAAGTCACACCCATCTAGAAGAGGGATAGTAGAAGTGATCCACAAAACTACCGTCCAATATTCTTGACATCGATTTGTTGCAGAATCTTAGGACATATTCTGAGATCAAATGTAATAAGGTATCTCGAGCAGAGTGACCTCCTCCATGTCAACCAGCATAGATTTTGAAAACTTAGATCATGTGAAACTCAACTCGCATTTTTCTCACATGACATACAGAAAGCAATGGATCGAGGCAGTCAGGTAGACGCAGTACTTCTTAATTTCTGACAAGAAGTTGACTGCGTACCACACCTACACTTGTTATCAAAAGTATAATTGTATGGGGTATCAGATGACGTATGTGACTGGATTGAGAATTCCCTAGTACAGACACAGCATGTTATCTCAGATGGAGGGTCATCGACAAATGCGTAAGTAACTTTGGATGTATCACAGGGAAGTGTTTTGGATCCCTTGCTGGTCATGTTGTATATTAGTGATCTTATGAACTTAATACCAACTTCAGACTTATTGCAGATGATGCAGATACCACAACAGAGTTCAGTCTGAATGAAGCTGTACAAATATGCAGTCAGAGCTTGATAAGATTTCAATGTCGTGCGAAAATTGGCACTGTGCTTTAACTGTTCATAAATACAAAACTGTACACTTCACTAAATGAATGGGAAAAAAAACTTAATATTCTATGAATAAAATCTTAGTTGATCACAGGTGGAATATGTAAACTTATACAAATACTTGAGTGTCAGACTTAATAGCGACATGAAGTGGAACGGTCATGTAGGCTTAGTCTTTGATAAAGCAGGTCACATAGTTGGGTTTATTGGTAGAAAATTAGGCAGTTGCAGTCAGTCTACAAAGGAAATTGCGTACAAATCACTTGTACGACCTGTCCTAGAATTTTACTCACATGTGTGGGATTTTTACCAAACAGGACTAGCAGAAGATACTGAATATATACAGAGAGGGGCAGCACGAATGCTTGTTTGACCCATGGGAGAGTGTCACTGAGCTGTTGAAAGAACTGAACTGGCAGATTTTTGAAAATAGACAAAAACTATCCTGACAAGGTCGGCTGACAGTGTTTCAAAAACCGGATTTAAGTGATGACTCCAGGAATATACTACAACCCCTACATAACACTCGCATAGGTATCGTGAGGATAAGATTAGATTAATTACAGCATGCACAGAGCATTTAAACAATAACTGGTACAGCTGGACGTACACTCTACCACGCACTTCACAGTGGTTCGCAGAGTGTAGATGTAGATGTAAAACTTTGACTACCTACTTTTGTTACCTTATTTTTTCTGTACAGAATGACATACAGCATGGATTAACAATTCCATGTAATTTACCCTAATTTGCAGTATGACACTTATGTGTGTTAATTAGCGGATCCATATTGCGTAAGAAATATATTGTCCGTATAGTGGAGATGCTGAGTCGCAGATAGGCACAACAAAAGAACACTCACAATCAAAGCTTTACACACACACACACACACACACACACACACACACATGCAAATGCAGCTCACACACACGACTGCAGTCTCAGGCTAATATTGTTACATTCCCTCTTGGTTTTTCCATTGTTTAATTATAGTGTGCGTATATTTTTCTAAATTTCTAACCATCAACATTTTCTACAAGCCTTAATTAGCCATTCTAGTTTATCTGAATCAATAAAATTCAGCCTTACCAATTTTCAAAGGATTATATACTGTATTTACTCGAATCTAAGCCACACTTTTTTTCCGGTTTTTGTAATTCAAAAAACCGCCTGCGGCTTAGAATCGAGTGCAAAGTAAGCAGAAGTTCTGAAAAATGTTGGTAGGTGCCGCCACAACTAACTTCTGCCGTCGAATATATATAGCGTTAGACAAGAATCGGAATGCTAGTTTGCAGGCACAAAGATAAATACTGTCACCAAAACTTCTGTGTCAGTAAATAAATTAAAAGAAAAGGTAGAAGAATGTAAACATTATGCCATGTATTCTTTCATGTTTGCTGCTATCTCATTTAAATCCTGTCTGCCTAATAAACTAGGAAACTAGTGAGAGATAACAGCAAACGCGGAAGAATATACATATCATGTCATGTTTATATTCGTATTATTCTTATGCTGAATAGTGATACAGTCCAAAATGAAGCACGGCAACTGACTAGATTTTTAAATCTAAGATAACTCTAATTTCTGTGCAGAATGTAATGTACTAAAGAGGCGTCTGCAAAGATTTTCAAATGTAGAAAATTTTTCGCTAACCTCTAGTTCAGAACATCTATCATATGCAGTCTATTATTTGGTTCTTGTTGATCATTATCAAAGAAAGCAGCAATGTAAGTAACAACAAATAGCAGTCTGTTGCCATTGTTTCACTTATGAAACAATTCCTCTCTTTTTTTTTATTGTAAGCCGCGGTAGCACGCACAAAAGCAAGCCATGCGGCGAGCGGCGACAGGTTGTAAACACTCATTATCAGAATGTGACAAACAATGCATGACAACGTACAATAATGCATTTTCAGCGTAGAGTGACGTAAACCCTATAACAAACAGAACGGCTTTTAACAGATCAAAGCAAAATAAGGAATCGATTGAAACCAGACGAAGCATGTGAAAAAGGAAGGGTACTCGTATAAATACGGAAGGAGTGCCTGACACATAGCAATGGCTACTTGGTAAAGCCTAACTTGTTAAGCTTACGACTCGAACCAAACTACTGTAACTGTATCTTCATCCATTCGACCTCAGTTGTGTCTCATGTTACAATGGACCAACTTTGTTTCAATTTCGAGGGGTCGCCTAAAACTTTTGTCTCCCCTTGAATTTCGAGTCTCAAATTTCAGGTGCGGGTTAGATTCGAGAAATTTTTTTTCCCTTGATTTCGAGTCTCATTTTTCAGGTGTGGCTTAGATTCAAGTGCGGCTTAGATTCGAGTAAATACGGTAGTCTTAAAAACAACAGTTCACTCTTACAACTGTTATAAGTAGACAGACATCGGCCAATATTGGTAGTTCGCTGTTAGAAAGCCACGCATAAGACCTGTGTCGAGTGTACTCCTGGTGTCAGCTCACGCCACAGTCGTACACGCTTTGTATGTGAAAATATGCACACCGCTAACAGGAAGACTCATTAATAGTAGTATTTAAAGACTGTCAAGTGGTTATAACACCTCAAATTAAGGAACATTTTAATTGAACTATGTTGTGATTGTTAGGAAGTGAGGAATGTTACTGTCATTGAAGTGAGCTGTTGTTGGACATGTTAGTTCTGTTTATGGGCTGACTTAATTGAATTACTACAGTGTATATTTTATCTAATAAATCACTACTAGGTTGTGCTAAGTGTGCACTGTGACATTTTCATGTAAATGTGGAGTTTGTTTCTTTTTGCCACATTTAAATAGTTAACTTAACCACTGGACTGTGACTGTTGGGTATTGCAATGCCGTTCTGGTTCAGTGAGCTGATAAATTTTTGTAGTTGACAACCTGGTCACATTTCTCAATAAATGAACTTGTTGTTGTTGTTGTTGTTGTTCTTGTGGTCTTCAGTCCTGAAACTGGTTTGATGCAGCTCTCCATGCTACTCTATCCTGTGCAAGCTTCATCTCCCAGTACCTACTGCAGCCTACATCCTTCTGAATCTGCTTAGTGTATTCATCTCTTGGTCTCCCTCTACGATTTTTACCCTCCACGCTGCCCTCCAATACTAAATTGGTGATCCATTGATGCCTCAGAACATGTCATACCAACCGGTCCCTTCTTCTTGTCAAGTTGTGCCACAAACTCCTCTTCTCCCCAATTCTATTCAATACTTCCTCATTAGTTATGTGATCTACCCATCTAATCTTCAGCATTCTTCTGCAACACCACATTTAGAAAGCTTCTATTCTCTTCTTGTCTAAACTATTTATTGTCCACGTTTCACTTCCATACATGGCTACACTCCATAAACATACTTTCAGAAACGACTTCCTGACATTTAAATCAATACTCGATGTTAACAAATTTCTCTTCTTCAGAAACGCTTTCCTTGCCATTGCCAGTCTACATTTTATATCCTCTCTACTTCGACCATCATCAGTTATTTTGCTCCCCAAATAGCAAAACTCCTTTACTACTTTAAGTGTCTCATTTCCTAATCCAATTCCCTCAGCATCACCCGACTTAATTCGACTACATTCCATTATCCTCGTTTTGCTTTTGTTGATGTCCATCTTATACCCTCTTTTCAAGACACTGTCCATTCCGTTCAGCTGCTCTTCCAAGTCCTTTGCTGCCTCTGACAGAATTACAATGTCATCGGCAAACCTCAAAGTTTTTATTTCTTCTCCATGGGTTTTAATACCTACTCCAAACTTTTCTTTTGTTTCCTTTATTGCTTGCTCAATATACAGATTGAAAAACATTGGGGATAGGCTACAACCCTGTCTCACTCCCTTCCCAACCACTGCTTCCCTTTCATACCCCTCGGCTCTTATTAACTGCCATCTGGTTTCTGTAGAAATTGTAAATAGCCTTTCGCTCCCTGTATTTTACCCCTGCCACCTTCAGAATTTGAAAGAGAGTATTCCAATCAACATTGTCAAAAGCTTTCTCTAAGTCTACAAATGCTAGAAACGTAGGTTTGTCTTTCCAAATGAACTTAGCGGAGAGTAAATGTGTACATTAGTGCAGTCTAAATGGTGTCGTGTCCATCATTAAGCAGACACCATCCCACCCTCGTTGAGGCTTCCAGTTTTGTGGTGATGAGGAGTGGTGCTAGCGAGGAGAGATTGCGAGAATCAGTTCAGTATCACCATAGGCTCTTCAACAAAACCAAAAAGAATTTTCAGTCAGTGATCGACAGGAAAAGCCTTGTTCACTCACATTTGGGGTGCAAAAGTGATAATTTTGAAGCATTATATGTAAAGGGTATTAACAGTGACCAGTAATTTGTATTCAAATATGCTTCGAAATCGCCTTCACCCTCCAGTCCAGAGTAACGATGTGGACTGTGACTGCAGGTGTTTTGTTACAACACAGCAGAGCTCATCCCTGTGCTTCTCATTCAGACATGGCAGCAATGTAGGCTGTGAAATTGGAATGTCTTGAACACCAACATTACTCACCAGACTTACCACTGAGTGATTTTCATATGTTCAGACTGCCCAAGGAAGCATTGGGAAGCAAGCATATCAGAAGTGATGAAGAACTGAAAACTGCAGTGCACGAATGTCTGCATCCTTGACAAAAAGAATTCATCTCAGTAAATCATTATTGTTTTCATTTCAATTAACCCCATATAAGTGAATTTGAATTGTATTTTAAAAAATGTGGATCAATCTAAAGTTGACTGTTACTTTTGTATTGGGGAAATAAAGTAATGTGCTGTGTCTGGGCTTGTTGATAAGGGAAACGATAAATCAGCAACCTTGCATCACCACAGGAAGCCAAGTAATAAGCACTTAATTAGAGTTAGTGATTTAGCCAACAGATTTTTAACCTACCGTATGATCAAAACGCATGAGTAAAGCACAATATTATTACAAAAAACTTCAGTGATTCTGTGTGAACACTACTTTGTTACTACATTGTATGCTTTCAGTACATTTGAGATTTCAGGTTTGAATTTTATCACGTGGTAAATGTTACACTTGTTTTTTTTTTTTTTTTTTTTTTTTTTTTTCAGGAGGAAATGAATGTAGAGGCGGTGGCTGTTGGGGCTATACTGTCGGACTACCAAAGGATACGTGTGGAGAATGTGTAAGTCAGTTTTCAGTTTTGACATTCTGAAAATTTTCCGTGGGCTTATAACTGGGCATCATTTTTGATCCTATCAGTTCCCTATTTCTTAGAATGTTGTCCATATCTGGATTTTTATTTAATGATAATGACACTTTTCTTATTTTCTCCCTAAATGAGTAATTTGAACCTCAGTTAGGGAGATACATGAAGCTTCAATGATAAATGCCTTTGTGGACAGTACAGTGTCTGGGTGGGCGTACTATAGTAAATGAAACACACGAAGTTTATCTAGAATGTTCTCTTAAACTGCATTCTTATTTTTCAATGAGATCATCAGATTACCTGAGACACTTTTGACAATGAAGAATGTGATTCATAAAGCTGTCACAGAAGAATGCAAATTTCTGTTTTATGCAACCAGGTTGTTGCCATCACCTGGATTTCTTCATTGGAGTCACAGCAGTGTCCCCAAAGGTCTTAATTTATTTTGGGGAACAGAAAAAAATTCACAAGGCATCAAATTTTGTAGTTCCAGGACATCAGCTTTACATTATATACCCACAGCGAGAGAGTGGTAACGTCAGTACAGCCATTATCGTAAACTATTACACTTCTTCAATAAATTGCAACTGTAGCAACTCTTGCTGCTGTTAGGAACTGGATGACCACACGCCCCTTTGATTCCATTGCTGAGCTCCCCTCACACTGCTCCCGCTCAGCCACAATAACTGCAACCAGCTACAGAATTCACATTATCCAAAATGTGGAAGTGGACACTCGATGGTGAGAGACAACACAGGAGTGTGTCCTGCGTTATGCACCTTAACGGAAACAGGGACACTATGAATGATGTTTCATCATTGGCACCAATTTAATTACTTGTCGTAGTGGGCAGTACTACAACAGTTACGTCTATGTGATTCCATAAATTAATGATATGGTTATAATAGAAGGAAACATTCCACGAAGGAAAAATATATCTAAAAACAAAGATGATGTGACTTACCAAATGAAAGTGCTGGCAGGTCGACAGACACAAACGAACACAAACATACACACAAAATTCAAGCTTTCGCAACAAACTGTTGCCTCATCAGGAAAGAGGGAAGGAGAGGGAAAGACGAAAGGATGTGGGTTTTAAGGGAGAGGGTAAGGAGTCATTCCAGTCCCGGGAGCGGAAAGACTTACCTTAGGGGGAAAAAAGGACAGGTACACACTCACACACACACACATATCCATCCACACATATACAGACACAAGCAGACATTGGTCTTTAAATATGTCTGCTTGTGTCTGTATATGTGTGGATGGATATGTGTGTGTGTGCGAGTGTGTACCCGTCCTTTTTTCCCCCTAAGGTAAGTCTTTCCGCTCCCGGGACTGGAATGACTCCTTACCCTCTCCCTTAAAACCCACATCCTTTCGTCTTTCCCTCTCCTTCCCTCTTTCCTGATGAGGCAACAGTTTGTTGCAAAAGCTTGAATTTTGTGTGTATGTTTGTGTTCGTTTGTGTCTGTCGACCTGCCAGCACTTTCATTTGGTAAGTCACATCATCTTTGTTTTTAGATATATGATTCCATAAATTCTTTGACAGTCAGTTACTTTCCTCTCGAAATTGAGGGTATCTAGTGTCAAAAGCTTCAGTTTTCATAGAGAATGAGGCCCCTATCACGTGGTGAAAGGTAAACTACCTGTGAATTCTAATCTGTACACAATGTCTCGTTGAAGAAATTTTGTCAGGTTGCTGTAAAACTGCCTTGCTGGGAAATCCCCTAATAATGTACACTACTCAATGTACACTACTTCATGTGATTTGTTACACATTCATTATCTCTGTTAACCCTATGATGAACAGCTTCAGCTCTTACAGAAGACATTTTGGATTTTTTCACAGGCAGGCACTTCCCGTGAGTGACAGTGGCAATTACAGGGCACGTTGATGTATGAAGTCTGACAAATGAATATTCCAGAGTTGGTATCAAATTACACAGTTAATGAACACAGTAAGTTTCACAGTTGATGATAATGCACAGGTGTCACTGAGGAATTAAAACTGTAATATAAAAAGGCAGTAGCCTTCCAATATTAAACAGTTGACGGATATGTGTGAACTGAACTTTGATCGAAAAGGATCACAGAAATATGACATACAAAATTACTCCTACTTTGATTCATAGATGTTGCGCATATGTATGCTGACGATTGACTTGTTACATACTTACTGTTATTGTGGTAGCTTACATGAGTCTTTTAGATAGACATTGTTTGTGTGCTTTTGGAGCTTGACTGAAGATTTTGGATTAGGGTTGGCCTTATAAAGACTGGTGTGTCAACATTATAATACTTTAGAAACTATGTGAAGATTTGACAAACTGTGAGGTTAGATTTTTGCAACTGGTCTGAGTTATATATATCCACAATAATTTGATTCACATAATAAACTGCGAGTTAAGGAAGCACAAAAGGTGATAAAATTATTTATTGTGTCTATGCTGTGAATTCTGTAATTACAAGTACGGCAGCCATATTTAACCTTGTAATCATTTGTGATAATTTATGCAAATTCTTAATTGATCATTTAATTAATTCGTGAAGGGTGTCATTTGGTCCAGGAAAGTTAGAGCAACAAAAGTATAAAGGCAAAAGCTGGAATCTAACAAGTACAATGGCTAAATCTCCAATAGGAAAGCTAAGTGTTTCCAAACCAATACCAATTATCTTTTAAGTTCATTAGTTCCATGAAAATTAGAACATGTTACTGTATAAAGTCTGGAGTCTTAATTTTCTAATAAGTAGTGTCAGTATTTCTAAGATTACCTGTTAGCTCATCCCACATCTTCTCTTACATGTCACTTTGATAGTTTCAATTTCTCAATAGTTTTAATCAACAAAGTTTCTAATAAAACTGAATATACAATTGCAATTGGTGCGTCAAACATTATTATAGGAATAATGCATTTGTATGAAACATAGTGTGAATAAATTTGGGACTGAAATAAAAAGAAACAACTGACTTCAGTGAAACTTTTTTGCAGTATAGTTCACTAATTCGCTTGGTCCAATGAGGTTCCAATGCTTTTATCCCACCTCGAAAATTAGATCCCTCCAGCTCTCAAAAACATCCATCAGCTTTGATTGTTAGTTCTTTGCTAAAGATAATCTTTGCCCACCGAGGAAAATTTTGAGATTGGGGAAGAAATATAAGTCTGATTGAGCCAAATCGGGCAAATATCATGGGTGTGGCAACGATTCGTGTCATACTTTGTGCATTTTTGCTACGACAGTGATACTTCTGTGTGGGCGCACATCTTCTACGTGAAATAGGACTTTCTTGCTTGCCGAACCTGGCCTGTTTTCATGTATCTTTTACTGTAGCCAGTCCAACAGGTTAGCGTGTATTATCCCATAATTGTTTGACCCGCAGGAAGGCAATTTATCAGCAGAATCCCTTTTGCATCCCAGAAAACTGATGCCGCGAACTTTCCAGCTGAGCTTTTGCTTTCTTTGGTGATGAATACATGTGTCCATAGCTTTTACTGTTGTTTTATCTCTGGAGCATAGTAGTGGACATAAGTTTCATCTGTGGTCACAAACCAACTTGTTGGTTGCTTTGAAGATGAACAAAACACTGTTTGGCCATTTCCATTGAGGTGCACTTCCAATCTTGCATTAAGAGCTGTGGCACCCATCTAGCAGTTTCCATCTTCATAAATCATTACACAGGAACTATGATAGGGAAATGTCCATACCAGAGATCTCTACCTTGAGCACTTATGCATCATGTGTTTACTCATAAAGGATGACCTATTGTTACATGGGAACCTCATTGCACAAGCTCTGACATCTGGTGGCGATTCTGTGAACTTTTCAAACTGCTCTCATACTACGTACTTGTGATGTAAATAGCCATGTTTATATGACAATTAAGAAAGAAAAAATACTAATAAATGTTTATGATGATCAGCTGCAATCCCAAAATCTCTGTGAGCAAAATAATAATTATTAACAGGAGTGCAATTAGCCAGTGAGGTGGTTCCAGCTTGCTCTTTTATAATGGGTGGCGTGCGCCTGGATGCAGTGAGCCACTCACTACAGCTGGTCTTTGTTGCACAGAGCCGTTGTTTCTCGTGTGGTAGCTGTTGTCATGTCGTTGTAGAGCTACACAGTTGCAAAGTACGGTATTTCGCTTACAGGATCTACATGTGATTGGTGTTCTCATTACAAAGAAACACAAAATGCAGAAGAAAGTTCTAACTCTTTTCTCTTCATGAACTTGACATTAGAAGGAAGTTCTGACCTTTCTCCCTTCACGAACTTAGCATTCAGAGAAAGAAATTATAAACAAACATTCAATTTATCTAGCCTACACCCATTGCGAGGGACCACAGGTTCACATATGCCATTCTCATACATTCATCTTTCGACGTAGTGTCAGATGACCACTGTTACTGTATCGTAATGCATCAGAGGTGACACTTACAGCCGTATTTATAGGTCTTATTTTATTCACAATTTATTTTGATGTTAGGTTAAGCTATCTTCAGGCTTCTGAATATGGTAAATGTATCATTTGTCATGATTGTGCACACATTATCATACTATCTGTAGGTGCTTTCAAAACTGATCATATATACGTTATGTTAAACTAACACAATTCCAGTTTGCATGTGTAAAAAAGTGGTAAAAGTGATAAAAAACTTAACAATAGACAGGAGCCACAAATGGTATGTATATTATATCTTATTTGTAATTATTCGGCCCACTGCAACATTGCAATAAAGCCATTCAGGGTGAAACTTCCTGGCAGAGTAAAACTGTTTGCTGGATCGAGATTAAAACTCTGGACCTGTTTCGAGGGCAAGTGCTCTATCGACTGAGCTATGTGAGTGTGACTCACAAGTTTCTCACAGCTTTACTTCTGCCACTATCTCATCTCCTATCTTAACAAACTTCATAGAAGTTCTCCTGCAAAACTTGCGGGACATGGTTTAGCCTTAGCCTGAGGAATGTTTCCAAAATGAGATTTTGACTGTGGAATGGACTGTGCACTGATACGAAAGTTCCTGGCAGATTAAAACTCTGCGCCAGACCGAGATTCGAGCTCGGGACTGAATTCAAGTCTCGGTTGCACACACAATTTTAATCTGCTGAGAAGTTTCATATAAGCGCACACTCTGATGCAGAGTGAAAATTTCATTCTGGAACCACTCAAAGTGGTCAGATGCACATGAGATTATTCATGTCATTATTTAACTGTATTTTAAAACAATTTAACTACCTTGGCTGTGTATTACACTTCTGTCTTGTAATACATTCTGGTACCACCCCATTTAAGTTATGTGTTCTGTTCCACAGTGTCTGAACAGTTCTGTGTCACTGTCACAAGATGAGGACTACAGTTCCCCCTCCCTTCTAAGGTTGATGCAGCCCAATATGATTCTCCACCCTACTGAATAATACCATGTGCTTCTGATCACTTTATGTGGCTTCACTGCTCTTACTTATTAATACCTCTGTTGTTACTATGCTTTAGGATGGACACTGTCCATAGCTATTGACTTTGGCCAAGGTACTTTGATGGTTACATGTTCATACCAAAACAGGAACTATTTTGTTTAATGGAGTTCATGTACAATCAGTTTTAAAAGTAACTATAGATAGTTTGATACTACATTTAATACAATTATGACAAAAGATATGTTTACTGTAGAGGCGACTGAAGATGGCGTAATGTAACACCGAAATCAGCTGTAAATACAATAAGACCTTTGAATACAATGAAAGTGTTGTCTGTAATGCATAAAGATGATGTTTGTGTTTGTTACAGATGGAGCATTCTGTTTGTCTACAAATGAGATGCGTTCTCTTGCCAGAAGAGCTTTATCTTTGGAAGAGTGTGTTTAATTACTGTCTGTCTAGAGCAAGATGTTTTTATTTATTTATTTTATTTAAATGTCAAGTTCCGTAGGACCAAATTGAGGAGCAAATCTCCAAGGTCATGGAACATGTCAGTACATGAACTTACAACATAAAAAGTAATAACAGATAAAAATAAATGTTCATGAACCTGAAAGAAAATCAGTCCATAAGTTTAAGCAAACACTGTCAGCAATACAATGAGAATCATCTTAATTTTTCAAGGAACTCCTCGACAGAAAAGAAGGAGTGACCCATGAGGAAACTCTTCAGTTTCGATTTGAAAGCGCGTGGATTACTGCTAAGATTTTTGAATTCGAGTGGCAGCTTATTGAAAATGGATGCAGCAGTATACTGCACACATTTTTGCACAAGAGTTAAGGAAGTCCAATCCAAATGGAGGTTTGATTTCTGCCGAATATTAACCGAGTGAAAGCTGCTTGTTGTTGGAAATAAAGTAATATTGGTAACAAGAAACGACAATAAGGAATATACATATTGAGAGGCCAATGTCAAAATACCCAGACTCGTGAAAAGAGGTTGACAAGAGGTTCGTGAACTCACACCACTTATTGCCCAAACCACCCATTTCTGAGCCAAAAATATCCTTCTAGAATGGGAAGAGTTACCCCAAAACATAACACCATGCGACATAAGTGAATGAAAATAAGCAAAGTAGACTAATTTACGTGTTGAAATATCACTCACTTTCGATACCGTTCGAATAGTGAAAATGGCAGTATTAAGTCTTTGAACAAGATCCTGAACGTGGGCTTTCCACGACAGCTTACTATCTATCTGAACACCTAGGAATTTGAACTGTTCAGTTTCACTAATCATATGCCCATTCCGTGAGATTAAAACGTCAGGTTTTGTTGAATTGTGTGTTAGGAACTGTAAAAACTGAGTCTTACTGTGATTTAACGTTAGTTTATTTTCTACAAGCCATGAACTGAGGTCATGTACTGCTCTACTTGAAACTGAGTCAATGTTGCACACAACATCCTTTACTACCAAGCTAGTGTCATCAGCAAACAGAAATATTTTAGAGTTACCCATAATACTAGAGGGCATATCATTTATCTAAATAAGGAACAGGAGTGGCCCCAACACTGATCCCTGGGCACCCCCCACTTGACAGTACCCCACTCAGATCCCACATCACAGCCGTTATCAACATTGTGAATAATGACCTTTTGCTGCCTGTTGCTAAAGTAAGAGGTGAACCAATTGTGAGCTACTACCCTTATTCCATAATGGTCCAACTTCTGGAGCAATATTGTGTGATCAACACAGTCAAATGCCTTTGTTAAATCAAAAAATTCGCCAAGCATTCGAAACTTTTTGTTTAGCCCATCCAGTACCTCACAGAGAAAAGAGAATATAGCATTTTCAGTTGCCAAACGACTTCTAAAGCCGAACTGTACATTTGATAGCAAATCGTGTGATATAAAATGATCAATTAACCTTACATACACAGCCTTTTCGATAACTTTTGCAAACACTGATGGCATAGAAATAGGTCTAAAATTATCTGCATTATCCCTTTCTCCCTTTTTATAAAGCGGCTTTACTACTGAGTACTTTAATCGCTCAGGAAACTGACCATTCCTAAAGGAAAAATTATAAATATGGTTAAATACAGGGCTAACATGTGCAGCACAGTACTTTAATATTCTACTAGACACTCCATCATAACCATGAGAGTCCTTAGTCTTCAGTGATTGGATTATTGTCTCTACCTCCCTCTTGTCTGTATCACAGAGGAGTATTTCAGACGTCAATCTCGGAAAGGCATTTGCTAAGAAATTTATATGATTTCCTGTAGATACTAAATTTTTATTTAATTCACCAGCAATGCTCAGAAAATGGTTGTTAAATACTGTACATATATCTGATTTATCAGTAACAGAAATATCATTACTGCAAACTGACTTTATATCGTCAACCTTGTGCTGCTGACCAGACACTTCCTTCACTACTGACCATATGGTTTTAATGTTATCCTGTGAATTAGCTATTCTATTTGCATACCACATACTTTTTGCCTTGCTAATAACATTTTTAAGCACCTTACAATACTGTTTGTAATGGGTACTGTTGCTTGATTGTGACTACTTCTAACATTTTGATATAATTCCCGCTTTGATCTACATGATATCCTTATCCAACCGGGCTGTCCATTACTGCTAGTACCCCATTTAGAATGTTCTAATGGAAAGCAACTCTCAAAGAGCATGAGAAATGTGTTATGGAAAGCATTGTATTTATCATCTATATTATCGGCACTATAAACATCTTGCCACTCTTGTTCCTTGACAAGTTTTGAAAGACTCTCTATTGCTGTTGGATTAACTTTCCTACGTAGTTTGTGATTAAATACGACATTGGTTTGAATACAAAAACCTTTTAGTGTTAAAATTTGTGCATCATGGTCTGAAAGGCCATTCACCCTTTTACTAACAGAATGCCCATCTAGTAATGAAGAATGAATAAAAATATTGTCTATGACTGCTACTGTTCCCCTGCACCCTAGTTGGAAAAAACACAGTTTGCATCAGATCATATGAATTTAGGAGATCTACCAACATCCTTCTTCTTGCACAATCATGTACAAAATGTCACCACATAGAAGTCACCACATAGAACTACTTTCTGGTACTTCCTACAAAGTAAATCAAGAACCTTCTCTAGCTTAAGCAAAAATGCTCTGAAGTCGGAGTTAGGGGACCTATAAACAACAGCTATTAGAAGTTTAGTTTCACTAAATTCAACTAATGCTGCACAACTTTCAAATATCTGTTCAGTGCAGTGTCGTGATACGTCTATGGACTCAAATGAAATACTGTCTTTTACGTACAGAGCCACTCCCCCACCCCGCAAGGAACTCCTTGAGAAACAGCCAGCTAATCTGTAGCCTCGTAAAGGAAGCCTCTGAATTATCAAATTATTTAAGTGGTGCTCTGATATACCAATAATTTCAGAGTTAACATCTATTAGCAGTTCACTAACTTTATCTCTAATACCTCTTATATTTTGATGAAATATGCTAATTCCTTCTCTACTTGGAAACATTACATCCTCTGGAGGTGAACCGAGCGAGGTGGCGCAGTGGTTAGACACTGGACTCGCATTCGGGAGGACGACGGTTCAATCCCGCGTCCGGCCATCCTGATTTAGGTTTTCCATGATTTCCCTAAATCACTCCAGGCAAATGCCGGGATGGATCCTCTGAAAGGGCACGGCCGACTTCCTTCCCTAATCCGATGAGACCGATGACCACGCTGTCTGGTCTCCTTCCCCAAACCAACCAACCAATCCTCTGGAGGTGAGCCCTTAGTTAGAGGCACTTCCTTTAAGCAGGTATACCTATCAGCTGACTTCAGTCTAAAAAAGGTGCAGCTCTAACACCAACTACTATAGGAATTTTTCCATGAGTGATACCACTACCACCACCACCACCCACTACACTGTCACCTATAAGCTTAGCCAGCCTCCCCTTCCCATACCTATTGAGGTGCAGGCCATGCCTAGTGAAACCCCATCTACTGATAGACCCAACTGGCATCACTGAGATGTGATCCATGCCCTCCGTCATCAGTGCCCTCCCCAGCCCCACATTAACGTGCCTAACAGCTGCATTAAGGTGAGGCCGATCATGACGCTGAAACAGTTGCACAAAATGCACATTAGTACCACCAGTTTGAGTAGCTATCTTAACCAAGTCACCACTGACATCATATTCCCCGTCCCTATCGAGACTGTTCCCTGCTCCACCCACTATCAGTATCCGATCCTCTTTTGTAAAATTCTTACATAACTCCCCTATGCTTTCAGTCACCTGAGCCAACCCTGCACTAGGCTTCACAATGCTGGTGACCTGGTACTCACTCCCCAACACTTCCTGCAACTGCTGGCTCACACCTCTACTGTGGGAACTACCTAGCAGCAGAACCTACTTTCTGCTAGACTTTGCAACTAACCTAGGCCTCCTAATTGCTAAGGACTGCTGCAAGTTACCTACATCTACGGCTACACGAGGCTTCTCTCCACTCAACTCTGACAGTTGGTCGTATCTATTGCATATATGCAAAGTAAAACTGTCTGAGTACCTCCTCTTCCTAGCTACCTTCTTGCCAACTGCCAGTTCCCATTCCCCACCACCCTTCACCCTCCTCAACCTATCTAGTTCCTCCTTTGCGCATTGTAACTGCACCTGAAGGGCACAGATCTTATGCTCCTGCTCCTCTATTAATTTGTTTCTACTACAGATTCTACATTCCCAGGAGAGGATCTCCCTAAAATGACCACTGGCTTCACCACTGCATTCCCCGCCAATGAAAATACTTTGAACAAATCCCACACTGTATTCCACTACTCACAAACCTACGACAGAGCCCACACTTTTCACTCATGGTAAATTTTACAGTCACTGAAAAAAACTATACGTCTACATTACCAAAGTTCCGTTACACCAGTAGAACTATTTAAGAACTAACAATAATGGTCTCGAAATTCTCTGCCTACTAAGAAAGCAGCTACTTGTATTAATACTACTACAACACAGCCGATACCAATACCAGCAAAACTTCACAAAATTATTAGCTACAACCAAAAAATTAAAACTACCACTGTAACACTAAGCGAAGTTAAAACACTATATGAAAATTTTACTGAAATATTTCACTAGAAAGAATAATAAACGTCAGTTGAAAACTAAAGCAAGAAAATTACTAACGACTTCAACACACTGAAAACTCTCTAAAACACAGCGAGCGAACGATTACAAAAGTTTATTAAGTCGTTATTTCGCCACAAACGGCACGCAACACTGCTGAAATCTATTAAATTTAATAACTGTATTACAGAGCACAAATAAGTTTGTCAGTACTTAGCTTATAACCGCTACAGCTGCAGTGCACGCCGCAAAATGTAAACACGCTATTCATTCTTACTGAATGTACATTTGTGTCATTATCCAATAAGGGATGGATTTTTTCACCGATCTTTCAATGCCTCTCTCAGGTTTGCAGAAGATGACATAATACATTGTGCTGTGCTCCACAATTTTGTTCACACTGGTGACAGAGTAAAGTCTGGTGGTTTTAAAGATACAGAATATGGCTCGGCTAAAAATTTCAGCTGGAGTGTGACAAAAATTGTTCACAATAAGTTAACAGACTACTTCGTCAGTAGTGCTGTTGAATATGAAAAGCATTGTTCTCCAATTTTAGCCTCAAAAATTGTACAGCTCAAAGAAGAAAATTGTAAGTTGTTGTCATCACTTAGCAACAAATAAAACTGCAGGTACAGGTTATACATATATGTGCAGTAAATACCTTGCTAAAGATTAATAAAAACTATGGCAACTACCTCTTGAGTTGTAAACGTGCTAATATCCCCATTATATAATCTACATATGTCATTTGAAGTCTTAGCCTTTTTAAATTTGTTTACATACTCTGGTATGGAACAGTCCCACACTGCTGGCCTGTTCTGTACTTTGTATCAGAAGGAGGAGATTAGTGTTTAACATCCCTTCAATAACGAGGTCATTAGAGACAGAGCACAAGCTCGGATTAGGGAAGGTTTGGGAAGGAAATTGGCCATGACCTTTTAGAGGAACTATTCTGGCATTTGCCTGAAACGATTTAGGAAGATCATGGAAAACCTAAATCAGGATTGCCGCAGACAGGTTTGAACCGTCGTCCTCCCGAATACGAGTCCAGTGCGCTAACCACTGCACCACCCTGCTCGGTTTTGTATTGAAATTCTCTACATCATATGTAGTCACTGTTTTCTTCCCCATCTTCAGACATATTCAGAAAATCATCTCTGCTCTGGCCGCTTAATGATAATCAGTGCCCGGTGGTCAAAAACATTAGAGGTGCTGACTTGACAAAATATGTACCGAAACTGAGCATGAAGAGCACACCACTAGTGGCAAGTTGTTCACTGCCTCCTGTGTGAAAAGTCCCACGTGACACAAGTTATAAAGTGAGCAGTGGTGATTCTATTGATGGGCTGCAGTCAGCTGAAGATGGTACTCTGTACTTCTCGTCAAAAAGGACATTTAAGATTCAATGCAGAGCTAATCACTTTAGCTCTTTGCATCTCGATGCAATGCCTCCTGCATTAAAGTGTCCTTAACACGACATGTACTTAGGACATTTTAATACAACAGATCTGTCCAAAAGACTATTTTTGTGTAATCACAGATATAGCTTGTGGCCTGTAAGCTTACCATCCTGTTCTTTGACTCTTAAGTCTCCTACATTTTCAGCTTCACCAGTCTTCTTCGTAGATTCTCTAAAAAGTTAATAATGATTTGACACAACACTGTCAAGTTTACTTTTCAGTTCCTTTAAATTTATTGCTACTAAACATACAGTGATCAACTTGCTTCTAATATATTATAATATATAGATTTATCAACTGTGTTAGCTAAGCTACACTTATATGAGCGGGCTAGCAAAAATTCATAAGTTTCTAATTAGCTAGAGCAGATGTAACGTAATTACTCAGAATAACTTTGCTCTTTGATTGCTGGCTGCTGACTGACTTTGGAATTGTACACATTGAGTAATGACTACAGACTGGGTGACATAAGTTTATGCATGGAGTGACAGGTGGTGCTGACTGAATGAACAAACTGACTAACATAGTGTTTGTGTTGGTCGATTACTCACTGCTGGCTTCGTTTGTGACACATATTTAAAGATGCGTGTAGAACAGATATTACAAAATGATAAAATACAAAGCTATTACATTTTAGGGCTACAAAACAGTAACTGCATTTTGGAAAAATATTTACATTTTAAGGTTCAAACATTACAGAAGATGGTAATTTTGAGTAGAGATAATTGCAGAAGTATGAAGCTTTCTGAAAAAGTAAAAGTTTTTTAAGGTAGAGCTTTCTTAAAACAAAGATTTGTTTGTGGAGTCAAATTTTGAAGTACATGTTATTTACGTGATTCACAAAACTGTGAATATTTCTTTAAATGAAATGTTTAATCAGAAACTAATTATACTGTTTTCATCAGTGGTATGGAAACTGTATATTGGATAATAAGCTTTAGCAAAATACAGTGTGAATAGAAATTTAGCAATTTTGTCTTATTGTGGTATATGCATTATGTGTAGGAAATTAAAGAGTGGGATTATACCAAGTGGGGCCACTCCATCGACCTATATTTTAGCCTGACTGAGGTGGTAGTGGCTCCACACAATGTTTTAGAACCATTGGTTTGTGTTGCTCTGTGGTATCCAGCCAGGTTTATGAAGCAACAGCCTACCTTAAAGTCATGTCTATCAATCAAGCCATTCATAGTTCAACAGTCTCAATTAGAACACAGTCCCAAAACAACGAGGTCTGTCTTAATGCTCCTACTTGTATGAAATATGGACAGACAAAAGTTTTAAAAGCAGACCTTGTTTTGGGATTGTCTTCTGAAGAAGGCTCCTGAAGTACGTGTGGCCAATGGCTCGATCAATAGACACAGTAGCTTCACTCACAGCAAAATGTGAGACCCAGCACACAGTTGACCGGATGTCGGCGAGAGCGGCTTCTGCACCCAAAGGATGTGACAGAAGCACTGAGGGACCGGGGTTCACATCCGGCATTTGGCTGTCGCTTTCCCACCATCACTCTGTCTGACGTGGTGTAAGGCCAGATAGTGAGGGAAGGGGTGGGGAGTGAAAAGAGTATAGGTACCACCTGAAGACAATGGTGATGATCACTGTCAAAATGTCATATTTCGCAAATGACTGCACCCGGCCGGACACCTGGGGAGACCAATATGAAGAGTTGATTCACCTGGAAAGCTGCAGATCCCACATTAGTGTCAAAACCAGCTACACACCAGCGCTGCCACCTGTCAGGCAGCACAGTGCTCAGAGGCATCGCTTATTGTTTGACCCTCGTAATGATGATTTAGTGAAGAATGTGTTCGTCTGTTGGCCAGTAAGAAATTGCCGGGCAGAAAAGGAGGGGAAGTGATTTACAGTAGCACGAGACTGCGAGTGAACTTCGACATAGGAGGGAAATATGCACAACGGATGCGGCGTATTTGTATGAGGTGTGCTAACCCGGGCCGTGCCCGTGCCTGCAGGTGCTCGCGCCTGGGTCTGGTGGCCCTGGCTTACCTGTGGCGGCGCGACCAGGAGGAGTTGCTGCAGGAGATGATCGACTGCGCCGTGGAGGCCGTGGTGATCAAGGTGGCTGCACTGGGGCTGCACCCCTCCGTGCACCTCGGTCTCACGCTCACCGACCTCCAGCCCAACTTCCTCAGAATGGTGAGCCACCGTTACTTGCACGAGAGTACGTATCCCGATCCTGGATGTTCCTGGTAAATGCATAATTTGAATTCCTCACCAGGTAATTGCGGGTCAAATTGTCTATTCTGCACAAATTTTTGGCAGTGGGACTCACTGCTGTGTTTTGGTGACTGCTGACATAATATTTGGAGCGGTGCCACTTTTCCCCGTGACGAGTCTTTGAAACTGGCAGTGGCATTAAGTTTGAAACCAAGTTGACAGCTCTATTTGAGCTTGTGCTTACGTCAACTTACTTTGTTTGATTGCAACTACTGTGAGCAGATGAACCGTGTGGTTCTGGGATGACCACTTTTATCTATGGACCAAATTTATATACAGGAGAATTTGAAGATATTATTTTGGTACAGGCCAACTTGCAACTATATTGGCGAGGCATTTGTCTTGTGACCACGTGGACAGGAAACTGTAAAAGGGTTTCTGCATCATCAGAATTTTTCATCCCGGCAGAAGGTTCACTGTGGTTGGAGAACAGTGAAATATAACAGTATATCGTCCCTCTCTCTTCCTTGTTATTGAAATGTTTAAATTTTAATGTAAGATGTGGTCGGGATTGTTGGAAAAAAGTTAAAGGATATTTAATACGCTGTTGGTGTTTTGTATATTCTATACCCTCATAAATGCAGCTTACTTATAAGCCGCCAATAATCGAGATTGCTATGCTGGCACAAATATTACTAAAAATGGGTACAGTTTTGCTTGTAATGGTTTAATTACATTATCTTAACTCATGGCTAGCTCAAAGGTAATCAGAAGTAGCATGAAACTATTACTGTTGTTGCCCGTTAAATTAACTGTTGCAAAAAGAGAGGCGATATAACCACCTATGTAACCTAAGGATTTGTACTCATGATAAATGATTTCACATTGATATCATACTGGCTTCATTTTAAGTCAGTAATTTCCTTGACAGAAACAATTTTAATTGCAAACTCAAAAATATCATGAAGCAGACCTAAGCCTTGGTACCTACTGCAGTTAAATCTATCCATGCAATTCCATAAAAATGCTGATACAATTAACTTTGAAAATATTAATGCTTCAAAATTTTCATCAATATTCAAAGTATTTATTATGTTAACTTGAGGAAGAAGCCCAGTATTTAATATTTTAATTAAATTTCACATAATAGCCACCTGTGCGCCATTATGACAAAAGAAAGCTAGATGGGGACTCTTCTACACAACTCATTTTAAATAATTACTTTTCATTTAAATATTTCCACAGGGAAGAGAGGTTTTAAATAAGAACAGGAGAAATTAACTTTTTACCATATATTGTAACAGAAAATACGTACATCAAATACTTAGTGCATCAGAACAGCTACGCGACTTAATTCTTCAGCACCAGAGACAAAAGTAATCTTTGAACCAAGTCTTTTTTTAACCTTAATGAGATAAGATGTCTGTGGTTACAAAGAATGTTTTTATGTTGTACAATTACTGTTAGATACTAGAATACATGTTTTATTAACATTTTAGCACAAAAAATATCATACTAACGAGTTGTAGGTTTTATAGTTATTTGTCATATTAGATATAGTTTTTATCGACAGAAATATACTCAGTTTTGTACTTTCTTTACACTTCACATTTACGCGTCTGGTATAGGTTTAGTTTAACGCTTATAGGGCTTTCCAGGAGATGTCACAATGGTGATGGCACGGAATCTTTTAGTCCATAGCATTATTTGTGCTCTTTTACAATTAGATAAATAAATAAATAAATTGAAAGTACGTGCTAAACCAGTACTTGAAGCTAGAACATAGCCTTTCGTGAGCAGTACTCTTAACCAAGCGATCCATCCAGGCACAACATATGATTCACCTTGACAAGCTGTGGTCAAACTATGTCCCCACAATATCCTTTCTGCCAGGAGTGTTAGTCCTGCAAGGTATGCAGGAGAGCTTCTGTGAAGCACGGTGGGTCGAGAGTCGTACCTGGGTAGCTCAGTCGGTAAGAGCATTGTCTCCATAAAGTGAATTTCTGTGTTCGAATCCCGGTCTGGCACACGATCTTAATCTGCCAGAAAGATTATAAAACAGTAGATTCCACCTTAGGAGGCACAGGCTACTGTGTGTGGAGTACCGAGGTCACATTAGAGGGCGGGATGTAAAGCAAGTGAGGGCACAGTGGCAGGCTGAGCCTCCAGAGTGCTGCCCCGCTCCCAAAATGAGTCGGACCGTCACTCCTCAGCAGTCACCTGAAAGATGCAGCGATCCCCACTGCTAAAAGTTTGTGCAGAAGCAATGATTTAACTTTGCAGAGTGCCTTAGAAGAATTTAAATTGTGACTCTTCAAGCTTTCCCAACAGGTATGTTGTAAATATTCTTCAGGGGTTTGCTGCCGGATGACGTGCAAATTCCACAATATTTGCTCGGAGCAACTGTCCGACTTCTTCAGGTGGTTGAGCCTGGTTCGGTTAAAGATGATCTTGGCCTGATTACTAGATGTCTCTTTCCTAACAGTTGATTTGGGTCTGTTCTGAGTCTGCCGGGAAGCAGATCACTCCCACATCAGATCCGGTCAATGTGTTGTTAGCTGGTGACGGTATCCGCACATCGATGCCCCATATGTAGAACACACGTGCAAAGAATGCGCGGGCACAGAAATCGTGCACGTGCAATGATTTGCAGAGAGATGACGCCATACTCAAAACGCCCTCTGCCAAAAATCGCAGAGGGCCCCTCCTGCGCATGCGGTGTATGCTTTGTTTTCTAACAGTGCGACCGGATGTTACTCACTAAGAAACTGTACTAGACCAATGTTATGATGCGTCTGTTATTGAAAAATCTTGATTTTTATCATCAGGATTTAATAGCAGCCAATGCAGGATTCCATGCTGCGCTCAATTGAAATCCCGCATCCCTATTGATGAAATTATCACCTGTATGGATGTGTGTTGCTTTCTTAATGATGTAATCGTAGAAAGGTGATGCCAAGGATAAAACTTCCGTCTTTTCATAAATCGTGTGATGTCCTGTTATTCAGACAGTGTTTTGGAATTGCCGACTTGTCCGGTCGGCATAGTCGTGTGTGACGCTGATGTTCATCATGGCATTCTTGTACTGTGCGACACGTGTGGCCTATATATGCTGCCCCACATTGACAAGAAATCTTATATACGCCACATTACCTCAAGCAGGCCAAGATCATCTTTAACCGAACCACGTTCAACCATCTGAAGATGTCAGACTGTTACTCCAAGGAAATATTGTGGAATTAGCATATCATCTGACGGCAAACGCGTGAAGACTACTTACAGAATTTAAGTTAGTAGATGTCTCTTTCTACCAAACCTCACCATATCCTCTCCCCTCCCCAATTGCAGACATGCTGTGTCATAACTGAAGCTGCACTGGTTGCATGTATCTACCATGTTAATGGCATGTTATATTTTCGGTGTGTGTGTGTGAGAGAGAGAGAGAGAGAGAGAGAGAGAGGGGGGGGGGGGGGTGACACTTATCCATCTGTGAAAGAATAAAATATTTTCCAATGACAGCTGTCTTCAGTGACAGGAAATGGTGGCTACACATGTAACAGCCTGGATGACAAGCAGGCACGATAAAGCATTTTTCACAAGCATGCACAAATCCGCCACTGCCATGCAGCTCGAGCACACTCGTATTGAGCATCAGTTCGTACCTGAAACATGTTGAACTCAGACAACCTTCAGAAGACTGGTCTGAGGTAGCGAATGATTTTGCATATAGCTGGAATTTTCCACACTTTGCTCACTGCATTGAAAGAAAATGTGCAGAGTGAGTTCCTTCAGCTGCAAGTGGGTCATTTTATTTTAATTACGAACCTACTCATGGTATGGTTTTACAATCCACAGCAGATACAAATTGTAGATATATTGGTTTCTATTTTGGTAGAAACGACAGAATATTGGATAGAGATGTTCTTCAGAATAGTGCATATGAAAGAAGGTGCAACTATCGATTATGCAAAGGGCACATTATTGAGCATAGTTTTGGGATCTTGACAGCATTCTTCAGGATTCTTCATATCAATATATATTTGAAAATAGGCCATATTGATAAATTAGTAAAAGCAGCTATTGCTTTACATAATTATTTAACCCTTTCACTGCACTGGGTATGTACACACATCCTGCTATGCTGTTCCCCAAGTGTTGTGAAAGTATATATGCGCATTGATTTTCCAACACTGATATGGACATACACTATGTGATCAAAAGTTTCTGGACACCCCCAAAAACATACGTTTTTCATATTAGGTGCATTGTGCTGCCACCTACTGCCAGGTACTCCATATCAGTGACCTTAGTAGTCATTAGACATAGTGAGAGAGCAGAATGGGGCGTTCCGCGGAACTCACGGACTTAGAATGTGGTCAGGTGATTGCGTGTCACTTGTGTCATATGTCCATATGCGAGATTTCCACACTCCTAAACATCCCTGGGTCCACTATTTCCAATTTGATAGTGAAGTGGAAATGTGAAGGGACACGAACAGCACAAAAGCTACAGATCAAACTCGTCTGTTGACTGACAGAGACCGCTGACATTTGAAAAGGATCATAATGTGTAATAGGCAGACATCTATCCAGACCATCACACAGGAATTCCAAACTGCATCACGATCCACTGCAAGTACTGTGACAGTTAAGCAGGTGGTGAGAAAACTTGGATTTCATAGTCGAGCGGCTGCTCATAAGCCACACATCATGCTGGTAAATGCCAAATGACGACTCACTTGGTGTAAGAAGCATAAACATTGGATGACTGAACAGTGTAAAAATGTTGTGTGGAGTGACAAATCACAGTACACAGTGTGGCGGTCCAATGGCAGGGTGTGGGAATGGTGAATGCCCGGTGAACGTCATCTACCAACGAGTGTAGTGCCAACAGTAAAATTTGGAGGTGGTGGTGATATGTTATAGTCATGATTTTCATGGAGGGGGCTTGCACTCCTTGTTGTTTTGCATGGCACTATCACAACACAGGCCTACATTTATTTTTTAAGCACCTTTTGCTTCCCACCGTCGAAGAGCAATTTGGAGATGGCGATTGCGTCTTTCAACAGGATCGAACACCTGTTCATGATGCACGGTCTGTGGCAGAGTGTTTACATGACAATAACATCCCTGTAATGGACTGGTATGCACAGAGTCCTAACCCGAATCAAACAGAACACTTTTGGGATGTTTTGGAATGCCAGTTTCATGCCAGGCCTCACCGACCAACATCGATACCTCTTCTCAGTACAGCACTCCGTGAAGAATGGGCTGCCATTCCCAAAGAAACCTTCCAGCACCTGACTGAATGTATGCCTGCAATGGTGGAAGCAGTGATCAAGGCTAAGGGTGGGCCAACACCATATTGAATTACAGCATTACCGATGTAGGGCACCACACACTTGTAAGTCATTTTCAGCCATGTGTCCGGATACTTTAGATCACATAGTGTATAAATGCGCCCTGAGCCACTGACCTCTCATTGCTGCTGACAACTTACTTCTATGTCTCAGTGAATAAAAAAGTTTCAAATATATATTGTACAAAATATGTGCCTCATTGTGTGCTATCATTTGCAGGAAACCTGGTCTCTATATCTTGAATCGTTTATAAGATGTCACGATTGTTATGTACATAATTTGCAATGCGCAAGGAGGTGAATAGGTGCTCTGCACTCTACCTTCCTTCGGATATAAAACGCAGTAATTCGAGAACAAAATGAGATATCCTTCTGATATCAGTTTTAAATAAAATTTTGATACATTTTCAGTATTTCATTCAGTGCAATGTATAAACTAAAAATCAACCACATGCAAACTTTGTACAGTGTATTTTTACCTCTGCAAACTCTTTAAAATTTCATGCAGTGTTTCACTTAATCTTTTGCAGCCCAGTACGTATGAGAGATACCAAAAAGAAATTCAGTCCTTCATCAAGCAAATATATCAGACTGTTAGATGTTTAAAAATCAAAGTTTTTCACCAGATAGTTTTCGAAAAACTGGATGATAAATATTTCATATTGACCAGAACACCATCTCTCAGTACAGACAGTATTTTATTTTATTTAATTTGATGCAGTGCAGTATTTATGACGAATAACGAAAAGAAATTGAGTTCTTTGCTAAGTGAAGATATCAGACTGTAATATGTGCAAAAATCAGTTTTTTTCGTGTAATAGTTTTTCAAAAATCAGGTGATAAATATTTTATATCAGGCAGAATGCCATCTTGCAGCACAAGCACCAGCATTTGGCGAGCAGTAAAGCCATAACAAAAGCAGCCTCAGCACAGAATGTGAAGAGGTTTTCTGTAGCAGCCAGACCTGTGCCACAGTCTGTCTTGTTAGTTGCGTGGTTGGTGCAGTGGATTGCTAAGTGAAGGGGCCTGGGTTCAATTCCTGGCTGGGGTGGAGATTCTCTCTACTTGCGGGCTGTGTGTTGTGTTGTCCTTACATTCGTATTGTCATAACTGACATTGTTATTGTGTTGGCTGAATGGGTAAGGCATAAAAAAAAAAAAAGATCCATGTTCCATGTGTGCTGGCTCATTGTCAGATACTTCAAATGTGTTACCTTTAGAAAGCTCTTCTCTGAAAACAATCTGTTTGATGCTAAATGTGTTAGTGAAGAGTTCATAATCTACTCTATAATGGAGAACAAGTTCTGTGCCCACAAAACTTGTATGTTAACAAAATGAAATCAGAATAAGTAAAATAAAACTATATATGTGGAACTTTTGGATAAACAAATAAAGGCGAATATCTTCAACAGAGCTATTGTAACTAACTACCAGTATTCATGAAAGCCTACGTCAGTCACTACTCTTTCTTCTAAATTAGATGAGAAACTTCTGATTGTCTCCTGCTCATTCAGAAGGCTAAACAAGTGAAAATGACACAGCACTAGATTGTGTATCTTATATGAAGCCGCCATTAATTTAAACTGCTTTAATTTTTAATTTTTTTATATAATTTGATCTCAGTGAATTTATATTTTTTTTAACTACATCTTCCTCTGCTACGTAATAAATTGCTGTGTATGTAAGAAGATGAGGGTCATACATGGTCTCTCTTTTCGCTTTATCACAATATGCCATTGATTTAATATTCCGCTAGATAGGCATGAATAAAATCTTTCAGCAACTCGCAGTTGATATGTTTCAGATCGCTAGACATAATTGCTACAAAAACTCACAGTGACTTGTGCTGTACAAACCTCCTCACTATTAGTACTCATCCTTGCATAAGTGAAACACGATCGAGCACGAAGCAGCTCGTGCCGTCATAATGCTTGCACAACATTGTCCTATCCACATTCGAGCATGCTTGTGTAGCATGCTTTATCCTGTGTGCAGTTACTTGTGTAGCCCCCTTAAAGCCAAGCCATTTAATTCTTTCAGTTAGCATTTCAGTAATTAACTAGTCTCCACTAGGACTACTGGGTAAATAAAATATTTTTCACTTTTAAATTAAAAAAAAAGAAATGTGATTCATTTTAATGTAGTACATCTCATTTATTGGATAACCACACTCAGAGCAGTAAAAAATTCACCAAAGCAGAGAAGAAATTTCCACCTTTGTCAGTAGGTGCCTTCATAATTATGTGGAGATCAGCCCTTTGGTAATTTGTGTATCATTGAGTTTAATGTTTCTGATGTTTTAGCAGATATCTGTTATTTCATTTTTGCGACATGTGGTGTAGGTGGCATCGGCCCAAATAAATACAGCTCATTCTGTGTTTTCTGTGACATACATGATTAACAGAAAAAACCTGACTATTTTTTGTTACAAACAAAAAAAAATTCTTAAAGAGTAATTTTATGTGGTCCCAAATTAATCTAGTGCTATATGATACACAACAATGGTGAGACAATAACATGAACAACAACCACTACATCAGCTGTGGCCAAGTAATGTTGCTGTGTGGCTGTATATATTGCAGATAGACAGAATGGCATGGGCCAGCACACTAGGTGAGACAGTGAGTGATGGATAGAAAGACATGGCCAACATGTTTGTGTTTGTTGTTGCTGACTGCTTACGAGCAAGTCACATAACTGCAGTACTAGTATGCTCTGATACAGTTATAATGTTAGACACACTTTTGCTGAACATTTGTAGGCTGTGTCTTCTCATACCACCTCCTCCTCCTCCTCTTGCTCCTCTTGTGTGCCATGCTTCCTGTCTGCTGTTGCCATGCAGCAGCACTACTCGGTTGCAGTTGGACTACTGGCTGTTGTTCGTGCCTTGCTATCTCTTTTAAGTTGTCTTACTGAATCAAATATTGCAATAGTCTAATAAAGGAGCACTGTATTGAATGCCTCTATTCACTGAAGAGCCAAAGAAACTGGTAACCTGCCTAATATCGTGTAGGGCCCCCGCATACACGCAGAAGTGCCACTGCACGACTTGGCATGGACTTGACTAATGTCTGAAGTAGTGCTGAGGGAACTGATACCCCCAATCCTGCAGGACTGTCCATAAATCCATAAGAGTACAAGGCAGTGGAGATCTCTTCTGAATAGCGCATTGCAAGGCATCCCGGATATGCTCAACATTGTTGGTGTCTGGAGAGTGGAAGTGTTTAAACTCAGAAGAGTGTTCCTGGAGACACTCTGTAGCAATTCTGGACATGTGAGGTGTCGCATTGTCCTGCTGAAATTGCCCAAGTCCGACGGAATACACAATGGACAGGAATGGATGCAGGTGATAGGGCAGGATGGTTACGTACGTGTCACCTGTCAGAGTCGTACCTAGACGCATCAGCTGTCCCATATCACTCCAACAGCACACGCTCCACACCATTACAGAGCCTCCACCAGCTTGAACAGTCCCCTGCTGACATGCAGGGTCCATGGATTCACGAGGTTGTCTCCATACCCGTACACGTCCATCCGCTCGATACAATTTGAAACGACACTCGTCTGACCGGGCAACAAGTTTTGTGAACAGTCCAATGTCGATGTCGACAGGCCCAGACAAAGAATAAAGCTTTGTGTCGTGCAGTCATCATGGGTAATCGAGTGGGCCTCCGGCTCTGAAAGCCCATATTGATGATGTTTCGTTGAATGGCTTACATGGTGACACTTGTTGATGGCCCAGCATTGAAATCTGCAGCAATCTGCAAAAGGGTTGCACTTCTGTCAGTTTGAGCGATTCTCTTCGGTTGTTGTTGGTCCCGTCCTTGCAGTATCATTTTCCGGCCACAGCGATGTCAGAGATTTGATGTTTTATCGGATTCTGGTATTCACAGTACACTCATGAAGAGGTCATATGGGAAAATTCCCACTTCGTCGCTACCTCAGAGATGCTGTGTCCCATTGCTCGTGTGCCGACTACACCACCACATTCAAACTCACTTAAGTCTTCAAACTAACAACTGCACCAGACATTTTTTGTCTTAGATAGGCATTCTCGACCGCAGTGCCGTATTCTGCCTCTTTATATATATCTCTGTATTTGAATACACATGCCTACACCAGTTTTTTGGTGCTTCAGTGTAAAATTCCATTTTAAAAATTACGTTGCTTGTAACAAGAAACAAACTTACGTTTTCCGTCATGGCTGGGTGACTTGTGAGCTGTGTCATTCTGTCGACACTCTGGGAAAAAAATAAAAAATAAATAAATAATTTGCAGATACCTGCCAAACTGACGAAGGTAATGCCCCAGAATGCTCTTAGCAGAAACACTCAGTATTTCTTATGGTCGTCGCACAGCTTCTCCTTTTTAAAATAACTGAAGCAACCTAACATCCAATCCATCAGCCCTGTAAGGTGCTGACATCAGGCAATACTAGCTAACTTCACTATATATTGTGTTACTCTTGGCAGTTACTTTCAGCTCTCAAAAATAATTTCATTTTTAAGAAAAAGTAGATGTATCTCGTTTAACTATGTTCATTTTTATCTCGCTATTTGCTGCTCAACTGGAACTGTTGTTCACAATCGTATGGAGTGGATTTTGGATGATCTTTGCACGTAACATTGTGTGGAGTGGTTTAGTCTGTTCAGCGCAAAAGCAATTACTGCATGTAAATTGTAATTAATTGAGAGAAACAAACTTGGTGATCCTTTGCAGAAGGAGAAGTACGGGCTGAATGTTTGTGGTGAAGGTGGAGAGTATGAGAGCTTTACATTGGACTGTCCCCTGTTCACCAAGACCATTGTCATGTGAGTATTGCAGCAAACTAACATTTTTTTCTGTGACTAGCAGTGTTCAAAAGGTTTTTCAAGATGGGTTACAGAAAGTATGTTTATAACTATTGAAATAGAAATAGAGGTTTTTTGCTCGTGATTTTGTGGAAATTGTACTGGAAGATTAGCAACACTACAATCAGTCTGAATGGCTGATGAACTTTCGGTGGTTAATCACGGTTGATGACTGTGTTGATATGAAGATAGACACCTCAATCTATGATAGCTCATTAAAGGGTGCTTCATTGTACCTCTTGCACCCATTACCTTTTTGAGAGTATCACACTGAGGATATCTAATTACTAATGTAATGCTTGTAATACAAAGTGTGTTTCAGGTCTGTGAAGAAAATGTTTTTGTTGATCCTCTCCCCTGACTGCTGGTAACAGTTAATTCTCCATTTGCTTGTAACCGATGCACCCCGGCCCCCCTCCTCATTTTGAACTCACTGACATTAGGCCACTGCTGTGCGTAAAGCAAGAGAGAACAGAAACTGCCAAAAAATAAATAATGAAACAGGCCTTCTTTGATAAGGTGCAGCACAGTACACAACAATAAAGAATTTAACTAAAAGAAGTTGTGGCTCTTCTGAGACTATGTCTCCGTACATATTATATTCAAATGGCTCTGAGCACTATGGGGTACATATTATAAAAATAGATGCACATATATACAGGGTGTTATAAAAAGGTATGGCCAAACTTTCAGGAAACATTCCTCACACACAAATAAAGAAAAGATGTTATGTGGACATGTGTCCGGAAACGCTTAATTTCCATGTTAGAGCTAATTTTAGTTTCGTCAGTATGTACTGTACTTCCTCGATTCACCGCTATGTTTTTATACGGGATACTCTACCTGTGATGCTAGAACATGTGCCTTTGCAAGTACGACACAACATGTGGTTCATGCACGATGGAGCTCCTGCACATTTCAGTCGAAGTGTTCGTACGCTTCTCAACAACAGATTCGGTGACCGATGGATTGGTAGAGGCGGGCCAATTCCATGGCCTCTACGCTCTCCTGACCTCAACCCTCTTGACTTTCATTTATGGGGGCATTTGAAAGCTCTTGTCTACTTAACCCCGGTACCAAATGTAGAGACTCTTCGTGCTCGTATTGTGGACGGCTGTGATACAATACGCCATTCTCCAGGGCTGCATCAGCGCATCAGGGATTCCATGCGACGGAGGGTGGTAGGGTGGATGCATGTATCCTCGCTAACGGAGGACATTTTGAACATTTCCTGCAACAAAGTGTTTGAAGTCACACTGGTACATTCTGTTGCTGTGTGTTTACATTCCATGATTAATGTGATTTGAAGAGAAGTAATAAAATGAGCTCTAACATGGAAAGTAAGCATTTCCGGACACATGTCCACATAACATATTTTCTTTCTTTGTGTGTGAGGAATGTTTCCTGAAAGTTTGGCTGTACCTTTTTGTAACACCCTGTATATGTATGTATGTATGTATGTATGTATGTTCCACATCCCCTCCTAAACCACTGGACTGATTTCAACCTTGGTACACACATCATATACAGGGCTATTACAAATGATTGAAGTGATTTCATAAATTCACTGTAGCTCCATTCATTGACATATGGTCACGACACACTACATATACATAGAAAAACTCATAAAGTTTTGTTCGGCTGAAGCCACACTTCAGGTTTCTGCCGCCAGAGCGTTCGAGAGCGCAGTGAGACAAAATGACGACAGGAGCCGAGAAAGCGTATGTCGTGCTTGAAATGCACTCACATCAGTCAGTCATAACAGTGCAACGACACTTCAGGACGAAGTTCAACAAAGATCCACCAACTGCTAACTCCATTCGGCGATGGTATGCGCAGTTTAAAGCTCCTGGATGCCTCTGTAAGGGGAAATCAACGGGTCGGCCTGCAGTGAGCGAAGAAACGGTTGAACGCGTGCGGGCAAGTTTCACGCGTAGCCCGCGGAAAATTGGCTCATGCCAGAACTGGAGACCGACAGCGCTGACTTCATCTTTCAACTGGATGGTGCTCCACCGCACTTCCATCATGATGTTCGGCATTTCTTAAACAGGAGATTGGAAAACCGATGGATCGGGCGTGGTGGAGATCACGATCAGCAATTCATGTCATGGCCTCCACGCTCTCCCGACTTAACCCCATGCGATTTCTTTCTGTGGGGTTATGTGAAAGATTCAGTGTTTAAACCTCCTCTACCAAGAAACGTGCCAGAACTGCGACCTCGCATCAACGATGCTTTCGAACTCATTGATGGGGACATGCTGCGCCGAGTGTGGGAGGAACTTGATTATCGGCTTGATGTCTGCCGAATCACCAAAGGGTCACATATCGAACATTTGTGAATGCCTAAAAAAACTTTTTGAGTTTTTCTATGTGTGTGCAAAGCATTGCGAAAATATCTCAAATAATAAAGTTATTGTAGAGCTGTGAAATCGCTTCAATCATTTGTAATAACCCTGTATTGTCTGGTAAGAATCGCTGTGGAGGTAAGGAACCACCTACCTATCAAAGAAGTGGGGGTGAGAAGGCAGTGTAGCCCACAATGCGCAAATATTGAGACTTTATGCATCTAGTATTTGAGGATGAGCGCACTTAGTGACTTGCAACAAACTTGACACATAATTTCAAACCTTTACAATACTTCCTGTTCCTGAGGACCCCCACAGGATGATGAAAGGAAAAAAGTTTATCACTCATTACATTTTTGCTGTTCATGCAGTAAAATTGTTACGTCAGGCATGACATTTTAATGTATTGCTTCTTTAATACTAACTTTATTTGTGACACATTTTGCAGTCACTTGTCACGTGTAGCACTGAATGTGCTTGGAAAATTATATCATTGTACAAGACATAGATCAGGAGATACTTTATTTCAGTTTCTGTAGTAATATGTCACATCACCAACAACTTTAATCTGGGCACAATTCAGTGCACCTTAACCTATACAGACACCGACTCTGATTCATTTACTTTACGACGATTCCTTGTCCTAAGAACCAACGGCATTGTAGACATATAGTAAGATGAACCACGATCTCTGTTGTACACTTCACGTATCGGAAATGTACGATAAGCAATAACTTCTCGGCTGTTAAAATCTCCAGTCGTGATACAGTCTACACTTTACCACAATGAACTAGAGCCACAGTAACCCAACAATTGCCATGTGCACTAACATCAGCATTAGTAAGTGTAAAATTCAGTACACATCCATAAAACACTGAAGGACCATGAAGAATAAGTTGCGCACCTACTCCACTCTTCGTAGTAATCGATATATTATCGATATATATTACATTGTAAGGCATGTAGACTTTCTCTTCCTAAAATAATGTACCATAACTAGACTGTGTCGATGCTGCTGCACGTGCAGCCACGCGACGACTGACACCATCTTACCAGAAACGTCACTTATATAGCCGCCAGTTATCAGACCGCAACTTCTGGTCGCCAGCAGCGAGCCGAGTCCTTTATCTGCTTCTAGGTTTCTTTTTACTGTCATTACATTTATTATTACTTTTTTATTTTCTCAAGGGAAGGACAGGTACTTTATTTCAGTTTCTCTAGTAATGTCACACCATCAACACAGCATAACAAAGTTCAGGAGATATGATGCCGTAAACCAAAGATATGTGAAAACATTTTAAGCGCATGCATTGTCACATAGCTCATTTGTCATAATATGCTTCAGCCAGCTACACGCTTCTATTTAAAACACAGTAAACAAGTCGGCAAAGTTTGCAGCAGTGTGTGATCGGTCAGTAGATGGTATCTGGCAAGCTAGGATTAGGTAAATCTGATCACACATTTACTTTCTCCTCCTAACAAAAGTTTATTCAAATGGGAAGTTAGCTTGCACCAACCTCTTCCTCTCTGATTTCCAAGTAAAAACCTAATAGTTCCCACCAGCAGTTCTATCTCATAATTTTATAGTTTTCTCCAGTGAATTTTTCTTTCATTATAGGATTTAATCAGCAAGTTTCAGAATATATTGAAAAATTAAAATAGAAAATTGCAGTGATAGATGCAGTGACTTTCTGGTGCACTACAGTAGGAACTTAATCAGTATTGGGATACACAAACATTACTGAAACAATATTAAGGTGGCAATTATTTCAGTTTTTCTCACTAGTGCATTGTTAAAGCACTTTCTTCTTCTTCTCATTTCTTTTCCAGTAATGTTGTTGTCCCTACAATTCGCCGGCCTGTGCTCAGGCCTTAATTGCCTGTATGCGCATGTGTGAAATCTGAATTTATAGATGGAAGTGCAAAAGGACATCTTCTACCAGTTTTTTTGGGAAGCTATTTGCTCAGCACATTTGGACATAAAAGGTGAAGTGTGTTGGAATATAACCCTGTAGGAAAATAACAAGGCTCTATTGTAATTTGTTGGAAAGTAAACAATGCAGCATATCTAGATAATTGACAATTTAGTGGCATATCTAGAAAGTTGACAGTTTAGTGGTGGTGTTGCAAAGGTACTGAGATGTTAAGAGTGCAGCTTTCCATTTTTTTATCTGTTCCCTGCTTTTGTGGAATAAATAACAGTGAAGTTCAGCAGTTCTGTTTGATCAAATATGATGGTTGTGCTGATTTACAGATATCTTGAAATGAAAAATTTCCTTGTCTGCATGCCATGTTTCATTTATCTTATATATATAGCATTTCAAACTTGAGGTATTGAATTGCCTACAGGTACAATGAAACAGAGAGTTGTAATATCTAAGCTTTCAGACAAAGTTCGTCTTCAGAAGTAGTCATTCACAAAAGAATCCTCCCCCCACCCCCTTTCTCTCTCCCCCCTCCTCTTCCTCTCCCCCCTCCCTCCCTTCCTCTCTCTCTCTCTCTCTCTCTCTCTCTCTCTCTCTCTCTCTCTCTCTCTCTCTCTCTCTCTGTGTGTATGTGTGTGTGTGTGTGTGTAAACTTTGTCCAAAAGATTAATATTACAGCATTCTTTTTCATTATGTCTGTCTGTGACTCATTGCCTCCTCTTTGTGGGGAGCAGCATATTCTTTCTGTGTTGTTATTTCATCCCAGATTGTCCATTTTTTTATTTGAAAACTTGGCACAGTTATGATGATTAATCTCTGTGACGTAGCTGAGTTTCATATTTTGTGACACAACTGATATATATATAGTTTGTATTAGTCTCTATTGTTAGTTGAGTTTGAAGTACTGAAGTGAAAACAGTAGTGGATGATAGTTTCTAATGTGTGGCTTTTTAATAACCAAGCTTTTACTTCATTGGTACTTCATTTACGTTTGATTTACAATTATAAAGCTAAGAGTTTTATTAAACTTATGAAAGCTTATACTTAATCTTGATTGTTGGGTTCAAATTAATGATATGAATATAATAGAGGGAAACATTCCACGTGGTAAAAATATATCTAAAAACAAAGAAGATGCGACTTACCAAACGAAAGCGCTGGCAGGTTGATAAACACACAAACATACACACAATTCAAGCTTTCGCAACCAATGGTTGGTTGCGAAAGCTTAAATTGTGTGTATGTTTGTGTTATCACGCACAATTCCAGCTTTCGTAACCAACGGTTGGTTGCGAAAGCTTAAATTGTGTGTATGTTTGTTTGTGTGTCTATCAACCTGCCAGCACTTTAGTTTGGTAAGTCACATCTTCTTTGTTTTTAGATATCTTATACTTAATCTGTTTGACATTGGCTCTTCTCTCTTACTTGCAAGAGAAACTCCCCATTGCGCCCCCCTCAGATTTAGTGGTAAAATGTCCCAGTGAATAGCCTGTCAGAAACTGAACACAGATCAGGCATGAAAACAGGAAGGAGGTGTACTGCACTGTGAAAAAAGAAGCAAAATCAGAACAGTGAACAGTCCGAGCTGTTCAATATCAAATGTGTCTCAGTAACACCAATATTGTGGTTATGTTGTCATGGTGTTGGACTGTGAAGCAGGAGAGTTATGTTCAAATCTCCCTTGTATCCTTTTTTTTCCCCCTACAGAGTTATGAACTGTCCATCCTGTCATTGACACGTCTGTTCTCCGTCTACAGTCTTGAAAATTATCAGACTGTACATTGCTTATAGAATGTGAGTCATGCTGTAAAAATATATTACCGTCACAAGTAAAAGTGAAGAGTAGTGAGAACAGGTGAGATGACGCATAGGCTTCTCACAGAAATGAAAATAACAAATAAACAGTTGTGAACTATGTTACAGCAAAGGAATTCAAGGGACATAACTTCGAAAACGGAATGCAAAAGTCATAACGTGTGGCACTTTTGTAGAATGAACAGGGTGTATGTACATCTGAAGGTTCCATTCTTACACCCCGCTGTCGCAGAACAATGTCACACCACTACACAGACACAAATTTGAACACAGTGAACAGACATCTCAATGGCCGGATGCACAGTTCATAATTTGGGAGGGGGGGGGGGGGGGGTTGGTGAAGAAAAAAAAGAAAAAAGAAAAATGAAATGGTGCACAAGCGAGATCTGAACATGGATTTCGTGACCATGACGTTGTAGCTGTACAAACTTGCTCAATGTACAGCTTGAGATTGGAATGTTCACTGTTTCGATTTTGCTTCTTTTTTTCACAGTTCAGACAGTTCAGGCCCCTTCTTCCTGTTTTCTGCTATATCCACAAGTCACCGGATAGTGGTGCACACATCAGCGAACAGGTGAGAAACAATTATGACTCAAAGTGGGAAGGTTGCCTATGATCGGGACTCAAACCCACCCTTGAGTTGAGCAACAGGGATGGGCTATCCGCTGGGCCACCTTAGCACTAAATCTGAGGTGGGGGGGGGGGGGGGTGAAATGGGGAGTTTTCCCTTGTTAGTTATGTTTACACTGAACTACAAATTGAATTTGACAAGGTATTTGATGCACTGGAATTTTGCTAGCATGAACTCAGCCTCAATGATAATGGATAATTAGTAATATGAAATTGAATTTCATAACACTAGTTCTTGACTTTTCCCATTGGAAATCTTCATGCATTTCTTTAGAGCAGTTTTTACTCTACCTGAAGGATAAATGAAATTTTCTGATGGATGAAAAGCAAAAAGTTTTGATTATGTTTGTCATGAAACTAAGTTATTTGTTATTTTTAAAAGATTGTTACTATAATCATAATTTTACAGGTCTCTTAATGATTATATAAGTTATCAATAATTACTTTCTTCTCAGTTACTAGCGTTAATGTGTGACACTATGCAGTGAAAGTTACAGATAACTCACATAGCCCACCAACTACACACATACTTTGTGCTTTGAATCATACATCAATGGTGATAAAAGTGGAACATTTACATAATAAATACACATGAAAATTTCTTCTCCAAGTTGTTGATAGTTCCTGTAATAGATCAGAAATTGCTTCAGTACTCACTTTGTAACAAATAAATGAACTAATTGATAGTGTGACACAGTAGTAATGACAGGAAGGCTACCATAGTGCTGTACACATTATTGTTATTGTTGTTATTATTAGAGGGGTCATAAACAAAGCATTAATAACCTGAAGTGTTCTGATTTCTGCCAGCTCAGTACTAATGAGTCCACCAGTCAAGTGATTTACAAACAGTAAGTATAGTGCACACATTTTAACCTGGCTGATTTTAAATTGGGGTACAGGTGAAGCACATGCCACTTAGGGAGAGGAGAAGTGAAGGGAACCAAGTTTTGAACGAGTGTCTATCCTTGCCATGGATAGCTAGCTTTTTTATCTGAGGAGGAGTTACAGGTAGCACTTGTGATGCACAGGGAATCGCTTCATCATTTGTTCTCTCCCTCTCCCTCTCCCTCTCCCTCTCCCTCTCCCTCTCCCTCTCCCTCTCCCTCTCCCTCTCCCTCTCCCTCTCCCTCTCCCTCTCCCTCTCCCTCTGGGGAGGGACCAAACCGCTTGGTCATTGGTCTGAGGAGGGGGGTTAATAGCTAATATCTGTTTTCACACAGGGTTAATGGCCTAAGAAAAGTTGGGAATCACTGCTATAGAACAACACATTAGAGCTATCAGAACTGCCAAAGAGATTCACATGTGGTAGTGCTGGAATTTACACTTTTTGTCATTAAAATTGCAACTCTAGGAAATGTAGCACATAAGAAAATTTGACTTATTGTGCATGTGTAGAATAGTAGGTTTAATTTGTAACTGATCTGGTCATATACAGGTAATGAAGTTTAGCACAGAAAGCAGTTACCTCTAACAACCACAGTGGTTCCAACACAACTGGCTGTAGTGTCGAACAAAAAAAGAATAAGCTTACATGACAGATAGAGGTGTATCATTCCACGGCGTGTCAACTCCTCATCAGTGTCGTGAATCGTAGTGGTTGGTGATTGGTGGTGTGCCAGTCTCTCGCCAACGCCAGGGCAGATGTTTTCGAATGGTGCCATCAGGGGAACTGTCAAATACCTCCCGTGTTGATGTAGATTGGATCGGCATGGGAAATGTGCATTCTCGAATTATCTTGTTGGTAGATTACGCTGTGAGGGCCTTGAAGGTAGGCCAAGGGTGCCAACGTGATAGAAATGTAATGCCTGCTATCTAAGTTACTGGCTGTGTGAACCAGAGGTGATCATATTGACTCAATATGACTGCACCCCATACTACCCCACCAGGTGCAGTACCTGTACTAAGGTGAATGAAATCTTGCCAACATTGTTGTCCTTGGAGCCTTCACATGCCGAAACATCCGTCGTGATTTTGCTCTGTGGACAACTGGGACTCATCTGAAAAGGTTAATTGAGCCATTCAAGTGTCTAGAGTTATTGTCCAGTGTAGCACTATCAGTCTGCCTCCATCTGCTGTGGTGTCGGGGGAAGCCACAGCCGTGGTGATCGTGCTGCCAGTCCCTGGAGCGGGCTTCAATGCGAGATGCTTATAATAGTTTGCACAATGAAACTTTGTCTCAAAACTTAGCAGAAAATCCAGAGAGATGTAAAGTATGCTAGTGGCAGGACACAATCGATGCCTTCTCTGTGCGATAGCAATAAAAGTACTATTGATGGCAGTGCTGCTAAAGCAGAGCTACCGAACGCAGCCTTCCGAAATTCCATTGCCAGAGAAGCTGAAGTCAGTATTCCAGAATTTGAATCGAGAATGATTGCCACCACGAGTGACTTAAAAGTGGATATCCTCCGAATACCGAGGCAACTGAAATCACTTAATAAAAGCAAGTCTTCCAGTACAAATTTTATGCCAATTAGGTTCCTTTCAGAGTATGCTGTTGCAATAGCTCTCTATTTAACAATCATATACAACTATCGCTTGACAAAAGATCTGTACCCAAAGACTGGAAGGGTGCACCAATATTCAAGAAAGGCAATAGGAATAATCCACTAAATTAATGTTGTTGTGCAGCAGTATTTTGGGACATACATTGCATTCCAACATTATGATTTACTTTGAAGAGAACGGTCTATTGACATACTGTCATCACAAATTTAGGAAACATCGTTCTTGTGAAACACAGCTAGCTCTTTACTCACATGATGTGTTGAATGCTATCAACAAGGCACTTCAAAGTGATTCTGTATCTCTAGATTTCCAAAAGACTTTAGACATTCTGTACATCACAAGCGGCCTGTAATCAAATTGTGTGCTTGTGGAATATCGTCTCATTCATGCAACTGGATTTGTGATTTCCTTACAGAGCTCACAGTTCGTAGTATTGACAGAAAGTCATCAAGTAAAACAGAAGTGATTTCTGGCATTCCCCAAGGTAGTGTGCAAGCCACCTGCTGTTCCTTATCTATACAAATGATTAGGGGACAATCTGAGCAACCATGTTAGATTGTTTACAAATGATACTGTCATTTATCATCTAGTAAAGTTATCAGAAGATCGAAACAAATTGCAAAACAGTTTAGAAAAGATGTCTGTGTGGTGGGAAAATTTGCAGTTGATGCTAAATAATGAAAAGTGTGTAATTATCCACATGAGTGCTAAAAGGAATCTGTTAAACTTTCGTTACATGGTAATTCAATCACATATAAAAACTGTAAATTCAAGTAAATATCTAGGAATTACGATTATGGACAACTTTAATTGGAAAGAACTCAAAGAAAATGTTTTGGGAAAGGCGAACCAAAGACTGTGTTTTATTGGCAGGACACTTATAAAATGTAACGGGTCTACTAAAGAGACTGCCTACACTATGATTGCCCATCCTCTTTTAGAATACTGCTGTGCGGTGTGGAATCCTTACCAGATAGGATGAACGGAGTACATTGAGAAAGTTCAAAGAAGAGCAGCACATTTTGTATTATCAAGAAATAGGGGAGAGAGTCATGAACATGATATAGGATTTTGGGTGGACATCATTAAAACAAATGCATTTCTCATTGTGCCAGGATCTACTCATGAAATTTCAAACGTCAACTTTCTCCTCCGAATACAAAAATATTTTGTTGATGCTGACCTACATAGGGAGAAATGATCATAATAAAATAGGGGAAATCTGAGTTCACACAAAAAGACATAGGTGTTCATTTTTTCCATGTACTGTTAGAGAGTGGAATAACAGAGAATTATTGCGAAGGTGGTTCAGTAAACCCTCTGCCAGACACTTAAATGGGATTTGTGGTGTATCCATGTAGATGCAGATACTGCACAACTGAGTGAACAAAATGTCTCCTCTCGGGCTCTTGTTGGGTGGGACTGTTGAGATCCAGCATGGTATTGAGTGTGGCTCTCTTGAACCCATACATTCTATCTTCACACGAGTCAAGACATCTCAACCAATACAAGCACTGGTATCACAGAACGATAAACTGCAATCTTCATAAGCTGTGCCTGTCTGCTATTTCTGGTTTCTGATGTGTTCTGGCAGACACTTCTCCTTCATACAAGACAGAACACAATCTTCTCACAAACACACATAATTTAAACCCAACTTGTTAGGCAGCAAACCACTGCATAATCTTTCCCTATATACACAGTCCAGTCGCGTTAATGTGACCACCACTTGTGCTCAACGTCAGTGTGCAGACAGCAGGTGGCAGCACTAGCAGTGGAGGGTATATAAAATGTGGTGGAGGATGTGGAAAACAGTGCACTGATTGCTTTAATGTGGAAATGGAGCAATTCATCTAATGTCCCAAAGGGCACGATCATTGGCTTTCGGGCCAAGGGTGGAAGCATTTCCGAAATGTCTAAGTTTATAAACTGTTTGCGTGCTACTGTGGCTGAAGCGGTCTGTGTGTAGCAAACTTCTGCTACTGAAAACTGATGCTGTGGGCACCACGGACCATAGATGACGGGAATGAATGACGACTGCAGATGAGTGTACAGGTGAGCAGATGTGCAACTGTTGAGCAAATGCCCAGATGAACTGAAGGGCAGTGGGCAGTGGGCAGTGTCTCCTCAATGACAGTTCAGCAAACATTCCTGCATTTGGAACTCGGTGGTAAGTGCCTGGTTCGTGCACCCGTGCCGACAGCTGTTAACAAGTGATGAAGGCTGGAATTTCTATGCCAGTAGTGCAACCGAATGTCGACTGATTGATGACAGGTGGTCTTTTCAGATAATCACATTTTATGCTCCATCAGACAGTTGGCTGTTGGCGTGTACCATCTGGAATCAAACACTTGCAACCAGAAATGAGCATTATGATCTGGGGAATATTTTTGTGGCATTCTGTGGGTGATCTCATCATTCTGGAAGGCACAATGGATTGACACAAGCACACATCTATCATTGCGGACCATGTCTATTGGCACGACAGCATCTACCAACATGATAATGCAATGTGTTACAGCTCGCATTGTTCATGCGTGGTTCAAAGAGCACACAATAAGTTCACTGTGCTACCCTGCCACAAAACTCCCCACATTTAAAGCCAATTGAGAATCTGGAGGACCTCCTCGATCAGCTGCTCATGCCACAGATTCTCGACTGCGAAACCTAGCGTAGCTGTCTGCAGTGCTGGAGTCACCACAGCTCCACATCCCTTTCAGTATTTTCCAGAGCGTCACTGACTCTATTCCTGCACATCTCGTGCTGTTAAAGGTGGGTATTCAGGCTCCTCACAAATGCTCGCATTAATGGAGCTGGACCATGTGCAAATGCATTGGATATTAGAGCATATAGTAGTCATGTTGTCAATTCGGTGTGTGTCACCTGCCATCATCATGGTGATGCAACTGTAATGGCTAGCAGCATATGAGGGGAAAATGGAATTGTGTGATCGTACAAGTGACATTTCATAAGTAATGCACCGATTGGTATTACTGTTGATCATTTGTTGCAACAACAATGAAAATTATATCAGCTGTAGTCAGGAGCTTGAGGAAGAAGCAAGTGTTTTTCTTTATTGTTGAGTACTCTAACATAAAATTGGTGAGAGGTAGAAATGGACCCTGCAGGATTCTCAGGTACTATGACTGTTGAAGATCAGAGATCATACATTGAGATTGAAACTTTACACTGCAAAAACCTGACAGAAATCTACAGTGCATTAAGTGAAGTTTGTGGTGAGTTTACAGTGGACCTTATTACTGTTTCACATTGGGTTAATCATTTTCGGTGGTCATATGAGCTCGAACGATAATCCGAGATCCAGAATGCCAAAAATGTCAACAGACGAACAAAGTGTGAAATTTGTGGCAGATGCTCTTGAAGAAGATCTCAGTGTGCTGAAGAGAAGCAGAAATGCTTGGGCACTGGAACCTTGCTCAAACAATGATTTGACTGTGGAGATTAAGAATTCTTGTGTCAAATTGTCGCTATTGATGAAATGTCGATTAGAGACTCTGAACCGGAGTTGAAATCACAGTTCAAAGAGGGGAGAGCTTCAGATTTTCCACATCCAAAAAAATTTCAACATGCTCAGTTGAAACTTGAGCAAATGATGATTTTTTGCTTGTGATAACCAAGGATTCATGACAGATAAGAGTCCCATGTGGAGCAAGTGTAACAGCAGTGTATTATTGCAACTTTATGCAAAACATGAACAGGAAAATGCACAAAACCCGACTTCAGTTGCTTGAGATGGGCCACTCATTATCCACAACAATGCTTGTCCACATATCGGCAATGTTGTAGCCCAAAAACTGCATGAATACGGATGGCAAGTGTTGCCGCATCCTCTGTACAGCCTAGACGTAAGTCAAACAAACTTTGATTTGTTCCTGAAGTTGAAAAAAAAAAAAAAAAAAACTAAAAAAAATCCTATTTGTGGACTTCATTATCTTTCTCTGGAAGAGCTTTCTACTACCGTTACCTGAGCCATCCAACAGATGGACAGAAGTGGTGTCCTGGACGGAACACTAGAGCTCCCCAGATGTTGGGATTCAGTCGTGTAGAAGCTGTGACACTATATTGAAGGACTGTAAAGAGATATTGAAAAACAAAATTAAATGTGTAAGTAAAAAAAAATTATTGTGTGTCTCGCATAGTTGCTTTCAAAGAGCAAAGAGTTTTTAAAGAGGCTATACTAGAAGAGTGATAAAATACATATACAGAATACTGCAGGGCTCCTGTGCCATGGGACTGTGTGCTTTCAGCTGCTCACCTGGTGAAGAAACCCAGACACATAGATTATTATGTTTTTCAGAGATTGTAAGACTGTGTTGTAGGATTTATGTGTAGACTGTATATAGTCACATTTCAGTGGTGATTTATGAATATCCTTCACTTACAATGTATGACAGATTGTGTGGACTGTTTATTACTATGCATATTGCAGAGATGAAGCAGAAACCATCATCCACTCAGATGATGCTATAGCACCTGTGGGATACCTTGTTTTCAAGAAGTTGCATCTCGTTGAAAAGGAGGTAAGTTGCTTTTGATAAATTGACAGTGTCAGCACTTGGTCAAAATTTTCCTAAAGTAAACTTACAGGTGTTCCATTAACTCTGGGATGCCAGCGTTTGCCCTGTTTTTGGTTCATTAGGTTTTCTGTTTTAATAGTGAAGGGGGAGACATATAGAAATGTATACCTTGTATGTTCAAATTTTAAACATCCTGCATTGTCTGATTTTGAAATCTATGTTGACATCTACAGGTTCCGAAAAGTGATGTACTGATATTGTGAGATGTAATTTCAGAGTATTCTCTCTTTCACATTCGACGTCTGTAATGATGTAGCTCCTCGAAACTAAATTACAGTGGAATAAAGTAACTTGTGTGACACCAGTTTACTGCATCGGCTGTTATTTTTGCGACTAACCATTCTTTTATTTTGTGTTGTTCACTACTGCATAGTGGTTTTTCTTTTGCTGTGTAGCCATTCTTGAGTGACTATACATACCAGGTATAACACAATTAAAAGACAAAGCATAAATCAAACATAGGTTGTCATTGGTTGTTTAGTTGACAGAATGAACAGAGAATTTACAAAATGTAACCTATTAAATGCAAATATCTGATTTACAATCAAAATATTTGTCCGTGTCACACAGTTTTGTAACCAGTGTGTGCATGGCCTGATGAACAACAAAATTAAACATGAATCAAGTAATGATAAAAATCTAAGTACACATAAAGGGATAAATGTTTAACTACATTACTGAACTTTAAATTTATAGGCATAAACCAGATGTTGTGGAAACAGTAGTTACATAGTATAGTCAACTAAAAGGGAAGGAGGTACTAAACTGTGACAGCAACACCTTGTAGTTAATTAATCAGGGATTTAGAAGGATATACTCTGTATAATTTTTGCCAACATTGAGAGTCACATAGTACAATGTATAAGTGGCAGAGAGTGCAAGGTTCATAGGTCCCATCTACATTTATATTGACATAGCAGTAACTAATAGCCACAATATTAAAATTTTTGTGAGTTATTTATACAATATACTGTAATTAAATATGTGACAATGCGAAGTACAACTTCCATTTTCCTGCTTAATTACAGCAGCAACAAAGAACAGCCAGATAAAATGAGATAACAGTATTAATTAAGAGTGACAATATTTATGTAATATTTACTGTTTTACATTATGCCAAAATATATGCGTGACCAGTCGATGCACCATCTCATGCCTTCCATTTTAACAGCAGCAGTAGTCAGTGATAATCCTCTGGGTAAAATGTAGAAAATAAAGACTACGAGCATGGGGGCGTATGTCCTTAACTAGACCAGGCACATTATTTATACAAGGTCACAGATTTAAAAGATAATATATGACAGCTTTCATTAAAATTAATAATTATACTGAAATAAAGGAATGTATGAACAGATTTTTCTGTGTTTTCTTCTTGACAATAACAACAAAAAGCATCTAGAAACTTTATTAATAAGTAAACATAAAAAAGATGAACTGCGCACTATCATGAATTGGACACTTTATTAGATTTCCATGCACTGATTCTAACAATCCAGATCCCACAGTTCAATAATCATGATGACAGAACAACGAATGTAATCAGGTTTCAACATTTGTGTCAGCATCATCTAAGGTAGAAATGTATAATATTTATGGCTTCAACAGGATTGCAGATAGGCATTGCCCAAATTGATTGTATCAGTATTTGGCAGTCAATAATTACACTCCTCTTGATTTCTTGTACTTATCATATGATTCCAATAGAGGCTCTGGTCTTGACAAGTTTATAAAAGGAACATAAGCTGTTAATGTTGGTTCATCATAGCATATTCTTCAACTCACCATTGTCAATAATATGTTTCCTTCCAATTATGTAAAAATGACACTGGATAAAATGATGAGTTCCAATTGAACACCATTTTTAAGATTAACTAATTTTATATTTTCTGCTTTCATTGAGGTAATATGATCAGTAATATTCTTGATACAGTTAGATTTTACTGTAGGCATTTCACAGTACTAAAACTTCAGTTTATTAAATCTGGAAGCAAGTGACAGACTTGGTTGCCTATGCCTTCCCTCCTCCAACACTCCACAAAGACACTCTTGAAAACATTGTAATACAGAAAACCAGGAGAGATATCTTGTTGGTCCAGAGAGTTTTTATGGTTACATTACAGCAGTTCCTAGCTGAAATTTATAAAGAGAGTCATAATCAAAACACAAATATATTTTTTGGAGAAAAAACAATTAAATATTCCTAAGCATAATTTTTGATGAGATATTGTTATTTCGGTAGTGTTAAATATATAATTTTCTTCTGGTTACAGATGAAAGAAACAAATCTAAGACTATGAAGGAAATGAATTGTCAAAATATAAAGCAAAAATATAAAAGAATAAATGAAATTTCAAATAACAGTTGCCAAATGTCATAATGATTCTGAAAGCTCCCTTAATGAAAATAAGATATGTAATTTTCAAATAAATATTGTCAAAATAGGAATGGTATCTAATAGTTCATTAAACAGAGAATATTTGACAATTACTATTAATTGGGTGACACAATAGTTCAGATTTGTTTCAAGATGTATAAATCAGGATGTGATAAAAAGTATACGACAACCAGTATACCAAAACAATATGAAAGCTGCATTGATTTCTCTCTTATCTTAATAATTATTGCAATAAAACTACTGTGACTGGATAAAAAATTGAAAAATAAAAATAGTAACTAATGAAAGGCAGATAGATATGTATTAGAATCCATTCTACATCTACATTCGTGCATCGCAAGCCATCGTACAGTGCATGGTGGAGGATACCATTTACCACAACTAGTTGTTTCCTCCCCTGTTCCGCTCACAGATAGGAGGGAAAAATGACTATCTCTGTGCCTACATACGAGCCCTGATTTCTGGTATCTTATCTTTGTGGTCTCTATGCGAAATGTATGTTGGCGGCAGTAAGATCGTTCCTCAGCCAGCTTGAAAGAACACTTGTATGTTCGAGCCTACCGGTAACAAATCTAGCAGCTAGTCTCTGAATTGCTTCGATGTCTTTCTCGAATCTGATACGGTGCGGATCGAGAATGGGTCTCACTGGTGTCGTGTTTGTGGTCTCCTTTACAGATGAATCACACTTTCCCAAAATTCTCCCAGTTAATCAAAGTTGATCATCTGCCTTCCCTACCACAATCCTCACACACTTGTCCCATTTGATATCACTTTACTACGGTATGCCCAGATATTTAAACGATGTGACTTGTGTCAGTCAGGACACTACTAATGAAGTATTTGAACATTTTGGATTTTTTTTCTACACACCTGCATTAACTTACATTTTTCCACATTTAGAGCTAGCTGCCATTCATCACACCGACTAGAAATTTTGTGCAACTCATTTTTTATCCTCCTATAGTCACTCAGTGATTGCACCTTCCCGTACGCCACAGTATTGTAAGCAAATACCCGCAGATTGCTGCTCATTCTGTCCGCCAGATCATTCAAAGTATATGAAGAATAGTAGTGGTCCTATCACATGTCCATGGGGCATTCTTGAAGATACCCTTGTCTCTGATAAACACTCACTATCAAGGACAGCATATTGGGTTCTATTACTTAAGAAGTCTTCAAGGCTCTCGCTTATCTGGGAAACTATTCCATTTGCATATTCCTTCTTTAACAGTCTGCAGTGGGTCATTGTGTCAAATGCTTTTCGGCTGTCGAGGAATATTCAGTCAGTCTGTTGCTCTTTATCTGTCGTCTGCAGGATATCTTGTGAGGAAAGGGCAAGCTGAGTTTCACACGAGTAATTCTTTCTGAAACCCTGCTGATTTGTGGACAGAAGCTTTTCTGCCTCAAGGAAATTTATTGTATTCTAATTGAGAATATGTTCAATAATTCTACAGCAAACTGGACATTGGACTGTAATTTTGTGGGGCTGTTTGTTCTTTTAGTATTCCTATATACTAAGAGTCACCTTCACTTTTATCACTTCCTAATTTTTACATCGGTTTATGGAAATCTAACCAGGCATCTGATTTGTTGTAGTGCACAGTGTAGTGAAAGATCAGCCTCGTGCTACCCTGCTAAATGTCATAGTATACGGCGGGAAAACATTAATTCCGGGAACGTAAAAGTTGGGTTATACTGTATTCTCTGTATTGTGTGTGAGGGGGAGGGCGGGGGAGGTGGGATGTGCATGTGCGTGTGCATGTCTATGAGCCAGACGATCACAACAATGGTGACTGTGAGTTTACAGAGACACAGGTACACACGAGTTAAATGGGAAATGCCTTTATAGTCACTCCCATTAGCCACTGCGCTGAGTGTCAACTTTGTTTGCGCATGTAATATAGGTGACTAATGCACGGTGCACAGTCATGTGCAAGCAGGCATGCGTGTACATGTGAAATTCACTTGTATTCAACTGAAATTTTTTTCTGTTTACCTCCTCACCAAGTTTCTAGGTGCTTTTTTTATTATTGTCAAGAAGAAAACACAGTCATCAATTATTAGTCATTAGTCCAGAATGCCAAAGTCAAATAACAACAGGGGCTGGAGATTGGGAAGGAGAAAAGCACTATGACGATTCACTAACATATAATAGGTAAAATGAAGTCAGCACATACTTAACAACTATCTCAAAAGTAATTGAGATGGGCCAGAAGTGAACAACCTCAGTAGTATTTAAATTACACGGAAACATTGCTATCCATCACATGCCATTAGAGAAAGGACAACACGGGAGATTGAACAGAGTGCAGAAGCTGGAGCTGTGGGGTATGACAGTCGAAGGAAGGTTTTGTACCGCAAGATTGTGACAATGTTTCGAAGTGGCACAGGAAATTGGGTTACAGTGTGAAGCTGGGAAATGAGACTGAAAAATGTTAAATGGTGTGCAGTACCTTATCAAAGTTCTCTAGGAACTATGCTTTACAGATCAGTTTGTCCAGTGAGGGTATGCGAAGGGCCTTTGATATACTTCAATCTTCTCTATAACTTTTACTTTATTTAGTTTATAAAGGATCTGCCTTATATATACTCAGCAGATAATGTCTTTCTGACATACTGTGTGTGTACAAAAAGAAGCTGTAGTTAGTGTTTTCCCCCACACTGTCTACAATAGCTGCAGTGTGTCCGTAACTGTACTGTACTGTCTTTCAGAATGCGCACTTCACAATGGCGGAACGTATTGCCGGATTGCCTGTTAAGACGTGGCAAGATCTGACAGCAGACATTGACGAAGAAGCCGAGGACAGTCCACCGACTCCGCCTAAAGGCCGTGATGCAGACACCGGCTATGGGCCAGATGATGACTACAATGATGACTGTGAGTTTACAGAGACACAGGTACACACCAGTTTATTTTATACATATTTAACCACAGTTAGTTAAAAAACGAATACAGGCAGTCATATAGCTCATTGATGCATGGTGCACAGTCACATGTGATAGTACAGAAAATTTTACTAGCGTTAGAACTAGCTGTTTTTTCATTTTTAGATTTGCGTAGTCTCTCACACAGCCACACATGCCACCAAGTACACCAACCCACGTTCATAGCAAAAGAACTGAAATCCATAATGTTTGAGAATGTGCACTTAAGGAAATTTGTGGATGGAAAAATACATAAAATAAGGGAAAGACAACCACTTACCTGTAGAGGACTGGTGCATGGCACAAAGAAGTAGGTAATAGAAGAGAGTCAACACTAGCTTCTGAGCTCTTGCTCTTTTTCTATTAAGAGTGCACAAATTCACACCTACAGCCACAAAGACACCCAAACATACTCGCTCATGGAGCAGTGACACTCATTATTGAATTTTGATTATCAGAAGCAGTTGCCTTTCGGATGGAGCTGGAGAGGGGCAGGGCAGGACACATGAGGTGTGGAATTGGTAGCAGGGTGGTGTGACACAGGTTTTTACCAGATGACTCAGCAGCTGCTCAAGACGAAAGAAGTTCAGAGGGCAGAGCAAGAGAGAGACTGAGCGAGACGGGTTGGAGGGGAGAAAATGAGAGGAAGGTGGTGGTGATGGAGACAGGAGAAGGGTGAAAAAAGGGGAGGAGAGAGAGAGAGAGCATGTGGGTGGGGGGAGGGGTAAGAAGAGTAATGGGAGAAGGCATGCATGAACTGGATGGGGAAGGAGTGGTGTGGGCAGAAGAGAGAAGGGGAAATGTAAGGTGAGGCAGTGGGAGACAGGTTAGTGGAGGTTTAGGCCAGGAGGATTGTGATAGTGCAGGATATGCTGGAGGGGAATTTCCATCTGTGTAGTTAAAAGAAACATGTGCTGGGAGTGAGTATCCAAACAGGTCATGTAGGGAAGCAGCTGTTGAAGCCATCAGTGTTGTGGTGCATTGTGTGTTTAACAATAAGATGCTCAAATTTGTGATTTGCCACAGTTTGGCAGTGGGCAGGTGTACGATAGTGGCCGTGTTCCCTCACTAGATGTATTGTCACATTGTAACTACAGATTGAACTGGTAACACACTGTCTCCCTGTCTCTATCACTTACATGAACTCTTTTTATCTTGTGCAGCCACTTAGTCATCTGGTGAAAGATCAGCCTCGTGCTACCCTGCTAAATGTCATTGTATACGGCGGAAAAACTTTAATTCCGGGAACGTAAAAGTTGGGTTATACTGTATTCTCTGTATTGTGTGTGAGGGGGAGGGCGGGGGAGGTGGGATGTGCATGTGCATGTGCATGTGCATGTCTATAAGCCAGACGATCACAACAATGGTGACTGTGAGTTTACAGAGACACAGGTACACACAAGTTAAATGGGAAATGCCTTTATAGTCACTCCCATTAGCCACTGCGCTGAGTGTCAACTTTGTTTGCGCATGTAATATAGCTGACTGATGCATGTTGCACAGTCATGTGCAAGCAGGCATGCGTGTACATGTGAAATTCACTTGTATTCAACTGAAATTAAACAAAGATAGAAGCAGGCTGTCGATAAGTTTGTTAAGGTGCCGAGTTTGACACAATTTGCTGATATTTGAACTCTCTCACACTGTATTGTTTGGAAGAAAAAAGTGTTGACTTGCCTCGCGTACTTTCACTTGCTGTTATCCTGTGACAGTATATTCTGGGGCAGTGAAGCTGTAGTAAATAAAGTATATGTGCAGAATAAGCAGTTAATAAGAACATTGAAAGAAAGAGATGAGTACACATCTTGCAGAGACTTCTTGAAAGGTGTCAGATTCCTGCAGTCACTTTCCAGTATACATAGTCTGTAATGATATTTTTTGTTGACACTGAAGTCACTGTACGCAGCGTGACAACTAACCATGATTTCTTTAAACTGGCTTATATTGTTACAAGAGGTAAACAACTGTTTCTGTTGTTTGTCATGAACTCTGAGGTTGCTTTGATGCAGTTCTCTATTCATCTTGCTTTCCACCCTACACATGTGGCGTGTCATGTGTCAAATGACAGAGCCTGAGGTCCAAAGTTTGACCCTCAGTTAGCCTTGGGATTTGTTCCCCATCACTTTTCATTTTTGTCACCTCTGGAAATAATTTGTTAATGTAAAAAAACTCTATGTTGCACCACGGTTGACGGTCCACCCTAGACTGTACTGCTTCCCGTAAATAGGCCAGCTAACTCAGTTCACAGGTTGGAGGAGGCACGGGTGTACTTCAGTAAACCTGCTGGATGTGCAAATGAACAATACAAATGTGTCAATAGTGCCACAAACTGTGCCACATGTAGTGTGGAGTAACAGTTAGCGTAGCTTTCCAGCTTGCTGTGGGTTACCATTTCAAATTGTAGTTACAATGTGACAATATGTGTAATGTTGCACGCATCTGGTGAGGGTGTCTCAGGTGGGAACACAGCCACTGTAGTAGACCGGTCACATGGGTGTCCTTAGAGAGCCAAATAAATGGCTAGCTGCCAGCCACTCTGCTGTTATCCAACTGCCTTTACAAGTGGACTCTGCAGTGTTGATTGTTTAGCACATGTTGAGTACGATGGATCCCAGATTTGTGGTCTCCACCCCCTCATACTTATAAGGAACTTTACTTATGAAGTACAAGGGTAAGTCAATTATTATCTGCAAAGTAGTTATAAAATTTTATTGTAATCAAGTAGGAAACTTACAAGAACATCATTTTTTGACATAGTCACCTTGCGTTTCAATGCACTTGGTCCATCATTGTACAAGCTTCCCGGTGCCCTCATAAAAGAAGGTTCTCAGTTGAGCTGCAAGCCAAGAATGCACTGCTTCTTTCCCTTCTTCGTCCGAGGCAAATCTACAGCCCCTTAATGCCTGTTTGAGTGGACCAAATAAGTGACAGTCAGAAGGGGCAAGATCGGGACTATATGGAAGATGATCCAATACTTCAAATTTGAATTTCTGGTGTGTTTCAGCAGTGTGGACAGCAGTATGCGGACGGGCATTGTCGTACAACAACACGACACCTTTTAACAGCAATCCTCAGCATTTGCTTCTTCGAATTGTAGGCTTTAGCCTGGCAGTAAGCATCTTACTGTAATGTACACTGTTTATTGTTGTGCCCCTTTCCCCAAAATGTTCCAGTACTGGACCTTGTGTGTCCCAAAAAACCGTAAGCATCACTTTTCCTGTGGAAGGTTGGGTCTTGAACTTTTCTTGCATGGCGAATTTGAATGTTTCCATTCCAACTCTGCCATTTACTCTCTGGCTCGTAATGATAGATCCGTGTTTCATCACCAGTAATGATCCTGTCTAAGAAGTTGTCCCCTTCGTTACCATAGTGATTCAAATGCTTTTTGCAGATGTCCGAGCACGTTTGTTTATGCAACTGTGTGAGTTGTTTCGGGACCCATCTTGCACAAACTTTATGAAACCCAAGTCTGTTGTAGATGATTTCATAGGCAGAACTGTGACTAATTTTCAAATGATGTGGCACTTCGTCACTAGTTAATCGTCTGTCTAAGAGAATCATTTCACGTGAACGCTCAATGGTTCCTTCTTTTGTGGTGGTAAATGGTCGTCCGGCTCCTTCATCGTAACACTTGTGCGACCATTTCGGAACTTTTCAATCCATTCGTAGACACTCCGTTGTAGCAAAACGCTGTTCCCGTACTGTACCGAAAGTCTTCAATGAATTTCAGCACCTGATACACCTCCCGACCACAAAAAATGGATCACTGAACGTTGCTTTTCTTTGGTGCAAATAGACAGTGGGGCAGCCATGATTAACAGCACGGCAGCGATAACGAAACTAACGTAGCAGCTTGAAAATTGCAGAGGTGTAACAACAAATAACAAAGCATGCGTCATCAATGTAAAATGATAGTACTACCAAAATAAACAAAAATATAACTAAATTGCGGATAATAATTGACTTTCCCTCATGCATGTCAACTGACTAGTTGCACTGGAACTGAATCCTTCTACTCTGGGGTGATCTTCAGATAGTTTCTAGTGTGTCTCTTGACAAATATTCCTCTGAGAACTGTTTCTGCTGGACTCTTTTGTTATTTACTTGTTACAGAATGTGTTTATACTAATGAACATTCTGACCTGAAGTGAATAGCTCCACTTATCTGTTTCTCATTACAGTCAAGATTCTGATATGACCACCTGCCAAAGTTGCATTCCAAACAGTTGTTTGTCTTGTTGTGGTTACTACAAACACACAGCTGTATTTTAGGATTTGGGAGCAATGGCAAACACAATACAAACAAAGAAACAATTTTTTTAATACTTATATTAAAATCTTGGCATTGTACCAACATTGCAGTGCAGTATTAAATTCTTCCCTCAGTTGGCAAAAGTATTGTTGCAGCCATAATCAAAATAACCACTTGGGTCACACACACACACACACACACACACACACATACACACTGTGCCTGAGTTATGCATACATTTTGTCACTTTCTCACCCCCCCAGCCTTGCAGATAGATGTGTTATGTTGTAATAGTGTTAATCACAAAATTTTATAAACTTATATGTTACTTTATATACCTGCATAATCTTCATAAAAACAGATGTGTTTTATTACCACCTCCCTGTGACCGACACTCAGCATTGATATATTGTTTCACACAATCCATATCAGATGGCATCAACATTCATTCACAGGTGCTCACATTCTGGTTTCAGTTGAAGTCTGTCATGACTAAATAATAATAATAATAATAATAATAATAATAATAATATTGATCATTCACTTATTTGGGTGGCAGATGGGAGTGCTGAGTGTTTCCATATCTCTAAGGATTCTCTTTCATCATAGGACCTACAGAATATGATGTCTGAATCAATGAGGCAGTGTGTCTCCATGATAATTATTTGTTGAATGTAGACTGTCAGTTGGGAAACATTTATTGACCATAAATTAATCAGACACTACCAACTGTTTTTTTTTTATAATGAGTGCATACTCTCTGAATTTCATTATGATCTGTTGCAGCCATGATATACTAACAATAAGGTTTCATTATTTTAGAATTACAAAATAACTACATGGTTACATGCTGTTTTAGTGGGCTAAGATATGAGGATTTAGACAGTGTGATGTACAGAAGTATGTATCGGTCTGTGGAGTGTACACTGTGTCGAAGTGTATTAGGTGACCGCTTGCGATAAGCAGGAAATCCGGGTTCGAGTCCTAGTCCACCACAAATTTCAAGCATCACTATTGGGTAGTAAATCTGTACCTCATAAATTTTGATGCTGTTTTCTAGTTTCTTATTTATCCCAATCCTATTAAGGGTGAAACATCGTCATAACTGTCATTGTCTGGCCTACTGATCCCAGAAATTGTAGATTTGACAGGATAGTCAGTTACGTTCTATTACTTTTACACATTACTCAGTTTCCACACCCTTCTCACACTTTTCAAGGTGAAACTGCATTGTGAGAATCACCAGCCTGCCTGGGGACCACAAAAATGTTGAATGTGACACTAATATTGTTTGTTTTCAATTATTTTTACATTACCTGTATTCCACCCCATATTCACTCATAGCAATAATAATGGCACCTTGCCTCCATGTTGATTTTTCATAGAAAGTAAGCCGCATGTATATCAGATTTGCTATAACTGCTCCAGACATTGCAGAGTTATGCTTGCACATCAACCCCTTCCCTCCCACACCCTTACTGTCATCCTGAGAATGTTAGCAGTGTCCCAGTCCAAAAGTACCTTTTTCATACAGTAAGTCATATTTATACCAAATTTAGTTGAAATTGTTCCCAGTGTAGCAGAGTTATGTGTAAATTCCACCATTTCTCACCTCACTTTTGCAAATAGATGAGGAATGACTGTATTATCCTTCACGGTAATTGTCGTCTAGTACTAATACGGGAAGCGTTCACATGATGGCTTACTGAATTTGCTCCTCTGTCACAGGATTGCAGTATGTAGTGACAAATGTAACAAATGCTGTTCTATTACAATGGGCATTTTTGAGAAATTGAGGTTCCAAGTTTTACGAGCCTGCCGAATACTGTACAAGAGCACCAGCTGTGGAACAGTGGTGTTAGCCCACTGGGCTAAGGTGAGAGGCTAGAAGTCTGCATATACTTGCATACTAGTCTCATCATTTTCTTTCTGCTAGTCTTTCACAATACTCTTGTATCTCTACAATTAACCATGTTTTTCAGAAAGTAACAACAATAATAACAAGCAGTGTGATTAAGCTGCCCCTACTGATGTCATTTTATGCAACCTGCAGTGTTACATCTGACCTTGCGAACCTACAGGTGAGATTTTTATGTTTTCTTGCTCACTATGTTCAAACTACACTGATAAGCTAAAATATTATGACCACTGCCCACTGTGAGGTTGGATGCTGTGGGCACATGGTGCTCTATGAAAAGTATGAAAGCACAGCAGAGACAGATGGGAGATCAACCGAGTGAAGCTTGGGCTGCAAATGGAGAAATTCTTTGAGATAAGCGACTTTGTCAAAGGGCAGATTATTTTTATGTAAAATGTGTGAACAAGTACCTCGAAAATTGTGAAGCTGGTCTAATGTTTATGTGCTACTGTCATGAGCATCTACCAAAAGAGGTAGGAGGACAGTGAAACTACCACTAGGTGCTGAATGATTGGACATTGATGGCTCTTCACAGAGCGTAGAGGTTTGTCTGCTCTGTAAAGGAGGATAGATGGTGATCTGTGGCATCTCTGCCGAAAGACCACACTGCTGGTGCACACACAAATGTTTCGGAGCACACAGTTCATTGTACATTGTTGAACGTGGAGCTTCACAGCAGACCACCCTTACGTGTTTACATCTTGACCCGATGTCCTCGTCAGTTAGGATTGCAGCGGGCACAGGACCATCAGGATTCAGCTATCACTCAATGGAGACATGTCAGCTCTTTGGGTGAGTCACATTTTTCCTACACTAGGTGGATGGTCATCTCCGCAAACGCCGCCATTGAGGTAAATGGTGGCTCAAAATGTGCAGCGCACCACAGATGCAGGCTGGTGAGAGCAGTATTATGCTACGGCAGACATTCTCTTGCGCTTGCACGGGACCTATGGTAGTAATCGAAGACATACTGACAGCTGCAAACCAGCTGCATCCTACATGCTTAATGTCTTCCCTGATGGTGATGTCATCTTTCAGCAGTGTAACTGTCCGTGTCTCAGAGCCAGAACCACGTTACAGTGGTTTTAGGAGCCTTATAGTGATTTCGTGTCGATGTCTCGGCACCCAAATTTGTCTGATGTAAATCCTAGGGAACTCATCTTGAGCACTATCAGGTGCCATCACCGCATGCACAAATGAGCAGTCTCTTATTTACGTGAATTACTTGATCTGTGCATAGACATCGAATGCCACTTACCTCCACAAACATACTGACAAACTGTCAGATCCTTGATATGCAGAATCAGTGATGTATTTTGTTCCAAAGACAAATAAACAAGCTATTAACTTAAACCTTACAAACGTAGTAGTATTGTAGTCAGAAAGCCTAACAAATACAATGATGTAATTGTTTATTTTATGCAGTTAAAATTCACAAAATTGTTAGGTAAAATTTACATAAACATCAGTTTTACAATTTGTAAGTGCTGTACTAAGCCAGTGGCACATAATAAGGCCAGTTAATGAAGACCTAAGAAGGTTAAATGTGGGAAGAATTTAATGCAGTTGCAAATTTTTGACTTTGGTAAGAAAGACTACCATAAACGACATACTATAAATCCTGACTGGTGGGGGATGAGTAGGGGAGCAGGGGTGTATTTGAAGTAACTTGTGTATGTTTTTCTTCAGGAACTCAAACTGTGGCCTCTAGCAAAAACATATCCCAGTACAAAATGTAAGTACACTAATCTCCTACAAAAAGGATCTGTTCCTTTTTCTCTAAGACTAATGGTTTGCACGTAGTGAGGGAGAGAATATGAAAATCTTGCACCAGGTTTTTGAAGGCCAGAGATAACATTGTGGAGTGCGTAAAATGACATTGGTAGAGCAGCTGAATAATCCTGTATAATCAAGATATAATAAGACACTGTGGTAAAATCGTGGTTTGTTCATGTGCAAATCAGAGTGAGGTCATACCGTGCTATACGTGCTTTGAATAATGTACACTGTATTTGCGATATGCACATGAATGTTTATTTCGTCATGATATCCTATCATACCTTTGATTATGCATTGTCAGGAATCTACCCCAATGGTTACTGTCATCATTATTATTATTATTGTTATTACAAGAGCAGTATCCATTACATCTAGTTATGTAATTGCCTGCATAATATGTACAAAATGGCTGACTTGTTGGAGGCAGGTTCCCAGGTAGATCATATGTATGCCATGCTTGGCTGAAATTGCTCCAGGATTTCCAGACTTGTGCTGGTGGTAAACTACACACACACACACACACACACACACACACACACACACACACACACACACACTGTATCTGTCTGATTTATGAGATTCAAGAGCTTATGTATTAATTTGTGTCTTACTTCTGGTGGGGCTGACAGGAAAAAATTCCACTTGACGACAGTGATGCAGATAGCAGCTACAGTGAGGGGATTGACGAATCTACGCAGACCTACCTGCCACTGTCTGCAACTGATGAGGCAGGGTGGACTTGGGTGGCAGGTGTGGAGGGCCACGGGAAGAACACTTCTGCAGCCATGAGGGATGCCCTCGATCAGCTCCAGAGTAGGTACAGTACTCGAATTACAAATTCCTAATGGCATCAGCTCTATCCTCCACCCTTTATCCTTTTCCTTTTGACAGAACTGTTGTTCTGTGACCTGTAAAATTCTACAGGGAGGCTGAAGCTGGGAAGTTCAGACATTTCTTTTGGATGACTGAAAGGAGAGGGTCACATTAGCAAAATTTACTGCAATAGTAAAAGTAAACCAAGAATGTTGAGCATAAATTGTGAAGTATTGCAGGATTTGATGTTGGTTCCACTCCTGCTACCAACCTACATAATTCACCTTCCAAAGACATGCTTAAAAAACTGTAGTGTTTTTTCATTAGGTTGGAGGAAAACGAGTTGTGTGTTGCTGTTAACTGGCTATGCTGTCAAGCACGTGGAAACTGAGCCGGATTAAGTTCGTAGCGCCGCTGCACCAGCTCAGAAGACAATTTATTGTAGCATTAATCAGCTTGAACATGACAGCAAAAGCAGTGAAGATGCAAAGTACTCCAGCTACCCAGTTGAGACCTAACAGAGCTCGTTGGAGAAATTTGAGGAATTATAATTTGAAGCTTTACCTGTAGCAGCGTGATAAGTGTAGGCGGGTACCGTGCAGATGACACAGGTTCAATTCCCGGTACTGCCTAGGATTTTTCTTCAACAGGAAGACTGGTATAGACTGCACTTGGCCTCTTGCTACCAAGTGAGGAGCTACTCGATTGTGAAGTAGGAGCTTCAAGGTCTGGAAAGTCAATAAAATGACCAGGAGAGTGGTGTACTGACCATACTCCCCTCTGTACAGCACATAGCGGCTGGTGAGTGTCTTCCAGGCCAGTGACGCCTGGATGAGAAGACTTGTAAGGTGAAACTGCTGAGAGAGATTCAGAAATGAATCTGGACGAGTGATTCAGCAAGACGTTTGGTGATGTTTAACTGCAGCCAGCGTGACATTTTGCTTTGATTCGTGACTGTTGGGGGGAACCTGGGTCCTTACACGGAAAAGGACACAGGAATACTTGGAGACTTTTTTACATCACTGAAGGGTTATTTGGAACAAGAATTGAATGAAAAGGGGTGAAGATAGGCCTGCAACAAGATGATGTCAGACCAGGACAACTCAGTATCCCACTCTGTAACTGTCACAACAGCAAAAGTGCACAATTTGAGCTTCTAAGTTTCCTATTGGCCCGATTTCCTATATTTACCTTCACAGGACTTATTTCTATTCCTCATCTTGCAAATTCAATGTTGTGGGAAGAGATTTGCATCAAATGAGAAAGAGTTTTCTGCCATCAATGTGAATTTTGAATAGTTTTTCTGATATGGAGGAAAAAAATTGGAAGCTTTTTGGATCAAATCTTTAGCCACGGGTGGAGAATATATTGAGAAATTGAGTAACTTCTTGTGCTAAAAATTTTTACTTGCTTTCTTACTTCATTTGTCTTATTATGCCTACCCTTGCAGTTGTCCTTGCTATCTTGTGGGTGGAAATTACTCTTTCAATGTAGTAGCACCATGTCACCATAATGTTTGTCCTACTCCCAATCTGCCAGTGACCCCTGCCCCCTCCCCCTCCCCCACCCCTCCGTTGGAGTCTTACTCTCAAACAGTTAGTTTTCTAATGTAGCTAATGTATTGCAGTGCCATTAGTAAGTGTTTGGTAGTTTTATGCTGCACTTTTGTAGTAACAAAATGTTCAGCCATATGCCTGTTCCTGAGTTACTGCTATTTCTGTACTGTTTTTCTCATTTAAGAAAAGATAGTGCACAAAAAGGAAAAAGGTAAATTGTAGCAGTTAGATTATCTCTGATTGTGTGTCCTTGCTACGGTCTTCAGCTCAAAGCCTGGTTTTATGCAGCTCTCCGTGCTAGCGTATCCTGTGCAAGCACCTCCCATGTCTCCATAACTATCCGTCCAGCTGAATCTACTCACAGTCGAGCTTTGGTCTCCCCCTACAAATTTGTATCCACCATGCTTCCCTCCAATGCAAAGTTGAATATTCTTTAAGGGTTCAGGGTGTGTCCTGTCAATCAATCCCTTCTTGCTGTCAAATTGTCTCATAAAGCTCCTTTCTGCATGACTTATTTCAGTACTACTTCATTAGTTATCTGATTTATCTATCTAAGCTTCACCATTCTTCTGCAGCATCACGTTTCACTTCTGTGTAAGGCTACTCTCCAGGCATATAAAATAAGCTCTTTGTCCACACCGTGAGGACCCGAGGGAGATATATACCGATCACTGTGTTATTTTCTGCCACGTGGTGTTATGCTGGTGTGATACGGAGGGGCATGTGGTCAGCACACTGCTCTCCTGGCCATTTTTCAGACTTTCCAGACCATGGAGGCACTACTACTTGGCCGTGTAGCTCCTAAATTGTCATCATGAGGCTGAGTGCACTCCAAACCAATCCTTGCACTCAGGAAAAATCCTCATCAGTACCGGGAATTGATCCCGGATCCTCCGCACCGCAGCCATCTACACTGATCACTTAGCTACAGCAGCAGATGACTCCATACATACATCTTTGGCAAAGACCCACTAACACTTCAGTGTTACATATTTCTCTTTTTCAGAAATCTTTTCTTGCTGTTGCAAGTACATGTGTTATATCCTCTAGAGTAGCAAAATTTGTGTACAACTTTCAGTGTCTCATTTTCTAATCTAATTCCCTGAGCATCACCTGTTTTGATTGAGTGTATTGCATTATCCTTATTTCAGTTATGTAGATATTCATATTATAACCTCTTACCAAGATACTACACATTCCATTTGACTGAAGTCCATTATTGTCTCTGACAGAATGACAGTGTCATCAGCAAATCTTTCAGTAGGTAATTCAGTATTACAAGTTCTGAAATAAAAATATTACCATTTTCTGCACAAGATAGAGGTCCAGAAGTGGTATTGACAGTGCGTAAAGTGCCAAAAATGGTATGAGCACCATTAATCTCTACAAAGAAGTAAACAGGAATCTATTTGAGACACATAAACTGACACTGCTCAATGCTCTGAATGTATACTCTGTGACAAAAGTATTCTCTGTGACTAGCCTGCCTTATCTGTGAACATACTGCACATGTAATTAAAGAATGAAAAATCAACTGAAAATGGGCAAATGTTAAGTACTGATCCAGCCAACTCTCTCTCTCTCTCTCTCTCTCTCTCTCTCTCTCTCTCCCTTTTCTCCCTTCCTTCCTTCCTTCCTTCCTTCCCTCCCTCTCTCCCCTCCCAGTTATAACAACATGGAAGCTAATCTGATACCATTACGGAAAAAAATTATGTGATTTAGACATGTGAAGTACAAACTATGAATAGTGATGGCGCATATGTTGCCAAATTTATTTTTTTCTTATAATTTAATCAGACAGGGTAACCCATTCAGATATCGTACTGAAGGCGAGGATTAATTATATTGGTCAACAGTTTGGGACTTGTTCCTTATTTCCCTTATTATAAGTCATCCTGACCCCAACATTTTTAGGGCAGTTGGATATGTTTCATGTAGTACTGAATTCTATGAGATAGGTAAGAGGTTTTCAGAGATATTTTAAGCACGTCTTAGTAACCATGCTGGATATGCCATCCTAACCGTATAAACATTTATGCATAAACATGCCTGTTAGAATGGTAATAACAAAAGGAAGATCTGTAAAGCACTGAGGATGCAGAGAAACTATTGAAGCAGCTGTTGACCACACTGTTGTGTCTGACGTTCCTACATTCCTAAATAAGCATGCAGATGTCTTAGTCTTACTGGGACATTCACTCTTGACTTGGCAGCTGTAGAGAATGGAGCTCTCATTGGACAGTACCACCAAGTTCAAAGTTCACATAGTTATTCAGTTTTTTTACACAAAAGATGTTGAACAAATTGAAATTTATCACTAATTGATGGAGAGTCCTATATGGGTGTAAAAAATGTCCACAAGTGGTGTAGAGAATTTACAGCTGGCCATACTGAAACTTACACTGGACAAAACAGCAGGTAACGATCAATTTCTGATGAGACAGTCACGAAGTTTGAGCAGACCAGCAGATCGCTCTTGATGATAGCTGAATTTTGGTTTCCATATCACCATTCACAGGATTTTAATGGCAAAATCACAATATTGAAAGGCGTGTGCAAGACAAGTACTGTGAGTGCTGATGGCAGACCGCAAATGGCCACTAGTTGGTTCTTCCCACAAATTTATTAGCCATGAGGCAGACAAAAAGGTCGAACTTTTGGACTCAATTGTCACATTTGATGAAACTGAGGCACTGCATTTAACACATAAGACCAAACTGCAGTTATGCGAATGCCAACATTCCTCTTCAACCGTGCCAGGAAAATTCAAAGAAACGCAGTCTGTCAATAAAGTTGTTTTGGAATTGAAAGGGAGTATTGTTTGTTGACCATATTCCTATTGGGACCACAATAAATGCTGACAGGTACTGTGAAACACAGAAAAAACTCTGATGAACAAATCAGAATTGAAGAAGAGGAACATCGAGCAAGGTTGTAAGTATTCTTCATCCCAGTGCTCACCCACATCTCCGCCCGTCTGTCACTCTCCAGCAAAAGTTTGAACGGATTGTCATTGCCCAACCTATAGTGTAGTCTTGGCACCCAGTGACTACCACCTCTTCCCTAAGTTGACAGAACAATTGGCGTGAAGGCGATTCAGTTTTGAGGATGAGCTGAAAAGTGAGGTTCATTGCTTCATTAAGGACATGGTGGCAAGTTGGTATGACATGCATGTACCAAAACTTTCACAGTATCTACAAACATGCATTGAATGAAATTGTGATTATGCAGAAAAATAGATGAACGTTCAACATTTGAAATGATGTAAATATTATGGAAAATAAATGGTTTTATATAAAGGAATATTTCTTACTTTTGGGATAATCTTTGTACTTCTCATATGTCCTGTGAAGTAGTATAGAATCAGAAAGAAATGCTTTGGCATTCTCTCATTGCCAGATATGTCTGTCTCAGCAATCCGATTAACGTTTCTCAGTTTCGAATCGCAGGTCTGGTGCCACTTAGTGACGTCGTGTCGGTGACCCTGTACCTGCGCGACATGTCGCAGTACCCGGCTGCTAACGGAGAGTACGCCATCGCTTTCCCCGGGCCGGACCCCCCGGCGCGGGTGTGCGTGCAGTGCCCCCTGCGGGAGGGGGCGCCAGTGTCACTGGAGGCCACGGCGCACCGCGCGGGGGGCCCAGGAGAGGACGGCTGCGTGGACCCTGGTGCGGGGGATGGCAAGTGCTGGCTGGGGCGGCGGCAGCTGCACGTGCAGGGTGTCTCGCACTGGGCGCCCGCCAACATCGGGCCCTACAGCCAGGCCGTGCGGGTGAGTGGGGTGCGGCACGACCGTAGGGGCAGTGCGAGTGCAAGGGAATGAGCCGACGTTAATAAATCGTCTTGGGCACTTCGTTGTTAAGACGCTAGAAAGTAGATATACATTTGCTGGGACTGCTTCAGTTTGCAGCAGTTTTTGCTGAGATATGTTGAACTGAAGACCAACTTATCTTTACACAATTCTGTGATGCCACTATCCACTCTCTCATAAGAGAAGCGTTCATCTGACAGGTCACCGATTTTGCTTATCTTTCACACAACTGCTGTAAATACTTAGATGTAAATAATGATGCAGTAGTACAACGTACTTATGAAGTGTATTCAAGAAATTGAGTTTCAAATTTTGAAGAGCCTGTCATATTGTACATCTGCGTCATTACTGTGCAATTCACAATTAACTGCCTAGCAGACAGCTCATCGAACCACTTTTAAGCTACTTCTCTACCATTACACTTTTGAGCAACGTGTGGGTTCCACGAACGCTTAAATCTTTCCGTGTGTGCTCTGATTTCTCTCATTTTATTAGATGATCATTTCTCCTGTAGATCAACAAAATATTTTCATAATGTGAGGAGAAAGTTAGTGATTGAAATTTCATGGGAAGGTCCTGCTGCAATGCAGAGAATGCCAGCCATTGAGCAGTGGTTTTGGAACAACTAAAGACATCCAAGAGTTGGGAAAATGGGGCGGGGAGGGGGGAGGGGGGGCAGCTACTCCCTGGAATCTGGAGTACAGACCATTTATTCATAACAGAATTTTCAAGTGTTTTGGAAATGACTGAGTGTAATTCTACTGAACTGGAGATTCATAACTTGCAAATGCAGAGAGAAACAATGTGGCCTTAGCAAGTACCTAATTTTATGGGCTATAAGATACTATGGACTGTAAGATATACCTTAATTTTTAAACAATTTTTTTAAGTAACATTTTTACCATTTTTATTATTAGGTTGTAAAGAGCATTACTTATGCCACACTTCTTGAAATATCTAACAATAATGTCTTCTCTCACTCTAGACCACGACTGTTTTGTCCACTGAGACACATGTTTGATTGTAGGTCATATTAAAGCTCCCTTTGGTGTAAATTCATGTGGGTTTCATGCACCATCCATTTGTTCTCTCATATACACTTTAAATGTTTGTTTATCGAGATGTCAGGAGGTTGCAGTTGTGAAGTATGTCCTCCCAGAATAATAGCAAGCTCTATATTTCCCTGTTTCAATTTCTCTTTCACAGAATATTTCAAATGACTACTGCTAAACTGATAAGCGCAAGAAAAAACTCTTCTTCAATAAAACACTTTTCCTTCTCTCCCACGCACTGGTAATCCATAATTTCATACTAACCTCGTCTATTCGCTCATGAAGTTTGTTGTAACCCATTGTAGTTCAAAAGGAACAATTAAGTATATAATTACAATACCAGAAGAAAAAATTACTTTAATTGTTCCACTGTAAGAATGTCCTTAGCACAAAAAGGGGTGCACAATGCTGCCACCAAAATTTCTGATCACTTACCCACTTACATAAGATGTCTGACAGACAGCAAAGTTAAACTCCGTAAAAGAATTTCTGTTTATGTGCTATCTAGAAGGCGGTGGATAGGAGATGATAATTTACATGTGTAATAATAAAGTTCTAAGTGGTCCATGTGTTTGGGCATATTTACCTATGAACATGTAATGTGAATGTAAAATGACTCATTCCACATTCTTATGATTAATCACACATACAATCCATGGAACATAAAACTAAGTAACTATATATTTACAAGCTCTGAACTGGGAATTTGTGTGTAAGCTTACCATTGGTTTCAGTCTTGTTTATGTGCTTGTTGATCGATCAAAAGGTCACTTGGACTTCTTCCATTGTTTACAGTACAGCTTTGATCATTCAAAGGCCATAGTGCAATCAGCATTGTCTTTCTTTTTTCTTTAAACTCACCAATCCAATTGGACAATTAAAAAAAAAATTAAAAAAAAACTGAACATAGGCAGTTCATTAATATTTTTTATCTCTTGAGTGTTGTGCTTGGCAGGGCTCTAGAACACATTTAGTGGCTGACTCCAATGCCACGGTTGTAATTTGGTATGCCACAGTGTTTACGTATACTGTGGCCACATGGTGCCATTCGTGCTGCTGAAGACTTTACCTCAAACTGCATATCACACAAAAAATATCTGTCTTTACTGAAATTATTAACATTAAAATTACAAACACTTGTCCAAAGTTCAGGCTAAAAGAGTTGCTCCCTTGTATAAGTGCATACTTTCTCCAACAGAACCACGACTAGCACAGCACAATAACATTTTGTCTGACCTTCAGATTGAAGACAGCTTTACTGTATGCCTTTTTACAAAAACAAAATCACTTGTACGTAACATGAGTCTTCATGTGATACCATTTCACAGGTTGGTGATATTATGTACATGGCAGGCCAGATTGGCCTGGTGCCAGGAACGATGCAGCTCATAGAGGGCGGCATCAAGCGGCAGTGCCGGCTGGCACTCCGGCACATCGAGAGGGTAGCCCGCGCCGTCGACTCCACGACGCAGCTGCGCGATGTCGTCCAGGTGAGTAGAGAGGCAGATAGGAGAGGCGAGGAGACAGAGACAGACACAGAGAGAGAGCCTGTGAATTTTCGTCTTCTTTCGGTAATGTAGTTTACCAGCCAGACTTAATAAACAGGCTATATTTATGATAACTGGGATTCGAAAATCTTTGTATTAGATAATTCCGGTTGGAGCTGCTGGTAGTAGCAGTCGTGTGTACATGAGGTGCCCACGCTTGTGTGAATGTGTGTGTGTTTTCTTTGCTGAAGAAGACTTTGGCTGAAAGCTATAATGTGTAACAGTCGTTTCGCTGTGCCTGTCTGCAACTCAGTGTGTCATCTTTACGATGAGTAGCAATCTGTCCTTTTCCTCATATTGTTGATACTCCAACCTCGAGTTTCCATTCTTTAAATTATCAAAAATTTGTATGACGTGTCTATACAGATTGTCTCTTCACTGATTTGGATGTGACAGAACAACACACACGTTAATTTTGTAAAACTTGCTTGTAGAAAATATAAATGATCAAACTGAAATCCCACATCACAAAAACTGCGAAATAAACTAATGGATAGCATCTTGTGACAGTAAATGAAGAGACAAATATCTTGCAAAATAAAATCCCATACCACGAAAATATCACAAACTGTACAAAAATTACATCGACAATTATTACAGTTTTATAGTGGGTTATGATGGGTTAAAACAGTTGTGTGATATTTACTGGTTTTGTTGTTATAAGGATGACCATTTTTATCACATATTTCTTCTGTACATAAGGAAAGGTTGTCTTTTTGGAGCTTTTAAATCTCGTGACCGAAAAATCAATTTGACACCCATTAAATGTTGTTACAATTTCTGCAGTGAGGGCATGCTAGTGTCATTTTGTTGTGTGCTCTATATATGTTAGCACTGAGTGGAATGAATTGCTGGATAGCACACCTTTGTTATGTTCTCAGCTAAACCTTGTGACAGAACTGCATTTCCCAGATGTTTTCTACATAATTATTGAGCAAAGTCAATAGTCAGTGGTGGAACCAATGGTTAGAAACAACAAAGCTAATTAAAATGTGTGAAACAGACAGTCTGCCATTTAGAGGTGCGATATGGTGGTCTTCATACCTGGAATATAAAATGTTGTCACCTAATCTGTGAATTTCTACAGTGTCTCCAATAAGACAGCACGTTATTACTTACTGAGCGACATATGCTGGAATGAAGACATTTTCAAAATTGACTGCCTGTCTTTGGTTCCAAGTTATGACTGGCAGAATGTGTAATATGATGTGTAAAATGTATTACACTTCTACAAAATGTTAAGATACTTAGACACTTGGCAGGATTATTGGCGGGAAAGGGGGGGGGATGAAGGGGGTGGCTTACCATTAGGCAATATGGATGCCCAAATTCAGTACATAAGGTGGACCAAAAAAAGGTTGTGGTTACTTTGTCATTCTCTTCCGTATCTCTAGGATAAATATACTTATGCTATGCTTTCTGCATCCATTTTCTTTCTGAGAATCCAACAATATGAAATAGAATAGATTGCTTCTCACCACAAGGAGCAAGTGTTGAGTGCCAGACAGACACATAGAAAGAAGAGTACACAATATGATCAGTAGGAACTGGAAAAAAAAATCGTTTTATTTTTTGGCGAAATTTGGTGTTAGTTTTTGCCAAATTTGTTGCTCTTTTTTGCCAATTTCAGTGTTATTTTGTTGCCAATTGCATTTTTTGGCAATTTCTATGTTTGTTACAAGTTTCAGTATTATTTTTTGCTAAATTCAGTGATATTTTTGTTAACAAATTTGGTGATATTTTGTGTCGGTGTTGGTATTATTTTTTGCCAATTTCAGTGTTATCTCTATGACATATTTGGTATTATCTTTAAGCCAAACTGAGTGTTATTTTTTATGTTACCTTTTGTCTATTACAGTGCTATTTTTTGCCAAATTAGGGTTTTTGCAAATGTTGCCTTTTTTCCCAAATTTTGTGTTTTTGCCAATTTTGCATTTTTTGCCAGCTCCGCTATTAGGGTTTTTACCCTCTTCAATGTTTTTGTTTCCAGTTTCTATGTGATTTTTTTTCACTTTCCATGTTTTGTATGCCAGATTCATTGTTACTTTTTTGCCACATTGGTGTCACTTTTTTTGCATATTTGGTCATGCTTTTTTGCCAGATTTGTTGTTTTTTTTTACCAAATTTGGTTTAATTTTTTGTCACTTTTGGTATTTTTTGCCAATTTCAGTGTTTCTGTTGTTTTTTTCACCTCCCTGCCAGATTTGGTGCAGTTTTTGATGTCATTTGATAGTTGGTTGTGAGCTATATAAATTGTCATTTACGTGAAAAAATGAAGTCAAAATGTGGTTTCAGCATTCAGTAACTATTATCACATGCTATTATGCAAAAAACCACTAATTTTGCATTATTTTTTAAGTTATCATTTTCACAAAATTTTCCTGTCCATAAATATCAGTTATCGGACAAAGCCCTTAATCAGATGAAGACAAAAAACAAGCATATTCACGTATGCATAATTCAAACATACAGTCAGGCCTTATTGCCTGGAGATGACAGCAGCCACATGTGCAAGAGTTATGCATGTGTGAATGTGTGTTTTGTCTACCTCTGATGAAATACTTTGTTCCATAGCTGACAATATTGAGCAGTCTCATTTTCATGTACTTGTCTGCCACTCAGCACCTCCTCTTTGTGGAGAGTAACCACCTATCATATTTCATATTGTTGTATTTGAGTGTGGATTTTTTCATTGTTTTATTTCTGACAATTAGTTTTTAGGACTTCAGAAAGTTTCCTTTCCAAATATTACAAGGTGTACAACTTTGCTTCTGCCATTTGCCGATAGGTGGTGACAACAGTAAGTAGTGGCCAAAAGAAGCAGATAGCAGATGTCAGGCAGTTAGCTTGGATCTCGGCAACATAACCTCATTCAAACATTAGTCGATTTGTGTCTGCATTATAAAGTTGCTGCTGATTGAAAATGTCAGTGAGCCTCATTTTCATCATTTGCGGGAGGTATTATTGTTTTGTTTCAGTATGAAGAAAAGAGCAGCGAAGTCTCATCAAATGCTCTCAAGTACATATATTAAGGATGCTATTAGTGAAAGATCATGTTATGAGTGGTTACAACGCTTCAAGAATGGTGATTTTAATGTTGTACACCGGCATAGTGGTGGAAGAGAGAATGTTTTCGAAGATCCAGAATTGAAGACATTGCTGAGTGAAGACTAATGTCAAACTCAGGAAGAATTGGCACAATTAGTGGGAGTCACACAGCAAGCCATTTCAAAACATCTCAAGACTATGGGCATAATTCAGAAAGAAGGAACTTGGGTCCCGTGTGAGCTGAAACTAAGAGACATTGTATGGCGTTTGTGCTTATGTGAACAGTTGCGTCAGAGGCAAAAATGGAAGAAGGGATTTCTGCATCACATTGTGACTGGGAGCGAAAAATGGGTTCATTATGATAACCCTAAATGCAAAAAATCATGGGGATATCCCAGCTGTGCTTCCATGTTGATGACCAAACCGAATATTCACGGCTCCAAGATCATGCTCTGCATTTGGTGGGACCAACTCAGCATCGTGTACTATGAGGTGTTAAAACCAAGGGAATCAATCACAGGGGCTCATTATCGAATGCAGTTAATGCATTTGAGCAGAGCATTAAAAGACAAATGGCCACAATACAGCAAGAGGCATGATAAAGTGATTTTTCAGCACGACAACGCTCAATCCCACGCTGCAAAAGAGGTCAAAATGTACTTGGAAACATTCAAATGGGAAGTTCTACCCCACCCACCATATTCTCCAGACATTGCGCCCTCTGACTATCACCTGTTTAGATCAATGGCGCATGGCCTGGCTGACCAACACTTCCGATCTCATGAAGAAGTCAAACTGGATTGATTCGTGGATCGCTTCTAAAGGTGAACATTTTTTTCGACGCGGGATTTGTACACTGTCCAAATGATGGGAGATAGTAGTGGCCAGCGATGGAAAATACTTTGAATGATGTAACCAATTTGTTTCATTAAAGCCTCAAATGTGGGGAAAAACGGCGGAAGCAAAGCTGTACACCTTTTACCTTAACAATGCAGTTCTTCATAAGAGCCCTACCATACTTAAATTGTTATCTGTTCAGCAAAAGGATTTTTATACATTGTTTTCCCATGTTTTATTCTTATAAAACTACAAGTATACCAAAATGCCAACTATTGGTTGGACATGTATTATGACATGCATTGTTGCTTTGAAGTACAGTTGAATGGGTGTTCTGAGGGAAGAATTGCAGGGCTACTGCAGATTGAGTTTATAAAGCTGATTTTTTATGTGAAATGCAGCATTCTTGTTGAAATGAAGAGAATAGCTGTTACTGATAGAAGTAGAGTACTACCTCAAACTAATCTTAGGTTGCTAAGTGAAACAACTACATACCAAAATACCACAAGTATGAGGGCAATCCATAGAGTACTGACTATTTGGACTTAAATTTTAAAAAATAAAAACATTTTCTTTAGGAAATGGAAGTTTTCTTTATTTTCATAATCAACTCCAGTATTAAGCATTTGTCACATCTGTTCACTAGTTTTAGAATTCCCTTTTAGTACTTAGCTACTATGACTCCATTAAGCCAGTTCACTCATTCCCAATATCAACATAACTTTCAAAACGTTCTTGCTCAGGAACTTTTTCAAGTTCCGGTAAGAGATGTGTCACACCATTTCATTCTTCACTCGATTCGTCAGATCATCTGTGCTGAGGGTCAGGTGCCTGGATCAAATTTCGTGGTACACATGTCACACCGATCCTCACATTTTTTTTGTTCAAGACTCTCTTGCCTTACATTTCCTTTTATTTACTGTAATTTTATGAGGGTTCCAACAGCAGAGCTTCCAAACATTGAGTAACACCTCCTACCTGATAATCGGCTGAGCTTTGTATCATACAGTTTACATTAAACAATCATAGAATGTACAAAAATAAAACTTGTTGTGACTCCTGCTGACACAATACTGAAACTAGGTCATGGTGAAACTTTTTGTCCTCTGGTTGGAAACCCAATATCAGTCTTTGCAGCGGCAGTGCACGTAGAGGTGCTACTTTCTGGATTGTTCTCATAAATACCCTTGCCCAGAAGCAGCCACCTAAGAAGAGAAATAAAATTGTTAAGCTTTTGTTTCCCTTGTTCAGGCCATATGTTACGTAACACGTGGTACTCACATATGGGAGGCACGGCTCGAGTGGGAACGTCACACTACCAATGCCATTGCCGACTACGTCGTGGTGCCCCAGTTACCGAGGGGTGCACTGGTTGAGTGGTCAGTTTGGTTGCACCGCCACAACAACAGATTTGAATGTGAGTATCTTTGAATGGATGTATCACTGTACTGTGGGCCATTTATATTGGTTCTGAAAAAGTCATATAATTGAGACCTCACTATTGTGTCATGTAAATTCAGTTAATATTAGCACATTAGCTGCCACATCCAAAATGAGGAAACTGCTCCCTGATGCCATGGTGATTACTCAGTTTTTATTGGGTAATCGACTGTTAATAATTCTGAATAATCATCATTTTAAAAACCTAGCTAACATTTTGTGGTAGAGATAAAAAGTAGAAAATTCTGTTCAGGACCATAAAAATGAAGCAGGTCTCGAATTTGTCTTTCTTCTGTCTGTATTAATAACTCTTCAGTCTCTGTTTTATTTGGTTCACTGATATTCAGAGTTATGTGTCATTAATTTGCCTTCTAAAAACAATTAGTAATACACTCAGGTTGAACCGTATAAGATTTGAAAATCTAATTAGGACATTAGAGTTAACATTCAATTCAATTGATATATGATGATGTGCTTCAGCTCCCACATCCTTGTGTCTAAAATCGTTTTGAAATTGATTATGTATAAAATGGGAAACAATAAAATGAAAGAGAAGGATCTGCTCATCCACTGTCTGTCAAAACAGGAATAGTTAAAGAAGGGTTGAAATATGCACTGAGGGGGGGGGGCACACATAATTGAGTATCTGGCCTTGAAACTTTAATATTTCCTTCATGCAAGGAAATGGAGGACAAGAAAAGAAAAAGAAAACAAAGTTAATATGTGCAAGTGAAGCTCAAGCCTTTTTTTGAGTGAAGGAAGAGACTAACAGTTACCACTGATTAACTCTCTGCATTGAGGGTGTACAGGGAATCTGAGCCCTCAAAGTCAAAAAACATACGATTCACCTTACATTATGTTTACTTGGCATCAGCGTTTCTACAATTTGTGTGCTCTCCATATTCTCACATCAGTGTTTTTCGAGAATCTAATAAACTTATATGGCTATGATACTATATCAGGCTGTTAACAGTTAGCTTACGCAGCCCTCCAGTGCCCTCTGTTGAGCTGTGTGATCTTGTTACTACACTTTGCACATTCTCAGAACTTGAAGTAGTGTTGTGGAAAGTGTCTGGCATCACTTTCAACGTAAGAAATCATATTTAATAATAAAAATCATAATTTACCCTCAAGCATCCATTACTTTCAGATCGCTGTTTGCTGTCAAATTTACATCCTTTCCAGTGCAGATAAAGCTCGACACCTTTCACTACCAAACTGGCAATTTTTATAACATATGTTTCATGTGTGTCACACCACCATACAGTAAGTAACTGAATGAAATGGAACTGCATGAAACAGTGGTATAGAAAAGGATTGCAGCCCTAGGTGGGCAGTTATACATTTAGTGGTAGTGATAAAAGAAAAGCATAGCTGCACTAAAAACACATACTGATGTGCCTATGTTAGAAACAGTCAGATTACTCATATTCGGGTAGGGGTTCCTGCTGCAATAGACAGGCTTTGTGACAAGGGAATACAACTCCGCAGTGAATATAGCAGATAGGTGCACCAAAACGTAAAAAAGTAAGCAAGAAAGAGCAGGTCATTTCAGTCTGTGGTATTACGTATAGACAGAATGCTAGCTAAGGCACAGAAATAAATGTCGGGCTCGGCTAGCGCTCGGATGACTCACCATCCCAGTCTGCCGAGCACTGTTGGCAAATGGGTCACACTCGGCCCTTGTAAGGCCAGTTGAGGAGCTACTCGACTGAGAATTGGCGGCTCTGTCACGGAAACCGACAATCGCCAGGAGAGCAGTATGCTGACAACGTGTTCCTCTGTATCCGTATCCAGTGGCACCTATTGGCTGAGGATGACACGGTGGTCGGTTGTTACCATTGAATGTTTACTGTTGTTTTTATTTACTGGTCTGTTTGTGATTGGAAAGGGGGCAGGAGAAAATTTGCGGTCTACCAAATCTTATCTGAAACACTTTTTTAAAGTTGAAAGAAGTCATTAGGAGCATCAGCTATTGTTTACTAATATAACTGTTTGTAGTCTGCCTGTGCTTATTGAGAGGGTGCTCTCTCATTTAATTCAAAAGCTTGTTTTTTTTGCTTTCAGATGAGGAAACAGGGTGTCTGATTGGTCCATTCCAAGTGTCTATATGCCGCCGGTGGAATTACGAGAACAAAGTGTCGGCTATTGTCTCTCGTATATCGGTCGGTAAGTATTTGTTGAATATATGATTTTCTTGTTTCTTATACTAAAATATTAAAGTATAACAATAATGTAACTTTGTGAATGGAACAATACTTAAAATAAAGCAAAGGCAACCATTCGTCTTCAGCAGACTGTCGCGTGGTGCATAGACATATGTAAAAGAGCACAGTATTGACTAGCTTTTGAGCTCTGGCTCTTCTGGCAGAAAGCGACCACACATACACCCAAATGCATGATAAGAGGTCTACGGTGAAATAGGTTAAGATCCCAGGCATCTTAGCCTGCAGCCATTTGTCCTGGTGGGCCCTCATTCATGAGTAATCAATGAAAAACAATCTTGCGATTTCACGTGATGTTCTACAGCTTCAGAACAGATATATTTTACAGATTGGTTGTACAGTGTAATGGTTATAGTACAGACCTCATACACAAGAGGTTGAGGGTTCAATTCTCATCAGGTGCTGTGAATTTTTTTTATTTTAAAATTTTTATTGACATGATGTTGATTATTATTTTTATTCAGTTAATTGGTTTAAATGTATTTTTTTTATTTCTGTTCCTTTTTCATAGAATCTTTGTTTATTTATTGACAGCATCACATCATTTTAGTCACCATATTAACTTTTTCAGTTGTTCTCATTTTTTCATGGTATAATTCTTTTTCGACAGATTCCAATCTATGTGCATGGGATTTTAATTATTTTTACGTATTATCTACATCTAATTTCTTCCATTTTATCATCGCATATTATTGCACTCATTATGTCTATTTCACATTTTATTTATATTATAAATGTTTGTGTGATGATCACCATCCACAAAAAATGTAAACGTTGTAACAAAAATTACATTTTGCACACTCAGTGTAAGCAGATTATTTTGTTTTGTAACCAATAGATTGGCATTTTCAGTATATTACATTATTGAATATTATGATAGATAAATAATTAAATTCACATGCAAAAACATTCCAACTGAAAAAAATATGATGAGAAGAAAAAATGAGAGCAATTGAAAATGCTTATGCAGTGATTAAAATGATGTAACAAAGGAATATAAATAAAAATACATTAAACTAGTTAATTAAATGAAAATAATGATCAAAGTGACTTAAATAAAAATTTAAAAGTAACAAATTTCCTGGATTTGAATCCACAACCTTTCGAATATGAGGCTTCTACTGTAATCAGTGTGTTACAGAACCAGTTTGTATAACATTTCTTTTTTAAAGCTGTGGAGCATCACACGCAGTTTGAAATCTTTTCTCAGCAATTAATTGCAAATGACGGCCCGCCAGGGCAAATGGATTTAGGATATAGACAGTTTCAAAAAGTCGATCCCACCACTGGCGACCTTTTCTTGTCAGAGTAGCCTCACAGCAGTAGAAAGAAGTGCTGTGGATAATAAGTACTGACATTTCTCGTGTTAGTGTGTTTCTCCTTATGATATGATGTAGACCTAAAATTACAATGCAACCTTGTCTTCAAATGCAGTGCTGCCAGATTTACTGAAAAACAATCTCTTTAAGTGTGAGGGGCTAAGTTCTATTACTTTCTGCACATGCCTCATATTACTTTTTTCCCCATATTATTCCAGTTTTGAAGTCGGTCAATTTATATGCAGGTGCGTCATACCTTTCCGGAAGCAGAGAATCGGAAGACTGCCCCGACAGCCTACCCCCTTCGCCCCGCCCCATGACTCGGGACGAGCTGGACGAGGCGATGTCTTACACGCTGTCTCGCCTGCTGAGGGATTCGCCCGCGGCGGCGCCCGTCTGCCACCTACGCCTGGCTTACTGCCCTTCCTCGGAGCACGCGCCGCAACCCCCGGAGCTGCGTGCGGCGGCGGCACGGGCGGCGGAGGTGAACGGCACCACGGTAGTTGCCAGCCTGCTTCCTGTCAGGGGGCTCATGACCAAGTGGACCTTCCTCTCTGTGTGTGGTGTCAGGCACCACTGAGGGCTACTACTGTTCCAGCAGAGTACTGAATGCCACGTTTATTACTGCAGGTGGGCATTGGATCTGATTACAGTTGATGTGGTGGACTGGTAACCAAACTGGCTATTGTCTCTCTGAGTAATCAGCTACATCAACACATCTCATGGTTTTTGTGTCTCACTTTTCTGGTATGTGGGATATGAGTTTCTTTTGCTGTCTACACCCCTTTTTTTTGTTTTTACACGTTGGAGGTAGTTCAGGGGGATACAAGTTCATCCCCTCTCTGTCTCACCTCCCTCAAGATAGAGGAGTGTGGCTAGAGGAAGAATTAAGTTCCAGCCTCCTCATGCAATTCTGTCAAGAAAAATAGGACCTGCATTTTATGTTTTGTAGTGAACAGTTATTGGGTTAAAACTGAAGTTCATAGTTAGTAAATAATTGATGACTGACTGTTTATCTGATGTTAAAATTTTTACTCCTTGTAGTTGTGGGTAGTTCCCGAGATGGACCCTGATGGACCAAGCTTAATTATTCTTCCTGGACAAAATATTTTTAACATACCACAACAAATTAAAACAGTGTTTGACAATGGTATTTGGTAGTTATTACATCGCAGTATCTATTTTTTAATTCTTTAAATTAGCAGACATGCTATGTGGCTTAAGTATTCTTCTTCCTGCCGTACATAAAGTGAGAATTGTAGGGGAATAAAGTGGAAAACATGTGCATAGGTGGTATATGTATCAAAACAAAGTCTTTTGCAGCAACATCCATATCTACAGGGGCTGTTCAAAAATTAACCTCCTATTGGCTGCTTTAAAAAGGTAAATATTTGTTATCAGTCAGTACTTACATGTTGACGTTACTTCTCCACATAGTCGTCACCCAAATTCAAACATTTGTCATACTCTGACCCAGCTTCTTTATCCTTTCATCAAAGAATGGTGCTGCCTGGTGGTTTGGCCAGTTCTTGGCAGCTTCCTTGAGATCATCATCTTTCATGCAGTGCTAAGCAGCCAGCCGGGCCTTCATCTTGGGGATGAAGGAATGCTGAGGCCAAATCCATTCTTTTGGCTTTATGAGTATCAATTAGACATTTTGGTGCCCACGGTGGACAAAACTTATGGCCTCTCAGTGAAACTGAGCCATATCTTCAGAAAATTTGGAAATTTGAAGAGATATCTCTTGCACACAATTTCATCAGTATGTTGCTAGACATTGTCACATCCAAATGTCTTCTTTGGCCACTTTTATCGTGCAAATCTGTATGACCAGCTTTGAATTTTCTGCACTACCCCCTCACAATGCCGTCAACTATAACTCCAACCCCACACGCAACACAATCAATGGTGAACAATGGCCATTTCAGATGGTTGCTGCTTACACACTGAAGATTGCAGCAGAGAGCTAACTGATGCAATGTGACCTTCAGAGTCTCCTTTTCCACATGTGCCATGAAGCTACAGTCAATTGTTTATTTTTAATAGACAGTCTGAGGTTAACTTATGAATAGCCCTCATAAAATATTCTTGCATCATAAAATTTTGGTAAAAGTTGCAGTTTTTTGTTGCCCCGTGTACATCAGTCAGTGACAAGCAGACTATCAATGATAGTAATGAGACCATAGTAGCTATCGTCCCTCAGTTACCTGTGAAAGCATTTGAAAGCTCAAGCACTTCCTCATATATTTGATGTGTCGAGAATAGAGAGTACGTATGATGCCAAGATAGTATGCAGATGAGCTGGCCAACATTTGCTGTGTGTAGTGCTTTACCTGTAGAGAACAGTTGGAGGGGGGGGGGGGGGTACTGAAACTGAGTGGGAAGTCAAGCTGAAATGGATCTTCAGCAAGGCAATTAATTTGTCTCAGTTGTGATAGACACCTGGGTTTGCTTCCCGTTGCATATTCACAAATTGCTGTCAAAGACTGAATTTGTGCATATTTGATAGTTAATTAAGACATGTGATTGTTTTGTGGTGTACAATGTAAGGCAGCTCCTATCAATGCGTACACTTATTTCTCTCAACATTCTGTAGCATTTAAGATATTCAGTTTTGAGGCAATGTGTTTCTATTTACATTGAGCAATATATCCTCTTTATGTTTTATGACTAGCTTGTGTTCTGTTCCTGGCATCAGTGAATATGACCGTTTACTTGTAATTGTGTTCATTGGCAGTACTTGGTATATCAGCCAGTGATAATATACATTGGCCAGCTAGTCCATCTCCTTGTAATTTTACCTTCTCATTTTCCTTCAAAATATAAATAATGCTCCTCTCCTTTCATTTTGACTGGTGTCCATTCCATGCATCCACACACCTTCAGCAATAAACTATTTGGCTAGCTGCCTTCCTTCCAGATCAAGGCACAAGTATATTTCTATGTAAACTATACCAGGTCAACTGATGTGAGAAGTTATGTTTTGTATTTAGTGTACCTTCATTTTGGACCATTTTGGCTGACTTGATTTTTATTGATTGAATTGCTTGTTATACTGAAATATCCCAACAAAATAAAACATTGAAACCCCTTAGCAATGTATTTTCTGATTACAGTGGCAGAATGTAGGTCTGATTGGTGCCACAATGTAATCAAACACAAGTCTGATGTCCATTGCTTATAACTTTGGGTCTATGTTTATGATGGCTCAGAGGGCTATGTATGTAATGAACACCTTGGCACATTAAACAAAATTAATTGCAAGAAGCAGAATATAAAGTGGCACATTGGCTCATCACCTGTGATTTTCATTTTTGCTGTTTTCCTTATTTACAGCAATTGTTAATGTATCAAATTGCTCTCTCACTGCCATCTAAGAACTGGCACAAATCTGAACTAAGTTGTTGTTCAGAACTGTTGCATATCATTAAATTATTTATTTTAATGTTCTATGGTAAAGCTTTACGTGTAAACTATTTATATTTATAATAAAGTACGGATTTCTGCTCAATATTAATGGAAGAACATGTCTTTTGTGAAACATCTGTGTTAATATAAAGAGGCAAATATATTGGTAATTGCTTGTTCAGAACTGTTGCATATCATTAAATTATTTATTTTAATGTTCTGTGATAAAGCTTTACATGTAAGCTATTCATATTTGTGGTAAAGTGCAAATTTCTGCTCAAATTAATGGAAGAATTTGTCTTTCATGAAACATCTGTGTTAATTACAAAGAGCCAAATATATTAACTGCTAACAGTGCTTCAAATCAAAAAGCAAGTTTTATGCCTACAGACTGTGTTGTATTTTTCCAGTGTCTGTAAAAGATATAAATTTTAAACAGAATAATTCACTGCACTGAGACAAAACTTTTGAATAAAAAATATGAGGCAAGATGAAAGTAGATGGATAGTCAGTGTACTGCAGAGTGCAAAGAGTAATGTACATCACACAGTTGTCTTTGGCTGTATCTTGGGAATATGTTTTGTAAACCACAGAAACAATTTTTAACACACTAAGTAATGCTGTCATCTGTAAAATGAAGAATTTCAGCATGAAGATGGTCTCCAGCAGACCTTCTTTTAAGCAGAAGCAGAGGTAACCAATGATCTGTTACCATTATGTGTTGCTGCAGGCGAGTTGCTTATTAAGCTGCATCCCATTTGCATTTACAATGTTCCAAGTGAACTAAGGCCTAAGAAAAGTTATTACTAGATGGAAGAGTGACAGCAAGGTGCTGCCTTTTTTAGAAGCCATTTTTCTATTTTTTAATAGAGTGAAGAGTTAAGATTTTGTATATGACCGGGACTCCACAGTATAGTTCTGACTTGGCACATATTTGTGACTTGCTACTAATATTAAATTATTGCTGCTGTCAGAAAGGACACCTCTTGCTTTCTCTTTAGAGTTGAGACTTGGGACAGCAGAATATTTGCAGTCTCACACTTTTTGTTGTGCGTGCACATTTGTCATAACTGCAGACTGAATGATTCCTAGATGCAATTTAATAAATGAAGGGAAAATAAAACAGCAACAGTTTCTTTCTTAGCTACACCACATTGTTACTTGGTGTGTTTACATTTTTGCCAATAAAGAGACCAATTTCTCCTCTAGTGACTGCATTAAGTGCTGCAGCATCTGCTGTGGCTATCTTCTGAACACCTAAAAAGGAAACTTTATGTACAAATAAATTATATTGCTGTGATTTTCAGATTGTTAAACATCATTTGATGTGATTTGTCAAATATCTTTTTTATTCACTATCAGATCTTTGCCAATATTTTCTGTAAATTGTTATAAAGTTATGTGCAGTGAGTGAGAGAGAGAGAGAACATGATCATGACCAGCTGTTTTAACACAAAGACAAATTGTTGATTCTCCAGGACATTAACTTGTAGATTCACTGGCTGTATTTTGCACCAAAACAGGAGAGGTGTGAGAGGAACAACATTGGCAGGACAGTGCCAAGATGGAGATAATAATAAGTAATTCATTGTTACACATGGCTGACAATACATATTTATTTTACCTCAACACAGTATAGTATTGATCAACTGGTACCATGTAACAACTATTTCACTCCCTTAGCTTTCTTTGTTGTTACATATTTTTCCATTTCTTCTTCATCTTCTCCCTATGCTGTCTTTCCTCTTCTTATTTCCATGTTGTTAACTATTTCTTATTTCTTCTGCCTTGAAAGCCTTCTAAATGTATTAGTTTGTTCTTATAAATATTTCTTTCTGTTATTTCTGATTCTTTGATTGAGTTCCTTAAGTTCTTTTTTTTTTATTTCTGTAATCCATACTACTGTAAATGTAAACACCACTCACACGCTAGGCCTTAGGCCTGTTCCGATGGCTGCCTATGAGGCAGTATGAGGATCAATCTACGGTTGTGGGACACGTGATCGTCATGTCGCAAATCACTCGAGCTGTTATTGCCAGTAGGTGAATACTGATAGTGCTGATGCTTCTTTACTCGAGCAGCTCCTCATTTGGCCTCACGAGGCTGAGTAGACCCTTTTACGGACCTCATTTGCTCAGAAAAATCTGAGGAGGTACCAGGTATCGAACCAGAGTTTGCCCACACTGAAGACAGCGATGCGAACTTTTCGGTTACAGAGGCGGTCTCTGTACTGTTGGTCAATTCCTTTGTCCAGAAATACAACTATATTTGTTTTGTTAGCCTGTTCTCACTTATTTGGCAAATATGTGCAAAGAAGATTAATTTTTGCTATGTCATTACATCTGATTCTGTACATTTTTGTTGATCTCCATGTTACTTCTAATTTTCCAACCACTTATAGTTTGCGTGCATTCATTGTTTTTCTGCTAATCAGAATAATCTGTCTTTCTGGTATCTCTGTTCTGCCCAACTTATAGTTCACCAGTAAGCTTTCAATGAATATAAACTGTGGCACAGTTTTTTTTTTGTAAAATCATATGCTCTTTCCATTTTACTAACTCTTATAGATATTGCAGATTTTTTAGTCCTTTCCGATGTATGGCTTAACTTTAACTGATTTATGTTTCTCTGCGTTTTAATTGTCATGAATTTTTCTTTTTAAGCTGAAATTCTGAGATGAGTTCTGTTGGCTCAATCTTGTGATTTTTTAGCACAAAATTCCACATCTTTACAATATTTTCTGAAACACAATTAAACAGTAAGTGTCTTAAGCCATCCCGTTGTTTAACAACAGTTTCCATTTCACATGGATGAGATACTTCCCCCATAAATTTCATTTAATATACTGCATTTGTTACTTTCACAAATTATGTTTGCTGGTTTTTGTAACATGATGAGGCTGAGTATCTAAATGGGCAAGTGTCAGATTACAAATGCACAGCTTTGACATTCAATTCTTGGTCATTCCAAGGATTTTTCTGTCACTTACCACATCTTTCACCTCTGCGGTTGATAATGTAGAGAACACAAAGTTAAATCATGGTTCAGAGATCACATTAAACTGTAGGTCCCACTGTGACTAGCTATGTATGTCAGTTCAAAGGTCGGAGGATGACTAGAGCCTGCCAACCTTATCAGGACTGTGACCAGTAAAGCACTGCGGCGGTCAGACCAACCTTCAGTTAGGATACACCTGTGACGCACACATATAAAGCAGCTGAAACCCTACAGTTAAATAATGATAGAATGTATTTTTGCTGAGCACACTGCATCTTCCCTGACCCCCCCCCCCTCCCTCTTGCTGAGCACACTGCATCTTAAATATATGATGAGAAGCAGGCTGAAGTACCAGTGATCACATTCAACATTTCAAATATGAAATAAAGATTTTTAACTGTGTGAATTGTACCTTTTAATTAAATGCAGTCTTCTTGGAATACACACATACAAAGAGGATGCATAATTTATTCTAGGATGAGACTGAAAAATGCAGCTTGTGAGACATGTCACTTGTTTGGAAAAGGTCACCATTTTATCTCCAGGTGCTCCCATCTACGTTCACAGAGCACTTTCTTAACACTTTTGTCCTGATCAAATCCAGCAGTGCACCCTCGTAGACTTATCGTGGGATGTTTAAGTCAGAGAATTTCTTTTTGCTTCTGTGTTTTATTCAGTGCAGTTCAGAGATTTTTGACTGACTTGTAATTGTATTCATTAAAATGAAAACATTTCACATCAACAGTTTCTTGCTGCAGTTGATAACAGCAGTATTCTCTGACAGTTACATCTATATGTTAATTTGTGCCTCGAATCATTCAATAGTACCAAAGGCTTTTTCTTGTGTCTGAGTTTGTGGAAGATACTGTCTAAAGCATTCAGCTGTTTTATCTTCATTCGATTTCGTGATTGGTTCCAGCAAAGTAATAACTTTATCTGTGCAGTAGATCAGTTGCAATATTGTGTGCTCAGCCATACTATCTTGTTTTTGCAGTGTCTTTGGCACACATTACTTCATGCCATTATTAACCAGTGCATATGTGAAAGGGGAAAAACTCAGCATTCAAATCATTCGATACTCTGTATTGGCTCATTAAATTTTCTCAGAAGTCTTTTAGAAGAGAATATAATGTACCTTTCAACAATTCCCATTATGTTTCTGCAGCATCTGTAAAATATTCTGGTAATAAGCTAACTGATCACAGGACTAATATTAGCAGCATGCGACTGAAATCGTAGTATTGCATGGTAAAAACTTGATTTGGGACTGCCTATGGTACAATGCTGTGCATTCAGACTAGTCTGTTCTTAGTGCAGCGACTGTAGGCATACCCTCACCTGCTCATATTGGAGTTGACACGCTCCTTTTCTGTAAGCATGCATTGTCTGTCTAACTAATGAAATGTTTTTGTTATTTATTTTGTACTTATTGGGTGTGAAGGTGTTGTTAAGTAATAATTTGTTATGACAGGAGTTCTAATTAGTAGATGATATGTCAGTGCCCAGGTGATTGACATTGTCCTAAATTTGTATCAACTGTTTTGAATGTGAGCTTGGAAAATTCTCACTAACACTTAATTGTGCAAAATTTGTGTGGTGCCTTGTATCTGTCATTACAACACTTTGTCTTTGATTATAAATATTTTTCTCTGGTTAAGATCAGCTAACATTGCTTAAGCAGGTAGCTAAACTAAGACTTAGCATGCTGGTCATGCAGTAGTTGTTATTGTTTTAAATTGATGTTGTGTTATTGTTGAATATATTGTTGTAAGCCTGTGCATCTTGTCTACAAATAATGGATCTATTATTTTTGTTGAGATTTTAGAAGTTGTATGAAACTATCCTTCGGTTAATGGAAATAAATGTAATATCTTTCTGTATCTGTCTCTGATGATTTTTTTATATTGTCATTGAAGTGTCTCCCTTTTATATCTGTTACAGGAACCTATAGTTTAACTGAAACATTGGATGCATAAACAGATCAATTTTCTAGACTGAGCAAAAAGAGTATCTTCTTTAAACTGAGAATCAATTAACATTACTTTTTATGTACACACTTTACTTCCAGCAAACCAGTCACTTGCTGTTTCTGCACTCAATCAGTGACTCATAATTGTGATGTAAAACTTTTGTATTTTGGGTTGGAGGTTTAATCACTGGACAGGAGCTCATAATTTCATTGTCTCTTTTTCCCAGCTTAGCCCTTGGGTGGGTGTACCATTTTTCATAACACGAGTGGTGCATTTAAGGAATAGCTGTCTTACGTTGCCAAGGTAAACATGTATGAGCAAAATCACAGTTTAATATTAGTGTCATTGAAAACCAATAAAATAATCTTACTTAATATGAACAAAAGCACTGTTTAATTAAGTGATAATGAAATAAACTGTCATTGTATCACTGTTGCCACAGACTGGTGTATCTCACAATAATGACCCACTCAAAGCATTAGATCCCAGCCAACTGCATATTCAATTACTAATTATCTCACAGACAACTGCCTTATTCTGGGCTTGTGCTGCTAGCTCGTAATCTGGGTCATTTTCTTGCGATGGATTGTAAACTTTTTCTCGCCTGGCTCGCTGTTTATTTTATACTAATGCTACTCACTTGGACGTATGGCAACACAGTTTAACCACTGTGGCAGCTGAACAATAATGGAGGGGTTGGTACGGGCTGAC